>NC_090935.1:496292526-497542526 GCF_040938575.1 Ambystoma mexicanum
CGTAATAAACCAATGCGTGCTAAATCCCACTACACCATATTTTTGGGAGTCCCCAGGGAGCGGGTACAGAACTAGAGCATAGTAAGCACAAGCGCTCTTACCAGTTTCTAAACTTAGATAGCAGTTAGGCCACATGAGCAACATTTTACCACTCCCTATACCCCCACCTCCCAAGTGCCTCCAACTCAGTCCCTTTCTCCATGTTGGGTGCTGGTTAGAGCCCTTTTAATATCAAGGCTTCCCTGCATCAATATGGATGCTCTTTTTCCACTCCTTTACCCACACATCAAATATGTCAGTTAAAGCGGGCCTGTGTGTTCACAGAATGTCACAGGTCCTTCTCAGCAGCAGAGCCTTATAATCTTTGCTTAGAGTATTTAGATTTAGGTCTGCTTAATCACCGAGACACCTGTACACACACACACATTTTGGAACAAATCCCTCAAGAGTGGAGTTGTGCAATGGGAGGACATCTTTTGGTCAACTCTGCCAGATCACCTCAAGAACTTAAGAGGATAAGTACAGTTTTTTTTCATTTGGCACCCATTCCAAGCAACGCCCTTCCCAAGGTTGGCAGAACACCCAAATGAAGAAAGATTAAGATTTCTGCAGAGCAGACTACTTCATGACACTTCCAGAGAGCGATTAAGACAAGTCGCTTTTAGGCAAAGTTTGTATGCAGTACCCTCTGGAACCACTACACACAACTAGGACTACAGGTGTAATCAAAACAAACCTTCGGTACAAGTCTGTACCAGACAGTTTTTGTTAGAGGGCTGAGCAGCCAGGCTTATCTCAAGAGGGAATGCAAGCTTGTAAGGGTGTTAGACAGAGGTCTATAATTACAAGCATTCAGATAGACACTTATACGCAAGGTTTCTTGGTAAAACGCTTATTACACAGTCAGAAAACATTCACTAAAAAGGAGGCAATCTATATCACATGGAAATATACTACAGTACTTTACATGCTCAGGTTCTGAAGCATTTAAACTACTTTGAAGAGCAAAATGGCATTCAGAGCATTTGAATTAAGAGCAATAAGGCATACGTTAATAAAACGAATAATAGAGCTACTCTTAAACAAATAGTGCAAATAGTTTGACTTCACCAGAGCCGTTGATTCAATGCAATAGGTAGGCCAAAGTCAATGGGCTAGAGTCTTTTATCAGAAAAACGGTTCTGGTAGTTTAAACGGAAAAATCTTTACCACAGTTCTCAGAAGTAGATCATAGAAGAAAGGTTTGCATGTCTGGTCACAAGCTGACTAGGCCTGCAAGTTGCCAAAGTTGTACGCACATTTGCAGTGAGAAGTAAGTTCTCTCGGTTGGGTTTTCACAGTACCTTGTATTGAAGAAAAAGATGCAGCTGAAGCCTTCTGTTCCTGCAGAGCTCGCTGTTCCTGAGCCTCAGTCGTGGGGACAAGAGGGAGGACTTCGGGGGACTCCTGCACTGCATGGGGACTGGTCACAAAGCTGGCAAATCTTCGATTCTGGTAGCGGTCTTAAAGCACACAAACTGACGTCCTTCTCCCTGGCTATTCGGTTTCCTGCAGCACTCTGAGGAAAATACAACCAGATCCGAGCATGGTGTCCAGGTGGCTTACGAGTTGATAGGTCCCACCAACTCAAAGGGAGAAGTCGTCCTTGAAGGGCTTCTCTGTTGAGATGAACTTGGCCATTCACACCTGCAGCAGGGCTTCACCAGGCAAACCAACGGTCCAGGAGTTGCAGCAGCCGTCCTCTTCCAGCTCGTCTTCGGTTCTTTCGTTCCAGTGGTCGACTCTGCCTTCCAAGCCAAGAGACTCACCTTTTAAACCGTTTTCTCTCATTCATTCCAGCCTAGCTGCCACTCTCCCAGCAGGGTGGCCGTCCTTGCCGGACAGTCAGCCAGCCAATCACGCCAGAGTGCATTTGGGTCTCCTAGGAGACTAAGCACAGGGAGTTTTGCCCTCACTTTCTGCCCACCCCAGACACTCGGGCACCAGAGGCAGCTTCAGTCCTGAAGCCTGCCAAGGGTGTAGGAACAAAGGGACCAAACCTGGTTTGGCGTGCAGAGACAAACTCTAAAAGGACCTTTCCAAAAGGAAATGGCGAAAAAAGACCGGGACCTGTTTAAACAAAGGGGGCTCAGACGCGATCTTGAAAAACATGGCTCCCGTGAGTTAACGCTACCGGTCGGGAAAAATCATAGTACTTTGTTGTAAAACCACTGCTACCAACCATTTCAAGAGGACAGGGTAGAATTTGACTGCTACATAAGTTTCTAGACACCAAGTAACCCCTCCAGCACTATTGCAAGATGGGGTGTCCTAGGTCTAGGAATTTGAAAAGACTAGTACAGTCAATATCACTTTACTTTCTCTGGGAAACAGTAGTTTATCCCAGAGAAGGTACTTCAACTTTGCGAAAGCCTAAAAAGATGATACCTATGGCGTGGTCTAAAACTCCATAACCAAAAGAAATTAACACAGAAAACAAACAGAATTTAAAAAGTACAAAGTCCCAAAGTTCAGCAAAACTGGGGGTCTCTAAGGTAGAGAGTAATTAGCACATTGAGAATTCTCCCCAACTCTCGCCATGGGTGTCACCACGATCAGACAGTGACGGGAGACCTTCACTGCTAACAAAGGAGCAGATCCAGCACAGCTTCTGTTGATGCAAGGATAAAATGAAGGAACAGGCATTGTGTCACAAGTTAAAAATCAGAGTTCCAAGAATGCACTCGGAACAGTGAAAGATGCAGCGAGGTAGCCCAGGAGAGAGCTGGCCAGTCCACTGGTTGGTACATGTGCTAAAACATATTCCTCCTTAGTGCACCTTTCCTTTCTATGGACCCCAAACTGTTTTTATTTGTGAATCTGACTTTTTTTTTTTTTAACAGTGCAGTGAATCCTTAAGCTTCACTAGACTGGCCTTTGCTCATCCGTTATGGGTAAACGGACATGGGCTGTCAGTACTGGGAAACCTAGTTACTTTAATAGTTTTAGTAACTTTTTACCACTTGTGTTAGTTTATCATTGTACAAATGCATCTTACACTGCAGTACAATGGGGTACACTTTTCTTTGGCCCTAGATCACTGAAGTTACTCTAGATGTGCTAAATGGACAAGCTGGTGGCAGCAGAGACTAACCATTGTTTGATGCATTTTAGTTTTAGCCTAACCACATTTACCGCGTTTGGCTACCAACTGTGACTAGTGGTCAAACATGGCCATGCCACGAGATTTCACGCTTGTCCTTTGGCCATGTATTCTTTTAGCCTTCTTCCTGGCCTGAATCCAGGAACATCCTTATATGGACTTCCAGTGCCAGGGAAAGGAGAGGCTTTTGGCAGGCTACTGGAGGGCTATATGGATTTGCTGCCAGGAAGTGGGTTGGACTGTCTGGTCCCAATCCACAAAATGGTGCCAGTGTGTGATAGTTATGCCTGAGTTTTGCCGCCAGTGGTCCTGATTGGACCTCTTCTGGGTCTTAGTTAAGAATTATGGCAGTCCGAGGGGGGCGCTGTTGCGCACAACTAAGATGGCCGCCTGAAGTGAGAGCTCCGGCCCGACAGACATCCAAATTATAATTAAATCCTGTTTTGGAGCCACCAGCGGATAGCAGAGTCAAGCAAAGGGTACACAATGGCCCAGTCCACACACTACTGAAATCCTGGGAGCAGCGGTCTAAATTTCGCTGAGATATTGGCTTTGGCAGAGGAGCGGGAGAGGGCCCGGGAGTGTGCTGCAGAGGACGTCCGGCTGATCTGCGCCCCACGCCGCTGATGCTGTGGCCAGAGAGGCATAGAGAGGAGGAGCTGTTGTGCTGAGGTCGCGGAGCTGGACCCGTGGGCACCGCGGATCGGTTGAGGGGGCCCCACTGGGTCCCATGCGCTTGGGTTGTGCAGGCGAGTGCTGCTGGCTCGTCGGCCCTGCTGCGGACCGGCAGCGAGGTGTGACCGGAGGAGCCCGGTGGGGCCCTGCCTTTGCAGCTATAGAGACGATCCTGTTGGGCGAGAGCTGGCGCTCCCCGCTGCGACGCGGCGGGTGCTGAGAAGCGGGCCGTCGGACGGCGTGACATCCTTCCCCCCCGACCGTGACCGGAGGAGCAGCGCTGTCAGGGGAAGCGAAGACTCCATTTCCTGGCCTGTAGTCGGGGCACGCCGCACGTGCTACATTTCCTGCAAGTTGGTGGTGGAGACGGCACAGGGCTCGGTGTTATACGGCATTCAACGGTTGGGGGGGGCAAAGTACCTGAGGCCTTCCCCCGTGCCCGCAGTGCGCTATAGGGCCGTACTGGATCTGGGAGCGCCACGCCGGGGCCCTGATTCGGGCGCCTTCGGTGCCATTGTTGCCTGGCGACGCTACGACCATGGGGGCCCCTTGCGACAAGCGGAGGCCGGCTTCAATTGGTACATAAATAACGAGGGAGGCTTCTTCTGTGGTCTACACGGGGCAGAGGCGCTCGCCGGTCCCAACAGCTGTTCTGCTGATACGGATACCCAGTATAGTCCCCCAGGATCCATAACCCTGTTGGGCCGTGGTGGTGGGCCGGCTGGTGTAGCAGACATGGGAAACGCGAGGAAGCAAGAAAAAGCAGCACAGGGGGTGACCGGGAAAAAGAAGGGCCCGATGGAATCATTCACTAGCAGCCAGGCAGTCGGCCATGAACCAGATCCGCGGACGACATCAACGGCTGAACCTGGCGTGGACAGCGGCGACAGGGTCGATCGCCTTACCACGATAGTACAGAATGGCTTCCCATAGCTAGATGACATTGTCAACACTATTGGAGCACTGAAAACTAGAGTCGACAAGGAGAGCCTCAGAATCACTGAAGCCTAAGACAGAATTGGCACAAATGAAGACACCATTGCGCGACACGATTGTGACATAGCGCAGATTAAGGCAGGCATGAACGCGTTACAAAGTAAATGCGAGGACCTAGAATCCAGATCTCGAAGAAACAGTCGGATTGTGGGGGTTTCGGAAAAGTTCGGGAAAGGCGCAATGGAACAACAAGTGGAAAACCTTCTTAAGACTTTTTGGGACAGAATCCTTTTCGAGCCAATTCCTGGTTGAGCGAGCGCATCGCACTCTAGCCCCTTTGCTGAAACCCGGGGCCCCGCCGCGCACTATCATTGCTAGACTGTTGTACTACAGAGATACAATACTTAGGAAGACAAGAGAAATTGGGACACTACAATATGAGGAGAACCGCATACATGTTTATCCGGACTTTGCTGCGGGGGTACAGACTAGCAGGCAATCATACGAGCCGGTCAAGTGGCTATTGAGGGCACGCCAGGTCCCATATGCGCTAATATTCCCAGCCAAGATGCAAATTCAGTATGGAGGAAGGGCGCACTTTTTCGAGACCCCGGCTGCTGCTCTGGCGTATGTGGAAGCAACTATACCCCTACCACCTGGAGGCCGTGGGCCAGACCAGAACAGAAGATCACCACCGAGCATGGGGGTTGGGGGGGGGGAGACTGGGTCCCTGTTGACTGAACCAGGTTGCGCGCATATCCTTTGTTGTTGCTTTATTGATGTGGAACGGAATTCTGCTCCCGCTCGGGGGATCCGAGTAACGTTTGAAGTGGCCTTGTGACGACAACGTGGCACCCACAGGAAAGTTCCTACAAGTTTCAAGGGTACATCGTCAAGTTGGGGCGTATGATGTGGGTGGAGGGTGGGGTTGGAGAAACCGGGAAGTTACAGAATGTTACTGCTACCAGGGCAGGTTAGAGACCTGGGTGGTGGATTGGTTTAATTTAAGTTCGTTTGGTTGAAACCAGGTCTGGCGAGTGCACCCTGCACCCACATCAGGTGAACTTAAGGTATGGTGGAAACAATGGCACGGCACAGATTATATGTATGGAGAAACAGGTGACAGGGTGAAGGTAACCTTATTGTCCTGGAATGTCCGGGGGCTAAACAACCTGATGAAAGCCAGGAAGGTAGGGAACTATGTCGCCAGGCAGGGTCCTCAGATCCTAATGGTCCAGGAGACGCACACTCAGGGAGAGGTTAACTAAAGTACAATGGCAAAATGAGGAAGGCTACGTTATTACACAGAATATTCCTCACAATCCAGGGGGGTCATAACACTCATACACCCTTCATTGGTATTCTGTACCAAGGGGCACGAGGCAGATCCAATGGGAAGATAAGTGTTGGTGTGGGAAGAAATGGCCGGTAGACAAATAACCCTGGTTAACAGCTATGGCCCTAAAATAGAAGACCCAGATTTCTATCTGAAAATACTCGACATTCTTAACAAGCACGACACCAACTATTATATGGAGCGGCGACTTTAATGTTGCACTCGACCCCATGCTGGATATGTCAACTAATGTGGTGAGGGCACCCACGAAAATGGCGGTAACTCTGAACCAACTCCTTCCGCAGTTGTCACTGAGACGCTTGGCGGACTTTGCACCCGGATTATAGGCAATATACATATTACTCATCCGTGCATGATAGTGAATCACGTATAGACTACTGGTTTATATCCTCGGACATCTCGAGCACGCTGCAGCTCTGCACGATCCTCCCCCCGCACGCTGTCCGATCACTCCCCAGTCTTACTGAGCCTTGCGTTCCAGGATGTTCCCAGACCAGCAAGAAGGTGGAGAATGCCAGGGGGATTGCTGGGAGATACAAACATGACCGAGGCACTACATGAGGAGATAACCAACTTCTTTGTAGACAACCTGGGGACGGTAGATCGGGTATCCACGGTGTGGGAAACATTCAAGGTTTGGGTTAGAGGGATCCTTATGTCCAAATCAACGGGAATCTTGAAGGGGGTGCGACGGGAGCTTGAGGTGGTGGAGCGGGAACTGAAAGAACTGGAAGAGGTATATAGCCGCACTCATGATAGGGACACCCTCACTGAAATTCACAAACTTTTAGGAACTGCGACAATTTAGCCACAAGGGAGGTACGATACATCGCGGCCCCCATACGGGCGTGCCACTACGGAGAGGGGAATAAGGCGGGGCAGATGCTGGCCAACTTGATCAGGAATGAAACAAACAAACACCCCGATATCCGCCATTCAAACAGCTCCTAATGTAATGGTCACAAGCGACAAGGGTATTAATGATGAATTTGTCAAATTCTACAAAGCACTATATGCGAATAGAGAACGGAAAACCCCCACTGAGATAACAGATTACTTGGCCTCACTGGGTCTTCCGACGTTCCCAGACGAAACTAAGTTGGCTTGTCACGATAGAAGAAATTACTGAGACGATCAGAGATCTCACGTCGGGTAAAGCCCCGGGTTCGGATGGGCTGGGGGCTGAATTCTATAAGGAGTTCCATGAGGAACTAGCCCCTATTCTACTCAGAATGTGGGAGGAAGCCCTCAAACAGAGTATATTGCCCCCAACAATGAGGGAAGCTATAATTACAGTGCTTCCCAAGGCCAGACGCCCACCCCAGGACATTTCCTCTTACAGACCCCTCTCGCTCATAAATACTGGCGCAAAATTTTTTGCGAAGGTCATGGCCAATCGTATGCTACCCATAGCTCCCGCACTGGTCCACCCGGACCAAAACGGGTTTATTCCCCAGAGGTCTACCGGGTTGAACCTCTGCAGGCTTATTGGGATTATGGCACAAATTGATCCGGGCAGGCAAGCGGTCGCTGTCTCCCTCGACGCCGAGAAGGCATTTGACTCGGTCTCGTGGGAGTTCCTCTTTTCGTTGTTGGTGGCGCTTGGGGTGGGACCCAATTTTATTGGATATGTTTGTCTACGCTATACAAAATCCGGGGCTAGAGTATGTACCAACCGAACTATGTCTGACATGTTCGAACTGGGGAGGGGCACCAGACAGGGGTGCCTGTTCTCACCAATTCTATTTGCCCCAACGATAGAGCCCATGGCTGCTGCAGTTAGATTACGACACAAAGATAAGGGTATAGTTATGAAAGGCTCTAATCAGCTGATCTCACTTTATGCGGATGACACACTTACATATCCGTGAACCCGACAAAAACATCGCACCCATAATGGCTGATATATACAAATGTGCTGATTACTCCAGTTACACTGTGAACAATACTAAATCAGAAATGTTCCCACTCACCCCTTCCACTAAATGCCCAGAAATAACAGATGGCCTGAAATGGCCGGAGGGCTATATTAGATATTTAGGCGTGCTGGTCTCCAGGAGCAGACAATCTTTGTTTACTGACAACTACGAAGGGGCACTACAGTCAATTAATGCGAATTGAGTAATATGGAGACACCTCCCCATCTCATTGCATGGCAGGTTAGCAGTACTAAAAATGACAGTCCTTCCTAAGCTACTGTATCTGTTTGTAAATATCCCGATATGGCCAGGCAGGGAATTCTTCTCCAGGCTGTGATCGATGGTGACCACATTTCTTTGTAACGGGAAGACTGCTAGAATGGGGTGGGAGAAAATGGTGGAACCATATAGCTCCGGAGCCATAGCTGCCCCAGACTTTCAACTCTATTATCTGGTTGCACAAACGCAATTTGCGAGATATTGGTATGAGAAGGTAGAAGATGCACCTCACGCATGGATAGAAACACACAGTTGCACCCTCTGATGTAAGATCAATTATTTTTGACCCACGGCATAGAGACACGTGTGAATATGATCCGGCAAGCTGCACTGTCCGGGCTTGGGGGGCAATATGTCGGAGACTTAAAATTGAAAAACCTTATAACCCACAAATTCCCTTGTGGAATTTTCCCAGCGTTCCTCCCACGTTTGATACGGACATGCAGGAAGCATGGGACCCTAACGGGGAAATGGTGGTGGGGGACATGTTCATAGAGGGAAAATTCGTAAGCTTAGCAGATATTTTAAGGGCCTTGCCGAGAGGACCGCTTCGGACACTCCAGTATTACCGAATGAGATCAGCATTCCAGGCTAGATGGCCCCTCTTTCCTGATGAGCCACTTTCACACCCATGTTTACAACTGATTACAACTCAAGGGGGTAAAGGGAGTCTCCACATTATATTCATCGGTGCAGGCCCACACCCCCATGATCAACAATGTCAAAGAAAAATGGGAAACAGATTTGTAGATTCTCATACCTGACGAGAAATGGGTGAAGTACTGTTCACTCACTAAAAAAGTCGCTCAATGCAGGACTACGGCAGATACAATTTAAAATTCTAAATAGATTACACTATACGCCAGCCACAGTAGCAAAGTTTTTACCGGACTCCTCGAGCGAATGCCCTTAATGCGGCACCCCACAAGCAGGGCCCTTACACATGTATTTGGACTGCCCTTAGCTGCAGCGGTTCTGGGAGGTTGGGGTGGTCTGAATTGCTGGCGGAAATCACACAAATATCCCCATTCCTGTCTCCACAAAAATATCCGTTTGGCAATATAGGGAAGTGCTCTGAGCGGACTAGAAGACTCTTTAATGTTTCAAGTGCGGTTGCTAAAAAATGTATCCTCCAGGCTTGGAAAAGCCCTACACCTCCGAGCATGAACACCTTTCTACGTGAATTGACATACGTAAATGAGAATGAGGAACAATATGTACTGACTCAGTTGAGAATGAGCCGACCGAAGGACATCTGGGGCCCGTTCAGGACATACTTCTGTGAACTGTCGTCAGACAATGAAAATTCTATGTGAATATGAACAACCTGTGAAAATGCAAGATGTGCCACTGTATGATATTCTTGTGCTGTTGGAGCGAGTCATGTACCTGCCACAACCTTAATTAAAAGAGGTTTAAAAAAAAAAAGAATTGGAGCAGTCCAACTGTTGTGGGACTACCCATTTCCTATTCTCTTTGTATTGGTAAACCCACCTTTTAATATAGGCTTGTACTACATAAGTTGGTAGTCCATTCAAAAAGTGAATCAAGCAGGTGAGTAATTCATTCATATGCTACGCATGTTCCAGCACCCAGAGGTGATATCAGTTGAGGTCAGTATAACATTTATATTGGTATCACCTTTGCAGTATTTGAGTTATTTAAGGAAGAAAAGGTTAGATCAGAACAGATAACAGATTCTCCCAAAGGGATGCAGGCAGTCTATTATCCCAGCATTAACATGTTCAACATTCAAAACCTGTAAAGGAACAGGCACTTCCAAAGCCAATAGGCACAGAAGGGGGCCTTTTGGGAGCAAGGACAGCCAAAAGTCAACGGGAAAAGTCAAAGTTCTGATGCTCTTCTTAGAAAAAGAATTGTCTTAAATAGTCAGTGTTCAAAAAGAAAATCACAGCAACTCAAGAGGCGTCACCTTTAGAAAGCAGGAGCTGTAAGGCCAGGGCAAGTGAGAAGAGGAGTCAACTCAGAGTAGGGTTAAATTGCACTCCCAAAAGGTAGGAGGCGACCCAAAAGGCAAAAGGATACTATATCCCCCAAGGCCCACTGCACCTTTGTACTGATTACGTTCAAGCTGGATGCAATGCACCAGACCCTTGTTCCTGGTCGTTGGCTGTAGTTCCGAAAGGGAGGACATCTGGTGGGCTCCTGCGGGAGCACTTGAGGGAGTGACCGGCAGCAATGGATTTCCGTCGATTCAGGGACTTTTTCTCAGCACCAAAGAAGAACAAACAGCTCCAGTTATAAGTTCCTCGATTCTTGACTCTGGTGAAGGGGACTCCGGAACTGTATTTCCCGCTTCTGGATGCCCACGAAGATGTGGCCAGATTCGTACTTTGGAAGAAAATTAACTCAAGTGTTCGAGATTCCCCTGGTATTGGGATTCTGCAGCCTTGGAACATCGCAGCAAGTTGAGGGTTGCACCAAAATAGTGAGTTAGGGAGAATTCTCAGGAATGTGCCAATTCCTCTACCTTAGAGACCCCACCGCACTTTTGCGAGACTCTAGGGCTAACTTTTTAACCTGGAGAGAAACTTTCCACTATCGTATTTTTCTGGTGATTTAACACTGTTTCTTTTGGTTTTGGAGTCTGACAAACTCCATAGGCATCATCTTTGCATTGTGACACAGCACCTTCAGTACAGTGGCACAGGGAAGTCTCAGATTTCCCAAAGGTTTAAATACCTTCCCTTGGTGAAACTACTGTTGCCAAGAGCAGTGAAGTGAAACTGACTTTACTTATAATTTGTAACTTTCTAGACCAAGCACACACTATCTTAACATACATAGGGTGCTGGAGGGGTTACTTAGTACCCCCTTTTTCCAGTTTCTCATGTAACATTTTATGTTACCCTTTCTACAATTAATGGCTGTGGCAGTGGTTTCCTTTTTACTACCATTGTGTGTTTTTAACCGCAGAATGCATTCGAAGCTGCATTAAAGCACCCATGGTGCCCATTTAGTAAAAATTGCCCCGGTCGTCTTTTTTTCACCATTTCTTGCTGGAAAGGTCCTTGACATTTACTCTGCGCGCCAAACCAGGTTTGGTACCTTTGTTCATTTTGCCTTTAGCGAGATTCACGAGTGAAGCCCGCCTCTGGCTTCCTTATGTCTGGCCTGGGCAGGAAGTGAGGGAGGTGCCCGAAACTCCCTGTGCTTAATCCCCTTGGTTACAGGAATGCACCCAAAAGGTGATTGGGCGGCTGGCTGTCCGGCAAGGACAGCCACCCTGCTGTGCGATTGACAACTAGTCTGGAATGAATGGGAAAAACCTGCATAAAAAGGAGAGGCTTTTTGGATTGGAAGGCAGAGTCGACCACTGGACGAAGGAATCCGAAGAAGAGCTTGGAAGAGACGCATGCTGCAACTCTTGGATCGTTGGTTTGCCCGGTAAAGCCCTGCTGCTGTGCTGAAGCTCCGAATTCGCCTTGACTATAGAAGTCCTGGAAGGACTACTTCTTCCCTTTGAGTTGGTGGGGCCAATCAACTCCAAAGTGAACTTGTTTGGAGCAATTCTAAACCCTCAGGCGAACTCCATCACCAATCTACAGTAACAGCTGTAATCTTAGAGTCATACACTGCCAGGCACCATGATGGTTTGACCGTGTGGTATGTCTGGTTAGCGGTGCTCACTTCTCCCATGGGAACATCGAAATGCTCCACCTTCTCCCTACTGTTCTTAAGGTAGACTTGTTTGCAGGCAGGGTGCATTGAAGTGGCGTCGCCGAATCCCATCAGGTTTAACCCATCCAGCGGTTCCAAAGGCAGATGAGACCTACGTTTCCAATAGTAAGGCTCAGGCAATAGTAACCTGGGAGACACTGTCCAATAGTGCTGTAGTAAGCCGTCGTTCAAGCTCAACGGGGATGGTTTGTGGTGGTCCAATCAAACCCTCAGGGATAGCCCTGGGCACATTTGTCCGAGTTTGTAGACCATTACATGATGCTGGAGCTATTTGCCAGCCGTTGCAGAGCTCACAGACTAACCTGAGGTGGTCAACTGTGGGACCCTCCTGAGTCTTGACTGGGTGTTTGGTAGTCAGCAAATTCGAGTCCTGTGTCCGCATACATGCAGGGATTAGGGTCAGCAGAGCCTACTCCTGTACTCCGGGTTCTAGCGGCTCCTCCGCTGCAACCTCCTATGCGTTTCCTGACACTGCTCGGGTGGGAATTGGTTTAAGAGCAGTAAATCGAGGAGCTACTCTAGCATATGACAATGCATTACTTACCGTAAAAGCATTTCTGATGGTTGTATCTGCTTAGATTCACATGCTGTGCACAGGTCCGACATCCAGTGGTCACTGCAGAGTATTGCATTTTGTTTTTCGTAGTCGAAAAGGGAACGTCGACAAGGCGTGTCTGTAACACTATCCCTATAGTGACGTGCGTTGTACCCACAATCCCTCACGCGTCGAGGTCCCTCTGTTTGTATTTTTCTGCCCTGAGGGAGCCTTCTAGACGTGAGTGAGTACAGAAACGAGAGAAATATAGCAAAAGGATGTCTATGTTCCTTCCATCCGAGCGGGGAGGAAGGGTGGGCGCATGTGAATCTAAGCAGATACAACCATCAGAAATGCTTTTACGGTAAGTAATGCATTGTCTTCTGATGTTTGTTAATCTGCTTAGAATCACATGCTGTGCATAGACTAGCGAGCAGTACCCGGAGTTGGCGGTGGGTTACGAGAAGGAACAGTAGAGAAAAGATGTCTTAATACTGCCTGTCCCACCTGGGAGTCAGATCTAGAGTGTGCATCTAGACAGTAGTGTTTTGTAAAGGTGTGCACAGAACTCCAGGTAGCCGCTTTGCAGATGGACTCAAGGGGAACATTTGCAATGAATGCTATGGACGCCCCCGTGCCTCGAGTAGAATCTGCTCTTGGCCTAAAGGGCAGTTCTCTCTTAGCAAGAGTATAGCAGAGAGTGATGCATTGAACAATCCATCTAGAAATAGTGGACTTTGAAACTGCATCCCCTTCTCTTCCTGCTGCCACCGAGACGAAGAACTGATTCGTCTTCCTCAGTGGTCTGGTTCTTTCCATGTAGAACATGACCGCTCTGCGGACATCTAGTGTGTGCAGAGTCCTTTCTCCCAAGTTGGAAGGATTTTGAAAGAACGCTGGTAGTTCTATAGACTGGTTTACGTGGAATTTTGAGATGAATTTCGGAGCAAACTTTGGGTGAGTGCGTAGAACCACTTTATCTCTGAACTGTAACAAAGGGGTCTAGAACAGAAAGAGCCTGTAGTTCACTTACTCTCCTGATGGAGGTGATAGCTATTAGAAAAGCAGTCTTAAGAGTGAGGTCTTTAAGAGATGCTTTGTGCATGGGTTCAAATGGTGAGCCCATGAGTCTGGTAGGTACCACGTTAAGGTCCCATCCGGGAGCTGGGTCAGCTATCGGGGGGTGTATTCTCTTTACTCCCTCCATGAAGGCCTTCATAACAGGGATTTTCCACCACGACACTTGAGTTGGGAAGTGGTGTATGCAGAAAGTGCCGCTAGGTGGACTTTAATGGAATTGAACACTAGACCTGAATCCAATAAATGGGTCAGGTATAGAACAATATGTGTGGGAGAGCAGTCAATTGGGTTGATGCTCTTTCCTCTACACCAGATGACAAATCTCTTCCATTTGCTAGAATAGCAGTGGCGAGTGTTAGGTTTTCTGGCTTCCCTGAGGATGTCCATGCATCTCTGCGGGAGCTGTAGATGTCCAAATTCTATGATCTCAGGAGCCAGGCTGCTAAGTTCATGTTCTGGGGGCATGGATGCAGAGTCCTGCCCCTGTCTTGTGACAGCATGTTGTACGGGCAGGAGAGTCACTGGGGGAGATAGAGACATCTCCATCAAGTGAGCGAACCATGGCTGTCGGGCCCACATTGGGGCCACCAGTATCATGGTTACTTGTTCCTGGTGCATCTTGTGCACCACCTTGTTGAGAAGGGGAGTCGGGGGGGGAAAAGCGTAAACAAATTTCCCTGACCATTGAATCGACAGACCGTTCCCCTTGGATTGGTTCTGGGGGTACCTGGAGGCGTAACTGTGGCATTGTGAGTTCTCCAGGGTTGCGAACAGGTCTATTTCTGGGAAACCCCATTGCGTGAAGACGTCGAAGACAATGTCTTCGTGCAGTCGCCATTCGTACTCTTCGGGCAGGGGGAAATCCCTGCTGAGTTTGTCTGCCAGCAGATTGAGTTCCCCTGGTACATGTTGTGACAGAAGGAACATATTCTGTTTGAGAGCCCACTTCCATATGTTTTGGGCCAGTTTGGACAGTCCTGGTGAGTGGGTTCCCCCCTGCGTGTTGATGTAATACATGGCTGTGGTGCTGTCTGTAAGGGCCATCACTGTCCTGCCTTGTAGGTGTTCCTGGAAGGCTTTTAGGGCCTTGAACACCGCTAGTAGCTCCAGGAGATTGATGTGTTTGGATGCTACGTTCGGAGTCCACTCTCCGTGAGCAGTCTGATGGGATAGGTGAGCCCCCCATTCTGTGAGGGATGCGTCTGTGGTTAGAGTGGCTTCCGCCGCGGGTGTGGCAAAGGGTTTCCCTTTTTCCAGGGTTTCCTTTGTCCACCACCGTAGCGAGAGAACTAAGGCCTGCAAGACCACCACTAAATCGTCCCATAGTCCGCTGGCCTGACACCACTGGCTGTTGAGCCACTCTTGCATTGGGCGCATGCGCAGACGCGCGTGAGGTACCAAATAAATACACGACGCCATCATGCCTAGCAAGCGCATTGCTTTGCGTACCGTCACCTCTCGACCGGTCACATATTGAGGGATCTGAAACAGCATGTTTTGGACCCTCTCTTTGGAGGGGAAGACGAGGCCGTCCTTTGTTTGAATTAGAGCCCCTAGGAATTGTTTGATTTGGCTGGGGTCTAGGCTGGATTTCTTTTCGTTGATGGAGAAGCCGAACTGGAACAAAAGGTCTACAGTCTTTTGGGTATTGGAGAAGCATGTTTCGTAAGAATCCCCTGTTATGAGCCAGTCGTCGAGGTAAGGGTAAACTGGGATGGACAACCTGCGCAGGTGGGCCGCTGCCACTGCCAGCACCTTCGTGAATACCCTTGGTGCTGATGCTATGCCGAAGGGTAGCACTCTGAACTGGTAGTGTTTGCCCTCTATCATGAACCGGAGGTATTTTCTGTGCGCTGGCAACATTAAATTATGAAAGTATGCATCTTTCATGTCCAATGTTGTCATGTAATCTCCCTGTGATAGCAGTGGGATCATTTCCTGTAAGGTCACCATACGAAACATTTGGGGTTTGAAGAACTTGTTCGCTGGGCGCAGATCTAATACAGGGCGCATGGTTAGATCCTTTTTGGGTACAAGGAAGTACACTGAATAAATACCTTCCGTTACCTGAGATACAGGCACGACCTCTATGGCTCCTTTTTCCAGCAGTAGTTGTACTTCTTGTAGAAGGATGGCAAGATGTTCCGGTGACATGCGTCGTCCCCTCGGGGGTTTGTATGTTGGGGAACTGTTGAATTCGATGCAGTATCCGTGGGCTACGGTGGAAAGTACCCAGCGGTCTGACGTTATACCCTCCCATGCTGGAAGAAAGGATGTTATCCGGCCCCCGACCGGTGTTGCATGGGAGGGGATGCGAATCTTCGCGTCACTTGGTGGTGTTAGGGGCTTGGGAGCCTCTGGGGGTGGACCCCCGCCCTCTTCCTTTGCCCCGGCGCTGTCCTCTTTGGCTGTACTGGCCACTATTGGTCTGGAAATTGGTGGCAGGGTACTGTTGCTGCTGGTTTTGTTGTTGGCGTTGCCCACGAAAAAAGCGTTTGTTGCCATAGCCGCGTCTGGTAGTGGGCTTAGAGATCTGGTCAAGAGTTTTGATAGTATTGAACTCTTTTTTAGCCATCTCCAGAGCCTCATCCACCGCTTTCCCGAAGAGGTTTGAGTCTTCAACAGGTTTATTTATTAAAGACGCCTGTGTCTCCGGTTTGAACCCTGAGTTGCGCAGCCATACATGGCGTTTTAGGATTATTCCCTGAACTAGGGAACGTCCCGCAGTTTCTGCCGCATCCAGAGAGCGCTTTACAATACTCTGGTTGACCTGAGTTCCTTCGCCAATAGTTGTAAGCAGGCGTGTACGTAATGGTTCCGGCGCTTCTTCGGCGTCTTTGCGCAGTTTGGCCCACTGCGCGTCCGCATAGCTAGCGAGCAAAGAATTGTTGTTTGCAATTCTTGCCGAAAAGGCAGCCGAGGATGTAACTCTTTTTGCAAGGGCATATAACCGCTTGCCCTCCTTGTCAGGTGGTGCCTCACTGGTGGAAAGTGGTACCCCTGCCCTCTTTCTTGTGTTGGTTACTACCAGGGAATCCGGAATGGAATGTCCCCTGATGTACAGCGGGTCTGTGGGTGAAGGAGTGAAAAGTTTTTCAATTCTAGGATTGACCCCTCTGTTTAGTGCGGGTGTGGACAGCGAAGGGATGATTCTTCTCTTCACCGAAGCGAGGCGGGGAATGGTCTGACTGACCGGGGGTTTCTCCTTAATTACTCTTTCCACAAAGTCTAATTCAGGGGAGAGTTCCCCAGTGTCCAGTTCGAAGTGTGCTGCTGCTCTGCGCAACAGGGCATTAAATGTGGGCTGATCGTCAATGGGAGACGTGTTTCTAATAGGTGAATTGTCAGGAGGATTTAGGTTCAGGACATCAGTGTCGGAATATATTGATGGGGATTGCCAGGGGTGAGAAGGTCCTTCTTCTGTATTTTCTCCGAAGCCTTCTCCTACCAAGTCTGGGCTGTCTTCCAGACCTTCCTCCTGGTTCCGTCCCTCTTCCTCGTCCATAAAATCATCCTCTTCCTCAAAATAATGTTCTTCCCCAGTGAGGTCATACACACTATGGAAGTCTGAGGCTGTGTCCTGGTGGGGATTGACTAGTCTTGGAATTTTGCCCCGGGGTCCTCCTGAGGCCCTTCTCTTATTCTCTTGGGAGTGGGAGGGTTCTGGGTATTCATAAACCTCTCCATTCTTTCCATGCACAGATGGAGCCTTTCCATGGTTTCATGGGGTACCCCTGAGCGGTCTAGCGGGGGAAAATTGGTGTCTTGTAGCTGAAAACGGCTCGACCTCTCCCACAACGTCGAGGAAAGTGTCCCGTCGCCCTCCGAAAAGCCTTCAGGTGTGTTGGGAATCCCTTCGACTGAAGGAGATCGTCCCTGTCTTTTCGGCGTGTCTTTCGACCTTTGCGTAGCGCTCGACGAGTCTTTCGGCGTACGCTTGTGGGCGTCGGCTACCACGATCCTCGCCAAGCTCTCAGCGACTCGTTTGTCAGCGGAGGGCTGTAGTTTCGACGTTATGGGTGTCGATCGCTCTACGGCGGCATGCGCTTTCTGCTGATGCGCGCCGGCCGATGATTTGGGGGCAGCGCCCTTATTTGCCGAAAGCCCAGTCGCTGGTCGCGGCTGCAGTTGCGAGAGGGGCTTCAAACCCGAACGGTCCGAGGAGGCCGCCGGTGAAATCTGCGTCTCCTTGGGTGCTGATGCTCTCTTCGCTTTCGACGAAGAAGAGCCATGGGTTGTGTGCTTATGCGTGGTCTTGTGTGCGTCAATGTCGCCGGGGTGTTCATCCCCATAAGCAGGGCGTGAGCCGAGCCCGTCGGGGCCGGGGACAGACGACGAAGCGCGTGTGCGCTCTCTAGGGGGGTTTTCGACTTCCGTAGCGGAGGTCGTGGTATCACGTTCCTCGTCACTGTCGGAGGTAGCGACGGTGGGTGGAGCGTCGGCCTTCGACATAGCGTAGGCCGCCCACCTCTTGACCCTACGGTCTTTTAGAGTTTTCGGCTTAAGAAGCCGACAAGCCGTGCAACCTTCCTCTTTGTGATTGAGGGGCAAGCAGCGGTTACACCGTGAATGCTTGTCCTTCCAAGTAAACTTGCCCTTGCAAAGCGGGCAAAACCTAAAGGGTGTCCTCTCCATAGCCGAGGCAATAAATCGTGATAACCACCCCAAGGGAAAGGAAGGGGAAAAGGAAAGGCATTCTCAGAAAATAACTAGAGATGTCCCACGACCCCCACTCTCCCTACTGTATTTGGCCTGCGAGGCCAGGCCAAGTGTTCGGCAACGCCGAAGGATCTCCTCCGCTCGTCCCCTCCGTCGAAGATCTTGCTCGGCGGAGACAGCTTCACAACAGCGTCGAGGGGGGGATCGATATGTTCTATATTAATATAGGAAAACGACCAAAGGTCGAGGAGATGAAATCTGCAGTGTCTCTCGAGGAGCTCCGCGTAAAGGCGACCAGTAGCTGGGCGGAAAAAAACAATCTGAGGGACCTCGACGCGTGAGGGATTGTGGGTACAACGCACGTCACTATAGGGATAGTGTTACAGACACGCCTTGTCGACGTCCCCTTTTCGACTACGAAAAACAGAATGCAATACTCCGCAGTGACCACTGGATGTCAGACCTATGCACAGCATGTGATTCTAAGCAGATTAACAAACATCAGAAATACTTGTTCTAGTTCGCACAGACGAGTGGAGTGGCGATCATCCCCACATAGATGGCAGAAATCTCCAGGGTAGTAAAGGAGCAGACTAAGATGTAACATTCATGAGGCTCTTGCACTCGTGTAAATACTTGATGTTCTTGGTCATGTGATGAGGGGATGTCTCTACCCCATTGTGGGGTTACATTCAGATTTTCCCTAGGTAGTAACTGTCTAATTTCTTCACTAACTGTTGCAGGTCCTCAATCTGTTTCTGCTGAGCGAGGGCATAGTCGCAAGTTGGGATCTTGTGTTGGAACGATGACAGCCTCAACATTGCCAGCTTCTTCCTCCAGAGCTTTTAGCTCTTCATGTGGGAGTGGGGAGTCCAGCTCACAGCCTCGGTTGGAGAAAGGGTATGGAAGCATCTTTGGCCCCTCTTTTCTGTTTCAAGCTTCACCGGTTCAGTTGGGATGTTTCCACTCCTCCCCTTTGATGTACCAAACGCAAAAATTGCTCATTCCTCATGAGGAATTCAGATAACTTCTCTCCCAATTTCAATGATGTGGAATGGAACCTCATCAAATCTTCTCCGGGCTTGGTAGTGCCAAACGCTCCTTTCAGCACAGCCGTCACTAGCAGTGAAGTGTGATCCGGATTCAGTGTGCGCAGGGACTGTACAGTCTGTAGCGCCGGTCCTCGCAAGACCCATCACACGCACCTCCGTTTCTCCTGTTCGGACTCTTTCCAATCCTGAAGCATAAGCTGAGTTAGGTCGGCCCACACCTCATACCCTTCTCCTTTGGGCACGGGTTTGTCACCTGAAAAGGAGCACAACCGGGTGTAGGCTCCATGTTCGTTAATCAACGGCAAGGTTGATTGTCTGTCCATAGTCACCCGGACTCCTTCAGCCACCGCAGCAGCAGCAGCAATGGAATCCTTATTTGGGGTGGCAGCTTCAGGGCGTGCAGGTAGTCCAGGCCACATGTCCAACTTCCACACCAGGCAGGTAAACCCAGGTTCTCTGTCTTGAATTTCAGTAGGCAGGATTCTTCCTCCAAGAGAAACTCCACCATAACATTTGGTATGCCCTGGTATGCGTCCCACACTTTTCCAGTGACAGATTCTAAAGAACCAGTCATGGGTAAAATGTAATCTGTGGTTATGTGTAAGAGAACCTCCCCTATAATGAAACTGGCCTCGGGGCTAAGTCCCTCAGCCCGAATCCACTGTATCACAATATTGTGCCATTTTGACTAATGGTGACAATAGCTCGCAAAGGGGAGTTTTTTTTCCCCTCAATAGCTGGTTGGGCAATCCCCTTCCCCGTGTGGGATCTCAGCAGTGCCTCCAAAAGTGTAAGGCGTTTCTCCCTGTAGTTTACTATTATTTATTCCTTCCTGTATGAGTCAGTGAATAGCTACCTGTAGGAGACCCGCGTATGAGAGGGTAACACCTTACTGCATGCGCCAGAGTTCTGGATAGCCCAAGAGGGTGAGACGGCCGCCAGGAGGGAACTTCCCAGAGAGGGCTCCCACAGGGAGTGTGGGGGGCGTGTTTGCCGTGTTAACCAAAGCAGATAGGGTGTCTGACCAAAAAACAGACTTGTTTTGTTTGAGCGGGGCCCCGCTTTTGTTTTATGTAAAGACAGTGGGTCAAATCAAACAATACATACATAGGGTCTCTAAAACACAATTAGCTCCCTGACAGAGTTGCTCCCCTCACATACCCTTGTATGAACGTTTCTCATGGGCTAAATAGAAAAAACTTCCCGTCAACCTTTTCTCTTTTGAATGAACACTGCCACCTTTGACAAATACATAACATTACTAGCCACAGGTATTCCCTGGAAATGACCTTTTTCTCATGTGCTAAATAAATAACTCTTCCTATCACTAGTCTCTTGTGACAGTATTTACCTTTAATACATAACATTACTGATCACAGGTATTCCCTTGCAGCAAGCGTTTTCGCATGTGTTAAATAACTTTGTCCGTCACTTATCTCTTGTGACAGTACACTTCCACATTTGGTAAATCTTAAACACCTCTGGTCATGGGCATCCCCCAAGAGGGAACGGTGGCAGCAAAAACAAGCTAAATACGCCGCCTGACTGAAGGGTAGAGGTGAGATTCTGGAAACATGGAAAGAGGAGAAAAACAAAACTACCTCTGCGCCACCATGTGGGGGACACCACTAAGAGTACCCAAGTACTTTTGGTCAAACAAAACAACCAGCCCGTGGGTAAAACCACGCCGTCAGATGTAGGGCCGGGTATCCTCGCTGTACTTCGGTTCTCTCTTATCTGAGCGACCCCGGCTGCCATGCCAGGCGAGTAATGCCAGTCCCTACTCTGGCTTGCTCTCAGCCCACGGAGAGCAGCCAACCTACCGATGGACAGACGGCCTATGGTGACTGGGGAGGGAGTCCCCAACTCGACAGAGGGCTTCGATGCCCTCTAGAGAAGTCTGGGCTTCCGCCTGGTTTCTCCTCTCGCCGGGCTCTCTCGCTGCAATCCTCCATCGGGCTGATACGCACAAACAGCGCTACCATTTTCCATCTCCAGCAGGGGACCTCCCTCAGCGCCCGAGGTGAAATCCCCTCATACGTGGCCACGCTCCCCCTGCTGGTGGAGCCTACATTAACAGGCTCCTGTAATTAGCGTGCCCAAATCCAAAACCGTGGGGATGGAGGCAGATATAAAAGAAAGGACTATGAAATTACACAGCCTCCCATGAACGTGGCATTGAGCCCTTTTTATGCTCAAACCTCAAAGGAATTGGGCTTTACACTAGCATCCAAGTAAACACTTACACACAAAGTTATATATAAATACATATTTATACCATACACAGATTTAACGCATTCTTTAAAAAAAAGCAGCAAGTAATAGTAACACTAACCCATTAAAAAAGTGACCAATAAAGCAGGCGAGTAATTCATTCACGTGCAAGATATTTTCCAGCACCATGGGGGATGTCATTTGAGGTCAGTAATATCACTTATTTTGCATCTCCATTGCAGTACTGAGTTATAAAGGAGGGCAAGATCAGAGTTAGATCAGAACATACTGGTATTCTATAAAAGCAGTTAGATTCTCCCAAAGGGATGCAGCCAGGCTTTTATCACAGCAATAATAGTTTTCTTTTCAACAATTAAAACCTGTGAGGGAACAAGTAGGACCAAAGCCAATAGGTTCAGAAGGGGTGCTTTAGGGAGCCAAGACAACCATAATCAATGGGCCAGTTGAAAGTTCTGATGCTCTGTTCAAATAGTTAATAGTTCAAATAGAAAATAACAGTAACACTAGAAAAGTCACCTTGAAGAAGCACATGTAGAGTATTCTCATAAATGTGCTAATTCCCTTCACCTTAGAGACACCCAGAAACTTTGCTGGATTTTGAGGACTTGATATTGTAACCTGCAAAGAGCGTAAGCCTTTTTTTCCCACTCATGTATTTTGATGTGTGTTTTTTGATTATGGAGTATTAAGATAACTCCATAGGCATCTTTTCATGTGCGTTACACAGCACCCTCAGTGCAGTGACACAGGGATGTCTTTTTAGACTTCCCAAAGGTTTAACTACCTTCTCTGGGATAACTACTGTTTCCCAGAGAATATAACGTGAAATTAACTTTACTAGTCTTTCCAAATTCCTAGACCCAGCACACACCCGGCTACCTTCCTGTGCCAAGCGCGGTAAACACGGTTTGCATGGTAAGAAAGGTTTAAAAATATACAAAAAGATAAGCTGCCTCCAGCCCTGTGCAAGGCACATCAGCACTTCTACAAAATCCTTTAAGGAGTAGGGCCTTTGGAAATCAAAAGGAAGACCCAAGCGCAATGTACATTGTGCACTTCTAACATGTTACAGAACAGTTGCAACATAGGCAAGGACTAAGGGAAACAGCTCCCCCGGTACTGACTGTCTTTAAGGGCATGTGTCATGATCACTGCTTCCAAGGAGCCAGGACCAGCCCAACGTCCTTGGAAGCAGGCCCCTAATCCTAGGCACCAGCCGGTCCCCACGGGGACCTTTTGGACCATGTCCTGGCGCCGGTGGCACCAGGCTCATCAGAATCATCGGTCCCGGCACTGGAAGCGCCGGGCTCATAATATGTGTGCAGATGCTTGAGTGGACTTACCTGCAGCAGACCATGCTGCTTACTTACCAGCCTCTTAGAAGTCCTCTGTGAACAGGAATTACTTTCTTACCTGGGCGGGGCAAGCTCCACTCCCTGGATTCAGCACTGGAAAGCTTCTGGAACTCTTTTCTTACCTAGGCGGGGCCGTGGAGGAAGACGCCTCATCACTCCAAGGCTATTTAAACCATACCCGATAGACGAAACGTGCTTCGCGTTATTCTGCATCTGCAGCAGAACGCTCACCGAGTCTGTTCCAGCCTTTCTTCTTACGATCCCGAATCTGCAAGAGTCATACTCACCATTCCTGCATCCTGAATCTGCAAGATGCATACTCACCATTCCTGCATCCAGACGACAGCAGCACCTGCAGAGACAAGAAACAGCAGGTTAGCAAGGCAGCCTTATCTCGCAGTGCTACTCACCTGATCCATCGGCTGCGGTCATTTTCGGCACGCTGCACCTCCGAAGACAAAAGCATTGTCACTACTTACCGGCACTCCGTGAATTCTGGATTTCTTCACACTGCATCGCCGCCTGCGGAGATAAAAGCATTGTATCTACTTACGGACATTCCGCGGACTCCGGCGCTGCAAACCAACTTCTGAAAGACAAAAGAAGAGACATTAGACAGGTATTTACTTACGCCCATCGCGCTCTTCGCAATAGAACGCTGCTTTTCAGCACGAACTGCGCTGCAAGGAAAAGACAGTTCGAGCGCTTGCATTTACTCACGCATTTCCAGGCGCTTCACTCCATCTTCCTCAAGAGTCCTGCAAGACAAAAGGGAGAAAAGCATTATACGAAGTCCTGTTCAATGTTAACGTGCCTTGCACCTAAAGACTATAAAGACTAAAAAGGTGTCTGGAAACTCACCGCTCGTGCAGTTAACGACGGTAACGGTCTTCTGAGTCCAAGAGGCCTATGTTTCACCAGTGAAGGAACTGGCAACAGCGCCCTGCAACAGACGCAGATGGAGAGCCCAGCATTCACCTATCTAAGGTGAGCATGTTGACCTGGGGGCTCTACGGAGAGGGAGAGAGAGGAAGAGGGACATTGAACAACCCAGACCATTAACCCCCATATTCTTTCACCTGCAGAAGCCTCACCCTACGAGTTCGACACACAGTGCGAAGAGGTTCGACCCCAGAAGCCCATTGGGTTCTGCACATCACCTTTCGAGTCACAGACACCTTCCTGCCAAGATCAGCGCCTCCGTGGGAATCAGGTGAGCGTTACAGCATGTCAGTATCCCCATAACAAAGTGAGCAAAAGCCCAGTGGAGTGCAGCTGAAGGCTGGGCTCCACTGGCAGAGGTAATGTTTAAACAGAGCAAAAAGTCGGGGGGTAAACAACTGGAGGGAAAATTATACATAAATGGAAATCATTCCTAACAGTCAGCAGTGTCTCGAGGCTAGTAAGTCCCACCAGCATAAGGGAGGAAGTAGTCCTGTACGGATATTCCTGTCGATATGGAAACGGGGTCAGCACAGCTGCAGGGCTTCACCAGGCACTTTGCGGACCAGGAGGGTGCTGCTGGCGTCACTTCACGTATTTGTCAGATGTTGCCCTACAGTCGTCGACTGCCCCTAGCCCCAAAAACCTTGCCTTTTAAGTAAGTTAGCATTCATTTACAGCATTAGGCTGTCAATCACCCAGCAGGGGGCACTGTCCTCCAAGACAGCCAACCAATCAGAACAGGGTTCACTCAGGCACAACTAGAGACAACTACAGAGAAGTTTCGCAGCCTCCCTCACTTCCTGCCTTTCCAGACACTGGAGCCTGGACAACTTCAGGGCTGACGTCTGCCAAAGGCAAAGGGACAAACCAGATTCAGAGTAAAAGCTCAGAATAAATTAACTGATGAGAAAAGGCAAAAAAAGAAAGAGGGGGGCCATTTTGGGACAATGGCCACCATTGGGTGCTGTACTGCAGATGAGGTATCAGACTGCAGGTAATTGTCATTGTGAATCTCTAACTCCCCTACAGCTCACATTGACCCCTCTTGAGACCAGCATGGCTACTCAACACACTACCAACCTGTGTAGTACACACTTATACAAAAGGTTGGGTTCCTATTGCCAGGAGGTCAGGGTTGTTGTAGTGCACCTTTGTAGTGCATCTTGCAAGATCGTTGTTTTGTTCTCCACTGTCCCCCTCTTGGGCCTTGTCGCGCTCTCAAACTGTGTATGAGCGCGATAGAAATAAAATATCAATTCAATATCAATTCAATATCAATTCAATATCAATTCAATATCAATTCAATATCAATATCAATATCAATATCAATTCACTCAAAGGGTACTGCATACAATCTTGCCTAACACTAATACACCCTGAAGCGACTTCAACAATAAGGATAGTATTGCATTTATCTTATAAACCAATATACTTTAGACTCTTGGTTTCAGGAAGGAAGAGTTATGGAAAAAACATGGTTAGAATATACTTTCTTATAATGTGAAGACGGCCTGAATCCTCTAATGAAATCTAGGTAAGCCTTTCCCAGGAGTAAAAGTGTTAAACAACAACCTATGAGGGGTACACGCAATGGCAAAGCCAAAAGATACGTAAGAGTGCTTTTAAGGAGCCAGTACAGCCAAAGTCAATTTGACCAAGCCAATACTGATGCACTCCTTCATGGATAAAGTCTTTCACAAAGTCAGATAGTTCAAGAAAATCAACACAAGCCGTTAAGCCTGTGCAATGGGAGAAGAGATCAACTCTCAAAGTTAAGCCAGTGCACTTCTCAAGTGAGAAATAATGCAGTAAGGTAAATATCCAGAGCCTCCACAGTACCTCTGGTTTGAAGAAAGTGTCAGCTGGATTCGGTCTTGCTACAGCCAAGCAGATCCTTGTTCCTGGGCCTCAGTCGTGGGACGAAAAGGGAGGACGTCCGTCGGGTTCCTACAGCAGTATTCGGGAGAGGACTTGGCTACAGATTTTCTTAGATTCAGCCGTTCTTCACAGTTTCAACGCCTTTCAAACACCACTGATGGAGAACAAATCTCGCCGGTTGGACTTTCTTTGATCCGTCTGTCCTGGACTCTGGATTTCCTGCTTCTGGAGGGTCCCTAGGAGGCTCCTGAAATATTTGGCCGGAGTCGTTCCGCAGAAGATGTTGCACTCTATAATGGACTGGCATTGGGCTTCTGCAGCACTGGAGGCGCACAGCAAGTCTGGGGGTTGCACCCAAGTGGAGTAAGTCATGGGTTTTGTTGGTCCCACTAGTCTTTCCATTCGGAAGTTGTCGATTTGAAAAAGGAGGTTAGCACAGCAGCAGCGCTTCACTGGGCACTTAGGCTTCTCGTCACCATTTCTTCTTCAGATGTTTCTTCCAGTGCTCAACAGCCAGTAGTCCCAAGAACCAGTTCTCATTCATTCACAAACCTAGGCTGTCAATCACCTAGCAGGGTGGCTGTCCTTCCCGGGACAGTCAGCCAATCAGGACTGGTTTTGTTCAGGCACACCTAGAGACAAAGGACAGGGTCCCTCACTTCCTGTCCTTCCAGGACACACTGAAGACAGAGGCGGGCCTCAGGGTTGAAGCCCACCCAAGGCAAAACACACAAAGGGCTCAAACCTGTCAACTTGCAGAGTAAGATCCAAGCAGAAAATGGCGGAAAAAAAAACAAAAAAAAGACAGGGGAAATTTTGACAAAATGGTTACCCATGGCTGCTGTACTGCAGCTGAGGGTTCAGCCTGCGGAACAAAAAAGCACACTGGTAGTAAAAATTAAACCATTGCCACCATTCATTTAAAGTAGTAAGTGTAACAAAAAATGTTAAATCAGAAAGTAGGATAAGGGGCCTACTAGGCAACCCCCAGCACTCCACATAAGATGGTGTGTGCTTGACCTACAAACTAAAAAGCTAAGATCTATCTCAACTTACTATTCTTGGGAACAATAGTTCACCCAAGAAAAGATATTTAAACCCTACGAGAAATCCAAGGCAGTTCTCAGTGACACTGCACTGAGGGTACGGTGTGTCACTATACAATAAGCAGATTCCTATGGAGTTTATCAGACTCCAAAAAACAGTGAAAACAAAATCCTAGTAAGGAAAAAAAAAAAACACAGGAGTGAGGAAAAGATCCAAATAACGAGTTAAAATTAAAAAGTCGTAAATCCAGCAAAAGAGTTAGGGGGTTCTAGGGTGGAAGAGAATTAGCACAGAAAACAAAATTCTCCCTAACAGTACGCGACTGGGGCCACGCGCCTGGCGAGTAGCTTGCAAGTTGAAATGTTTCCCTGATTTAGGGCATGTGCATTATACATCATATTCAAACAGTGAAAAAATCCCCACATACCAATATCATGCCCAACCCCTTTAAATTTGATATTGGGTTAAAAGTCAGTACAGAGAGGAAAGTGTAGGCTTCTGTAAAATAGCAATCAGCGCAATAGTTTAAAGGGAGCTTTTATAGAGCTCAAAAGCAACATATTAATAGTCGGAATTAAAAATAATCAACCTACATCTTAAAGGACGTGGGAAGAAATCTGTTGCTTCATGAGAGGTAACGGATGGGGTCAAATCATCAGCAGAGGATTGCGTTTCTTCATCGTCACCAGACAAGAGGTCCTTAGCAATTTCCTCCTAAAATCAAGTGAACGAGTTTGAGCTTAACATGTTGGCACTGGAGGTAAACACCCATACTCATTACATTACAATCTATAAATTAATCATGCACAAGGTATGCAGTGAATGTTAACCTGTCGGATTATAGGATTTCCAAAAAAATGGCTTCCTAAATACCTAAACTGACAAGCATATCACCACTATTTTAAAGAGACAAGGATTTTACTTAACTCTTGGTAATGTTCTATGTAATTGATAAGTCCTTCCTCCGACAGACAGCTCATCTTTGATATCTTGTGCATCGCCAGCTGTATTTAGAAAGGTCTTCAACAACCATGGGGTGCAGGGCAGCTCCATGTTGATTCCGCCCACTGCTGCTGCACACCCAGAAGCTGGACATGACATTTGGGCCAGTATATTATGGGGCAGACCTGCCATTTAACTCCCTCTTCAGAGAGGGACCAGGAGGGTGTCCCAGAATCTGGAGGCCTGGACTGCAAAGTCTTCGAATACTTAGGGATGACCAGCTTCCTCCCTAAATCACATCTTCAGCATCGGAGCAGGGAGTATACTCTGATTAAGGACTCAAATGAATTAGAATCTGGATATTGAAGGCTCTTGACAACCAGACATGTTCAAATATAATCCTTGCAAGTGTACAGAACTATTAAGCTGGAATTCTAGAATCTGGCTTGGTGGACAGATTTTAGTAGGCCACTCTAGTTGTTAGGTAAGAATTTGCAGAGTCCAACTGGTTTGGGACTTAAGACATCTCTAGGTATTAGGTAACCCACGTTTAATATAGGCCTGTACTAGACAAGTTGGTAGTGCGACTAAGCAACCAGGCTTACCTTAAGAGGATAATATGAGCTGTACAATAAAATCACTAAATACAGGTATCCAAGTAAATCTGATACATTACTCACCGTAATCGTATTCCGATGCTTCTATCTGCTTAGATTCACATGCTGTGCGTAGGCTGACATCTAGTGGAAGCTGCAGAATATTTGTTTTTTCGAAATTCGAAAAGCGAGGTTGACAGGGCGTGCCAGTAATACAATCCCTAGTTTGACGTCCACTGTACCCATGGTCCTTCACGCGTCGAGGTCCCTCAGATTGTAATTTTTCTAACAAGAGGTAGCATGTAGTGTAGCGCCAGTACAGTTGTATCCAAGCTGATGCGTATCAGACAAGCTCATAAGCATCCATGCGCCTTCTCTCCAAGGGGAGGAAGGGTGGGTCGCATGTGAATCTTAGCAGATACAAGCATCAGAAACACGATTACTGTGAGAATGTATCCCTTCTGAGGCTTGTGGGATCTGCTTAAATCACATGCTGTGCATAGATTTGCGAGCAGTGCTAGAAGGTGGTGGGATGTGAGAAAGTTCATGGGCGAACAGATGTCTTAGAACCGCTTGTCCCACCTGTGTATCTGCGTGTCAGTGCAGTAATGGTGAGTGTAAGTGTGCATTGAGCTCCAAGTAGCTGCTTTGCAAATGCCGTCAAGAGGGACATTTGCAATGAAAGCCAGAGTGGCTCCTGTGCTCCTTGTGGAGTGAGCTCAAGGCGTGAAAGGCAGCATTTTGTTTGATAATGAATAGTACAAACGTATAGATCTGACTATCCATCTGGATATGGCATTCTTGGAAATGCTATAGTCTCCTCTGCCTGCTGCTATGGAGACAAACAGTTGGTCTGTTTTTCTTACCTGTCTGGTCTTGTTTACATAGTAAAGGACCGTCTCCTCATATCTAGTGTGTGGAGTTTTATCTCAATTTAGCTGGTGGAGTTCTGAAAGAAAGACGGTAGCTCAATGGACTGGTTTACGTTAAATTTAGAGATGAATTTAGGTTGAGAACCTAGGGCGAGTACGTAAAACCAGCTTGTCTTTTATAGAAAGGATCCTGCACTGGCGGAGCTTGTATTTCACCAACTCTTCTTATGGAATAATAGTCACTAAGAAGGCAGTCTTGTAGGTCAGGTGTTAAGACTTGACTTGTGCATAGGCTCGAAAGGGGGTCCCCATGAGCTTAGCGAGTAAAACATTGCGATCCCAACCTGGCGGCGTGTTTGAAATGGGAGGGTGGAGTTGCTTTACTCCCTCCATAAAAGCCTTGATAACGGGCACCTTCCACCATGAGACCTTATTGTGGGAGGTGATGTATGCTGACAAGGCCTTGTTAGGCAACGTTTGTATGCAGTACCCTCTGGAAACACTACAAACTCCTCGACTACAGGTATAGCAAACCCAACCTTTACACGCTTTTATTACTACAGTTTTGGCAGCGTGTTGAGCAACCAGGCTCATCTCAAGGAGGGTCAAAGTGAGCTGTAGTGGAGTTACACAGAGATTTACAGTTACAAGTATTCAAATAGGAGACCGCCAGGGGGGTGCAGACCTAATGGCAGCCTAAGCCTAGGTCTCCCTCTCCAGGCCCAAAGACACAGTGAACTAACAATGAATATGGAACATATTTAATGTGCGGTCCACACCTTATTGTGTGGGAATACTCCAGGCATCTTCAGACAAGATCCTGCGCAAAACTGCGGCTTACATCCAGGTGAATGCAACCTTGTAAGGGGAACATCCGATGCAGACTCTGTGCCCTCAAGATGGCGGACTCCCACCACACTTGACGTGAAGGAACAGCCCGAGAGGTGGACAGCATTGTTCCCCCACAACTCCCCTGCCGGCCCGCTTAAAGCCTCACACGTGTCCCCGCTCCCCTGCAGGAGTTAGCAACCGGCTCATGATACGAACCTCCCGCGAACAGAGAGGGGTACCCGGCAGGCAGTCCCTGCGGATACCAACACCTAGAGTCAGCCGTCCCACGTGGGGGTAACGACACCCGCATGTCGTTTCTAGACCTCCTGGAGCACTGTGCAACTCATGGCACACTATGCTTTCAGACCTACGCGCTCATTGGACTACATAATCACACGGAGCAGTGCACACGCGGCTTAGAGGTCACATTGATCAACCGCTGCGAATAATGTAATTAGGAAAAGCAAAAGCGCACATAAATTGGTACTCCATCGGCCCATGAAGGACCTTAATAGCTCCGTCTCTGCCTCTCAATCTCACTTGCTCCTACATGGACATAACTGAATTGACAAGTTACTGCAGGCCATCACAACACAGATTCTCCCGTTTCTGTGCCTCTGAAGTGTATTGTTCAAAGAAGACCTATAAAACAACTATGTGCGCACGGCCTGCGTAGGAACGCAGTTGGTGCTTTCGCTGGCCACATAACTAACACACCTTAGGCAACGAATCCCGACTGACCATACCTGCAGCATGCCCCATTTTGCGCAAAACACTCAGGCCAACAAACGAAATCCCATTCCGGAGGCTGGCAACTGGACGTGCGGACCCCTGCATAAGAGGAAAGGTAAAACTAGAGAGCCAGAAAAGAAAGCGCCAACTGCACCACCACAGCCTAAGGTGCAAGCATTCTTCACACCTCGAAGCAGGTCAGGCGGCCTATCACTACGAAAGACCGCTAACCGATCGGATACAGCGCCCTTCGAAGTAATAGACTACCAATCGCACCAATGAGTAAGCAGGATCCACGCACCCTAGCAACATTGCAGAAGTTCTGTCGAGCAGGCACTACAATGGATCGAAACGAAGTACAAGTATTCAAATAAACTCTTATACTCAAGGTTTCTTGAATAAACAATTATTTATCAGTCAGTTAGAATAAACCTTCTTCAGAAGGGAGCAATATAACAATAACAGTCAAATACACAATACACACTCTTAAGATCTCTAAATAAGTAGATACCCTTTTGGGATGACCCGCAGACACTACCTACCCCCTCGGGTGACTTCAAATGCTAGAGTGATGGGGACATTAATATTACTATCGGATTCTAAATGCAACAGTGATACAAGTCAAAAGGAAAAGATTTAGAACAAAACTTTTTTTTAAAGAGAGAGACCACAAATATTCTTAAGCGGGCAAATACGTTCAGGTCCCCCAATAAGAGTCACAGTACAAAAGGCTAAGCCAAAGTCAATAGGCAAACTTCTATGTGAGCTGAAGCACCTTTGTAGTTCAGTAGAAAGTCTTTGCACAACGTTTTAGAAGTCTTTGAAGAAAAGAAGAATCAAATGTAGGGCCACAAGCTGATTAGACTCGTGAGCGGTAGAAGATGCAAGCAAATCTACAGTAAGAGGTAAGTTCTCTCTTTGTACAGTACATTTAAATTGAAGAAAAGATGCAGCAGATGAATTGTTCCTGTGCAGCTCTGCAGATGTCACCGTTCCTGGGCCTCAGTCGTGGGGACAAGAGGGAGGACTTCGGGGGACTCCTGCACTGCACTGGGACGGTCAAAACTTGCAACCGGCAAACTTCACTTTCAGTGGCTGTTCTGTATTTCAGCTCCTTGCATCTACCGCAAATAGCAACACCACGATTCCTGGCTGTCGAGGTGGACGCTTCTGGGGTCCTGCAATCTGTTGAGGGGGGCTAAGGCTCAGTCAGTCTGGCTTCCTGGGAATCCAGAGCATCTTCCTGGAGCTCTGGGCCAGCTTAAAAGCAACACACAATCTGGTGTTCCTCTCCCTGGTTATACGGTTTCCAGCAGCAACTCTGGAAATTCAACCAGCTCTGAGATGGATGTCCCTGGAGTTGATTGGTACCACCAACTCAAAAGGGAGAAGTCGTCCTTACAGGAGCTTCTCCGTGATACGAATTTGGAGTTTCAGCACAGCTGCAGGGCTTCACCAGGCAAACCAACGGTCCAGGAGTTGCAGCAGGCATCCTCTTCAATTTCATCTTCGGTTCCTTCGTCCAGTGGTTGACTGCCTGCCAAGCCAAAACCATCGCCTTTTATTCAGTTCTCTCCCATCAATTCCAGCCTCTCTGCACAAGTTCTTGGAGTAGTTTGTAGAAAGAAGAATCATATGTTGGGTCACAAGCTGATTAGGCATGCGAGTGTCAAAAGTTTCAAGCACTTTAGCCGTGAGAGTTAAGTTCTCTCAGTCTTGTTTTTACAGTACCTTACAATGAAGAAAAAGGAGGTAGCTGATTACTTCTGTTACTGGCATTTCCTGCAGATCTCGCTGTTCCTGGGCCTCGGTCGTGGGTTCAAGAGGGAGGACGTCGGGGGACTCCTGCACTGCACTGGGACAGCCAAAAGCTTGCAACTGGCAAACTTCAATTTCAGTGGCTGTTTCGCGTTTCAGCTACCGCACAGGTAACGCTGGTTCTGGCTGTCAAGGTGGATTGTCCTTGCTTCTGAGTTCCCAAACTCAACTGGGGGCCTTTTACTCAGTTCTCTGACATTCATTCCAGCCTATCTGCCACTCACCCAGTAGGGTGGCTGTCCTTGCCGGACAGTCAGCATGCCAATCATCACAGGGTGCATTTGGGTCCCCTAGGAGACCAAGCACAGGGAGTTTCAGGCACTTCCCCCACTTCCTGCCTACCCCAGACACTCTGAACCAGAGGCTGTCTTCACTCCTGAAGCCTGCCAAAGGTGAATGAACAAAGACCAAACCTGGTTTGGCTCGCAGAGAAAAACTATAGAAGGACCTTTCCACAAAAACATGGCAAAAAAGAAGACCAGGAACCATTTTAGCAACGATGGCTGGGCGCCATCTTGAAAAACATGGCTCCCGCTATTTAACGTTACCGGAGCGAAGAATAGTTTGTGGTCGGGAAATATCATGGCGGTTCGTTGTAAAACCACTGCCACCAGCCATTCTGAGAGGAAAGAGTAACATTTGACTGTTACAGGAGTATCTAGACACGGGGGATACTAAGTAACCCCTCCAGTACTCTATTGTAAGGTAGGGTGTTACTGGGTCTAGGAGCTGTGTCTAGGAATGTCAGGAATGTACAGGACTAAGTGAAGTCAATTTCACTCCACTGTCCTGGGAAACAGTAGTTGATCCCAGAGAAGATATTTAAACCTTGGGAAAGCCTGAAATGCTTCCCTGTGCCACTGCTCTGAGGGTGCTGAGCGACAAATGAAAAAGATGATTCTTATGGAGTTGGTTAGATTCCATAACCAAAAGAAAAACACAGAAAACAAATTGAAAAGTTCAAAGTCCCAAAGTTTAGCAAAAGAGATGGAGGGCTCCAAGGTGGGAGGAATTGGCACATTTATGAGAATTCTCCCTAACAGGACTAACCCTGGTTTTATGTGCCGAGTAAGTCTCAAGGACCTTTCCACAAAGAAATGGCTAAAAAAGAAGACTGGGGCCATTTAGACAAAAATGGCACCCTTGAGTGTTTTACTGCAGCTGCAAACTCATTCTGCGGTAAATGCTCACCATGGTAGTTCAAAACCAAACCACTGCCACCAGCCATTCAGTAAGAAAAGGGTAACAAAAATTTCTACATGAGAAGCTAGACAAAGGGGTTACTAGGTAACCCCTCCAGCACCCTATTGTAAGATAGTGTGTGCTGGGTCTAGAAAGTTACAAATCTAAAGTAAAGACAATTTCACAGTTGTTCCCAGAGAAGGTATTTAAACCTTTGGGAAATCTGAAAGACTTCCCTGTGCCACTGCACTGAAAGTGCAGTGTGACACAATGTACATGATGCAAATGAAGTTTCAGACAGTGTAAAAAAAAAAAAAAAAAAAAAAAAAAAAAAAAATAAAATCACAAAATACATGAGTGGAAGAAAGTGTCTCACTCTCCAAGTTTAAAAGAAAAAGTCCTCAAAATCCAGCTAAATTGCTGTGGGTCTCTAAGGTGGAAGGAATTCGCACATTTCTGAGAATTCTCTCTAACAGGCCACCAGGTAGACCTTTAAAGAGTTGAATACGAACCACGAGTCTAGCAAGTGGAGCAAATCATTTAGATTGTGGGATGGAGAACATTCTATGGGGTTAATTTGTTTAGACTGGCACCAAATTACAAATCTTCTCCACTTGTCGAAGTAACAGTGTCTAAAGTTAAGGTGACCAAACACTAGGACTTCAGGAGCCATGCTGCCAAGTTCATTGAGTGAGGTTGAGGGTGCACGGTTAATCCCCTTTGCTGAGTGAGTGGTCAGGTACAGGAGCTTGATGGTATCAGACATCGCCAGTTTGCACAGAGGAGGATACCAGGGTTGTCTTGCCCACATAGGAGCAACTAGGATGAGCGTCACTTATTCCTTGTGGATCTTGTTCACCGCCTTCTTGATGATCGGTGTCGGGGAAGAAAGGGTATGGGGGTGGCGCGAAAGCAAATTTCCCCGTCCAGTTCATCCATAGGGCGTGCCCCGCGGAGCCTGGCTGCGGGAACCTGGATGCAAAGTCTAGGCATTGACTGTTTTCGCTTGTAGTGAACAAGTCTATTGTGGGGAAACCCCATTGAGAGAAGAGGTGCTCTAGGATCCCTGCGTGTAGTCACCACTCGTGTTCTTCTGGTAGGGGATCTCTGATCAGCGAGTCCGCCAGAGAGTTTAGTTCCCCTGGAGCGTCCTGCAACAATGGGAATATTTTTCGTTTGAAAGTCCATTTCCAAATTTGGAGAACATATGCCCCCTGGTTTGTTGATGTAAAACATTGCCGTAGTGCTGTCGGGACTTGCCCAGATTGGTTCGCTAGGTGAAACTCGAATGTTTGAAGGGGCTTGAATACCGGCAGCAGTTCCAGCAGATTGATGTGGTTCTGTGCTGCCGAATGAGACCAGAGACTGAGCTGTGTGATGAAGGTAATGTGCTCCCCACCCCGGCGAGTGAGGAGTCTGTCGTGACAAATCGCTTGTACTTCCGGATCGTTGAATTATTTCCCCTTCAACAGATTTTCTCTTGTCCACCAGCGAAGATTTTGTACTGGTGTTGGCGAAACAACCACTTGATCGTCCCACTTGCCTGAGACCACTGTTTCGCCAACCACTCCTGCAAGGGTCGCAGGCGAGGTACCAGGTAAATGCAAAATGCCATCATGCCTATCAAACGCATTGCTCTGCGTACGCTTATCTGGTGGCCAGCTTGATAATGCGGTATTTGCAGTAACATGCTTTGGACTATCCTCTGACAGAAAGACCAACCCCTCTTCTGTGTTTATAACAGCTCCTAGGAACTGTTTGGTTGTGCTTGGCACTAGGCTTGATTTTTTGCTCATTGATGGAGAAGCCCAATTGAAAGAGTAGTTTGACAGTTCTTTGAATGTTTTTCCTGCAAATTAGGGGAGACTCCCATGTAATCAGGCAGTCGTCCAGTAAGGGTACACTGGGATTGCCTCCCTGTGCAGGTGTGCTGCCACCACCGCCAGTACATTTGTGAATACCCTTGGAGCAGAAGCTATTCTGAAGGGCAGCACTTTGAATTGGTAGTGCTGGTTCGCTATCTTGAAACGCAAGAATCTTCTGTGCGCTGGAGCATTGAAATATGAAAATATGCATCTTTCATATCCAATGTTGCCATGTAACCCCCCCACGCCCATTTGAAAAGAGGGCTTATGTCTTGTAGCGTAGTCATGCAGAATTTTTGCAGCTTGACATAGGTGTTGGGCGTAGGTCTAATACTGGGCACATTGTTAGATCGTTCTTTGGCACAAGGAAGTAGATTGAATAAATACCCTTGTTTACCTGGTTCGCCAGGACGATTTCTATGGCGTCCTCTTGAAGCAGCGTTGCGATTTCCTCGAGAAGAACAAGTTCCTTACCAACTCTAACGTTCTTTCGATTGGATGTTACTCGCACATACTCATCTTAGATATTCGTATCAGCTTTGCTGCTTAGAAAAAAAAATTTCACACCAGAGGGCGCTGTGCTAGATGTCGTGGCGTCCATGTCCCTCGAGGGCTGCCGTAGAGTGTCAACACCATCCGCAGTATAAATGGCTCGAGCCGCGCCCGTTGGCTTCTTTTTTCGATATTCAACTGATATGTTAACTGAACGGTGGGGTAGGTTGGGAGGGTCGATTAGAAATACGTGGGAGGAACATCAAATCGAAAGAACGTTACAGTTGGTAAGTAGCTTGTTCTGCGCATGGATTGTGTCCTCCCACGTATTCCTCATCTTAGCTAGATTTGCAAAGCAGTGCAAATTTGGAGGAGGGAGTACCAATTAATTCTACTCATGGACCATAGGAAGAACGGCCTTTGCAAAAAGTCCCCTTGAATGAAGTGGAATCTAAATAGTGTTTCACAAAAGTGCATTGATGACCAGGTGGCCACTGCACAAATATCCTGCACCGGGACACCCCAGTGAAGAGCCATCGAAGTTGCCATGCACCTAGTAGAATGAGCCCTTACCCATCTGGAGGTTCTTTACCTGCCAGCTTGTAACACTCCAATTGCTAGAATTATCCATCTGGATATGGTCTGTTTTGTTACTGCCAGGCCCAATTTGTGGCCGGTGTATCCAATGAAAAGTTGGTCACTTTGCCGAAATTTTGCCAGTCTAGAAATTTAAAAAGCCGAGAGCCCTTTTTGGGTCCACCTGTGGAGCCTTTCTTCCTCCTCACTTGCATGCTTTTGGGGGGGGGGGGGGGAAATAGAAAGATGGCAATGTGATATTTTGAGACAAGTGAATGTCAGTCAAACCTTCATTTCTATCAAAATTAGTCCCAGTATAACTTTGTCTTTATGGAAGATGGTGAGGAGGCTTACAAGAAAGCCTGTAACTCACTCAACCTGCGGGCTGAGGTAAAGCCACTAGTAGTATTGTCTTCAAAGTGAGAAGCCTTAGTAAAGGCTCAAAAGAAATGCATGTAAGGAATTTTACTACGTTTAGATTCTAAACAGGGACTTGAAATAGGATTGAGGGTACACATTAGTGAGACCCTTTAAAAACTGCACAAATAATGGAATTTTGAAGCAAGACAACTCTTCCGAGAAGCGCTTAAAAATAGAAAGCACAGCTAGGTATCCTTTTATTGAACCAATCTGGAGCCCCTGATTGGCCAAATGTAATAGGAAAGAAATTACCATAGGTGTACCTGTTAGGCAGAAACCTGTGCAGTGCCCTTAGGGAACACTGCAAAAGATTTAAGACTACAGGTATAGCAGTAAACCCACTTGGTAGCAGTCTGTACCACCCAGATTTACCTGGTAGCTGTGGCTGAGCAGTCAGACTTCCCTCAAGAAGAGTTAGGCAGTATGCGAAGTATACACAATAGGTACTAACACACAATAGTACAAGCAAACACTGACCAGAGCTTGGTTTCAAAAGTATATAGTTATTTATTTTAAGAACACATAAGTTGAAAACACTCTAGCAATATATAGTAAAACACTTCAAACACAGTTATATGGAAAGCAGTCCCAACCCTTATTCCTATCTAGACAACTCTAGGTTAACATCACATAATTCAAACAGAGGTGAGTGCTTAACTTTAGATGACACTCTAGTAGGTTCAAAGAAGGGAGAGAAAAAGCAGGAATAGGCTAAACACACCACTCTAGGGTCAAGAACACTTTCAATAGGCTCAAAGAAGCATAAAGTCACAGGTGAGCAAAAGTCACTAGGCAGGGCCCACTCTTAGAGCAGACAGAGCGAAAATGTGCCCAAGATCACACTGTTATTAGGGATTCAGAGTCTTGCAAAGAGTTCAGACGGAGTTTAGAGAGGCTTAGAAAGTTTAGCCAGGGTGTCCCAGGCCCTCCCAGGTTCGAAAGCCGGGGGCTAAAACTACCCCGTACAGTCGGTGGCAAGGGAAGCCAGGCGGAACACGGTACCTTAGACGGGAAGGATCCTCCAGCGGTGGCAGTTGTTCCAGGCAGTGGCAGCAAGGCTCGACGTCGGTCAGGGGAGAAGAAGTTCTCGCTGAAGAGCAGAAGAAGAAGGTCGTTGCACTGCCCGGGAAGAAACCAGCCGCGGAGTCCTCCGGTTAAAGGGTTGTACCGACTTTCGCGGTTGTGGTAAAAATGTGGTATTCCGGTTGCCGGGGTGCTTGGCACGGGCAAGGCGGCCACGAGATACCTCGAAGAAGCGAAAAGAAGGTGAAAACTGGTTGTCCCCACCAGTCAAGGGAAGGAGCCACTCCGTTAAGAGTTCTCCTCGGTCGTTGGGAAAAGTGGTGAGACGGTTCAGGAGGGCTCCACCGGGTGGTGTCGTCGCAGCAGGTCGGCTCAGCTCTTCCCTCGTCGGATTCTTGGTCCTGTGGCGACTTCTGAGTTCCAGTCCCCAAAGCCCTGCTTTTATGCAGCAAACCCCCATTCACCCAGCCTAGCTGTCACTCAAACATGCTAAGTGGTGAGCCGGCCGGCTCACCACTTGGGCCAATCAGGACGGAGTGCGACTTGAGTTACCAAGGTAACTCAGTCCAGGGTGCCTAAATCCCCCTCCACCCCTCCTAAGTACCCCAGACAGAGTGGCACCACTTTGGAGGGCTTCTGTGGAGAAGCCCGCCAAAAGTGGGACAAAGGGCTCCACTTCGGGTCAGAGTTACAGAGGCGAACGCCAACGCCATTTTAGAATCAAGTTTTGGCAAAAAATCCCAACCGGAGTTATAATTATAAATATATAAACCGGCGGTATGTTTGAGGCTACCGTAAATAAATAATTAAATGTGTTAGCCTAAAACAATGGGAAATCCCATAGGAAAATATTCGCGGTCGAATATAAAAAGTAGTTTCCACTGCCACCAGCCAAAACTCGATCAGGGGGGACGGAGACGTGCCCCCTTGACTAACAGACCCTGGGGCAATTGAATTGCCCCAGCCAGTACGTCCACAATATGATGGTTTGTACTGGTTCTGTTCAGGATTTAAGACTAGTAAAGTCTTTGGTGACTTTACATGCCCTGGGAGACAGTAGTCAGTCCCAGGGTATGGAGTCTATGTTGGGGAGTCCCTAGGACACCCCTGGGTTACGGCACAGAGGGTGCTGTGTAACCCACATCACAAAAATACATGAGGCCCTATGGAGTAAAAGACCCCATAGCCCATTCAACACAAGGTTTAACCAAGAAAACACACTTCAACATGCCCAAGAGTGAGGGTAAAAGAGTCTCACTCTTGGCAGGAGAAAAAAAAGAAACCCTAGAAATCCAGCAAAGCTGCTTGGGGACTCACTAGGTAGGGAAATTCAGCCTAAACAGAGAATTCTCCCTAACACTCGCCCCCCCCAGACTAAGGGACAGGAGGATTTAATCCACTCCTGGATGAACCTCATACCTCTAGTCGATGATATACATCCTAGAGAGTCCATCAGCATTTTGATGGACCTGACCTGTGCTCAATGGTGAAATCAAACCCTTGCAGGCAGATTGACCATCTCAATAGTTTTGGATTCTCCCCTTTCATTTGCATTAACCATCTCAAGGGTTGGTGGTCAGTCTGAATAACAAAAGTAGAACCATACAAGTATGGCCTAAACTATTTCAGTGCCCACACAATAGCAAAGCATTCTCTTTCGATTGTTGCCCACCTTGTCTCAGGATCCTTCAGTTTTCTACTGATGAAGCAAATGGGGTGCTCCCTACCCTTCTCATCCAGTTGGCTTAGAACTGCACCTATACCTACATTGGAAGCATCAGTTTGCACAATGAAAGTTTGGTGGTAGTCAGGAGCTCTTAATACTGGAGTTTGGCAAAGAGCTCTCTTCAGTTTTTCAAAGGCCTGATTGCACTCCTCATTCCATTTTACCTTTTTAGGGAATTTAGGAGAGGAGATTACATTCAGTGGAGAAGCTATGGTCCCATAGTTCTCAATGAATTTCCTGTAATACCCAGTGAGGCCTAGGAAGGCTCTCACTTGGGTTTGAGTAGTTGGTGTTGTCCAATTTTGCACAGCTTCAATTTTGCTGAGCAAAGGCCTTATTTCTCCACCTCCTACCTCATGTCCAAGGTAGACCACTTTACTTTGACCAATCTGGCACTTACTGGCTTTGATTGTCAAATGGGCCTGTTCAAGGGCCTGCAACACATGTCCTAGGTGGTTCACATGTTCCTCCCAGGAGTGGCTGAAGACTGCAATGTCATCCAAGTATGCCATGCAGAAATCTTCCATGCCAGCCAGAACTTGGTTCACCATCCTTTGGAATGTGGCAGGTGCATTTTTTAATCCAAAAGGCATGACCTTAAACTGGTACAAGCCAACTGGGGTTGAAAATGCAGTTTTCTCCTTGGCATGGTCTGTCAGGGCTATTTGCCAATAGCCTGACGTAAGATCAAATGTGCTGAGGTACTTGGCTGCACCAAGTTTATCCACCAACTCATCTGTCCTGGGCAAAGGGTGGGCATCAGTCTTGGTGACTGCATTTAGAGCTCTATAGTCCACACAGAATCTCAGGTCTTTGGATCCTGCCTTTGGTACTAACACAACTGGGCTAGACCATGGACTAGTAGAGGGCTCTATTACCCCGAGATCAAGCATCTTCTTGACCTCTCCTTTGATGTGGGTTCTGATGTGTTCTGACATTCTGTACCCTCTGCTTTTGACTGGCAGACAGTCACCAGTGAGTATATCATGCTGGCCCCAAGGGGTCAAGCCTGGTGACAGTGAGAACAGGGAGGCAAACTGATTTAACATAGATTTGCACTCCTCTTGTTGCTCAGGTGTCAGGTCTGAAGAGAGATTGACTCCTTCAACTTTCTCGTCTAAAGGCACACCTCTGAGGAGATCAGGGAGAGATTCACTCTCTTCTTCCTCTGCAGCTGAAGCTAGAAGCAAGGCTCCTACGTCAGGTCTGGAGATGTATGCTTTTAGTCTGTTGGTGTGGAAGACTCTAGGAGCTTCCCTGGGTCTGCCCAGATCCACCAGATAGTTGACCTCTCCAAGTTTTCCCACAATCTTGAAGGGTCCCATCCATTTGTCTTGCAAGGCCCTCTGCCTTGTTGGGAGCATAACTAGAACTAGCTGGTCTTGAGTAAACTCAACCATGTTAGCCTTCTGGTCATGCCAATGTTTGACCAGAGCTTGACCAGCTTTCAAGTTGTCACTTGCTTCTGCCATCATGTGTGACATTCTCCTCCGGAGACCTATCACATAGTCAGTCACTCTGACTGGCTTGAGGGGAGGAGCACCTTCCAATCCCTCCTTAATCAGGGCCAATGGACCTCTGACCGGATGGCCATAGAGAAGCTCAAAGGGAGAATAACCTACTCCCTCCTGAGGGACTTCTCTATAAGCAAAGAGAAGGCATGGCAGTAGAAGGTCCCACTTCTTTTTAAGGGGTTCCTCTAAAGCACCTATCATGCTCTTCATGGTTCTGTTAAACCTTTCAACCAACCCGTTTGTCTGAGGGTGGTATGCTGTTGAGAACTTGTAAGTAACTCCACAGGTTTTCCACATGGCTTTCATGTAGTGGGACATAAAGTTTGACCCCCTGCCAGAGATTACTTCCTTAGGAAACCCAACCCTGGTAAAAATACCAAGGAGGGCCTTAGCCACAGCCGGAGCCGTAACAGTCCTCATAGGAATTGCCTCAGGGTACCTAGTAGCATGGTCTACTACAACAAGTATAAACCTGTTGCCTGAGGAGGTTGGGGGATCAAGGGGACCAACAATGTCAATCCCTACCCTCTCAAATGGGACTCCCACAACTGGGAGAGGCACTAAAGGTGCCACATTCTTGGAACCAACCTTACCAGAAGTCTGGCAGGTATGGCAGCTCTTACAATATCTATCTACTTCAGCCCCCATCTTTGGCCAATAAAAGTAGAGAGAGAGCCTTTCCTTGGTCTTCTTGAAACTCAAGTGACCAGCCAAAGGTATCTCATGGGCTAATTGTAAGAACTGTTGTCTGTTCTCTTGGGGGACTACAAGGCGCTTGTAGTCTCCAGGTTCAGACTCAGTTGGTTCACTATAGAAGAGGCCATCTTCCCAGTGTAACCTATACTTCCCAGGCTCTTGCCCATCAGCCTGAGAAGCTGCCTGGTGGCGGAGACCTTCCAGAGTTGGACATTCTCTTTGCCCCTTACGAAAAGCCGCCCTGCTAGGTCCACCTTCTGCCAGTAAAGACTGCAGCTCAGGATGGTCCTCAGGGTCCAAATCTCCAATAAGGTTTGGGCCTCCTTCTAGCTCTTCCTCAGAGTCTAGCTCAACCACACAGGGTTGTACCTCCCTCTCAGCCTCAGCTGGAGGAGGAGTTACAGGTGTAACTTTGGACAACCTAGGGGAAGTCCTTGTTGGAAGCACTGGAGTGCTTGCTGCTGGCTTTTTCCTAGGAGTCTTGGGTTGCCCCTTTGCTCCTGATCTGGTTGTTACTGCAGTAAGTTGCTCCAGTGGGAGAGGAGTGATTTCTGTCATCATCTCCTGAGATAACCCTCTCAGGGTTTTCTCTCTTGCAGGTTTTGTGAGCTCCTGTAACCTCTTGCTAGGTGGTCTGGGGGTATGTGACACAACTCCAAGAGCTTTGAGGTCATTACCCAACAGAACCCTACCTGGCACTTCACATTGTACACTGACAGGTATTTTTACAGCCATATCATTACATTGGATGAGAACTGGTAACTGGGGACACATCTGCACAGGCCCACCAGCTAACTTGGTGAGGCATTTGGGTGCCTTAGCAACATCCTCTGCCTTGAAAAATGATTCATCCACCACAGTTATGCTGGCTCCAGTGTCCCTAATGGCAGGAGTCTCCTGACCATTCACCTGGACACTGTCCTTATAATACTCTTTAGTATTATCTGCGATAGAGTTATAGACATCTAAGTTCTGTTGTTCACACAACCCCAGAGAGACTAAAGAAACACTAGCTGAGACTCCAGTGGGTTCATCAGCCAGTAATAGAAAGTTTCCACTTGCCATATGTACTTCCTCTTCTGGAGCAAAGGCTAAGGAGGCAAGCTGGACCCCTGAAGGTTTACCCTTACATCTGGGATCTCCTTTCACATGGTCAGTAGCCTTACAAACAAAGCATGAGCCAAAGGCTCGCTGAAATGGAGGCTTGTTCTGACCTCCTTCTGGTCTGGGACCAGAAGGTATACTAGCCTGATTCGGTTTCCCTTGTGGCTTACCCTTATAGATTTGTTTGGGGCCCTCTTTGGAATTTGTAGTATTAGAATTCTCTTTGGAGTCCTTTTTAGGCTGTTTCTCCCTATCCTTTCTCTGAGTTACCCCAGAGTCCTTGTGAGTGGCCCTGTTGGCAACCCACAAGTCAGCAGCCCTAGCTAGTTTCCGGGAATCTAATTCCTTGGAATCAGCCAAGTGTTGTCTGAGCTCAGGAGAGCAGGCATCATAAATAGTCTCCAACATAAACAAATTCTTCATACCTTCATAAGTGTTCACCTTGTAACCCTTAATCCATCCCTCTAAGTTTTTCAACCCTTCACTCACCCAGGTAGCCCAAGGGGTACCATCATGCTTTTTGAGGCTCCTAAACCTCTTAAGATACTGGGAAGGGGTCTTCCCAAACCTAGCTATCAAAGCTAGTTTCACACATTCATAGTCCTTCTTATCCTCCTCCCCCATCTCCATTACCACATCAGTTGCAACAGGGGGAAGCCTAGAGAACAACCAGGTGAGTAAGTCATTTCCTGTGATGTTCTGGAGCCCATGATTATATTCAAACAGAGACAACCAATCCAACAAATCCAACTTAGGCTCATACATACCAACCAATTCTTTAGGCATCCGGGGTCTTTTAGGACTGGAACTTCTAGAGGAGCCAGAGAGAGAAGCATTCTCAACAGACAATTTCTTCATTTCTAGCTCATGCTTGAGCTCCATTTCCCTTAGCCTTAGTTCCTTTTCAGTTTGAGCATTAAGTTTTTTATACTCCAATTCTAGTTTCATTTTCTCTAGTTCATAGTACTGGGGACTAACTGTGGGACCTGGTAAAGAACCAGTAGGCACAGCAGGTAGAGCAGGCAGAGGCCTAGGGGGGACAGTCACAACAGCCTCACCCTCCTCTTCTGACTCTTCCTCAAAATCATCAATATTTTGTTCTATGTCAATTTCAATACTGTCATCTGCATTTGCTGGAGTGGTAGGTTCCTCTGAACCATCACCCAGACTTTGGTTAGCTAACAATCTTTCAATCAGCTCCATTTTCTTGCCCTTAGTCATGAGATCTTTATGTTTACAGAGCACTCTTAAACAATCAGCAGTTTTGGCTGCAAGGGACTCTTGACTATAGCTTTCTATAACTGACATGTTAGAGGTTTACTTTTACAGTGCTAAGCTTTGTGGTTAGTTGCACTAAGGTATCTAAAGCACACCAAAATGTATACTCAATACAAATCCCACCGCTGTACACCAGTGTTAGGCAGAAACCTGTGCAGTTCCCTTAGGGAACACTGCAAAAGATTTAAGACTACAGGTATAGCAGTAAACCCACTTGGTAGCAGTCTGTACCACCCAGATTTACCTGGTAGCTGTGGCTGAGCAGTCAGACTTCCCTCAAGAAGAGTTAGGCAATATGCGAAGTATACACAATAGGTACTCACACACAATAGTACAAGCAAACACTGACCAGAGCTTGGTTTCAAAAGTATATAGTTATTTATTTTAAGAACACATAAGTTGAAAACACTCTAGCAATATATAGTAAAACACTTCAAACACAGTTATATGGAAAGCAGTCCCAACCCTTATTCCTATCTAGACAACTCTAGGTTAACATCACATAATTCAAACAGAGGTGAGTGCTTAACTTTAGATGACACTCTAGTAGGTTCAAAGAAGGGAGAGAAAAAGCAGGAATAGGCTAAACACACCACTCTAAGGTCAAGAACACTTTCAATAGGCTCAAAGAAGCATAAAGTCACAGGTGAGCAAAAGTCACTAGGCAGGGCCCACTCTTAGAGCAGACAGAGCGAAAATGTGCCCAAGATCACACTTTTATTAGGGATTCAGAGTCTTGCAAAGAGTTCAGACGGAGTTTAGAGAGGCTTAGAAAGTTTAGCCAGGGTGTCCCAGGCACTCCCAGGTTCGAAAGCCGGGGGCTAAAACTACCCCGTACAGTCGGTGGCAAGGGAAGCCAGGCGAAACACGGTACCTTAGACGGGAAGGATCCTCCAGCGGTGGCAGTTGTTCCAGGCAGTGGCAGCAAGGCTCGACGTCGGTCAGGGGAGAAGAAGTTCTCGCTGAAGAGCAGAAGAAGGTCGTTGCACTGCCCGGGAAGAAACCAGCCGCGGAGTCCTCCGGTTAAAGGGTTGTACCGACTTTCGCGGTTGTGGTAAAAATGTGGTATTCCGGTTGCCGGGGTGCTTGGCACGGGCAAGGCGGCCACGAGATACCTCGAAGAAGCGAAAAGAAGGTGAAAACTGGTTGTCCCCACCAGTCAAGGGAAGGAGCCACTCCGTTAAGAGTTCTCCTCGGTCGTTGGGAAAAGTGGTGAGACGGTTCAGCAGGGCTCCACCGGGTGGTGTCGTCGCAGCAGGTCGGCTCAGCTCTTCCCTCGTCGGATTCTTGGTCCTGTGGCGACTTCTGAAGTTCCAGTCCCCAAAGCCCTGCTTTTATGCAGCAAACCCCCATTCACCCAGCCTAGCTGTCACTCAAACATGCTAAGTGGTGAGCCGGCCGGCTCACCACTTGGGCCAATCAGGACGGAGTGCGACTTGAGTTACCAAGGTAACTCAGTCCAGGGTGCCTAAATCCCCCTCCACCCCTCCTAAGTACCCCAGACAGAGTGGCACCACTTTGGAGGGCTTCTGTGGAGAAGCCCGCCAAAAGTGGGACAAAGGGCTCCACTTCGGGTCAGAGTTACAGAGGCGAACGCCAACGCCATTTTAGAATCAAGTTTTGGCAAAAAATCCCAACCGGAGTTATAATAATAAATATATAAACCGGCGGTATGTTTGAGGCTACCGTAAATAAATAATTAAATGTGTTAGCCTAAAACAATGGGAAATCCCATAGGAAAATATTCGCGGTCGAATATAAAAAGTAGTTTCCACTGCCACCAGCCAAAACTCGATCAGGGGGGACGGAGACATGCCCCCTTGACTAACAGACCCTGGGGCAATCGAATTGCCCCAGCCAGTACGTCCACAATATGATGGTTTGTACTGGTTCTGTTCAGGATTTAAGACTAGTAAAGTCTTTGGTGACTTTACATGCCCTGGGAGACAGTAGTCAGTCCCAGGGTATGGAGCCTATGTTGGGGAGTCCCTAGGACACCCCTGGGTTACGGCACAGAGGGTGCTGTGTAACCCACATCACAAAAATACATGAGGCCCTATGGAGTAAAAGACCCCATAGCCCATTCAACACAAGGTTTAACCAAGAAAACACACTTCAACATGCCCAAGAGTGAGGGTAAAAGAGTCTCACTCTTGGCAGGAGAAAAAAATGAAACCCTAGAAATCCAGCAAAGCTGCTGGGGGACTCACTAGGTAGGGAAATTCAGCCTAAACAGAGAATTCTCCCTAACAGTACCACATAGGAATGGATCCACATTATTATCCTTGCACCAGTTACTGAACTTATTCCAACACCGGTACAAGGATTTTGTTGGTGGCCTTCTGGCTGAAAGCAAAATCTCCATTACGTCGTCCGGGAGGTCCGAATCCTTATATCGATCCTCTCAGAAACCATGCCCGAAGGCAGAGTGTCTTGACCTCTGGATGAGAACCTGACCTTCCTCTGGCGAGAGAAGATCCACTTAGCAGAAGACGTATTGGAGGACAGATGGACATGTCAAAAAGGTCCGGGCATCACATCCTCCTGGCCCAATCCAGGGCAAGTAGGATCATGGTTTTCCTGAACTTTCTCAACCGCCTAATTACGGGAGGAATCACAGGGACTGGAGGAAACACATAGGAGTGGAAATTCAGTCCACTACGAACGCGTTCCCTTGAACGTCCTGAGCTAGCTCTCACTCGTGGGATACTGTGCTCTGCCTGCTCAGAGCGTCCACCGCTGTGTTCTGCTCTCCGGCTAGCGAACTGCTGACAGATTACTTCTTGTATTGCCCAGAACCAGAGCTGCATTGCCTCTCTGCACAGTGGTAGTGACCCTACGCCTCCTCTCATTGAGGTAGTGTGTGGCAACTATGTTGTCGGTCGTTATAAGGATGATAAGGACATTCTTTCCCCATACAAAGGCCTTCAGCACAAGTCTGATTGCCCTCATCTCTAGCCATGGTTGCCAAAAAGATTCTCCCTTGAGAATATTGTTCTTGCAAGCCCACCATAGAAGATCCTGAGCCACCGTGGCCAGAACTTGCAAAAGAGATGACATATTCCCCGAACATTGGGACCATTTAAGGGATCTCATTCTCAATCCGGTGTCTGGCACCAGAAAAATGCAGGATGCCATGAGGCCAAGCAACCTCAGAAAATCAAAGGCTGGCAGATGCTGGGCATTCTGGAACTTTGGTTACCATCTGTAGAATGTGATGAGCTCTCACCTCTGGAGGCGAGGCTTTCCCCGAAGAAGTATCCAGGACTGCTCTGATGAATTGGAGTCTTTGGAATGGTAGAATATTTGACTTCTTGTAATTGAGGGAGAAGCCCAGTCTGTAAGAAGGGGCAGGTCCTGCTCAGATGCTCCTGGGCTTGTTCGGGTGAACGTGCCCCGATTAACCAATCGTCCAGGTAAGGGTAGAGATGAATTCCCCCCCACTCCTCCTCTCTGGAGACTCGCCACCACCGCCATCAGCTTGGTGAAAAACATCAGGGCGGTCAGCCCGAATGGCAGAACTCTAAACTGTTAAGTGAGAACGGACGACCGCGAACCTCAGGTACTTCCTGTGCTTGAGATGGATTGGCACATGAAAGTAAGAATCCTGAAGGTTCAATGATACCAACCAGTCTTGGAGTTGGAGAGCCTGATGGATCTGAGAAAGGGTTACCATCTTGAACAGGTCCTTCCTGAGGAATTTGTTCAAATTTCTTAAGTCCAAGATGGGTCTCAAACCTCCAACCTTCTTTGGGATGAGAAAATATGGGGAATACCAACCCTTGTTCCTCTCCGCTACAGGTACATGTTCTATTGCATCTTTCTCTAGCAGGGTTAAAAATGTCCTGCAACAGGAGCGGATCTGGAATTGACAGTTTTATCTCGGTGGATGGTCCCGAGGCCTTTTCTGAAAAGGAAGGTAGTAACCATGAGCCACTGTTTCCAGTGCCCAAGCATCTAAAGTAATGCCCCGCCATTCGTTCAGATGCTGAGCGATCCTGCCTCCCATTGGGGTTTTGTGGGTCAAGGCGTCAAGAGTGGTTTTGAGGCGGCTGCAGCAGCGGCTGAGGAGACAGTTGCTGCTGCTGGGGCTGATCTAGCACCTTTCTCGTCCACCCAGAGGAAACTCTGTGTCCTCTTTGACTAGCCTGTCCTGATGAGGAATAAAAATGAAAAGGGCAACCCCTCCAGGAAGATGAACCCGAGTAGGAGTGTTGCTGAGGTTGACGTATGGAGGTGCTAAGTGACTTAACTGCCGCCTTGGAGGTCTGCAGCTTCTCCAAACTTTGATCCACCTTACTGCCGAACAACCTCAAGCCATCAAATGGCATATTGAGAAGTCTGGCCTGCACATCCAGTGCAAAGCACGACTTTCTCAGCCACGAAAAACTGCGTAGCACTGTGCTAGATGCCATGGACCTGCTGATGCGATCAGCAGTGTCCAGTCCTGATTGGAGGTATTCCCCCATAGCCTCCTTTCCATCTTACAATTTTAAGGAAGCCGTCTCGGTCCTCGCCCTTAGGAATGCGTTCAGGCGCCACTTTAATACAATCCCACAGGGTGTATGTGAATCTTCCAAGGGTGCAAGTCACATTTGTTGACTTTAAAGCCATACTGCACGAAGAAAAAAATCTTGCGAGACCAGGCATCAATTCTCTTATCGCCCCCATCTGGGGGAATAGATGGGTATGCATATTGTCTAGTGGAAGTAGCTGCCTGGACTACTACTCTTTTGAGTGTAAGATGCTTAGTTAAATAGTCAGGGTCAGAGGATGAAGATATTTCCTAGCAAAATTTTTGTTTACCGCTGGTCAAGATTCAGGGGTATCCCCATGCGACCATAACCTACCTCTGAAGTGCTATGTGAAAAGGAAGAACGGGATCCTTTTGAGGACCTTGACTGAGAATGTCCGTCATGTCATCTTGTTCGTAGGCGGGTGAATTTCTGTACGACCCCATGAACTCCTTAGTCTGCATGATCAGCTGGGTCAAGTTTGTCGAATTCCAATTCAGGTGACCAGTCTATACCACTGTTTGGAGACAGTCAGAGGTCAGACATCTTGGACTGAGGGTCAATTAGTTCTTCAGGAACATCCCTTGTACCATATTTTACAGCAAATGGGGAAATCTACTCTGAGGATTGCTCCTCCTCATAAATAGAGGCCATAGAGTTGAGTCTTTTTGGCACAAGGTGAAAAATGTTACCTGTGGTTTGTGAGGACATCGACCTTGGTTTTGCCAAAGGCATCGATACTGGTCCTGGAATCAATGTTGCCCTCAACAAAGGCGTTTAGGTTGTCGACGCTGGCGTCAATCAGGTCGAAGGAGCTTTAGAATGGAAACCTTCAACACAGGTTTCAATGACGGTTTGGAACCGGACGCCATTTTGTCTGATGCCGCCTTCGATTTATGCACCGATAGACCAGTCTTGCGAGATCGGAGAGGTTATCGGAGAGGTTTCTCTCGACACCCTTGACGATTTCTCACCGGATTTAGAGCGTCTAGTCTCGGACCTTTCTCGGTCATCCTTAGCATGAGCTGGGGCATGGTCTTCACGGGATTTCTTCGACGGGGTCGGGCCGCATTCTCAAAGATTCACATCATTGAGGCTCTAAAAGCCTATTTTCTAGGGGAATCATGCTTTGAAGGACAAGTGATAACCCCTGTATCAGAAGACATTGGGCCTCATCACGAGTTAAATGTATTCCTGGCTTTAATACTGACAACTGTAATAGCCCTAGCACCGACCGGTCCGGCTGTATTACCGCCGGATTACAAGTTGGGTGTTAAAGGTAAATCCCCATTCCCAATTGGGTCCGTTGGATTCAATGGGGGTATTTTCAGCGCTAATTAGGCGGGCTAATACAGCCGGCGGTAATACAGCCGAAAACCGGGGATTTTCACCTCCAGAGAAAGGCTGGAGGTAAAACAGCCCATTTAGCGCCCAACTCGTGATAGGGCCACCCCTTAAATGCGGCTGTAATATCGTTACCACCGCATTTAAGGGCTATAGCCCAACTCGTGATGAGGCCCTAAGAATAAGGATATCGGTGATACCGCTTTGAAAGCGAACCACAACTTACAGGGGCGTCCCTTAAATACAGGGGACCCATAATCACGCTTGAACCAGAGTAAATGCACCCCTCTAGGGAATTAAAGCCATGAATATCTTGCAAGCGATAATATTTACAGATCATGAGGATTGGGGGAAATGGCAGACTGCCATTTCCGACCAGCATTCTGTCGTCCTTAGCTGGCTCCCATGTCCTGAAGACTGGTGCTGGGCCTGGGGCTTCAATACTCTGGACTTGGTCATTGGATACCAGCACAGCTCCTCCAAAACTGTCCTTGCCATACAAGGGATGCTGTAGTCTCCAGTGTTGCATGGCCAGGTTCTGTTTGGGACAAGCTACATAAAGTATTCCTTCATATGCAGCATAATGTTGTCGCTCTTGTTTAGCACAATTTACTAGGTTATAAACATTCATACATAAACACATCTTCCTGCCATTATCTCAACACTTACTCAATAAAATATTTGATGTGGTCCAGTAATTCCTACCAAAAAAAAAAAAAGAAAAAAAAACATTGTTCTCCTAGTACTCCATGTCGTGCTGAATCTTTAGTCTCCATTGGCTTGTGATTGACAGGAACAGCTGCTGAGTTCTCATGCTCTCTGTCAGCCTGCCTGATTTAGCACAGCCTGAAGTCACTCTGTGCTTTGAGCAAAGCTAACTACACTAGCAGTTTTACACATCCATCCAAATCGTTGTTTGCACCTTATATGTCAATCCTAACCATCTTTATTTAGTGACTGGCCACGCCTCAATGTGATTATTTCTGCATGAAAAAAGCTTGCTCAGTGCTCTAGGAACTATGAAATTAATTTAGGCGCAAACCTAGGGTGAGTGCGCAGAACCACCTTATCTCTGAACTGTTACAAAGGGGTCTAGAACTGAGCATGCTTGTAGTTCACTGGCTCTCCTAATGGAAGTAATGGCTATTAAAAAGGCAGTTTTGTAGATGAGATCTTAGGACTTGCTTTATGCATGGTCTCGAAAGGAGACCCCATAAGTCTAGTCACCACCATGTTTAAGTCCCACCCGGGAGCTGGGTTATAAATGGGAGGGTGAATTATATTTACTCCCTCTATGAAAGCCTTAATAACTGGTATCTTCGACCACGACACCTTTTGTTGTGATGTAGTGTAGGCTAAAAGAGCAGCCAAGTGAACTTTTAGCGAGTTAAAGACTAGGCCCGAGTCAAGTAAATGAGTCAGGTACAAAACAATGTGTAGGAGAGCAGCCAATGGGGTTGATACTCTTAGTTGCATCAGATGAACATACACAAGGGATTCGGTTTGCCCAAAGTGACCGGTAGCAGACTCGGGCAGTCATAAGAAACAAGCAAAAAAGGAGAAGTACTGCTACCAGTGTCTTACCCATATTGGTCATATTCCATCCGGACCCAATTGGGGACCTCCAGTATTACTGATTGAATCAAAAAAGCCTTGAAAGTTTGTCCGAAAAGAAACACAGAAAGGGGCTAAGCAGTAGGTTCAAGTGGTTGTATTTTAAGATGAAGTTAATTTTCACAAATAATACATGATTAAACAAATATGTTGACACCCTAGAAGTGAAATTACTCCTAACTTGGGTTAATTCTCACAGATAATAAAAGATATATGTTGACACCGCTCAAAGTGTTAAATTACTTCTAAATTGAATAAAGTGTATCAAATTTAAACTGGGAGCTACTGTGGACGAGTACACAACACACAAACATATTGAAACAAATGAAAAAACAGTTCTCTAATTGCATCTGGATGCGAAAAAACAACAATTGGGTTTCTCGAACAATAAATCACAAATCACCCTAGTTATACCCTTAAGTATTCACCAGGGAGGAAGGTTCGCTGTTGCATGAATCACAGAGAATATACATAGAATCTGGAGTGCAGTTTAGATTTGCATCTACTCATTAAGGTAGAAATCCTGTAAGGGTTATGCCACCATGTAGTCCAACTGGCAATGATCCTACCAGGTGGTTGGCATAGACATTCTATGTTCCAAGCTCTGTGGTAAGCAGTGGTATCTATTGGTCATTTATACAAAAAGACACTCTTTGCCGACGCTGCAGAGGGTAAGCTGGATAGGTCCAGTGGGTAAATGTTGACAATGTCTCCAAGAGTCCAAGCTCGTCAACCTTAGGGTTTATTTGTGAATTCCCCCTTGCTCAGTGTGCATTTCGGTGGCAAATATATAGCAGTTCAAATCGAACAAATGTAACTCGTAAATGTTCTTCAGGCCGAGGTGAATGACCCCCAAGGACATCCTATAAGTGTTCTTCATAAGGCAGTGCCCCCCCAGGGGGGCTGCTCTCATTACGGGATACCTCTGTAGTACTGAACTGGTAGAGCCACATAGCAAAGGTAAGAGAAATGGCAAGGGCAGGAAGTTGGCTAATCCAAATTCCCTGTATATACATTTGCATCATGTCCCATTGGTTGCTCAGCCCTACATCACTGGGTGAGTGGTCCCATTGCTTCGTGTGTTGTAGGTGTGGGAGTCATCTATTCAAGGACCCTTCGATCATCTGTCCGTGTGCTTAATACAGATGCCATTGTTAGAAAAAAAATAGATGAAGTATGCTGGTACCGAACCATGCGCTGTCCATGTTTGAACCCAGAATCGCCTTACGGTGTGTTCCATTTGTGTAGGGTCCTCGGGCAGTACTTGCAGTGGTGCTGGCCACATGGAGAAGCAGCCGGCATGGAGTTAAATTACGAATTGGGTCTTGCACCAGATGACAAAACGTTTCCACTTACTGGAATCGCAATATTGTGCGTTAGGTTTTCTTGCCTCCCCGAGTATGTCCATACATATGAGGGAGTTGCAGGTGCCCGCACTATATAACCTCAGAAGCCAGGCCGCTAAGTTCTATGTTTCCGGGCATGGGCGCAGTGTCTCCCCCTTGTCTTGTGACATGTACAGGCAAGGCAGTCAATGGAGGAGATAGGGACATCTCCATTAGACGAGCGAACCAGGGTTGGCAGGCCCACATGGACCCACAAATATCATTTTGACCGGTTCCTGGTGCATCTTGTGCACTACCTTGTTGAGCAGTGGGCACGGCGTGGGGGGGGGGGGAGGGGGTGTAGCGTAAACATTTCCCTGACCAGGCTATCCAGCGTTCGTTCCCCTTGGAACGGTTCTGGTGGTACCTGGAGCCCACTTCCAAATGTTCTGGGACAGTTTGGACAACCCTGGAGAGTGAGAGCCCCCTCGTTTGTTCAGATAGTACATGGCCGTGGTGCTGTCTGAGGATCGGGACCGTCTTTCCCTGCAGTTGTGCCTGGAAAGCCTTCAGTGCTTTCAATACTGCCAATAGTTCCAACAGGTTTATGTGGTTGGATGCTATGTCCGACGACCAAACTCTGTGCGCTGTCTGGTGAAGCAGGTGAGCTCACCACCCTGTGAGAGATGAGTCGGTAGTTGCAGTGGCCTCCACTGTGGGGGTGGTGAAAGATTTCCCCTTAAAGAGGTTCACCCTCGACCACCACCACAGCGAGAGAACGAGGGCTGGCGAGACAGCCAATATATCGTCCCATTGTCCGCTGGCCTGACACCACTGGCTGTTAAGTCACTCCTGCATTGGACGCAAGCGCACGTGAGGAACCAAATAAAAGCATGATGCCATCATTCCCAACAGTCGCATACCTTTGCGTACTGTCACCTCTCGACTGGCTACATATTGAGGGATTTGAAACAGCATGTTTTGGACCCTCTCAGAAGGTAAGACTAGGCCGTCCTTTGTTCGAATTAGAGCCCCTTGGAACTGTTTAACCTGGCTGGTGTCTAGGCTGGATTTCTTCTCGTTGATAGAGAATCCTAGACTGAATAAAAGCTCTATAGTTCTTTGGGTACTTGACAGGCAGGTTTCGTAGGAATCCCCGGTTATGAGCCAGTCGTCAAGGTAAGGATACACTGGGATGGATTGCCTGCGGAGGTGTGCTGCTGCCACTGCCAGTACCTTTTTAAATACCCTTGGTGCAGAAGCTATGCCGAAAGGTAGTACTTTGAACTGATAGTGCTTGTCTTGAAACATGAATCTGAGGTATTTGTGTGCCAGCAACATTGAAATACGAAAGTATGCATCTTTCATGTCCAATGTTGCCATGTAATCCCCCTGTGTAAGCAGGGGAATTACCTCTTGCAGAGTGCCCATATGAAACCTTTGGGGTTCACAAATATGTTTGCTGGGTGCAGATCTAACACAGGGCGCATGGTGAGATCCTTTTTGGGTAGACGGAAGTACATTGAATACCCTTATTTACCAGTACAAGAGGTACGACTTCTATGGCACCCTTTTCCTGCAGGGTCTCGACTTCTTGTAGCAGGATTTGCAGGCGTTTTAGCGGCAGGCGTCTTGCTGGTGGCGGTCTGAACTGTGGGGTCTGGCTGAATTCTATACAGTACCTGTGGGCGACGGTCTTTAGAAACCACAGGTCTGTAGTTATTCCCTCCAAAGCTCGAAGAAACGATGCATGGGAGGGGACCCAGAACTGTGGGTCATTTCTGGCCTGAGGTCAGGGGAGCCTCGAGGGGTAAGTTTCGGCCCCTTTATCACGTTGTTGCCCCCTTGTGGGGCATGGGGTGTTGTAGCTGCTAGTTACTTGGGGAGAGGACCAGTTATTCCCCGAACTGTATTGATTTTGAGGGAATCGTTGCCCCTGAAAGGAATGTCTATTCCCGCTCCCCCTTCTTTGTGAAGGTCTCTGGGTGATCAGATCCAGAGTCCAAAGGGTGTCATGCTAATTTTTTGCAGTATCGAGGGTTTCATCCACTGGCTTTCCGAATAAAATTAGTATCCTCCACTGGTTTATTTATAAGTGAAGCTTGTGCCTCTGGCTTGAACCCAGAGTTTTAGTCATGCGTGCCTTTTCAGGAGGGTACCTTGAGCCAAAGCCCTTCCGGCCGCCTCTGCTGCATCCAAAGTATTTAACATACTTTGGTTAACTTGCCTGCCTTCTGTCACTGTTGAGAGCAGACGGGCTCGCAGTGGCTCAGGGATTTCTTGAAGGCCTTCCTCTAGCTTGGCCCATTGTGAATCAGCATAGCTGGCTAACATTGTATTGTTGACGATGCGAGTGGAGTAAGCCGTTGTTGCAGTGATTCTTTTCCCCAAAGCATAAAACTCTTTCATTCCTTGTCAGGGGGTGCCTCCCCAGTGGATAGGGGAACCCCTGCTCTTTTCCGGGTAGTAGTTAACCATTGAATCTGGAGTAGAATGACCCCTGATGTAGAAGGGGTCAGAGGGGGAGGGTCGAAAAAAGCTTCTCTAAACTCGGATTCACTGCTCTAATAAGTGCAGGTGTTAAAGAAGGGGCCAACCTCTTTTTAATTGAATTTAGTAGAGGAATAGCTTGGCTGGCAGGAGGTTTTTCTTTCAAAATGTCCTCCACAAAAATCAGCCTCCGGAACGGCTTCCTGAGTAGCAATGTTGAAGTGTTCCGCTGCGTTCCTCAATATGGCATTGAAAGCCATCTGATCGTCCACCAGGGAGGCCAGTCTAGTGGGGTGGTTGGAGGGGAGTCCAGGCACAAGGCATCAGGTTCCGAAGTTGGGAGTAGGTGACTGCCAAGGGCGAGGATCAATGGAGTCCGGGTCTACACCCGCCCCCCCCCCCCGACCACAACCCTCAGTGGGGTATAAATGGACCTCCTCAGTCAATAAAGGGATCTTCATTTACAGCCTCTTATATTCCTCTTCCTCATCTTGAGTAGGGTCAAAGACCCTCTGCTGCGTAGCCACAGGGAGAAAGGGGGGCAGGGAGGTCCCCCCCCCTTGGCCTCTTTGGTGTGGACTTCCCATAGAGTTCCACAAACCTCTCTAGCCTGTCCATACATCCTTCAAATTTTTGTCTGGTCCAAATAGATGAACCAGAGCGGTCCAGGAGTGGAAAGGGCTTATCTATTGGATCCTCAGTTAGCAAACATCAAAGAAATCCCTTCAGGAGCATCCAAAAAGTCTTTTTGGGGTTCCAACGGTTGATGCGTGTCCTTTTGTTTGTCTATAGGCCTTTTCGTAGGTTCTGGTAAATTCTTCGGCCTATCCTTGGGTTTTGACGAATCCTTGTGCTTGTCCTCTTTGGTTTCGATGAATCCTTGGATCTTTGTGAGAATCTGCCGAAATGATGCTGGCGATGCGCTCAGTAATCACTTCAACATTGGGAAGTTCTGAAGTACGGGCCTCTAGTTGCGTGACTACTTTTGGCGTAACCAGGGCCTTTTCAGCCGTGTACGCCTTCTTCCGAAGCGTCTCGATGGTGGATATTGGGTCAGCGCCCTTTGATTTAGTAGGCCCAGTCGCAAGGCGCACCTGCGGTTGCGAGGAGGGCTGCTGACCCAGGCTGTCGGCTGGCAGGGCCGGAGCTTTCGGTGTGCCCGTTGGCGCCATCGACCGATTCGTAGAAGGTATCCCTGGGGTTGTGTCTTTAGTGTGGGGAACATGTGCGTCCGCACATTCCCCATAGCAAGACCTAGGTCTTGTCTAGCGGGGCCGGGGACAGACTACGTGGAGCGAGAGTGCTCCATCGAGAGGTCAATCGCCTCTGAATCGGAGGCTAGCACGTCACTCAACCCCTCGTCACATCAGAGGTTGTGGCAGCAGGAGAACCAGACTGCCTGCGACATTCTGTAGGCCGCCCACCGCTTAACACATCGATCCTATGTTTTCAGGCGCAGGAGCTTGCAAGCCGCACAAACCTACTTGTCGTGATTATGGGGTAAACACTGGTTAGTTAAACTTAGTTTTTATCCTTCCAAGGGAATTTGGCCCTGCAAACAGGACAAAACATATCTATAATGACCAAAGGTCAAAGCAATTAATCTGGACGAGCTCTGCATAAGGCGAGCAGTATGCTGGGCGGAAAAAAAATAATCTGAAGGATCTAGGCGCGTGAGGGATTTTGGGTACACTACACGTCACGTTAGGGATAGTGTTACAGGCACGCCCATGTCGACGACCCCCTACGATTCTCTAAAGGCACGATGCAATACTCCGCGGTGACCACTTGATGTCGCACTATATGCACAGCATGCAATTCTAAGCAGATTAACAAGCATCAGAAACTTGTTTTATTCTGAACTCTTCCCTTCGACCCTCAAGAATATTCTAAATGCAACAGTAAAATATTAAGGTCAACAGCACCCTAACTATTGAAGTCACCTGAGGGTGTAGGTAGTGCCTGTATGCTATCCCAAATGGGATTTTGCTGATTTAAACCACTAAGAGTATTTGAGTGCATTTGTGTGTTGCTTTATATTGCTCCCTTCTGAAGGCTTATTCTAACGGACTTAAAATATTTGTTTAATCAAGAAACCTTGTGTGTAAGTTTATTTGAATACTTGTCACCGTGAATCTCTTAACTCCCTACAGCTCACATTGACCCCTCTTGAGATAAGCCTGGCTGCTTAACACGCTACCAACCTGTGTACTACAGACTTCTACCAAAGGTTGGGTTCCGATTGCCAGGGAGTCAGGGTTGTTGTAGTACACCCAAAGGGTACTGCATACAATCTTGCCTAACACTCATCTTTGATAATAGAACAGCGCATTATGCAGTGTCGTTGAGTCTATGTCCCCTCAAGGGCCTCCGAGGACATCAGCAAATATAGCTCATGCAGCGCCCGTTGGCTTCAGTTCAGTTTTTCCGAGATTACACTCAGGGTGAATTACAGCACGCTTCAGTGAGAATTTCGGGAGAAAAGGTCTTCATCAACCCCTTTGAAGCCCAAGACAGGTTTTTAAAAAATGCCACGACTGCGAGTGGAAAATGTCGATTCCTAACCGCGTCTGGCCTCCAGGAACCGTACTGACGACTGTGCGTCCTGTCAGGCCATGACAGAAAAAGCTCTCAGGGAGCATAGAGGTAAACTGGCGGTGTTGAGGGTAACATCGACGTCATCTTCAAAGCGAGAGAAAAAAATAAATAAAATTAAAAAAAAAAGACTGGTGATTCAAGAGACTCTTCCAGCACAAAGTCAAAAAGGTCCCGATCGAGGAGTTGATCGCGGCACTTTTCTTCTAAGAAGAGACACCATAGGTCTCCACCATCGAGTCATTCCTCCACAGAGGTGATAAGACGTCCTACGTAGTCAGACCCCCTTGAAAGAAAAGCAAAAGAGCCATGCCCCCATCACTCAGAGTACAGGCGACAAAGGGAAGTCGAAGGCTACATCTTCAAAGTGAGCTCAAGGCCGGAGTCATATAGAGAAAGTTCTCGTTCCGACTAGAAGTCGTTGAGGGTGTTCACGCGTCGACAACCGGGTCCAACTGTGGTTCTGGCGAAAAAGCACAAGGTGTCAAAGGTTTCGACCTCCTTGCCGCCTCATCGGAGTCGAAGCTGTCGACGTCGAAGTCAAAGCCTGTAAAAGAAAGGGTTTATAAAACTTTACCAAAAAAAAGACTAAGTATATGTCGGCAATATAGGAGTAAGACTAACCTGATGAGGGACCACCTCCTTTTGGTCTTTAGTGTGGCACCTCTAATGTGCCAGAAGAATTTATTTCTGACGAGTCCAGACTAAGGGATTTGTATGAGAATATCCAGTCGACATGGGTTAGATACCTCGCCAGAATTAGAGGTTGGCAGGCCTGAGCCTTCTGAGCATGCAGACTCATCCTACAGAAAACTGATGGGAAAGGTCATTGAATGGGATGGAGTAGGCCTACCCAGTCATTCGAACAAGATATGACCGACATCTTGGACCAGGGGCCTCAAAAAGATAGATTTTACCATTCCACATGACCCTACAAAAAAAAAAAAAAAAAAACGCTAACTGTGAGACTCTGGTTGCAGTTAATAAAAACTTTGCAAGTACGTACAGACCTTCCAACAGTGACCTGTAATAGCTTACCAAGCATCCCACTCCTGAAAGCTTGGTCGTTTAGGCTGCTATGTCAACCAGACAGCGTTTATCCTTCCATATCCCCCCCCCCCCCGACAGGGACAAGAGGGTGGATGCCTGGGCGCGAATATGGCTGACGGCATCAGCAGATCCATGGCTGCTAGTAGGGTACTGCACAGATTTGCGTGGTTGAGGAAGTCTGGGTTTGCACCGAACGTGCAGGCAAGACTACTCAACATGCCCTTTGACAGCTCAAGGTTGTTTGGCAGCAAGGCGGATGACAGTTTGGAGAAGCTGCAGACCTCAAGGTGGCTAAATCGCTTAGGGATGCCATTAGACAACCGCAACAATCCTATCCAGGCTCTTCTTTGAGGGGTCAGTGCTTTTGTTTCTACTCCTCAACTGGAAGAGCAGGAGGACAAGCTGGACAGAGGGGCCAAAGATTCCCTCATGGTGGACGAGGAAGGGGTGCTAAATCAGTCCCAGCAATGGCAACCTTACCCTCAGCCGCTGCTGGAGCCGCCTCCAAGTCACTCTGAGGCCTTGAACCACAATAACCCATTGGGAGGCTGTTAGGCAAAGTTTGTATGCACTACCCTTTGGGACCACTATACACAACTAGGACAACAGGTGTAAGCAAAACCAACCTTTGGTATAAGTCTGTACTACACAGTTTTGGTAGCGGAGCTGAGCAGCCAAGCTCATCTCAAGAAGGGAACGTGAGCAGTAATGATGTTACACAGAGGTCTACAATCGCACGTTTTCAAGTAAACAAACTAAGGATTCTTTGATAAATACTATTAATGTATCCGTCAGTTATAAAAGATTCATAAGAAGGCGGCAATACAATCACACACAAATATACTTCAATACTGTTTCAGAATACTTTCAAGAGGAGCAAAAGGCAAAGATTATTAGAACATGAAAGGTTACAATTCATGTACTTTGTGTTCACCAGAAGAGTCAATTGAATTCAATTGGCTAGGCCAAAGTCAATGAGCTAAAGTCTTGGATAGGATAAAGCGGTTTGGATAAGTAAACGATAAAGTCTCTGCAAAAGTTCTCAGAAGTATCATATGTTGGGTCGCAAGTTGATTAGACCTGCAAGTTGCAAAAGGTTCAAGCACTTCACCGCGAGAGTACACTCAGTCTGATTTCACAGTACCTTACAAATGAAATAAAAGATGCAGCTGAGGACTTCTGTTCCTGGCAGTTCCTGCAGATCTCGCTGTTCCTGTGCCTCAGTCGTGGAGACAAGAGGGAGGACGTCGCTGGACTCCTGCACTGGGACTGGTCAAAACACTGTCACTTGGCAAATCTTCAATACCGGTGGTTGTGAGTAAAGCACACAAACTGGTGTCCCTCTCCTGGTTGTAAGGTTTCCTGCAGCACTCTGAGGAAAATGCAAACAGCTCAGAGATTTGTATCCAGGTGGCTTACTGTCTAGTTGATTGGTCCCACCAACTCAAAGGAAGAAATTGTCCTTGTAGGGGCTTCTCTGTGTAGGTGTACTTGGCGATTCGGACCTGCAGCAGGGCTTCACCAGGCAAGCCAATGGTCCAGGAGTTGCAGCAGCCGTCCTCTTCAAGCTCGTCTTCGGTTCTTTCGTTCCAGTGGTCGACTGCCTTCCAACCCAAGAGACTTGCCTTTTATTCAGTTCTCTCCCATTCATTCCAGCATAGCTGTCACTCACCCAGCAGTGTGGTTGGCTGGCTAACTGTCCTGCTAGGACAATCACCACAGAGCACATTTGGGTCTCCTAGGAGACTAAGCACAGGGAGTTTCGGGCACCTCCCTCACTTCCTGCCCACCCAGACACCCTGGAGCCAGAGGCAGGCTCCACTTGTGAATCCCACCAAAGGCAAAGTGAACAAAGGGACCAAACCTTGTTTGGCGTGCTGAGTAAACCTCAAGAAGGACCTTTCCATAAAGAAATGGCGAAAAAAGACGACCAGGGTCATTTTGACAAAAATGGCACCCTTGGGTGCTTTACTGCAGCTGTGAACGCAGCCTGCGGTAAATGCACACCACGGTAGTAAAAACAAAAGCACTGCCACCAGCCATTCATCGGGGAATGGGTAACAAAATTTTACAGGAGAAGCTAGACAAAGGGGATACTAAGTAACCCCTCCAGCACCCTATTGTAAGAGTGTGTGCTGGGTCTAGAAAGTTATAAAGGCAAGTAAAGTCAATTTCACTTTACTGCTCTGGGAAAAAGTAGTTTATCCCAGAGAAGGTATTTAAACCTTTGGGAAATCTGGAAGCCTTCCCTGTGTCACTGCACTGCAGGTGCTGTGTGACAATGTAAATGATGCCTGTGGAGTTTGTCAGACCCCATAACCAAAAGATACAGTCTTCAAAAATCAGATAAAAATATGACAGATTGGGAAAAAAATATATATATAAAATCTCTCTCTCAGGTTAAAAAATAAAGTCCTCAAAATCCAGCAAAGTTAAGGTGGAAGGAATTAGCACATTTCTGAGAATTCTCCCTAACATTATTTGGGTTTTTGAATATGGTGTTGTGGAGTGGGCGCCTTCATTGGTGACCCAGACGTGATATTCCTCGATGTCCCTGTACTGCAGAGAGATCCAGGGCTTCCCCGGCAGGACCCCCCCACTCCCCCCACCTACGGCTCACCAGTCCCCAAACAAAAACACGCACTCAGCGAAGGAGGATGTGTGTGTCCTGGCAACTACCCACTCTTCGCCAGACCCAGGCGGGCCCCCACTTGTGGATAGACCGCAAACGGAGGCTTTTGGAAGACCATGGACATGCGAGTATGGATTCAAATGGGAGTATAGAGCAGATTCATTAAAGGGAACACGCGGTTGAATGTGACTGAGTAGAGTGATGGCCATGAAAAAGAAAAGCGCTTGGTTTTCAACCATCAGGTTTTCATAAAAGAGTAATGTGAGAAAATAAGAGGCGATACAGGAACCTAGCTCCTAAAGGGGGTGGAAGACGGCACAGCAAAGCAATGTCCCGACCAGTGCTGGAAATAAGTGAGGAAAAGGAAAAAAAAATGTAGGAGCCTTGTATACTTAGTAGACTAGGGACATAGTAGTGGTTATTTTATTTATTGTTCTATGACTTTGTGAAGGTAGACCCAGGAGGGGTAGACGTGATGAGAGTGCGGAGTGTGAAAGAAGGGAAAATGGGGTTAAATGAAAAGGGATTAAGGGGCATATGGGAACATTTAAAGTACTACGTTTTATAATTGGTGTTGTCAGTATATTTGTTGGTTCATTGTGTCAAAATGTTCAATGGTTAATGTGTGTTTGTCGTGACAAACGCACAAGTAATGTTTTGAAGTGCAAAATTAAAAAAGTTGATTTACATGTCGAAGGTTAAAATTGAGAGGTAACAGTAGGACGGGCGGGAGAAAAAAAGGCACTGACAAACACGGGGTTGATACGCCACTCTCACACATTTGCAAGCACCTCCCTTTGTACAGTGACTGAATAAATACATACCATGGGCAGTGGTTAACAGAAATAAAAGGGGAAGGATCACCTCATGTCTGGCCTGAAGAATGGTCTTTTGATAGTGATATTAGACATATAGCAACCTACATAGTGGCTAAATACAAGGGAAAAGTGCTAGATTTTTGGAGGATGTTCAAGGAAACACCAAACAAGAAAAGGAAGCAGAGACCACCGCAGTGCCAAATGACGAAGTAGGAGGTAAGGAGAAGAGTGAGGAACCAAAGAAAATATACCCATTGCTTACAAGACCCGCAGAGGGGTACTCTGACCCAATGCACGTGCCAGGGGGTAGTGCACCAGTCACACCCCCTCCATACATTCCAACAAACATAACCTCTGCCATCCCAAGGCCCAACACCCAAGATTTTAACTTAACATCCACCCAGGCAGAATTGGCCCTATTACAAACACTTTGCGAAACAAAACTAACTCTACCCGGGGGAGGGTAACCACAGTTACTACCTCCAGTAAAGAGTACTTCTGTATTGCCCGAAGATGAATGGAAAATCCGGGGATTTCCTTTTTCAAATAGATAGCGCCCCAATTAAAGCAGTGCGGGTGGATCAAGAAGGTGAGATAGAAAGTGGGGTATACGATACAGTAACCTCAGAGAGTGAGGAGAAATGTCGGAGCAACTTTGATGAGCCAGTCGAAGGGGGAATACAGCATATCCAGTGGGCAACTCCACAAGTAGGAGGGAAGGCTTAGAAACAGGTTAGGGAGAATAGCAAGGAGCAAAAGGTAAGTAGGGGGGAAGGTGAGATCAAAACTACAGATGCCCCTCATCCGCAAAGGAGGAAGACGACCATATTATGTGCCTCGGGCACTGATGGACAAGAACCATCTCCTCAAAGCAATTCCAGTTTTCACGGGGTGCAGGGAAATGGATATATGCATTTGAAAAGAATACAGCGGGGGTCCCAGTAGCCATTGGAGATAGTAAAAGCCTTTTGATATCTGCAGTGGGAGACCAAGCAGATGCAGTGTGGATGAAGGCGAGGTACCCATGGGAAACGACATGCATGACAGGGCATTCTTCAATAACGTAAGAGCGCAAGTATGGGATGCACTGCAGAGGACCTTCCGGGATACCCCAGATTTACACTTTGTAATGCACCATGAGGGACGAGGAAGATGCTGCGCAGTTTATTCTCTGGGTGCAGGAGATGTGGCAGGTGGAGACTGGCACAGCCTGTGACCAATCCACCTCCCTATTCTACATCATTGAGAGGCCTCCCGAAGAGGTACAGAAAGCCCTTGTTAAAATAGCTGGTATAGAAGCCAAAGGGTGGTCAAAGATACAAAGCATTCTAGTACACCATTGCAGGAGAATCAAAGAGAAAAGGAAATAGCTCAGAGGAGATTAGCGTATGATGCAAAGCTTGTGCAGAGTAAGTTGGTGAAGGTTGCGGCAGTAACTGTGGTGCCGCCCCCAGAGCAACAAGGGGAGGAAAGGGAGGTGTCAGTGGCTATACAGGTGAGGATTGCTGCAGCATGGGCAGATAATAGCCAGGAACAGTGGGGTGGAGTAGAACGGTATGTCGGACCCCAATGGCAAGGAAGACCTGCAAGTGGGAGAGGTGGGTACCGAGGAGGAGGGGTGAGGTTATGGATCTGGAGGACAAGGATCAAGGGGGGCAGACCCAGACCATGTTGGTTGTGCGGGAGGTGGAGGTATTTTGCAAGGGAATGTCGTATCCGACCTGTGGCCAACTATCAAAATAACCAGAGGTACAGTAACTAACAGTACGGCCACCCACACCAAGGCAACCCTAGTGGCCTGCCCATAGGGAATTACGAACCAGATGGGCAACCCGACAGTAGACCCATACCAGGGTACAACACTTCAACACCCACCGCACTGCCTGCAATCTTGTCCTATCGGTCAGAACCAAGTGGCACAAACATGCAGACCCATTCTTCACTTCTGCCAACAGCGCACCAGCACCCTACCAGGGAACATATGAATTACATGAAAATGTTTTTTCTTGCCCCTGAACACCCACCCTGATTAGGACAGCCCACAGAGAGCACTTGTGTGTCCAGTCCTATCAACTGCCTTGCGCCCAGACGAGGAATCACTGGTGGGGGCAGAGATCGGAAACTAGCAGTTCAACTTTATGGTGGACTTGGGTGGAGAAATCATGTCTATGCAAAGGCAATTTCCCGTTATACGGCAAAAACCATGACGCAAGGATTCCCTGGGGCTGTGGTCACAGTTCCTTACACAGAAGATCTAGATGTAAATTGGAGGAAGAACAGTACGAGCACCCCTACTTTTATCATGAAAACTCACCTGTGAATTTACTGGTACAGGATTATAGAAAGCTTAACATGACCATCCCATTTACAGACAGTGCAGTGTACTCCACCCCAGTTATGTGCTCCATACGAGCGATACTGCTTATAAATATTACCAAATGAAACAGCCATGTGACGAGTCCCAACCAAAGCAGACATGTTCATTTATGGCATACAGGTACTAGCGAGAGTGGTGCCAGAGATCACATGGAAGGATTGAAGAGTGCCCTCTGATTTTGTTTTCCGCCCAGTAGCCACCCCCGAAATATTGCCTGGCACTGTCTTGTCTCTCGATCTGCAAGGGGTACAGGTTTCAGCAAAACGTATTATGCCGATTGGCCTGGACACGCATGGCTGCGAATTTAGGACAGTACTGTGTATTGATCCAAACATACCACTGCGTGAATTAACTGATGAAGAGCTGTTCACTGGCAATGACATGGATGGGGAATAGTAATGGAAACATGCATGCCTTGAGACATAATGATACAAAATAGACGAGTGACAAGCCATTGTCAGTGCACCACCATCTTTTTGTGATATGGATTTGCAGCTAGTACCAAATGGACTACGAACCCCCATGATGTAGGGTTATTGAAAGAAGTAACCAAGTGTTAGCCAAAGTTTGAATGCAGTACCCTCTGGGGACACTACAAACAACTAGGACTGGTATAAGCTTGTACTACACAGTTTTGGTAGCGTGTTGAGCAGCCAGGCTTCTCTCAAGAGGGGAAATGTGAGCTGTAGTGGAGGTACACAAACATTCACAGTTACAGGTATTCAAATAAACTCTTACACTCAAGGTTTATTGCATAAACAATTATTCATTTATCAGGCAGTGATCAAGCCTTCTTTAGAAGGGAGCAATAGAATAGTAACAAATATACTTCAATACTGCACACTTTGAGGTTCTGAATCAGACAAAGGATGGCCCACAGACACAACCTACACCCACAAGTGACTTCAGTAACAAGGGTGCTGGGGACATTAACCTCTTAAGTGCCAAAGACTAGGCATCTATCTCGTCCTTGGAATTCCGTCCCAAGTGCCAAGGACGAGATAGGTCGTCCTTTGGGCACTTTGTTTTGACCCACATTAGTGGGTCAATCTGCCCCCAGGTTGCCCAAAACCTACTGCCCCACCCATTGGGGGGCCTGTCCGATGTTTTGTGGTGGCCCTTTGTCCCCCCCCACACCAAATGGATGGGGGCGCCTCATGCAGCCCTCCTATGAATTTGGAGGGGGGCAGAGGGAGGGCCACCACAAAACCGACAGCCCCCCAAATGGGTGGGGCAGTAGGTTTTGGGCATGATGGGGGCAGATTAGTGTGCCAATGTGCCCATCTGCACCAAGGGAAGTTGGGTAAAAAAAGAAAGGGGGGCTGTGGGGCAGCCATCTTTGCTAAAATGGTCCCCCGTCCTTTTATCAACATTTATTTGTGGAAAGGTCCTTCTAGAGTTACAGGTTTGGTCCCTCTGTTAATTCGCCTTTGGCGGGCTTCAGGAGTGAAACCTGCATCTGGCTCCAGAGTGTCTGGGGTAGGCAGGAAGTGTGGGATGTGCCCGAAACTCCCTGTGCTTAGTCTCCCAGGAGACCCAAATGCACTCTGTGGTGATTGGCTGGCTGGCTATCAGGCAAGGACAGCCACCCTGCTGGGTGAGTGGCAGCTAGGCTGGAATAATGGGAGAACACTGTTTAAAAAGGCAAGTCTCTTGGACTTGGACCGAAAGGCAGTCGACCACTGGACGAAGGAACCAAAGAAGAACTTGAAGAGGACGGCTGCTGCAAACTCCTGGACCGTTGGTTTGCCCGGTGAAGCCCTGCTGCAGGTCCAAATAGCCAAGTTCGCATCGACAGAGAAGCCCTGCAAAGGACGATTCTCCCTTTGAGTCGGGAGGACCAATCAACTCCCAAGTAAGCCACCTGGACACCCATCTCCAGCGGGTTGAATTTCCTCAGAGTTGCTGCAGGAAACCTTAGAGCCAGGGAGAGGGAGAGGGACACCATATTGTGTGTGTTGCTTGTAAGCTGGCCTAAAGCTTTTGGAAGATCCTCCGGACTCGCACAAAGCAGGACTGACCAAGCCCGACCCCCAGACCCCCTCAGTTGAGTGCAGGACCTCAGATCTGAGGAAAGTCCACCTTGACGGCCAGGAACTGCGCTTATTGCTATTTGCTGTACCGCAAGGAGCTGAAAATGCGACACCACCACTGAAGGTAAAGTTTTCCAGTTGCCAGCTTTGACGGTGCCAGTACAGTGCAGGAGTCCCCCGACGTCCTCCCTTTTGTCCCCACGATTGAGGCCCAGGAACAATGAGATCTGCAGAGCTGTACAGGAACAGATGTCTTCAGCTGCATCTTCTTCTTTACTAAGGTACTGTAAAACTAGCATACGAGAACTTACCGCTTACTGTGGAAGTGCTTGTAACTTCTGAAACTCACAAGTCTAATCAGCCTGTGGCCCTACATTTGATTACTCTTGTTCTCAAAGACTCCCAGGAACTTGTGCAAAAACTTTTCCATTTACTTACCTGAAGTGCTGTCTTCTATTCAAATACCTTGGTCTATTGACTTTGGTTTAGCCTATTGAATTGAAAGACTCTTGCTATCTGAAATTATTTGCCCTGCTTATGACGATTTGTATTTGTGTTCTAATAACTTTTGCCTTTTACTTACTTTTTTAAAAGAGTATTCTGTATGCCAACAGTAAGGTATTAATGTCCCCAACATCCTTGTTACTAAACTCACCTGTGGTGAAGGTTTTGTCTGTGGGCCATCCCAAAAGTGCCTGGTCCGATTCAGAACCTCAAAGTGTACAGTATTGAAGAATATGTGTGTGTTACTATTCTACTGCTCCCTTCTGAAGGAAGACTTTATAACTGACTGATAAATACATTATTCATTGTTTATTCAAGAAAGCTTGAGTGTCAGAGTTTATTTGAATACCTGTAACTGAATATTTGTGTAACTCCACTACAGCTCACATTTTCCCTCTTGAAATAAGGCTGGCTGCTCAACACGCTACCAAAACTGTGTAGTACAAGCTTCTACCAAAGCTTGGGTTGCCTGTACCTGTAGTCAGTGTGTAGTGTTCCCAGAGGGTACTGCATACAAACGTTGCCCAACAGTGGGTTCTTACATGGTCTGACATTCTGTAACCTCTGCTTTTGACAGGTAAACCGTCACCAGTGAGAATCTCATGCTGGCCCCAAGGGGTTAAGCCTTGTGATAAAGAGGGGCAAACTGATTTAACAGAGCTTTGCACTCCTCTGGTTGTTCCAATGTCTGATCAGAAGAGATTAACTCCCATCTTTCCATCTAAAGGTTGTCCACTGAGGAGGTCAGGTAGAGGCTCACTCACTCTCCTCATCCGGATCAGAGGCTAGAAGCAAAGCTTCCAGGTCTGGTCTAGAGACCTAGGCCTTTAGTCGGTTGGTGTGAAAGACCCTGGGGGCCTCCTTCGGGTTGTCTAAGCCCACCAGATAATTGACCTCTCCAAGTTTTCCTACAACCTTGAAGGGTTCAATCCATTTGTCCTGCAAGGCCCGCTGCCTTGTAGGCTTCATAACTAGAACTAGCTTGTCTCGAGTAAACTCAACCATTTTCGACTTCTGGTCATGTCAATGCTTCACCAGAGCCTGACCTTCTTTCAAGTTCTCAAACACTTCCGTCATCATATGTGTCATTCTCCTTCGGAAACCTAACAGTCAGTGACTCTCACTGGCTTGTAGGATGGAGCACCTCTCCAACCCCTCCTTGATTAGAGCCAATGGAACTCTAACCGGATGACCATAGACAAGTTCAAATGGACTGAATCCAACCACTTCCTGAGGGACTTCTACTGCCATGCCTTCCTTCTCTTAGCTTATAGAGAAGGTCCCACTTTCTTCTAAAGCCCCATCATGCTCTTCATAGTTCTAGTAAACCTCTCTACCAACCCTTTCGTCTGGGGATGGTAGGCTGTTGAGAACTTGTAGGTCACTCCAGTTTTTCCACATGGCCTGCATGTAGAGGGACATACATTTTGATCCCCGTCAGCGATAACCTCCTTAGGAAAACCTACTCTGGTAAAAATACCAAGTAGGGCCTTCGCCACTGCTTGACCTGCGACAGTCTTCATTAGGTATAGCTTCAGGATATCTGGTTGCATGGTCTATCACAACCAATATAAAAATCGGTTGCCTGAAGATGTAGGAGGGTCCAACCTACCAACAATGTCGATTCCTACCATCTCAAAAAGGTACTCCCACCACTGGGAGGGGCACCAAAATGTGGCACCTTCTTCACTCCACCCTTGCCAGATGTCCGACAAGCGGGACAGCTCCTACATAATTTATCTACATCAGACCCCAACTTAGGCCAGTAGAAATAGAGAAACCCTTTCCTTGGTCTTTGTAAAACTTAAGTGACCAGCTAAAGGAATCTCATGGGCCAACTGTAGGAACTGAGGTCTCACCTCCTGGGGCACTACAAGTCTTCGGTAGTCTCCTAGGGAAGACTCAGTAGGTTTACTGTAGAGGAGACCATCCTCCCAGTATAACCGGTGCTTCCCTGGCTCTTGCACTTCCAGCTGGGAAGCTGCCCGTTGGCGAAGTCCTTCAAGAGTAGGACACTCTGACCTCTGCTGAAGTCTGTCCTACAGGGGGCCACCTTCTGCCAGTAAAGACTGCAGATCAGGATGGTATTTAGGATCCAGATCTCCAATGGGGGAGGAGGGGGGGCCTTCTTCCAACTCTGAATCTTGAGCAGCTGGCTCCACCTCTCCTGGTTGGTTCACGCACTCAGCCTCAGCTGGTGGAGTAGTCACATTTGTGACCTTGGACTGTCCTCTCGGGGATGTCATGGTTAGATGCACAGGAGTGCTATCTTTGTTTTCCCGAGACCTTGGGTTGCCTCCTGGTCTCTTTCTTCTTGGAAATAGAAGTTGGCTTTTGTTTTGGACTGGGTGTTATAGGTTCTTCTGGAACAACCCACCAAGAGTCATTTAAAGTGAGCTCTCTGGCCTTCCTGGTCTGCTCCCGCTTCTTTTTACTGGGAGGCCTCGGGGTGCTTGATGCGACTCCAAGAGTTTAAGTCATTCCCCAGCATGACTCTCCCACTCTCGCAGGGACCTCACTTTGTACACTGACAGGTATTCTTACAGTTATGTTGCTGCAATGGATGAGAGCTAGTAGTATTGGAACCATATGGATAGGGCCTCTAGCAAGCTTAGTGGGACCTTTGGGTACCTTAGCAACATCCTCTGGTTTGAAGTGTTCATCCACCACTGTGATGTTGGCCCCAGTGTTTCTAATGGCAAGGGTCTCCCGACCATTTACAAGTACACTGTCCTTGTAGTATTCTTTGGTGTTATCAGGTACAGATTTATAAACATCTAAATTCTGCTGTTTCCACAAACCCAGGGACACTAAAGAAACACTGGCAGAGACTCCAATGGGGTCTTCAGCCAATAGTTGAAAGTTTCCACTTGCCATATGTACTTCTCCCTCAGGGATGAAGGCCAAGGAGACAGTGTGGACCCCTGAGGGTTTACCCTTGCATCTGGGATCTCCTTTCATGTGGTCAGTTGACCGACAAGCATAATATTTTCCAAATGTTTTGCCAAACGGGTGCTTCTGCTGACCTCCCTCTGGTTTGGCACCAGAGCTTTCACTAGACTGACCTGGTTTCCCCATGCGGCTTATCCTTCTGTTTGTGGCCCTCTTTTGAATTGGAGGTTTTAGAATTCTCTTTGTCATCTTTCTTGTGCTGCTTCCCCTCATCCTTTTTAAGAGTGGCCACAGAATCCTTGCGAGTAGCCCTGTTGGCAACCCACAAGTCAGCAACTTTTGCTAGCTTCTTGGGATCAATCTCTTTAGAGTCAGCCAAATGCTGTCTCAGCTAGGGGGGGGGGGGGGTGGCAGGGGGCAGGCGTCAAATAGATTCCAACAAAAACAGATCTCATTCCTTCAAAAAAAAAAATTAAAAAAAAAAAATAAAAAAAGTTCACTCTGTAACCCTTAACCCAATCATCTAAGTTTTTCAAACATTCACATACGCAAGTAGCCCAAGGGGTAGCAGTCTTTTTAAGGGTCCTAAACCTCTTAAGGTACTGGGAAGGAGCATTCCCAAATCTAGCTATCAAAGCTTGCTTCATATTTTCATTCTCCAAACTTTAAAGTTCCCCCACCTCCATTACAGCATCAGTTGTAACCTGGGGGAGCCTAGACAAAAGCCAAGGAATCAACCGATTCCCTGTGAAACCCTGAATCCCATAGTTCTATTCAAAAGCACCCAACCAATTCAAAATATCAAGTTACACCTCATACATACTCACAGCTTCCTTGGGCATGCAAGGTCTCTTAGGACTGGAAGACCTAGAAGACTCTGGGGTAGAAACATTTTCAGGAGACAATTTCTTCATTTCAAGAGCATGTTGTAATTCCATGTCTCTTAGTTTGAGATCCTGATGTTTGGCTTCAGCTTGGACTTGTGAAAAAATGAGTTTAAAAGATTACAAGACTTGAAATTATGGACTCCGTACTGGACCTTGTAGGGTCCCTCTGGCTAAAGGTTGAGGCATAAGGGCCCGTTGAGGTACAGGGAGGGGGGGGCTCTCCTAACTCTTCAATAATATCATAGTTAAACTCTGACCCATCATCATTTTCCACATTTCCTGGGATAGTAGGTGTGACAGGCCCAAAACACAGACTGATTATTCAGCAATCATGCAATTAGTTCAGGGACCTGACTTTACGCATTTCTTTCAGTTGCTCTACTGTCAAAATTATCAGGGCTTCCTGTCCGACGTTATACATATCTGGCATGTTACAATTGCTTTTCTAGTGGAACTTAGCCTTGTGAAGGTTTTTAGTTGAACAAAAGTAAAGCAAACTCGCAATGTAACAACTCTACCTAACACTGGTGACAGGCGGTGAGGATCTATTGTAAAGTTTGAATGCAGTAACCTCTGGGAACACTACAAACAACTATGACTACAGGTATAGGCAACCCAACCTTTGGTAGAAGCTTGTACTACACAGTTTTGGTAGCCTGTTGAGCAGCCAGGCTTATCTCAAGAGGGGAAATGTGAGCTGTAGTGGAGGTACACAACGATTCACAGGTATTCAAATAAACTCTTACACTCAAGATTTCTTGCATAAACAATCATTTATCAGTCAGATATATTAGTAACACACACATATACTTCAATACTGTACACTTTGAGGTTCTGAATCAGAATGCCCTTTTGGGATGGCCCACATACACAACCTACACCCAGAGGTGACTTCAGTAACAAGGGTGCTGGGTGCATCAATACCTTACTGTTGGCATACAGAATACAGTTTAAAAGTTGGTAAAAGGCAAAGGTTATTAGAAGACATGAAATTACACAAATTCTTAAGCAGTGCAGATAATTTTAGAGTTCACTCAATTCAATAGGCTAAGCCAAAGTCAATGGGCAAAAGTCTTGTATAGGATGAAGCACTTCTGATAAATAATGGAAAAGTCTTTGCACAAGTTCTTGGAGTCTTTGTTGATGAAAATAATCAAATGTAGGGCCACAAGCTGATTAGAAGTGCTTGTAACTTCCACAGGTCTAAAGTAAGAGTGAAGTTCTCTTGGACGTGAATTACAGTACCTTGGTAAAGAGGAAAAGATGCAGCTGATGACTTCTGTTCCTGTGCAGCTATGCAGATCTCACTGTTCCTGGGCCTCAGTAATGGGGACAAAAGGGCGGAAGTCGGGGGACTCTTGCACTGCACTGGAAAAACTGAAAACCGGCAAACTTTACTTTCAGTGGCCGTTTCGAGTTTCAGCTCCTTCCGGTACAGATTCCTCGTTGTCAAGGTGGACTGTCCTTGCTTCTGGGGTCCCGCACTCTGCTGAGGGGTCCCAGGCTTGATCAGTCTTGCTTCGTGGGAGTCCGGAGAATCATCCAAAAGCTTTAGGCCAGCTTAAAAGTAACGCACACAATCTGGTGTCCCTCACCCTGGCTGTATTGTTTCCTGCAGCAACTCTGAGGAAATTCAACCAGCTCTGAGATGGGTGTCCAGGTGGCTTACTTTGGAGTTAATTGGTCCCACCAACTCAAAAGGGAGAAGTTGTCCTTGCAGGGGCTTCTCTGTCAATGCAAACTTGGCAAGTAGTCACTGCAGCAGGGCTTCACCGGGGAAACCAATGGTCCAGGAGTTGCAGCAGGCGTCCTCTTCGTCGAGTGGTCTCCTCCGTCTTCCAAGCCAAAAGACTCCCTTTTATTCAGTTCTCTCCCATTCATTCCAGCCTAGCTGTCACTCACCCAGCAGGGTGGCTGTCCTTGCCGGACAGTCAGCCAGCCACTCACCACAGAGTGCATTTGGGTCTCCTAGGAGACCAAGCACAGGGATTCGGGCACCTCCCTCACTTCCTGCCCACCCCAGACACTGAGTCAGAGGCTGGTTTCACTACAGAAACCCTGCCAAAGGCTAAACAAACAAAGACCAAACCAGGTTTGGCGAGCAGAGAAAATCTCTAGAAGGATCTTTCCACAAAGATCTGGCGAAAAACAAAGACCAGGGACCATTTTAGCAAAGATGGCTGGACGCCATCTTGAAAAAGATGGCTCCCGTGTTACTTTACTGGAGCTGTGCACAGTTGCGGTAAATGTAAACAAGTTACTTCAAAACGAAACCACTGCCACCAGCCAGTCAATTGAGGAAAGGGTAACAAAAAAAAGAAAAAAAAGTTACAGGAGCCTTTAGACACAGGGGATACTAAGTAACCCCTCCAGTCCTCTATTGTAAGATAGCATTGTACTTGCTAGACCCAGCACACCCCAAGTAAAGTCAATTTCACTTTACTCTCTGGGAAACAGTAGTTTATCCCAGAGAAGGTACTTAAACCTTGGGAAATCTAAAAGACTTCCCTGTGGCACTGCACTGAAGGTGCTCTGTGACAATTGTAAAAGGTGATGCCTATGGAGTTGGTAAACTCCATAACCAAAAAGAAACAGTGTATAAAATCACATTAAAATACATTAGTGGGAAAAGGTCTCACTCTCTCCAGGTAAAAAAACAAAAATACACAAGTCCTCAAAATCCAGCAAAGTTGCTGGGGGTCTCTAAGGTGTAGGGAATTCGCACATTTGAGAATTCTCCCTAACACCAATAAAAATAAAGCTTAAACCAGGGGCAGTATTGCCCATGGTCAGACAGTATGCACGTTTCCTTTTTACCCCCACGCGACCCCCCCCCTGCCCTTCAGTCTGTCTTGGAGGATGGTATCAAGGTGGCTGGTGAAACTCTATACAATCTTTAGCACCCACTGGTCAGAGGTGACCCCTTTCCATGCATAAAGAGATGTTAAACGTCCCCCGACTGGCGAGGCATGGGAGGGGACCCCAGACTAGCGAGCCATTTGGGAGCGGAGGCCAGGGAGCCTCTTAGGATCGAGTTTCTGCCCCTTCGCTGTCCCCTCTGCTGGTATGGATTGGTGCTAGCTGCGCCTTGAGTAGAGGACCATAATGTGCCTCCTGTGCCATACTGGTTGTGTGGTCGCGCCTTGAAACACTTGTGTATAGGTGCAATGTAAAATGTCATACTGGTTGTGTGGAGATCTGGAGAAAGACTGGCCCCCGAAAGAACAGCGACCTCCCGGTTGCTGGTAAGGCCTAGCAGTGATCCGATTTAGAGACTTAAGAGTCTCATGCTCTTTCTTCGCCGTCTCCAAGTCATCATCCATAGCCTTGCCAAACAAATTTGTGTCTTCCACTGGTTTGTTGATTAAGGAGGCCTGGGTTCCCGGCATAAAATCGGAGTTAAGCCAGGCGTGCCATTTGAGAAGAGTGCCTTGGGCTAGAGTTCGCCCCGCCGTCTCTGCTGCATCCAAAGTATTCTTTAGAATGCTGTGGGTCACCTGCTTCCCTTCCGAGACAATCGTCAGCAGGTGTGATCTTACCGGTTCAGCGACTTCTTGGAGGCCCTCCTGGAGCAGTTTCCACTGCACATCACTATAACTGGCAAGAAGTGTTGAATTATTAGCAATTCTTGTGGAGTATGCTGCTGAAGTGGTGATGCGTTTGCCCAGGGCGTACAACTTCTCGCACTCTTTATCAGGGGTGTGCTACAGAAGTAGATTGTGGTACCTCAGCCCTCTTCCTGGTGGTAGTGACAACCAGGGAGTCTGGAGTGGCATGCCATCGGATGTATAACGGGTCAGAAGGAGAGGGGCGAAAAATTTTTTTCCACTCGAGGGTTCACAGTCCTTGTAAGGGAAGGGGACAGCAATGATGGTGTGAGGTGTTTTTGATGGAATTTAACAAGGGGATAGCCTGACTCATGGGAGGTTTTTCCTTCAGGACAAAGTCAGTATCTTGAACAGCTTCCTGTGTGGCAATTTGGAAATGTTCTGCAGCCCTTTTCAGGATAGCATTAAAAGCCTAAATTAGAGGCCACCAGGGGGACGCACAGACGATGGCTGCCTGAAGACGCTGCTCCCGCCGAAACTGGGCCGTGTTGAGGGATTGAGCCCCCCCGCAACTCCCCCATGGAACATCCGCGGTTGTCAGTGGCGGTGAACCCCGGGGGACCCCCCGCCCCCCGGGCGAAAGAGCAACGCCAAAAGACCCTCGGGTGCCCGAGAACAAGGCCTCGCGGCCCACCGAGAGGATCCACAAGAGGACCCGCCCGCCTCCAGAGCTGCGTGGGGAGTCGTGGTGCACGGTAGCCGTTGAGGCCTGCAAGCGTGCCTGACCTCTCCACCTCACCCCAGTCACAGAGCACGCCAGCGCTCCGGCGGGGACTCCACCGTCAGGGCCCCGCAGCACAGGAGGATGGTACCAGCGTGGAGCAGAAGCTCCAGGCGGCGGCGATTCAAGCCACGGACCCGCCAAAGGAGAGGCAGCCCGCTTGGAAGGAGCACCCGAACATGGAGTCGAGCAACAGGAGCGCAGAGGCCCCGTCCAACGGACCCTGGCGAGGGCCATCAGAGCGGTGGACAGCGGACAACAGCGGGACACGGCTGGTGAGGGAGGCGAGAGGCCCAGGCGGGAGACTTACACAGGTGGTGGCCCCTGGGCTCCTTCCCAGGGTGAGTGCCCGCCTGGAGACGAACTCTGAAGAAAACATGGTCGATAGTATCTAATCAACACGCTGTGGGCGCTGCGCCCCCCTTCCCCGGGGGCCTAGCCTGGACCTTCATCCTATCACAATTTGACACACATCGTCGCCACCTCCTCACCCAGGGACAGACAACCACAAGCAGCGGGAAAAGGGCGTGTAAAGAGTGTGAGGCCCACACCAGAAGCCGGTGGGGCGTGTGGCCGCTCAAAGATAGCTCCCTACGGAGCGGTTTTGTCTGAAGGAGAGAGGGCAGTCTCCCAGCAGGGTCATCGCGCTTGGCCCCCCGAGGACAGCCGGCCGGAGGGAGAGGAAGGGAGATCGGATGAGCTGGCACCACACCCTCCAGGAGTACCGTTACCAGGACGCCAGAAGGGAGAATAGCGGCCCGGAACGGACAACCAGAATGTCCCAGCCCGAGACCTCGCCCCCGCCCACCCTTACAATGGAAAAGGGCTTTGCCTTGGTCCTGCAGGAAATCAGAGACATGCAGGCGGACATTGCCCAGAAAATGGAGAAAATGGACCGTAGGGTGGACAAGGTCAAGGACACAGACTATTGCAGCTGGAGACCAACCAGTCCTCAGCAACGACCCAAGAGATGTACATGTCCCTGAGAATTGCTGCTCTAGAAAAAAAGACGAGGAGAGGGCCAGGCAAATGGACAATTTCGAAAATAGGGAACAACCTCAGAATCTTTGGGGTGCCGGAGTCAGAGGGAGAAACGGAAAGAGAATTGAACCGGTTGGTGAGGGACATCACCCTCCTTTTCTCAGACAAGATGACGACCGAACCAACGTTTGATCGGGTCCACAGAGCGGGGGGCAGAGCTGGGGGCCCCCGGTCAATTCTGGTCCGTTTTCATTACTACACCGAGAAAGCGAAGGTTCTGGAGGAGGCCAGAAAGACATGGGAGATAACCTATAAAAACGCACAAGTGTCCATTTTCCAGGACCTCTCTTCATACACGCTGGCCAAACGCAGGATGTGCCGCCCTCTAACACAAATGCTAAAAGAGAAGGGTGTGCGGTATAGATGGGGGTACCCCTTCTCCCTCACGTTCGAGTACGAGGGTCAACGGTCGACCCTGATTACAGAGGAGGACATAAGGGGAGCCATCCAAGAGTATGTGTCGGACCGTCCCTGCGGAGAGAACCCACGGGATTTCGCAGCGGAAGGAGCCAGGGAATGCAGGCCACAAGGAGAGAGGAGAAAGAAGACGGGTCCACGGAAATTTAAGAAACTGAACCGCCGTCCCCGACGACGGACAGGGAGGACGCCGACCCCAGACACGGAGGAGCGGGCCGGTCGGGCCTGGGGTAGTTTGGTAGCTGAAACACCAATCTGGAAATGAAAAAGGGTACGGGGAAACCGGGCAAAGAACTTGGTTCACGATCACAACATCCGGCCTGGCTCAAAGACGAGTTGACTTCCAGGACCATGGGGTCCAAGGACGTAAGGGGCCTCCCAGAACAGCAAGTATGTCGGCTACCTGGGGGGGGGAGGGGGGGGGAGGGGGGGGGGCCTCAAGGAGGAGTGATTTCCGACATTAGCCCAGCCGGAGGCGGTAGGCTGGTGGTCCGGCCAATTACCAGCAATGGTGGAACTATTTGGCTGAATGCCGGGGTGGGGGTTGAAGGAATAGTTGGGGTTGTTCAGTTCGGATGGGGGGCCAGGGGGCAGTTTGGGACAGGTTTAAGGCCCACCTGGGGGGCCTGGGGAAGGGGCAAGGGAGTTCAGGTTGTAACACAAAAGGAGCTGGAAAGGAAAAGTGCAATGGGTCAGCTATCAAGTAAGATGTTGATCCTAGACAATGGCTGAGTATCTGCCTACCCTGGGCGTGGGTTCCCTTAATGTGCGGGGGTTGAACACCCCAACCAAGAGATCCTTAGTCTGCAGGGAATTCAGGAGGGCAAAGCTTGACCTGCTCTTTCTTCAGGAAACACACTGGGCTCAGGGGAAGGAACCGAAACTGCGAGGGGGCAGGATCGGGGAGGTCCTCAGCGCATCCCACAGAACCAAGAAAAGGGGGGGTAGCCATACTGCTAGCAAGGGATGTTGGCTTTGAAGTGGAAGCCACAGTGAAGGACCCAGAGGGCCGATAACTGCCAGAGTCAGAGGGTAGCCCCGCAAAGAGCCCCTTGCTAGCAGATATGTACGGCCCCAATGAAGGCCAGGCGCAATTCTGGGAGGGAATGAAGGACAGACTGAAATTGTTTGTTCACAGGATGTTGGTGGTGGGGGGGTATTTCAATATGGTCCTAGACCCAACCGCGGATAGAAAACGCTTGGGGCCCCAGCCCACTAGGGCTGCAGATGAAACCATGGCCCGTACCTTCCAGAGGGTCAACGCGGAGCTGGGCCTGGTGGACACCATTCCAACTCCCAGGACAGGGCTCCCCTCCTTCACATACTACTCAGCAATCCACACATCATACTCCCGTATAGACTACATCATGGTAGACAAACCCCTTCTTCCACATCTCTCTGGCCACAGGTTTGACCCGGTCCCTTGGTCCGACCACGACTTGGTCCGTACCACCATAGTAGGGGGATGGCGGAGTGGCAGTAGAGGGCGATGGAAATGTAATGACTCCCTGTTGAAGGACGAAGTTCTGGCACAGGAAGTGCAGGACGTCATCTCGGAGTACTTAGAGTTGAACGACAATGGCAAGGTGGGCACACAAGTGCTGTCGGACGCCTTCAAGGCGACCTTACGTGGTGTCCCCATTAGAATGGGAGCCCAGAAAAAGAGGGAGTCCCAGGAAAAGTCCCTGAGGGAAAGGATAGCCCAACTTCAGCCGGGTGACCTCCCGGAGGCACCCCAGGAAAGGGATCAGATTGCCTCCCTAGAAAACTATAAACTCCAGTTGAAAGACCTCCTGTTACATAAGACTGAGTGGACCCTCCAACTAGTGAAACTAAAATATTATGAGAAGGGGGCCAGAGCTGACAAAATCCTGGCCTGGAAACTCAGAGATTCAGAGGAACAGAACGGTGATGGCAGTGAAGAATGATCGGGGATCATTAGATCACGACACCCCAAACATTAGAGCAGCCTTTCGCCATTATAAGTTATATCCGTCAGAATATGATGGGGAGGACACTCAGATTGAGGGTTTCCTGGACTCCATCCGGATCGCGTCCTTGACGGGCGAAATGGCGGAGGGTCTAGAGGGCCGGGTGGCGGAAGAGGAGGTGGAGCACGCGATCAGTGGGATGAAGGTGGGAACGTCCCCGGGGGGAAGACGGCTTCTCCGTATACTTCTACAAGAGGTTTCGGGCTATCCTAGCCCCACACCTGGTGAGGTTGTTAGAGGGGGGCTCTCTGCCAGATACCATGATGAGGGCCATAATCGTGGTTCTGCCCAAAGAGGGCAAAGACCCCACTGAATGCTCCTCATATCGCCCGATTTACCTCAATATAGATGTTAAGATCCTGGCCAAGGTGATAGGCAAACGGATGGAGGGGATAATGCCCAAGCTGGTTCACGGGGATCAAGTGAGGTTCATAGGGGGCAGGCAAGGCTCTGATAACATCAGGAAGACGATAGACCTAATCCACCATGCCCAGGAATCAGACCTCGAAGCAAGTCTGCTTTCCCTGGACTCCGAGAAAGCTTTTGACAGGGTAGAGTGGAGGTACATGCAACTCCTCCTCCGTCGAATGGGCTTTGGGGCTCACATCAGGAACTGGGTTTCCGCCCTATACGGGGCCCCAACGGCGAGGGTACAGGTGAATGGAGAACTTTCCGACTCATTCCCTCTCATGCGGGGGACGCGGCAGGGATGCCCACTCTCCCCTTTAATATATGTCCTGACGATGGAGCCCCTGGCCATAGCAGTCCGAGCCCACCCCAACATTAAAGGGATTAAAAGAGGAGAGGTAGAGTTCAAGCTCTCCCTGTTTGCTGACGATATTCTAGCATACCTGGTGGAGCCCAGCTCCTCGCTTCCCCCCCTCCTGTCCCTGATGATGACCTTTGGGCAATTCTCGGGGCTAAAAATAAACGCATCAAAATCAGTGTTACTCCCTATGAGGGCTCAGGACCCGGGGCTGGACCACCGGGATTGTTGTGGGGAGGGACTCCATTAGGTATTTGGGTGTGCTCCTCACGAGAGACCTCTCAAAATTGGCTTCGCCGAATTATGGGCCCATTATGGCGGAGATTAAATCAGATATGAGGAGGGGGGGCGGTATGATCCTATCCTGGTATGGGCGCATGACAGCTGTGAAGATTAACATCCTCCCGAGACTGCTGTATCTTTTCACGGCACTCCCAACGGGGGTCCCCGACCAGATGTTTCGAGACCTACAGAGGGCAGTCCGAGAGTTTGTATGGCAAGGGCGGAACCCGAGGATAGGGAAGGCCATTCTAACGTTACCTAGGGAGGAGGGTGGTTTCGAGCCGCGGGACTTACTTCTCTACCACCGGCCCGCCCAGCTAAGGGTCCTGTTGGAGCACATGAGGGAGGGGATGGGCACCTATTGGTCTGATCTGGAGGACATGGATGCCCACCCTCTGAAAGTACGCGACCTTCTGTGGTTGCCGCGTAAACACATCCCAAATAGACTGCAGACCCACCCAACCCTGGGAATACTTTGGTCGATATGGAAAGAAGGACCCACAACCGCACACCTCACTTTCTTCGCTCTGGGGCCACCCGCTCAAACTAGGTAGCAGGGGATTCAGAAATGCCCAGTCCTGGTCGGATGGGGGGGGTTGGAATGGGCGGGGCAACTGTTCACGGAGGATGAGTTCCTCGAATACGAGGAGCTGCGAGATGCACTTGGGCGGGGGTCTCTTTCAGTCTTTGAATATTTGCGCCTGAAGGGCATCCTCTGTGACCAGACTTGGGGCCTGAATCTGCAGAGGCAGTTGGCCCCCTTTGAAAAGTTACTAGACACGGCCACAACAAGGAAGGGGGTAGTATCTAAAATGTACCAAATATTGAACACTGTTAACTTGGAAGGGAGGAGAGGGTTTCGTGGGTTCTGGAATGACTTGGCAGGAGGGGCTCTCTTGGAGGACGCATGGTCCAGGGGATTTAAAATAGCATTCCATGGGAACCTGTTTACGTCGGACATGGAGCACAACTTTAAGATCTTACAGGGATGGCATAAAGACCCATTGAAATTATCCAAGTTGTTCTCGGGGGTGACCCTCAGATGCCCAAGAGGATGTGGCCAAGTGGGGACGAGGGGTCACATGTGGTGGCTCTGCCCTAAGGTACAGGGGTTCTGGGAGAAGGTACGGGGATGGATGGCGGAGGCCACCGAGGAACTACTCCCACTCAATCCGTTGGCGATGTTGTTGGCCTCCCACCGGAGGAGGCAGAAATATAGGTACCCAAGAATGTGGGAGACCATGTTGCGAGCAGGAAGAGTGGCCCTAGCGCAAAGGTGGAAAACCCCAGAGACCCCCCCCTCTAAGGAAGACTGGCTAAAAAAACTTAAAAACATGTTCCTCATGGACAAACTGACGGCCATGGTAAACAACGAATCGAGCACCTTCCAGGCAAATTGGTATGGGGTTTACCAGGCATGAGGGTGGGATGCCACTGACATTAAGTAGACAACATGGGGCGTGAGGGAGATGGAGCCCAGAGAGTACCACTCAAGGACAATGGTATAACCCACGGCCCAGGAGACAGCGGATCCGTCTAAGCCAGCATTTACGTGAACGCATAGCACAGCTCCAAGGCACCGAACTACGAGTACTAATGACGACTCCTGCGATTGGTTTTTCGATGGGACACTGATCTGGGGGGAGGGGCAGAGTTGAGGAGGGGGTTGGAGGGGAAGGAGACCCCGGGGGTTTGATGATGTTAAATGTGATTCATATTGCTCCCGGTGTTGTCATTGTTTCTTTTTCTGAAAAATTGCCAATAAAACCAAAGTTTCAAAAAAAAAAAAAAGCCTAAATTATGTCTTATTGCAGTAATGCAGATCCTGGGTTCCTGAGCCTCAGTCCGGAGGACATCTGGAGGACTTGTGTGGCAGCAATTTGGAGGTCATCAGCAGCAACAGGCCCTTTTTGGATCAGCAGTACTTTGCAGTTTCAGCGCTTGGTAAACAGCACCACTGCGGATCTCCGATACTGGTTGGGCTTCCTTTACTCCTTGAGGCCTGCACTCTGGTAAGGGGACTCAAGCTCTTGTCATCCTGCTTCTGGAGGGTCCTTGGGAGACGCCTGGAGCTTCTGGCCGGATTGCAGATGTTGCACTCTACTACAGATTTCGCTACCCTAGCACTCGGTTCTTGCAGCAGCAAAGAAGTAAAGCCAATCAGGGAAGATGGTCCAGTGGAGTTTGTCTCAGGGTTAGTTGGTCACACCAACCCAAGGGAAGAAGAAGTCGTCCCTTCCGGAGCTTCTGTCGATCAGAAAAAGGAGTCAGCACTGCAGCAGAGATTCACCGGGCAATTAAGAGGTCCAGGAGGATGCAGCAAGCTTAATTCACGGTTTCTTCATCTGGTGTTTCTCCCAATGGTCGACTGTCTAGACCCAAAACCCTCGCCTTTTCAGCAGGTTGCTCCCATTCATGCACAGCCTAGGAAGTTAATCACACAGCAGGGTGGCTGAAAGGACAGCCAGACAATCAGGACTGGTTGCATTCATGCACTCCTAGAGACAACAGACAGGGGAGTTTAAGGAACCTCCCTCACATCCTGCCTTTCCAGATACACTGGAGCCAGAGGCGGGTTTCAGGACTGAAGCCCGCCAAAGGAAAAATGAACAAAAAGGCTCAACCTAGCTTGGCACGCAGAGTGAAACCCAAGAAAGACCTAACAAGCAGAAAATGGTGAAAAAAAGGACTGGCCATTTTGACAAGATTGTCAACCATGGGTGCTATACTGCTGCTGAGGATTCAGCCTGCGGTAGAAAAGCATGGTAGGAAAATAAAACCACTGCCATTAAGTAGTGAGGGTAACATACTTTTTTTTTACATGAGAATGAAGGATAAGGGGCTAATAGGTAACCCCCGGTTTACAGTGTTTATATCAAATGCCCATATATCGTTTTTTTTATTTTGAAAACATTTATAGTGAATGCATTTAGGGGTGCGGTAAAGGGTTCAATATTTTTGGGAAACGGTCAGGGTGGGTTTTTAGGGGTTGGAACAGGAGGGGCCCAAATACTACAAAATAAATGTGCATTCACGATGAAATTTTACAATATAAAATAGAGCTATGTACATTCAATTTAAAATATTTCAATATAAAGACATGTAACCGTAATCCCACAGCACTCCACATAAGGGGTGTGCAGGACATAAAAAAGAGAAAAAGTAAAGTTAATTTCACTTTACTATTCTTGGGAACGGTAGTTCTCGCAATAAAAGGATTTCCCCGTGACACTGCACTGAAGGTGCTGTGCGTCAACCTACAAAAAGTAGATGCCATGGAATTATCAGACTCCAAAAACAGAGGAAACACATAATCGAAATCAGGTCACAACACATGAGTGAGAAAAAAGGTCTCTCACTCCAGGGTTAAAATTAAAAAGCCCAGCAAAAGAAGTTGGGGTTCTCCAAGGTTGAAGGGAATTGGCACAGAAACGAGAATTCTCTCTAGCACTCCAATTTAGCAGAGGAAGAAAACCTTCTCAATGCCATTTCATTCTCTTGGTTAAATACTATGTAAAGTCTGACCGCACTAAGCAGAGGTTAATTACACACTGAATTGTGGTGTTCAGCCTTTCCATTCTTGTCAAAAACATAAAGGGTATCTTTGAAAGGTTGCTCAAATAGGATTGCCATTGTGGGAACGAAGGGCAGGCGGGTTTATGTTTCAGGACCTCAAACATAAGTCACCCACCGTGAACTGGTAGAAGCAGCATACAATTGAGCCATAAGCAAAGCACAAATATTGACCTAGCAAGAAAATCTGAATTAACTGTTTGTTTTACCCAAAGGTTGGGTGAAGTGGTATGTGTGTTTATGTGGTTTAAACATATTTGTGCTATTATCTTCTACAAATGAACTAGGTTGATGCAGGCTCGGTTGGTATAAAAAGTGACATTGAATCATTCATGTACTTCCACTCTACATGAAATACTGGTCGTGGTTGAACCTGAAGTCTGCTCGGGTGTATATTAAAAAGTTAAACGTACAATCTTGATGTCTCAGATGCTCTATTTTGTTTGAATTATAGCGCTTAGAAGTCTCAAAATGGCGCCCAACATGGAGCCCCACTGACGACTAGGACACCTTGATTACTAGACGTGACAGAGGAACCAGTCGATTGGACCGCTCGGTTTCGGGGATCCCCATCATGGAGATTTAATTGCTCGCAGCTGACAGTCTCTATCGGCATTCTCCTCGCCATAGACTTCCTCTCCCGGCTGGGGCCCGATCGGACTGCACGCAATATTTCACCCAGGGCAACTGAGACAGAACTTCTGTAAGTATAGCTGTTTCGCAGGTAAGACCTGGTTGGTTGGGTTAAAAAAAAAGATATGTGCCAATACCTTCTTTGCCAGGAAAAATCAAAGAGTTTCTAATGCCTGATCCCAGTAAGCTTCGTAAATGTTGGCCCGGACTTAGTTGCATTCGCTCTGTGAATGATTATGAATTTTGTCAGCCTGCACCTCCACAAGGTTTCCGGCCTATGTCCATGGCACAGACAGACTAAAGACTTGCCTAGGTTGTAATAGCAAGAAAATGGCTTTTGATGTATCCATCTAGAATCTGTATTACAGAATAAGGCTAGACCCTCCACTTGAGGTTATCCGCAATTGGTGTAAGCCAAGCAGAAAATCAAATGCAAACAGAAATTTGCTCGAAGACGTGTCACGGGCAGATAAAGTTTTAGTTCACGATCAGCACCAACAAAATAGAGAAAGACAGATTGTCAGTTACAAATAACAGGAATGTACCCAGTTATACCTACCACTATCCAAGATTCCATGATAGAAAATTCTTAATAACCCTCGCCAACATCCTCTCCCCTCTGCACCTCCTCCCCTGCATGGTCAACCGCATAGCCCATTAGTATTAGGGCCCCGGTACTCAATTCCCTCCCAAAATTTCCAATCCCCAAAATCCTTCCCTTTCAGATGAATAGTATATATCAGATGCCGTCATAGACCCCTCCCAGTGAATATATACTTAAAAAGGTACAGAAATTATAACCTTTTATATAAGGAACACACAGCACCCTAATGCCTACTGGAAGATACTAAGGCTATTCGGCTCATATTGAGCGGAGTTAGACAGAATGTAGTCAAGGAAGTACTTGAAACCTAAATTCCTGAGGGACTGATTCTGTTAGAATGTTCAGGTGATGAGATCCGGATCCAGTGGGAACAAAAATTGCCTTTGATAGTTCCTAAGGAATTGCAAGATATAAGTTTAGCTGCCTTCTTTTGTCATACAGAGAAGGATGCTTAGACAAATGTTTAAGGACTTTGGGAGATATTTAATGAAGGAACTAGAGAAAGCTCGATTGGAATTGGTAATTGAAAACGATACTTCTGAATATGTCCAACAGTCCTCTGATACCATAGTATGTAAAGAGCCTTGCATATCAGATGAGAAATGGGTGTGGGGGGGATATGCTTTTTCAACTTGACGCCAACAGGACAGCTGGCGAAGCCCGCTTCCACAGCTCAACCTTCCCACCATGATAGTTGCACAATTTTAGAGGGTAGTACCAGAGAACAAAATTGGGACATGCTTGACGCATGTGTCCAGAATAAAACTGAAGGGGTAACAAGAGTACTTTAATAAGTTTGAGCAAGTAAATTACTACACCAGCAGGGAAACAGTCATTTGTAGATACATTTGTCCTGCGTTTATTACCAGAAATTAGCATTCTTATAATGCAATCATAGAGTGCTTGGTAGACTAAAACACCATCAGATATTCTGCATATTGCTCAATATTATGATACGATATATGGCATTTGTAACGCGCCTATACACAGGTGTTTCAAGGCGCGACGAGGCAGGGAGGGGAGGAAACAAGGGGAGACAGACAACGATCCTACTAGGCCAGGTGTCATTCAGATCGCGCAAGTGCAGGGGTGGGGGAGGGGGGGGGAAGTGCAGTACAAGGTAAGTGGCGTAAAGTAATAAATAAATAGGGCCAGCTGGTGGCAAGTGCAAGGTAAGTGCAGAACAAGTGCTGGAAAAGGGGGGGGGGGCTGTAGGGATACAGAGACAGTCCCGCAGTGCAGAGGGGTTCCAGGGCATGAGTGCAAGTGGAGAGTGGCTGGGCCCAGGACCGAGGCCGTTAAGAGTGGTCCAGTTGCAGAATCAGTGCAGTTTCAGTGAAGAATATTAGCTGTTCAGCAGGGGAGAGGGAGAGAGAAAGCAGAGGCAAAGAGGAAGGTTTTGAGGTGCTTCCGGAACCGGAGATGGTTCTCCTCAAGTTTCAGGGAGGCAGGAAGGCTGTTCCAGAGGGAGGCCCCTGCCGCGGAGAGAGATCTACCCCCAGCTCGTTGCTTCGAGAAGCGGCTGACCCTGAGGGAGTTGGAGGCGGATGAGCAAAGGGCTCGGGAAGGAAGATATTTGGGAAGAGAGAGTTGAAGGTATTTAGGACCAAGGCCCCAGAAGGCCTTGTGGACAATGCAGAGGGTTTTGGACTTTATCCTCGCAGCCACTGGGAGCCAGTGTAGAGATTTCAGTCCTGGAGAGATACGGTCCCTGGGCTTGAGGCCAAGGACAAGTCTCGCAGTTCTGTTCTGTATGAGTTGCAGAGTGGAGGCAGGCAGATTAAGGTAGAGGCTGTTACAGTAATCCAGCTTCGAGAGAACCAGGGCTCGGGAGACAGTGAGATTCTGGGGGAAGGAGAGGAAGGGAAGAATACCTCTGAGGAGGTGCAGCTGGTAGTGTGACTTCTTAGCGACGTCAGAAATATGAGGAGAGAAGGAGAGTGTGGAGTCGAAGATGACCCCAAGGTTTTTTGCATTGCAGGTAGGAGCAGGGAGGGGGCCAAGGGAGGCAGGCCAGAGAGCTGCAGGGAAGGAGGGAGTGGGTGTACCGATGAGTAGAATCTCAGTCTTACTGGCATTAAGGCAGAGGTCATTGGCGGCACACCATTCCTGGATAGCAGACAGACAGTCAGAGATGAGGGAAGGAGAGGGGAAGGCTGAGGGTAGCCTGAAAATGAGCTGGGTATCGTCCGCATAGCACTGGAAATTAGGGCAGAGAGCGGCGATGCGGTGGGCAAGGAGTGCCAGATACTGGTTGAACAGCCAGGGAGAGAGATTAGATCCCTGGGGGACCCCACAGGTGGAGAAAAAGATGTCGGAGAGGAAGGACCCCAGTTGGACCTGGGAGGGTCGATTTGAAAGGAAAGAGGTCAGCCACGCCAGAGCCTGACCAGTGATACCCAGGTTTTCACAGAGACGGTTGAGCAGGATGGCATGGTTGACAGTGTCAAAGGCAGAGGAGAGATCGAGCAGAATGAGAACACACGGAGTGTTGGAATCGAGGTTCAAGAGCAGGTCTTCACGGATGTTCAGGAGAGCAGTTTCCGTGCTTCTGGCAGCTCTGAAACCACATTGATGGTCATGAAGACTACCAACAGATTCAGCATGGAGGTTAAGCTGGGAGATGGCCAGCTTCTCCAGGAGCTTGCCCAGGAAGGGAGTGATGGAGATAGGGCGATAGTTAGCCGGGCACGAGGGGTCGGAAGAGGGTTTCTTGAGAAGAGGGTGCACAAGGGAGTGCTTGAGGGGGGAAGGGAAGACTCCAGAGGCGAAGGAGTGGTTGCAAAGTCAGCCAGGGCAGGAGCCAAGGAGTCGATGTGGTCCTTGATAGTTTTGGAGGAACAGGGGTGAACCTGTTTAGACGAGACTTTCATAGATCGGACTTGTCTGGAAACCTCGTCAGCAGAGAAAAGTGGAAAGGCAGAGAAAGAGGGAGGAGGGGTGACTGCAGAAGGGCCAGAGGAAGAGCCGGGAAGGGAGGGAGGGAGGTGAAAGGAGGAGAGCGAGGACAGGATGTCCTGAGTTTTAGAGATGAAGTGAGAGGCCAATGCAGTGCAGAGGGCCTGGGAGGGGACAGGAGAGGTAGAGACTGCAACAGGGTTGGCCAGCTCCTTGCAGATTTTAAAGAGTTCGGCGGAGTCGTTAGATGCCGCAGAGATGCGGGCTTGGATAAGGGCTCTCTTCTTGGTGAGAACGGAGAGCCGATACTGCCTTTGGAGCAGGCGGCAGGCCAGTTTGTCAGAGGATGAACATGAAGCACGCCATTTCCTCTCTGCAACCCTGCACTTGCGTTTTAGGGTGGCGAGATCCGAGTCATACCAGGAGTTACATTTGGCTTTGGGCTTCAGGCGGATTCTCATGACGGGGGCAAGGATATCAAGAGTAACAGATATAGCAGAGTGGAGCATGGAGAGGGCTGTGTCAGGGTGGGAGTCAGCCGAAGGGGTGGGGGGGGGGGGGCGAGAAGGTAGCAGCGAAAGCCTCAACTGACACACGCTTCATGGGTCGGATGACCGAGAAGGTGGGTGGCAGTGAAGAGGGTGGCTTTGCCTGTGGGGTAGGGAGGGTGAGGTGGGAGGATAGGAGAAAGTGATCACTCCAGGAGAGAGGAGTGGAGAGAGGGACGGAGAGGGGAAGGTCAGAAGAGATCAGAGCATCAAGAGTGTGCCCAGCAGAGTGAGTAGGCCCAGACGGGAGAATAGAGAGAGAGAGTCGCAGAGGTCACGAAAGAGAGCAGTGGGGGGACTGGAGGCATCAAGGTGGATGTTGAAGTCGCCAAGAAAGAGGAGTTGAGTGGTTGAGGAAAGGAGTGAGGAGGAGAGGTCAGCCCACTCAGAGAGGAAGGAGGAAATTTGACCAGGTGGCCGATAGATAGCCACGGTAAGGGAATGGCTAGGAGAGAGAGAGAGTCGGCAGACAAGACATTCAAAAGAGGAGTAGGTCTGCGTAGGAGTGACAGTGGCAGGAATCCACTCAGGGAAGATAAGGGCAACACCACCCCCTGCACGGTTAGGCCTGGGAAAATAGAGTGAATGTGGAAAAAGAAAAAAGCAGAAAAGAGTGGATCTTAAGACAAGAGTTAATAGAGCAAGTACAACAGGGAACTGGGGAGGGCCATTTTTGGCCCAAGAGGGAGGGGTGTTGGTTCATTTGTATCATTTTCACCTTCAGGCCTAAATCAGTGTGCCTATTGCAGGAGGGCAAATGGACGGCGCAGTTCCAGGCCTTGTTGAATATGGGATTTGGCTATCAAAGAAGGGGGAGAGGACATCAGGGAGGACAGTAGGGGCAGATGGGTAACCCGGGCCTGCAGCTGGCACTGCTCCGACTTCTACAGTCCCCATTAGCTCCAACGGTTTCGATAATCCAAACAATCCATTCATCTCAGAATAGGCCTGACGTCAAAGTAAAGTGGAACCGGTCCCCATTCCTGTGGATCAAGCCGGACCCTACGTTCACATGAGAGTTGGGAGACAAGAGCATATATTTTTAGTAGCCTCAGGGGCGCAAAAGAGCTCTATAGATCATGCTAGGGTTCCAGATATTCCTTTGAGTGGGCATTCCAATATTTCAGTAGGGTTTGCTGGAACGCCAGTAGCTAATTGATTTAAGAGCTATCAACTAGATTGTAGTACCTCAATTTTCCATTAGCACCATTCTTGCCACGATACCACCATCTACAAAATATCTTTCAGTGATAGACTTCAAAAATGCATTTCTTTGTACTAGAATACCACAAGATTATACAGAAAAGTCCAAATATATACAGTAGGGCTCTTAAGGAACAGTTTGATTCTTTGAAATTGCCTGTGTCTAATGCAAATTCAATATATTGACGATTTACTTATTGCAGCTCCCACGGAGGAACTCTGCAAACATGCAACCTTATTGTCAGTGTCACATCTAGCTCACCATGGCCATAAAGCGGCTCTAAACAAATTTTAGAATTGTAGACAGGAGGTAGCATATTTACTACTAACAAGTGTAGGAAACTAGCACCTGGCAGAACACAAGTGATTTCTAAAATGCCACGGCCAAAAAAGCAGCTAGAGCGCTTATAGGCGCTGCCTCTTATTGTAGACAATGGATACTCCATTGTTTGCGTATTGTTAAACCCTTGATACAACTCGCAACTAAATATATACAGGGTCCAGTACCATGGACTGATTATCTTTGTTCTGCTCCCTTTTTAAAGGGGCTTTGGATTTGTTTGTGCATGAAGTCAATGGTGCACTTTGGCTGTATCGACAAAGGAACATGAAAGGAAGGAATATGTTTCCTCCACGTTCAAACCCGTTGCATGCGCTTTGCCTAAAGGTTTGCACGCAGTAACAGCTGCAGCTTCATCAGTAAAACAATGTGAAGGCATGGTTTTAGGTCACTCTTTAACCATGATGGTTACATCACTCTGCCGAGTTCCTTTTAAAATGGGACCAAGATCCAATATATGACTATGGCCAGACATGAATTGATATTGTTCTCACCACACATTAAAATTAAGTGCGAAAACACTGAACTCTTCTAAGCCACTACCCATACCGAAATCAGGCTATTGGGGAAAATGAGGCAGCCAACCAGGATTGTCTCTCTGCAACTGAAGAAGACACCAAGGGCTGAACCGATTGTGAGATACTCCCTTTCCGGAAGCGGAAGGGCAATTCTACTGTGAGGGGTAATGTTTTGAAAAGCCTGAGGGAACCACAACCGCAGCATATGTGGTTACTACCTTAAATAGTTTAGTTCAAACAAATACCTATAATTCAGCACAGGCAGCTGAAATCATAGCTTTAACTCTTGCTTGCGAATCATCAGAAAATAGTCCTGTAAATATTTCTGACAGTCAGTATGCTTTCCGAGTAGCACATAATTTTGGGAAACTATGGGCAGAAAGGATTTTTGAATGTTATCCAATGCACCTGTATCTTTGGTTGTACGTATGATGCCATGGACCCGCTCTTAAAGAGAATTTATTTCTGTGCCAATTCCCTACAACCTTGGAGATGCCCAGCCCTTTATTTTAAGCCTGGAGTGAAACCTTTTTCCTCACTCGCTCATGTGTTGTGACCCCATTTGGATTATGTTCTGTTTTTGGAGTCTGAAAAACAAAAGGCATCTAGTTTTTGTATGGTGACACACACAGCACCTTCAGTGCAGCGTCAGAAAAATCCTTTAGATTTCTCGTAAGGATTAAATACCTTTTCTTGTGCAAACTACTGTTCCAAAGAATAGTAAAATGATTTACTTTACTTGCTTTTTCACTTTGTAGGTCCAGCACACCCCTTTTTATGTGGAGTGCTGGGGGTTACCTAGTAGCCCCTTATCCTACATTCTCATGTAAAAAAAAGTTACTTTAACCTCACTACTTTAAATGGCTCGTGGCAGTGGTTTAATTTTTCCTACCACTGTGCTTTTCTACCGTAGGCTGAACCCTCAGCTGCAGTACAGCACCCATGGGTGAACATTTTGCAAAAATGGCCCCAGTATTCTTTTTGCGCCATTTTCTGTTTGTGGGGTCTTCTTGGGTTTTACTGTGGGCATTGAGCCAGGTCTGAGCCTTTTGTTAATTTTGCCTTTAGCAGGCTTCAGCTCTGAAGCCCGCTTCTGGCTCGTGCGTGTCTGGAGAGGCAGGATGTGAGAGAGGCTCCCAACACTCCCCTGTCCTTGATCTCTAGGAGTGCCTAAATGCAACTAGTCCTGATTGGCCGACTGTCCTTTCAGGACAGCCACCCTGCTGTGCGATTGACAGCCTAGGCTGTGCATGAATGGGAGAAACCTGCTTTAAAAAGGTGAGGGTTTTGAGACTAGAGGCAGAGTCGACCACTGGAGGAAATACCAGACGAAGAAACCGTGAATTAAGCTTGCTGCGTCCTCCTGGACCTTTGAATTGCCCGGTAAAGACCTGCTGCAGTGCTGAACTCAGTTTTCACCTAGACAGAATCTTCAGATGGAATGACTTCTCCCCTTGGGTTAGCGGGACCAACTAACCCCGAGAAACTCCACTGGACCACCATCCCCGACTGGCGGTGCTGCATTGCTGTGAGAGCTCAATGCCAGGGGTCAAGTGTCCGTAGTCGAGTGCAACATCTGCTGTGTCCGAGATCCACATTGGTGCGGTTTGCCAAGCGCTGAAACCGTGAAAGTGCAGCTGAACCAAAAAGAGCCCGTAGCTGCCGCAGTAGCCCTCCAGACGTCCTTCCCACTTTTCCCCCAGGACTGAGGCTCAGGAACAAGGGTCTGCACCGCTGTAGCAAGAAAGAATCCAGCTGGACCACTCTACTTCAAAGCAGAGGTACTGTTTAGGTGTGGGGTTCTTCCCTCATTACCTTTAGCTTCACTCTTCTCAGGTGGTAATTGCATTAGATTACTTTTTAGAGTTGATCTCAACTCTTCTCCTAGGCTTACCAGCTTGTGACCCAACAAATGATTTTTCTAACAAACTAGTGCTTCAGATCCATAGACTGTGTCCCAAAGGACATTGGTTGTCCTGGCTCCCTGAAGACACTCTAGTCAATTGATATTGTGTATCCCTCATAGGTGGTAGCTTGTTGTATACCGTTACTGCTGGGAAAGGCTTTTCTAGGGGGAACTGTCCAACCTTTTTCCTTCCCTAATCTTACCTTTCTACAACCTCAGAATCTGCAAAGTATACGAGTGAAATATGGTGTAAGAAGCATATCCAAAGATTATCCACTACCTTTTTGATTCTGAAAAGTATATTTAAATGGTTACAACAAATTGCCTTTTTAAAGAATGCCTATTTAAAAATGTAGGCTGATTAAATAAATAACTATAACTGAAACCTTCAGAGTAAGTGTTACTTGGCTACTTTTATTTACAATTTCATGTGTACAGCTCACATTTACCCCTCTAGAGATAGGCCTGGCTGCTCAGTCACACTACCAACTTGTGTAGTACAGACTATACCAAAAAGTGGGGCGGGGGGGGGGGCTTACCTTATACCAAGCTTATAAGTGTGGTGTATTCTGTGTGACTGCACCAATTCTTACCCAACATAAGTAAAATCCTACAAATTAAAAGGGGAATAAAAACTTCAGGACACGATTACCGAGATCCCAGTCCCCCCACTAACCTCTTAAGCAAGTTAGTACTTTTCACATTGGTTACATTTTCTAGAGAGTAGCCTTATGCCTTAGCTTTTAAAGTCCTTCCCTATTCTAGAGCATGATTTCTTAGTGGCAGTCGGGGAATCCTAGTTGTCTAGGAGCCCGCTGTAGGCACTTCAAAATAGGGTTCAGTTGCAGAGTTCCAGAAGATCTCTTCACAAAAGTAAGTTTTCACTTAAGGAGTTGGTTGAAATGTTTAAGGACTTTACAGAAGGCTTCCTATAGGTGTTCCAGCATTAGGCTTGGCCGAACAGTATGGGCAAACTCCCAGCCACACCAATTACCACTCAGTTACCTCAAGTCTTGTCGATCCTATGTGACAATTAGCCAAGCCAAGAAGGAGGTAGTCTTCCTGAAGCAGCAGCACAGGACCTGGTCCTTGGATTCTTGGTCTGCAGACTGAAGTAATGGACACTGAAGGCAAAGCAGTCGACCAGAGAGGCTTCCAACAAAGGATTCTTCAAGGCTTCCAACGGCTTTGCAGATTTGGCAGCCTTTTTGCAGGAACCGGATGAACAATTATCACCGGTCGGGATTCTCTTCCCTCTCGGTCCTGCACTCTGGTGAGGGGACTTCAGGGATTTGAAACGTGTATCTGGAGGTCCAGCAGGAGTTCACCAACGTTTCAGCAGGAATCTGACGTTGTTAGAACATGAGCCGCACACTAGCTTGAGGTCCCTGTGTATTTGCAGCCCAACAAGGTCGCAGCTTGTTGAGGGATGGCTCAAAATGAGGGTCTTCAAGACTAGTGGGTCTCACCAGCCTCTTGGTATGTGTTGTTTTGGGGGAGCACCAGTTCGCTTGGAAGGAAGGGTTACAACAGGCTCCGGTTACACAGCAGGTCCTCCGGTTGCTGGTATTCGTTACAGCCATCTTTTCGTCATCTTCCTCTTCATATTTGGTTCCAGTGGTCAACTGGTCAGCACAGCAACTTCCAGGATCAGTCTTTCGTAGAGGAATCAAAACATAACATCTGCAAACTCTCTCTGTAGTTTGCAGAAAGGAGCCGCTGACTATCCAATCAGGACAGCCTGCTACCCCTACCCCCCCACCACCAGTCCCCCCCCCCCCCCAAATGGGATCTGGTGTCTTTCAGGCAAGTAGGAAGACAAAGGGCTGCAGAGTTTTGGACTACTGCCTCGCTTCCTGCTTTCACAGACACACCGGAACCTCGGCTGGGAATACAAATGATTCCTGCAAAAGACAAACTTCAACCAAGGTCTTTCCTGCCTAGGACAGCATAAGACCTAAAGAACAACCAGCAAACGAGGAATGGTGCAAAAGGAAGGAGCCCACCATTTTAGCAGAATGACGACACCTCCTATGCATTACCGCGGCTGATTTGACAGCCTGCGAGTAATTAAGTCATAAAAAGTAGTTCACTACAACCAGCCAATTAACTAGCAAATGTAACAAAAGGGTTACCAGGTAAGTGAGAAAAGGGATGCAGTACATCTCCCCACCATTCCACACTAGGTGGGGTGTGCTGGCTCACTACAAAAAAATGCAAAGGCGCTGAAACTCCCACTCTTCCTCTTCAGAACAGTAGTTTACGCAAGAGATAAGAAATTACAAAAGGGAAGTTTAAAGGGGCAACCCAGCCAAAGCCCAAATGTTACACAGAACTATAAATCCATACACACTATGGAGATACAGAGTAAAAGACTAGGTAAGAGGGAAAAGAAATTCCCACTCACCTGGGGACAAGGGACAAATCACAGTTCAGCTAAATGTTCTGGGGTTGACACAAGTCAGGAAGATTATTTACATTTATGAAAATCCTTACAGGGCCGGACAGCAGCGATTACTCAGATGGTCTCTCCGGTAATTTGGAAGGGACTGCGATACAACTTCCTCCTAGATTGTTTTCCAGACGTCAGCTTGTCTTCAGCCTCAGGATGCATGCCTTTTATGCAGGAACCCAGCCAATCAGCACCCAGGCACCCTTCATGGGTGGAGCTAGCCCCCAGTTGGAACTGGTTCCAAGCAGACACCACAAATCGTGGCGTTGAGTCATCCCACGTTTTCCTGGGCAGGCTTCCCACCGTAGACAAGTCAAACCAAAGCCTCCCCTCCCAGCACAGCGCAGCAGAAGGACCAAGAAGGGACAAGCAAATGAGAAATGGCACAAAAAATAAATATTAAAAAAAATTATCCAGCCATCATTTTGGGGTCCTTGGTGACCCTTCTGTGCATTCCCGCGGCTGCGAGTACAGCCAGAGAGGGAAAACTGCACAAAAGTAGGTAGCAACCAGTGATAAGATTGCCATAAATAAGAAGCAGTACTCAGTGGTGAATTTTCATCGATTTATAAAGATCTAAAAATATTTCAATCAACAATGTAGTATATAAGAAGTATTTATATACTAATGTAATTCTAGTCTAGTGGGTTGTTATAGTGCCAGCACACCCGCAAGCCTCAGGGCGCCCCCAGAACACAACAGATAACCGAGGGTGAGGCAGTATGTTAGTTTTTTTTTCTGGTCTCCTTTTCAGGATGTTTTTTAAACTGTGCAACTGACGGGAGTTATTTAAGTGTCAGCGGTAGGGCGCTCCAAACCTTTGGGGCCCAGGAATTGAAGCTGGCACCTCCATATCTTTATAAGGGAACGTGGTTGTGTTAATAGAGCTTCTTTGATCGCAGAGTGCGTCAAAAAAGCAGTTTGCTCCCGTAGTTCCAATTTTAACCATTGGAGGCAATTGCAAATGTTCAATACTGTGCAGTTCCTTTTGTTTTCCTCCTGAGGCTATCATTTTTGGTTTCCGGTTACTCGTACACGCCATTTTCTTTTGTCATTGACTCTAGCGATGGTTTCCGGTTAAGACGTCCCCACGCTCTTCATGTATTTGGATTTTTTTTAAACTTATTTTTCAGAAGGATTTTTTTCCTGGAATCTTTGGATTTTGGAATTAATTCTTTGGACACTGTTTGGATCACAGGATTACTTTTGGGTACATGGATTTCTTTACAATTTTGCATGGATTTTTTGGGGAATCCTCGGCTTTTGAAATGTTTTCTCTGAATACTTTGGTTCTTAAGATTGGTGCATGTTACGCAATAATTGATGTAACCCTGTGCGAGACTACACAACCCTTGTCCTCTTGGTATTGGATAACCCTAACCCACCTATTGGTATAAGTCTGTACTACACAAGTTGGTAGTGTGACTGAGCAGTCAAGACTTCTCAAGAGGGGTAAATGTGAGCTGTAGCAATGAAATCCACCAATACAAGTATCCAATTAACACTAACTAAAATAATTATTTGTCATTTTTAAATAAGCATTCTTTTAAAAGGGCAATATATGTAGCAATCAAATACGCTATAAAATACTTGTTCAGAATTATCACAAAGCTAGTAAATACTCTTTAGAGATGCTTCATACACACGGCAGAATTTACTGCATCTTTGAAAAATTAGTTCAGGACGCTACACCTGGGTAAATAATGGTTCTGTAATTTGTCTTCCCTAGATTGGGTTGGATGCCCTACATCTAATGGTTAGATGACTGGCTGCATTCATAAAAGAAATTGGTCCTGAAGAGGACTACAGTAGTAACATCATCGAAACCGGTCAACCACGTAAATGTGTCGTTATCTCCTAGTGATCCTTGCAATACTAATACTGTGTAACATCTTTAAATGCCATGTATTTAGATGACATGTTTATGTTCCCATTCATGGAGAATTGCAATTATGTTCTCATTTTTATTATGAGAAAGACCCTCAAAGAACCCATGTAAAGAGAAAAATGCAAAGGAAATGTAATCGTCTACATATACTAAAAAAAAGTAATCATCTTAGTTTTAGAGAAATAATGTCTCGTGCACAATAGGTACATACTTCAGAGGGTGAATAAATTATGGTAGGATGCCACTTTACAAATATTCCCACATGAACTGTCCTGCTGTGCTGATAACTATGGGACAGGATCCCAGCTATTTTTAGTAGTTTTCAAAGTATCCATTGTAGCGGTAGGGACAGTTTCCCCGTTTCCTATTCTTTTAGATACACACCCCACAGGGATAGGGTGCGCTTCTGGTTAGGGATAGCGTTAGTGAACACATTGAGTAATAGACTGAAAATGGTGATCTACACCTGTCCTAGTTTGTATGTGATACATCAGTGTTTAACAGGAAAGTCTGTATCCCCATGTAAGGTGTAATAGTTAAACACATTTTCCCTGAAGTGGCCTATATCATACACACCTACACCCGGAGGTGACTTCACTAACTATATTAATGGCATTTATATATCACTTGTACACTTTGCAAATTCTGAGGTTGGCAGAAAGGAAAGGTTAGAGGAAGGAGAAAGGTTAACAGGTTCTCTGAGCATGTGAGCATTTTCAATCTCCCAACGAAGGCTAGATTAGATCTTTGCCAGCAGTACAAGGTAAACTTATGCACCACCTATGAGAGACAGTTATAATCAAAGTCAACAGGTCAAAAGAGTCTGCCGGGAGCCTCGACAGTCAAAGTCAATTTGAACAATGTCTATGGAGCTGAGGCACTTCCTAGATAGCACAAAGGTATTGCACAAAGTGAGAGTTCGTAAGTAATCACTGTAAGGTCACAAGTGGATAGGCGCGAGTGGCAGAGCTGAAATCAACTCTGCAAATAGCAGCTACTGCAAGTCTCAAGTGAGATAATGCAAGCTACAGACATAAGAGGCAAGTACCCCTTAGTCAGCACAGTACCTTGGGCTTGAAGAGGATCCAGCTTGCTTCTATTCTGGTTGCAGTCTTGCAGATCCTAGGTTCCTGGGCCTCAGTAGTGGGGACAAGAGGGAGGACTCCTGCACTGCCGTTTGCAGGTCGGTAGCAGCTATGGGCTCTTTTCAGATCAGCAGCACTTTGTGGTTTCAGCTACCGGCATATCACACCACTGTGGTTGTTGGACACTCCGGCTTCCCCTGCTTCTGGAATCCAGCACTGGTGAGGGGACTCGGGCTTCGGTCATCCTGCTTCTGGTGGGTCCTCAGGATCTTCCTGGAGCTATGGTCCGGCTTAAAGACGAGGCACTCTACTATGGGTTTCTCGACCCCCTGCAATTCGGTTCTAGCAGCAGCAAAAAGTACAGCCAGTTAGGGAAGGTCCACCAGCAAAGTTCGTCTTGGGGTTAGTTGGTCCCACCAACCCAAGGGAAGAAGTCGTCCATTCCGGTTGCTGCTCTAGTCGATCGCAGTTGGAGCTTCAGCACTGCAGCAAGACTTCACCAGGCAGTTCAATGGTCTAGGATAGAGCAGCACGCTTCTCTTCCAGTTTCCTACGTCTGAGGGTTCATCTAGTGGTCGACTGCCTTCAGTCCAAGAAACCTCGCCTTATATGCAGGTGTCTCACATTCATGCACAGCCTAGCGGTCACTCGCACAGCATGGTGGCTGATCAGAACTGGGTGCATTCAGGTAACCAATGAGACTAAAGACATGGAGTTTCGGGCACCTCCCTCACTTCTTGCCCTTCCAGACACAGTAGAGACAGAAGCGGATTTCAGTACTAAAGCCCACCAAAGGCAAAACAAACAAAGGGTTCAAACCTGGTTATGCGCGCAAAGTAAAACCCAAGAAAGAACTCACAAACAGAAAATGGCAAAAAATAAATACATAGAAAGAAGGGTGCCATTTTGACAAAATGGTCATCCATGGGCGCTATACTGCAGCCGAGGATTCGGCCTACATAGAAAAGCACAATGGTAGGAAAATTTAACCACTGCCACCAGCCATTTAACATAAAAAAAAAAAAATTGTTACATGAGTTAAGTAGGACAAGGGGCTGCTAAGTAACTCCCCCCAGCACTCCACACAAGATGGTGTGTGCCGGACCTAAGTAAAGTCAATTTCATTTTACTACCCATGGGAACAGTAGTTCGTACAAGAAAAAGGTATTTAAACCTAAATATAAATCTGAAGGATTTTTCTGTGACACTGCACTGAAGGTGATGTGTGGCACCATATAAAAAAAAGTAGATGACCATGGAGTTTGTCAGAATCTAAAAACAAAGGTAACACATAATCCATAGCAGGTCAAAACAGAGCGAGAAAAAAAGGGTCACTCACTCCAAGGTTAAAATGAAACAGTCCTAATGTCCACAAGAAAGAGCTGGGTGGTCTCTAAGGTGGGAAGAATTAAACACTAATATGAACATTCTCCGTAACAGTTTCTTCTTGGAAATCGGAAAAAAATGCTAAATTGCAAGAAATAAAATTGAACTTGAAAACGATGCAACATGTCGACGGATATTTACAATGTGAAGTTTGGTAAATTTAAGATTTTAACTTTTTATTCCTTAACTGCATTTGTATTCACAATTCAGTTTTCTTCCATGCTGATGGTAGCTGTATTTATTTTTTCAACCAAGTAATTGCAATGTAATTTCCCACTCCAGTGTTTGCATAGGGATGAAAATACATATTGCCAAGTAGGTAGGATAAAAACACTGCCTTCAGCCATTCAATTTAGCTTGTCACTGTAATCAAAAAGGTTACAGTAGCAGTGAGAAATCCAGCTGCCTCTTCTTCACAACTCATGTACTGTGGGACTCGTGGTAGCACAGAACTCGCATCTTTCCGTCCCTCTTTTGCTGCACGAGTGCAGATTACAGTGTTAGCCCATACCCTACGCCCAGGCCAAACGCGTATGCGCCTACAGGGAGCCTTTCCCAAAAAGGTCCCGAAACCGTCGGCCCACAAAAGCATTTTACTGACCTACAATAGAATAATCCCAAGGAACTGACTTTGAAGAACTCCTACCTAGATAGTGATGAACTACTAAAGCCTTAAGGCCTCAAAAGTATTACAAATCTATTGAAGTATTTAACTGCTATTGTTGGTGTCGAATAACTCTTTATTCCTTCAACAGAACACTTTGTTGCTAAGTGATTTTACTTATCGAACTGTGTTCATAAACTGTATAAATTCCCTGGAATTGGTTTACTCACTTGAAGTATTGCTTAGGTTTTCTATTTTGATGAGAAGTTAAAAATAGTACTTACCTGAATAACTTCACCTTGTGTAAACAAAATAAATGTAAATTTACTATAATTACTGTTAAGATGGATTTCTCTTTACTGCCCCTTTCCTTCCATTTTAATGGACCCCAAAATTGTTGCTTTTATTTTTTATCCTGCCCTGTACTTTTTAACAGTACATCGAAGCCTTACACTTCACTACACTGTCTTTGGCTCATCTGTAATGGGGAAACGGACATGTCCTTCAGGCCATCAGAAGTGGGAACAAGTTACTTACCTGTAACTGTTCAACATGGGTCTGGCATGGATTCACATGCTCATGAATATCCCCCCCCCCCCCCCCCCCCCCCCCGTCAGGCTGGGAATGCTCGGTAAAAGAAAAAAAAAGAAAAAGTTTAATTTCTGAACTGTCTTTCTCCTAACAACCAATCACTGAGCTCTGGGTCATACTGCCCCCAACCAATGACTGCCCTCTACCTAAGCCACTCCTCAAGCAGCAATCTTCAGATTTGGTTGCATGCAAGTGGCAGTAGGACCAGGAGAAGAGCCGCAGAGGGTTCACATGTGAATCCATGCTGGAGAACAACAATCACAGGTAATTAATTAGTTCCTTCTTCAGCATGGGGTCTGGCATGGATTCACAAGCTCAGGAATAAATACATAGCAGTACACACATGCACAACCATGGGAGGTACTGTAAAGACTGGAGGGGGCGCCTGTACTTCTGCTCTCTATATGGTAGAGGAGAGGCAAAGAGGACCCCAGCCAAGATTCTCTATTATTGGCAACGTAGTCGAACAATCAAGGCCTAGCTTCTCAGGAGGTGATGCAGGCTGGTTCTTAAGTACAGCGTAGTCCCCAAGCACCCACAAAGGAATGTCTGCACACTATCGGTTAAAACACAAGTCTTTATATAATTAATATTCAAGGTTATGTACACTATCACAATAACTCACTTTGTGCTCAGAAAATCAACAATGGTAAATATATACAGTTCTACAGCTGTACCACAAATATTATTAGATTGCTTTACAGTGCATCAACTGTACAGTTAAAGGGCACACAAATCAGTTCATAAAGGAAACCAACAATAGAGGTAAGAGGAAAGCAGCTGATTGAACAATTGGCAGAAATGCTGGTCACTACTGTTAAACACAGCTCTGTGTGGAGATCTCTTCCACCCCCCCCCCGGGCAACCTGTAGAAGAAAGATACAAACCCAGTCCATATATTGCTCACAAGAGACTTCCCAATAGTTCTGCAACACCAAAATACCTGGCGTTGTAGCGTTCCTCGTCGTGAAATCGACAGCCCTCTTGAGTGCCCTCCCTTTAAAGCAGGAGTCACGGGTCAAACATCCGATGGAGAACAGGGTGCGCTACGATGGTGAAGTGGCAGCTTCGCTCCTAGCAGTGCTAGTTGACGGGGAAGCGTAAACGTCCTGCAAGGAAAAGGCGTGAAGGGCACCTCAGTGTCGATAGTTCTGAACCGCAAAGAGTTTGAAGAACTGTGGCCCAGCAAGGACGTTGAGTCATCTGCGTCTTTGTGGTCTTTGGGTGGCGGGAAACCCACCGGTGGATGCTCCTCGGCACATCGACGGTCAAGCCTTCTCCAGCAGGATATAGTGGCGACTATGCGAACGAGAGCGTCCTTGGATCAAATGAAGTTCTTAGGCAAACGGGAGCACGGCAGCTCAGGTCGGCGACAGAGGTCGTCGTCAGTGGCGGACAACAGTCCGGGCACTTCTCCTTGTGGTTCCGCAGCAGTCCCCATATCGGGTCGGCAGCCTGTCGAAGGTCCGTCTACTAGGGAGCTGTAGCAAAGATCAGCTGGTGCACGATGGTCCCTCGTAGCTCGGGAAGAGGGCGCCTTACCAGGTCCTCTGTGGGTCAGTCCTTGGAGGCACAGCAGCTTTCAGATCGTCAAGGAGAGCAACAGCAATTCCTCTCGTCCAGCAGGGCTTCAAGGTCAAGCTTCAGTTACTCGTCATAGTGGACTTCAGCTTCTGAACACGAAGTCTAGGAGTGAGAGGCCCCCAGATATACCAGTTGATCTCCCATTCATTCTGCTGGGTCACACTCAGGCAACCAATCGGTCAGAAGGGCATTCACGCAGGCAGGCATCCAAACAGGTGCACAGTGCATTCATGCACTTCACTCCTCTCCAGACAAGTTGTGTATTGGGACAAGTACCCAGCCATTCAACACTCCACACTGCATCATACCAGTTTCGGGCAGGGCTGTCTCAGTCATTGTGTCAAACACCAGATACCAGACACCCACAACACAGAATGCGTATTCGTCACACATTCCATTCACCCAGGTCCCACCCACAGGGTGTACCCACAACATAAGTCACTGGGAAGGCTCCAGCCAGTCTGGCCTGGACTTCACAACACCACCATATATGGAACTTCCACCCAACAGCCGGTCAGGGGGAAGGGACAGAGTCAGGGCTTCCCAGGACTTGGGAAAACAAGGTAACAGGCAATAGAAAGCAAGAGGTCACAGGGACCATCTGGTTTCCTATCAGGAATAAACTGATTCCAATGGCAGGGCCTGGTTATCCCAAAATGGAGGATACTCAGATCACCTGTCAAATTCAGCATGGAGCTGCCACCAGCCCATAGCCTGCTCTTTGGGCCACACACAGGTGCCCAAAAACATACACTAGGGGCACATGGTGGTACCCCCACCCATGGGTGCCATAAGGGTATCCCATGGGTCTGTACACCAAACCAAAAGAGCTGCACTGCCAGGAATCCCACATTAACTCCTGCACGGAAAACACGACAGAACACACAATAAAAGGCAGTAAAGGACAAGGATACGGAGGCCCTGTCCCTCAGATGCATTTCCAGCATCACAGTTACCTCCTCACCAGGCTCATCTTCAAGCAAACTACTTGGCCGTCTGACTCCTCCCTTGAATCCCTGTCGACGCAGTAGAACTTCGTGAAGGTGTGCGTCGACCTCCTCGTAGCAGCCCTGCAGATGTCCAGCAGGGGCACACCAGACAGGAACGCTATTGTAGCAGCCATCGCCCTGGTGGAATGGGCTCTGATGGCCAGGCAGCGGTCGGTTTACCAACTGGTGAAAGTGGGTGATGCAGCCGGAGAGCTGCAGCCGGAGAGCCACCTGGAAATGGAAGCCTTGGAGAGGGCCTTCCCATGGAGCACAGGACCAAAGTTCACAAAAAGCAGAGAAGTTTTCCGGAAACTCTTTGTACGGTCCACATAAAACTTCAGCGCTCTAGCCACATCCAGCGAGTGCAAAGCTCTTTCAGCCTTCGATGAAGGCATCGGAAAAAACACAGGCAACACCAATGGCTTGATTAGATGAAAGTCCAATGGCACCTTGAGCATGAAGGAGGAGTGCGTCCGCAACACCACCCTTGTCTCGTGGCAAGTCAAGTAAGGTGGTTTACAGAAGTTGGCCTGGATCTCACCCACTCGTTGTGCAGAAGTGAAGGCCACGAGAAAAGCTGTTTTCCATAACAGACACTTGAGTGGAACGGAATGCATAGGCTCGAAAAGTGGTCCCATAAACATAGTAAGTACCACATTGAGCTCCCACGCCGGGGCCGGGAGCCTTCAACGGCGGGAACGAGCGGAATAGTCCCTTGACCAACTGGTGCGACCACAAGGAGGGTCGTCCTGTGGGGACCTGGCGTAGCGGGAGATAGCTGCAAGATGGACCTCGATGGATGCGTGAGCCTGCCCCAATTTGGCCAACAATGGCACATTTGAATGTACCTGAGGAGCCGTGACCCTCAGAGGATCGATCTTCTGGGACCGGCACCAAACAGCAAATCTCTTCCACTTGAGACTGTAGCATCTGAAAGTAGACTATGCTCTAGCTTTGGCAAGAACTTCCTTGCAGTCCGCCGGGAGAACGTAGCCACCGAATTCTAGCGCTGCAGGAGCCAGGCCTTCAGGTTCAGAGACCCTGTATCGTGAAGAAGGGCACCTCCTTCCCTGGCGAGAAGATTCACAACCATCGGCAGCTTTAGCTGAGAAGGTCTGGGTACCAGATCTGCCTCGGCCACGCCGGTGCGACGATAGTCATCAGTAAACTCGGACTGTGCCGGATGATGAAGTAACAACAGCATCAGCAACGCATACAGAAAGAGGCCGTCCCACGGAAACAAGAATGCATCCCCCATGCTCCACTGCTGGGGGGAACCTTGGAGTTAGTCACCATCGCAAACCGATCTAGGGCTTGCCCCATTTGAGGCAAAGATGCTCTGCTAGGTCCTGCCAAAGTTCCCATTCGTGGCAAGAGCGAAGCTCCCTGCTGAGAGTTGGCAACTGTTCTTTACTCCTGCCAGATGAAACGGTATGACTGCTCTTCCTACATAAAATCTATATACTGTTTTAATATGACACCCCCTTGGCGATGGCTCAGTGCCATAAGTCCTGCGCCTCTTGAGAGCGCTGGGATTTGGTGCCCCCCCCCCCCCATTTCCTGATGTAAAACATTGTGGTGGTATTGTCTGTGAAGACCCACACCACCTTGCCCTTGAGGGACGGCAGGAACAACTTGAGGGCCCAAAACACCTCTTGTAGCTCCAGAGCATCGATGTGCAACGTCTTCTCCTCCGGCAGCCACAGGCTTCTGACGTGCAGGCTTGGGCTCCCCATCCTTCCAGGGAAGCGTCCGTCGTGACCATCCCCTGGTGCGGCGGGGTCTGGAAATACGTGCCTCCGGTCAGGTGAGCACACTCACCCCACCACCTTATCGCCCGACAGAATCCCTCGTCCAGCGTGATCCTGTCCTGGAAGCTTCCGGACACCTGAATCCAACGGGCGCCGAGGAACTCCTGCAGTGGGGGCATCCATAACCTGCAGAGTCGAATGAGGTGAATGCATGACGACATATGCCAAGCAGAGACTTGGCCTTCACTGTGGCGTTCTTCAGAGCTAGCAGCCGTTGCACCTTGCCCAGGGTGGCCGCTACTCTCTCCTCAGGCGGCAACACCAAGCACGACACCGCATTGAGTCGGGATCCCAGGAACAGCGCATCCTGCGATGGATGCGAAGAAGGACTTTGAATATTTCATTGGGAACCCCAGATCTGTCGGTAGGCCGACGGTTCTCGCCGTGTGGTCGATGGCGATGTCCCTTGAGCTGGCCCAGATAAGCCAGTCCAAGTAAGGTTAAACTTGATTCCCTTGTAGTCATAGATGGGCCGCTACCGGAGCCAGGCACTTGGTAAAGACTCTGGGTGCCGACTTCATCTCGAAGGGAAGGGCCTTAAATTGGTAATGCTTCCCCTGAATCAGAAGCTCAGGAACTTGCAGTGTCTTTGTGAATGGGGATGTGGAAGTACGCTCCTCCAGATCCAACAACGACAAAGTCTCCCTCTTCTTCCAGCTGTCCGAGCATGTGTTGAAGAGTGACCATTCGATACTTCTGGGACTTTAGGTACTTGTTTAGTCGTTGCAGGTCAAGAATGGGCCTCCAGCCCACAGTCTTCTTCTACACGACGAAGAACCATGAATACACTCCGCCCCGGAGTTGCCTTGGAACTAGCTCTATCGCCCCCTTTCTTTAGCATGGCCCAAATCTATAGCAGCAGCTGAGGGACGTGCCGCTGTGGCGTAGAAACAGGAAGCTGGGGCGTAGGAGCAGGGTCAGGGCCCTCGTCATCCTGAGGCCCTCAATCGCCTTCCTCCACAGTATCCCAGTTATCACCGCCCTCGTCGTCACCACCCTCCTCCTGGATGATCTGGAGGTAGGAGAGTTCCTCCTCCTTAGTAGAAGAGCTATCTGTGCCCTGGAGGACTTCAGCAACCCCCTCCCCAACCCCCATTCTTTGCGTCCAGAGGGGACAGTCTCAGGGAGTTGACCGGCATATTCTTCTCTGGGGTCTTCTAAATGGGCTGGAATGAAGTCTCCCTCCTGCGGGGAGGGACACTCTTGCCTTCAGGAGAGCACCCTGTGGGTCCGCCCCCAAGGCACGCTACCACAACCTCGATGGAAGGAGCCGCCTTCATCTGGTGTACCTGGGCTTTCACAGGCCAGTCCTCTTGTCCTGCTTGGCCTTCGTGGTCCCCTAAGCACCTATCCTGCTTGGCCTTCTCCTTGGGGCCAGGTCAGAGGCTCGGTCCCCTTTGACCTTCTCCCCCAAGGGTAGGGCGGACACCGTACCCTATTTGGTCTTCTAGGGGGCCACATTCAGCCTGCCCGGGTGATCCAACTTCCTCTTGGATTAAGATCCGGAGCGCTGACTGGCAACCGATGCAGCTGTCGATGTCGAACGCGCCCTGGCCGCCGCGAAGCCCGCCGTAACGGCGTTCCCGATAGTAGCGGACACCTGGTGCTTAGCCTTTTGTTGGATCCCCGTGGGAGGGGCGCCCTCAAAAAGACTCAGAAGCCCACTCAACTTTCCTGGATCCGGTAGAGGCAGGCTCCTGGGCACCACCCGGTGCAGAGGCCTTGGCCTGCGCCACTCCTCCGGCCGCTTACACCGATCCTTCAACATACGCTTTGAGAGTTCACGGCAAAACGCACACTGTTCCCTCCTATGCGTTGGATACAGGAAGTACAGGCACTGGGAATGGTTGTCATCCTTGTAAACATTCTGCAAACTGCAGTTGGAGTAAAGCTTGAAAAGGGAAGGGAATCCTTCTCATCCGACATGATCCACGCGGTGTAGGCCTTGAAGAATACTCTGGAAGTTTTCCGACGAAATCCACCCTTGAGGGGCGCCAAAGAAATCCGAAAACGGGTCCCCGTTAATCGGAATGATCGATGGAGCACAAGGCTCGATTGACCGAAAAATAGAGTGAAATCTTCCAAAAAGCAGAAGAAAAAATAAAAATAAATTAAAGAAAAAACAAAAAAAAAACGGAGCGAAGCACAAGGACTCCAACAGTGGAACATGCTGTAAAAATCTGAAGATAGATGCCCGAGGAGGGGCCTAGGTAGAGGGCAGTCATTGGCTGGGGGCAGTATGAAGCAGAGCTCAGTAATTGGTTGTTAGGAGAAAGACAGTTCAGAAATTAAACAAACCGATTTTCTCTCTTACCAAGGATTCCCAGCCTGACAGGGAATGAATCCATGCCAGATCCCATGCTGGAGAAACAGTTTCCCTTAGTCCTGTTATTTAGTTGCTAATTTCAGTAACTTATCACTTGAGGTAACTTTTAATCATTGTACAATGCAGTACAATGGGGTACACTTTTGTTTTTGACCTAGACTAACTCAGATGATTATTGGTTATTCTAGGGGTGCTATGGACGAGCTGGTGGCAGCAGTGACTTGCCACAATTTTTTTGGAACTTTTTTTTAGCCTTACCGCATTTGGCTACTGACTACTAGACAAACAAGGCCATGCGCACAAGATTTTTTTGCTCGTCCTTTGGCTATCTTGCCTTTTAGCCTTCTTCCTGGCCTGCGAGGCCAGGAAATTCCTTATATGTACTTCCAGTGCACAGGAAAGCAGAAGCTTTTGGCGGGCTACTGGAGGGCTATGTGCGTTTGCTGCCAGGAAATGGGCTGGGAGGTCCCAAACCACTTACTGGTGCCAAGCGTGTCTGGGGAATGAATGAGCTTCGCTGCTAGTGGTCCTAGTTGGACCACTGCTGGGGTGTGTGGGGCAGATATTAGCTAGTGGGGACTGCTGCTCTTACCTGGCTTTTAGGACGACTCCTGCACCCACTTGTGAGATCCTGGAAGAACTGAAGGAGCCAAGACTTCTGTCCAGCTGCAAGACCTGCAAGGAAACCGGAGACCCGTCGGAAGAAAGCTTGGCGACCCAACTTCTGCTGCTGTCCTGGGAAAGCCCTGTCTTGAAGGTGATCTCCAAAAAAGGAGCTGCGACCCAAGGGAACAACCATTCGACATCAGTTCATAGTCCTACGAAAAGGCTCTCCGGAAGTGCCCCAGAACCACACTGTGGCTGACCAGCTCAGAGCTTGAGCTACCGTGCTGCAGATGTTGCAATTCCGAGGTGAGGCCTGAAAATGGGTGAATCCTCAGTTGTGCAATAAAACTTACCCCGTTTAGATTTCATGGCCCTATCATCAAGGGTACCCGAAATTCTAACCGCGACAAGCAATTCCCTTTGTGTCGCCATGCCACGGTGACCAACATTCGAAATTGCTTACCTGTCCATTCCTGTCCTGAGACGGGCCCTGCATAGAGTGTTGCTGCATTCTTCCACTGAGTGCATGCACGCACAGCAGACAGCAAGGGGAGGGCTGCTCGAACCTGCAACTCCTGGGGATCAAGGGCTGAGGCTAACGGTGGGAAAAGCGACCTCTGACCTTCAACCGGCCTGCCAAGTCTCATGAAGAATCTGAGTACAAGGCGTGAGTTATAGCGATACTTCTCTGCCCCTAAACTCCCATTGATCAACTTTTACAAAAAACATTTATGACACTTTTTGGCTTTGCCATAGCTTGTTCACACAAGCACTCCGAAAGTTGGGAACGCATTTATTAGTTAGATTAACTTGTTCCGACACTTTGAACTGACCCCAACTTCATTTTTTCCAGCTTCAAATAACTGCATGAAAGTTTGCACAAGGCCCCAGACAATTTAGGGTTGGACTTTTGAAGTTAGGGATTCTTCTTTGTGGGCCATTAGTGCCAATACTAACCTGTACCTCTCTTTAGGGCATAATGCAAATCAAAAGCCTGTAAACCATTACCTGTTTATGTGTATGCCTCTAATTTTTAGTATTGTGTGATAATATTACATGTTGTTTTTCACTGTGTTTTGGCCATATCTATAGAAGTATTCTTATACCAGATTTTCTAAATGTAATCTTTGACTGCTACACTGGGTGTACTCATTGTGGACCCCTTACAAGCTCACCACCTCTTGAGATTTAACCAAGACCACTCGTCACTGCGGCCTTAAACTGGTTTGGCCACAGCCACAGTTGTCCCTGTCACAATATAGGTTAGGCTTCTATACATCTGTCCACCAGGCTAGAGTATAGAAAATCGGTCCCAACGAGGAACAGGGTTGGACAAGGAGGGTGTGTTGCAGGGGTCTCCCATGCATTGGAAGAGGGAAGAAGGAGCGGTTTGTTAAGAATTAGTGCAGTTCAACTAGTGTGGGACTACACAAGACCATCTCTTGGTATTCGGTAACCCACTTTTTAATATAGGCCTGTACTACACAAGTTGGCAGTGTGACTGAGGAGCCAGGTTCATCTTAAGAGGGGTAATGTGAACTGTACAATGAAATCAGTAAATACAAGTATCCAACACACTTATGTATCTATACACAAGGTATTTGAAGCATTCTTAAAAAAACAGTTCATTAGCTGTAACATTAATCCCAGTAAGGATTCAATTAAAAAAGTGAACAATAAAGCAAGTGAGTAATAGCATTTATTTAGTAGCACCATTGCACTATTGAGTTATCTAAGGAAGTAAAGGGTAAGGGTTAGATCAGAACAGACTGAGGTTATAAGAAGAGTTTGATTCTCACAAATGAATGCAGGCTGTCTATTATCCCAGCACTAAAGTGTTAAACATTTAAAACCTGTGACAGAAGCAGTGCCAAAGCCAATAGGTTCAGAAGGAGGCCTTTGGGGAGCCAGGACAGCCCGAGTCAGTGGACAAAGTCAAGTCATAGTTCTGATGTTCTTCTTGGAAATATGTCCTTAAACAGTCAGCATTCAAAAGAGAAAAATCACTGCAACTCAAGAGGAGTCCCCTTTGGAAAGCACACGCTGTAAGGCCAATGCAGGCAAGTTGAGGTCAACTTAGTGTAGGGTTAAATTGTACTCCCAAAGCTAGGAAGCACCTCAAATGGCAAAAGGATAGAGCACCCCAAACCCCACCGTAACTTTGAAATTAAGTTGTTCCAGCTGGTTGCCTTCACGATGCTATGCAGTAGACCCTTGTTCCTGGACATTTGTTGCGAGGACGAAAGGGAGGACGTTTGGCGGGCTCATGTGGCAGCACTAGAGCTGTATTAGCGCGAGGGACTTGGCAGCAATGGATTACAGTTTGTTAGGGAGAATTCTCATAAATGTGCCAATTCCTCCCACCTTAGAGTCCTCCAGCACTTTTGCTAAACTTTAGTTGGGACTTTGAACTTTTAATTCTGTTTGCTTTCTGTGTTTGTTTTCTTTGATTATGGAGTCTAACCAACTCCATAGGCATCATCTTTTCATTTGTGTCACCCAGCAACTTCAGTGCAGTGGCACAGGGAAACCTTTTCAGGCTTTCCAAAGGTTTAAATACCTTCTCTAGGATAAGCTACTGTTTCCCAGAGTAAGTAGTGAAATTGACATTACTAGCCTTTAAAATTCCTAGACCCAGCACACCCAGAGTGCTGGAGGGGTTACTTAGTATCCCCCGTGTCTAGATACTCATGTAGCAGTCAAATGTTACCCTTTCTTCTCAGAATGGCTGGTGGCAGTGGTTTTACAACAAACTACCATGATTTTTCCCGACTGCGAGCGCCGATAGCGTTAAAATCACAGGAGCCACGTTTTTCAAGATGGCATCTGAGCCTCCTTTGTTTAAAACAGGTCCTGGTCTTCTTTTTGCGCCATTTCTTTTTGGAAAGGTCCTTCTAGAGTTTGTCTCTGCGCACCAAACTACGTTTGGTCCCTTTGTTCCTTCGCCTTTGGCGGGCTTCAGGAGTCAAGACCGCCTCTGGGGACCAAGTGTCTGGGGTGGGCAGGAAGTGAGGGAGGTGCCCAAAACTCCCTGTGCTTAGTCTCCTAGGATACCTAAATGCACTTGGTGGTGATTGGCTGACTGTCCGGCAAGGACAGCCACCATGCTGGGTGAGAACTGAATAAAAGTCTTTGGCTTGGAATGCAGAGTCGACGCCGAGCTTGAACAGGACGGCTGCTGCAACTCCTGGACCGTTGGTTTTCCCGGTGAAGCCCTGCTGCAGGTCCAAATCACCAAGTTCACCTCGACAGAGAACCCCTACAACTACTTCTTCCTTTGAGTTGGTGGGACCAATCAACTCTACAGTAAGCCACCTGGTTACCAATCTCGGAGCTGGTTGCATTCCCCACAGAGTGCGGCAGGACTCTGTATAACCAGGGAGAACGAGACCAGTTTGTGTGCGTTACACACAGCCACTGAAATCGAAGTTGTCAAGTGCTAGCTTTTGGACCAGTCCCAGTGCAGGAGTCCCGACTTCCTCCCTCTTGCCCCCACGACTGAGGTAAGGGAACAGCGAGATCTGCAGGAATATAAGTCACCAGCTGCAGCTTTTTCTTCATCATAAAAGGTGTGTGGGGAAATAAGACCGAGTGTACTTACCTCTCGTGGGGAAAGTGCTTGAAACTTTTACAACTCACAGGTCTAATCAGCTTGTGACCCAACCTTCGATTCTTCTTTTTACAAACTACTTCTGAGAACTTTTGCAGAGACTTTACCGTTTACTTACCAGAACACTTTTTATCCTATCCAAGACTTTAGCCCATTGACTTTGGCCTAGCCTATTTAATTGACTTCTGCTGAACACAAAGTATTTGCACTGCCTAAGAATAATTGTAACCCTTCATGTTACAATAACCTTTGCCTTTTACTCCTCTTCAAAAGTATTCTGAAATAGTATTGAAGTATATTTGTGTGTGATTATATTGCCTCCTTTTATGAAGGTTTTATAACTGACAGCTAAATTAATAATTATTTATCAAAGAAACCTTGAGTGTAAGTGTTTGAACACTTGTTACTGTAGACCTCTGTGTAACCTCATTACTGTTCACATTCCCCCTCTTGAGGCAAGTCTGGCTGCTCAGCTACCAAAACTGTAGTACAGACGTATACCAATGGTTGGTTTTGCTTACAGCAGTAGTCCTAGTTGTTTGTAGTAAGGGTACTGCATACAACCTTTGCCCAACCCTGCAGATTCAGCGTCTTTGCTGTTTTGGCACCTTTTGCTCAGCGCCAACTAAGAACGAAAAAGCTTTGGTTAGGATTTCTTGCTTCTATAGGGTCCTCTGGATGCCCACGAAGATCTGGCCGGTTTCAGACTTCGGAAGAGAATACACAAGTGGTTGAGGTACCCCGGGTATTGGGCTTCTGCAGCCTTGGAAAGACACAGCAAGGGGGGGTTGTGCCAAAAGAGTTTGTCTCGGGCTAGTTGGTCCCACCAGCTTTCGAATCCCTGCCGATTCGAAAACGGGGTTAGCACAGCTGCAGGACTTCACCAGGCACTTTACGGTTTGGGGGGGGCGGTGGGAGGCCTTCTGCTGGCGTCTTTGTTAGGTAAGAATTAGTGCAGTCACACTAGGTGTTGTGACGCAGGATTGCGTCTCCCTCTCTGGTGCGTGTTGGGTAAGAATTGATGTAGTAACAATGTGCAAGACTACACAACACTTATCGGTTTGGTATTAGGTAACCCACCTTTTGGTATAGGTCTGTACCACACAAGTTGGTAGTGTGACTGAGCAGCCAGATCTATCTCAAGATGGGTAAATGTGAGCTGTACAAATGAAATTAGTCAATAAAAGTAATATTTTTAGGCTTCAGTTATAAATAGTTATTTAATATCCGTTTTTTTTTTATAAAGCCATCTTTAAAAAGGCAATTCTTTGTAAAGGTTAAGCAAACTAATTACTTTTCAAAATCAAGAAAAGTTGGTGAATACTCTTTGGAGATGCCAATACATTTCTCCTACACCCTGAGGTGACTTCAATAACAAGGATATCACACCAATGTACTTTTCAGATTCTGAGTTTCAGGAAGGAAAGGTTAGTACAGTTTCGTATAAATGTGAGAACTGAATCCTCCAATGAAATCTAGGTAAGCCTTTCCGAGCAGCAACAGTTTAACAAGCTACAACCTATGGAGGGCAATGTCAATGGATTCAGAAGAGTACTTTTAGAGAGCCAGGACAGTCTTTTAGACAAGGTCTATAGTTCTGATGCACTTCTTGGATAACGTCTATCACTCACACACACAAAAAAAAAAAAAAAAAAAAAAAAAAATCACTGAAGACAACACAAGCTGTTACACACCCCCTCCCGGCCCCCCCCCCCCAAAGCACTGAACAGTACCTCTCGTTAGAAGAAAAGTGGTCCAGCTGAATGTCATCTTGCTACAGCAATGCAGACCCTGGTTCTTGAGCCTCAGTCGTGGGTACTAGAAGGAGGCCGTTTGAAGTGCTCCTGTGGCAGTACTCTGGGAGGACTTCGGCAGCTACAGGCTCTTAGATTCAGCAGCACTTTGCGTTTCAAACAGCACTGAATCTCTCTGGTTGGACTTTCCTTGTGTTGGGAAGGAATCAGGATCCTCCCCGAACCCCCAAGCGCTTTAGAGTTAGGCAGACATCTTCAAGGCACTATAATAGACTGGAGAAGGGGGGCACCGGGAAGGCTATCATGCAAGCATAATCATAGGCAAACACTGAAAAAGGTAGTTATTGCATTAAATAGGCGCAATTAACTATTAGCTGGATAGATTTGTAATGTCAGATCCTAGGCATTGTAAAAGCTTAGTTAGTGCTGTAGAGGAGTCAAACTCCCCCTTCCTGATTTGTATTTGTAACGCGTGACAAACTAAATCGTATATTTGCGCAGATGATATCAGAAGAGGTAGATGATATAGATCATTAAAAGGCCCCCAAAAATAAGGGGCCATCTACATGTAGAGGAATGTTTTTCAGTGCTCAGCGGAATTGCAGGAGAGCGCTCACGGTCAGAGGTAGAGTAGTCCACAACCTGGGACCAAAAACAGAGAATCTTCTGTCACCTCGAGATGTATGAGCTGAGTGAGGAATGATCAGGAGAGGACGGTCGCTATAGCGAAGCTGTCTCATTGGGTTATATGCAATGCAATTTATGCACTTGAAGATAATGCAAGCTGTTTTGAATATAATGTGCTCAGCAATTGAAAGCCAGCGCAGCTCCCGGCGGTAGGGGACAAGTGATTTGTGCAATTTAAAAATCAGTCCGACAGCCACGTTCTGTGCTCTGTGAAGCTGCTGGAGCCGTTTCAAAGGGAGGCCCAGCAATTGCAGTAGTCAAGATGGGCACTGGTCAACGCCCCTACCACAGAAGCATGAGCCTCTTTGGGATTGTAGGGACGTGTTTGATGTAGCATTCTCAGGACAAAAGGGACTGCTTTAGTCTTTGCTCCCACCTGTGCTTCGCTGCCAAGATCTTGTTGCCACATAATTTTAAGCTTTTGGCCAGAAATGTTGGGACAGACAATTTTTTGCTGGCCGTCAGCAGATGCTTAGGGCCGAATACTATAAGTTCGCTATTGGTAGCATTGAGTTGCAAGTAGTTTAGACATCCAATTACTCACTTCTGCCAGGAATTGCTCCAATTTGCCAAATGCTTCCTGAAAATTGATAATTCATACAAATACCTGGGTATCGTCCGCATATGAATGGAAATCCAACCCATAGCGTCTCAAGATTTCCAAGAGAGGTCGGATATATAGATTAAACAGCAGTGGAGACAGGGAAGATCCCTGCGGGACTCCACAGCTCAGATGGATGAGGTCCGACAGGAACTCTCCCAGTCTCACACGCTGCTGACAATTAGACAGAAAAGACCTGAACCAGTTCAATGCTGAGTCAGACTCTTCCTACCGCCTGTAGTCGTTCCAGTAGAATTTCATGATTTACTGTATCAAAAGGCCGCGGACAAGTCCAGCATTACCATGAGTGCGAGCGCCCCTTGGTCCGCTGCCTTCAACAGTTCATCCTGTATTACTAGGAGGGCGGCCTCAGTTCCATATTGGTCAGAATCCTGATTAGAATTGGTCTAATAATAGTTTGTGTTCAACAAACTCCTGGGACGGATTAGTGACCACCTTCTCAAGAATTTTTGCTGGCCATGGCAGTCCTGCAATGGGACGGTAGTTTTGCAGAACCTGCCCAGAAGGAAAGAGGCCTGTGGGATCTAAAAAGGACCAGAGGCGTATAGTATACAGTGTCCGTCACTATAGTCGAAGTAGAACTGACTCACCAGGTGTCCACTGTCGGTCAAGGGTCCATGCGGGTTAAAAATAGGCCTCGCATGTTTTGTGCGGCAAAGTGCATTTAGAGATAAAATAGTCTAAATTGTGGAGGAAACTACAGACCCAGATAATGTGAACAGGACGAGTGGAATATGGATGGATGGATGGATGGATGGATGGATGGATGGATGGATGGATGGATGGATGGATGGATGGATGAAAACATTTTGTACATGGATAACCAGGTTTAGTTTTCCTTGGGCTCAGCCTTGAGGTTTGTAAAAGTCTGCAGAGCTGCAGTGTGTTTTTGCATAGCTAGCAAAATGTAGAACAGCATGCCCTGACAAAACCGCCAACACCGAAGAAGGTTTTGAAGCATCCCTATTATGGAAAAAGGACAGATTGATGATCCAGCTCCAGTGTCAACACCATGGCAAGTTGGACCTATATAAACTCCCGCTTGAAACCTCTTGGAAGGAACAAGAAAAAGGGACAGGAGAAGACCATTCAGGCAGCAGAGTCTTTTGCTACCATCCTAGTTTGTAAGATTAAGTTATCCTTACAAGATCGCCTTTGGCCTTATTTCCCTAGCAGGGTATATTCATTCTGGTGTGAGCGTTATTATGGACACCCTTACACTTGCTCCCTCAGTCCTGTGGTGAGGGGACTCTGGATCTGGATTTCCTGCTTCTGGAGTGTCCTTAAGAGGCTCCTGGAGCTTTTGGCTTGATTTGTTCCACTGCAGACTGCGCCAAAGTGCAGTTGGCCTCAGGGTTAGTTGGTCCCACTAACCCAAGGAAAGCAGCCGTTCCTTCAAGAGCTTCTCAGTCATTTCGAAAAAGGTCAGCACAGCAGCAGGGCTTCACCGGGCAATTCAAGATCCAGGAGGTTGTAGCAAGCTTCTCTTCATCAGATGTTTCTTCCAGTGGTCGACTGACTAGTCCCAAAACCCTCACCTTTTAAGCAGGTTTTCCCATTCATAGTTTGTTAGACTCCAAAAACAGTGAGAACATGAAATCCAAATCAGATGAAAACCCATGAGAAGAGTGAGAAAAGTGTCCCACTCACTCCAGGGTTGAAATTAAAAAAAAGACCCAAGTCGAGCAAGAGCTAGGGGTCTAACAGTCTTCTCTCGTCTTCTGCTTCCGATGTTAGTTTCCAGTGTCGACTCTGCTCTTAGTCCCAAAAACCTCTTTTAGCAAGCCAGCCAATTGGAACTGGTTTCACTCAGGCACACCTACAGACAAAGGACAGGGAAGTTTCGGGATCGATCCTCACTTCCTGCCTCTCCAGACACTGGAGCCTGGGCAGGATTCAGGGCTGAAACCCGCCAAATGAAAAACACACAAAGGACTCAAACCTGATGCAAACAGTAAAAGCCAAGAAGAAAGAAATTGAAGAAAAAAAAAAAAGAAGACGGGGGCCATTTTTAGAAAATGGTCACCCTTGGGTGCAGCACTGCAGCTGAGATTTCAGCCTGCAGATACGGGTCACTAGGTAGAAGAAAAAATAAAATAAAAAATAAAAAAGGGCATGGCCTGGAGCGCCATCAATGAGGCTGCTCCTGTGATGGCCTCCATATGAAGCTTGCTAAGTCGACATAAAGCAGCAGTTTCCAGTTATGGAGTGGAACGAAAATGACAACTAGGGCTATTGGAGTGCCCTGGGCATCACTGGACACACTTTGAGCCTTCTGCACCAGTTCATTGAGCTCGACTGCGTCCAACGACCGTAGCGCCCGATGGCGCTTCCAGTCCAAGATGGCGGCCCGGCCGCACTCCAGCGACACATCTGCCATTTCGTTTTTCCACCAGAAGCACCTGATCCAGCGCATGATACGCGCCCATTCTGAACGGGGCTGGAAACAATGTAATTCATAATTGAGGAGCCTACCGCCAGAATATATAAACATAGGTCACGGGAGTCCCAACTGTGTTCTTGCCTTCCTGTCCAGGGGTGAGGTCTTCAGGACACTCCTATCTGATGGGAGAAATAGGGGCTTTCTGCTCCCCTCAACAATGCAAATCCTAGCCCTGCTGTAAAGACAGAGCTGCCACCACACACAGGCAACCCTGAGCTGCAGCCCACAGTGACGGACAGACAACTACCAATCCAGAATCAGGGGGCATGTAGTGATCATGTCCACGGTCCTGGAACTGCCCTTCTGTAATCTTCATATCCTGCATCTCAGGGGGACCCCGTTACAGCACTCTAAACCCTTGCAAAAATGACGAAAAAACCTCAACCCCGACATCTGCACTATGTTACTCCCGCCAGAGAAGTGGAAGAAAACCGACATGCCTGCAGCCCCACCTTCGGCTCTGCTGGAAGATACTGCCCAACTGGCTACCAAAGGGGATATCCAGGCCTTCATGCTGGACATTACAGTGAATTTGATAACGTTTGGCAGAGTTTACCACTAAACTTGAGCAGACGGACCAGAGGGTGTTGGAAGTTGAGCAGAGAGTGGGGGAGATGGAGGACCTGCCCCGGGAACACGCAACAAGACTTCTTGAAGAGCAACGCAAAATCCAGATCCTGATAGACAGGAATGAGATTCTAGAATACAAGCAAGAGGATTTGGAAAACAGGGCCCGAGAACTTACGCATACGGAGGATCCCCTCCTCGGACCCAGACCAGAACCTGGCAGAATATGTGGGCAACCTGTTCCAATCCCTCCTACCACATCTTGAAAAGCCCCAACTCTTACTGGATCGCACACAGATTGCGCCCTCGACAGGGAGTGGAAACTGATTCCCTCTCCCTCCCCCCCCCCCCCCGGCCAGATGTGATCACCCAAGTCAATTTCTACATGACTAAGGAGGCAATAGGTCACTCCCGTGACAAGCTGTCGTTTCAGGGGTCCCCCCCAGCAAATCTTTCAGGACATAGCAACAGCCTCCATACAGAAGCAGAGGGCCTTGAGACTGTTAACAGTGTTCATTTGAGACCATAAAATTAGGTATCGCTAGCTGTTTCCAACTGCGCTTCAATTTTCTTATAAGGGGGTTCCCCGAACTATTGGGTACCTGGAAAGACAAAAATGATCCTACACCTCAGCTCATTGGAGGACAGAAATTACGGCTCACCTGACTAAGGGCAGCGCTGAAGAACTCCCGCCTAAGCCAAGACTGATGGCCTGGTCGAGGGTCCAGAAGGGCCAAAAGGCACAGTGACATGTCCCCATGACCCGCCGATCCGGGTATATCAGGTGACCAAGGCCTGAATAAGTGACATGACCTTGGGCTCCTGACCCTAGGCCTCCAGCCCCAACGGATGCCAAAGTAACGGGGAACACAAGATATCTACTGAGTTGCAGTGGGCTTCACACAGCCCATGCCGGACTCAGGCGGATGTCACCTGGAATCCCTCGGAGTACATTGCAAATCATTTTGATTCAATTTGTTAAGGATTTCCCCGGCACAGAATTGCCAGTATCCTGTTTGTTTGCAGTTATAGCTTCATGTTGGAAGCTTAAGTTAAAACCTTGGTTGCATGGTGGAACCATGAAAACAACACTCCTGAATTGCAGCTGAACTGCACCTCACCCTCATTTCCCCCACCCCCCAAATCCACAGAGCTCCGATTCCTCAGAAGATCTTCGGCCATATAAGATACTGAACATCATCTCGCTGAAAGTAAGGGACCTGAACTCTTCCCCCGCCAAATTGAAATCGATTCTACAGCATCAAGACATGAAAGGCTCCGTAGCCTTTACAAGAAACCCATTTGCTGCCACCAGACGTCCTACGCCTCCGCAATAGGCAATTCCATCTTCAATACCTGGCCTCTAAAGAGACCAAAAAGAGGTCAGAGGGAAAGGGGGCTGACGGGGGGAGGGGTTTGGGGGGACACGGACGTCTATGGAATTTAATTCAGGGACTGGACACTTTGCTCTGTCTGGGAGGCGGGGCGCTTACGGCAATCAAAGGCCTTATATATGGTCAACTTTACTCGCCCCAATGAGGGACAGGAGCCATTCTAGGATACTGTAGGGAGTAAGCTCTTGCCCTTTCTCGAAAGACAAACTATTATCAGAGGAGACTTCAATGGGATCCCGGACCCTCTTTGAGTCAGATCACATACTCCGGCCCCCAGAGGTTTTAAGGTTGCCTTCTGTCTTCTTTGTCCGTTTCGGACTCTGGGGGTGGTGGTCTCATGGAGGGTACTACATCAGGGCGAAAATGACTTTTCCTTCTACTCGCATGTACACCAGACTTTCTCATAGATAGACCTACTAACCTCCCCTCAACTTCTCGCCTTCGTAGAGGAGGTAACCAGAGACGCAAAGATATTGTCAAACCATTCTCCAATCAAACTAAACCTCCGAGCGTACGATCTGGACCCGACGCCGCTGGAATTTGTATGACCCTATTCTGAACGAGATGCCACCAAGAGTTGCCATTGCCAAGGTGATCCGAACTACTTCCAAGAAAACCGAGAAGAGGACACCTCCCCAGTCAATACTTGGGATGCTATGAAGCCCGTGGTTAGGGGAAGAACTGATTGCTCACGTGGTTGTATAACAGAAATGAAGGTGAAGGTGGGGGAATGGGGAAGGTGGGTGGGGGCTACCCTCCTGCAACTCTTAAGTCCCTAAAACCCAGAACCCCAAGCCGAGACGGGTTCTCAACGAGATTTTACAAAGTGTTTATCCCCCCAATTGATATCCCCGCTAACGACTTTAACTCCTTTGGTGCCTCCGGCTCCATCACTGCATCTATGCAGGAATCCAACACATTCCTCCTGCTTAAACCCGGCAAAGACCCCTGAGACAGCCACTCGTATAGACCCATCTCCCAGTTAAACAGACGCCAATATCTATTCCAAAATCTAGCGAACCGCCTGGCAGCCATTCTCCCCAAGTTTGTGATGAATAGGTCGACCGGGGAGAATATCCAGAGAGCGCTAAACCTAGTGGATATAGCGGTGCTGGACCTAGATGCTGCCAAGGCCTTCGATAAAGTGGATTGGTCCTTCCTACAGCTTAACCTGGAGGCATTTTGCTTTGGCCCAAACTTCCGGAAGCTGGCGTTGGCCAACTATAAATCTCCAAAAATCCTTCTCCGGGTTAATCACAACCTATCGGAACCTATCCTCCAGACCTCTGGATAGAGACAGGGATGTCCCCTGTCCCCTCTTCTGTTTGCTCTGGTAATAGAGCCACTTGCCCAGTGGATTCGTATTGACCCCAACATTAAGGGTTGCCAGTTGGTGCCTCCCAGCACAAAATCTCACTATATGCTGATGACGTGCTGCTCTCCATAACAGATGTCCATCCCTCTCTAATAGCCTCTCTCCACGAGCACCGTAGGTTTGGGGAGGTTGCAGGGTTTGCCATTAACTTCGGGAATAGGCTTGATGCCTGGGGAGTTGGAGACCCTCAAATCGCTGTGTCCTGTACAGTGGAACAGGAAGTCTATGCCCTATCTGGGTGTCCAGATTCAGACCCACCCAAGGGAAGTTTAAATCCCCTCTTTTCAAGGAACTAGAAAAGGACCTGGAGTGGTGGACCTCGCAGGAGATCCCTCATTGGGCGAATTATGGCCTATAAAATGAATCTTCTCCCATGGTTCCTATACGCCTGCACCTCTCTGCCCACCCATTGCCCCCTCTGCTGCACCTACAGAGGAAAATGCTCTGGTTCATTTGGAAAGGTCAAAAAGCAAAAATATCCCTAAAGTGATGATGGGCAGCTCCCGCCTGGAAGGGCTAGGGGTTCCTAACTTACATAAATACCAAGTGGCATCGCAGCCAGCGCGTTATCAGGCCTGGGTTGTGGCGACTGATCCCCAGAAATGGATAGAGCTAGAACAGTCCCATCTCCCGCTTCCCCTCCACTTTGTTCCACCCCTGCTGCAGAAAACATGGACAAGGATTCTGGCCTCCACTAAATGCACTCAGTATATGGGACTAGGCATAAAGGTCCAGGGGAAACCTCATGTGGCCCGAGTCCGAACACTCCAATCTTCCACAAGCCGGCTTTCTCCCTCGAGCTTCACCCCTTAAAAACTTTAGAATGTGGGTAGCAGGGGGGGCTGGAATCCCTGGGGCAACTATTCAGAAATGGCCAGCCTCACCCTTTTCGAGGACTGCAAAAGGACCTTTCAATCATCTGAAACAGACAGATTTTCTTATTCACAACTTCAGCACTGGTGTACTCACCCTCTGGTCCGACAGGAAGCTACACGGAGCCTTGCTCCTCTCGACCGGACCTTGTTGGACCTGCCGGTGAGAGGTAGGATCCCCAGTATCTACAAACTGTTGAATGACGATACACTCTGCCTCAGACTCCCATATAATGGCACTATGGGAAGCAGATCTGGGGAATTCACTCGAAGACAATGCCCGAGTGACATATGCACTAGAGCCCACTCCTCCTGCGTCACGAATTGAGAATGTGCCTATAAACTACTCCTTTGCTGGTACTATCCCCCTGCACGCCTTCACCAATTCAAGCAATCCCTTAGCCCTCATTTTTGGCGCAACTGCAGTCAACCCAGTTCATACCTGCACATGTGGTGGAACTGCCCAGTCATCCAGTCCTTTTGGGACCGATGTATTTCCGCCATAAAAGACATTACTCAAGTGACAATCCCCAAAGAACCGGAAGCTAGCCTACTACACACACCTGTACCAGGGTCCTATCCGAGAACAGGAAAAACTGCTGGTCTGCTCACACAAATGTTACTAGCAGGTAGGATCGCAATAGCCCGCACATGGAAGAGGGCCCCACAATGACTCTGTGGTGGCTCAAACTTTGGGTCATCTTGATAGCGGAAAAGGTCACGGCCGCCAGGGCAGGCCTCCTACACCGGTTCTCTGACATTTGGGCCCATTCATAGAATAGGACCAGAACTTTCCGACACAAACCCACAAGCTGCCCCATGGGGCCTGCGGGCCAACACTGGACTGTCCACAGATGACCTGGAGCCACTGAACTTAGGGGGAATAGGGACAGGTGGAGGGGTGAGGGTAGGGAGGAGATATGGGGCTTGGATAATGAGCGCTTGAAAATATACAGCTATCGTGTTATGACAGGACTTTCTTTATACTTGTGTGCCACTTCCATTCTGTAACCGATTTAAAATAAAACCTTTAAAAAAAAAAGAAAACCACTGCCACCAGCCATTCAAGTGAGTTAGTGTGTGTTACTTGAGGAATTAGTTAATTGAAAGGAATCACTATGTAAACCCACCCCCACTCCACATAGGGTGGTGTGTGCTGGACCCATAAAGTAAAGGTAAGTAAGACGGGGGTCATCTTACTATTCTTGGGAACAGCAGTTCACCAAAGAAAATGTAGTTAAATAAAAAAGGTGCTGTGTGTCACAATGCAATAGCAAATGCCTAACAGTAAGGCACATAGAAAATCTTAGTCGGACATTGGCCAGTGAGAAAAAGGTTCCACTCTCTCGGGAATCAAAATTAAAAAGCCCGAGCCCATCAAAAGAGCTGGGGGCCACTAAGGTTAAAGGGAATTGGCAGAGAAATGAAAATTCTCCCCAACATGCACTCGGAAAAGGTTTACCCCCACAGCAACAAAACCAATCTCCGGGTACCAGGCTTCGGTGAAAAGGGCCTGTGGAGGTCATCATAAATCCATATCTAGATGGAATGCAAAATCATAGTAAGTTAAAGTTCTGAGAATCGGCTCTGTAAATTCTCAGATGCTCTGTACTGACAGAGCGTGTTAAACAAGATTTGTTTAGAACCATATTTAACGGACTATTACATGCAACATCTTTATGCATTTGATTATTTCAATTGTGAAACCTTGGTTGTAACATTGTGAGATTCATCACCTTATTGTGTTTTCGGATGTGAAGTTGAACATTAATAGAAATAAGTTAAAGAAACTGATACAAATTTCATTTTTAGAGGGTCACAATCATCCTCCAATATACTTTTCCCATTGAAATGCACAGACAAGAAAGAAGTTCAAGCGTGTGCCACCATTCCAAGATAGTAGTTGTATAAATGCTACTTTTGACACAATGCTAAAATTAAAGCTGCTACATTGTCACCAGAGTCTGCCCACATCATCCTCCAAGAAATCTTTCATGCAACTAAAATGACGCTACCCATACCTAAACACAGGCCTTCGCAATAAATTAGCAGATGGTCATTGTACAGAAAACACATGACCAATAAACTTACTTTGTCTAGCGTCATATCTGGAAGCTCATCAGCAAGTTCACTTGCTGAACTATTGGCACTGGAGCAGGTTATGACAGGAATTGAAGATTCATATCCATAGTATGCTAGCAAGTCATCCAGAGGCATGGTTCCCTCCTGTTGAAATGGAGATAAACCGGATATTGAATTTGTTTGCAAACGCTTGTTGGGGAAGAAGTGTATGTTGGGGTTCCGATTCCCCCCATCTTTCTGGGTCTCGTAAACCTTTTGCTGGCTTCCATGATAAAAAAAACAAAACAAATATATATCACACAAACAAGATGCATTTCTAGAATCTAGCCTGGTGAAGGCCACCTTTGTTATAACAGGTTGGCTAGCACCCAATCAACGTAAATGTGTAATCTCAGGAGAGAGGGGTGGGATCAGTAGGGTACATAATTTAATCAGTCAATTATAAAAATAGTTATTTATTTTAGCCCCCCATCAACACACAGGTAGCATTATCTCACCGCATCCTAGAATACACATATATACAATCACCAGTAGGTTCACTTATCAGATAACTAAGTAAGCAAAGAGTGCAAGTTGGATGCAGTAAATAATGGGAACCAAATTACAAGAGCAATACCCTAACTTGAAGTAAAAACCCCAAGTTTAATGGGGCCTTATGCCCAAATGACACAGGGTTCAAACTTGTAAGAGTCCTCGGAAAGGATACAACGGGCATGTGGTGATGATAGTCAAACATTTCAAATTATATATTTTTTTTTTTTTTTTTTTTTTTTTTTTTTTTTTTTTAAGAAGCAGGATGGAATAAGTTACTTACCTGTAACTGTTATTGTCCAGCATGGATCTGGCAAGGATTCACATGCTCATGAATATTCCCCGTAGACAGGCCGGGAATCCTTGGCAAAAGTTTGTCAGCAGCCGGACAGTCCTTGCCGTGTGGTAGACGGCAATGTCCTTTGACTTGGCCCGGATGAGCCAGTCGTCCACGTAAGGATACACAGGAATCCTGTAGTTGTAGATGGGCCGCCACCAGCGCCAGGCACCTGGCGAAAACTCTGGGCGCCCACTTAAGAACGAAGGGAAGAGCTTTGAACTGGAAATGCTTTCCTTGGACGACGAAGCGCAGGAACTTGTGAAGCTTTTCGTGTATGGGGACGTGGAAGTGTGCGTCCTCCAGATCCAACGACAACAGAAAGTTTCCCTCCTCCAGCTGGCCAAGCATATGCTGCAGCATAACCATCCTCAACTTCTAGGACTTTATGAATTTGTTGAGTTATCGTAGGGCGAGAATAGTCCTCCAGCCCCCAGTCTTCTTTCTTACAAGAAAAATATCTTGAGTAAACTCCAGAGCCTCTGAGTCGCCGTGGAACCAGCTCTATTGCCCCCTTTTCTTAACATGGCCCAAACCTCCAGCAGCAAACGAGCGATGTGTTGCTCCTGTCGGGCCACCAGTGGTATTCGCAGACACTTCCGTCGTTGACATTCCAAAGTGTGCCCGTGGGCAAGTGTGTCCAGCACCCACCGATCGGTGGGGATAGTTAACTCAGTTCGCCAGCCGGCATCAGACCGGGTGCATGGATGGGGGCCCGACGTCCTGGCCGTTTCAATCCTGCTTGGAGGGTCAGCATGCCGCCTTCGGGTCCTTGATGACTATGGCCACCTCTGAAGGCCTTCGAGCGACCCCGGATAAACATAATCAATAATCTTTAAGCCCCTTGATCAAGTCAGCTTCACTGGCATGTCACCCGCAGCTTTGCCATTCAGTCGCGTGAACCCCCACTCTTAATGAATGCCACCTCAAGGCATATAGTAAGCAGTGTTGCATAGCAATTTGCTATACAGCTCGGTAGGTTGGCTAATTAAATTGACCCTTGTGTAGCAAAGCTAGTTATTCAAGTTACCCTGTTCAATTAAAGCACAGCTCACTTTTCATTCCTCTCCTACCATTTGGGCTCTCGCCAGCCTCTTTTGTCTGTTCAATGCAATTTCAAAGGGGCTTATGGAGAGAGTACGGCAGTAATCATATCCTCAGCACTTGTGCCAAAGGCCTAAGTGGGAGTGCTAGGAAAGCTTTCGTTTTTCAAATAAATGAAAGCCAGTAGTAATCGGGAGGATACTTTTATTAAGCTAACTGTATCCAGTCGGATAAAGATCAGTACGAGTCAACTTTATTTTTATTCTTTATTATATACATAAACATTTCACTAACAAGATCAGAAAATAACTGTTCAAAAACAAAGTACGTAAATGCAAGTAACAGCAAATATATAAAAATAAACCACCCAAAAAATAAAGAGTTGGAGACAATAATAATCATTACATTTTCCCCAGATCTTATCAAAAGAGGACAGCTTGTTTTTCCGCATATAGATCACTTTAACTTTGCAAGTTTGAGCATCTCCTCAACCCATTCGTCCAGTGATGGAGCTATTTTAGTTTTCCAACCTCGAAGAACCAGGCGCTTGCCCACTATGGCACCCCTGAATAGCCATTTCTTTTGAGCTCATCTAACTCAACATCAACTCCCAATATAAATGTTTTGCAACCTAGAATTCTTATACATACTTCACATAATTCTGCCCAGAATCTGGAAACTCGGCCACAACATGTGTTCCAAGGTGCCAACATCTTGCACACCCACATTCATCTGTATTTGACAGGCCACATTTTTTCCAATCTTTCTGAACACCAATAGACTCGATTCAATATTTTAATTTGCTGCATTCTTTCCCTCAAGTTCACAGAACATAAAAGTACATTTCTGCACATATTGTGCCAAATCTCAGGAGAGATTTAAAAATCAATCCTCTTGCTCCACTCTTCTCGTAATTTCTCATTACTGTGTTGATTAGCCACCGTCATTTTGTATATTCTGCTAGCCAGTCCACCCTCACCTACCTTTTCTGCTAGAAAAATGTATAAATCTAGAGTATTAGACCAATCAACACTAAGATTTTTTTAAACGCCTGTAGGCTGTTTCTGAAAAGCCCAAAATGGCCCATTTCTCACACACCTCATTCGCTGACAGCCATCTACCATCTCTTCCAAGGTCACCAATCCTCAATTCCACACAGAAACCATTCAGGCCAAAACAGAGTTCTAGTATGGTCTTAATTTTTAGGCTCAGCCAAATGGATGCCTGTTGACACTTAAAAGCATCCGTCCCCAACTGCTCTAGTAATTCACACCAAGCGTTACGCAAAAATGCTGTAACCATCGATTTATGACCACGCTCTTTTGAAGTTGTAGTTAAGAGCCACCAGGTCAATTGGACCAAAGGCACTGGATTCCGCAATTGCCCAAGGGTCAGGAACCTCACAAGAAAGGGATAAAAGATTGGGCCGAGAAGGTCAAGTGATACGCTTTAAAATGTGGAACCCCTAATCCGCCTTGATCTACAGGAAGCTGTAGTTTAAAATTTTACGCCTAGGCGGCTTCCGGTCCCAAATAAATTCTTCCATCATGTGCGCCAATTCCTTCCAGTACTGATATTGATTTTCAAGGTTAACATGCCAGTTATATAGTCGACCATGGAAGCCAAATTAATTTTGAGGGCGTTGACCTTGCCCCAGAGATAAATTTAGGAGCGACCATCTTTCTAGATCCTTTTTAACGTCCTTACTAATCTCCCTTAAGTTTTCTTCAACCATGTTATAGACCGACGGCGTCAATCAAACACCCAAATAGCGTATTCGGACCTCACACCATCTAAAACCAAAACCAAAACCCGCGACTAATGCTCTATTACATCTATGTGTGAGTGGCAATACCTCGGATTTTTGCCAATTAACTTTGTAACCCGACACTTCGTGAAATTTAAACAGAATCTGCATCAGACATGGAAGAGAAACTTATAAATTTGAGGACAAGTAACAGATCGTCGGCGTAGAACCATACTTTTTTGCATTACACTATAGCAGCTAACACCGAAGAACATAGATTCACACTTGAGAGCAATAGCTAACGGCTCAATCGCAAGAATAAACAAAAGCGTTGAATGAGGGCACCCCAGTCTGGTGCCACGCACAAGACAAAAGGATTCTGATATGACACCATTCATTTTAACACACATCGGCAGTGGGATTGGCATTTAACAACTCTCGACAATATTCATCTCTCTCATCACAGTATATAAAAGCAAGGCATAAATTAGTTTTCAAAAATTGATAGCAGTGTTTGCTAATTAACATTTTTTTGATTAGCAAACAGAACCATTTGCTTAGCAAATTTGCACTAATATTAATGTCACCAGCCGTTTTTTGTACCGAAGGCATGAAATGAGCAACAGTACAGCAGTATTGAGAACTGCTTAAATAAGACATTAGTGAGGTGAGAGGAGTCACCCCTTAAAAATTATTTAACCTTCAGCTAGACCTGTAGGTCGGGTAATCTAGTTTACCTATTCAACCTAAGAGAAATGCACTCAACCCAAAGTAACAGGACAACACATTTAAAATGCCATTTACGTAAAATTGTGCATGTCACTACAAAATCACTTTGTTTGGCACACTGCTACCAACCAGAGGCTAGCCATCAGTGAAACATTTGACAGTGCAAAAAAAGTAAATGTTAAATAAAAGTTTCAAACATCTCTTGTAAATGCTACTCGCCCTTGCTTTGCGAGCCATAGATGAATTTCTGTAGAATGTAAAAAGTTAGCTGCATGAATGGACACAAATAAATAGATATGATAAAAAAAGGCCCTGAAAACAGTTTGGCCAGTTGTCTCCTACAGGTGGTAATCTATAATACAATCATAATGCAAAGTGAGCTCTGGAGCCTAACTACAGTGTTTGGTATTGCAGTAGATCTGTAGATGTTCAGACTGGATGGAACTATTGATACTACTTTGCCTGGGCATCTAGTTTGCTTTGTGTATTCACTATGTACGAGGCAAGAAAGAGACTAAGCAGAGTGGATTGCGTAGCAGACAGAACTGGGCAAACAAGGTGGAATATTGTACTTTATGGTCCTCTCACTTTCAGGATACCTGGTATAAAGCAACAGGGTGATAATATAGAATGTCAAGGAGTATGGGTTCGCTCATGGGCTGGCCACCAGTTGCAAGATTTCTGCAAACTGCACGTTACAGAACTAGGTTTGCCATAAAAAAGCATTTGATCATGTGATTATGTACATTTTCAAAAGTGTTCACTCGTCAATATGATGCATCTTATCTTGCCCAACAAAATGAAATATAGTTGGCACTATGAAATTTAGATACTCTAACCTAAACTTCACTGTAAAACATGCAGTTGATGCCGTGTTTTACAGTACCAATACTGTAATAACTTACATTTTAGGAATGGAATTGCATGACTGCCTTTTAAAAAAAATATAAAGTTGACACATACTGATCTTTGCCAGACAGAATATAGATACTTTTATTAATCTATCATCCCACATAATTCATTATTTGAAAAAGAAAAATTAAATTCTTGCCTAGCACTCCCACACATGCATTTGGCACTTATGAGTGGAGGAGACGATTACTGCTGCACTTCTCTGCATTAGCACTTGAAGTGACCAGACAAAAGAGGAACCATGGGTGAGCTGTGCTTTCATTTGCTACACAAGTGTCCATTTTATTAGCAACCGTGCAGAATTGCATAGCAAATTGCTATGCGACACCGCTCATTTTATGCCTTGAAAAGTATTCCCAGTTAACTCTACCAAATGCCTTCTCAGCGTCAAGGGAAGAGACAGCTGCATCAGTATCACCCTCATTCGACTTTTCCATGGTATGAAGCAGCTTTCGGGTGTTACTAGAAGTTTGCCTGTTTTTCATAAAACCAGATTGTTCTTCTCCAATTGTGGAAGAAACTGTTCAATTCTCAGTTCTAGATCATCCACATCATACACAAGGCCTATTCTGAAGAAATAATTTGTCCTGAAGATGGCCACAACACTTGCTTCCGAATGGACACTTGAAAAAATGTCGACATCCCATGTCTCTAATAATGTCTAATATAGGCATTAGAGTTAATCTTCTTTGAAAATAGGGTTTACTGAATTACCCATCTCTTTCTTTTTTCTTTGCCCTTTTCTTTTCTGTCTCAGTGATTAGACATTTGTTCGGTCTTAATTCGATGCATTGATTTATGAATCCATCTTGTTTTTTTAAACATTTTTTATGATTAAAATATTTCATGCATTGTATTGTGTTGTGCTGGCTTTGCCTTCCTGTACCAATGAGTATCCTTTATTTTTGTTCTCTCTGAAAAATGTTCGGGTTATGTTAAAGTGTGCGAGACTGTAATCACTCAATCTCTACTTTTCCGAGAGTTGAAGTATAGAGGGGTAATCAATTCTCAGTGCCTGAACCCCCTTTTTTTGCACGTTTTGTCCCATTTGAGAATTGCTACCCCATAAATAAAAAATTGTGATTTTGCCAACCTTTCTTAATACCCGACAGGATGCTTGGCCATCTATTTTCGGGAGACATCAGATCAAAGTACGTCATGTGTTTCCAGAAGCATTTGGCTCTTAAATCCATTAACGCTTTGCACTCCACTATTACATGTTTTAGAGTTTCTTTGATGGAAATATCCCCACAATATCTACAAAAGTTCTCCTGTGCATCAATAAGATGCCTTCTCGCCAAAACATCTCGTGTCAAATGCAAGTTAAAATCGTAGATGCAAGATTGATGATCTCAACTGTGGCGACAGAGCTCTACACAAGTAAAACTCGAGCTCTTTTGAGTTTTTTTGTTCAAATACAATGGCATGAAAGTCTTTATAAGTGACATTTATTTCTTGTTTCAATCCAGTCCAATCTGTATATTTTATCCCTCGCTTGTTCTGGATTTGTGATGAGCGTGTCAATGCTCACATCCGCCCTCGCCAAGATTCTGAGTATGCAAGTTGAGCATGATTGAACAAATGCATGCAAGGACAAATTATAGATGGACAAGGATGCTAGGATGTTATCAGTTCGAGTGTAAACTAAATATTTACGAAACAGGGCACACAACCGCCAGTTATATTTAACAACCAAAGAGGTAAGACACAACTCATGTCACAGCCATGGACCTGGTAAACATTGTGGGAGACGCAAGATAGCCCTCCATAATTTCACCTCCAATTTGTTGAAGAATGATGTTGAGATTGGTCTCACTAGGCCCAGTGACATTGAGAACGTGCAAGTGCATGGGGGAAGGGAAAAAGGGGGAAAGTGCATGGGAGGGGGGAGAAATTGAAAAGTGCAGAAGCATAAGAGAGGACAAGATAAATAATAAGTAAATAAATAAATAAATACGGTGATCAGAAACAGTGGTAGTGCAAGCCTGTGCGGGCCAAGAGCAAGGTTAGTCAGATAGGGAGTATCTGATCAGTGCAGACGAACAGTGGGGGGGGCGTATGTGTACAGATACAGGCCCCAGTGCAAGGGGTGGCCAGGGGGCAGTGCAGGAGGGCGACAGGGTGAGCAGGGACCTGGGCATGAAGGGCAGACGGTGGCCAGGTACAGCATTGCTGAGAGAGAAAGCAGATCGGCAAGGGAGAGGAGAGGGAAAGGCAGAGGCGAAGAGGAAGGTCTTGAGGAGCTTCCGGAACCGTAGGTGGTTCTCCTCAAGTTTCAAGGTGGCAGGTAGGCAGTTCCAGAGGGAGGCCCCCGCAGAAGACAAAGATCTACCACCAGCTTGTTTCTTTGAAAAACGACTGACCCTGAGGGAGTTGGGAGGTAGATGAGCGAAGGGCTCTAGAGGGGAGGTATTTACGGAGGGATAGTTGAAGGTAATTTGGACCCAGGCCCCAGAAAGCCTTGTGGACAATGCAGAAGGTATAGATAAGTTGGTACAACTTCCACACTCACATCTTTGATCCTCAAATACATTTTAGCTCTTGGTTAGTCTAGGTGCATATTTCACTATCCGAGTTTTTCAGATTTATGACTAGTTCGTTATCTAGATAGGCACTTAAAGCAGACAAAAGTTGTTGCAAACCTTAGCACCAGGTCATCCGCATACCATAAAGACCTAATCGTTACACCATTAATTTTCCGAACAAACCTGAAGAAAGCCCTGCATCACATGTATGAAAACAATTAAAGAGGACCGAAGCAAGGATGCACCCTTGCTTCAACCCTCTTGAAGTGGAAATTGGAAGAGGCCCAGAATTGACAACCTGATTTTTATAGAGGTCACTGAATGTAGATCGTAAATGATATCACATAAGGTTGTTGGACACTTTGCAGATAGTAACTTCCCCATCAGCTTAACCTGATAGACCGAGTCAAAAGCCGAGTGTAAATCGACAAACGTGAAACAGATTGGTTGTTTTGTCGCCTGTGAGTTGAGAGCATTGAGAGTTAAGAGATTGATTGCAGTTCCCAACCCAGCAACGAAGCCTGTCTGGTTCGGGTCACGTTGTTTATTAGCTTGCGACCACCGGGAAAAGTCTCTCAAGAACTAGTCTTGAGAAGACCTTTCTGGGGGCATCAAGCAGTGCGATTGGGCAGTAGCTTGACGGGGTACCCCGATCACCCTTCTTAAAAATTGGAACAATCAAGGAAGATTTCCACGAAGTCGATAGTTTCCTGAAACTTAAGACTTGTTGGAAAACATTAAGAATGCCAGCCCATTTCGTCGGATTTTGCTTAAACATGAAATTGCTCAAGCCATCCGGTCCAGCAGCGCGAGGGGAAGACGATTTATGAGATCTTCAATTATTTCTTTAGAACATTCCAAAAAACCAACCCTCTGAGGCTGGATTCTCATACCTATAGTTGTCAAAGTCGCATCTGCATATAGGTGTGAAAAATGTTCCAGTCATAAGGCTTCAGAAACCCCATTCAGTTGGACACTAGTTTGTGTTTGGTTACGTGTTTTATTAAGTAAGGCCCATACTTGGGCATAGCTTTTGTTATAAACTAATTGCATGAAAGCCTCACTGTCAGACTGAAATAATTTTGCCTTCCTTGCACGGATCCAGTTTTGATATTTACACTTTATCTTTTTTCGTGCCGGATTACGTTTAGTCGATGACAATCTGGAGACTGATCTCAGCACTCTCCTACAATGGCCCTCGTTTGTTGTACAAGTTGATCATATCTATGCTTATGTGGAGGGCGGTGCGAGCCTTTATCTGGATGGATAATTTGAAAGGAGGACAAGATCTCTACATAAGAGTCAAACTTTGTCCCACTAAGATTGAGTGTTGCTTCATTTAAGGCATCAAGTGAGTTATTAGACCATTTAAAGGTGGGCTTTAGCATTATTGACAGTGAGTGGACAATTGTTGATTAGGCTCAAACTGCTTGTAATCCCATTGCCAGAGTAATGTTAAAAGGTGGTGATCACTTAAAGTTTGTTCAATTATTGCAAATTTGATGACCTTGTGAAATATTGTTTCGGACATGAAAATATAATCAATTGATTGGATGAACCTCTTTCCCATGTGTGGTGAGGAGGGATATCTCCCAAGAACAAACTGTTCGCCATAAAAAGATTGTAATCTGCGACAAACCAAAGCCACCTCTCCCTGGTTAGGGCCTGTGGTCCTTTTTCAACTGCAAGCATTCAAGATTCAAATCCCCAACCACAATAGTATAGTTGCTGTAAAGTTTTGGTCTTGGATAACTCATTCTAAAACACTAAATTGAGCCTTATGAAAAGTGTCATCTGGAATACCAATTGGGTTGCGATATATAGGTTAATTAAAGCCATAGATTGAGTAGAGTCAGAGAGCTTGACCATTTGTATAAAGTTATTAGGTGAGGCCCACTTGTTTATGCTCAACCCTCTGCTTGTTTTTACCGTGACCAAAAGGCATGATGTAGGTCTCCCCCTTGAGGCCACCTGCGCTGGCAATAGGATAATGTCATGATCGTCCCACAAGGCGGTTACTTGTAACCAGGTCTCTTGAAGGGCCACTATATCGTATTGATTTAAAGAATGATTGGAGTCCCATTGCAAATGAGTATGTCCCCTGGTATTCCAGCTAACTAATGATGATGTGTGTATAGTGTTTTCAATTAGTGGTTATGCCTTTATAACATTTGCTTTCTCATGTTGCGCTATTTCAGTGGAGTCACAATATGAACATGAGCCGATGGGATGACATTGGAGTTCCGAGATGGGACTTTACAGTCACGGGATAACTTTCTTTCTTCAATTAAGCGCTCAGGATCATGTGCTACCAGGAAACCCATTTTGAACAACTCCATTTTAGATTTCCAAATTCAATTTAAGACTATGCCTGACTTGATCCAGTCGCACAATGGATAAATTCTGATCACAGACAAATTCAATTTGATCAATATCACTTGAGGATTTATCTTGCAAGGTGTCTACATCTCCAAAAATATTCAATATGCTCGTTCTGCATAAGTCATTTTTCAAAAAGGTGCATCTCGGCATTTCACAATAAGTGAGTGACAATTTGCAAAGGTATTCTTATGCATCCGACGACCTGATCTGGCAGTATTATTTTTGAATGCATTCCTAATTTGAGGGGAGGTTGGAATACCCTTGAGATATACTTGAAGATCGTAGACACTCTTTAGGTTGTTTTAGAACATTCATCACAACTTTTGATGTAGGACAAGTAACATTTTGTATTTGGCAAAGATCTTCTCCCACAATAGATTAGAAGGGTTGGCCATAATGGTTTGGGAGACACGGATTAAATAAGTATCTACTGCTGCTTTGATTGAGGTCATGTGATCCTGCAAGTCATTTTCTTCTGCAAGATCATTCAGTTTTTTTTTTTTTTTTTTCGCTCAGAGCTTTTTTCCGGATGCGAGGTTGATTGTATTCCAGGAGCAGGATTTCGGTTAGATTGCACCTCTGCTTCCGAGTTCTCAATCAAGTTCACAATCTTAGTAAGGGGAGCATAATTCAAAGAGCATTTTTTATGTGGAAGAGAATTTCCAATCGCCACTTTTTGACTGTCCACTGGCATACTTGGTGCCTGTGTTATTGGTGGGAGTGGGCAACAAGGGGACAGGGGCCTGTGGGTGTACCGCCGGGGGCGGAAGTTCACTTGTTGGAATTAAGGGCAAAATTTGAGACCTCCGCTGATCGAGCTGGAGAGGTCTCAGCAGTTTACGAGACGCCAAGCGGGACTTACAGGGACTTGCTCGGCTGCACGCATTCCAGGTTATATAGGCGCTCCCCCTTAATGCGTGGCTTGATGCCTTGTGGGGCACATAGTTTTCCAAGATAAGAGGAAGCACGAAGGAACTTCTTCCAGCGGAGTTCCATCTTGCATCTTCTTAATACCCCCGTGAAGAACGAAGTCAGACTGCTGTGCTAGCCTACCATTAAGAGCCACCTGATCTACTGTAGAAACCCTGCACAAAACATTAAAGGTTGCTTTTTCCAAAGCCTCTGTTAAGAACTAGTGGAAAATACCCCTTACAAAACACCACTGAATTTGTTTGTATGCCTGAAACGTATGAACAGACTTTACAGGACATACAACCTACAAGTACTGCAGCAGACTACATACATCTTGGCACAAGCAGTCCATTAAAACAGAAAAACTTATACGGTCACTTGTAATACTCCTAAGCTTGATAAATATTTCGAGAACATATGTAAGCGGTAAGAATGTCAATGTCCTTTTCATAAAAAGTTTTAGAACAGAAACACCACCAAATTTGCATTGCACACAAAAGCGCCAAACTGAAAGCAGTGGCACAAACGTGGTATCACTCCAGGCACCACTAATCAAATGAAGTAAGTAAATGCACACCCCACTCACTTTGGTTTGACAACCGAGTTAAACAGTCCATGGGGAACCGGCTAGAATTGTGATACCCTAAAGGAGAAATGCAAAAAATGACCTTTTTTAAAAATAAATGTTTAAAGTTACCTTTTCCAAGCCTCGGATCTCGGAGTCGAAACTTTTTCCACCCTCCATCATTTCTTCTTCTTCAAGAGTTCTCTCGTCGTCATAGTCATGTACCAACATATCTGCAGTAGGGTCAAAATCATGATCCTCTGAGGACAAATAGCCAACTGCAAAAAAAAATATTTTTTAAATAACAAAAAAGGGCCATATTAAAAGCAGATTGTAGAAAAATATGTAAGAAGTGTTATTTAGGGCCCAATTCACAGAGCGTTTTCCAATGGGACTGTGCCATTATAAAATGCTTCTGTGAATCAGGCCGTTAATATTCTACAGCAAACAACATTATTGGCCGTTCTATTGCTATCGTTTTTTGCTCAAGACATTTAAACTAGATTAAAAAAAAAAACCCATACTTCATTTGAATACTATAATCTGAGCTCTTTGGAAAAAAGTAACAAAATATATATTTTGACCAGGAAATGGGGGCTACTACTGGGCAAGTAATAAATCATAGAAACATGATTTACTCCATAAACTCCATTTGAAGTTCACGACAACAATTAGTGAAAAACTCTTTAAGTGACCAAAATAAAACCATTAATAAGTGGATATGTAAAAAGGGGAGAGGCAAATTTCGCAGGACAAATAGTGGATGGTTAGGCAGACAAGGCACATATGTCTGTCTTTATTGCACACAACTTTTAACACCACATGATTCATCATAGTAGCATGGATATGAAAGAACGCTCGTTGCATCTTCATCTCTCAATAGTGCAAACCAGAATATCCGCTCAATATTTTGAAAGACGCATTGGGAGCAACTTGGGATCTATATTAAACACCCTCAATATATAATGTGCACAATTAAGATCGCCTGACTCCGTCATGCAACTCACTGTCACCGTCTTATCCTCCAATTTGTTTCCCTGTGTCACATTGTCCTCGCCCCCTCACTTTCACACCAATTTGTTCCGTCAAACTGTCTCTCCTCACCTTAAAAAAAAAAGAATTAAAAAAAAGATTAGTATATTGTTTTCAAATGCAACTGGTCTATTTAAAACAAATATACAACACTAATAAGTTATCTTTCCTAATGCCTTTAAGGCGTTATTGTGTGATGAACAAATGAGCAATGCTCTAGCCAACATAACTTTCTTTGCCAGCTCCGATATGATTAACTTAATGACAGAAGGCTAAGGTTAGATTGTTGAAAACTCGCCTCCTCCAATATACGTCGCAAAACATTCATCGCGTTTCTACCATGACAATTTATATCCAGAGTACATCTGCTCAAAATAGAGCAGCTACTTTTAAACAAGTTAAAGAAAAACAATGTATAGTAAATTCGCTAGTACCTCTTTCAGTTTGGCAATACTGGGATGAGGATGGGAGAAAAAACAAAATGCAGCTACCAGACTGTTAGTGTTTTCAACATACAGAAATACACTCATCCGACCAGATCCTCAAAGGTGCAGCAACCAAGTTTCGATCTGATTAAGAGGTAAACTGTCCATGTCGGTGTTGCGAGGACACGATTACAAAAAGCGCAGGCAGTGAGTTTATGGGCGCAGCAGTCACAAAGCTCTAATACCTAAGCAAGATTCTAGCACATCCTTAATAGAAATAAAGAAAAAAAATACGAAGAAAAAACAGTCACCCTCTCGAAAACGAATAGCAACAGGGGAGCACATCGTTTTTTTTTTTAAATCAAATACGAAAAATTAAACATGTTTATGAACACAGAAAGTAGCAAAAAAGTATTGCACGAACCCCGCTAAAAGAAGGAAACCCTTTCCGCTCGGGCCAGAGAAGAGGGAAGTAAACGGGACAAACCTGGGCTGGAACTTCCAAAGGAAGCCTGCGGAAAGAGGGACAAACAGATGTTAGTGGGCAGGGCTGGGGGCAGCCGGGCACCCAGAAGCGGGCAGACGATGCAAACACCACCACCAACAGGTCCCTCCCTCCCGAAAAGCACTCGGTCCCATCCTGAGTCGTTATTAACATGTCTATAAGCCGCTGTCAGCAATAGGTGGATAGACAGAAGGGCGATATTCGGTAGTGGTGAGGCGGTATCCTTGCGCACCCCCGCCCCCTGAACTTAAGACGTCCACAATCGCACTCAACCCCACCCACCTCAAGGAGCAGCGAAGCCGATAGATTTGAAGCGCATCCCTAAAAACAATAATTGCCGGTGACTCCGTTGCAGAAGATGGGTTAGGGGCGGCTCTGTCGCCCAGCTCCCTTGGACGTAGACCAGTGGACACCGGCTGCCGCGGCCTAAACCCCCCCTCCTGCTCCGTCTCTCCCCACTGCGCACTCTGTGCCCTACCGAGCCCGACAGCCCTCGAGCTGGCAGAGGAGACCTCCCCCAATTGCCTGCTGAGTCATTCAACCCGCCCTGTGGTCCCAGGTTCTGGAGATCCCGCTTGGGAATCGGCCGCCTCAGCTGATTTTTTCTCCTCACCTCCGCCATATTGGTACCTCTAAGCGAACGAGCAAGCAACTTGGGCAAGTACCCGGATGCAACCGCGCAGCCAATCAGTGAGCGTCGCACGAGAAGGTGTCCGGCGGCTGGATGGAGAAGTGCAACGGGGTGGGGGGCAGAGGGGGCGCAGTCTAGGGATCCTCACACCTCCGCCCGGACCCGCCCCTCCGCCTAGGCTTGACTGGGGGCTGAGCAGGGTCCTTGGCAGCAGGTTAAGTGGGAGTCGCCGGCCATGAGCCTGGCCTTTCAGGACACGCACACACCTCTTCCATCCTAGACCATAACAGTGCAAACACACAGACGTCGGGAACAGTGGCAGCTTCCCATGGGGGGAATGCACCGTACAAAGATGATCGCTCTAAGACAGGAGTGCACAACTGATTTTGGCAGAGGGCCGCATATACCCTACATGCTGCCTATAGTGGGCCGAAAAATAAACGCGGTAGGCGGGGGAGTGGCAGGAGTGTTTTTCAACCCTCCATTTTTATTAAACACATGGAAAAATAATACATTTTTAGGTGTGCCGGTCTTTATTCAAACGTACATTTTGTACTACAGATTTTCAATTTTTATAATTCATTTCTTTCGTAATGATATATTGGCAATAGTGGACAAAGTAGACAAATCATTCAGGAGAAAAAACACTGCGCTCAAACAGTTCACGCATTATGCTGCTTTAGATTTGCAAGGCACAAGCTGCTATTTGGACTGCTATACTTTGCTGTTTGAGTTGGCCATACTCTTGTGGCTATGGCCTTAGTTGAGTCAGGTTTCCACAAAAGGCAAAGGAGGTACATCTCTTAACTGTGCATGTTTTAGCTTTATGATTGGGTTCACTCTTGAGTGTGACACTAAGCCCCATTGCCCCAACCAAACACTATGCCCCATGGCCGCAAACCCGCAACTAAAAACTGTGCCCCATGGCCCGCACCCGCTCACTATGCTCCATGGCCAACACCCCCCAACCAAACTCTGCCACATGGCCCCTATCCCCAAACGAACACTATGCCCCATGGCTCCCTCACCCAACCAAAAACTGTGCCCCATGGCCTGCACCCCCACACTATGCCCCATAGCCACCACCCCCAACCAAACACTATGCTCCCTGGCCACAATCCCACAACTAAAAACTGTGCCTCATGGCCTGCGCATTATGCCCCATGGCCACCATCCCCAACCAAACAATATGCCCCACACACCCCCAAACAACAGAGTGACCAGTGGAGTGCATCAGTGCAAGAGCCTTTTCACAAAGACTGAGCTATATAGCATTGGCATCAACAAATGAAACTGTCTGCATCCCAGTTTCACTACAAAGTGTGTGATCCTGGGCAAATAATTTAATCGTACTGCGCCCTTATGTGCAGTGATTCACTTCATAGCATATGTTAACAAATCATGCTGTTATAAAAAAAACATCCCAATGACTATAGTTGCTGCGTATATAATAATAGTGCAATTTAGGTATTTTGCACCACAAGGTTATTTGCCACTTGGCTTACTTATGGTGACCTATTCTAAAGTCACTTTCATTGTACCTCCAAGTACCAAAAACTGATGATGCTCCCTGCAATGTGATTTTCTGTTAAGTCACTTCTGTTGGTGCAATCCATATGCAAGCAGATATATCTATCAATTTTCACCAGAGCTTATGCAATTAACCCATCCTTCAATATACATAGAGTCAAACAACATAATGTTGGTGGCAAGCCATTTACAGCACAAGGTCTTCTGGACCTCAAATAGTTATTTCTTGTTATTTTCTTTTTAAATGTTAGAATAAGATTTCTGGAGAAATGTATACGTTTCCTCTACTTTGATCATTTAATGATCATCAAATATGTTTTCTGACCACTCTTTATTTGTATTACAAGTGCGCACTTTATGACAAAACGCCTATTCTTTGATGTCGTTTTTGCCAAAATATGAGCAGTAATGCGCTCTGACCAGCACCCGTTGCACTGCAGCTAGTGTGGCAAGGCTGAAATGCTTTCCGGGAACAATCCATGTCACGCCAGCTGCAGTGCTGGCCCTCTGGGAGCACATGCCCTACGTGACTCACTGAGTCACATGGTAAATGCAGTCTGCCAATAGAGGGGCAGCATTTCCAGGCCCGACAAGTAAAAAAAAAAAAAGACTTTCCTAACGGAGGACGGCCATAGCTGCTTGCGGGCCGCCCTTCATTAGGAAAGTCTTTTACCCTGGCGGGCAGGGAAAATCAACATGCTGGGCCGCACCTGGCCCGCGGGCCGCATGTGTGCACCCATACTCTAAGGGAAAAAGGACAAGCGCCCACACGAATGTCAATTTCTAGGTGTCAAATCCATTATTGCGCATTAAAAGGGTCGGTTTGTTGATAGGTATATTGTACAACCGCAGAATTTGTGTAGCTCTTAACATTTTCTTAGGTGCGAACTAGAGATTGTGTTTTGGCCCCCGTTCGTCTTTTCTTTCAACTGGCTGGCTCCAATGGGATACAAACTCTCAAGTCTAGGATGTTAATATCCAAGCGTTTTGTCTAACGCTGATATTCAATGAACTGTTTGATGTATGGGAACCGATTCCAGAGATGATGTTAGTGTATTTGTATTTTTATTGTTTTATATAGCGCCTTAATCCAGGGCGCTTTACAGTTAACAACAAGTAACAAATAAAACATGGAACAGTAGAAGCAAAACAGTAAACATGAATCAAACCATAAAATCGGCATTTAGAACAATTTGCAAGTAAGAAGGGAGAGGAAGAGGGTAGGGCAGGATCGAGAGGGAGAGAGGCTGTGAAGTGAGCAACAAAAGAGGAGATCATAAGAGAGATGGGACAGATAAAGATAAGGAGAACAGAGAGAGGATAATAGAAGGAGGGAGGAGATAGAGAGAGGCGGAAGGTATCAGGGAGGGGACTGAAGAAGTTCTTTCAATCAGGAACAGAAAGAGGAGGAGGTGGGGGAGGAGCAGATAGAGAGAGGTAGGGAGTTCCAGTGTAAGGGGGCAAGAAGCTGAAAGGAGCGGAAACGAGAAGAGGCACATGGTGATGGGGGAACAGAAAGTAAGAAGAGATCAGCACAACGAAGGGAGCAGGCGGGGGCATAGAACGAGAGGAGAGAAGAGAGGTAAGGAGGAGCAAGGTCATGATGAGATTTAAAGACAAGACAAAGGAAGTGAAATTTAAGATGGCCATGCCAATTGGCATTGGCCAAACCTGCCTACATTTCAAAATCAAAACCATGAGATGTCTCCTTTTTAAAATTTTGTTTTTATTACTGTGCATATGGCAACAAGTGACTTGCACACATTTACATTTCAACTGACAATTTAACATACATACTCACATCTTATTTTAAAATATGTCTAAAAGGAATCTACAAATTCATATATCTAATGTAGTTCCATTTCTACGTAATAAAAGTCAACTCTTTTAATATCTCCATAACTTCAATCTTTCATGGTCTGCAATGAGGCGTTCTCAAGAAGAATCGCTTGTAAGCCACGCGTTATGGTCTACAACTGACCCAATCGTTTTTCACAAAGTTCTCTTGTTCCTTTGCATAATATTAAGATGTGATGTAACAATGGAGATACATTTTCCATACGAAGGTTGCAAGGAGTGGGAACGAGTTGCTTGCCTCTTGCAGAATGAATTTCCCCTGTTTTTAGTATATTCAATCTTATTCTTAAGAAATCCATTCTCATTTTTGGGTCTGGAAACTGCGTTAAGTAATTTGGAAGAAAATGTTTTGGGTTGTAAAAAAAATGGAGTGATTTGTATAGCCTATAAGTTCTCATTTTCGCAATGGTTTCAATCCAGTCTGCGCAAGACAAAGTTAACTTGACACCCATTGGATTTTCTGCTAAGTCGATTATTGTCCGATTACAGTTGTCCAATAAACTCAATGCATATTTCTCAAATGTCATTAAGTATCTGTTTCGTCTATTACACATCTAATTCAAAAGGTTTTCTGTAGAGGTTCGTATGGCTCTGAACAAAGTTGTGATTTTCACATCAAGATTTATATTTAGAGATTCTAAACCGAGTTTGTATATAAGTGTAGCCGTTGGATAGCTCAACAGAAGATGGAGAACATGTTTCCATATTTTCCCTTCTACACACACCCAATTTATCTCTTGTGGTCTGGGATTTGTGTCATAACCATAAAGTAGTGACGGTACAGTCTTTGCTTTATAGAAGTTCAGCAGAAGGCGGATTGAGAACTTTCGATGGGTTGTGAGTATTTTTTTCATCTGAGTTCTGAGAAGGATGAGTTTCAATTCAAGGTCTTCCTCATGAGTACTTCTGCAGGCACTGATTTAATTTTGATGCCCAGATAAATAAGTTAATCAACCTGTCTAATCTGTTGTTTCTGCATGAACCATCTATAATTTATCTTTTGTACTCCATGATTTTTAAATACCAAGATTTGAGATTTTTCAGGATTAACCTGTAAATCGTTCTCTGCATAGGTCCCAAACGCATTCAGTAGTTGCTGGAATCCTTTCGGTGTGTAGTCTAGCAGGACAATATCATCTGCGTATGCGATCAACCTTATGGGTTCAGAACCAATTTTAGGGCTTTCTAGAGATTCATTGGCTAGGGCTTTGTTGAGATCTGCTAAATAGAGGATTAATAGACTTGCTGCCAGGATGCAGCCTTGTCTTACTCCTCTTTTAGTAGCTATCTCATCTGATAGAGTGCCTTAGGCATTCAATTTGAGCTGAATCATGGTTTCTCCTTAAAGGCTTATTATAATTACGAGGAGACTTTCTGGGATTCCCCATGTGGCAAGCTTTGTCCGGAGACATTCTCTGTTAATAGTGTCGAACGCTCTGGACAAATCAAGCCATGCACCATAGAGAGGGCGGTTGTCCTTTTGATGGGATGAGTTGGAGATCACAGCCATAATTATCCGATTAGTTGAAGTGGAAAGTCCCTTACGAAAACCAGTCTGACATTTATCTAATATGTTCTTTTGCAGAATCCAGTCTTCAAGATTCTTTACAACCATTGAGGCAAACATTTTTGCATGTATATCAAGAAGGGCAATCAGGCGATAATTGGAGGGGTCTTCACGATTACCCTTCTTGTGTATAGGAACAACAATTGCTTTTTTCCAGGATTCAGGGACCTTTCTAGCAGCAAGCACTACTTTAAAAACCAGGGTTAAAACAGTGACCCATAGTTCAACATTCGCTTTCATAATAGCATTGGTGAGGCCATTTAAACCAAGTGCTTTGGATGATGATGCTTTTTTAATCATTGCTTCTACTAGGTCACTGTCCCAATCCAAGTACCATTCTACATCAGGTTTTGTAAATGTGTGTGTCTCTAACTTACGTTTAAAGATTTCACCAAAGTACCAGCTGTCATTATTGATTGTACTACCCTGTGCCTGTGATGATGTTTGCTTCATATTGTTTATTAAAGTCCAGAAATTACAGGATTTTTTTTATTCTGGGGTAGGCAACAATTCCTCACCATCTGTTTGCATGTGTTGGTATCTATGTGCTCTGGACCAGTGTCTACAGCTGTTTCTCAATTCATTTTTTCCTAATGTGCATTCTGCATTGGACATACCAGAATATTTGAGATTAGATATCGCCTTTCTAAGTTGTTTTACTTTAACCATGTTATTTCATCAAACCTTTGATTGTGATTTTATGGCTTATTTAGATTTAGCGGAGTGAGCTGATCTACTTCCCAGATAAAGTTTATAAACTTAGAGGGTTTGCATCTTTCTTTCAATGATTCATCTGAACTTTTGTTGATTATTCTGTATAGTTTGTCGTTCGGGAGCTTGCCATTCCGTTTAAATATTTGTACCTTATTTTTGTTATTCTTTATCGTCAACTCAGTGTTATATTTCAAAGTGTTAGTTTATTTTCAGGGTTGCTGCTAATGTTTTATGATCACTTGTTCCACCAGATAGCATCTCCAAATTTTCACAGCGCTCAAATAGGTCTGGAGATAGAAACAAATAGTCTAGAGTCGAAACGCTTGTGCCGCGTGACCAGGTGGGAACTTTGAAATGTCACCCTTGACACTTCCATTAGCTATTCTTAAATTCCACCTGTGAAACAATTTGCTCCATTATCTATTGTTTTTTTTTACTATAGGCAGGTGTATTCTTAGCATTTGGATTCAGGCATTGGGCGTTAAGATCACCCAGGATTAAAATACCTGCATCTTCATTCCCGCTTTTTGTGTTGCAAAGTAAATCAGATAATGCTGCTAGAAAGCAGGTTAGGTTTGAAGTCGCAGGGTTCCAGTAGACATTAATGACCACAATGTCCAAAAAAATGTCAGAGGTTTACATTTTTGGGTTGGCTGCAAGGAGGCCTTAATTTCCGGTTGGAATTGGCTCTAATAAATCGCAGGCATCAAGTTGAGCTGATATCATCAAGTCTCCTGCGTGATGGCCGTATTCTCCTCTTATTGCTAGTTGTTCCATAGTTCTAAAACCATCTATATTTACACATTATAATTGCCATGTTTCTTGGTAGAGAGTTATGTCATAATTGCCATACATTTCTTCGCACATGGCGTTTGTCTTAAATGACCTAGAACCCTTTGTATTCCAACCCAAGATCTTGAATTCATCCTTTACTAAAGCAAATCTTTGTTTTCCTTCATTTTCTCTAGACAAAATTCATGATTTCCGATACAATTTCCCACATTACTGATTTCGATTTCATTAGTGTGTCATCTTTTGCAAGGTCACTTGAATTAGATTTTCTTTCCGTATTTGTTAAAGTAGTTGCCTTTGGCTTGCGGAACTGGGCTCTCACTTCTATTTAGGTTCTTTATGGACTGGGAAAGTTCTTGTGCTGCAATAGGAATGCTTGAAATAGTTAAACCTACATTTCTTAATTCATCAGCTTGTTGCAGCAGTGCTTTCGCGCACACGTTCGATTTCAGTCTGATTACAGCTATGCAAGTACAGTTCGGTTCTGGGAACCTCACCCATTTCATTTTGTTTGACGAGAATAAGTAAAGGTCTGGAATTTTCTTGGTGAGCATCAATATATTGCTCCTATTGAGAGATTTAAAGTCTCGACCACGGCTGAAATGATGAAGCCATAGTCTGGGGATGGCAAAAGTTGGTAACGGTGGAAGAGATGTTGACATTTTTTCAGAGTTTTTATTATCTAGCTTTTTATGAAATACAGGGGAGCTATTCCACATATGCTGGATTAATTGCCATCTGATTTGACAATATCAGTGTTAAAGAGTCATTTCTCATTGCTATTTTGCTTTGCTCTTCTGCTCTCAGCAAATTGTTAGCTGATACTTCTGTCAGTTACTGGACTTAGTAGAAATAAAGGTTCAATTTTTTGTAGGGGCCGGAAAGCTAAGGCTTTTGTTTTCCTGTCTCATTTATTTGTAATTCTACGTCCTTGGGTGCTATAATATCTCAATTTGAAACCATTTTAGCTGAGGTTGTTTCATATTGAACATCATTGTGTTGGTATTTTTTACAAATTCTAAAATATGGTTTCAAGCAGTGCCCCAGATAAGCTTTTGGAGGTGAGAGTATTTTACTCTCTATTTTTAAACTTTGAGAGTAAATGTGATTTTAAGAGAGTAAAAATGACTTTTCTCCTTTGCAAGAGAGTAAAATGTATGCAACAACCAGGCCACATGTGCAAAAACTGTATGGAAATCATTAATATGCGGCAGCTTTCTGCATTGTGACAGAATACACCTTTCATTATTTCTGGCCATTTGATCTCTCCTGTATAGCAGAGCTAGTCGCAGAGGTAGGAGCAGTCTGTGCAGTCGCTACCTCCACAAGCTCCAGTTTCCTGTTACTTTTTCTGAAGTCTGCTTTCCAGTTCTATTGACTTTTGTGGGAGGACCCATTAAAAATCACCTCAGGCTGCGGAGCTAGTCGCAGAGGTAGGAGCAGTCTGTGCAGTCCGTGCCAGGACTTGCCAGACATGCCTCCCCACTCAGTGACTAAAATACCAGATGAACTACTATGGGAAGGAGAGGGGGATAAAAGAACCCTACGGAGCTCCAAACCACGATTGAGTAAAATGGATCCACAAACGAGCCCAACTTCTGAAAGAAGCCGTCGGCAGTTGGCCCCACCAAAACTCTGCAAACAACTTTTGGCACAGAGAGACAGTGAGAGGGCCACACTGGCTCTGCCTCTACAAGTGAGCGTAGCGTTGGCTGCAGTGCCGGCTAACGCCAATTACATACATACGGTGCAGCTTACAGAAAACACTGTAGCAACTCAGGCACTACAACACCCTGAAGTAACCCAGATCGAGGGCCATTGCGACGCGGAAACAATCTCCCCCATGAAAGACCTCCGGCTGACTCAGGCGGCTGACATGTGCACAACTCTGGGGGCCGGAGAGCTCATGGAGGTGAGGACACCAGAAGCCGCCTCTTCGGCTACTACCGAGGGAAGTGCTGAGACCTGCGGCGGAACCAGAGACCAGGCCCAAGACACTACCTCAGCCTCTCCACCCGATACAAACAGAGCAAAGACCAACAAAACAGTGGAGTGCCCCCAGTACAACAGGAAGAACCCGGAAGAATCAGCAATGAACATGGAGACTTCCCCGCCTACCTGCCCTTCATCTCACGGCGCCCAGGATCGAAATGACAACACCCCCACCTGCGGAGTACAGCTGACAGCGATTGCCGAGCAACACAGTGAGGCATCTTCAAGGGGCGGGGTGTCAGCCGGCAAAAGGGGTCACAGGAATGGATGCGTCCTCCCGTAGGACTCGCAAATCGAGCGAGTTCCTCTGCAGGAGGACGCCGGTACTACGAGCCTGACCACTCCACACAATCCACAGCCTGAGAGTGCCATGAGTGAGCAACAGAGCTCACAGGAAGCAGAGGCGAGTGCCCAAGAAGGGGAGCCAAACCCAGCAACAGACAACTCAAACAAGCATCCACCAAGTGATTATCAGCACCCAAATTTGCGTGACACTCTCAACCTAGGTGCAAGTGAGCCAAACTCAGCAACAGACAACTCAAACAAGCATCCACCAAGTGATTATCAGTGCCCAAATTTGCGTGACACTCACAACCTAGGTGCAGAGATTTTAGAGGCAATAAAGGAGCCCCCACCAGCTATAAAAATTAGGAAAACAAGCAACTGTACTGATTTTCCAAATGGAGCTGCAGCAGCACCAAAGGAAACGGCAGTGCAATCTGCTAAGAAGCAAGAGAGCAGGGACACAAATGAGAATCCTCACGCAGAGCCAGAAGATCCTGCCAGCCTAACCAGAGAAGACAGCGCACAATCGAAGGAACTACATCCTAACATCCAAACGGAAGTAAACAGACCAAACGACTCTGAACATAATCAGGCAATGACATCACCAGAGAGACCACCGAGGGAAAATCCACCGCTATTGGACGGAGCAGCGGAATGACCAAACATAAGTGTGAGGCCCTCATGTCTAGCCTCAGGTGTCACCCACACCCATTACCCCGCAATAAACCAACCAAAAATGAAGCCTATCAGCAGTTTCCACCAGCAGGCAGATGGAAAAGAAACTGACAAACCATCAGCACCATCATGTAGGAACAACCGAAACCCCTGAATTGAACTGTCTCCTCCACGTGGAGGAAACCAATCTACCCCGCCAAGCACAGCTCAGAGGCGCCAGAGCCTGGGCAACCAATGGCGCCCATGCAAAAAGACACTCCAACGAAAAAAAACTGGTATGACAACTATCATGTCGGCTATTACAATTGCGCTGGCCCCCTTCTGCAAGCTATACAAGACCATAAATGACAACTTAAAAGACCATACAACGATCATAGCGATGATGCATACAAAATTAATATACCTAGAAGGATACATCCAGGCGATGGAAAGAAAGCAATTCATTTCTGATACTGATCCATCCAGATCTCAGACAATGATTCAGGAGCAAAACGAAATGACAAAGAACAAGGTAACAAAAAAGGAAAACTTACAACGTTAACACAAAGTACTTGTCATGATCACTGCTTCCAAGGAGTCAGGACCAGCCCAACGTCCTTGGAAGCAGGCCCCTAACCCTGATCCTAGGCACCAGCCGGTCCCCACAGGGACCTTTTGGACCTTGTCTTGGCGCCGGTGGCACCAGGCTCATCAGAAGCATCGGTCCCGACACTGGAAGCGCCGGGCTCATCATTGGTGTGAAGGTGCTTGGGTGGACCTACCTGTGGCAGACCATGCTGCTTACTTACCAGACTCTTAGAAGTCCTCGGTGAACTGGGACTACTTTCTTACCTGGGTGGGGCAGCTCCACTCCCTGGATACAGCACTGGAACTCTTCTGGAAGCAGGAACTCTTTTCTTACCTAGGCGGGGCCGTGGAAGGAGACACCTCATCACTCCTAGGCTATTTAAACCACACCCGATTGATGAAATGTGCTTCGCGTTATTCTGCATCTGCAGCAGAACGCTCACCAAGTCTGTTCCAGCCTTTCTTCTTTGGATCCTGAACCTGCAAGAATTATACTTACCATTCCTGTACCCGATCAACATCAGCACCTGCAAAAGACCAGAAACAACAGGTTAGCAGAACGAACTTTAACACGTAGTGTTTACTTACCTGATCCATCGGCAGCGGCCGTGTCTCACGCTGCACCTTCGCCTGCAAAGATAAACAGCATTATCATACTTACTGGCACGCTGTGCATTCCGGCTTCTTCACGCTGCATCTTCACCTGCAAAGATAAACAGCATTATCATACTTACTGGCACGCTGTGCATTCCGGCTTCTTCACGCTGCATCTTCACCTGCCAAGATAAACAGCATTATTCTACTTACCGGCACGCTGTGCATTCCGGATTCTTCACGCTGCATCTTCACCTGCAAAGTTAAACAGCAGTGTTACACTTACCGGCACGCGGCGAATTCCGGAGTTCTTCATTCTGCATCGTCGCCTGCAAAGACAAAGAAAGAGACAGTAAGAGCGCTTGCCATACTTACGCAATACCAGGCGCTTCTCCGCCACGCATAAAAAGACTATAAAGAGTAAAGGTGTCCAGAAACATACCGGTCGTGCAGACAACGATGGTACCCATCCTCTGAAGTCAAGAGGCCAACGTTTCACCAGTGAAGGAACTGGCAACGGCACCTTGCACTAGACGCAGATGGAGAGCCCAGCATTCACCTATCTAAGGTGAGCACGTTGATCTGGGAGGGGGGCTCAACAGTCAGGCTGAGAGGAGAGAGATAGGGACATTCACAACCCAGACCTTTAACCCCCATATTATTTCACCTGCAGAAACCTCACCCTTCGAGTCCGACACACAGTGCGGAGAGGTTCGACCCCAGAAGCCAACCGAATCCTGCACATCACGTTTCGTGTTACAGACACCTTCCTGCCAAGACCCGCGCCTCCGTGGGAATCAGGTGAGCGTTACAGAACGCGAAGCCCACCACAAAACTCCTACCCAGGCGCAATGGAAACCTCAGATACTGATCAACTAGCCCAGTTGCTCGGGGAATTAAGAGCAGAAGTACATGCAGCTCGCCAGGAAACGAGCTCTCTAAGAAGAGAACTGATAATTTCTAAGGAGCGAACAGAGGACCTTGCTAGGCAGTTGTTGCAAACGCAGGCAGGACAGACACCTTGCCCGTTCCAGGAGGGAGTTATCCTTCTGCATCAGCTTCAAATCCAGTGCAAATTAATCTGCCCGGTAATGTGCCCTTGGCTCCGCCCGAACGATTTGCTGGTGATCCAAAGAAATTCGCAGTGTTCATCAACCAGTGCCGCCTGCACTTCTTATGTCGACTAGCTGCATTCCCTACAGACCAGGCCAAGGTGGCTTTCGTGCTTTCTTATCTCAGTGGCAGCGCTGCAGATTGGTCGATCCCTTTAGTCACCCAGGATGATCCGGTTTTACACGATTTTCAAGCCTTCCAGTCCAGCATGGAGAAACTGTTCGCAAGACATGCACAAGGGCAGGCCTTGGACAATGAACTTCTCTCATTACGACAGGGTAACCAAGACCTCTTGACTTATATAGCCTCTTTCAATAGTCTCATAGTGGAAACACAATGGCCCGAGGAAAAGAGAATAACGCTTTCCTACAGAGGCCTGCGTGGAGAGCTCAAGGATGTGCTAGCGCAAGTTGTGAATCCTCCACAAGAATGTTCGGACTATATTGACTTAGTTGTCCAACTGGACCATAGACTACAGAACAGGAAGGCAGATCGTTCCAGATTTGATACCCGAGTGTTTTCTAAACCACAGACCTCGAATAAGGGAGCTGACACTGTGGAACCCATGCAAATAGGGGGCATGAGAGGACCTTTAACCCAGAAAGAGCGGGAAAGAAGAAGGCAGCTGCAATTATGCCTCTATTGCGGTAATTCAGGACACTTTCTTCGGGACTGTCCCGTGAAACCAGCTAAGAAGACTGTAGGAGCCGCGGATACCTGTACCACAAATTCTGAGCAGGGAAACAACCTCGCCCGACAAGAGTAGAGGTCCTCTTGCCGAGCGTTAAGATCTGTCCCGTGACCTCGCATTTCGTGATACCCATGGTCCTCATTAGTCCTGAACGTCCGAATCGTTTGCATGCAATTGAAGCTTACATTGACAGCGGAGCAATCGGTAATTATGTGGACCGTGAAATGGTATCAAGGATGAATCTACCCCTTGTCCCTAAGGCAGTAAAAGACGTCATCACTACTGTGGATGGCACGGAGATAGCCTCCGGACCAGTAACGCATGCCACCCAAGAAGTGACGTTGTTGAGTCACAATGGACACCGGGAGAGAATAGTGTTCGATGTAATCAAGGCCCCTCAGTTCCAGATCATTCTGGGAATCCCTTGGTTAGAGAAGCACAATCCTCAGATTGATTGGCGAGCAAAGACGGTTCAGTTTCCAGAGTGTTCTACCACTTGTTATCCTCGACCTGATGTTTCATTAGCGGCGATCTCTTCTGAGGAGATTCTCAAATTACCTCCCGAATACCAGGAGTTCCAAGACGTCTTCCAGAAGGATCAAGCTAACACTCTACCTCCTCATAGGTCTTACGACTGTCAAATAGATCTGATACCTGGAACAACTCCTCCTTGCAGCAGGATCTATGCCCTCACCGAGCCAGAGAACCTTCACCTCAGACAGTACCTGGACCAATACCTAGCTAACGGGTTTATCCGTCCTTCAAAATCTCCAGCTTCATCGGCTTTGTTCTTCGTTCCGAAAAAGGAAGGAGACCTTAGGACTTGCATAGATTACCGCGCCCTGAATCAGATCACTGTTAAAAACAGATACCCGTTATCTTTGATCCCTGAACTCCTGGACCAAGTCAAAGATGCATGTATATACACAAAGCTGGATCTCAGAGGAGCCTACCACTTGGTACGGATCAAAGAGGGCGATGAATGGAAAACGGCCTTCCGCACCAAGTACGGGCTATTCGAATATCAAGTGATGCCCTTTGGACTGTGTAATGCTCCTGCTGCTTTCCAATATTTTATGAACGATGTCCTTAGAGAGCTCATTGACGTGTGTGTAGTTGTCGAAATCCTCGTATATTCATCATCTGAAGAAGAACATCAGCGACACGTTAAAAAGGTTCTCGAGAGATTGCGTCAACATAGTCTTTTTGCTAAGCTTGAGAAATGCGTTTTCAACGCAACGGAAGTCGAGTTCCTGGGATTCATATTGTCACCTAACGGAGTCCATATGGATTCAAAGAAAGTTGATGCAATTATCAAGTGGCCATCACCAACCTCTGTAAAAGGAGTTCAAAGCATGTTAGGATTCGGTAACTTTTACCGCAGATTCATTCCTGAATTTTCCCGGATAGTCCAGCCCATCACCGCTCTGTTGAAAAAGAACAAACGTTTTGAGTGGCCTTCTGAAGCGGAACAAGCTTTTCAAGACTTAAAAGCTAAATTCATTTCTGCACCTGTTTTAAAACATCCTCGCCCAGAACTTCCTTACATCATGGAAACGGATGCTTCTAGTCTTGCTATGGGAGCAGTGTTATCACAAAGAGATTCGGTCACCAACCAACTACATCCGATTGCCTTTTGGTCCCGCAAGTTTTCGCCTCCTGAGATCAACTATTCAATTACTGACAAGGAACTTTTGGCCATCAGATCGGCCTTTAAAGCCTGGCGGCATTATCTTCTTGGAGCCAGACACACAGTCACCGTAATGACTGACCACCGCAATTTACAATATCTAAAGACAGCCAAAGCTCAGTCTTCCAGACAGCTTCGCTGGGCTCTGTTCCTAGCAGAATTTGACTTTATAATTACTTATCGACCAGGTAGTAAGAACGGAAAGGCGGATGCCCTCTCCCGGATGGGAGTAGATGAACATTTGATCAATCCAGATCCAATACCCATAATCCCAGAAAAAAGGATTTTGGGTTTGGTCAGCACTCAATCTTTTGAAGACATCAAGACCACGGTGAAATGGCTCCTAACTCCGACCGATTTGCAGGACTGGCAATTAAAGGGAAAAGAATTCTCAGTAGATCAAGACCTACCATATTTCCGAGGACGATTGCACTTGCCCTGTGAGAAACTACAAAAACAAGTAATCTCCGGTTATCATGATTCTCTAATGGAGGGGCACCCTGGCATTACCAAAACCATGGAAAAGATTAAAAGACATTTCTGGTGGCCATCGTGGAAAAGGGATATTAGAGACTTTGTAATCTCCTGCGGTGTGTGTGCCCAGAATAAAAGTCAAAAGCAAAAGCCAGCCGGCCTATTACAGCCACTTGACATTCCTCCCTGTCCATGGCATATCCTGTCCATGGATTTTATCACAGACTTACCTCCATGCTTGGGATATACTACCATCTTAGTAGTCGTGGATCTATTCGCGAAAATGGCTCACTTTATACCCTTGAAGGGTCTCCCTTCAGCCTCAGTATTGGCCCGGGAATTCTTGGCAAACATCGTTCGCTTACACGGTTTTCCTTCGGTTTTAGTCTCCGATAGGGGAAGTCAATTCATCTCCCACTTCTGGCGCAGTTGCTGTCGTCTAGCCCAAGTTGATGTAAGACTTTCGACCAGTCACCATCCCCAAACTGACGGACAAACCGAAAGGACAAACCAGACATTAGAACAATATCTACGCTGCATGCTCCAACAAACAGAAAAACCCTGGAAGGACATTCTTTGGATCGCTGAATACGCTTACAACAATTCGACTCATTCTGGAACCGGGAAGACTCCTTTTTTCCTGTTATATGGACACCATCCTAGAACCTCCAACCTGGATCCTCCCCAAGAAATTGAAGCACCTGCTGTGCATCACTTGCATTCAGAGATCACCTGTGCCTTTAAGGAAGCCACTGCCCATCTGCAAAGAGCTAAAGCTCAATTCAAAAAGGCAGCCGATCGGCACCGTAAAGAGGCCCCTCACTACGCTGTAGGAGATCAAGTCTGGTTATCCACTAAGCACCTGCCTTTAATAGGACCCCGCACTTTCATCCCGAGATACCTTGGGCCCTACCTCATATCTGCCATAATTAATCCGGTGGCTGCCAAATTGGAATTACCTACGCATATGAAAATACATCCAGTATTCCATGTCTCCTTATTAAAACCAGTACAACCAGAAACCCAATTGACTAAACTCCCAGAACCCGTTTTGGTAGACGGAGAACTCGAATTCGAAGTGAAGAACATCCTAGACTCCAAAATGTCCAGGTCTAAATTATACTATCTGGTTGATTGGAAAGGATATGGTCCCCAGGAAAGGTCTTGGGAACCCTCAGAACATGTCCACGCACCTCGTCTGGTCAAGAGATTCCATCTGAATCACCCCGACAAGCCAAAGCCCCTGGGAAAGACACACTTAGGAGGGGCCTTGAGGGGGGATACTGTCATGATCACTGCTTCCAAGGAGTCAGGACCAGCCCAACGTCCTTGGAAGCAGGCCCCTAACCCTGATCCTAGGCACCAGCCGGTCCCCACATGGACCTTTTGGACCTTGTCCTGGCGCCGGTGGCACCAGGCTCATCAGAAGCATTGGTCCCGGCACTGGAAGCGCCAGGCTCATCATTGGTGTGAAGGTGCTTGGGTGGACTTACCTGTGGCAGACCATGCTGCTTACTTACCAGACTCTTAGAAGTCCTCGGTGAACTGGGACTACTTTCTTACCTGGGTGGGGCAGCTCCACTCCCTGGATACAGCACTGGAACTCTTCTGGAAGCAGGAACTCTTTTCTTACCTAGGCGGGGCCGTGGAAGGAGATGCCTCATCACTCCTAGGCTATTTAAACCACACCCGATTGATGAAATGTGCTTCGCGTTATTCTGCATCTGCAGCAGAACGCTCACCGAGTCTGTTCCAGCCTTTCTTCTTTGGATCCTGAACCTGCAAGAATTATACTTACCATTCCTGTACCCGATCAACATCAGCACCTGCAAAAGACCAGAAACAACAGGTTAGCAGAACAAACTTTAACACGCAGTGTTTACTTACCTGATCCATCGGCAGCGGCCGTGTCTCACGCTGCACCTTCGCCTGCAAAGATAAACAGCATTATCATACTTACTGGCACGCTGTGCATTCCGGCTTCTTCACGCTGCATCTTCACCTGCAAAGATAAACAGCATTATCATACTTACTGGCACGCTGTGCATTCCGGCTTCTTCACGCTGCATCTTCACCTGCAAAGATAAACAGCATTATTCTACTTACCGGCACGCTGTGCATTCCGGATTCTTCACGCTGCATCTTCACCTGCAAAGATAAACAGCAGTGTTACACTTACCGGCATGCGGCGAATTCCGGAGTTCTTCATTCTGCATCGTCGCCTGCAAAGACAAAGAAAGAGACAGTAAGAGCGCTTGCCATACTAACGCAATTCCAGGCGCTTCTCCGCCACGCATAAAAAGACTATAAAGAGTAAAGGTGTCCAGAAACTTACCGGTTGTGCAGACAACGACGGTACCCATCCTCTGAAGTCAAGAGGCCAACGTTTCACCAGTGAAGGAACTGGCAACGGCGCCCTGCACTAGACGCAGATGGAGAGCCCAGCATTCACCTATCTAAGGTGAGCACGTTGACCTGGGAGGGGGGCTCAACAGTCAGGCTGAGAGGAGAGAGATAGGGACATTCACAACCCAGACCTTTAACCCCCATATTATTTCACCTGCAGAAACCTCACCCTTCGAGTCCGACACACAGTGCGGAGAGGTTCGACCCCAGAAGCCAACCGAATCCTGCACATCACGTTTCGTGTTACAGACACCTTCCTGCCAAGACCCGCGCCGCCGTTGGAATCAGGTGAGCGTTACAGTACTCAAACGGAACAGAAAAAACAGCAGTCTGCTACAAAAAAGAGTATACAATGGGACAACTTCAGCATCTTTAACTCCCCAAACGGTAACAAGTCACCTAAAAGCTCCAATTTGCCGAAGGTCTTTTTCTTTAAGGAAAGTTCGCAGAGAAAAGACTGCAACGATGCCTAGACTAAGACAGGGGAAACTAGCAAGAAACAAACCGTCGGGGAGCCCAAAGGCGGCAAGAGTCCAAATGAAAAAATCCACAGAACTCGCCAATCCCCCACACCAAACGAACAATCGCTTCTAAAACTACACAACTCGACAGGTCGGCAAAGGCAGCAAGGAGCGAACACTAGTATCAGAAAACCACTGGACACTGGAATAAATAACCAAATTGGGGCCTATGACAGAAAAGGCGAAATCCTGGACAGACCAAACAAGGTCGCAAACAGACATATGCCAGCTGAATCAAGATGAGAAATCCCCAAGAACAGCAGAGGAATTCCTCGCTGACACGTCTTCAATGAATATTTCAGAGCATCTAAATGAAACCCTCTCAGAGGAAGAGGAAAAGACACCAAGGACACACACTACCGACAAGGACTCGCAAAGGGCCCAGACAACAAAGGCGCAACCCGCAAAAACACACAGCGGGGAGAGTCTAAGAAAGCCTCAGGAAGAAGCCTCGTGCAGCAGAAGAAGGCAGACAGTGCATGAGAGCATTAGAGTCCACCAAGCTACACTGGCAGTGTCACCAAGAAATCGCCATCGTTGCGGAAGCGACTCACCCCAAAACAGAAAAATTCAGAGAAGGAAATAGCTGTGAAGAAGGTGGATGGAGACCCTTCTAGACACAGTAATCCCAGACTCCTGGGAAGAGACCAAAATGAAAGAAACCAAAGGACAGAATACCCCGAAAACTATGCCAGACGAGCCCGACAAGGAAGATCAGAATACAGTTCAGCGACACTGACCTTGAAGCTAGAACAAGCAACAAGGAATAAAGATGAAATGGTGTTAAGTAGAAGAACAGTGAGAAACATCTTCAGTAAAGTCACGACACTGAAAAGCCTGAAATTAGAGGATTATGTGAGGATCGAACCATACCACAGAGGGACAACCGCAAAAGCCGGTATACACATAAGAGTCGCTGCCCTCCCGTCTTCCATCAAAAAAGCCTTAGACGACCTAACCTCACGAGGCTTCCATCTATCAATACTGACTAAATTCAAGCCAGACCCTACCGCACCAGACTACAGGCTGAAGCAATCACCAAGCAGGAGTCATTGCAAGTCCAAAACAGAAGACCTATATAACACCACAAGCATGCCTAGGGACAGAGTCAAGCCAACAGACCCAAGGCAACTGGGTAATAGCAGGTCACCTTACATAATGGAGTCGGACCCAAAAAGGGACAGGACGCCAAGAAAAGACTCAGGGAGCGACGATCAAAGCTCGGAGCGACAATACAACTACCAGGAAGGGGCTTGGAGTACACCAACAGCCTCAGTGACATCAAAGAGCTTCGAGTTTGCAGACAGCACCGCAGGCAAGCGTCTGAATCCGGAGGCAAGAAAATCAATGTCCTCACCATTGAAATAACTATGGGTGTGGTTGCCAAAAACGCTGTCGCTTCAGAGCAAAAAATAGCTATTTGCTACCGACGGTATCGAGGCACAACCGTTGGGGAAGCTAGAAGAACCTGTCTATCCGACGACCACACTAACTTTCGGGTCCTGGAACACGCAGGGATATAGGCATCTGATGCAAAGAGGTAACGTTAACTTAAACGACTACGACATCTTAGTTCTTCAAGAAACTTGGCTATTAGAAACTCCACTTCTCGACGGGTTTACTATAGTGAACTCACCAGCAAAAATAAAAACGCTCTGGGCCGTCCATCTGCAGGAATTTTACTTGCGGTCCAATCAGGCAGAGGAATCACCATCGAACGGACTCTGTCAGTCTCCCTGACTCACCTAGCAGTGCTGACAATCTGGACCGTGCCAGATCCCAAAATAAAGAAGAGACAATAAATTACTGGTCGCAATTATCGTCGTCTATTGGAACCCCCAAATCACAATGGATGAAGGCTTTTTAAACTCCATCGAAACAACAGTCAATATGCTTTATACTGAATATGATGTGACCCATATCATGATATGCGGAGATTTAAATGCCAGATCCCCCCCTCCAGAGAGGAAACACAACACCACTCCAGCGGAGGAAAGAGGAATACGATGGTTGGAGCTGATGGAGTTGCGGGGCTGTTCTAATTTCGGGCATGCGTTCCCAAATCCAAACCGATACCCGACATGGGAAAGAGACATCTCAAGAGCCACTATCGGCTACATATTTGCGAGTGACAACATGCTAAAACTGGCAACTTCGTTTGAAGTCATGAAAACGGTCGCAAGCGACCACAATTTGCTCAAGGCAACATGGACGATGCCTAGCCGGGAAACATTGAGGACTGAATCACAAACAGAGTGCAACAATCAAGGGTCCCGACTAAAATTAACAGAGCAAAGAATAAAAGAGCTAACACTCAATTGCCACAACCATTTGGGTTCCAAAACAATACAAGAGGATACAGAACCGGACTATCAACCATTACTGAGCCTATATAAGGTGAAGACAAGGAAAAATCCTGCCTTGAAAGATCACTTAGCGCACCAGTATGATAAGCAGCTGGTGGCGAAAAGAGCTGTCATAAGACATCTAAAAAGGAAGGCACGAAACTTAAACACTGAGGAAGCCCAAAGGGAACTGCACAAAGAAACAACTTTATGCAAAGCCGACTAAGAACTCACAACTCAGCCTATACCAAAAAGACTCTGAAGCAATGCTGACAAAAATGGGGGGAAAGAATGCCAGAGCATTCTGGATGCTGATTAAATCCTCAGGAGCACACACCGAGCCAGGCCTGACAAACAGCATGGGTGAAATCAGCTGGATAGCTTTTCAATGCAGTCTTCAGAGGCTCAGCTGAGACAGAAAATGCTGATAACATTGAGACAAGCGATGAGTGGATAGCGGACAGAGAGAACATTCAAACAGTCATCCGCAAACTAACAAGCTGAAGGGCCCCAGGACCGGACGGAGATGACAAATGACGACCCGAAAAATGTTCCCGAAGAATGGTCTACCTTCATCAGCATGGTCATTAAAACATGTGTCGCCAGCAGATCGGTACCGAGATCATGGACCACGGCTGTGGTCGTCCCAATCTTTAAAAAGGGAGACAGGACGAACCCACAAAACTACCGACCAATCACACTCTTAGACACGATTGAAAAGTGTTTGCCTCACTCCTTCTGCATGATTTTCAAGCCTGGATCAAACCCGCTAATCTCAAAGATCCATTCCAAGCGGGATTTTCAGGACCATTGTCAATATCATGCTCCTAAGTACCCCCAAAAGCAAAACCCAAGAGGGATCGTCAAGGCTGTATCTGGCATTCATAGACCTCTCACAAGCATTTAACATGGTAGATAGATCACTACTGTGGGCAAAACTCTTGGCTGTTAACTGTCCCAAAAAGATTTTGAATCCAATAAAAGCACTCTACTCGGGAACATCGATGCGAGTAAAGCTGAACAAAAAAGGCATACTATCGGACGCAATCACAACAACAAGAGGGCTAAAGCAGGGCTGCCCTCTTGCACCGGCATTGTTCACAGCTTTTCTAGGAGATTACAAGGACTCAACAACAACAGTGAAAGCATTCCCACCATGTATCGGTGGAACGCCGGTCCAAAGAACACTATACGCTGACAACATCACCTCGGTGGATCAAACACTGATCGGCCTTCAGAGGCAACTAACCAACCTATCAAGGTATATAGAAACAAACAAACTGCAAATCAATATAAAGAAAACAAAGATAATGATCCTAGAGGTCTATAAGCCTACCACCTACTGCAATCACTGTCGCCGCCGTTTATGTAAGTAATTTCTGACAGGGCAACCGACATATTGCTGATATATTCATAATTAAAAACAATCTCTCACCGTCAGTTTTTATTAGTAGATCATTGTTGGGTGCAAAACAATGGGCTTATTTAGTTTACATTATAACCCACACAGACAAGGCACAGAAGTATAAGCTGATTTGCCCAGTATCACAAACTTAATTGGTGATGCAGGTATTAAAGAGTAGTCTACAATTTGCCGCACATTTTCTTAACTCTAGTTAGTAGAAATGGATTCAATGTGTAGATTTCAAGCAAGCTCTTATAGACATTACTTGAAAAGTACACCAATCATAATAAGCTTGTTAGTCGAATCTATAAAACCCTATAGAAATATATTACTCAAAAAGCATAATTGCAGCTTTCCCTTTTCCCCCATTTTGTTTTTAAGACTAAAAATACCAGAATGCAATGTAATTTTAGGTAGCTTATTGTAGCATTCGCTCTGTGAGCAAGAAGGAGGCAAAGATAAGATAGGCATCAACTGGGTTTATTCCTGGGCACCTCTTGCACATCGCACACTGCTGCTCCCACCACCTCTAACCTTGACCAGTCCCCCTTCCTCTCTCGTGCTCCCAAACCACTCCCTCACCAAGATTCCACATTCAACATATCCCCCTCCCCAAACATAAAACGAGATGAACAACACAAAAACATAGAACAGGGCAAAAAGAACTAGGAGAAACAACCGCTGACATACATATACTAGCTGACACAAAGCGGTTCAACTGAGATGGAGGATGTCATGTACTGCACTCACCCAGCTACATAGTCAATTCAGCTTCACGGGAGTTACATGCATCCTAACACTCAGCCTCGGACCCACTTCTCATGAGAAGAATCAGTATCCAAAGTATAGGATATGATACTTCTAAGCGCTATAATTCAAACAAAATAGAGCATCTTAAATTGCAAGGTAAGATTATAATTTGCGCATATCATACACTTGAGCGGATGTCCGGTTCATCCACAACCAATATTTCATGGAGAGTGGAGAACTGAAGTGCCTGAATGGTACACCATGTCACATCTTATACAGAAAGGAAGCCTGCATCAACATAGGTAGTTTTTGATTCATTTGCAAAAGATAACAACGCAAATATGTATAAACTACATATACAATCCTATACCTAGTCCCAAGAGTAGAACACATAGCATTTTCAACAGATATTATTGCTCTGTCAAGAGTCTCTACTTTGCTTGTGGCTTAATTACATGCTTTATCCATCAGTTCACGCACAGTGACTTGTGTTTACGGTCCTTAAACACAGAACTCGCCTGCCCTTCATTCCGACAATGGTCACCCTATTTGTATAACCTTTAAAAGATACCGTTGAAGCTTTTAACAAAGATGGAAGGGCTGAACACTATGACTCAGTATGTATCTAACCTCAGTTTAGTTCAGTCAGTCTTTATGTAGCAATTAGCTAAGAGAATGAAACTATATTGAAACAGCTTTTCTTACTTCGCTTAATGGGAGGACCTACTTTTAATGTTATTTAACCTAGGTTTATCAGTGAAGGCCAGGCGGCTAAAACATGCCCTCTACAAAGACCCAGTCTGTTCTTGTAATGACTGACAAAAAAACCCACAAACACATTTCCATTTGGTTTTACTCGATGACTGACAAATGCAACCTCTTTTTGAACATTAGTAAGAGAACAGGGTGTTTCGAATGCAAAAAGGGATTATTTTAGGGCTTAGAAAGATGCACATTATTATTATATTCTAACAGATAATCCTTTCCCCTGCATCACCTTACACTGGTGAAATGGGAGTCAGTATTTATAGAATGACTAGCAAAAAGTACCCGTTCTATGAATGGGTTCTGTGGACAGACATGACAACATGCTTATGAATTGTTGAAAATCAATGATCATGTAGGTTGCTGTTCCAATTGGCTTATCGTTTAATGTGCCTTGCACTCTGAAGTAAACTGCACTGAGAATGGGTATGTGTGGCTGGCTGAGATACCCCGGAACAGACATTGGGGGGGAGGCGAGAGTTGGTGTGCTGCTGCATACTAGGACCTACTGTGCTCTCTCCCCACCTGTTGCCTCACCCTGGCGTGATGCAATTAGTTGCGGTGCAAATGTCCCAGAAACAGTGCATTCTAGGGTTAAGGGCCAGTCCTTCTACGACCACATTGATGTTTCGTCAATTTCAGGCAACCGTCTCATGTGCGAAGGTGCTGAAATCTGGGGAAAGCGATAGGGCGTCCAAATGTTGTCTACCTAGTCGTGTCCAGAGGTTCCTAACAGGTAACTATGCAATTGTGGTGCAGATTGGTGAAATGGTGTGGAATTGCATAAGAAACAATGCTTTGCCAAGCCACAAAGCCACACATTTAGAGTTTTGCTGGAATCCAGGGAAAGGGGTGAGGTGTCCAAATGTCATGTAGCTACTAATGCCAGGAGGGTCCTAACGGCTAACTATGCAACATTTGATGCAGATTGGTGAAACTGTGTGGAATTGTATAAGGAACAACGGTTCGTCACAAACCCAACCACAAATCCACACATTTTTACTTTCATAAATATAGATTTCTAGTAATTCACATTTTAGAATATCATTTTAAAACAAAAATAAATAATTTGATAAGACTTCGTAATTTTCTTTAGTTCTTCATTAGTCTTGAAAATTCAATACAATGCGTTTCAGGATAAAAATTCCTTATCGTGGGGCAGGTTTCAATATCTGTTAAATAACATATATTTAAATATGCAAAATATAACAAACACCCTACTGTAACAAATAATATTCCATTTTTTACTATAATAATGAATGATGTTAATCTCACATTTATTGACATATTTATCAGCTATAACGGCTCAAGCTTTCGAAATTGCATTAATTTTGTATACAATTGTAATCTCTGTTGTTTATCTTCTGATTATTTAAATTTACACCACAAAATTGCCTTAGCAAATTTAAAACACAAACTGCAAATTTACACCTCAAAGTTGCCTTAGCACATTTACACCATAAACGAGCCAACACGTGTTTCGCATAGAGGTCACAATATCTTTCTTGTAACCTCTAGTGAGCTTCTCCTGGGCTACATTAACATTTTATAATGCAAATCTTGATGTCAACAATTTAGATTTCTGTACACATACCTATTATCTTACATGGAACAATAAAGAAAAGAGAAAAATAAAGACAAATGATAAAATTAACAATGTATGTACAATTACACTGTACCAATCTATGAACATTGTATTAATTGTGTAATGTAATATTCATCAGATTTATGTGTTCATAATAAACAATAACCCCTGAAAATACCAAAGGCCAAAACTTATACCTCCCACCATTTCTATTGATCTAACACACGTGGAGCACACATCCACATTTAATATTTTCAAAAGAATTTTACCATAGCAAAAAATATTAATTTATTCCAGCTTCTTTTTCCATTGTTACAGCCTGCTTGTCACTCTTTCTTTATGACAATTTAGAACAAAGGATGCCTCCATTAACTGATATCCATTTATGATTTACAGATTAAAGATTAAACCTTTTCCTGTGTTCCTTCAGAACAAGGTTTAACGATTACCTCCGTGTGGTATATTCCTAATTCAATATTGTTCTTATTAGTCTTCTGTTCATAATTTTGTGTTTTCATGAATTCTACAAGTAAAATAAACCAAACAATAGGAATCCTGCTAATCTAGCTTTTCATTTGTACTATATACAGTTCATTATTATTCCCCAATCTCCTACCTTTTTTTCTTTCAAAAACCTGACGCGTGCTGGGATAAGCACATAGATTTGGCGTCTGGATACCCCTCAGTGCCATCCAGAAAGCCATTATTATAGAGGTCTTCATAGTCAAAGAAAGAGGACTATCTTAACTCAGTTTAAGAAATATCCTTCATGATGTTGACCAACATAAAATAAGGACTATAGATCCTTCTCTCATGCGAGCAAAACTGAAAATGAACAGCAAATGTCAATATAGTCATTTCCTCGTGATAGCAAAACTGCACATTTAAAAGCAAATGTCAATATATTAATTTCCACTTGATGCTTCATATCTTCTCTCATATAATACTTGATCACCTCATTGCCTACTTACCAAAATAGCTTTGATGCACAAACTCCTGCATGCAATCAACATAAAGGAAGGGCTATCAATCCATCTGTTATGAGCTCATGCAGCTGGCCCCAGATGATCCATAATCACCATGTTGGAGTGAAGTATAATCTATACTTCCCCCAGTGATGTAAATCCCTCAACTCTCATATATCCGAATGCCGCTCTTCATATTTTATTCATTTGTAATTTCTTTCCTATCTCCTGTTTTTATGAATCATTACCAACCTGATTTTCCTTTCAAGTATCAATTCCTATTCATAATATGCCACCCATCATTGTATGTACCTATGGCCTGAATGTTCAGAGCTTATTTATGTGATACATCTTCAATGTCCACACATCCCCTATTTCTTACGTAACTTACTGGGAACAGTAATGTTCCCATGCTGATTATTTTGATTCCTAGTCATCCAAATCTCAACCTTAAAACACATGTAACTCATGATCAGAATTTAAACCATTAGTACTTCTAAATAGAACATTAATCCTGCTTCTTGTCGTCTCGGGACTTTTTGCAAATCTCCTTCTCTTCCATCTTGAATGATTCCTTTGATGCCACAAATTCGAATTTTATCCAATTTCTCATTCTTGTGTATCGAATTACAGTGAACGCCAGAGGATACTTCAGATCTTGTGTTTCCAGCGCTCTCAAGTGTTCATATGTCTGTATACGTAATGGTCTGATAGTACTGTCAATATACATGTTTCCACATATGCAGGTAATGCCATACACTACAAAATTATTTTTGCAATTAATACATTCTTTGATTTTAACAATGGCATCTTCTCAATCAGTGAAAACCTTGCAATTGTCTGTATATATACAATAATTGCAGTCACCACATCTAAAGAAACCATTTGGTTTATTTGTCAACCATTGTGCATCTTGGCTGCATTTTACATCCTCTTTTAAGAAACTATGAGCTATTAGGTTCTCTATTGTGGGTGCTTTGTTATAAAGACTTTTAGGTGTTGTTTCAATGTTCTGTGCCAAATCCTTATCCAACAATTCCAAAGTTTCTTCAATATTTTTTGGATAAAATTGCTTTGTGGGGAATAATGTGTAATTAATCAGCATTTCTCTTGAACATTTACAGTGGTGGACAAATAGACCAAATGGTTTCTTAGATGTTGTGACTGCAGGATGTAGTCAGTAGATATATTAGTAACCCCATTCAAACAACTAACGAAGTGTGTAGTATCATGTAAATAGAACTCGATCAACATAAAACGCCAGGGGGTTAAAAATGCTGTCGGAACCTGCCACAATAGGTCTAAATAGAGGTTTAGTTTGGTGTTTATGTATTTTTGGTCAAGCATAAAACACTGAAGCCATAGGGAACTTGGTTGTGTTGGCCAAATATCCAGAAAAGCATGTGAAAGATGGGCGGAACATAAATCGGATATATGTACATGTAATTTTAAATCACCAGTGGCCAAAAATGAAATAGAGAATGGACATAATATTTCCAAAATTGGATTTTTGATTCTGGAAGTTCTAAAAACACTTAGAAGAGGCAGTGATTCGTCCAAAATCCTAATGCAACGGGAAATGTATTGGATTGAATTTTTAGACACATTATTTCCTAAGGGTGACGAAAGACTTTAGCCTACATACACTGTTACATCTAGAATAGATCTCACATCTAGAGTAATAAGATAAGTCATATTACTTTGATATTTGCAGATACTTACTGTTTATGATGTTTATGTATGAACCACTAGACGGTCATTGGGGTGTCTGAAATATTCAGTACTAATGGTTAAGTTTCTAATGTATTGTTTTATGATTGATGTTATATGTTGTCCATTCAGATACGACAGATATGTGTGAAGGCATCATGAAGCTAGATGCAGACAACAGACTTAACGTTCAAACAAAAGATATTTATTAACCTAAGTGTCAGGATGGTAGAAGGCCTAACTTGGCCTTTGCTAAGGTGGGATTTGCCTACCTGAACACATCTAAGGAAAGTCTTAGTGAAAGAGTTCATCTTAACAGTCTGTTTATGTCCAAAACCTATGCTTGCCCTCACAGCTAAAGCTAAACAGTGTGTATGTATGTCAATAATCAAAGATATGGTGATCAGTGTAAAGTTCTGAGCTTCTTCCAGCTTGTAGGTTTCTCTTCAGCTCCCCTTCCCCAAGTTCAAGAAAGTTCCACATAAAAGTCTCAGGATTTACCTTGTTCAAGTTTAAATAGTTTCACAAACGTCTCGGGATTCCCTTTCCCAAGTTCAAAGTAATACAGTTCAAACAAAAAGGGTCTTGAGGTCCTGTCCTCTATACAGTATTTGTAGTTCATTAGGGTTCCCTTCCCCAAGACTTCAGGACAGCAACCAATGTGTGTTTCAGTCTTTCAAAGATCAACTTAACTCTCGGACAACCTGACCGGCCTTCTGGTTTGTGTCACCAGCTCACTTGTAGTGCTCCTTCTTGGTTGGTTTCACAGTGTCTTTGGGGGTCATTACGAGTTGGGCAGTAAGGGTTAATGGTCACCGGTAAGGAGACCGGTGCCTTTAAACCCTTACCGCCCTATTCCGAGGTCCCATAGCGGGTCCCACCTGGAACGGCTGGTCTGACAATTTGCGGGACCGTTATTAGCGCCTTCCCCATTCCCATTGAGCCCTATGTGGGCTCAAATGGGAATGGGGAATGGCATTTGGAATGGGGACTTACCGGGTCCGCCTAGGTTGGAATGTCCCGGTAAGTCCCCATTCCGCCAGACCGGACCCGGGTTTGGAGGCAGCCATGGCGCTAGAAGCGCCATGGCTGCCTCCAAACTCGTAATGACCCCCTTTGTCTTTCACAATGTAAGACGCACTGATCTAGGCACAGTTGACACACCACACGGTCCACCCATCACAGGTCGCGCAACAGGACCGCTAGGCTCTCCAGCCCCCACAGGTTCCTCTGCATTTGCCCCTGTGTACACATTCCTATTCATTTAGTTCCTCGTTGTCGGCCTCTTGACTTTATGTGCAGTTTTATACTCTTTTGGCTTTTCCTAGTTAGCCTACTGGATTTGCCATAACTTATTACAGACTTCTTGTCAGTCTTTGGCTTTGCCGCACTGCATCAGTTCACAGGATTCACCTTTGGTTGCAATACTTCACACTTGTTCTTTTCCCCATAGGTTGCTTTTACATGGGCATTTTCCTTTTGAGCTTTCATTAGCTATTTGCTTTATCTATAAGTTTATATTTCATCTTAGAATTCAACATGTTTTAATTTTAAGTTTTCAGTCAATTCGGCATTCAATATGTGTAGTTTAGTGCTGTTTTAAACTTCCATTCAGTTCAATATTCAAAATGCGTAACTCAACTTGGTTTGAAGCTTTCATTCATATGGCGCTTCATTATTTGGGTGTGGCCCACCAGGAGTGCCCGGCTTCTGAGTGGCTTTCCCCAACACTCACCTGTCTTCGGTGTCTTGCTCTTGCTGCTTCCTTTTGCTTCCCAGGCTGGCGCTCTGACCTCTGCGATCCCTGTTCTCATGCTGGTTGGAATTCTGCATACCCCAGCAACATTGTTGATCATAAATCTGCCCAGTCCTCGTTACGGAGGCTCCCACACCTTAGGGATGTCAGCCGGCGTACTGGCTCCTATTCCGGTCTCAACATGGCAACCTCCTCTTAGCAAGGGTCGCCGGGTTTCTCCTACAAAGTCCTCCCTGTTGCTCTCTCTCTATCTTCACTGGTTTCCTTTGAAACTCCCGCAGCCGCCTCGACACGCTGTGGGTGTGGATGCCCAATTAGACTTGCCTGACCATAGTTAGAGACCCTCTTGGTACTTTGCAGGCATCTTCCTCTTCCCAGTACTAAAGTGGTGAAATGAAGGTGGAGTGTTCATTACCCCTAGTCGCCTCTTCCTTGTCCTAGTACTTTGATATGCTAAATGTTGGGAAATGAGGGGAGAGGTCTTGCAGTAGCCCATGAAGGTCAGGGGAGGGTTAGGTTGGTCATCAATAGGGAAAGGGGGATACCATGTCTCGCCTATGGGTACCCCACACCCAATCTCAGAGGAACCTGCACCCAGGTGATCCTCCCTTGCTTCTCCATCCCAGGGCCAGGATCAAAAAGCAATGCCCATTCCCTGGCCACCTGAAAAGAGGATCCAGGGGGGTTGTGACTGAGGAAACCCTCATGTTTCTGCCATATATCACTACAAAAGTATATTGCACTCAGTTATTTACTTTCTAACTTGAATATTGGTTTACCTATTTTTCTATCTGTAACGTATCACAGATAAATGTATTGTTCAATTTAGGAATATACATGTGATTCTGTAAAGTGAAGTCTTATTGATGTGTGAACTTTCTCATTTTTTCATCATACATTTCACATGATTTAATTGCTTTGTCTACATCAACTTTGGAGATGTTTTGGAATATATGGTCATGATAATTAATGTCTACTTATTTTTATTTTTTGTAATGAATTAAGTTGCATAAATCCATTCATGAGACTGTTTGAAATATATAGACATATGGCATCATTGCGGGGTTGCCGCTAACCCCGTAACACGGAATCCAGCGCTTGACTTCCCGGTACCAACGGGACATTATAAGTCCCAACGGCGCGGGATGTCAGGCGCCAAATTCTGTAAGTCCCCATTCCCATACAGTCCCATAGGACTCTATGGGAGTGGGGAGATGAAAGCATCAGCACCGTTTCTAACGGTGCCGGTGCTTCCGCGACAAATCTGCCTACCAGGGCCACTGCACCCACCAGGGTCAGACCTGTAGTGTGGAGGTCCGGAAACAAGGGTGCTGATGAGCTTTCCGGCACCCTTGTTCCGGACTGCCACACTTGTAATGACGCCCGTAGTCATTTATATTGTCTTATATATACTCTTTGTGATTAAGTTGTAAATCTATTAGTATTTATTAAAATGGTATTAGGTCAAGAGACCTTTTTAAAAAAAACGATTGAGAAAGACTGTTATGTGACTGCACATAGTGGTCTTTCTAAATCGAACAGTCAGCCCCTGTGATACACGCGAGTGCACGCAGGGGCTGACAGGCATGCCAGGACCCGGAATCCGCCTCGACAGAGAATGAGTAAATTGATATGTGCGTGTGTGTTTGTGTGTGTTTTGGTGGAGGGGAGTCTTGGGAGGGGAGGGAGGCGGCAGGGGCTGAGGGATGGAGGTTCGGGTGGTGAATCCCCCCGATTTGGAGTAAATTCAGAAAGAGAAGGTGGAGGTGGGGGCTGGGGGGTAGGGATGGTGAGCAAAGAAATTACATTATTTTTAATTTTGTGGGCTGCCGAAAATCAGATGAAAAAAATCAGTCTTTTGGTTAGGCGACCTACAAAAAATGAAATAAAGACATATAACCATTAAAATCTGTATGAATATAATGTTTTTGCCAATGCTAATTGTGGATGTTTTATGCTAGTAGCAATTCACCCAGTTTGATATACTGACTGTTAGGGAGAATTCTCAAGAATGTGCTAATGTCCCTTACCTTTTGAGACCCCCAGCAACTTTGCTGGATTTCTAGGATTTTACTTTTTACCTGGAAAGAGTGTGAGCCTTTTTTCCCCACTCTTTCATGTATTTTGCTGTGTGTTTTACTTTTGTGTTATTTGGATATAGGGTTTTAAAACAACTCCATAGGCATCATCTTTTTCTTGTGTGTCACACATCACCTACAGTGCAGTGGCACAGGGTTGTCTTTCAGACTTCCCAAGGTTTAAATACCTTCTCTGGGACTGACTACTGTCTCCCAGAGCATGCAAAGTTAAATTGACTTTACTAGTCTTTTTAAATTTACAGACCCAGCACACACTATCTTCCTATAGACTGCTGGAGTGGTTGCCTAGCATCCCCTGAGTCTAAACACTCATGAAACAGTCAAATGTTACCCTTTCCCTCTTGAAATGGCTGGTGGCAGTGGTTTAGAACAAACTACCATGATTGCTCTCGACCGCGAACACCGGTACTTATTTCGCCGTTTCTTTTTGGAAAGGTCCTTCTTGTGTTTATCTCTGCGCGCCAAACCAGGTTTGGTCCCTTTGTTCATTGGCCTTTGGCGGCTCCATTGCTGAAGCCCTCCGCTGGCACATGAGTGTCTGGGGTGGACAGGATGTGAGGGAGGTGCCTGAAACCCCCTGTGCTTAGTCTCCAAGGAGAGCTGAATGCACTGTGGCGTGATTGACTGACTGGCTGTCTGGCAAGGACAGCCACTTTGCTGGGTGAGTGACAGTCAGGCTGGAATGAATGGGGGAAAACTGTTTAAAAGCAGGCCTCTGGGACTTGGAAAGCATAGTCGACCACTGGAACTAAAGAACCTAAGACGAGCTGAAGGAAGATGACTGCTGCAACTCCTGGTGCACCAGTGAAGCCCTGTTGCAGGTCCGAATTGCCTGAAACTCCCTTGACGGAAAAGCCCTTCAAGGACGACTTCTTCCTTTGAGTTTGGTGGGAGCAAGCAACTCGCAAGTCACCTGGACATCGTCTCTATACTGGTTGAATTTTCTTCTAAGTGCTGTTGAAAATCGGATAGCCAGTGAGAAGGATACCAGTTTGTGGTCTTTAAGGCACTCACACCTTAAACCAACGTTTTGCCAAGCTTGTGGCCTCTTCCCTGGGCAGTGCAGGAACCTCCCGACGTCCTCCTTCTTGTCCCCATGACTGAAACTCACGAACAGCAAGATCTGCAGGAACTGCCAGGAACAACGGCCTCAGCTTCTTCACTTAAAAGGTACTGTGCAAGTGCGGTCGAGAAATCCTTTCTGTCGCAGTGAAAGTTTGTGAAATTTTCCCAACTTGGAAGGCTTGTCCTTCCCTAAACTGACATAGAACTTTTCATCTGACCAACTACTTCTAAAAACCGTGGCAAAGACTTAACCATTTACTACTATAACTGTGCTGTGCTATCCTATCCAAGACTCTGAACCATTGACTTTGTCCCAGGCCTATTGAATTGAATTGCTTGTTGTAGTCAACTGAAACTATTTGCCCTACCTCTGAAAGTATTTGTGCTTTAATTCTTTTAACCTTGTCTTTTTACCCCTTTTTAAAGTAACGTGCCAGTTTGCTCCCACTTCAGGGGAGCTGAACTTGTTCAGAAACTGAATGTATGTGTATTGTAGTATATTACATTATTATATTGAGCTGCTTTTACTAGTGGAATGTTTTCAAACTGACTGTGTAAATAAATGTATATTCTTTTACCAAGAAACCTTGAGTAAGTGTTTGTTTGAACCACTGTGATTGTTGACCCTTTGTGTAACCGCTTGTACTGCTCACTTTACTCTTGAGATAAGTCTGGCTGCTCAGTCACTGCTACCACATTACTGTGTATTACAGGCTTGTACCAAGGGTGAACTTGTACTTACACTTGTAGTCTTAATTGTGTGTAGTGTTCCCAAAGGGTACTACTGCGTGTGATTCTGCCTAACACTGACTGTCTCTAAATATATACAATACCAACTTTATACAAATGTGTGAGCCAAATGGGCCAAAGTGGGAGGCCAGATGTGGCAACTGGTGATCAATAAATTAAGAAAAAACAGCCTGTTAAATTAGAGAGATTTGGCTCTTGGGCAACAATTTGTCTGTTTAACTATTGAGAGAGCTGTTCCAGTTAGAGGTGTTTTCCTTTTGAATAGACAGTACGTAATTGCACTATTTGGGGAAATTCAACAATTATAATCACATACTACAAAAGATCTAGCCCAGGTGGAGTTTGTAGATAGCAGCCGGTTAGATGTAGTAAGACTGGGATTTTCCTCTGAATTAGTAAACAATATTGTTTTGTCAGAAGCATCAGTATTTAATCAATTGGGCTATGTAATAGCCGATGTTGTAGAACCGGTAATGATGGGTATACATGCAGATATACAATCAAGCATTCAGGTCTTAATGCCCAGAGACCCTTCAGTAATTCAAGTTAGCATATAATGGAAAATGAAAGGGGGATCCTGTGAATAATAAGGTGGAAAGAGCTGTGACGTATAATTGGGGTTTAATTCTAAACCCTCTTCAAGTGAAAGGTTTCGACACAGAAAAATAATGCTGAAGTGCCTCTGTAAAACTCGCATGATTGAATACGCGAGGATTTAAACATCTTCGATCAAATTATGATATACAGTCTTTTTTGTGATGTAATTTGTCTGCAAGAGACCTGACTGCTTGTTATGCCAGTGTTGAATGGTTTTGAAATTTGCTTGGAGCCAGCAAGAAAAGGTTGTAGAGGGAGACCCTATGGTGGATTGCTTTGTGATGTGCGGAGGGACTCTAGAATTACTATAGAAAACCTGAAACTGGGCTGAAGTGATATTCTGGGAATCAAATTAAAATGGTGGGCTATTGTAAGTTTGAAAGCTAGAACATGCATTATTATAAATGTGTATTATAATCCTGCCACTGTGAGCCTAAGAGACCTATTTGAAGCAGTGTTACTGATTGTAGAGGTATACTGAAATTTCTGTTTTAAATGGTAATATTGTGGATGACATTCTGCCCTATTACACATGGTGAAACGTGGGAGCGAAATCCATAATATACTGTGTGTGTGTTTCAAGAGAGTTGGTGCCGTCATGTAGTAGGTTAGAAGTCATTGACCACATGGGGAGTGACCATTGTCAAATGAGCCTAACCTTGGATTTGTACCATAAAAAGGCAATAAAGGTGACAGACCTCAGTATTGAAGTAAAGCCAAGAGACCAGGTAGTTATTTGGAACCCACAAATGGTACCTAGATTCAATTTAGAGGTGGAAGCCTATTACAACAGAGTTGGTTTTGAAGGTAGGGTTCCAGAAGACTTTGCTTTGTATCTGTAGCAGGTTTTAAGAGGTTTAAACTTTGAGAAGGTTGAATGTATGCTCTGTGAATACTGCACATACTTGTACATTTGATATAATTGTGTAGGAGAGGAAACGGTTGCTTAGGAGACAGGCTAGGGAGGCTTGGAAGGAAGAGAAGGCTTATATTCTTAAAATTAAAAAGATAAGACAAATATACACAAATTGCCTTAATGGTCATAGATGCTTATTGTACCAGAAATATTTGGTAGCAATGTTAAAATCGATCGGGGCAAGTAATGATGTTAGGGAGAAATGTTTGCTCTGCTGCTGGTTTCTTCCCTGGGCAGTGCAGGACCCTCCAGTCTTCCTCCTTTGTGTCAGTCTGACAGTCATTTCAGGAACCATGAGCCTGCAGGATCTGCCAGGAACTTCTGCTTCAGCTACAGCATTCTTCGTCTACTAAGGTACTGTTCAAATCCGGTAGTTCGTTCCGTCTGACCGCGGTGAACGTGTTTGAAATCTGTCGCTAATCAGAGGGCTTGTCCTTCTCTATTCTTTTAAATAACTTTTCTTCCGACCAACTTCGTTTCGAACTCTTGGCAAAGACTTAAGCGCTAACTGCTCAGAACTGTGTGATCCTCTGCAAAGACTCTGAACCATTAACATGGGGGAGGGTCCCTATTCTGGTGCCATCTTGAAGGGGCCCCTGAGGGACCCTCGGATGTGGAAACAAGGCACAGTCACCACACACAAATAGATACACGAGGTTCTATTCCCAAAATCTAGGGTTTATTGCAATACAAAATAGTCACAGTTGGCCAAGTGGTCCCACGCCCCGCGACGTGTGTCTAACAGACCTCGGGGGACGCAACAGATTGCGAGACATACATCAGATACATATATACAAACGGAGCACCTTACAATCAGCAATGACACAGTATGACACATTCGATGCCGCCATCAATTCATTTCCCTTTGAATTAGAGGCGATGATTGACCATCGTGACAAATATGACACCTTAGATCACCATATTTAGTAACAGTTTGCAATCTCCAGTTTTACAGACACCATTCTTTGCAAGAACACAGCGTTTCTGTTTTTCATGGGCAAGCTGCGCGTAGGAGACTGGCACATACCAGGCCTCACTATCTCTAAGTTTAGATTCTCGCTCTAGAAGCCAGCCCGCTCTCCGGAGCCTTACTGGGCTCAGAAAGCGGGGGCGTAAAGAAGATCATAATTTAACTCTTTAAATGCTAGTATCGTACATTGCTATTCTTTCAGGAGACTTGCTGGCATTCGTGTACTGATGAAATGCCATGCTCCCTGTCTTCAAGGATATGTGAGGGAGGGAATCGGGCATTTCTGTCTGGCTCTCCAGTGTAATGTTTCAACATGTTTCTTAGCCTTGGACCATTGAAGCGAAATAATATCTACAGCAAAGCAGTTTTACATGAGGCAAAGTGGCAACGTTAGAGAGAGCAGAGAGAAAACAATGGCGATTCTGGTCATCTTAAAATGGCTTCACTCTAGTTGAACTAATAGCTACGTAATAACTAATGAATATATATTCTTACACTATAAATGAGGCGTTTCGTCTTCGGCCAACCAATTATCATTCATTTCCGGACCCTCAAGGGGTGTTTGGTTTTTCTGGACTGACAAACCCTCCTCTTGGCCATAAACCAAACGTCTCATCCATACATTGCATCCTCCTCAGAACAAATATTTGGATTAGATTCGGAATCTGATTCAAATTCGGACTCATGTACACTTGTTGTCTCCTCGTTATTATTATCAATATCAATTGCCATGAATTCTGTAATGGTTTCAGATTCATTACTATGGCGAGTGCTTGGTTTAGTAATGTTTTTCATTTCATCATTTGTACACACTCTTCGCTAATTTCAGTACATATTATGGGGAGACAATGTATGCAACAACAACATGTCACGAATATTCCTAGGATTGGAAATAGTTTCCATCCCCAGGATCGCAACACTTCCCAGAACCAGGAGCTTATGCGCAATTCCCAACCGCCTTCAAGGAGGGGAAGATCAGAACTTAACACATGCAATTTTCTTATCGCCTCAAAAATCGTGGGGGAGGAGTCACTTACAAATACGCAACACGCTGATCCCGCGATTTTGCTAACACTGCTGCGATCAACTAAGATTATATCAAGGGCCATTCTATTTTGTAGACATTAATCTAATTCCTTTTTCTTCAAAAGTCATATTATATAATATATCAGTTGTTCCATTTATTGTTTCTTCTAATATCCTAGACAGTCGTCTTATGTTATAAGAGTTTATCGCCTGGCCCCAAAATGGTATGAATGATTTTGCTATGTCCCCTACAATCAACCCGTCTTCAATATTACGGCAAGGTCGTGACCTGGTCAATTTGGTTATGTCTGATGTTTTTAAACGAAACACCCCAGGAAACAGAAATCCCAAATAACACATACCTCCCCAGTTCCTAGGTAACCAAGGATATGCTTTTTCTCCACATAATGAAATACACAGGATCTCCCACATATATTGGTTCCACTTCTTTATCAATGAATGCTATATTCCTGCATCTGGTAAATGTTCCTACCTGGAAAGAACCCTTTTTCTTTAAACAGAATGGGACAGAATGAGGGTTATAATTCACTGTATATGAAGGGGGTTCCGCATCCTTATTCCCCTGTGGGTTCATGTGGAACGTGATTACAGAAGTTTTATAAGGTACAGACAATCTATCCTGTGGCATTATTGCTGGTGTAATTAATCTTCTTTTGTGGAACATGGAGCAACCCACCGGTTTCATAATCACTTCCTCAAATTCATTCATATTTGTTTTATCTAGTTGACCAGTTTCACTTTTGTTCCATTTCCCATAATATAGGGCACTCAGAGAAGCATAACATGCAGAAGCTAAGGGCAGGGGCTGTATATACCATCCTATTCCCTGACCACCTTGCTGCGGCAGGTGGGCACAAACCCAACAATTATTTATTCTTAGGATTGAGTGTGTCATATTCATTATTAACAGTAATGTGTTGTTCCCATATCCTTCCCTATGTTTCTTTTCCATTGGGGACAAGGTATAGGAAATCACATGGACGGGGCTTTCCGTTATGGAAATGTTCATCATAGGGAAAAGTACTTCAAGAGGTTGCATTTCCCTAGGTACCATAACACTGTTATGTCAACACTGGGGCTAATATACTCATTATGCACATTACTATGGTTAGAGCCAGCATACAATTCTTTTTACCATGTCCTTTTTTCACCTTATTATGTACTACGTTTAACTCTCCATCAGCATTGGTGCAGGAGGGGGCATTCGCTGGTTCCGACATTCTTCTCGCGTCTTTCTTCTTCCGCTGTGCTCGTCGTGAATATTGTTTGTTCTTGTGCTTCTCCGGATGTTGAAACAGTTTAATCAATATCTACAGTTTTTTTTCTTTTGCCATTTTGCTATCTGCCTGGATTGCTTTTTCACTTGGCAAGGCCTTTGTGCATTTTGCACATCGCTCTACAATTTCAGAGCAGTTGCCTTTGTACCACGTGCGCCCCGCTTGTTCACTCGGGTTCCTGACACATGGATTTAGCACCGAGGAGTTGCGTTTCGTGAGCTGCCTAACTTGCACAACTCTTACGCCACCCTCCTCTAGGCCTCCGGTTCCCACTTCATCCGAAAATAGGAAACAGAGGCAAGAAATTCACCAAGAGATGAAAAATGTGGTCACTCCTTCTTTCTGCTCGGCAGGTTGTACCGATTTGCTCCTGGTACTGTGTGATCAACAAATAGTGCGGGTGCACTTCCGGTCTCGAGCTTGGAGTCAGCTTGGGGCACAATAGCAGATGATGATGGGTGCCCAGGCGACAATGCAGGCTGTGGCGCAACAGAAGATGGTGGGCGCCACAGAGGTATGCTCTTGATGTCGGCCAGCAGAGATGCAGCATCTACTGGACAACGTTGAGGCACTCTCTGCTCTTCCGTTTTTATGGCAATCTCATCAGGCTTTGTTTCAGGATCAGGCCGTTTCTGTGGCAAGGGACTGGCAATGGCATTTTTCGTTTCTGGAACTGCTGCTATCTCTTTCTGGTCTTTGTCCCGATAAATTGACGTGTCGAATGGTGATGGGACTTTCTTGGCGTGCGTGGCATGAATCCATGCCTTGCGTCCATCCACGCGTAATGCTGTCTGTGCTGTTAAAAGTACCTGGTAGGGCCCACGACACCTCGGTGCCAGCGATGTTTTCCGCTCATAATTTCTGATGAGCCCCCAGGTTCTGGGCTCTAATGCATGTCCTGGGCCAGTATACCGCACCGGTAATGCCTCCTGCACCTGCTGATGAATCAAACGCAGGTTTTTTACTAACAAATTACAGTAAATGCTGAGTACAGGGTATTCTACCTCTCTCATTCTTTTAGGCTGAGGTGCGCACCACACATTTGTCAGTCTCCCCATTATGATCTCATAGGGGGAGAGCCCAGTTCTGGCCTGCACTGACGTTCGCATGCACAGTAACGCTATTGGTCATTATCACTGCACCTACAAAGTGAGGACCATTGTCCGACCATATGACACGGGGAGCAAAGCGAGAAATACTCTTTTAGCATTACCTTCACCGTGCTCATGGATGTGCAATCTTTCAAGGGATATGCTTCTACCCATTTGCTGAATGCACATATGATCACCAGAACGTATTTCAGATTTTGGCTTCTCTCCATCTCTATGAAGTCAAAGTGAATCACTTCGAATCGCATAGAGGGAGGTCTGAAACTTCCTGTTGGAGTCACTGTTCCTTTTCCCACATTATGTTGTAGGCACGTGATGCAGTTTTGCACCAGCCTCTCAGCATTCTTTTTTATGAGTGGATTTTCCCAGACTGTGGTTAAATGTTGGATTATTTTCTTCGCACAGATGTGTGTGGGACTGTGAGCCATTGTGACCATTGCGTTTACATAAGCATTCGGCAACATCCAATTCCTATTTGCTTTTTGTCCACCCAGCAACCCTCCAAATCCAGTTCTGCAGAGCCCTTGGCCCACCCCTGTATTTCGTCGGCAGTAGCTTCCGCCTGCATTTCTTTAACAGTCACAATTCCATTTTCTATCATGCAGGGCACTTCCTCCGATTGTACTGTCAACATTTTTGTACTCAAATCAGTGGCAGTCTGTTTCGCAATCTAGTCTGCAAATGCATTTCCTTCTCCCACCTTACATGTTACTTTTTTCTGCGCCTCGCATTTCACTATTGCCACGTAAGTGCAGACAGTAATCGCACAATCAGAGGGCCATGTTGAATTCTAGCCCCATGGGATGTTAAGAAACCTCTCTCGGCCCATAATCGGCCAAAATGATGAACTACACCAAAGGCGTACTGGCTATCAGTATAGATATTTACGCTCAAGTTCTCTGAAATTTCACAAGCTCTTGTTAAAGCAATTATCTCTGCCGCTTGGGCGGAGTTATAAGGAATTCTTTAACTATCCACAACACTTTTTAATGTCGTAACAGCATATGCGGCTGTTGATGTGCCGTCAAGTAGTTTAAAACAGGAGCCATCACAAAACAGTTCCCCACCTGGTTCTTTTAGTGGTGTGTCACTCAAATCAATTCTCCCTTTTGTTTCTTCCTCAGTAACCATTAGGCAATCATGGGGAGGCAATTCAGTCCCACCACTGTTTTCCCCGGGCATTGGCATTAATTCTGCTGGATTCAAAGCGCTACACCTCATAATTTGGATGTTGGGCGCGAACAATATAATTTCATATCTAGTCAATCTAGCAGAGGTGAGGTGTTGCGTCTGTGTTCTATTGAGTGGAACATCTATGGCATGTGGCACCATCAAAATTAACGTGTGCCCCAAAACCATCCCTTATGTTTGTGTCACTGACGCAGCAGCCGCTGCAACAGCTCGCAAACATCGTGGTAGTGCGCGCGCTATAGGGTCCAGCGCAGAAAAAAAATAGCCGCACGGCCAATTTCTTCCACCTTGTTCCTGTGTTAAAACAGACAACGCGCATCCTTCGTTCTCATGCACAAATAGCCTAAAAACCTTTTCATAATTCGGTGTGCCCAAAACTGGAGCAGAACTCAAAATGGTTTTTAGCAAATCAAATGCTTTCTGACATTCTTCATTCCACTGCAAAGGCATCACAGCATCCTTTTTTGTGAATTCCACCATTGGTTTCACAATCAAAGCGAAGTTCATAACCCATTGACAGCAATAAGAAGCCATCCCTATTATCGCTCTCACACCTTTCTGTGTTGTTGGAATAGGCACACCAGAAATACTCTTTATTCTCTCTGGTGTTAATCTTCTCCCTTCCTTTGAGAGTAGGTAACCCAAATAAGCTACTTCTTTCTGACAGTACTGGAATTTCTTTAGGTTTGCTTTATGGCCATGTGTGGCTAGATTAGTCAATAATAGAACAGTACCTTTTTTTCATATCTCCTCCATGTCAGCAGCGATTAGTAAATCGTCAATGTATTGTAACAATACACAGTCTGCTGGTAATTCCAACATGTCCAACTGCTCTTTCAACGCTCTACTGTATATGCTCGGACTTTCAGTATAGCCTTGTGGAATGCGTGTGAATGTGAATGATCGTCCTCCTAAAGTGAAGGCAAATAAACACCTGCTTTCTTTGTGTACTGGAATGCTTTAGAAAGCGTTTTTCAAATCAATAACACTAGAGTATTCTGCCGAAGCAGGGATCATTGTCAAGATCGTAGTGACATCTGGCACTAACGGGAATTGGGGATCTACCACTTTGTTCAGTGCACGGAGATCAATGATGAAACGGTACGGTACCTCGTTACCCCCTTTCTTGTATACAGGAAGAATGGGGCTGTTACATACACTACCTGTAATCTCTTCAATTACTCCCAATTTCACCAAATCAGAAACAATACTTTCAATCCTTTTTCTCCTTCTGCTGAAATTGTATACTGCGGAATACGTGGTAACGTTATTCCTTCTCTTAATGTTATTTTTACTGGTTCTATTTTCAAACATCCCACATCATTGTCATTCATGGCCAATGTTCAGTAAAAGGCCCTATTGTCACTGCCACTGATTTGGACTCAGGGTTTATTACTGGGGTACCTGCGAACCCTACTGAGATATTCTGTCGCCCTGACAGAGGTATGTCTGGAACCAAGTGATGATCTATTGAGCATCTTTGTGCCCCTGTATCTACGAGGAATCTATGCTCATCATTCCCGATTTTCATCTCTACGTAGGGTCCTTTCTGATTCACGGGAATTGACACTGGTTACGACCCCTATCCTGGGCTGTCCTATTGGGGTAACAACACGGCATCCGATGTGTAGTCACCACTGTTATTATAGTATGCACCTGTCTGGTTATCAAACATTTTCCCCCCTCTCCCTCTATTTCCCGTTTGTACAACCTGCTGATTTTGACTTTGCGTAATTTGATTCCGAAGCCTGGCCTTGATTCTGTGCACCATTCCCTTGATCATTCTGATGCTGCTGCATATGATTTCTGTTGTGACCATTTGTTCCCATGTGCCCTCTGTGAGGCCTTCTCTGACTATATCCGCCTCTATTTTGCAAATGCGGACATTGTGCCCGCCAGTGTCCTTCCTCCCTGCAGTATGCACATTGATTTAATCCCAAAGGCCCTCCATGCATATTCGAATTTCCCCAACTCTGTGCATTTCCCCTTCCCCTGTGGTGTCCTGCTATCTGCTGGAGTAACACCCCTACTATCGTCCGCAGAGCTTCTATTCTTATTTGCAAAGGATATTCATTGCATATCTCATTTATCTCCCCTACCGAAGTCCTAGGGCTTGACATCCATCTCATAATTCCCATGGAGTCCACTAGAACTCCATGGGAATGGGAACAGGGAGCACCAGCACCGTTAACAACGGTGCAGGTGTATGCGTGAGAACTCTGCGAACGGGTGCCGTCACGTACAGCTGGTCCGACCCTGGCGGGCGGAACAGCATCCGCCCACAGAGTTGTACTGTTCTGGTACAGAAACAACGGGGCTGGTAGGCTTACCGCCACTGTTGTTTCCGGACTGGCACAGTTGTAATGAGGCCCATAGTCTTTCTCATCACCTTGAGAAGGTGCACTGAGCGCTGAGAACAGAGCTGGGTCGCAGGCCTGGGAACATCAGCTTCAGCCAACCAGGGAACACAAATCCAGGGGTGAATGGCAGAGGGCAAGGGCCAATGGTAATCCTGTGACCCTGCAACAATGTAATAGATCATTTTTGGGGAATGGTCAGGCAAGCCACCTGACATGCAAGGGCCAGTAGAATAACCTCTATACGGGTCAGCTATAGGTGATGTTGAGAAATCACGCAAAGAGGCAGGCTCTTAGGTTTCTGGGGACAAGCCCTGATGTGTGATGTCAGAATGCAACAAAAGACCCGGACACAGACCCAGAAGCTGTGATTGCTGTAGAATTGTTTCCTATTTCATCCCTGTCTATCGAAAATAAAGGACAGTTCTAACTTGCCTTTGGCTGAGTACTCCGTTTGAAAACCGGGGGAGGGTTTGTTGGGCCCTGTTTGCTCTGAGCAGTGATTGCATAGTGTGAACCCGGGTCCCCTCTGTCATTCCATATACATCGTACTGGACATGTCCCGCTAATCGGGACAGGCAAAGTCAGGCACTTTACTTTAAGTGCATAAACCTGATTCCAATTAGCTCTCCTCACACAGATAAAAGGCGCTACCTAGGAACACATGGAACCCTCTGAGCAAGGTGGAACACGAATACGAGCAGAACTTCCAGGACGAAGGTGAACCCACTAGAACAGAGTGATGGACCAAGGGTCGAGAGCAGCGGGTCGAAAACCCCAAGACTTCCCTACAGGAGGTAATTGCCTCCACAAGGCAGCGAAAGACACATGTAGAAGGCCAGATCCCAATATCAAAGACTGCATTGTGTTTCAAGGACACCAGCGACCCTCCCGGGTGAACAGCAGAGTTGGGGGGTCATGGCCAAGCCTGTGGTACTAACCTAGAATTGTTAATCAAAAAAGCCTGAAAGAAATGCACACAGACGGTGAGTTGGCAAGCAACCTGAGAGACTGTGCTAAGAAAGATTGACGTTTGCAACAATATATCGCAAGTGAAGGCTGCATGCATGTGGATGAAATGCAAGGAAAGGCAGACCTGTTAATGAACTTTAAAGTAAGGACAGCTGTGGAATCAGCGATACTGAGTAACGGAGTGGTCCGGCAGAAAGGAGTAACCCACTTGAAAGTCTCTGTGAAAGGTGCATTGTTTGTAGCGATAAAGGTGAATGAACTGTAAAAGTGAAAGTGAATAAAGTTAATTCTGAGTCAAAGTGGTCTTGCTGTGGTCTGTAAAGAAAACCACGCACATTTGAAAGTCTTCAACATCCAAAAAGCAGTCTGAGCCTAACTGAGGGAGACTGAAGTGTAAAAAGCTAGGGGAAGGGAGCCCCGGCAAGTGTTGTTGAACTGTGAAAGGTCTGAGCCTGGCAGAAAGGGACCAACTTTGAACTGGGTAAGGTCTGAGCCCAGCAGAAGGGGACCAGCATTGAACTGTGAACTGGTGTGAACTTTTTGTTTCATTGTTTGGGAAAGACTGGATCAAGAGCCTTTAACGTGGAAGGCCAGTCGGGCCTCCATCCACGTTCTGAACTGTTTCAGTGTTACGGTCGTGCCAGAGTGTGTCATCCTGTCTACATATACTGACTTATTGCATGTTGTCTAGACATGGGGAAGAGAGCTGATTCAGCCACATTTATTCTTTGTCGAACACAGATTTTCCTTTTATATACTTACCTCCTTTACACACCTTTTTGTACAAGAGATATGGCAGGCATTAGGTTTTGTTAGCATAGGCCATTTTGATTTGACAGACACAACTAAGACTGTTCTCTTAATCATTTGATGGTTGAGAGAACTCCAATCCTAGTTATAGGGAAAAGTAGGAGTTTTTCCAAACCCCACAAAGCTAATAAAGGTTTAGCAAATTGTATATTTTGTGCCAGTGTCATACTTGTGATACCATCCCTCCCCTACACTACACATTATATATGGTTAGTTTCGAGGGCAAGTATAGGTTTTGGACACAGACAGACTTCTTAGTTTTCTTTAGGTAGGTGAACCCCACCTTAGCATAGGACAAGTTAGGCCTTACTCCATCCTGCCATTTAAGAAAATAAAACATCTACTTAAAAAGTGAAACTTTTGTCTGTGTTTTACTTCATGGTGCCTTCACAAGTTCCAGTAACAAAAAATCCAGACCTTACTGCACTAAGCCAAGTTACTTGTTTAAAGAAATGGTGATATACTAGTTCAATATATAAGAATTCACAATTGCGACCCTTACTCCTCTCAAAGTTAAAGACTTAGAGAATTGTGTAAGTAAAAGGGTCTCAGTACAAAAGGTGGGGAAAATGATTTGATATTTCTCTCATTATTTATCAGACGTCCCTGCCATGTCCTTTAACAGAAGAAACTGGTGAGGAAGGATAAGGGGTAGCTCCCTTCTCTCCTTCCAGTCCTCCGTCATCTCTGACTAGAAATTCCGTCAGATTCTCCTAACCATAGGTTGGAGGAAGAAAAAGACATAATCATACAAAATTAAATTGATTTGGAATTGAAAACAATGGAAATGTTGGAGAAAGGGAAGAAAAGGAAAGAGAGAGGGTCTTTTTTTGAAAGATAGAAAGAAAGGGACCATAGGCACCAAATTTAATTGAAGAGAATGTCTCTGGATTCTGCTTCCTCTGTTTCAGGGTCTTCTGGTTGAAATGTTTCCAACTCTTCTCCTCATCCCAGATTGCCTAAAGACTTGGTGAGTATGTATGATGAGAAGAATGATGTGTGTTGGTTGAAAGCATTTGAGATGGCATGTTGCATGCGTAAGATGAATAACCCTGATCGGGAGGTTGGGGGGTAGGTGGCTTGGAGCCATGCTGTAAGGACACTCTTTCCTTCAGCTCCTTGTGTTCCGCAAAGATCATGCCTGCAATCTGGATAATAGCGGGTTAAATCCCTTGCAAATACATGCGCAGATGGGTGAAGTGACCGGGAGCATGTAGGAAAAAACAAAGATGTGAAGGGAAAAGGACAACTGCTCAAGAGCTCATAGAGATGAGGATCCGGACAGTGGCGACGACACAAAATGGCCGGCGTAAGATGAACCGTCAGGGCACTTACGAACAAAGGGACTTAGTGCCTGGCAGAAGGGGCCAGACGGTGACCCCGGAGGCTGGGAGGTCCCTTGCCACCTCCCTGGCTGCAGTAGCCTTGTGAGTGGAGAGCTGCCGGGACACAGTGAGCGATCCAAGCGCAAGTCGAGAGAGGATGGCACAGGCTGAGTAGCCATGGATGCAGAGCTTGGCCATTGGCAGCCATTGTAGATTGGGCGCAATGTGCAAAGATGTTGGTGATGAAATCAGGCAAAACATTTGAAGAAAAATAGGAGTTATTGAAGGAGTACTCATTCGGGAGTGACTAGGGGGGGAGTGTTCTTTACCTAAGGGTGGAATTGTTTAGGATACTAAGTATACGTGTCTGCCTGCTGCACCCTGATACCAGTATAGACGACTGGGGTAAGGATGAGAAGATGGTATGCCTGAGTGCAAAGGATTGAGCTAGGCAATTGTTGCAGGGGTGAAGGGGAGTTGGGCTAGTTTACGGGGAATCAGCCTTTGGTAATATAACAGGTATGTTAGAGGAGTACATTGAACTGTTGGGACAGGAGTGGACGCTAATTCATGACCCGGGAACTTAAAATAGCCTCTTGGAACATCATGGACTTAAATAGTTACATCAAGTGACACACAACACATTCATCACCAGTTCTTCTGATGTCTTGCACTCTGGGTCTGGTCTTGTACGGACTCTGTGATGTAAAGATTCACAGGGTCCCTCTCTGTCTGGTCACTGCCAGTGTCTGAGATATATCCTTCAGCAGGCTCCTTGTCATACATTTTGTTTCTCCACTCTCAGTGCACTCATTGGTAGGCTTGCCTGTCTCTTTTTCTGACCAACACATAACTGGTCCTTTTGATTGAGCCCATGGCTCAGTAACATTCCTGATCAGTTATTTAATGTTCTCCCTGTATATGCCTGATTTTCCCTCTTTCTTAATAGATTCTTGCCAGTATTTTTAGTGTTCAAATCATCATTCCTCTTTTATAATGTGCTTCAAAAGACCTTCTCTAAAAGCAGGACCGGGATTGGAACTGTGTTGCTTTGCATTGTCTTGTTTCCAAGACCAACACGTTGCCCCTGAACTATCCTCCAGGCAAATGACTGATTCTCACTTACCTGTAGGTAATGAATTTAAATTGGGCACTGAGCAGTAGTACAAATGGCTCAATGAGCTGGATTTCACTTTGAACTCTATGGACACACCAGGGAGGGAGTGGGGTATGGTTCAAGACATTTAAGGGATCTCCGGCGCACAAACCTCTAGAAAGGTAGAAACTCTCTCAGGTGGCATTAAATCTCTGGGGAAGCCTTACCTCACCATCCTTGTCATGATGGAGGGTTGGTGAGTTGTGTGTTCAGGGGCAATCACTGCTGGTTGTCTTTCAGTTCCTCCTCTGCAGATCTTGGACGGTTGGGGGACACTGGATTAGTCCCATGATGAAGAGAGCCTCATGGAGAACTTGACCAATGCCCATCCTGCTTTTACCCTGTCAGGATAAGGGCACAGTCTGCAGTTTGATGGTTGGACTTCAAGTTCTAACAAGCTTCCGTTAAGGGAAACCATCAGCATACCAGTGTTTTCAGCATTGCAGGAGAGCCCTGAAGATGCACAAGAAGACTTTCACCCTTCAGGCTAAATGAAAGTCCCTGCAGCAGAGTAAAGCTAGATCCGGGGGTTTGCAGAGAATATGCAGAAATGCATGCTCCAATGACTAGGGAAAGGTGATGAAACTTGAGCAAGACAAATGACTAGTTGATCCTACTGGTCAAAGGGACTGAGGCACTGTTCAAGATTTTCGTACAGAAGGTTGAGGTTCAAGACGCAGGTAGGTCAGCTGAACCAATGCTGGTTACTGCAGAAGTCCTTTGCACTTCTATGTCTCTTCAGCTCCAGTGGTCGACTTGGTTTCTTGGTCCAGCACTTCTCCTTAGATCCAGAATTCGAGCTGGGGCAACTCCGATAATAAGGAGGGTTGCATCAAATTTGGAGGTGGTTGTCGAATAGTGGACAGTATACCTTCCTGACTGCCCACTTACTGCCAGTTAAAACACACAAAGAGACAACAAAGGCCTGGACTCTTTGAACAGGACTTAAAACACGAGGAGAGGCCATTTTGAGTATATAGTCCTCCTAAATGCATTATTGCGCAAAATAGTTAGCAGGCAATGTTGTGTTTAATACACGATCCAAATTAAATGCCTGCCACCAGAGATGTCTAAAGATGTAACAAAATGTTACTTAAGACAAAGAAAAGTGGACACCAAGTGTCCCCACAACACTCCATGTAAGATGGCTTGTACAGCAATGGAGAAAAACACACGTCATGAAATGGAGGTGGCCACTCCTGCACTGGTAGACACATGTTAGTTCTTTTGCACTGTTTATTTTGCACGTCAGCATGTTTGCCGTTTTGGGATGAAAAGAATAAAAAGAGCAAAGTAATAATCGATATGGTGGTCGTGTTTCCTTCGATGAATGATTGATAAAGAATCATGTGAGTGCGTTTCCAGCCACATTATAGCCAAAACTAAAAATGTGCAAGATCACCCAAAGTTCTACCATCATAAGGGCAAAAATGCGCTCGGTTGACAAGCATTTGTGCCAGTGTGTCTGCTCAGCACACTAGGTATAAGCAATAAGCAATTGACTCTTAAATTAAACAGTAAACAGCGCTTATGCAAACTTATGAGCCATTGCACATAGTTGTCTTTTTATGTGATGACAATCAAGTGTAAAATGTTGAATAACTGGAGATTTCTGTGTCTCAAAACTATGGCCCAGGTTCCTTGAGCCTGGACCTAATTCATTTGCTGTCTGTTTTTGATACATTAGGGAAAGCTATAAACAATCTGGAAAGACCTAAAGAGCAATTTAGCCGGAGAATTTTAATGCAAACCAACCAGTCCAGATTTAGAGGGTAATTCATAGAATTTCGCAGAAAAGTGTCGCGAGCTGCTGGCGCAGAGTGTCCGCGTGCGATTGTCTGCGCCAGGCACGTGCGCTAAAACCGATTTCTGCGCACAGCGTATTCATGGATTTCAGGCTCCCAAACAAGCCGTGGCGCAGAGAATCGCAGCGACCCTGCAGCAGCGCCAGTAACGCCCCCAAGAACGCCCTCGCGCAAGGAAAAGCCATCAAAATCGCTAAATTATCGCAAAGGGCTGCGCGAACCCTGGACCAGTTCACCGGGCTGCCAAACAGCAAACGCCAAGCGGGGAACGTGTATTTCAGGGGTGCGCGGGAAGTTGCATACGCAATTGCAGCAGGGTACGTGTATTTCAGGGGTGCGCGGCAAGTTCCACGCGCGATAGTCCCAGTGCGAGCAGGGTACGTGTATTTCTGGGGTGCGCGGGAAGTTGCACACGCGATTGTCCCCTTGCGAGCAGGGTACGTGTATTTCAGGGGTGCGCGGGAAGTTGCATACGCGATTTCAGCAGGGTACGTGCATTTCAGGGGTGCGCGGCAAGTTCCACACGCGATTTCAGCAAGGTATGTGTATTTCAGGGGTGCGCGGGAAGTTGCACACGCGATTGTCCCAGTGCGAGCAGGGTACATGTATTTCAGGGGTGCGCGGGAAGTTCCACACGCGATAGTCCCAGTGCGAGCAGGGTACATGTATTTCTGGGGTGCGCGGGAAGTTGCACACGCGATTGTCCCAGTGCGAGCAGGGTACGTGTATTTCAGGGGTGCGCGGGAAGTTGCAAACGCGATTTCAGCAGGGTACGTGCATTTCAGGGGTGCGCGGCAAGTTCCACACGCAATTTCAGCAAGGTATGTGTATTTCAGGGGTGCGCGGGAAGTTGCACACGCGATTGTCCCAGTGCGAGCAGGGTACGTGTATTTCAGGGGTGCGCGGGAAGTTCCACACGCGATAGTCCCAGTGCGAGCAGGGTACGTGTATTTCAGGGGTGCGCGAGAAGTTGCACACGCGATTGTCCCAGTGCGAGCAGGGTACGTGTATTTCAGGGGTGCGCGGGAAGTTACACATGCGATTGGCCCAGTGCGAGCAGGGTACGTGTATTTCAGGGGTGCGCGGGAAGTTACACACGCGATTGGCCCAGTGCGAGCGGGGTACGTGTATTTCAGGGGTGCGCGGGAAGTTCCACACGCGATAGTCCCACTGCGAGCAGGGTACATGTATTTCAGGGGTGCGCGGGAAGTTGCAAACGCGATTTCAGCAGGGTACGTGCATTTCAGGGGTGCGCGGCAAGTTCCACACGCAATTTCAGCAAGGTATGTGTATTTCAGGGGTGCGCGGGAAGTTGCACACGCGATTGTCCCAGTGCGAGCAGGGTACGTGTATTTCAGGGGTGCGCGGGAAGTTCCACACGCGATAGTCCCAGTGCGAGCAGGGTACGTGTATTTCAGGGGTGCGCGAGAAGTTGCACACGCGATTGTCCCAGTGCGAGCAGGGTACGTGTATTTCAGGGGTGCGCGGGAAGTTACACATGCGATTGGCCCAGTGCGAGCAGGGTACGTGTATTTCAGGGGTGCGCGGGAAGTTGCACACGTGATTGTCCCAGTGCGAGCAGGGTACGTGTATTTCAGGGGTGCGCGGGAAGTTACACACGCGATTGGCCCACTGCGAGCAGGGTACATGTATTTCAGGGGTGCGCGGGAAGTTGCACACGCGATATCAGCAGGGAATGTGTATTTCAGGGGTTCTGGGGAGTACTACACGTGAATTGGCCATGTGGGTCCTCCCAGGTGTACGCTCCACAACCTCCACGGCCCCTGCAGGCAGCCCACACCACGGGGGACTACCCTGCACCCCTGCCCATGTCCCGCAGGCAGCCCATTCACCATGGGCATGCCCCCCAGCCAACCCACATGTCACCTTGCACTACTGATCAACAATGCATGTCTCCCACCACCCCCACCCCCCAGCAGTGCAGGGGCAGCCTCCACCAGGCCCCCACTCATGTCACCCTGCACCCCCACCCCCCAGCACCCAGGGTCACCCTCCACCAGGCCCCAACTCATGTCTCCCACCACCCCCACCCCCCGGCAGTGCAGGGGCAGCCTCCACCAGGCCCCCACTCATGTCCCCCTGCACCCCCACCCCCCAGCATCCAGGGTCACCCTCCACCAGGCCCCCACTCATGTCTCCCACCACCCCCACCCCCCGGCAGTGCAGGGTCAACCTCCACCAGGCCCCCACTCATGTCCCCCTGCACCCCCACCCCCCAGCATCCAGGGTCACCCTCCACCAGGCCCCCACTCATGTCTCCCAACACCCCCACCCCCCGGCAGTGCAGGGGCAGCCTCCACCAGGCCCCCACTCATGTCCCCCTGCACCCCCACCACCCAGCATCCAGGGTCACCCTCCACCAGGCCCCCACTCATGTCTCCCACCACCCCCACCCCCCGGCAGTGAAGGGTCACCCTCCACCAGGCCCCCATTCATGTCTCCCACCACCCCCACTCCCCGGCAGTGCAGGGGCAGCCTCCACCAGGCCCCCACTCATGTCTCCCACCACCCCCACCCCCCAGCAGTGCAGGGGCAGCCTCCACCAGGCCCCCACTCATGTCCCCCTGCACCCCCACCCCCCAGCATCCAGGGTCACCCTCCACCAGGCCCCCACTCATGTCTCCCACCACCCCCATCCCCCGGCAGTGCAGGGTCACCCTCCACCAGGCCCCCACTCATGTCTCCCACCACCCCCACCCCCCGGCAGTGCAGGGGCAGCCTCCACCAGGCCCCCACTCATGTCTCCCACCACCCCAACCCCCCAGCAGTGCAGGGGCAGCCTCCACCAGGCCCCCACTCATGTCCCCCTGCACCTTCACCACCCAGCATCCAGGGTCACCCTCCACCAGGCCCCCACTCATGTCTCCCACCCCCCGGCAGGGCAGGGGCAGCCTCCACCAGGCCCCCACTCATGTCTCCCACCACCCCCACCGCCCAGCAGTGCAGGGGCAGCCTCCACCAGGCCCCCACTCATGTCCCCCTGCACCCCCACCCCCCAGCACCCAGGGTCACCCTCCACCAGGCCCCCACTCATGTCTCCCACCACCCCCACCCCCCGGCAGTGCAGGGGCAGCCTCCACCAGGCCCCCACTCATGTCCCCCTGCACCCCCACCCCCCAGCATCCAGGGTCACCCTCCACCAGGCCCCCACTCATGTCTCCCACCACCCCCACCCCCCGGCAGTGCAGGGTCACCCTCCACCAGGCCCCCACTCATGTCCCCCTGCACCCCCACCCCCCAGCATCCAGGGTCACCCTCCACCAGGCCCCCACTCATGTCTCCCAACACCCCCACCCCCGGCAGTGCAGGGGCAGCCTCCACCAGGCCCCCACTCATGTCCCCCTGCACCCCCACCCCCCAGCATCCAGGGTCACCCTCCACCAGGCCCCCACTCATGTCTCCCACCACCCCCACCCCCCGGCAGAGCAGGGTCACCCTCCACCAGGCCCCCACTCATGTCTCCCACCACCCCCACCCCCCGGCAGTGCAGGGGCAGCCTCCACCAGGCCCCCACTCATGTCTCCCACCACCCCTACCTCCCAGCAGTGCAGGGGCAGCCTCCAACAGGCCCCCACTCATGTCTCCCACCACCCCCACCCCCCAGCAGTGCAGGGGCAGCCTCCACCAGGCCCCCACTCATGTCCCCCTGCACCCCCAGCATCCAGGGTCACCCTCCTCCAGGCCCCCACTCATGTCTCCCACCACCCCCACCCCCCGGCAGTGCAGGGGCAGCCTCCACCAGGCCCCCACTCATGTCCCCCTGCACCCCCACCCCCCAGCATACAGGGTCACCCTCCACCAGGCCCCCACTCATGTCTCCCACCACCCCCACCCCCCGGCAGTGCAGGGTCACCCTCCACCAGGCCCCCACTCATGTCTCCCACCACCCCCACCCCCTGGCAGTGCAGGGACAGCCTCCACCAGGCCCCCACTCATGTCTCCCACCACCCCCACCCCCCAGCAGTGCAGGGGCAGCCTCCACCAGGCCCCCACTCATGTCCCCCTGCACCCCCACCCCCCAGCATCCAGGGTCACCCTCCACCAGGCCCCCACTCATGTCTCCCACCACCCCCCCCCAGGAAGTGCAGGGGCAGCCTCCACCAGGCCCCCACTCATGTCCCCCTGCACCCCCACCCCCCAGCATCCAGGGTCATCCTCCACCAGGCCCCCACTCATGTCTCCCACCACCCCCACCCCCCTGCCACCATGGGCAGCCTCCACCAGGCCCCCACCATGTCCCCCTGCACCCCCAGCATCCAGGGTCACCCTCCACCAGGCCCCCACTCATGTCTCCCACCACCCCCACCCCCCTGCCACCATGGGCATCCTCCACCAGGCCCCCACTCATGTCTCCCACCACCCCCACCCCCCAGCAGTGCAGGGGCATCCTCCACCAGGCCCCCACTCATGTCTCCCACCACCCCCACCCCCCTGCCACCATGGGCAGCCCCCACCAGGTCCTCACAATCCCCAATCATGTGCGTAATGGTCAGCCTCCACAGCCAAAAAGCCCTACCAAGTAACCCATTCACCCACATGGAAATGGAAATCACATGTTACACCCCCAATGTTCATGAAGCTAATGAACCCATGTCCGTCACACACAATTGTTGCAATTGAATGGGAAAACACACAACATGACATGCATGAAACCAATGAGATGATACCACACAGTGAAGTATGCAAACAAAATTGTATTGACAAAAATAAAGAATGCTAAAGAAAGAAAACAAACTACAATGTGAATGAGAAAAAATAAGCTGCATGTCCGTATAAAAACACAAAACTGGAAATCCAAATCCAAAAAAATTTTGTCCAAAGTCAAATGTAAAAAAATCTCCATGCAATAAAGAACTATGTACAAAAATAACAAGGGTCCGTGAGCCCAACTGAACAAAGGAAACCTACTAAAAAACCTACCTAAAAATCAACTATATACAAAAAGTGGAGCAGTGTCCGTCGACTCCAAATCATAATAAGAAAGAAAGGAAACCTAAAACTAAAGAACTATATACAAAGGTGGCGGGCAAGTCCAGCAGCTCACTCTGTGGTGTCCCGGGCCAGGGCATCATCGAACTCCTGTTCGATGTCCCGGAGGCGGTCCAGTTCCATGGCCCCGAGGGTCCGCAGGGACGACGCTGTGTCCTCCTCCAACCCCCTGCGGATTGCCTCGAGGCACTCGGCCTGCCTCAGGGCCCTCCGCATGGAGTTCTCCGCCCTGACCATTGTGAGCCGCGCCTCTTCCCCCGCCGCCGCTCCGCACCTATGGCGTGGCCCAACCGCTGCCACACGGTAGACACTCTCTGTCCTGGGTCCCCCTGCCCTCCGGTCCGATGTCTGCCCCTCCGATGTCGAAATTCCCGAGCCTTCATGTCTCCCACCATGTTGCTGCTGCTGCTGCTCTGCCTCTGCCCGTGCACTGCCTCCTGCTGCCTGCACATCCTCCGCCGGCTGGGGTGCACTTGTTGATGTGGCCACCCCTGCTGGACCTCCGACTCCCGACTGTGGCAGGGATGCCTCCTCCACCAGCCTGGCCGCACCGTCAGAGGCAGCTCCACAGGGCACCCAGGTGACTGATGGGTGGGAAGATGGCACAGAGGACGACTGGCGCGTAGGGGGTCCAGTTGAGGAGGGGGTCGGAGCAAGCCCCATCAGACAGCGGAATCCGGCCTGGGTGACCTGTCCCAGCAGGCTGACGTGGTCAACGACCCATTCGAGATGACGTGCAGTCTCTCCATGAAAAGACTGCAGGTCACCTCGCATGGCCCGTTGACGCAACGCCACACCAGCCAGGACAGGCTCAACCCGGATCTGGATGGCCACGTCCGCAGGCAGAGGAAGGCCAGTTGACGTCAGCTCATCCCCTGCCTGAAAACGGGTCTGGACGTAGGCATCCCTGCTGGTGAAAGATGATGCAGGGACAGGATCGGGGACAGGATTGCACACAGGCACCTCCGCGGCCGCCTGTGCTGCCTCCTGTCCCTGGTCCTGCACTTCACCACTAGTACCAGTGGGATCCCCACCTCCAGACCCCGTCTCTGGTGCTTGCGCAGCCCCCTCCTCCACCAAACCCCCCACCAACCTGGATGACTCCGTGCCATCTTCCCCTGTTGGGCCCTGTGGGGTCCCAGCTGCCCCATCTGCTGCCGAGAAGTCCAACTGCAACCTCCGCCTCTTGGACCTCCCCCCGGCAGCTGCTGCCTGGGAGGCGGCACCGGACTCCTCACTCCCCGACGAGATGACAACACGGGAGGGGAGCCGGGCCTTGCGTCTCCGGCTGGCGGTCGGATCCCCGCCGCTGTGCTCCACAGCACCTTCTCCGCCCTCTTCATCAGTTGACGCTGCAGACAGGGAGAAACAAAACACAGGCATCAGGGCACTGTACAATGGACACATACACGCATGACAGTTGCACATGAGTGGCATTGGCAAACCTCAGACATGTCATCACAATCCCCAACACACATGTCATTGCAACTGGCACACATGAGCCATACCACAGCCATATCGCAACTGCCACCACCATCCCTACACATACAACAGCATCAGCAGCCAAAGGGGAGCCAGACATCACATGCAACACAGGAAGTGCACCACACATGTACACACACCACCACACTTGCATGCATGTCTACACCTCTGCCAAGTGTCGCACTGTTCAGACGGGCATCCATGTCACATCTGCCAATCAGGCTTCCACAAACCGCTGTCACATGCATCACTGTTGCACCCTTGTCAAATACACACACATGCACATGTACACAGTGCTCATACATGCAGCCGAAAACAACATACATGCCTGACATCACGGACATGTCTACTTACATACACATTCATCCAAACATGTGTGCACGCACAACTGCATTTGCCATGCAAGCCCACACACACAAGCACCATCCATGTCTCACACATTACAGCCCTCGCATGTGTCAGCCCCACGGCCCTGTACACCCCCACCCATACTCGACCCCATACAAACAGATGTGCAACCGGCACAATGGCGAATGATCACCACACGCACTGCTCACAATCAGGATGCATGTACACTCACCGCTCGACTCCAGACGGGTCTGCTTCTCTAGGACCTGGACGTGGAGCGCTGGGGATATGCGTTCCAGGACCCCCATCTGTTCTTCCGACAAGTGGCCCCGGCGCCCCTTGGCATCCGCTGCCTTCAAGAGGCGCCGGGCCTAGTTCAGGGTCCTGGACCTGAAGTCCTCCCAGGGCTTCCTGACATGTTGTAAGTCCCGGACTGCCACCCCCTCCCCGTTGATGGCAGTCACGATGTCAGTCCAGATCCGAGTCCGTCCTTCCTTGTCAGCGCGAGAACTTCCAAAGAGGGCATCATACTGCCCCAGGACTTGCTCCACCAGGACACCAACTTCGGTGGCACTGAAGCTGGTGCCCCTCTGCCTCTCTGGCCGGGGGTTGTCAGTGGTCACAGATGGTGTTTGCCCCGACATGACAACCCCAGAGGCAGGAGTGGGTGGGCAACTGGGTCCTGGGGCTGGGCTGTGGAGCGATGGAATTCCAGTCGGGAGTCTTCGGTTCCAGCAGGGGTGGTCACAGCAACAGCACCCCTGGCTGATGTGCAGGCAGCAAATGGCAGTGCACGTGGGCAGCAGGCAGTCAGGCAGCAGCAGATGGCAGGTGGGAGCGTGCTCGGGGATCTGGGGGGCAGTAGTTCGGCCTTCTGGGCAGGAGCGTGGTCTTCCGTGTGCTTACGCGTGGCCAGCTTGGTACGGAGTGATTTGGCACATGAAAATCCTGCACGTCAGCGTGAAAACCGAGGAAAGGCCCTTAGCGCGTAAGCGCGTCAGCACGCATATGCGATTCTATTGGACCAAAGGCCCTCAGCGCGTAAGCGTGTCTGTGACGTGACCCGCACGGGTGTTTCCCACACAGCACGTGATGACAGAGCACACGTGGAAAGACTGCACGTCAGAGTGTCATCGCGTGTGATTGGTGGAAATGGCCCTACACGCAGAAGTGACAAAGCGTGTAATTGGTGGAAATGGCCGTACATGCATAAATCACAAAGCGTGTAATTGGTGGAAATGGCCCTACACGCATAAGTGACAAAGCGTGTAATTGGTGGAAATGGCCCTAGCGCGTAGACGCCGCGTAAGTGACGCTGGACGTGTGGGCCTGTATAAAAGGTACGCGTAGAACACCATTTCCTTGTACGTGCTTTTCGTGGAGAGCGAGTGGGTGAATTCTGTACTTCTTGTCGGTTCACACGCGATTTACTTCACGGCGTTTCAAGTTCGTATTCCCTGTTACCTCTGACAGATTTTTTTTTTTTTCTCTTTTACTGGTTTACCTGGGCCTGTTCCCTCAAACAGTGTTCCCTTCTACTGTTGTCCTGTCTCCTCAGACAGCGTACAAATATTCTTTTGGCGGGGGTGTTGCCAACCAAACGCGCTCCTTTTTCACGCTCTTTTACCTGGCAGACGGTGAGTCACGCACGTATCTAACATCTGTGCTTGCCCCGTGTGTAGCCTACCCCTTCAGAGGTCATTCTAGGCTGCGTGTGACACGCATACGTTTATTCTTGTGTTACTGGGTGCCACAGCGTAGTGCAGGTTTTTCTTTCTGCACACGTGGTCTAGGAGGGGTTGCGTGCACGTCATCTCCCTTTTTTGGGGCTCCTGTGCATAGCGTGACCCGTCATCTTTCCCCAGGGGTTACAATCAGCCTTGCAAGAGCACTAGGGTACAATTACCATCTGGTACCCAACCCCTTTGACCCCCAATTGCCCAGGACAATATTTTACTGCCACTCCCATACGCACATTAACATCAGTGCCATGGCTAGGAAGCGAGGATTCCGTAAGGGTGGCAAAGGTGGAAGAGCCACAAGTGGTGGCCGTGGTGGATCCGGTAGGGGACGTGGTCGTTACTTGCAGGGTGAGCCTGTCCCCCCATGTGTGGAGGACCAGTCAAGGGCACCCATAACCCCCCCCCCTCCCGTTGAGGCTGATGTGGCTGACACCATCCATGCTCAGCCCTTGTTGGACCAGCCCATTGTGGCACCAGACCTGGCTGACTCCATGGCTGACTTCCAGGTCAGCAGGCCTATGACACGTGCGCTGGTGCACGTTGATGTCACCATGCCACGTGCATCTGGGGCAGCAAGGTCATCTGCTGCACCAAGTAGGCAGGGCGGAGAGGCTGCAGGGGCAGCTGCGGCTCCATCCACCCCAGCCCTCACACACCCAGCCCGGACAGTGTCGGTCCTAGTCCATGCTGCTGATATTCCCCCTGACACCATCACACTAGAGCCAATGCCTGCACCAACTCCCATGCTGAGTGTGCAATCCCACACTCCTGATACAGAGTCCACCAGGGCTCCTGCCCCTAGTGTCCAGAGCGGCGCAGGACACTCAGGATCACCACCACCTTCCAAGCGGAAGAGGAAGAGTGCTCGTCCGGCACAGGCTGATGCCCCAGACACGGCTACACAGTCCGGCCCGTCCAGGAAGCCCAGCTTCACGGATGACGAACTGAATGCACTTGTCGAGTATGTGTCCGCACATGACAACGAGATGGTCATTGTTGCAGGATCCAAGACCACACCTGCACAACGCCAGGCACAAGGGCAGACCGTTGCGGACATCGTAAGTGCCCTTGGAATCGTGAGGCGCACAGCCAATGATTGCTATAAGCGCTGGAATGACCTAAAGCGCAGGGCAAAGAGTAAGCTGGCCTCAAGTCATGCCACAACTCTAGTGACTGGAGGTGGGTCTCCAGTAGTAGACATGGAACTCACTCCACATGAGTCAGTCGCTGGGACCTACGTCACGGAGGAACAGATCCAAGGCGTGGGAGATTTGGCTGATTACGAGGCATTGTCCGGTGAGTGCACATGCATGTGTGTGTCATCCATGTGCATGGTGTGTGTGAGGGCTTCTGTTTGTGTGCCAGGTGAGAGTGTGTGCGTCTGAGTCGTATGGGTCAGCCATGTGCTTCATGCAATACATCCTGCGCAGCTGCATTTGGCCATAGCTGTATCCCTTCTGCCAACAGTAGACATCTAGCCCAACTGCACGCCAGTTGCCCTTGAAGTGTCACCTTGCCACAACATTGTTGCAAAATTTTCCACTGTTCATTTAGTCAGATATTTTCCATTCCACCACTTTTACTAGGCATGTCGCAGTCCTCTAGTCACATGTCTGACATGGCTATGGTAAAGTGGAGTGACTTTGTTACCTGGATATCATTTGTTCAAACATGTCCCTGTGCAATTGCACCATTTCGGACTGGCAGCTCCAGGTGAAGAATCTGACCTGTTTGAATTAGAAAAGCCATTACATGCGGGAACTGGACAGAATGAATAGGTGCTGCCCTCCTCTCCATCTTCACTCAATAGCAATGGTACATGCCATCTGTGTGATGGCATGTGTGTTTCACCTGCCAATCACAGGCCAATGTGTGATGCCACTGCCAGGCAGCATGTGAGGGTGCATGCATGGGAGGGTTTTAGTCATGTGGGACATGTGTCAAACAAGTACTGGTTCTCTTGCTTCTCAGCCCTCATTGTGTGCCATGGTGCTAATGCCTGTTTCCATTTCTTTGTTTTTATGTCTTTGCAGGGGAAGACGCACCTGATACTGCTGGGGTTGTGGAGATGGTGCAGACCCAGGAGGGGCCCGAGGGCCGACCAACCACCAGTGAGGGACGTGGTGTGGTGGTGGGTGAGAACCCACAAGTGCTGCAGGTCCTGCTCTCAAGGGGTGTCTCTGGCTGCACCTCTCCCGAGCTGTACTCAGGTGTTGATTCGGATGAGACCTACGTGCCGTCGCAGGTGAGTGTTCCAGGGAGGGATTCTGTTCTGTCTCACCCACCTGCACCAGGGTCAGAACCCTCAATGGGGATGTCAGTGTTGGCAGCAACGCCTTTGGTGGTTACGGATGCAGGGTCACACTCCGTGACATCTGATCCTGTTCCTGGGCCAGCAGATCAGAGGGGGAATGCAGTCCTGCAGCCTCAGGCAGTGCCGTCACAGCAAGGCGCAGTTCGCCTTGCCCCAGACAGGTGTGGTGCCCGCCGACGTGGTGGCCGTACGCCACCTGGCAATACTGCATGGGAGCAATCCATTTACGGTATGGCAACCCAACAGGCAGCATCATCCGAGATGATGGCTCAGGCCATGGATAGGGTGGCCACTTCCATTGTCCCCCCTGAAAGGCTGATGGAGCGACTAGAGCAGGCAACCGACACCATCTGCCAGTCACACAGGGAGGACATGTTGGGGTCCAACAGGGACAGGCGGGCAGCACTGGCGACTCTGCAGGAGGCCATCTCCATTGAGTCCCAGGGTCACAGGGAAGCCCTGAGGCAGGAGCTCCTTCACCTCAGGACGACTCTTGTTGAGCTTGAGGCTTCTACACACCAAAGGACAGAACAGCAGCTGGAGCGTCTCACCCATACGCTCTCAGCTGAGATGCAGGCAACGAGGGCGGAGGTCCGGGCATCCCGTGAGTTGTTGCATGGGGACCTCCGCACACTCATCCTCCAGAACCAGACCTACCACACCCGCATATTTGCAACCATGGAGGAGCAGACTAGGGCCTTGCGTGGGCTGTCTCCCATAGTGCAACCACCTCCCGATGCAGCTGCACAGGGTGATAATAGCGACAGCAGTGATACTCCCACAATAGGGTAGCCGTGTGGGCCATGAGCCCATGGAGGTGTTTTTTTCCCAGGATCCACGCAGGTGGGTTCTGGTGTGCATCCTGTCCTCGGACCTCCTGGGTGGCCTCCCCAACCCCCCCGGGCCCTTCAATGGCCATTTTTAATTTTTATTTTTTTTTATTTTTGTTTTTAATTTTATTTCTTTTATTCCCAATTTTTTTGGGACGATTTGTTGGCTTCCGTGGTTCCTGTGGGCATACGCTGCATTGTGGCTGGGCACATGCAGGCTTGTAATGTATTTGGTTCAGATGCTTGGGTTTGAGTCACACACACCCCTCCTGCTTCCCGTTTCCATGGGCTTGCAAAGGGTGTGCCCAAGTGACAGTGAACTACACAGTGACGTTGGACTCCCATGAGCTGTGTGGGCAGTCTGTAGTCAATACTGTGTATACATTCCTAGTGCATATTGCTGTTGTGTTGTACACTGCATGTTGCATTGATGTGTAACTCATCTTCTGTGTCTACCTCCCAATTTGCAGGTCCCTTCCTCATGTCTACACAAGGACCTCTAGTCTGGAGATGTGGTCCATGTTGGCAGCAGTGCATCTACAACTCTACAGGCGCCAACACTGCACAGTTGGTAGTGGTGGGAGTGCAGGCATTTCCAGGTGGTGAGACTACTAATATTAAACATTAGTGATGTCATGTTAATGGTAGTACGTGCTCAAGTTTGTTGTTGGTCCGGCATTACTGTGAGCATTTCAGGTGTTGCAAGTTTCTAATAGGGACACTGTACATTGTGACACTAGTGTCATGTTGTGGGGATTACTTTGTTTACCTGCAAATAGCATGACATGGCACGGTGTGTCGTGTGGCGGTGCTGGGTTGGGTTGGCTGACATGGCACTGTCCTCTTGTTGCATTTTGCAAGTGGGTATTCATTTTAGCTGCTTGAATGTGTAACTTCATTGGTGGTGTCAGTGTGGGTAGGGATGCACACATTGTGACACTTCCAGGTGAACAATCTCAGGCTGATATGGTTTTCACGGTTCTTTCTCCAGACATTCAGGATCAGTGTCAGGTTGAGTCATCATTGATTGTCAGATGGAATGTGCCAGGGCAGTGTGCACTCCACAGGGGTGTGATTTCTATGTGAAGTAATTAGCCACTAGCTGTGTACGGGCTGCCTCCCCCGTGCCCTTTCACCTCCCATGCGCAGCGGCTGTGCATGTGGTTGGGGATGGGGGGGCACCACCATGTCCAAGGCCAGGCCCCGGCGTGTTGCAACGTTGTGCAGGACACATGCTGCCACTATGATCCTGCACACTTCCTCGGGGAGCGTACAACAGCTGCCCGCCAGAACGGTCAAGGGAGCGAAAGCGTGACTTCAGCACTCCGAATGTGCGCTCCACTATGCCCCGGGTTGTAATGTGGGCTGCGTTATATCTTACCTGGGGTGGCGTGGTGGGGTTCCGAATAGGCGTCATCATGTGGGGGCTGAGACGGTAGGCACTGTCCCCTGTGGAGGTGGTGATTGGCATCATTGGTGGGGTTGTGACCTTGCTCAGTATCTGACATGCATGCATGTGCAGTGGCATTCATACTCACCAAGCAGCCATGTATCGCCATGCCGGCCAGCTTCTAGGTCCCGGCTTAGGGTGGACATTCGGTAAATGAAGCTGTCGTGGGTTGACCCAGGATAGTTGGCATATACTGAGGTGATGATTCCCTTGGCATTACATACTACCTGCACGTTGATGGAATGCCAGTGCTTGCGGTTCCTATAGATGTGCTCAGATGCACTGGGGGGACGTAGAGCCACATGGGTGCAGTCGATGGCACCTAGCACTTTGGGGAATCGTGCCACAGCGTAAAAATCCAGGGCGGCAGCATGCCTTTCTGCAGGGGTTCTGGGCAGGTATATGTGGCTGCGGACTGATGGGCGTGCAGTGATGATGTTCAAGACCTGGTGTAGGCAGCGTGACTGGGTGGCCTGTGATACACCACCCACAATGGCACTTGTCCGCTGAAATGATCCAGTGGCTAAGAAGTGCAGTACATTGAGGACCTTCTCCAGGGGGCTGAGTGCTTGGGAGCACAGGGTGGGTGATGTGAGGTCATCCTCCCACTCACTCACCAGGTCCAGTATGATGTGTGGTGGAAACCTGTACCTCCCATGCACCTGGTCATCAGGCATCCCGAAAAGGCTGGTTCTGGGTGTGAATATTCTGGCCCTGACTATCCTCCTCCTCCTCCTTTGGTAGGCCACGCCCACTGCTGCTAGGAACGGTATGTTAATCCTGGGTCTGAGCTAGTTATTTTGTTAGCGCGCAAATTAATGCGTTGCGCGTGTTGTAGGCGAGCGTGTGACCCGCGCACCCCTGAAATCCAGTGCCCAGTCCAATAGCGTGTGGAAATTGCCGCGCACACCGGGATACAGGTGCGCTGACGTACTTGCGTGTGTAAGTGTCCGCGCACACCTGATATACACATACATAGGCCAATCGCGTGTACGCGCACTTTTGTCCAATTACACGCGATGAGACTCTGACGTGCTGTCCAATTACACGCGATGAGACTCTGACGTGCAGTCTTTCCACGTGTGCTCTGTCATCACGTGCTGTGTGGGAAACACCCGTGCGGGTCACGTCACAGACGCGCTTACGCGCTGAGGGCCTTTGGTCACATGGAAGACCACGCTCCTGCCCAGAAGGCCGAACTACTGCCCCCCAGAGCCCCGAGCACGCTCCCACCTGCCATCTGCTGCTGCCTGACTGCCTGCTGCCCACGTGCACTGCCATTTGCTGCCTGCACATCAGCCAGGGGTGCTGTTGCTGTGACCACCCCTGCTGGAACCGAAGACTCCCGACTGGAATTCCATCGCTCCACAGCGCAGCCCCAGGACCCAGTTACCCACCCACTCCTGCCTCTGGGGTTGTCATGTCGGGGCATACACCATCTGTGACCACTGGCAACCCCCGGCCAGAGAGGCAGAGGGGCACCAGCTTCAGTGCCACCGAAGTTGGTGTCCTGGTGGAGCAAGTCCTGGGGCAGTATGATGCCCTCTTTGGAAGTTCCCACGCAGACAAGGAAGGACGGACTCGGATCTGGACTGACATCGTGACTGCCATCAACGCGGAGGGGGTGGCAGTCCGGGACTTACAACATGTCAGGAAGCGCTGGGAGGACTTCAGGTCCAGGACCCTGAACAAGGCCCGGCGCCTCTTGAAGGCAGCGGATGCCAAGGGGCGCCGGGGCCACTTGTCGGAAGAACAGATGGGGGTCCTGGAACGCATATCCCCAGCGCTCCACGTCCAGGTCCTAGAGAAGCAGACCCGTCTGGAGTCGAGCGGTGAGTGTACATGCATCCTGATTGTGAGCAGTGCGTGTGGTGATCATTCGCCATTGTGCCGGTTGCACATCTGTTGGTATGGGGTCGAGTATGGGTGGGGGTGTACAGGGCCGTGGGGCTGACACATGCGAGGGCTGTAATGTGTGAGACATGGATGGTACTTGTGTGTGTGGGCTTGCATGGCAAATGCAGTTGTGCGTGCACACATGTTTGGATGAATGTGTATGTAAGTAGACATGTCCGTGATGTCAGGCATGTATGTTGTTTTCGGCTGCATGTATGAGCACTGTGTACATGTGCATGTGTGTGTATTTGTCAAGGGTGCAACAGTGATGCAACATGGATGCATGTGACAGCGGTATGTGGAAGCCTGATTGGCAGATGTGACATGGATGCCCGTCTGAACAGTGCGACACTTGGCAGAGGTGTAGACATGCATGCAAGTGTGGTGGTGTGTGTACATGTGTGGTGCACTTCCTGTGTTGCATGTGATGTCTGGCTCCCCTTTGGCTGCTGATGCTGTTGTATGTGAAGGGATGGTGGTGGCAGTTGCGATATGGCTGTGGTATGGCTCATGTGTGCCAGTTGCAATGACATGTGTGTTGGGGATTGTGATGACATGTCTGAGGTTTGCCAATGCCACTCATGTGCAACTGTCATGCGTGTATGTGTCCATTGTACAATGCCCTGATGCCTGTGTTTTGTTTCTCACTGTCTGCAGCGTCAACTGATGAAGAGGGCGGAGAAGGTGCTGTGGAGCACAGCGGCGGGGATCCGACCGCCAGCCGGAGACGCAAGGCCCGGCTCCCCTCCCGTGTTGTCATCTCGTCGGGGAGTGAGGAGTCCGGTGCCGCGTCCCAGGCCGCAGCTGCTGGGAGGAGGTCCAAGAGGCGGAAGTTGCAGTTGGACTCCTCGGCAGCAGAAGGGGCAGCTGGGACCCCACAGGGCCCAACAGGGGAAGATGGCACGGAGTCATCCAGGTTGGTGGGGGGTTTGGTGGAGGAGGGGGCCGTGCAAGCACCAGAGACGGGGTCTGGAGGTGGGGATCCCACTGGTGCTAGAGGTGCAATGCAGGACCAGGGACAGGAGGCAGCACAGACGGCCGCGGAGGTGCCTGTGTGCAATCCTGTCCCCGATCCTGTCCCTGCATCATCTTGCACCAGCAGGGATGCCTACGTCCAGACCCGTTTTCAGGCAGGGGAAGAGCTGACGTCAACTGGCCTTCCTCTGCCTGCGGACGTGGCCATCCAGGTCCGGGTTGAGCCTGTCCTGGCTAGTGTGGCGTTGCGTCAACGGGCCATGCGAGGTGACCTGCAGTCTTTTCATGGAGAGACTGCACCTCATCTCGAATGGCTCGTTGACCACGTCAGCCTGCTGGGACAGGTCACCCAGGCCGGATTCCTCCGTCTGATGGGGCTTGCTCCGACCCCCTCCTCAACTGGACCCCCTACGCGCCAGTCGTCCTCTGTGCCATCTTCCCACCCATCAGTCACCTGGGTGCCCTGTGGAGCTGCCTCTGACGGTGCGGCCAGGCTGGTGGAGGAGGCATCCCTGCCACAGTCGGGAGTCGGAGGTCCAGCAGGGGTGGCCACATCAACAAGTGCACCCCAGCCGGCGGAGGATGTGCAGGCAGCAGGAGGCAGTGCACGGGCAGAGGCAGAGCAGCAGCAGCAGCAACATGGTGGGAGACATGAAGGCTCAGGGCTTTCGACATCGGAGGGGCAGGCATCGGCCGGAGGGCAGGGGGACCCAGGACAGAGAGTGTCTTCCGTGTGGCAGGGGTTGGGCCACGCCATAGGTGCAGAGCGGCGGCGGGCGGAAGAGGCGCGGCTCACAATGGTCAGGGCGGAGAACTCCATGCGGAGGGCCCTGAGGCGGGCCGAGTGCCTCGAGGCATTCCGCAGGGGGTTGGAGGAGGACACAGCGTCGTCCCTGCGGACCCTTGGGGCCATGGAACTGGACCGCCAACAGGAGTTCGATGATGCCCTGGCCCGGGACACCATGGAGTGAGCTGCTGGACTTGCCCGCCGCCTTTGTATATAGCTCTTTAGTTTTAGGTTTCCTTTCTTTCTTATTATGATTTGGAGTCGACGGACACTGCTCCACTTTTTGTATATAGTTGATTTTTAGGTAGGTTTTTTAGTAGGTTTCCTTTGTTCAGTTGGGCTCATGGACCCTTGGTAGTTTTTTATACGGACATGCATGTTTTTTTTCTCATTCACATTGTAGTTTGTTTTCTTTCTTTAGCATTCTTTATTTTTTTCAATACAATTTTGTTTGCATACTTCACTGTGTGGTATCATCTCATTGGTTTCATGCATGTCATGTTGTGTGTTTTCCCATTCAATTGCAACCATTGTGTGTGACGGACATGGGTTCATTAGCTTCATGAACATTGGGGGTGTAACATGTGATTTCCATTTCCATGTGGGTGAATGGGTTACTTGGTAGGGCTTTTTGGCTGTGGAGGCTGTCCATTACGCACATGATTGGGGATTGTGAGCACCTGGTGGAGGCTGCCCCTGCACTGCTGGGGGGTGGGGGTGCAGGGGGACATGAGTGGGGGCCTGGTGGAGGCTGCCCCTGCACTGCTGGGGGGTGGGGGTGGTGGGAGACATGAGTGGGGGCCTGGTGGAGGATGCCCATGGTGGCTGGGGGGTGGGGGTGGTGGGAGACATGAGTGGGGGCCTGGTGGAGGATGCCCATGGTGGCAGGGGGGTGGGGGTGGTGGGAGACATGAGTGGGGGCCTGGTGGAGGGTGACCCTGGATGCTGGGGGGTGGGGGTGCAGGGGGACATGAGTGGGGGCCTGGTGGAGGCTGCCCCTGCACTGCTGGGGGGTGGGGATGGTGGGAGACATGAGTGGGGGCCTGGTGGAGGCTGCCCATGGTGGCAGGGGGGTGGGGGTGGTGGGAGACATGAGTGGGGGCCTGGTGGAGGATGCCCATGGTAGCAAGGGGGTGGGGGTGCAGGGGGACTTGAGTGGGGGCCTGGTGGAGGGTGACCCTGGATGCTGGGGGGTGGGGGTGCAGGGGGACATGAGTGGGGGCCTGGTGGAGACTGCCCATGGTGGCAGGGGGGTGGGGGTGGTGGGAGACATGAATGGGGGCCTGGTGGAGGGTGACCCTGGATGCTGGGGGGTGGTGGTGCAGGGGGACATGAGTGGGGGCCTGGTGGAGGCTGCCCCTGGTGGCTGGGGGGTGGGGGTGGTGGGAGACATGAGTGGGGGCCTGGTGGAGGATGCCCATGGTGGCAGGGGGGTGGGGGTGGTGGGAGACATGAGTGGGGGCCTGGTGGAGGGTGACCCTGGATGCTGGGGGGTGAGGGTGCAGGGGGACAAGAGTGGGGGCCTGGTGGAGGATCCCCAAGGTGGCAGGGGGGTGGGGTGGTGGGAGACATGAGTGGGGGCCTGGTGGAGGGTGACCCTGGATGCTGGGGGTGGTGGTGCAGGGGGACATGAGTGGGGGCCTGGTGGAGGGTGACCCTGGATGCTGGGGGGTGGTGGTGCAGGGGGACATGAGTGGGGGCCTGGTAGAGGCTGCCCCTGGTGGCTGGGGGGTGGGGGTGGTGGGAGACATGAGTGGGGGCCTGGTGGAGGATGCCCATGGTGGCAGGGGGGTGGGGGTGGTGGGAGACATGAGTGGGGGCCTGGTGGAGGGTGACCCTGGATGCTGGGGGGTGGGGGTGCAGGGGGACATGAGTGGGGGCCTGGTGGAGGATGCCCATGGTGGCAGGGGGGTGGGGGTGGTGGGAGACATGAGTGGGGGCCTGGTGGAGGGTGACCCTGGATGCTGGGGGGTGGTGGTGCAGGGGACATGAGTGGGGGCCTGGTGGAGGGTGACCCTGGATGCTGGGGGGTGGTGGTGCAGGGGGACATGAGTGGGGGCCTGGTGGAGGGTGACCCTGGATGCTGGGGTGTGGGGGTGCAGGGGGACATGAGTGGGGGCCTGGTGGAGGATGCCCATGGTGGCAGGGGGGTGGGGGTGGTGGGAGACATGAGTGGGGGCCTGGTGGAGGGTGACCCTGGATGCTGGGGGACATGAGTGGGGGCCTGGTGGAGGGTGACCCTGGATGCTGGGGGGTGGTGGTGCAGGGGGACATGAGTGGGGGCCTGGTGGAGGCTGCCCCTGGTGGCTGGGGGGTGGGGGTGGTGGGAGACATGAGTGGGGGCCTGGTGGAGGATGCCCATGGTGGCAGGGGGGTGGGGGTGGTGGGAGACATGAGTGGGGGCCTGGTGGATGGTGACCCTAGATGCTGGGGGGCGGGGGTGCAGGGGGACATGAGTGGGGGCCTGGTGGAGGATGCCCATGGTGGCTGGGGGGTGGGGGTGGTGGGAGACATGAGTGGGGGCCTGGTGGAGGATGCCCATGGTGGCTGGGGGGTGGGGGTGGTGGGAGACATGAGTGGGGGCCTGGTGGAGGATGCCCATGGTGGCAGGGGGGTGGGGGTGGTGGGAGACATGAGTGGGGGCCTGGTGGAGGGCGGCCCTGGATGCTGGGGGGTGGGGGTGCAGGGGGCATGAGTGGGGGCCTGGTGGAGGCTGCCCCTGCACTGCTGGGGGGTGGGGGTGCAGGGGGACATGAGTGGGGGCCTGGTGGAGGGTGACCCTTGATGCTGGGGGGTGGGGGTGGTGGGAGACATGCATTGTTGATCAGTAGTGCAAGGTGACATGTGGGTTGGCTGGGGGGCATGCCCATGGTGGATGGGCTGCCTGCGGGACATGAGCATGGGTGCAGGGTAGTCCCCCGTGGTTTGGGCTGGCTGCAGGGTCCGTGGAGGTTGTGGAGCGTACACCTGGGAGGGCCCACACGGCCAATTCACGTGTGGTACTCCCCAGAACCCCTGAAATACACATACCCTGCTGAAATTGCGTGTGGAACTTCCCGCGCACCCCTGAAATACACGTACCCTGCTCGCACTGGGCCAATCGTGTGTGGAACTTCCCGCGCACCCCTGAAATACACGTACCCTGCTGAAATCGCGTGTGTAACTTCCCGCGCACCCCTGAAATACACGTACCCTGCTCGCACTGGGGCAATCGCGTGTGGAACTTCCCAAGCACCCCTGAAATACACGTACCCTGCAGAAATCGCGTGTGGAACTTCCCGCGCACCCCTGAAATACACATACCTTGCTGAAATCGCGTGTGGAACTTCCCGCGCACCCCTGAAATACACATACCTTGCTCGCACTGGGCCAATCGTGTGTGGAACTTCCCGCGCACCCCTGAAATACACGTACCCTGCTGAAATCACGTGTGGAACTTCCCGCGCACCCCTGAAATACACATACCTTGCTGAAATCGCGTGTGGAACTTCCCGCGCACCCCTGAAATACACATACCTTGCTCGCACTGGGCCAATCGTGTGTGGAACTTCCCGCGCACCCCTGAAATACACGTACCCTGCTGAAATCACGTGTGGAACTTCCCGCGCACCCCTGAAATACACATACCTTGCTGGAATCGCGTGTGGAACTTCCCGCGCACCCCTGAAATACACGTACCCTGCTCGCACTGGGCCAATCGTGTGTGGAACTTCCCACGCACCCCTGAAATACACGTACCCTGCTGAAATCGCGTGTGGAACTTCCCGCGCACCCTTGAAATACACATACCTTGCTGAAATCGCGTGTGGAACTTCCCACGCACCCCTGAAATCCACATACCCGGCCAAATCGCGTGTGAGACTTCCCGCGCACCCCGGTATACACGCACATGTTTTTTTTGTCAGCGGGTGTCCGTGTTTGTGGGTACCCCTTTGCACGTCATTTGTCCTGGAGGGCCACCGTATAGGACATTCATCATGGCAGTATATAGGTGCTATTTGTTGGCGCACCTTTTGGCGCACATTTCTTACAGCCGCAGAGACGCTACCGCCTGCTTTCTTGTGGCGGTCGTGTTTGTGCCTGTGCGCTGGTTTGAGCGTGCGCTTTTTTGCCCTATTCTATTCCATGAATACGTGTTGTAGGCGAGCGTGTGGGCGTTCCGCGCACTTGTGCCCTGTACTTCCCCCGTGACGCCCACGTTTTGGCAAGTTGTTCCCCATTCCGAGTGTTACGCCCGTGTTCCGCCTACTTTTGTTTCGTGCGCCGCGCTATGTGCGAATTTCGCTGTGGCCTGTGCGATTTTCGCTGTGACCTGGCGCACGCTGTTAGATGGCCTGTGCGCCAACGTGCGCCGCACACTTTTTTATCGCACATCCGCTGGTTTTCTCGTGCACGGCCTTCCATGAATCGATGTGCGCTGCTTTTGGTGCGATTTTCGCTATTCCACTGCGATTCGCACGTTTTTGCCCACTTGCGCCGTGCTAATTATTCCATGAATTGGCCTGTTAGTGTTTTTGTTTAAAACCTCTGGTCCTATAGCTCTCGGTTTGTTGGGGAAAAATCATACTCTACAGATGCAACCATGCAAGGAATATATATCTCTGGTCTAAAGCTACCATATTATAGAGCAAGTCATTAGTAGTGGGAAAATGGCTACACGTATGAGAATGAACACTGCTGCTGACAGAGCAGCCAGTGTCGAAAGGGGATGACAAACATGTCATGGGGCCACTACTTAAAGCTTTGTTGTAACGCAGTCCCCTCTCTGTAGCTCTCATATCTCTCAATATGTCTCTCAGGTATTGAGAATCCAAGGCAGGTGAAACGCATTCTTTTGATGGGTGAAAAGTGATTGACACCTATGGAGGAGAATGGGGCTTGCAATGAGTGTTCTCAGTCCAGAGTGGGTGTTACCTGCATAATGCCGGTGAGTTGAGAGATATGATATATCAGTTGGTTCCAACATCAACCATTAAGATACTCTACCTGTCATGGGCTCCAGGCCTGCTTCACCGGTACATCTGCAACTTGTAGATTAGCATTTATGTTGGGGAAGTAAATCAAACTTCACTACTCTGTAAGGGAGCAAAATGGCATGAGCTAAAAAAAATAACAAGATGGCAGAAAATCTTATAGCTGCCATTGGACAATACAGTTGCTCCATCTCTGCATGTTTTCCCAAAATTAGTGTAAGTAAAGGAATGAAGCTAGATGACAAAAATGGCCATTAGTTTGTCAACATTACTGCCCTTCAAGTTCCCTGTCTACTTTGTGGAGCAGAAACCTCTTTTACACACCCACTTTAGGATTGATTTAAGCGAACAAATTTGAAGTCGCACATGGAACATTCCCACAGGGGTGGGTTCCTGATGCCATTATTTCCTTTCGGCTAGGGCTACGCTCCTTTGCAAGCTCGGATTGATTGGAAATCCTTGTCTGCAACGCCAAAATCATTACTTCCCCACCACTTTCTTTATTCTGCAAACTGAGTGAGTTTATGATGAAAACACGGCGTGTCCAACTTGAATAAGTGGATCTTTAACTGTAAATCAATTCTAGATAAATCAGATTTTCCATTACATTATCTATATGACAATCCAACACCGGTCAAAAAGAGATTATGGAAAGCAGATTGGATTACTACTATAGGGTCCTCTAAATTATGGAAACTATTTAGTCATTGTACTTCTTTGGAAAAACCTTTTGATCAAGGCTTTCCCTACTTCACACAATTTCCTAACAGAAAGGATAAAATACATTTTCTGAGATTAAGACTCAATCTCCTCCTCACCCGGGAGGTAGTGTGTGCTCGACTGAGGATTCCCAGGAATCTGTGAATTTGCAGGTTCTGCAAGAACGAAACTTGCCTGTAGACCTTGGAACATCCATTCATTACTTGTCTTTATTTGAAGTCCATCCATTGTCTATATTTCCCCCGCTTTGTCTGCAACACTTCTTTTCTTTCATGTCACAGCTTCTGGCTGCACATGCTAAGAAGCAAACACACATCTCTGACTATTGCGGCCATAAAATATGTTCATAGAATTTTAAGTATTTTTTTGATATGTTTCTTTTAAAAAACTGTTTTTTAATGTTAAGGTCTTTATTTATATAGTCAATGCATCAACATCAATATTCATTATACCAATACATCAGTTTGCTCCTACGGTAGTTGCTGTAACATCAAGTCCATTCCTCTTCAGTTTCGGGAGCATCTGCAGTAGGTGTCCAGTCATTTGGTCGACTGAAAACTGGTCGAATGACATTTGGTCGACGCAATTTGGTCGAAAACCAAATGGTCGAATTATTTTTTTTATTTATATATTTATTTTTCGGGTTTTCGTTTTTTAAAAAAAGGGATTTTTAGAGAACAAAAGGGGGTTGGGGGGGACCCCCCAAAAAAATAAAAAAAAGGGATGAAAATAAAAAAAAAAAAAAATTCGACCATTTGGTTTTCGACCAAATTGGTTCGACCATTTGTCTGGTCGACCAATTTTTTTCGACCAAAGTTCTGGTAACCTCTGCAGTAGTGTCCGCTTTTGGTGCATTGAGTTTTTTCTCATTAAAACTAACAAACCATGAGCCCAACAGTGGCTCACCAATTATTAACAACATAATCAAATAATATAACCCCTATCCCTCCCACCAACCGCCTCCCCTCCTGACATAACAAATTAGTAAACATGACTCAAATCTCTTAACCAGTCTGATGGGCACATATTCCTTTGTCTATATTGTATAGAAGACAGCACCACAAGTTCAAATTACATTCATATTTCTGAACATTTGTGGTTTGGGAAAATATTGCTCCCTATCCTTAACATATTCATGGAAAGGAAGCCAGGTCTTTAAAAATGTTGGATAAACCCCATTTTTAAGAGCAAACACCTTCTCCATTGCCAGATCTTGACACACCAGCATGCCACCATAGGGCCTTCTGGTATTTTCCAGCCTTGGGCTAGGGTCATGCGGGTGGCTGTTAGTAAATGTGTAATGAGTGCTACAGCTCCTCCTGTTGCTGCATATACCCCTTCCACCTCTGCCCCCAAAAGTATTACTACTGGCGAATCAGGTTGCTGTGTCCCTGTGATCTTTTTAATATGAGCTAGAATTTCTTTCCAAAGTATTTTGGCTTTGGGACATGCCCACCACATGTGTCCCAAGGTTCCTATTACCCCGCATTGCCTCCAACACTGGGGTGAATGGTCTCTAGTCATTGCATGCAGCCTTTGGGGATTAAGTACCATCTGTGGCAGATCTTATAGGCCGACTCCTTTATGGCTGTGCATTTAGGCGATTTCTGAGCCCTCCTCCAAATCTGCCCCCGTTCCTCTTCCGTGATGTCCACCCCTAGATCTGAACACCATTTATTTCATCATGTATGATAGGTCACCTGTGTATTGTTTTGTATCTAGTAGCCTATATATCCTCGAGCTCCCCTTTGTAGTTACGCCTTCACGCATAGTTAGTTCCAATCCTAAAGGTGTACGTGTACCTGCTTTCTTCACTTCGCCTGGGAGATCCAGTGTCTAATCTGGATCTATTTGTACCTCTCTCCCTCCCCTGTGTGGAATTTGTGCTTGCATTCTTTGAAAAGTAGTGGGTTGCTATCCTGGTAGAAGTCTTCCAGCTTCAGGGTACTGCGTCCCTCCCATCTGTCCCAATAGGTTGCCTTTATTCCGGGGGTGGAATCTGCGTTATGGCACATCGGACTGTGCGGGTCCAATCCTGGGGTGATTTTCTCCCATTTCAAAGCTAAGTCCCATTTTTGTAGCAAGTCCGTTATTGCCTTTAGTAGTTGGCCCCCCGCTGCCCGATTCCGGTTGCGTAAAGATTGTAACGCAGCTAAAGGGATAGTGGTTTCTTCCTGTTCTATCTTACTCCACGATTTATGCGTGTCTGGATTCGACCACCTTAACATGGGTATGAGGTGGGATGCCAAAATGTACATTTTTACATCAGGGGCTCCCAATCCTCCAGTCCACAGTGGCCAGAGGAGAACCGACCTCTGAATTTGGGGTTTCTTTTTGTGCCAAATAAAGCTAATAATCTCCTCTTGTAGGGTTTTAACCATCTTGGCTGGTATGTTTACAGGAAGAGAGCTAGTGGCATATAGTAGCCGGGGTATAATTATAATTTTAACCTACATGCCAGGCTACAATTATTCCACCTTTCCGCCGTCTGTCTGGTCCCACATGGGTCAGCTGGGCTCATCTCTCCGCGGAGTGAAGGTCAGGTCTCTCATGAGTTACAATATAGAAACTGTTATGATACACTAAGCCTACCACTATATCACTGTGGCATGCACCTGGGAGGCTTGGGGCTGGTGCCAGGGGAAAGGGAGGAAGAAATACAGCCACGCTGAGCCACAAATTCTGAGCTTTGTTGCATTTTGAGCTATAATTTATCCTTCCCTGTACCTCGTATTATAAAGGATGTATTTATGTAGACAGGTGAAGCAGTTGCACATGCTTAGATCTTTTATGGCAAGTTGGTTTATGATTTGGCTGGGGTCATTCACTATTGTAGAATGCAGAGGTGTGGGGGTCGGGCGGTGGTGTGGGCCATGGCTGTGGGTAGGCTGGGTGGGGGGTTAGAGATCTGCTGGCAGTTCGGCTGTGATGAATGGGCACTGCGAGGAGCCTGGTGTAGTCTCACGTTCTTGCAGGGCGCATTCCTTCCAGTGATACATGGTCATTGCAACAATTGAGGGATAAGGGGAACCTTCTGTGAGAAGTGGCCGTGTGGGCTCATCCCGTCAGAATGATCTGGGCCTAGTCAAGTTCTTCCATGGAGCTAAAGTTATGCCTCGCGGCCATGCAAGACTGTGCATATACCATAATTACAATATGAAGTTTCTATGCGCCCACACTGGCTTTATATATCTATCATTCGCGCTATATTATTTCTGAGTTTCATAGCACGGTCCTCTCCCCCCACCCCTTGTACACTACACAACTTCATACGGGATTCGCCTCACCTTAAAACGCCTATGGGGATGGGATAGACTCATATACATCCCAACATTCCCCCTTCCGTTACTTCTATAGTAACACATTTGTGCAAATCTTCCCGCCTCACTGCGGCCCCATAGGGGGGTGTTCCCTTTATTGGCATGCAGGCCCTACACAAATGTCTCAAGCTTTCTCCTGCTTGCGCATACTTCTCAGGTGTACATGCCATATAAATGCAAACCTCATCCATGGCCAAGTCAACACATACTTCTTTGTCATTTTCAGGGTCAGGGGGCGGGACAATGGTTGTGTGATACGATCGGTCAACTACATCTCCCACGAGGCTAGGGACCATTTGAACAATGGGGTGACTAGTCTGCACTTCTACTTCTTTGGTATTATGAGGTACTCATGGACCACCAATAGAAACCATCATCATTGCGCTATTAGGCACTGCGTAGGCACAACATCAGAGACCTACCTGGCATGTGCAGAAGATCACCAGGACAAACATGTTGATGGGCACCATCATTTTCACCAATGTTCCGAGCCAGGATGGGGCCCAACTGAACGCAAGTGAGAACCAATCTTCTTCTTGGACGCCAGCTTCCTTTTTCATCTTTGCCCCTATATCAAGCACTGCAGCAATAACGTGTGTCCCATTTTCAGCATCTTGAGAAGGTACGAATGTGCAACATGAACTCCTGATCTTTTTGCAAACACTGCCTTCCATTGCTGTCGGCAGATCAAGCACATAACGGTTCTGCATCAGCATCAGCCTGGGGGTGCGCAGCTCAACTCTTATGACGTTGAACCCTTGCTTGGTGTCATTAGCCAACTTGACCAGCTCCCAACGCATCTGAAGCCATTTAGCATTGTTTGTGCTGGCACGCCGGGTAGCATTAATGATGTGAAAAACGTCTCTGCTGAATAAAACAGCTTATATTCGTCGGGTATTTGTGCGAGCAGTTCTGTTGAGTCTTTTGATTGATAGTTCGATGATCTCTTTTTCCTTTATAGTTGGTAATAAGGTTCTTTTTCAGGGAGGATGCAAACGTCTGGTGGCAGCAGCGTGTGCTGTGTTGTGATGGTTGGGGGCACTGTGGGCGCATCATCAGACAGTGGGCACCGTTTCAGGTAGTCTTCTGGGACTACTAACAGGGCTGAGTGTAGTGTAGCTAGCAAACAATAGCCCCTCCAGGATACTGGGAGGTGGCAGGTGCAAGTACTCTTGTTGGCCACACACCCAGTAGTAGTCCTTCAGTTCTGCGGTTCCCTTGAGGTCTGGAATCAGCACAGTCCTGTTACATAGTTTGTTTGAGCCGACAGAAATAGTTCCTTTACTGAAAAAGCACAGTTCATATGTCTCTTCTTGGTGCACTTTTACCGGTTTCTCTATAGCTGCAATCCATGTCAGTTTTGTGACGTGCTCTGTCCATGTCTGTGCGCAAGTCTGTTCCACGAGGGCCACAGTTTTTTGTGGAAACCCTAAAAGTCCTTCAGCCTTACACGTGAGCGTCCCTTCTTGACACTTGTTCTTAACGTATTTCACCTCTTCGATCACCAGGTAGGACTGTTTTATACAGTTGGTGTTGGTCATACTTGTTTTTCATTTGTGGGCGTCTGAATCAACCAGTTCCAAATGGACATTGCGTGCCTTGAAAGTGCCTCTGATCCTACATAGCGCAAGATGAATTAGGCATTGTGCCTCTATAGTTGGTACTTCATGTGGTACTAAAACCTTTTGTGCCCCAGATGCGTGTGGTACCAATCAGCGCACATAGCAACTGCTATTAGTTGTTCGCCTTCCAACTGTACCCAAGTTAGAATACCAACTGTAGGAGTGCTCGAAGTGACGGACATCTTCAAACGAATCCAGACCTAGGCCATGGTATATGTCATATTTGGGTTTACGTGCTTGTCTTTTCATTCTGTTATAGCGTGATATGTGTCTTTTCGTTAATTTGTTTCTACTGTTTGTAGACTTTGCATCATTGTTTATATTACACAAAAGAATTTTAACATTTGGGAGTAATATTTGAAACATTTTGCTTGTGCACACAGTTGTGTGGGCGTTGCTGTCATTTGTGGGAGCCATATTATAGATAGCTCTGGTCATGTTTTCTGGTTCAGTTAGATTAAAGGGTGTGCTTTCATTCATTCTTTCAGTCAAGTTCAGGCTTGGGGACAATTCAGTTACATTAAAGGGTGTACTTTCATTTGAATTCCAGTTCCCTGTGTTCCTCCCCCCTACTTTTAGATACTCTGCCCAGATAAAAGATGTTCCGCAAAATATTTCTAATAAAAACATGATAAAAGTAAACAAAATGGCCGTGACATGTAGGCCACACTGGTAAGAATACATTCTAGTGCTACTAATTACATTTGCATTACTAGGTAATGAACAATTTGACGTTGACGTCTTCATCTTCCCAAACCTGTAGTGGAAATAATAACAGGTAAAGCAAAGGAATGGGAAGGCAGGAGGATGAGGGTAAATGAGGTCAAATCTGGGGAGGGCAAGGAGGAAGAGGGAAAGAGAAAGAGAAACAGGGAGAAAGAGAGAATTTTAATTCTCTGTAGCTTATGCTTTTAGCAGCAATGCATGTTTGTATAGCACATGTACATGCACTTATAGCATTAAGCTACATCAGACGAGGTAGATTTGTTGCATTCATTTTCAGTAGCTAGGGTGGAATCGGGTGGGGCCCTGCGAATGTCTGAGAGGTGTATACAATTTCAGAGCCCCTTCACTTTAAATGCGAGAGGGGTGGAAAACACAACCTCTTAGGGCCCATGGAACCTGGGTTTGTTCCATTTTCTCACAACATTTCTAACACACACCAGTTTTTTTATTTTTTATTTATTTGCATTTATAAAGCGCACAGAACTGCCCTGGGGCATCGTGGCGCTGTTACAGCAGACTTAGTCATGAACACAAGCATAGGAATGTGTTTACAGATGTAACCGAGTTACATAGTACATTTCACATTGGTAATAAACATTGAGCTTAAAGGTTATGCTATGCTGTGGATACAATGCAAGCATGAGAGTGAATGTGGCAGACTTTAGCGGAATAGGAGGGTTTTGAGGTTTTTACGGAAGGTATGGTATGATTTTTCGTTCCTTAGTGAGGTAGGTAGGGAGTTCCAGTTTTTTGGTGCGAGGTGTTGGAAGCTGGTTCCTCCCGCCCTGGATCTTTGAAACGTGGGGACATCAATCATGTTGGTGCGGTGAGCTCTGGTGAGTTCCCCCCACAACAATGGTTGGGCGAGTGCTGGGTCAGCCGGTGGGGCTGTCATGTTTTGTGCATCATCTGGGTGTGGTGGTGTCATCTGGCATGACACGCACTTGATTACACGTGTCAAGTCTGTCAAATATTGCTTGAATTCCTCCACCAGAATTGTAGCATCTGATGCCCTCCTCACTGGGGAGATGGGCGTTTGTATGTGTCTCCCCTTTGCTATTTCATGGGGGGAGAGGTGGTGGTCCTTGCTTGGTTGAGTGCGTACATTTAATTGGGCCAGCGGCAAGCAGTATACCCAATTCTTTTTCAGGGTGTTGCATAATTTGGAGAGCTTGCTTTTGAGGAGCCCGTTCATCTGTTCTACGATTGCCTTTGCATGTAGTTGGTAAATCGAGCACATGCAGTGTTTTATGCCCAATAGTTCTGTGATCTCTTTAAAGAGTTCATTGAAAAAATGGGTGCCGTTGTCAGATCTCAAAACGTCTTATACCTCCCATCGGGGGAAAACCTCACATACAAGGAATTTGGAAGCACACTTGGCATCTGGGTGGGTGCATTGACCGGCCTCAACCCACCTCGAGAACGGACAGACCACCACAATCATGTATCAAGCCCCATTGCATCTCTCCCCCATGTCTTCATAGTCAATATGTATCTCCTGGAATGGCCCAATGGGGCGGGGCAGGGTGCCTCGCAATGTCCTGAGTGTCATCCCTGTACTGAATTCTTGGCAGGTGGTGCATTGGACAACCATCTTGGAGAGGTGTTCTTGGAGATTGGGTATAAACCAATCCTTCTGGATGTCTGCTGCAATATGTTGTTTGGACCTGTCAGAAGGGTAGTGCAATTGCTCAAATGCAGTGCTTAGCAGTTCTATGGCTATCACTACTTTCCCAGTACATTGCTGTCTCCAAAGAGGTCAATAGGAGATTGAACACTCCCACGCGTGAGCCACATTTCTTGCTCTTCTTCTGGAGCCCTACGCTGAAGTTCAATTATCTGGGATATGGGCAGTGCTGTGTATGGGTCTGTTTCTGGTCTTGAGGTAACGGCTGCAAGAACATATTCAGCATGTGTCTGCACTGGGAGATATGCTGCAGCTTTGCCTGCCACATCGGTGGCTGCATTCCCCAACGAGATTTCGCCAGTGTTGTTGGTGTGTGCTGCACCTTTAACAACCCAACCGCCACTACAGAAGGTTCTGCGAGGGCAGAAATGAGTGTATTAACCAGGGTGGCATGTTACACTGGTGAGCCGTCTGCCTGCCTGAAGCCCCTCCTTCTCCAATGTGAAAGACCTGCATGCAACATTGTGGTCACATACACACAGACTGAATAAATGGTGTCATAACACCCCTTTGATGCCGGAAGGGCCTCAATAAGTGCCACGAGTTCCACAGCTTGCGCTGAATAATGCATCAGTAACCTTTTCATCACTGAGGTCTCATAGTCATCCACTTCTAGGCACACCACTGCCGTCCCCACATGTCTCTGTTGTCCTGTGTCCTGGTCGACGTTTGCTGACCCATCAACAAAAAGTACCTACCCTCCCCCTAAAGGGCTATCTCTGCCTTTGGGGATATCGTCGTCCTTGCCTTCACAAGTGGCACAGTCATGCTGTTGTAAGTCCTTGTCAGTGCATGGCTCTGTGAGGAACGTGGCTGGGTTAACTGTTTTGCACCTCACAACGTGAATGTGTGGGCTTGAGAGTATAATTTCATGTGCTGATGACAGCTGGGTGGCGAGGGTGGATTTTGAGTGATCCAAGATGGCAAAAACTGAGTGTTCCACATACAGAGTTACTGATCACCCCATCACAATTGTGGGACTATTTTCGATTGCAAAGGCCGCAGGGGCAAGAGCTTGTTCGCAAGCAAACTGTCCTTGCATAACCGTGTCTAGTGTGCTGCTGTAGTAGGCCAGTGGCTTGTGGCCCAAGGTGCTTTTTTGTGTCCATACCGCTGTCATGAGTGTGCCATTGGAGTGTGAAAATATGTAAAAGTCCTACATGTTATCTGGGGTGGCAAGGACGAGGGCTGTTGAAATCACTTCCTTTAAGTCATATAAACTCTTAATCATAGTTGAGGTCCATTCTATTTTTCTGTTCTCTTTGTGGGTTTCTTTGAGGCCCTGTAAGAGTGGCCTTGTGTATGCGGCATAGTCGAGGATCTATGTGCTGCAGTAATTGTATAACCCTAAGAATTTCTTCATGTCTTTCACTATAAGTGGCTTGGGAGTGGCACGCACTGTTGCTGCCCTGTTGGGGATGATTCTCTTTCCGTCTGCAGCGATAGGCTGCCCTAGGTAGATCACTTCTAGAAGCAGTACTGGAGCTTTCCCTTGTCTATCTTGTACCCTTTACGTGCTAACAGTTGCAAGAGTGCAATGGAGTCTCTGCAGCAGTTCTGCTCACAGTTACTGCATACCAGTAAAAACTACGTACTAAATTATTGTGCTGGGTACCTGAATGTTACCTAGGTCTTCGTGCAGTATCCTATTGAATATGCTGGGACTTTCCCAGTACCCCTGGGGCAAATGAGTGTGTTCATAGCACTTTCCGCCCAAGGTAAATGCCATGAGGTACTGTGCATCTGGATGCAGGGGGACCGAAAAGAAGACATTCTTCAAATCGACCACGATAAAATGGGTCACCTCCTTGGGGATACTGCAAAAAATGGAGTCAGGGTTGGGGACAAGTGGAAAGTCTTTCTGAACTACGTCATTAAGGGGGCGGAGATCATGGATCATTCTCCAACTACCCTCTGTTGCCTTTTTAATGGGCTATACGCCCATGTTGCATGGCGAGGTAGAGGGTACTATGATCCCTTGGTGGAGTAAATCCTGTATTGTTTCCCTGATCTCCTCCTTGGCCTCTCTCGATAATGGGTATTGCTTCACCCGGTGTAACACTGCCCCCACCTTAAGTGTGATTTTTACAGGGGTCACTTCTTTTAACATCCCACCATCATGTGGGTTGGTTGTCCATAAATGTGTGGGAACTTGTTGTAAGTCTGCCTAGCTAAATGGGAGTGGTGGCAATACAGTTATGAGGGGGCTTTGGACTCTTTGGTATTGAACAATGATCTCACAGGGTATGCAAATATCAAGTATAATTTCCCCATCATTATTGTCATCTTCAAAGAGTTCAGCATTGGTCAATTCTTTAAGAGGCATGGTAGGGTCGATACATAAGACAGTACGCCACTGGCATCCATGGGGGTCAGTACCTAGCACTACGATTCTTTTGGCTGACACCAGTAGACCCTCTAGGCCCAGGGAGAGTATTGTGCCTGCAACTAACTCTGGGGACACTAAGGATCGGAAAATTGAATCAGTGGGTACTCTACAGCAAGTTCTGGTAATCTGGGGGACGGCTCTTGCGAGTACTGTAATGCATAAATGAACATGTGGTTGACACGGATGCCTCGTACCACAATATAACGTGCCATGGCATGTATAACAAGCATTGCCCTTAATGAACACGTTGCACAGACAATACCACTGTCTGAGAATGAGATTGTCATGTTCAGCTTACTTAGCAGATCACTGCCGAGCATGTTGACAGGAGAACTCTCAGAGTGTAAGAGGGGGCCCTTACGACCTTCCCTCCCATCTTTAAGTCTAAATCTTTTGTACATGGAACCATCAAAACAGCCCCAGAGAATCCCTGAATGTCGACAGTTTTTCCTGATACCAGGAGGTCACCTTCACTGATGCATGACTTATCTGCTCCTGAGTCCACCATAAAGATGAATTGTTTGTTCCCTGTCTTTGCCCCCACCAACGGTTCCTCTTCTGGATTTAGCGTAATTGACAGGACTGGACACGCAAGTGAACTCTGTGGGCTGACCTACTACTGTAGCACCTTGAAATGGAGCCACTGTGTTCTCTGCTTGCTGCATGTTAGTGCAGGATTGGTAATGCTGAACAATATTCTGTGGGTGTTGTGGCTGGCAAGGGCCGGGCACCTGAGGGGGTAGCTGTGTGTAGGCTTGGTGGATCTTTGTAGGGTATTGATGTAATTCTGGGAGGTGGCACCTGGGGATTTCCGTGGGGTGGAGGGTCATCATTCTGCTGGTTGTAATTGTACCCCATACCTGCCTGCTTCGGCATTCTCTTGAAATATTCCCCCAACACCTGCATGTCCAGCACTGCCCTGATCCCCCTCCTCTTGGTTCTGGACCTCCAAACCCACTTTCCCTTGACCCTCGAAGACCACCTCACCCTCGTTGCTTTCCTCCTTGCCACTGTGGCCCTGAAAACTGTGGGTTGCAACCCCACTGTTCTTGTCCTCCTTCAGCCCACACTGCTGCTATTCTTGCATTTGCCACATTAGGGGCATACCCTCCCTCTTTAACTTGTTCTGGGTGTTGGCCCTGTCGCTACCACAGCTACTTTCACTAACTTATTTTGGACCAGTTTCGCTTCCTCAGCCTGTCGGCTTTGAATTGTTTCTTTCTCAAGCTCTTTGATCCTTCTACAATGGTGAACTATAATACTTTGAATGTCAGGCCATCCTTTTGCTTCGATACCCACTATTTTGTCGATTTCTGCACTTCTTTGGGTAGACATTTTTTCACTATAAAATAGAAAAGCGCTGTTGATTGATTCCAGGTGTTTCTGACCTCCATATCTCTTGGACCCTGAAAATAAAATGGCCAGCGTCTTCTTCATCCCCCATCGTATACTGCATGATGGATTGTAGATCTGGAGTGTCTGAGAATGTCCGTCATATTGCATCCCACACTCTGGCCCTAAGTGTTAAATGAGGCCCCATCATGGGCATCATTGCACAACGTTACTCCTGGGTATTCCGCTTTCACCCACACATTTTCAGCTTGGTCCCCAACTGCAGCCAATAACAGGCTCTTAACATCTCCCATTGCTAAAGGCACCCCTGCTGTGTTCTTCTCAAAAGTATAGATCCACTTCCCCGCCCCCGCCGTAAGTGGTGGGAGCACCTTAAGGAGGTTATTTTTGTCCATCTTTGCCCAGGGCATAAAGTGGGGCCTCCCCGTGCCCTTGTATATCATGGCATTTGCATTTTCATCTTACCTTTTCCTCCTTTAGTCACATTTCCCTTTTTTCTCGCTAATGCTATTTGCCAAATCTCTCCCTCAATCTTCTGTCCCACAAACGTTCTAACCTTGGAGTGCTTTGGTGCGCTTGCTCTTAGGTCACCTTCCCCATCATCCTTGGTTTCATCAAAATCACTCCAGTATTCCTCATCCCCTCATCGGGACCCTACATTCTTGTACCTCAAGCTGCCTGTCTCGCTGTATAGCTCTACGTGAACGGTTCTTTTGGGTGTGCTGTCAATTCTGAATAAGAAATCTCTTGACTTACACTCATCCCCTGCTGGTTGTGCCAGTGTCCCCACAGGTGGCACGGGTGTGTCTGCCTTGGTTACATCGCATGCTGCCCTTTGTCTTGCTAACTCTGTCGGTGTCGATACCAGTGCTACTTGTAAGTCTCTTGCGTACACCCTGGTGTGTGCAGTGACCTCCGGTGGTGAGACATAAGAGGGAGGTTGGCCCTCGGCCGGTGCTGCTGCCATCATACCCACCATATGCTGGATTAGTGTACCCTTCCGCTGGGTGAGTTGCTAGCAGATATATCTATTTTTTCATCTCCACATTCTTTCCATTTTCTCATGAGCCTGTCTCTTTACAACTGTTGTGTGTCGCCCCTTCCGCCTTCAGATCCTCTTGTGTCCTCAAACATTTTCCAGAGGTTCAATACTTCCCTTCTATTCTGCAACGGTCTCCTCTTATATTTTGCCTTCTGGTAGGTGGGCATATGTTCCACCACGCTTCTGGCAAAAGATCCCTGATCGAGCCAGGAGTGGGGCATACCCCTTCCTTTAGTCTCAGTCACCCACTGGTTGTGATCATTCTTAACCTTTTCACAATAGAGGGTCTGGGCCTTGCATATGTATTCTAGGAGTGTTTCTACCCCCATAATCCTGTCTCCCTTGTGTCTGGTAATGGGGCTACGCCTATGCTTCTGCACCACAGTTATACAGTAATTTGTTCAAAGGATATGCAGTTCAGATTTTGTCAGAAACGCAATTTACTGTCATTAAAAAAAAAGAAAATCATTAGTTAAATTCCCTCATCCCTTATTCCCTGTTAAATCTTCTTATATATAAACCTCACACTCTCCTTTCAGGCACGCACACACCCCACGTCCACGCCCCTCCCGGGCCTTCTCCTTACACCATAAAATACACCAACAAAACAAACTAAAGTAACAAGCTAAAACAACAACAACTACTGTTTCCGAGCTCTCTAATTATACAGAGCTCCTATATTTGTCCTTAAATTTTTCCTGCATGGGTCAAAACAGTGCACATGGTGCTATCTTCCCATCTCACTCGGGGGGCTCCCTCTATTCCGTTTTCCTCTTCCTTAATATCCTTAAAAGATTAATAAAAACATTTAAAAAATCAACACACTCCACAAATATGCCACGCTCTCAATTTCAGTCACCAAGTGTTCACACTATTCACACTGCTCTATACGTTCACCCCTACTCTGTTATCCCTTGCAGGCCTTACTCACGTGTGCGCGTTTGCCTTAACTCTTCAGTTCATGGGGCTCCAACACCGGTGCACCTCTCCCTGGGGCCACTGCCCGCTCCAAAGAGCAGGTGGGATTCTGCAGAGATGGCCCCACAAGGCCACTTGGGAATATGCATTTTAGGACTGGTCGCTCTAGATGAGAGTGGCCCTTCCGGAGAGGCCGCCTGGATACCTGTGCAGGTACGGGGGTGATGGGATCCCATCAGCTGGGTCACCAAATAAAGGCAAGTTCCTGTTTACGCCCACACCAGAATGAATACAACTGAACTGGGGGAGTCGCCCCAGCCCTTTAAGACAAGGTAGCAGTACTACAAGATGAATGGGCATGCAGAAGTTACTCAAACATCAATAATCAAAACGACTCAGGTAGTTGGCAAAAAGGTTACCTTTTTAATATCAATTACCTAAAACAGGGAGTACAGCTGACATCTACAGACGTCTCACAGAATGGTCTCTCAATTTGCTTCAGAAAAAACACTGTACTTATAGTAAAAACTCATCATTGATGATGTGAACCTACGTATTTACTAACGTCATCCTACGTGGGAAACAACAGAAACCCACTGAAGAGAGTGATTGGTTCTAAGGGAACATCTAAGTATACGTTCCATACTAGTGTAAGAAAATGATAGGCTCCTTAACATCAGGTGGGGCAATTAAGCTCTCCCCTCAAACAGGTCACTATGAACTTCACTAAATATACAACGTCCCATTGGCTACATAAACTATAGGACCCTTAATTACATGGCCCCCTACAATTGGTTGGCACTCTTACATCAGTACTTTTCCACCTACGTTAGCAGCACGCAGGCTGGACTTCCAGGTGCTGGTGAGCTGGTCATAACCATAGCTTCCCACCAATTAACATATCATCTATCATCACCTCAGGGGTTTGCTGTCAATTAAGGCTTTGAACTTGTCCTTGGAAATGTTCTTTGCTCTGGAGAATTCAAGAGAGTGAAGGCACGCTCTGCCTTCATGCATAGGTGTGGTTTGTCATGTTTGTCCAACTTCATCCTTTCATGTTACTGAAGACTATAAATTTGAGCACTGGTGCATTTAAAATACTTTTTTTTAATAGACCTCTGATGTCTTCCTTGTTTTTGTCCATGTCTTCTGAACATGAGTTTCGTTCTTTCACACAATTTGTAAATACTTTCTGCTCATCCAAGTCTGATAACACATTGGCTTCTTGGGGCTGATCCAGCCTCGCCTTTCTGAGGTTTGCTTCTTTAATTCAATTGCTTTTTCAACTGCCACACACTGGAAAAGGCCTTCCTTCTCTGTTCCAGCTCTGCTACAACACGTAGTGGAATCCTCCATTCCTCACTTATTCCTATATATGTATACATTGGCGCTTGCCGCAATCTATTCACTACTTAGCTAGCCTCAAGAATACTTTTTCTGCTTGCATTTCTTTGCATATGTACACTTGTAAAATGACTTGATATCTTCATCGTTTTTGTAGAATAGGTTTCTTCATCTTGAGCTCAAGATGTCACTTATCTTTAATACTTTTTTGATGCCTTATATAATATCTGCATTCTTTTGTCCCTGCATCTCGTCTATCTACGTCAGGCTTGCTTTGTGTGACGTCACCGTTCTGCTTGTTCATGTATTAGTCCTGTTTCTTCCGGGATTTCATTCAAATGGCCATCATACTGTCGTGTATGCAGGTATGGCTTTCTCAGTGGCAACCGTATTTCCAGAAGTCTCCTTGGTATCAGTATTTTGAATGGTACTGCACGTGTCTCTGGTTCCCAACATATAGGCAATATGGGTGAGCTGGTTGAGGTGGGGGTACTTGGCTCCTTCTCTACACTCCCCTCTCTGGGCGATTCATCAACCACTCTCCCATCATCCTTCACATCCAGACACCCTCTTTTGAAGAAATGTTTCTTTGCTATCCATATTTTTATGACTCCTTTCAGGCATCCAGCTAATTTCAAATGCTCATCCTTGTTCCATGTCATGGGCATGCATCACTTGGGCTGCAATAGATCATTTTTCCCACATACTTCTTATTGTTCTTTGGATACAAGAACTTCGTTCCCTCAGGTGCATGGGTACTGGCCTTCGCAAAGTCTCTGACTTCTTCATTTGTCAGATCTCTGGCCATCCATCCTACTCAACATTGTTCAGGATTTTCATTCCTCTGGCTTTCTGTGCAGTCTTCTTGCATTGTGAGATTATTATCTTACTCACACAGAATCCAAGCAACACATCACAATCAGGCCTCCAAGGAACTTGAACATGTCTGCCATCCATTGTGGAACCCAAGAAAAGAGCGCTCCAAACCAGCTATCATCAGCAATGCTTCCTCATCAGCTATCATCTGGACGTGTAGCTACATCAGCATTTCTATGACCTATTTTAAGGTCCCATTCTCGTCGTCATGAAAAGGTATGAAAGTGCAATATGATTCACCGATTTTTGCACAAACACCTCCATCCATAGATGTGATCATGTCCAGGACTTGTCTGTGCTGAAGAGTCATCAGTCGTATGGCTCTCATCTCTTCCGTTATAGCATTGAATCCCTTTATGGTAGTATTGATCGTCTGCAACAGTTCCCATCTGGTAATTTGCAACCATTTAGTATTTGCTTCAACCTGGATACTCGGCATAAAGATCAACGTGAATATCTGAAGTCTGGCTGAACAGTCTGTGTTCATGTGAAATGGCATCAAAGGCTTCTATTGACTTGGCTGAGAAATAGTTCTCTCTCTTCATACGATTTATTAGTTCCACAGATCTCTTTTCCTCAGGTGAGCATCTGCTTTAGGAAAGCTGTCAAGGCTCAAGTCACTTTTAGGAATCACCAATGCTGGAACATGGACATTTACTAGTGAGCATTGTTCTCCCCAATCCTTGGATAGCTTCATATATGCTCTCGATCCACAAGCCCAGTAATGATCCATCATTTCTGCTGTTCCAAGTTTAATTCCTGGTACATCAAAGATTCAACCACAGTTCTGGTTCTCTCCGACTTTTCTCGTGCCATTGTTTCCGAAGCACAGTTTTGCACTTTCCAGAGGCACTATCTGCAATGGTCCTCCTCTATCTTTGACCCAGATCAGTAGTTTAGCAAGTCTTGGCCATAGAGGCTTACATCCATTCTGAACTATGTCAATGGTTGGCTGATAACAACCAATGACTACCCAGTCTCTGCAGATGACCACTCCTTCTTCCCATCCATCTGGTGATAGCACTGATTCCCAGATCTGCATATGTCCTCTGTTCTTCCATCTACAAATTTCTTCTGCAGATTTTCCTGGACCATCAAGTCTTCTGTTTACTTCCCATCTGATTTCAGCTCCTTTTACTCCAGGCTTTTCGTATCTGATCACGTGATTCTTGGTATGTGCCTTGTTTCTTGTCTTTGTGTCTTGGACATAGTCATCTTCATCTGGATCTGTCCATTCAGTTGCCCATTTGAGGTAGGCATCTTGGCCCATGAACTGGCCTCTTGTTTGGCAGAGTGCTATGTTTGATAGACAATGTGCTGTCTGGACGTCTATTTCAATAGCTATGAAGATTTTAGACTTCCCCATGCAATAAGGCAGGAGTGTACATACAAAGCATTACTCCTTCGAGGTCCTACTTCCCACTTCATTCATATGCTGATACCATATGTTATTCCTCAAATATGCTGTACTATCCAGGTAATCATTTCACTCATGATCATCCTCCCTAGCACTTCTTTTAGGTCTCTTTCTTTTCTTCTGAGCTTCTACAATCATCTCATGAATAATGTCAGTGTTACGCTCACCTGGTATCCACGGGGGCACCACATGATACTGGCTGGAGGTCTAAGCGCTATCCCGGACCCCTCTCTGCTTGGTTATGTGCCAGACATTGGGTGGCGCCTATAACAGGAGATACTGGTTCTGTGATGGGTGGACTCCCACCTCCCTCTGGCTCAAATCCCCTCCCTTGGGGTTATTGCTCACCTTAGGTTTTTGTGCATTGAACTCTCCGTCCTGCATCTCTGTGCAGGGGTGCCTGGTTTGTGTGGGCGTTCCGTGGACCTAGTTGCTTCACTGGTCTGTGTGCCCTTATGTCGGGTCCAGACCGGCTGTGACTCTGACTATGCTTGCTGTCTTCCAGGTGAGTTATAATGTCTTTTCCGTCTTTATTCTGTCTCTTTCTTACCTCTGTTTTCTCTGTCTTCTCGGCGTCTTGCTCCACCACGCTGTTCCCTAACAAAGTCTCTTTTTGTTTTCACAGGGATGATTGGATCTTGGAGTTGCCGCGCTGATGGTGAAGACCATGGTGAGTTATTGATGTGCGGAGCGCTGCGCTGTTTATTGGTGTTAATTGCTAACCCATGTTATCTTCACTTTGTACAGGTTGCGCTGATGTTCCGGAGTGATGAGCGACCGAAGCGCTGCTTGCCCAGGTAAGTGCCTTGTTAATGCTGACCTTGTTCCTTCTCCTTTGCAGGTTGCAGTGAAACCCGGAGATGGGCGAGGTAAGAGAAGCACAGGGTGCTGCCAGGACTCGTTGCTTGCCCAGGTAAGAATTGTTATTAATGCTGTCTTTGTTTCCTTACCTTTGCAGGTTGCGGCAAATTCCGGAGATGGGTGAGGTAAGCAAAGCGCAGGTTGGATTCAAGACTGGTTACTTCACAGGTAAGTGTTCTTGCTCGCTAATGCTGTTCTTGTTCTTCCAGTTTATTAATGGAATCCGGATCTAGGTGTAACGCTCACCTGATTCCCGCAGAGGCGCCGGTCTTGACTGGGTGAATGCCTTATCTTCAAAGGTGATGTGTAACACACGGTTGGCTCTTTGGGCTGGACCTCTGTGCACTGTATGTCTGACTCGAAGAGTAAGATGTCTGCAGATAGAAAATATGGGATTAGTGAACTGGGGTTATTGGGTGCCTCTCTCCTCTTCCCTTTCTCTTCTCCTGTAGAACCCCAAAGGTTAACACCCTCACCTTAGGTAAGTGAACGCCGAGCTCTCCATCTGCCTCCGGGCAGGGTGCCGTAACCAGTTTCTTCACTGGATAAGGGTGCAGGCCTCTTGACCTCAGAGGACTGCTGTCCGTCGTTAACTGCACGAACGGTAAGTTCTGGGCACTTCAAATGTCTTATAAGTCTTTTGTAATGATATCTCTTGTTTTGCAGGGTTCCGGCGATGGCGGATGGCGGGCTGATGAGAGTTGAGGATCGAACCCGCGTGAGGAATAGAAGCGCCTGGAAGCACATAAGTAAGCGCTTGTAGCCTGCTTCACGATGCACACTAACTGTCCCTTTTATCTTGCAGGTACAAGTTCCGAGCTTTAGAGAAGCTGAAGGGTGCTGGAATACCCACTGGATTCGGCGTGGGAAGGAGTAATGGCATGTGAGTAATAAAGTTGCCCAATGTCTTTAAACGCACCTTTTTTTGTCTTTCAGATGCGGGATGCAGTGCTGAAGGCCTCCGGAGCGTGCGAAGAGCTGGTAAGCTTTTGTCTTTCAGATGCCGGAATGCAGTGCGAAGATCTCCGGAGCATGCGAAGAGTAGGTAAGCCTTTGTCTTTCAGATGCCGGAATGCAGCGCGAGGCGTTGGTGACAGCCGATGGACCAGGTAAGAGATGCGCTGCCACTGAAGACCGTAGTGCTAACCTGTTCTTTCTTTGTTTTACAGGTGCTGCTGAAGACTGGATTCCAGGATGGTAAGCCTTTGTTCCCTTAGGCACAGGATCAGAAGCAGAAGACACGATGAGCGTTCTGCTGCAGAGAATGCAGAATAACGCAAAGCAAGATGCATCCATCGGGTGTGGTTTAAATAGCCTCCTGTAGTGCTTAGGTGTCTCCTTCCACAGCCACGCCTAGGTAAGAAAAGAGTTCCTGCTTTCCAGAAGAGTTCCAGTGTTCTGAACCTAGGGAGTGGCTCCTGCCCCACCCAACAGGAAAAGTAGTCCCAAACAGAAGAGGATCAGGGGTTCAACTGGCAGGTAAGTAAGCAGCATGGTCTGCTGCAGGTAAGTCCACCCAAGCATTATGAGCCCGGCGCTTCCAGCGCTGGGACTGGGCATCTTTATGAGCCTGGTGCCAGTGGCACCAGGACAGGGTCCAAAAGGTCCCAATTGGGACTGGCTGGCACTCGGAACCGGGGTTATGGGTCTGCTTCCAAGGGAGTCGGGCAAGTCCTGATCTTTTGGAAGCAGAGATCATGACAGCACCCCCCCTCAAGGCCCCTCCCAAACCGGGCTTCTCCGGGGGTTTGGGCTTGTTAGGAAATGTTTGATGAAATCTTTTGATTAGACGAGGCGCGTGGACATATTCTGCAGGTTCCCAGGATCTTTCTTGGGGACCGTAGCCTTTCCAGTCAATCAGGTAAAATAGTTTAGATTTGGAGATCTTGGAATCCAGGATGCTTTTGACTTCAAACTCGAGTTCTCCATCAACTAGAATAGGTTTTGGAGATGTAGTTAGTTGGGTTTGAGGTTGCACGGGTTTTAATAGAGAGACGTGGAAGACCGGATGTATCTTCATGTGAGGGGGCAAGTCCAACTTGACCGCTACTGGATTTACTATGGTAGTGATGGAATAGGGACCAAGGTATTTTGGGTTGAATGTGCGTGGTCCTTTTAGAGGTAGATATTTGGTGGATAACCAGACTTGATCTCCTACTTGATATTGGGGGGCTTCCTTCCGATGTTGGTCTGCTCCTTTCTTGTATTGTTCTTTAGCCCTTTGAAGGTGAGAAACGGCTTCCTTAAAGGCTTGGGTGATTGTAGAATGCAGGTGGTCTACTGCTGGTGTTCCAAGATCTTGGAGTGGATCCAACTCCGAGGTTCAAGGGTGACTACCGTATAAAAGAAAAAAACGGGGTCTTCCCAGTTCCCGAGTGGACAGAGTTATTGTAGGCATATTCGGCTATCCAAAGGATATATTTCCAAGTTTTTTCAGTTTGTTGTAGCATGCAGCGCAAATACTGTTCCAGAGTTTGATTGGTCCTCTCGGTTTGTCCGTCGGTTTGAGGGTGGTGGCTGGTCGAAAGTCTCACATCAATTTGAGCCGACCGACAGCAACTTCGCCAAAAATGAGAAATAAATTGACTACCTCGATCCGAAATTGGAACTGAAGGAAAACCGTGCAGTCGGACGATGTTTTCGATAAATTCTCGGGCCAGAGTTGCTGCTGTTGGTAAGCCTTTGAGTGGAATGAAATGCGCCATCTTGGAGAATAGGTCCACGATTACTAGGATCGTATTGTATCCGGAGCATGGAGGTAGATCGGTGATGAAGTCCATAGAAAGCGTATGCCAAGGGCGAGGCGGGATGTCAATAGGGCGTAAGAGGCGGGCTGGTTTTTCCTTTTGACTCTTGTTTTGGGCGCATACTCCACAGGACATTATAAAGTCTCTGATATCTTTTTTCCAAGACGGCCACCAGAAGTAGCGCTTGATCTTTTCCGAGGTCTTGGTCATACCGGGATGTCCTTCCATTAAAGAATCGTGATAACAAGAGATTACCTTTTTCTGTAAATCTGTGCTGGGCATGTATAACCGTTCTTGGAAATATAATAGGTTGTCCTTCACCATAAAGTCCTTTCCCTGCAGATGCCAATTCTGTATGTCTGCTGGAGTTACCTGTAGCCTGGCTTTATCCTTAACTTCCTCTATGGATTGTGTGGCGATTACACCTAGAATTCTTTGTTCGGGAATGATAGGTACAGGTTTAGGATTGATCAAATGTTCTTCCACTCCCATCCGAGAAAGGGCATCAGCTTTACCGTTTTTTGTACCAGGTCGATAGGTAATTATGAAGTCAAACTCGGCAAAGAATAGTGCCCAACGGAGTTGCCTAGAGGATTGAGCTTTTGCGGTTTTCAAATATTGCAGGTTTCGGTGATCTGTAATCACAGTAACGGTGTGTCGGGCCCCCAGAAGATAATGCCGCCAAGCCTTAAAGGCGGACTTGATAGCTAGAAGTTCCTTATCAGTAATAGTGTAATTGATTTCAGGAGGCGAGAATTTGCGGGACCAAAATGCCACGGGATGCAACTGATTGGTTACTGGGTCCTTTTGTGATACAACTGCCCCCATGGCAAGGCTCGAAGCATCAGTTTCAACGATGTAGGGGAGTTCTGGGCGAGGATGTTTTAAGATCGGTGCAGAGATAAATCTAGTCTTCAAATTCTGGAAAGCTTGTTCCGCCTCGGTAGACCATTCAAAACGTTTGTTTTTCTTTAACAAGGCGGTGATGGGCTGGACTATTCGAGAGAATTCGGGGATAAACCTGCGGTAAAAGTTAGCGAAGCCTAACATGCTTTGAACACCTTTTACGTAGGATGGCGATGGCCATTTGAGAATTGCATCGACCTTCTTTGAATCCATACGCACTCCGCTAGGTGATAATATGAATCCCAAGAATTCAACTTCAGTCACATTGAAAACACATTTTTCCAACTTAGCGAAAAGTTTGTGTTGACGCAATCTCTCGAGGACCATTTTCACGTGTTTCCGATGTTCAGTTTCCGATGAAGAATAAACGAGGATGTCGTCAATGTAAACAACAACACACACATCTATGAGCTCTCTGAGGACATCGTTCATAAAATATTGAAAGGCTGCCAGTGCATTGCAAAATCCGAAGGGCATGACCTGATATTCAAATAGCCCATACTTGGTGCGGAAGGCCGTCTTCCATTCATCGCCCTCTTTTACTCGTACCAAGTGGTAGGCTCCTCTAAGATCCAGCTTTGTATATATGCATGCTTTTCTGACTTGGTCCAGGAGTTCAGGGATCAAAGGTAACGGATATCTATTCTTAACGGGGATCTGGTTCAGGGTGCGATAATCTATACAAGTTCTAAGGTCCCCTTCTTTTTTTGGAACGAAGAACAAAGCTGAGGAAGCAGGGGACTTGGAAGGACGAATAAACCCATTTGCTAGGTATTGATCCAGGTATTGTCGGAGGTGAAGATTCTCAGGCTCGGTGAGGGCATAAATTCTACTACAAGGAGGAGTAGATCCAGGTATCAGGTCTATCTGGCAGTCATAAGACCTATGAGGAGGTAGAGAGTTAGCCTGATCCTTCCGGAAACATCTTGGAATTCTAGGTATTCAGGAGGTAACTGGGGAGCCTCCGAGGAAATTGCTGCCAGTGCAACACCAGGTCGAGGGTGACAAGTAGAGACACATTCTGGAAACTGAACCGTTCTTGCTCGCCAATCGATCTGAGGATTGTGCTTCTCTAACCAAGGAATTCCTAGAATAATCTGGATCTGAGGGGCCTTGATCACATCGAACACGATTTTCTCATGGTGTCCATCTTGACTTACTAGCGTCACTTCTTGGGTGGTATGCGTTACTGGTCCGGAGGCTATCTCCGTACCATCCACCGTAGTAATGACGTCCTTTACAGCCTTTGGACAAAGAGTCAGATTCATCCTCAAAATCATTTCATGATCCACATAATTGCCGATGGCACCGCTGTCGACGTAAGCTTCAATCGCATGTAATCGATCCGGATGTTCAGGGCTAATGAGGACCATAGGTATCACGAAATGCGAGGTCACGGAACTGGTTTTAACGCTCGGCAAGAGGACCTCTATTCTTGTCGGGCGAGGTCGTTTCCCTGCTCAGAGTTTGTGACCCTGGTAACTGCAGCTCCTACTGCCTTCTTGGCTGGTTTCACCGGACAGTCTCGAAGAAAGTGCCCCGAGTTTCCGCAATAGAGGCATAATTGCAGCTGTTTTCTCCTTTCCCGCTCCTTTTGTGTTAGTGGTCCTTTCAGGCCCCCTATTTGCATGGGTTCCCCGGAGTCTACTCCTTTGGTAGGAGTTGGTGGTTTGGAAAATACTCGAGCATCAAACTTGGAACGATCGGCCTTCCTGTTCTGCAGTCTGTGGTCAATTTGAACGACTAAGTCAATATAGTCCGAACAGTCTTGCGAGGGATTCACTACTTGGGCTAACACATCTTTGAGCTCTCCACGTAGACCTCTATAAAACAGCGTAATCCTTTTGTCCTCAGGCCATCAAGTTTCCACTATCAGTCTGTTGAAAGACGCAATATAAGCCAAAAGGTCTTGATTACCCTGTCGCAATGAAAGGAGCTCATTGTCCAAGGCCTGCCCCTGTGAATGTCTTGCAAACAGTTTTTCCATACTGAGCTGAAAAGCTTGAAAATCATGGAGAACCGGATCATCTTGATTAACTAGAGGGATCGACCAGTCTGCCGCATTGCCACTAAGGTACGAAAGCACGAAAGCTACCTTAGCTTGATCAGTTGGAAAGGCTGCTGGTCGGCATAAGAAGTGCAACCGGCACTGATTAATAAATACTGCAAACCTCTTTGTGTCACCAGAAAATCGTTTGGGCGGAGCCAGAGGTACATTCCCAGGTAGGTTGATCTGCACTGGGTTCGTAGAGGATGTTGAAGGAAGATTTGCCCCTGATGCGGGTAACGGAGTTTGTCCGGCTTGTGACTGTAGCAATTGTCTAGCGAGATCGTCTGTTCGCTCCTTGGAAATAATCAGTTCCCTTCTTAGAGCATTTGTTTCCTGACGGGCTGCATGCACTTCTGCTCTTAGTTCCCCAAGTAACTGGGCTAGCTGGTCGGTATCCAAGGTTTCCATAGCGCCTGGGTGGGAGTTTTGCGATAGGCTTTGCGTTCTGTAACGCTCACCTGATTCCCGCAGAGGCGCCGGTCTTGACTGGGTGAATGCCGTATCTTCAAAGGTGATGTGTAACACACGGTTGGCTCTTTGGGCTGGACCTCTGTGCACTGTATGTCTGACTCGAAGAGTAAGATGTCTGCAGATAGAAAATATGGGATTAATGAACTGGGGTTATTGGGTGCCTCTCTCCTCTTCCCTTTCTCTTCTCCTGTAGAACCCCAAAGGTTAACACCCTCACCTTAGGTAAGTGAACGCCGAGCTCTCCATCTGCCTCGGGGCAGGGTGCCGTAACCAGTTTCTTCACTGGATAAGGGTGCAGGCCTCTTGACCTCAGAGGACTGCTGTCCGTCGTTAACTGCACGAACGGTAAGTTCTGGGCACTTCAAATGTCTTAAAAGTCTTTTGTAATGATATCTCTTGTTTTGCAGGGTTCCGGCGATAGCGGATGGCGGGCTGATGAGAGTTGAGGATCGAACCGGCGTGAGGAATAGAAGCGCCTGGAAGCACGTAAGTAAGCGCTTGTAGCCTGCTTCACGATGCGAACTGTCCCTTTTATCTTGCAGGTACAAGTTCGGAGCTTTAGAGAAGCTGAAGGGTGCTGGAATACCCACTGGATTCGGCGTGGGAAGGAGTAATGGCACGTGAGTAATAAAGTTGCCCAATGTCTTTAAACGCACCTTTTTTTGTCTTTCAGATGCGGGATGCAGCGCCGAAGGCCTCCGGAGCGTGCAAAGAGCTGGTAAGCTTTTGTCTTTCAGATGCCGGAATGCAGCGCGAGGCGTTGGTGACAGCCGATGGACCAGGTAAGAGATGCGCTGCCACTGAAGACCGTAGTGCTAACCTGTTCTTTCTTTGTCTTTACAGGTGCTGCTGAAGACTGGATTCCAGGATGGTAAGCCTTTGTTCCCTTAGGCCCAGGATCAGAAGCAGAAGACACGATGAGCGTTCTGCTACAGAGAATGCAGAATAACGCAAAGCAAGATTCATCCATCGGGTGTGGTTTAAATAGCCTCCTGTAGTGCTTAGGTGTCTCCTTCCACAGCCACGCCTAGGTAAGAAAAGAGTTCCTGCTTTCCAGAAGAGTTCCAGTGTTCTGAACCTAGGGAGTGGCTCCTGCCCCACCCAACAGGAAAAGTAGTCCCAAACAGAAGAGGATCAGGGGTTCAACTGGCAGGTAAGTAAGCAGCATGGTCTGCTGCAGGTAAGTCCACCCAAGCATTATGAGCCCGGCGCTTCCAGCGCTGGGACTGAGCATCTTTATGAGCCTGGTGCCACTGGCGCCAGGACAGGGTCCAAAAGGTCCCAATTGGGACTGGCTGGCACTCGGAACCGGGGTTATGGGTCTGCTTCCAAGGGAGTCGGGCAAGTCCTGATCTTTTGGAAGCAGAGATCATGACACTAGGGCTTCAGGATCGGTCCGCAAGAGAAGCAGATGAGCAGGAGCTGGACACAGTGAGCGTTACGCTGCAGGAGTGCAGAATAACGCGAAGCATGTTCTGCTGTTTGGGTGTGGTTTTAAATAGCCCAGGTAAAGTAGTATCAGGCCCAGCCACACCCAAAACACTAGACCGCATGGCTTGGTTCTAAAGAACTGAGCTGTGTAATAGGCCTCCATGTTGGATTAAGGTCCAAAACTGGTATTGCTTTATTCCTGATAATGAGCCTGGCGCCAAAGGTGCCAGGACTGACTCCATATATGTTTCCAATGGAGTTTTAAGGCCCTTGGGGCCAGTGTGAAGGGCTTTAGCCCCACTGCTGCAAGGGGGCTGTTATACCTGAGGGGGTCAGGGGCATGGATCGTGACAGCACTCCCCACTAAGGCCCCTCTCAAGGTATTTCCTCCATCTGGCCCTGGTTTGGTAGGATGGTTCAGATGAAATCGTCTTACCAGGCGTGGCACATGGACGTGCTCGCTAGGCTCCCATGTCCTGTCCTGAGGGCCGTATCCCTTCCAGTCCACTAAGTAATATAACTTGGACCTGGTGAGTTTAGAATCTAGGATGTCCTTGGACCTCATTACAACACAGGCGTTAACCATGGCGCTGTTAGCGCCATGGTTGACACCAGTAATTTACCGATTCCGCCATGGTGAATGGCGGAATTACCGCCCCATTCCAAGGTTGGCCGGGCGGTAATTCCCCGTTCACCATTGGCCCTTCCCCATTTTTGCCCCCATAGGGCTCAATGGAAATGGGGAAGGTGGTAGTTACGTTACCGCAAATTGCGGTACCGTAATTATCTCCGAGGTCCCTTTGCGGGTCCAACCTTAACGGCTGGTAAAACCAGCCGTTAAGGTAGGGACCCGAAAAGGGACCTCGTAATTAGGTGGTTAACAGTGCCACCACCTTTTACGGCGCCGTTATCCCCTTACCGCCTGGGTCGTAATGAGGCCCCTTGACTTCAAATTCGGGTTCTCTGTTAACAAGTACTGGATTTGGTGGTGTTTTGACCCGAGTTCCAGGCTGAACAGGCTTTAAGAGTGACACGTGGAATACGGGATGGATCTGCATATTTGGTGGTAAAGCTAGTTTTACTGCCACAGGATTTATGATATAGGGTCCTAGATATCTGGGACGAAATGTTCGAGTTCCTCTTATGGGTACGTGCCGAGAGGCCAACCAGACTTCATTTCCGACGTGGTAGTCTGGGGCTTTTCTTCGGTGTTGATCAGAGAATCTTTTCTGTCTTTCTTTGGCTTGGATCAAGTGTTCTGATGCCTTTTTGAAGGCTTGTGTGATGGTCGTATGTAAAGTCTTCACCACAGGCATTTCCAAGGCCATTGGGGTATCTAATTCGGAAGTACGTGGGTGCCATCCATATATGGTATAGAATGGACTCTGTTTGGTACTGGTATGTAGCGAGTTGTTGTAGGCATATTCGGCTATCCACAGCACATCCTTCCAGCTTTCTTCCACTTGATGTAACATGCACCGTAGGTATTGCTCTAGTGTCTGATTCGTCCGCTCCGTTTGGCCATCAGTAGGGGATGGTGACTAGTGGAACGGCGAATATCGATTTGGGCAATTGCACAACTCTTCCTCCAGAAGTTAGACACAAACTGACTCCCTCGGTCAGAAATTAGGACGGAGGGGAAACCATGTAATCGTACGATTTGCTCTAAAAACACCTTTGCCAGACTGGATGCGTTTGGTAGACCCTTAAGCGGAATGAAATGGGCCATTTTAGAGAACAGGTCAACAACCACTTGGATAGTGTTGAACCCTTGACAGGGTCTGTGATGAAATCGAGGGAGAGTGTGTGCCAAGGTGCAGGTGGAATTTTCAGGGGTTGAAGAAGGCCTGCAGGTCTTTGTTTCTGGGATTTAGTCTGTGCACAAATGCCACATGACAGAATAAACTGCGTAGTGTCCTTTCACTAGGACGGCCACCAATAATTTCTTTTCACCTTGTCTAGGGTCTTGGCAATTCCTGGATGTCCTTGTATCAGGGGGTCGTGATAACCAGAAATGACTTGTTCTTGTAGTGCCTTATTCAGTAGATATAAACGATCTCTGAAATTCGGAAGTTGGTTCTTTGTTGTGTAATGTTCACCTTGAGTGGTTCAGTCTTGTAGAGCCATGGTGTTCTTTAGGAGCCGAATTTCATTTTGGAGTTCGTCCGGAGATAACGTTGTTGTAAGTCCTAGTAGTTTGTCACCTGGAATAATGGCCAACAGGTCTGGGTTTCAATATGCGCTCTCATCAATACCCATGCGGGATAGGACGTCCGCTTTTACGTTCTGGACTCCAGGTTGGTAATCATATTCTGCGAAGAATAAAACCATTGGAGGTGACGGGATGATTGAGCCTTTGCCATCTTGAGGTATTGTAGGTTGCGATGGTCAGTGATTACTGTGATGGTATGTCTGGCATCTAGGAGGTAATGCCGCCAAGCCTTAAAGGCTGCCTTGACCGCTAGGAGTTCCTTGTCTGTTATTGCATAGTTAAGTTCAGGTGTAGTAAATTTTCGCGACCAAAAGGCCACAGGATGTAACTGGCCTGTTTCGGGATCCCTCTGGGAAAGAACAGCCCCCATTGCCATGCTGGAGGCATCTGTTTCCACTACATATGGGAGATCTGGGTGGGGGTGTCGTAGCACCGGGGCTGAGGTAAATCTTTTCTTGAGTTCCTGGAAGGCCTTCTCCGCCTGTTCTGTCCATTGGAACAGTTTGTTGTTTTTTCGTAATAAAGAAGGGATCGGGTGCACAATCTGGCAGAAACCCAGGATGAATCGGCGATAAAAGTTAGCAAAGCCGAGCATACTTTGGACACCTTTGACTGAAGACGGTGATGGCCAGCTAAGGATGGCATCTACTTTGTGCATATCCATCCAGACGCCTCTGGGAGTGAGGACAAAACCAAGGAACTCGATTTTGTTGACATGGAAGGAGTATTTTTCAAGTTTGGCGTATAGCTGGTGCTGTCAGAGCTTTGCAAGGACGTAGCAAAAGTGCCTGACATGGTCCTGTTTAGAAGAGGAGTACACCAAGTTGTCGCCGATGTAAACTAGGGCACATACGTAGATCAATTCCCGTAGTACATCATTCATGAAGTACTGGAACGCGGCTGGAGAGTTGCAAAGCCCAAAGGGCATCACCTGATATTCGTACAGCCCATACTTAGTATGAAAGGCGGTCTTCCATTTGTCTCCTTTCTTTACACGCACAAGATGGTATGCCCCCTGAGGTCCAATTTGGTGTAAATTTGGGCATCTTTGACTTGGTCCAGCAGTTCTGGGATAAGGGGTAGAGGATAACGGTTTTTAACTGTTACCTGGTTTAGTGCATGGTAGTCGACGCATGTTCTCAAGTCCCCCTCCATCTTGGGTACGAAGAATAGGGGCAAGGCTGCCAAGGATTTAACGGGCGGATAAAACCGTTTGCCAGGTATTGGTCCAGATATGATTTCAAGTGGAGATTTTCAGGTTCAGTGAGTGCATAAATTCGACTACATGAGATTTGTGCACCAAGTACAAGGTCGATTTGACAGTCATATGGCCTGTGAGGGGGTAAGGTATTAGCCTGTACGTTTTGGAAAATGTCTTGGAAATTGTGGTATTCGCTTGGTAGTGTACTTGTTACACCTAGTACCAACGCCTCTTTATCTTGGACAGGTGTCTCTGGGTCAGACAATGGTATTTCCACTTGGTAGCATTCATGAGCACACTCATTGGAGAAGGCTAATTTCTTGGCTCGCCAGTCGATGTTAGGATTGCGAGCCACCAACCACGACATCCCTAGAATCACCCAGAACTGAGGGGCCTTGATAAGGTCGAAGGCAATGGCTTCCCGATGTCCGTCTTGGCACAGAAGGGTCAATTCTGCTGTGCGTTGAGTTACAGGACCAGAAGCTATCTCCGTGCCGTCGACAGTGGTGATCTTCTCAGTTGTCATTTTCTGACAGAGGGCAAGCCCCATGCTTGTTGCCAGGCCTTGGTCTATGTAGTTACCAACGGCTCCACTGTCTATGTATGCCACCACAGCATGCATCCGAGACGGTTGTTGGTGACTGATGAAAATCACAGGCAGGGCAAGGTGTGAGGTCTGTGGCTCTTTTCCTGCGCTTGACAAACGGACCTCTGCGCTTTCCGGGCCTGGAAGTTTTCTGACTCCTGTTCTCCTCCTTCTTTATCTGTAGCTCCAACTGTTCTCCTAGGGGGTTTTACGGGACATTCTCTAAGGAAATGGCCTGATTTCCCGCAGTACAGGCATAATTGCTTTTGTCTCCTTTTGTCTCTTTCGCCCTTGGTTAATGGGCTTCGTACCTCCCAATTTACATGGGTTCCGAAGTGTTTTCTGATGAACGCAGACTGTTCTCCTTTGAGCATACATACACAGTCCGATTCTCTGTTCTGGCTCAATATGTCCTCCGATCTTGCAGCCTGTGGTTTAGCTGCACCTCTAGGTTGATGAACTCTGCACAGCCTTTTGGTGGGTTTACCACCTGAGCTAGGACGACTTTCAATTCCCCCCATAATCCTCGATGGAATAACGTTGTTCGTTTCTCCTCAGGCCACCCAGTTTCAATGACAAATCTGTTAAAAGTGGCGATATATGTTAACAAATCTTGCTGCCTTGGCAGAGTGACAGAAGTTCCAGAGGTTGGCCCTGAGTATGTCAGGCGAACAGCTTCTCCACCCCCTGAAATCCTGCAGGAGTGGGTCAACCTGGTTTACTAACGGTATGGACCAATCCGCGGCACTGCCAATCAGATATGACAGAATGAAGGCAACCCATGACGGATCATTAGGAAAGGCTCCAGGTCTACAAAGAAAATGGAATGCACTGGTTCATGAATACTGCATATTTTCTTGGGTCCCCCGTAAAACATTCCAGTGGGGCCAAAGGAACTGCCCCAGAGAGGGCCACCTGCACTGGATTGACAGATGTGGCTGTAACTGACGGAATACTTCCTGGCAACGGAGTCTGCCCAGCCTGTGTTTGGAGCAATTGTCTGGCTAATTCATTGGTATGGTCCTTGGTGACAATCAACTCCCTCCTAAGGGCGTTGGTTTCTTGCCGGGCGGAGTGCACCTTGGCCTCTAATTCTCCCTGTAACTGGGCTAGTTGGTTAGTCTCTGATGTTACCATGACACCGAGGTGGATGTTTTAATTGAGGCTTTGCGTTCTGTTATGCTCACCTGGTATCCACGGGGGCGCCACACGATACCGGATGGAGGTCTAAGCGCTATCGCGGACCCCTCTCTGCTTGGTTATGTGCAAGACATTGGGTAGCGCCTATAACAGGTGAATGGAGGGTTAAGATACTGGTTCTGTGATGGGTGTACTCCCACCTCCCTCTGGTCCAAATCCCCTCCCTTGGAATTATTGATCACCTTAGGTTTTTGTGCGTTGAACTCTCCGTCCTGTGTCTTTGTGCAGGGGCGCGTGGTTGGTGTGGGCGTTCCGTGAACCTAGTTGCTTCACTGGTCTGTGTGCCCTTATGTCGGGTCCAGACCATCTGTGACTCCAACTCTGCTTGATGTCTTCCAGTTCCGGTTGCTGTTACATCTCCTTCTGTGTTCTGTCCCCCATACCCCTTGCGTTTGTGCTAATCTGAAATGACAGAGACACTTGAAGTCATGCATGTTAAGTAATCACGTAACTCATTTTGTAACAATTCTGCTGTCAACTGGGCATCACTTCTAGTTCTAGATGGAGGTGAAAGGGGTGTCCTCATCCGCCTCCATGTTACTATTTCATGGGCGTAAGGTGGTGTTCGGAACCTGGCTGATTTCTCAACACATAAAATGCCAGTGGTAGGCAATACAACCATCCTTTCCTCAGGGTTAGCTTCAATTTGGCTATTCTTTCTTCAAGCAGGCCGTTGAGTCTCTCACAGATGCCGTTCGCTTGCAGGTGATAAGCCGATGAAAACGTGTGCCTTATACTGAGCAACAAGCTTATCTGTTCAAAGACTTTAGTGACAAAATGAGGGTCATTATCAAATCTTAATACTTCACATATTCCCCATCTAGGAAACAGTTCTCTTACTAGAAATTTCACTGCACAGGTGGAATCTGGATGTGTACATGGACCAGCCTCAATCCACCTTGAAAAGGGACATACCACTACAATGATATATCTGTATCCTTTACAGACTTGCAACATGTCGACATAGTAGATATGTAAATGCTGAAAAGGACCATTAGGTCTAGGAATAACTCCTCTAACTGTACGCAATGTGTGCCCAGCAGTAAACATTTGACATATGATGCAGTTCACTTCATAAAATGCAACGTGTTCTACTAAATTTGGCACAAACCAGTCCTCTGCTATTGTTGCGGCAAGGATCTCTCTAGGAACATGCACAGGGTAGTGTACCTGTTCTAACGCTACCCTTAATAAGGCAACAGGCATCAATGGTTTACCAGTGCTGTCTTGTTGCCACAATGCTTCGGAAGGGCTTAAAGAACATCCCCTCTGTGTCCACAGGTCTTTCTCATCCTGAAGTGTTTCCCCACGAATTTCGACTAACTGAGTCTTAGACAAATTGTTATAACAATCAGACACACTTATCATCACCAACATACTTTCATTGACATTAGGCGTGTCAAACTTCATGATGCTCTCTGAATATGCAAAACGTTTGACTTCCTCGTATGCTGCTTGATTTCTACGTGAGATAAAGTCTGCCCTTTTAGTGTGCGCTGCGCATTTAAGAACTGTGATGGCTACAATAAGGTGGCATGTTGCACTGGAGTGCCATCCGCTCGGAGGTAGCCCCTCCTTTTCCAACGTGCCAGCCCTGCATGCACTGTCAACATCACATAGGTGGAGTCACTGTGCACGGTTACTTCCTGGTCTGCATGATTCTTGAGCGTAACAATCAGCGCCACTAATTCTGCAGCCTGTGTTGAAAAGTGAGACGGTAGTTGTGTACTTATTAATACTTCAAACTTCCCATTGACCCTGTGCTTCACCACAGCGGCACATGTATATCTCTGTTCATCAATTTGATCAATTCTTGAAGAACCATCAATAAAAAGAATCTCCCCAGCTGCCAACGCATTTTTCTTCATCCTCAGGAGTTCATCATAGAATTCCTTATAGTTCGAGCAATCATGTGCATGCTCGTCTTCTGCCAGTGGTTCTGCTATAAACATGTTCACTATTCTGCAACTAACTCTCTTAATTGCTGGATTTGATATGACTACCTCATAGGCAGAAGCCCTTTGAGAAGTCAACGTGCCATTAGTTTTCTCCAAAATGGCAAACAATGTATGTTCAACAAATAATGTGATGTAACACCCCATTACTTTGCATGCAGCCTTCTCAATGGCGAACGCGGCGGCTGCCAAAGATTGTTGACAAGGAAAGTCCAACAATGCCATAGCATGGATTAAATCATTCCTCACTAACAGTATGATGAGAGTCTTCTCCTCTATAGCAGCTGCTAGCCCCGCACCAGTCACTTGTGGAGTCCCCCAAGGATCATGTGTTTCTCCCACCATGTACAACGCTTTTACGAAGCCTCTCTTCGACAAACTGGACTATTTGGGCGTCACATACACAAACTATGCAGACGAAACCCAAATACTTATTCCAATCACAGGAGACTACGTCACAGACACAAATGCCCTAAATGCAATCTACCATACAATCCAAGCATGGATGGCCCAGAATGAGCTATGTCTTAATGACGACAAAACACAGATCCTCATTCTGGGCAGCCAAGTGAAATTCAAAAATATCTCACCACTGTACCAATCCTTTAACATAGATGGAAACATTATCCCCACCGCCAAAGACGTTAACACCCTAGGAGTCTTTCTAGATTCCTCACTCACTCTCACACGGCAAGTCAATGCTATTACATCAGCATCTGCCTACACAGCCAAACTTATCATGGCCTGTAGACCCTACCTCACAGAAGAAAACCGAATCACCCTGGCAAGAGCACTTATCCTTTCCAGAGTTGACTACTGCACCGCCATCTTTTCAGGCTCCTCATGCAAAAACATCCAGAAACTCCAAACAGTGGAAAATAATGCCATAAGAGCAGCATTAAACATTTCCAAATCAGAACATATCTCCTCCACCAGAAGAAACATTCACTGGATAACAGTGAAGGACCGGATTAAATTTAAAATACTCACGCAGGTGGCTCAAGTTTCCACGTAATGGCAGCCAAATACTGGAACACCCTGCCACTGGAGATACAACTGGACCCAGCCCTACTCTCCTTTCGCAAAAAACTAAAAACCTGGTTCTTTACTCAAGACATAAAATTACACCCTCTCTCCTGTAGGTAACACATTATGACCAGTACCCACCTACCTGCACCAGGAACTACACCCCACGTACGTCTCCACAAGACATACAACCATACGCATAAAGTGACACAATGTGGCAACACTAAGCCCAAACCCACTTCTGCCACGCTATCCTGCAACCATATACTTAAGCATGCTTCTCTATGATCTGCATTACCTGTAACCATATTCTTAAACCTGCCAAAATCCATAACTAATCTCTCAACCATTTCCTTAAATCTGTTTACCTAGCCACCTAAGGGCTACTAGGTCTACCCTGTAACCATATTCTTTAAGCATGCCTATTTATGATCTGCATTTCATGTAACCACTTCCTTAAGTCAAACCTGTAACCAATCTCTTAAGTGTTACGCTCACCTGGTATCCACGGGGACGACACCCACCCCGAGTTGGATGATTCGCACTCTTGAACCCTCTCCCGGTCCCTTGGTAAGGCCACTGGTTAAAGATGGGTCTGCAATATAGGAGAGCCGGATTCAATACCAGTTTGTCTTATGTTTTCCCACCTCCCTTGGCCTCAACTCCTTCCTCCCCCTTGGGCCCTCTCCTCACCTTAATATTGTAAAAGGTGGATTCTCTGTCCTGCTCCTCATGGCAGGGGCACGTAGATGTGGGGGGCAATGTGGGGGGCAAGCTGCGACCAAGTTACTTCACTGGTGCAAGCCCCCCCGTGGTAATCCAGACCTGCTGCGACTCCGTAGGTTTGCTGCTTTACAGTCTTTATATGTAGTTCTTATGTTCCTCTTAGTTCGAATAATAATGTCTTGCTTCTTTCCTTTTAGGTATGGAAAGGTATTTTGGTGTTGTCATGCAGTTTGAAGATGTGCATGGGCTGGTAGGCGAAAGCGCGGTGTGCGAGATGCTGTCCGGTGAGTAATGCGCGATGCGCAGCGCTGTTTCGCCCATCATATTGGTAACCTGTGTCTTTTCTCTCCTTGCAGGTTGCAGTACGCCGAGAGCCATAATGTTCCAGCAATGATACTGACCAGGAGATGACTACCCAGGTAAGAATTGTGTGGCTTTCTTCATTTGGGAGGAAACGTGAGTAAACGCTTACTAATGCTGTCTTTCTTTCTACTCTTTCCAGGTTATGGTATTCCAGGATGCATGCAGTGCCGAATGATGAAGTTCGTACCTTCAGGTGAGTGGAACTGAAGTCGGCGATGGATTGAAGACAGGATACTGTTCCAGGTAAGTTTCGTAGTGTTCTTTCTCTCTCTCTGCAGGCCCTTGGTTTCAGGTAAGCTGGCATCAAAGAACTGGACACGGTGAGCGTTACGCTGCCCACAGCAGAATAACGCGAAGCGTGTTCTGCTGTTTGGGTGTGGTTTAAATAGTCTCAGGTGAAGTAGTCCAGGTAAAATAGTCCCAGGCCTGACATACCCAAAGTAGTCCAGGTAAAGTAGTCTCAGGCCTGCCACACCCAAAAGACTAGACCGCATAGCTCAGTTCCTTGTAATGGAGCTATGTGTGTGCCTCCATGTTGGCTGAACCCCCAAGTTAAATAATTCCAAGTAATTAGCCCCATTCTAAATTTGGTCTTTATGATGGTTCTGAGCCTGGCGCCAAAGCCGCCAGGACTGACTCAAAGAGAGCCTTAGATGAGGTTTTAAGGCCTTTGACCTGGCCCTAACTGCAAGGCTGACTTGCCAGTGAGGGCCAGCGGTAAGGGTCATGACAGCACCCCCCCCCAAGGCCCCTCTACTGGTGGCACCTCTGTCTGGTCCTGGTTTGGCTGGGTAATTCTGATGGAACCTTTTAATTAAGCGAGGTACATGGATGTATTCACTAGGTTCCCATGATCTGTCTTGTGGGCCATATCCCTTCCAATCAACTAAGTAGTATAGTTTGGTTCTGGTGTATTTTGAGTCTAGAATATCCTTTACTTCAAACTCTGGTTCTCTGTCAACTAATACTGGTTTTGGTGGTGTTGTAACCAGAGTACCAGGTTGTAACGGTTTCAGGAGTGATACGTGAAACACAGGATGAATCTGGATAGTGTGTGGTAGGGCTAATTTAACGGCCACTGGACTTATTATGGATTCAATAGAATAAGGTCCCAGATATCGGGGACGAAAGGTCTGAGTCCCTTTTATGGGCACATATTTTGATCCTAACCAGACCATGTCTCCAATTTGATAATCGGGGGCTTTACTACGATGTTGGTCAGCAAATTTCCTTTGTCTGTTCTTGGCTTGGAGTAAATGTTCTGATGATTCTTTGAAGGTCTGGGAAATAGTTGTATGTAGGGTTTTAACCACTGGCATTTCCAAAGGGGTTGGGAGATCCAATTCTGAAGTATGTGGATGTCTACCATTTATAGTGTAGAAAGGGGTTTGTCCAGTGCTGGTATGTAATGAATTATTATAGGCATATTCAGTTAACCATAACAAGTCCTTCCAATTTCTTTCCACTTGATGTAACATGCAACGAAAGTATTGCTTGAGGGTTTGGTTTGTTCTTTCTGTTTGGCCATCTGTATGAGGATGATGACTTGTGGATAGTCAAATGTCAATTTGGGCCATTGAACAGCATTTCCACCAGAAGTTGGATACGAACTGACTACCTTGTTCTGAGATCAAGACCGATGGAAAGCCATGTAGCCGTACGATTTCCTCCAGGAATACTTTTGCTAAACTGGATGCAGTTGGAAAACCATTAAAAGGAAGAAAGTGTGCCATTTTAGAAAACAAGTCTACAATTACTAAGATGGTGTTGAATCCTTGACTGGAAGGTAGATCTGTAATGAAATCAAGGGACAGTGTGTGCCATGGTGCGGAGGAATTTCCAATGGTTGGAGAAGACCAGATGGTTTCTGCTTTTGGGACTTGTTTTGTGCATCTAGACCACAAGATTGGATACATTGGATGATGTATTTACGCCATGTGGGCCACCAATAGTTTCGTTTTACTTTAGCTAGAGTTTTGGCAATTCCAGGATGACCTTCAATCAGGGAGTCATGACAACCCGAAATAACCTGCTCTTGTAAATCTTTACTTGTAGGTATAGACGGTTCCTAAAATATGGTAACTGGTTTTGAATGGTGTAATGTTCTCCTTGAGTACACCACTCTTGTGAGAGAGTGGGATCCATTAAGAGTTGGATCTTTTTTTGGAGTTCACCCTGTGTCAATGTTGTCGTAAGACCCAGGAGTTTGTCTTCTGGAAAGATGGCTACTTGATCTGGAGTTATGTATACCTTTTCATCAACACCACGCGGACAAGGCGTCTGCCTTTCCATTCCGGACTCCTGGCCGGTAAGTGATCACAAAATCATATTCAGTTAAGAAAAGAGCCCACAGCAGTTGATGGGATGATTGAGCCTTTGCTGTTTTTAGATATTGCAGGTTTTGATGATCAGTTATGACCATGACAGTATGTCTAGCACCAAGGAGATAGTGTCACCATGCCTTGAAAGCAGATTTTATAGCCAAGAGCTCTTTGTCTGTTATAGCATAGTTGAGTTCGGGAGGTGAGAATTTTTGTGACCAGAAGGCCACAGGGTGTAACTGGCCAGTTCCTGGGTCCCTTTGTGAGAGAACAGCTCCCATAGCCATGCTAGAGGCATCTGTTTCAACTATATAAGGGAGATCTGGATGAGGATGCCGTAGAACTGGAGCAGAAGTGAATTTTTTCTTAAGTTCTTGAAAGGCCTTCGCTGCTTCTTCGGTCCAATGGAACTTTTTATTGTTTTTTCTCAATAGTGATGTAATTAGATGCACGATTTGGGAAAAATCTGGGATGAATCGGTGGTAAACATTTGCAAAGCCCAACATACTCTGGATTCCTTTAAATTAAGTTGGTGATGGCCAGTTAAGAATGGCATCTACCTTGTGCCTATCCATTCTGATACCTTTTGGTGTTAGGATAAAACCGAGGAACTCCGCTTCGGTGACATGAAAAGAGCATTTTTCAAGTTAAGCATACAGTTTATGTTGGCGGAGTTTAGTAAGGATGGAGCAGACATGCCTGACATGGTCTTCTTTTGTAGCAGAATACACTAAGATGTCATCAATGTAAACCAGGTCGCAAACGTCGATTAACTCTGCAAAACATCATTCATAAAGTACTGCAATGCAGCAGGAGCATTGCAAAGTCCAAAAGGCATTCCCTGGTATTCATACAAGTCGTATTTGGTACGAAAGGCGGTTTTCCATTTGTCTCCTTTCTTCACTTGAACAAGATGGTACGCCCCCCTAAGGTCCAGTTTGGTATGGATTTGGGCGTCTTTGACTTGATCCAATAATTCGGGAATAAAAGGCAGTGGATAACAGTTTTTTACTGTGATCTGGTTTAATGCGCGATAGTCGATGCAAGTCCTCAAATCTCCTTCCTTCTTTGGTACAAAGAATTAGGGTCTGGCTGACAGTGATTTAGACGGGCGGATAAATCCATTTGCCAGGTTCTGATCAAGATAAGATTTCAAATGGAGGTTTTCTGGTTCAGTAAATGCATAGATTCAGCCACAAGGAATTTGCGCACCAAGTATGAGGTCGATCTGACAATCGTAGGGCCTGCGCGGTGGTAGTGTATTGGCTTGTGGTTTCTGGAACACGTCTTGAAAATCTTGGTATTCATTTGGTAGAGTACTAGTCACACCTAGTACAATCGCTGCCGTACTGGGAGTAGCAGATGTACATAAGTCTGTTTTCCCCTTTTCTTGGTAATAACAGGTGCAAGCACAATCATCGGAAAAGGCCAACTTCTTGGTACGTCAATCTATTAGAGGGTTGCGAGCTACCAACAATGGCATCCCTAAGATTAGTCGAAACCGAGGAGCTTTGATGAGATCGAATACTAAAGATTCTCAGTGTCCATCCTGGCACAGTAGAGTTAGAGCTGCTGTACATTGGGTTACTGGTCCGGAAGCTATTTCTGTCCCATCAACAGTAGTAACTTTTTCAGTAAGCCACATCTCTGCTGCCAGATCTTGGTCTACATAATTCCCAACTACTCCGCTGTCTATGTCTGCTTTGACAGCATGCATCCGAGATGGTTGTTGGTGATTGATCAAAATTACTGGTAATGCAAAGTGTGAGGTCTGTGGCTCATCCTTCTCGCTCGACAAGTGGACCACTACGCTTGCCGGGATTGGTAGTTTTCCGACTCCTTGTTATTATCTTCCTTCTCTGTGGCTCCAACAGTTCTCCTTGGTGGTTTCTCTGGACATTCTTTGAGGAAGTGGCCTGATTTTCTGCAATATAAGCATAATTGCTGTTGCCTTCTCTTGTCTCTTTCAGTTTTAGTTAAAGAGGGCCGCACACATCCGATTTGCATGGGTTCTATTGTGTTTTCAAATGTACGTGGAACATTATCCTTTGACCGGACATACACAGCTTGAGTGTCTAACCTTATCCGGTCCGCTTTCGGTCTTGTAATCTGTGATCTAATTGCACCACAAGGTTAATGGATTCTGCACAGTCTTTAGGTGGGCTAACCACTTGAGCAAGGACATCCTTTAGTTCCCCTCGTAGACCCCGATGAAATAGTGTGGTCCTTTTTTCCTCAGGCCACACAGCTTCAACGACTAGTCTGTTAAATGTTGCTATATATGTAAGCAAGTCTTGACTTCCTTGACGGAGTGACACATTTTTGTTGTCTAATGCTTGGCCTTGGTTATGACGAGCAAATCGTTTTTCCATTTCCATCTGGAAACCCCCAAAGTCATGTAACAACGGGTCACCCTGACTTAATAATGGTACCGACCAATCTGCAGAACTGCCGCTCAGATATAACAAAACAAAAGAAACCCGCGCTTTGTCGTTAGGAAAAGCCCCAGGTCTGCAAAGGAAATGAAGACGACACTGGTTCATGAACGTTGCATACTTCTTGGGGTCCCCTGTAAATCGTTCAGATGGAGCTAAAGGAACTGCCCCAGGAAGGGTTATTTGTCCTCGATTGGTAGAAGAAGTTGGTACAGGTGCTGGCGGAATGTTACCAGGCAATGGGGTCTGTCCTGCCTGTGATTGGAGCAATTGTCTACTTATTCCGTTGGTACGATCCTTAGTAACAATGAAATCCCTCCTAAGAGCATTGGTTTCTTGCCTGGCTGAATGTACTTCAGCGCGTAACTGCTCCAACAACTGAGCTAACGGGTCAATCTCTGAAGTCTCCATGATGCCCAGGTGGATAATATTATTCAGGCTTCACATTCTGTTACGCTCACATGGTATCCACGGGGACGCCACCCAGCCCTGGTTGGATGATTTGCACTCTCGAACCCTCTCCCGGTCGCTTGGTAAGGCCTCTGGTTAAAGATGGGTCTGCAATATAGGAGAGCTGGATTCAATACCAGATTGTCTTATGTTTTCCCACCTCCCTTGGCCTCAACTCCTTCCTCCCCCTTGGGCCTTCTCCTCACCTTAATATTGTAAAAGGTGGATTCTCCATCCTGCTCCTTGTGGCAGGGGCGCGTAGATGTGGGGGGCGAGCAGCGACCAAGTTACTTCACTGGTGCAAGCCCCCCTGTGGGAATCCAGGTCTGCTGTGACTCCATAGGTTTGCTGCTTTACAATCTTTACATGCAGTTCTTATGTTCCTCTTAGTTCGAATAATAATGTCTTGCTTCTTTCCTTTTAGGTATGGAAAGGTATTTTGGTGTTGTCATGCAGTTTGAAGATTAGCATGGATTGGTAGGCGAAAGCGTGGTGTGCGCGATGCTATCCGGCGAGTAATGTGCGATGCGCTGCACTGTTTCGCCTTTTATATTGCTAACCTGTGTCTTTTCTATCCTTGCAGGTGGCGATGTTCCTCGACGAGCGCCGTAATGTTCCAGCAATGATACTGACCAGGAGGTGACTACCCAGGTAAGAATTGTGTGGCTTTCTTCGTTCGGGAGGAAACATGAGTAAACACTTACTAATGCTGTCTTTCTTTCTCCTCTTTCCAGATTATGGTATTCCAGGATGCATGCGGTGCTGGATGATGAAGTTTGTACCTTCAGGTGAGTGGAACTGAAGTCGGCGATGACTTGAAGAGAGGATACTGTTCCAGTTAAGTTTCGTAGTGTTCTTTCTCTCTCTCTGCAGGTCCTTGGTTTCAGGTAAGCTGGCATCAAAGAACTGAACACAGTGAGCGTTACGCTGCCCACAGCAGAATAATGCGAAGCGTGTTCTGCTGTTTGGGTGTGGTTTAAATAGTCTCAGGTAAAGTAGTCCAGGTAAAATAGTCCCAGGCCTGCCACCAGAGGTGTTGCTAGGGGGGGCTAAGGGGACTATAGCCCCATATCTTTTGGTTGTAGCCCCGGATAGAATTTCAGGAGCTACAAGCTAAAGGCTAACTAGCCCCCAATCCCGACAGTTCAGACATCAGCATAGCCCCGGGTCTTTTCCAGACCTAGCAACACCCCTGCCAGCCACACCCAAAGTAGTCCAGGTAAAGTAGTCCCAGGCCTGCCACACCCAAAAGACTAGACCGCATAGCTCAGTTCCTTGCAACTGAGCTATGCGTGTGCCTCCATGTTGGCTGAACCCCCCAAGTTAAATAGTCCCAAGTAAATAGTCCCATTCTAATGTTGGTCTTCATGATGGTTATGAGCCTGGCGCCAAAGGCCAAAGGCGCCAGGACTGACTGACTCCAAGAGAGTCCTGGATGAGGTTTTAAGGCCTTTGACCTGGCCCTAACTGGAAGGCTGACTTGCCAGTGAGGGCCACGGGTAAGGGTCATGACATAAGTTGTTGTCTCTGTAACCATGTTCTTAAGATTGTTGCGCCCAGATGCCCAAGGGTTAGGCGTGCCTTACAAATGTAATAATAAATAAATAAATAAAGTGACCCCTCATCACTTGGTCCAAAATCCCACTGTAATATGCGAGGGGCTTGTACCCCAACGTGGTTCTCTGCTTAAGTACTGCTGTCATAACAGTTCCATTCGTGTGTGAAAACAAAAAGAATTCTTCAGCATAATTGGGAATCCCTAAAACTGGAGCTGTGCAGATTGCTTTTTACAACTCATCAAACCCTTCTTCCATATCTTCAGTCCAGACAATGTTTTCCTGAGTTGCCTGTGCTTTCTTCAGAGCTTGCAACAAGGTCCTTATGTATGAACTGTAGTCAAAGACCCATGCTCTCACATAATTACATAGTCCCAAAAATCTTTGCATGTGCTTTATCGTGTGTGGCTTTACTGTTTTCAAAATAGCCTCAGCTCTCTCTGGAGTAACCTTTTTTCCTTCATGCAAAATTAACTGACCTATGCATAACAATTCTTCTTGACAATTCTGCACTTTCTCCTTGTCTACGTTATATCCTTTCTCTGCTTGAATAATCATCAGTCGAACTGAATCGTGTCTGCACTCTTCCTCTGAGGTGCTGCAGACAAATATGTCATCTGTGCATTGCAACACAATACTTTCCAAATCGATATTGCTTAAGTCCATCTGCAGGACTCTATTGAAAATCGATGGAGACTCACAGTACCCCTGAGATAATCTTGTGCTTTTTATCTTAGTCTGACGAAATGTAAATTACATCAGATCTTGAGAATCCTTATGCAATGGGATTGAGAAAAACACATTTTTCAAGTCAATCACCATAAAATATCGTACCTCAACAGGGATGCTACATAAGATTGTTGAAGGATTAGGAACTAGAAGGAACTCGGCCTCTACAATCTGGTTAATCAGGCAAAGATCTTGAATTAAACACCACAACCCCCTTTACTTTTTTTGATCGGATACACTGACATATTACACTGTGACTCTGACGTCACTAAAATACCCTGTACCATCATGGCGGATATCGTCTTGAAAATACCTTCATCTGCCTCTCGAGACATGGGATACTGTCGTGCTCGAGGTATAATTACTTGTGCTTTGGATTTAATCTTTACTTCTCCAGCCCCCTTCAATAGGCCTACGTCATAGGGGCCTGTTGTCCACAATGAAGCTGGCACCTTTGCCATATCCTCATCGAAAAACTCAGGATGTTTCAATGTTAGCATCATTTTTTGAGGAACCTTGCGCCTGATTGCTTGTACCCAATAAGTAATACTCATTTCAAATTCTACTTTGCAATCTGACGGATGGTCTCTAAATATATCCTCGTCAGTGAGCAATCACTGTCCACCATTGTCTACCTTTCATAATCAGTTACATCAAGTAAAGCCATTTCTCCTTGTACTATGGCTGCTTGTAATTTTAAAGGAAAGACTTGTCCTTCCTCTTCATCCATAGGAATCTTTGGCCTGAATAAAAATGAATCAGGTATTCTCATAGTTCTTCCCACTAAATCTGGTAGCCATGTTAACACAATGCGTACCCCATAGTAAAAAAACTTCTGGTTCTATTGACACTCCACTTATGGTCACTTGCCCTACAAATGCCATAATAAACTCACTCACGTTTAAATAATGTATTCCTGGCGTTGAACACACTATGCCTTCATCAGTGAACGAAATCGTCACATTCAACTTTGTCATTAAATCTCCACCTAGTATATTGACATGTGTCTGTCTTGAATATAATAATGGCACAGACACGTCACATTCTCCACTGGTCATTTTTTCAGTAAAAGGAACTCTATTTGTAGCTTCTGTAAAACCTTGAGTATTCATGGCATTTCCAGACATTGTAAATTTCCCCCCTCGTATACATAAGCGTGTTGCACCCGTGTCTACTAAAAAAGAAAAGGATTTGCCCCATATATTAAGGTCAACCCTTGATTCCTCTTGAGGATTGGGTATTACAGATAGTAACAAACACATCAAGTCTCCCAGTGTGCTGTCCTATTGTTGATACATTCTCATCCCTGTACCTGTGAAAAGATTCCCTCCATCAACAGTGACACCCCCTATCCTAGGAGACATCAATTGTCCTGTGTCCGTGCCTTGCTGTATCTGCTTGGGTGAATGCTGTGACTGCCCTTGCAGCGGATTCATTATTGTTCGCTGCGTTTGTACATCTGGCTGTACTCTCGGCGCTTGTGTTTGCTGCACTATCTGATTTTGAGCAAACCCATCTCCAGTCTGTTGAGTGTATGCAGGCGGATATGCAGTCCCCCCTCTTGAAAATTACCCATTTTGCACAAACCCCTGCCTTCTACACATCCCTGCAAGGTATCCTGACATACCACATGTCCAACATACAGGAGGAGGCCTCCTAATTTGCCCGTCCTGCATGCCTTCACTATCATTCTGCGTGTTTTGAAACCCAACTTGGTTATTCTGGTAATTAGTCCCTAATTATTCTGAAATCCTCTGCCTCGAAAGTTTCTCCTACCTCATGGTACGAATCCATTATTACCTTGATCAAACTGCCATCGGTTATTCACCTGTGGTATGCCTGCTGCTTGCTGCGAACCTGACCCATCTCCACTAGCCACATTGCCCCTTTAATGGCTTTTTTCTGCACTAATTTTGCCTCTTCGCCTTTCCTAGTGTGATCTTTTTTCCGATTCTTCTCTTGCAAAAGTCTGCAATTATGCGCAATGATCAGCTGAATTTCTGACCATGGTTTTGCTTCCATACCCACCAATTTCTTGAGCTGCTTCTGCACTGGCTCTGGCAGCCCTTGGCATAGTATATGATAAAATACAGGTATAGATTTCCCCCGCAGCTCGCAAGTCTCCAAACTCCATTGTTCCTGAAAATTCTGAATGTAAGCAAGAGGATCATCCCCTTCCTGCCTCTTTTTAGGCCTTCTAGCTCCCATATATGACGTATCCGGATAGAGCATTCTGAGCGCTTTCCAGACTGCCGCCCTACAGTTATTAAAGGGTGCTCCATCATGAGCAGTGCTCAACACGGTAACACTCGAATACCCTGCTCTTGACCAAACATCATCAGCTCTCTCCCCAAGGATAGCGACTTGGATACCCTTAATGCCCCCTACAGCTAACGTGTTCTCTCCTGTCATTTTCTCAAATTCATGTATTCATTTCCCAGAGCCAGAGGTTACATTCGGGAGTTTACACCTTAGATTATCCTTATACATCTGTGGCCAAGGTATATACTGTGGTCTGGCTTCTCCTTTCTCTAACCAGGGAAACTGTGAAACCCCAGACTCAATTTCATCCCCGTCCCCCATAGTCTTTCTGTCCATAGCAGGGACAATGGTTCCACACCGCCTTCTGCCTGGTAGTGACCTTGACCTGCTCGCATAAGGTGGTGAAACCCTCCTCAGAATGGGATTGCCCTTTAGGTTGATCTAATAGATCGTCATAGAATCTAACGCCCGTGATTTGGGTAGATCTAGATCTGACCATCTTACTTCCTTATCCATTGAGAAACATCCTTCAGGACCACATGCATTACCTCCCACCTACCCACGGAAGGATTCTCTGTCCTCATCTGACATATCCTGTCCCCAACTTGTGTGGCTCCTCTCCTATTCATCTCTATTCAGAGTCAGTCTAACTCTTTAGGCTCAAAACTACACAAGCCCCCTCTCTGTCATAAAACTGTGTACCTTTGAGTTGATCGTTTTTACCCTTTCCCTTCAGTTCCTTCCTAGTCCTCATATCATGATAGACTTTATTGATTGCGTCCCCAATGCTTCTAGAGTCAAACTCCTCCTCTAGATTTGCTCTAGACGGACCTGGCATTGGTTCGTGTGCTGGGAAGAATTCTTCTATGTCCTCCCATGCCACTATTGGATTAGGATCCATTAATTCCTTTTCCACACTTTTAAGATCACGTGCTCTCTGCCTACTCTTTCGTTCTATTTCATCATCAAACTGTCTTGTTTCCTTGCTTCTTCTCTCACCCTGTCTTCTTCTTTTCTTTTCATGTCTCTTCTCTCTTTTGACCTTTGTATCTCTTCATCTCGACGTCTCTGTATTCTTTTATCCATTCATTTCTTTTCTTCCTCTTCCTCTTTCCTTCTATTCTTTCTCGTTCTTCAATTGCCCTCTGTCAGTTGTCATACTTTCTTTGCTCCTCCTCCCTTTCCTGCTTTTTCAGTTGTTTGTCATGATACAACTGTTCCCGTCTTTGTCTATCTTTCCTTTTCGTCCCATCTTCTTTCAATTATTCTGCTCTCTCTCTGTCCTTCTTTTCTCTCTCATCTTCCCTTTGCCTCACATCCTCGATGCTCTAAGCATCGAGTTCGAGCAAAATGGGACCACCCATCCATTCGTTCTATATGAGCGCTACCTCATCAGCCTCATCCTTTTCTCCTTTCCATCTCATTATCTCTCTTCCTATATCTAAGGAGGTGCTTGGTCGATCACTTCTCTCCTTGTCACATCTCTCTTTGTTCCTTGGGACTTTAGAGGCTACTTCTCTCTCTGAAAGTTTTTCTGCACCCTCATCGCTGCTTTGCGCAGGGGACTGATATGCCGGATTGCTGTACCCTGTTGCTGTCTTAAGATCTCTCAGTAGGTGCAAGCCATCATCTTTCCCATTATCGTCATTTGCTTTTGGCACGGTGGGGGGAGCAGAAGGCTCCTCACACCCCTCTTTGCATGTATTAAGTATCCACTCTTCAGGAGGCGGCTCTTCCTTTTCCTCCTGGAATATTTTCCAGAGTTCTAAGCTTGCTAACCTTTTGTCTAACTTTTTTCCTGTGTATCCTGCATGCAAATATGTCGTCATATGCTGCAAAACTGCCTTCGATAGTGTCCCCCTTGTGGCCACAACATGAACATCTTATCTGCCGTGCCTTTAACCCATTCCGCACTGTACTGTTCAAGCTTGGGTGTGTGTTTCGGCAACTGGCTGCACAGATGTGTAAGCGGAGTAACCGTTCTGTTTGTACTGTCTTTAAACAATTCTGTAGCCTACGCCAACCGCAAATGGGAATCTAGATACGGTTCCTTCTGTTACATGCTTATGACGCAGGACACTGGGCGTACTCTATCGTGACGCTCCTCGTCTCACGATTTCTTAATTGCTTGACTTCTCTCATCAAATCAGTTACTTAATAACTTGACGCTCATCATCTCGAGTTGCTTTTACCCCAACCTCCCTCCGTTACACGTTTTCCCTTATCACACTCTCCGCTTATTGCCCATTCACAATTTTGCCACCTCACTCAGTTTTTACTCACCATTTGCTTTTTTGACTCTTTATCAGCCACTTCAAGCTTTCATTCGTTCAGCTTCCTGTAGAAGTCAGTAGGGGTTTCTGCCTGAAAACAAGGGACCCGTCTAACCTGTGCTTGCAAGGCTTATGTTTTAAAAAACTGGTTCCGCTTTCTACAGGGAGCTTTGCGTCCTAGTTAAATGGCAGAGGACGTTCGATATTGCTGGGAACCCAAAGCTTACTATCTCGATGGATTTTTAACCATCATCACTCTGCTAACACATGAACTGGGGGAGTCTCCGCAGCCCTTTAAGACAAGGTAGCAGTACTACGAGATGAATGGGGATGCAGAAGTTACTCAAACATCAATAATCGAAATGACTCAGGTAGTTGACAAAAAGGTTAACTGTTTTAATATCAATTATCTAAAACAGTACAACGGATATCTACGGACGTCTCACAGCATGGTCTCTCAATTTGCTTTAGAAAAAACACTGTACTTATTGTAAAAACTCAACATTGATGATGTGAACCTACGTATTTACTAACATCATCCTACGTGGCAAACTACAAAAACATACTGAAGAGAGTGATTGGTTCTAAGGGAACATCTAAGTATACGTACCATACTAAAGAGAAAAGATCCCAAGTTGAGACTGCGCCCAGTTTTTTCAACAAGCGTTTTATTATATTGATGCCCTTAGTGATGACACATGTTTCGGTCCCTCTTGGACCTTTCTCAGATCAGGGCTGATGTTATGTATCAATCAAAACAAATGATCACAAAATTATAAAGATATTTTCAAAATCATATGAACGCAAAATTAAAAGATGACATAAATGTTCATTCACATGTTTTACCAATTATGACAGTAACTGATGGATTAAAGCAAACCATGAAAAATAACAGTTATTAAATCAAAGTAAACCAAAATGCCAGACAAAAAATGGAGTGGGGAATAATGAGGAATAGTGGGGGTCAAGAGATAGGTAAAACCACATTTTCGTTAGTCAATGTTACATGTTGTGTCACATAGGAAATCAAGGAAATTTGGATTCAAGTTATCTTTTTTACCTTATTTTCATCTACTGGCCCTTATCGGTTAAAGCAAATAGTAGTCTCTCTTCGAGTCTCGGGTTACATCCCTTCAAAAAAATACAAATCACTCAAAGTTGTCACCTCCAATTATGTGTGCAAGATCTCCATAGGTATCACCAAATATTGCAAAATAATATTTCTTTAAATCAACATGGTAGGTGTGTTTCTTTTAATTCTTAAGCGTTGAATTGTCGTAAGGATGTTCATAAGTCTCCATTACTTTGAGTGCCTAATGAATAGTACTGTGCGTTATCCATAAATTTCATACCTACATTTATGAGAAAGTAATGCCCTTATTCCTTTTATATATAAATACTCATTAAGGTTTTTCAAGTCATTCTTAACTGACTGTGTATTCTGGCTTTTATAAATGTTCTAATAAGGAAACCCGTGTGTGCGTAAACGCTGTGCACGGCAAGACAATAATAATGCTGCCGAGCGTTTATATCTTAGTCCCGAAGTTGCGGCAGACATTTCTAACAAACGCAGCATGTGCTGCACTTGCAGGATGGTCTCTTACCTGACAACTTTGTACTCGCGTCTAATCGCGTGCCGCGGATTCTCCTGAGGGGCCAGCGATCGGCGCCAAGTCCCTCATTATTGTGTTCGTGTTGTCATGGAAACAGATCCTAGCCCTGGTCCATTTTCTAATTGTGTGAGAGCATTTCACCTATACTCTCGTGGCGTTTTAAGCTAGTGTTTTTAAAGTCACTCTTGTGTATTTCGGGCATGTTTTATATTCAATTTCATTCACCATAACTTTTGATGTATTTTCAGAAATTACTAAAACTTTGTATGACATGTACTACATCATTCCGAGATTAAATTGACAGTGTTATATACTTATGAAACCTTTTAAGACACCCGTATTTTTTACAATTATGTAATGGTTGCATGCATGTTAATCTTGGGTTCTAGTCTCATTTAATGGATTATTAATGAGACAAATAACCACTTAGGGTTCACTGTCTAATATCATTTGTGTAACTATTGTCACTTACTATGAGTGCCAGTCGGAGCATTAGCATTAGAGTGCCGTACTGAAACCTGTTCAGCGAGATAGGTACAGGTATACACATTAGAATACATTCATGGTAGTTAATTTGGACAAATAAAGTTATAAAAGAGAAAAGGGTCCTCTATAGAAAGGACACTATTTCATTATCCGTGTTTAATCCAAGTACTGTAGAGTTCAGTTTGCAAATTATTCTCGCTTCCGCTTGTCTTAGTTTCTTTTCTTTATTTCCACCTCTTCTGCCTAGTGAGTTCTTCTCAAGGCCAATAAATCGTAATTAAGCTTTATTACCCATCTTTCAGCTTTATTAGCCAACTGATGTTTTTCCTGCCAATGGCAGGCCAATGGTAGTCTTGGATCTTGACTGCCAATTTTGGCAAGATGTTCTCCGACTCGTATCCTAAATTCTCTTATAGTTCTACCAATGTAGACCAAATCGCAAACACATATAATTCCATATACTACATAGTTTGACCTGCAGTTGATTGGTTGTAGAATCTTCAGTGATTTATTATTAGTGCCGGTAAATGTGTCTGTTTTCTTGTGTGCAAATTTGCACATTGTTTATGTACCACACTTTCTAAAACCATTTGTAGATGCTTTAAGCCAGTTCGTTGGTTCTTCCCCAGTCAGATCTGGTAAGTTCGATGGACTCAATTTGTTCTTTATGGTTGGTGCCTTTTTCTATATAATCCTTGGTTTATCGTCCACATTGTTCGCAATGTCCTCATCCAGTTTGAGAAGGTGCCAGTGTTTTGCTAGTATTTTGTACAAATTTCTGTGGTCACTAATGTATTTGGTGATAAATCCTATCGATGGTTGCTCCATCCCTTTAGTCTTTGGTGTTAGTGTACGGTCTTGGGTTAGTATTGAGCTTTTTTCCAATGCTCTTTTGACACATTGTTCTGTATACCCTGTTTCCAGAAACCTGGATGTTAAAAGAGTACATTCCTTCTCGAAGTGTTCATTTGTTTGGCAATTTCTTCTTGCTCTTATAAATTCACCTGTCGGTATGTTCAAAATTGTTGGTCTAGAGTGGCAGCTCCCTATGTGGAGAGTTGAATTCACTTCCGTTGGTTTCTGATATGTTCGGGCAACTGCAATGAGACAAGCATAGATTTTCTCGATCTCACAATATACATTGATCACAATCAGAGCAGAACCTGAACACTTTGAAAAAATTCAACTCTCCACGCAGGGAGCTGCCACTAAAGAGCAACAATAACGCAAATGACGACCCCGACCCAAAGCCTGGTGAGACTCACTAAACTCAAGAAGACCTGCATTTTGAGCCTTCCCACACATTGCGTTGCAGCAATACCCCAATACCATGGGACCTCTAGCCACTGTGCGGTGCACAGTCTTCCGATTTCTGAATCTCGCTGAAACTCCGTAGGCATCCTGGTGGATCTCCAGAAACATGAATCGAGTCTGAAAAGTCCCCTCAACAGAGTGCTGGACCTTTGTAACAATGAAACTTCAACCACGATTTTCTGTCTTCTTCTGTGCTCCTTGAAAAGGCACCAAATCTGCAGAACCGCATTCAAACCTTGCCTAGAGTCTCCTTCATCGATCCCTGCTGCAAAGTTCCTTCCAAGGTCTTGTTTTCAGTCACCACAACAAGGAATCCACTGACAGGGTATTTGGTTGAAGACCATAAAGTCCTCCTGCTGCAAAATCTTCTTCAATGCTGAGGTACTGTTTTGGCTTGGGTATGTACTTACCTTAAGCCTGTTAGGATTTCTGTGTAGCTGTGGGGTGTTTTCTGTGATGGAGAGGCCCCTCATGCAGTGCACCTTGTCCCACTGCTAGGATGCTGCTATGGTGTCTTCTGCGAAGCCCGTGGACCCTCTTCTAACTCTAAAGTAAAGTACTCACCTGTTTGACCAGTTTTCCTAAAGAACTCTGACTTTTGCTACTGAAGAACCTATCTTGACACTGCCTGTTGGTCACTAGTCCTAGTGATCCCCCTTCTGCCACTGAGAACACTCATGCTCCAAGAATAAAGAAAGACTGTCAAGGGATTGGGACCTTTGCCTAGAAAGGAAAATATGTGTCTAAAAGTTACTTACTTGTAAAGAGTTGGTTGGTATCTTCAATTCTAAGAGTGAACAGTTACAAACGTTCTTACTTGCCTTGGATGTGTGATGCACTATTCTTAAAAGTATGGTTAACATCTTTTCTTCCTAAGCAACATTTTTGCCAGTCTAATAGAAAGTAGATGTGAAGGTATTTTATTCTCCTGTGATTAGGTTGTGATTCATCTTTAACTTTAAAGAGTAAATTGTTGGTTTCACCAGATTATTCCTGTAGGGAAATTATATGAGTGTCCTCCAACTGTTGGTATCACCAGATTAGTCCTTTGAGGATAATTGTATGAGTGTCCCCACTGGGTCTTGCTTCCCCTGACTTGCTGTTAGCCTGTCCAGAATAAGTCTGTATTAGGTTGTTCCCTACCTAGAATAACTTTGAGTCATTCAGTAAAGTGGAACATTGGGGTTTACTTTGCCGTTAATTGAGAGGTTACAAAAGTATATGGGTTTTACTTACCTTGAGTTAGCTGTATACCATCCAAAAATAAGTTACACAAGTTACTGCTTATCTCTATCTGTGGTTCACTGATCTCAAAAGCACCTGCAATTGAATATTACATCCTTATGTTTTACTCACCTAGTATAACTGTGTGTTATCACAAGAGTAGTTATAGGTTTTTACTGCACCTGGAATAAGTGCTCCACTATTCATAAAAAGTATATTGTCCAGTTTACTGATTAAGTGATTTGTACTAAGAGTCAGTGTATAACTGGTAGGGTCTACTGCCCTTTCATTACTGAATGTAATGGTGAAAGTAACCATTGGTTTTTACTCCCCAAGAATAGGTGTGACCTATACTGAATGTGTATGAAAATGGTTTGACTTCCCTAGAACTAGTTAGGTATTTGCAAATAAGGTTTATACTTTGGTCTGTGTACCTTCAAGTATAGTGTTGTATTTTTATATTGTGATTCCATATAATGTGTTAGTGCTTACTTACCCCTAGATTTATCTGGCCTTACCTGTATTTAAATAAATCCTTTATTTTTACAATACAAAGTGTTTCAGTGTTTCTTTGGACAATTTGTATTACAATTTCATTTGTACTGATTCTACAGCCCTCTCTCCCTCCTAAGATAAGCCTGTCTGCTCTGTCTGCGCTACCATGTACTCATGTGGTACGGCCTTATACTAAGAGTGGAGTCTTGAACTGCCTCAGTTGAATGGTTTTACTAAGCCCCTAGTTGGACTTCAGAAAAACTGCCATAACAAATATGAAGTGGAATCATCCCTTCCTCACTTATTCCTATATACGTATGCATTGGCGCTTGCCATAATCTATTCACTACTTAGCTAGCCTTAATAATACTTCATCTGCTTATGTTTCTTTGCATATGTACACGTGTAAAAGGACTTGATATCTTCGTCATTTTTGTAGCATACGTTTCTTCATCTTGAGCCCAAGATGTCACTTATCTTTGATACTTTCTTGATGCCTTATAGAATATCTGCATTGTTTTGTCTCTGCATCTCTTCTATGTACATCAGGCTTGCTTCGGGTGACATCGCCATTCTGCTTGTTCATTCATTGGTCCTGTTTCTTCCGGGATTTCATTCAAATGGCCATCATACTATTGTGTATGCAGGTATAGCTTGCTCAGTGGGAACCTTACTTTCAGAAGTCTTCTTGGTATCGGTATTTTCAATGGTACTGCACGTGTCTCACACTCTGGTTCCCAACATATAGGGAATATTGGCGAGGTGGTTGAGGTGGGACACTTGGCTCCTTCTCTACACAACCCTCTAGCGAAATAGGCAAAGAGATAACTTGCAAGGAAAAAAAGGTTACATTTTACAGAATACAGAATATCAGCAAAGACCTCTGCTGCGCAAGAATGTTCTGGTTCTTCTTAGTACAAGCAGGGGCTTAAAAGGCTGTGTGGTGTCACTAGCACACAGTAAAAACATGAATCACAGATTGGTGAGACCATATAAATGGACCTGCTCCATTGGGGATGCCACACTACAATATGTTCACATTTCTGCCATCTCTCAGGTGCAACGTGGGTCAGCTGGGCTCATCTAGCCGCAGAGTGAAGTTCAGGTCTCTCATAAGTTACAATATAGAAACTGCTATGATACCCTAAGCCTACTACAATATCACTATGGCATGCACCTGGGAGGCTCAGGCTGGTGCCAGGGGGAAGGGAGGAAGAAATACAGTCACGGTGACCCACACATTCTGAGCTTTGTTGATATCGCCCCCCTCGCACTCAAGGCCTCCACCCACCTTTTGATCTATAATGTATCCCTCCCTGTACCTCGTATTACAAAGGATGTATTTATGGAACGAGGTAAAGCAGTTGCACATGCTTAGATCATTTATGGCCAGTTGGTTTATGATTTGGGCTGGAGTCATTCACTATTGTAGAATGCAAGGGTGTGGGGGTCGGGCGGTGCCGTGGGCCATGGCTCTGGGTAGGCTGGGTGGGGGTTAGAGGTTTGCTGGCAGTTCGGCTTTGATGAATGGGCACTGCAAGCAGCCTGACGTTGTCTCATGGCCTTGCAGGGTGCATTCCTCACAGAGATACTGAGTAATTGCAACAATGGAGGCACAAGGGGAAGCTAAGGTGAGGACTGGCTGTGTGGGCTCATCCCGTCAGAATGATTTGGGCCTAGTCGAGTTCCTCCATGGAGCTGGAGCTGAAGTAATGCTGCACGGCCATGCAAGACTGTGCATCTACCAAAGCTACAAAAAGGCGTTTTTATGCACACACGCTGGGATTATATATTTATAATTTGTGCTATAATATTTCTGTGCCGAGTATCAAAGCCTGGTCCTCTCTCCCCTTGTACACTACACGACTTCATAGGGGATTCGCCTCACTTTAAAGCGTCTAGGGGGTGGGGTAGATACATTTCCATCCCAACAAAACCAATAAAGTAAAAAAAAAAATAGATGATATTCTGTTGAATGGAACAATTAAAAATTCTGTCTCTTTGGTGCGGTAACATGCTTTTTTTAGATGGTGTTTTAGCCAAACAGTAGTAATTAACTTTTGATATGTTAAACTGAATTCGAATACATTTTAACATAGGGACCGATAGAATGAAAATAAAATTATTGTTTTTAGCATTTAATGTGTATTGCTATTTGTCTAAGGTGTGAATCAAGCCAAGAAAGTAAATATTTAAATAAGTTATAAAATACATTTTAAAAACGGGCCTTCAAAATAATTGTACTCCTAACAGACAGTTATTATGTAGCTAAGCAATGCACTTCATCCCAAACTGCTAATTGGACATCTCATCATAATTACAACATTAACGTTTCTGACTAAGATATGTCCCTGGCAGAACACTGGGAGCTATACTTCTTTGTTTCCACACGAGCAAAGGGGGTTGGATCTAGTTGATGGCAGTTTGTGGTAGATAAGGTTTTCGCAGGCATGTAGTGTCAGAATGTGTGCACATTATAAAAAGACCCTCCGTTTTTGTACTCTCTGCATGTCACTAATAGGTGCTATGATACATGTTTTGCTGACTTCAGGGGCATGAAACAACATGTCCTTCCTATCAAGATGTGTATCTGTGGCTTGGAGATGTCCATACACATTCTCAGTTTTCCTCTTTTGCACTTTCAGAGGGAATCATACTTGTTTTATTGTCAGATTGATTTACCAAGTGCTGTGTTGCTTTTCAAGTCAGATTTATTAAACATACAGTATTAGTATAGTTTTCGAAAGATGGCTATGCAAGAAGCATAAGGGGCCATTACGAGTGTAGCCCTGTTTCCCACTGAAATACTGTCATACTCGTTTACTGTTACTACCACTAGTATCGGCTCTACATTTGCATGATTCTATGACAAGACAGGAGGCTCATATTATGCATTACAATCTTTACTCTGAAACCACAGCAGCAAAGAAAAAATGTTTACAAACAAAAAAGTTGTAAAGAACAGAACTAAATAGAGTTCAATGTCAATGTAAGGGAGCTCCCCAATCCATCATGGAGGACAGGTCATGCCCTGCAGAGGACCAATGAGCAGGGACCCTTCCTTATATAAGTGCATTACTCCTCTTTCTGTAGCTGCTGATGCCACAGCTAAGTCACTCCTCCTAGTTCTTGCCTTAGCGTTTGATAAATGGAGTTTAGAGTGTTAATTGTGTCATGTAGAAAGAGTTTTGTGATTTATTTGCTCTGTGACGGTGAAATTGTCATTTTCTCATTGGTATTTTATATTAGTATTGGTAGTTCGCTAGGAGCCGCGTTCGCGTTAGAACGTTGGTCTCCTGGTCTCACTGTTACATTGTTGCGGGCTGGGAACGTTCCGCTTTTGAAGAATTATTTTTACCTGCCTCAAGTGGCGCTCCACCGTGTTTCATTTTGCATTTTGGTCGCGTCGCCGGCCTCACATAATGCAGGCAGCGATGCGTATACTCCTTTTTTCCCTCGGGGGAAGTTTGTTTATATTTACGCCGGAGCCGGCATGCGGTTTCTTCAGCCTTATTAGTGAGGCGCGTGGCTCGTTGAAGAAGCTTAGATTGTTACCGACGCGTGTCACTTTAGTAATGATGGCATTTGGCTTTGCTTTAATTTTTTCTTTTGCACGCGTCGCGTGTGTTTGTTGTCTATACGCTGCTCGCGTATGTAGTCAGGTGCACAGGCTAGGCCTGTGCTTGGTTACGGAGGGTCACCATGTTAGGGTTTATGTAAGCCTGCACGGCTACCAACAATTTTATAACACCTCTGTCCAAACCCAGCACGTGCAAGCGCTATAATGTTTTTCTTTTTTACTTCTACAGTAGGGGCGTTTCCGCCCTCCATGTTCCGTTGCGTGCCAGTCGGATGGAAGCTTTCGCTTCAGACCCGGCGTGCAAGGGAATCTGATGATTGGAATTCTGTGGCACAGCCGGTAAGTTGTGTAACTTGTGCCTTAAAGGCTGAGGGTTTGAGCCAATCCTCCAATTTTAAATATTTTGGTATATATATGTATTCGTTACATATATATAGGGCCTCATTTGGTTTTGAGGCGTATTGAAGGCTTCTGTTCCAGCCCAGAACTGGGATAGTTCTATAGTAAACCTGCAAGTTACCATGCAAGAGGATCTGGGTTTGCTTCCCACCAGGTCCAGGGTGCACACGTGTGTATGTGAATATATATGTATGGTTATATATATATATATATATATATATATATATATATATATATATATATATATATATATATATATATGTATATATATTTATATATACTGTTAAAAATTGATATATGTTTTAAATTGGCTGTTTTAAATTGATATTTTCAGTTTATATTTGGGGACCCGCATGCTCAAGAGTCTGATCCATACCAGTCTGCAGCTTTATGTTAAGTGTCGCTCATGGCATAGGTGATTTGCCTTCACTTAGGTATACTCAAACCTGCTTGGTTTCAGGCTTTGCCTGAGTTCTTCTGCGAGGTTACTCCCTCGTGTACTGCTGGTTACCCCACCCTTCTAGGGTGAGCAGTTGAGGTACCCTTGATCAGTGTATTCCTCCCTTAGGTCGGCAGCTTTGTTTAGGTGCTGCATATGGCAGATGTCATTATTTTCCCTGTAAGCGTGCCATAACCTGCTCGGTTTCCGGCTTTGCCTGGGTTCTACTGCAAGGTGCTCCCTCGTGTACTGCTGGTTGCCACACCCTGCTAGGGTGAGCAGTTTGAGGTACACATGCTCTGTGTATTGCTCGCTTAAGGTCGGCAACTTTGTGCGGCAGAAGACATTGGTGGTTACCTTCACGGTATGTGTGCCATAACCTGCTCGGTGGCAGGCTTTGCCTGTGTTCTTCTGCGAGGGATCCACTCGTGTACTGCTGGACCACATCCTGCTAGGGTGAGCAGTGGAGGTGCACTTGCTCAGTGTACTTTTTGTTAAGCAAAATATTTAAGGGGCCTGGAGCACATTTACGTTTTCAGGATTGTCAGTAGCCCAGATAGCTCAGTAAGCTTCAGCTTCTATAAGGGGCTGGGGTTCGGACCCCTGTGGGGGCGTGACCCCACATCCTTGAGCAGTTTATATCATTTTTTATTATTTTATATATTATTTTATATTATCATTAAGTACTTTAAAGAAAAGAGTGTGTGGAGATAGTTGTAAACAGACCCATGTGGGGAGGTTGTGCCTTCCTCTGTAGCCATCTCTCAGGTGTTAACCTTCAGCCTTTAGTTACATTCTGTCACCCTTTATGTTAACTAGTTTCAGGACAACTCAGTCTGTTTCCTTAGGCCTTTCCTTCCCCAATAACAATTGCCTCACTCAGTGCCCGTGTTGATTAAGTTGCAGAATTTTCTCTCGACATGAGAAGGAGAAAAATGGCACTTTTATGTCCCTATTGAAGGCTGCAGGGCTTGATTCTCTCTTTAGAGGGTGGCATGTTTCCCTTACTATTTGTCCCATTATGACATTCATTTTTCAATTTGGAAGGCAAGTTGAGCAACCATTTTCTGATTTGGATTACGTGTTTGGAAACATTTGCTGGTATCAGAGAGAAGGGTTACCAATATTATCTTTCTAGCACCCGCCCCATGGTTTTCCTCCCATGGCTTGGCCTGTTTTCTGCTAATCGTCTAGCGGTGTGAGTACAAGCAGGGTTCTGTACCCTCAAGAGAGACAGTACAGCAAATAGAGTGCTTGCTTTCAAATCTGTGCAGAGCCTAATGATGCAGGTTCTTAATTTTGTAAGGTCTTAATCAGTCTTTCATCATGTTGAGATCGATAAGTGACCACCTCACACCACAACCATTGGTAGTAATGATGAGCAACACTCTTATACCTGAAGGTTTGTAGCACTATATATGTGCTATTTTTGCTATGGGCAATGTGATTAATTTATTTTTCCCTCCCCTGATCCCCAGAGAGGACAGTCAGCCTTACATGCATATGGAGGTTCAGGCCTCAGTGTTTGAAGGGACTGTGGTCCCAGTATTCTTTCACAACCATTCAGTTTCGGGGCATGATAATTATCCCAAAGTCCTTGCCCCCTTATTCCCCTTCCCTCCATCCTTGGGGGACATTGCACCATAATATTACACCTCTTGGAGCCTGATGGCTTCCGTTTTCCTTTTACAGGCGTTCTGGCTTATGACCAGTGCAGACTTGCACTGAGCATTTCCCTCCCATCAGTTTACTTTCCTTTGCTCCAATTTCCTGGTATTTCACTAAGTAAACAGAGCCCCACCTTCCACGGTCAGGGGGTTGGTTAGAAGTGCAAATGTGTATTTATTTATTTTAAGGGTGTAAAGTGGGGCTTTAGCGTGGTCCTCAGGGTAGCCTTCTTCTGGGTTGCAAGGGTTTTTTCCTTAGATAAGTTGGGGAGGTTTCTCCTCCTTTGGGAAGGCACAATATCCTTTGGTGGGATAGAGGGGTCTGGGAGTGCTACTCATCTTCCATTCAAGTTATTTCAGCCCTCTATCTCAATGCGTTTCAACGTCTCTACATTAACTATCTCAGAAGGTGTCTGTCAGTGCGATTTCCAGAGGCCTGGGATATATTTAGTTAATGACTTGGTTCTCTGAGTCTCCTGCATGGCTGACTAAGTTAGAGGTTAGTCCTCTTCTGGTGAGCAACTTCATTTGAACTGTTTAGTGATCAGTTCTTTGCAGTTTAGAGTCTTTGCTAAGACTATGGAATTTAGTGGTCCTCCTTCGGTTAGTTTATGATCCTCTAGGGGATTTATCAACCATTGAGGAGGGAACAAGGTCCAAGCACCTGGCACATCTACAAAAGGGGTTCAGATATCACTATAAGGGTAGCGATTGGATGTAAGATACATTTTTTCTCCTTGCCAAGTTCGGTCTCTTAAAGGTCAGGTTTTGTAAATATCTTCCTTTTGTCATGGTAGCAGAGTCCTTCTTCAAGAGCTCGGGAGATCTGTTGGTCTCTGTCTTGGTGGTTTAGTCAGGTTTAACTTTTCAGGTGGGGCCCTCTCTTCCATTCTGCTTCTCCAGAAGACATACCTTTCTTAGTATACACATATGTCTGGGGACAATTGTGTGTTAAGTCTATTGCTTCAGCTCCGCTCAGGATAGGTCGTCCTATTACAGATTAAAAAATGACCTTTTACTCCCATTTGACCTTTTATGAAGATGTGTCTTTCCCACTTCGTTCCCCAGTGTAGTTATGTGACATGTCCGGTCTCTAATACGATATCTTCCTTTAACGCATGGGATGGAACCTACAAAGCTTTCAACCCCTAAGGGGTATTTTTCTTTATCTCCAGGAGAGCTAAGTGTTTTTCTTCTTTTGTTTGCTATCTAGGTTCCCAAAGATGGTATGAATTTAAGTGTTTTTCATGTTTGATTGGACAACAGAGGAGGTTATTACTCTGATGGGTTTTTTCCTAGCCTATTAGTGTAGGAAAACTTTGTTCAGTGTTTTTCCCCCCCTCTTTTAACCAGTTGGTTTTGGTGGCCTGAAAGGAACGCTGGAATTGGCACATCTTCCAGTTGTTGTTCTTGCAGTAGATTTGGCTATGCTTATAAGACAGTTATTGGGGCAGCTTAGCCTTGGACAATACTCTGGCGATCAGCTGATTGATCAAATGAAAACATTGAAAACATTTTCTTCTCATATTATTTTTATTATATTGTCACTATTGTATTGATCATGTTGTACTAATGGGATGCAAGGGTTTCAAACTTGCGTAATATGAGCATCCTGTCTTGTCATAGAATGGCTAATCCCCCACACTAACGTGAGATGGGGGTTTAGATTCTATTAAAGACAAGGAGGCGAGTATTATCCCACCCACCCTTGATATGATATGACAGGCATATACGCAGATGTTTCATGAGAGGACATTCTTTAGATTGTTGTTCTTCCCATCCACCCACCCTTCTTGCTTGTTGTTCTTACAGCTACGAGTTGAAGCTCTCATCAGGAGTGTGGGTCACAGTTACAAGATGTGGAGTGCGTGATACGAGAGCTTCGCTGGATTTGTCGTCATCGTTTATCATCCGATCTGTGCAGTGGACGTCTGGATCAAGACAGCTACAGAAAGAGGAGTTGGGTTTAGAGTAATGGACTTATATAAGGAAGGGTCCCTGCTCATTGGTCCTCTGCAGGGCATGACCTGTCCTCCATGATGGATTGGGGAGCTCCCTTACATTGACATTGAACTCTATTTAGTTCTGTTCTTTACAACTTTTTTGTTTGTAAACGTTTTTTCTTTGCTGCTGTTGTTTCAGAGTAAAGATTGTAATGCATAATACTCGCCTACTTGTCTTTAATAGAATCTAAACCCCCATCTCACGTTAGTGTGGGGGATTAGCCATTGTGAGTGGTGGTAACGTGGCGCTAGTCGCCATTCCACCTGCTTTATAATTCCTCCAGTTTTTGCAGATAAAGTGGAGAAAATACCTCTAGACATGTGCAAGAGGTACTTCCAACACTTCACCTCCAAAATCTTAGTATAGTGGTGTGGAAAAGTGGTGGTAATTCCAGTACCAACACTTTTTTACTGCCCCACTATAGTCGCAATGACCCCCATAGCCTCTTTCTGGAATTATAAATATAGAACCATGAAAGCTGGCCTAAAACCCCAGCTTCTCCCCGAACAAAGTATGTGATCCTGGCCAAATCATTTTACTTCTCTGTGCCTTCCTTTCCTTATGTGTCAAAATGGTTATTTGCTTGGAGTGATTATTTTAGGTATGCACTGCATAGAGTCTCACAGCTTCACGGTCCACAGAGTTGCGATATAAGGAGCATTCTCCATTCATACAGCGCTCTCCACGGACTGAAAGCGCTTTTCTCTCACTCATAGCAACATCAATGTTGAGCCAGTTGTCTCTTCGTAGATTAAGTGAAGGGGTGTTGTTATTATGCTAGTGATGTGAGTGCAGAATTGTTGGAGTGGTGGTTTGAGAGTGGAATTGACAATTTTGTGTAAGAGACATGAAAAAATGTGATTTAGACTGAGAAATATCCTGCAAATGTAAATGACCAACTCACGTCCCAACTCAGAAGCCACTCCACATAACACAGTCTTCGCAATGTTATTCACTAAGCTATGCCCCGTGTGTGAAGAATCTAGTAGCACGAGGCAGCTACAGAGCAAGGGAAGAGTTGGAGAATGGCGGAAGTCCCCGAGCCGCAGCGGCCTCCTGGACTCACTTGCCTGCCTGCACCCCTCATTGCTGCTGCTTGGTGACGTTGTATGCAGGCACGCAGTTTTCTATAGCGAAAACCTAGCTTGGAATCAATCAACGCAGCAGTGCAGACTAGAGGGGGCCGGTGGACGGCAGAACGCAAAATAACGCAGGAGGAAGGCGAGCTTATGCGGCCGCCAGGAGCCTGCAGCCTGCTATCTGCGCAGCAGAGGCCGTGACGAGTGGCGTCTTCAGTTCGTTTGAGAAGTTGATCTGTCTCCTTCTTAATTATCGGAAGGGCATTCCATACCACGCCCACTATTATGAATCACTCCCGTTCTGCCTGGCCTCCTCCGCCTCTCCCCCTCGCAGAGGCTGTTTCACGCATCAAGCAAAGGTGCTGTTGTTTTCCAGAGATATGTCCTTCTCATTGTACTCTTCCGTGTTTACAATGCGCTGCAATGTTGGGCTATGACTCATGTCTTGTTTGCATTGTTCGGTGCACTATCTACTTCGCAATCTAACTTTCGAACGATAGAGACGGTCACGGTATATGGTGCTCAAGTTACTTGCAATTTGCATTTGTCACGGCAGCGGGGAGCCGGTGGCGCTTTATTGCAGACAGACGGGGCTTACAACCACCTCCCATTGTAAGGAACATACGTGAAATCACTGTCTAGTTCGCCATTTAGCCTTGGTTTAACGAATGTTAACAATGTTACCCTAACAGCACTGATGTAATTGCCTTTCTAACAGGTAGAATATTAGCTCTCTGACTCCCCATCTGCTGTGCTTCCTCTCAGAATGGGCCCCAGAGCCTGGTCCTCTTAAGGCTGTACTACTGCAATAGCCTCTTCCTCATTCTGCCTAACTCCTCCCTTCGCCCCTTCAACTAATCCAGAACAGGATTGCAAGATTTATCCTTGGCCTCAAGCCCAGGGACCACATCTCTCCAGCCCTCAAACCTCTCCACTTGCTCCCGGTTGCTATGAGGATCAGGTTCAAGACCTGCTGCATCATCCACAAGGCTTTCTGGCGCCTGGGACCTGCTACATCCAGCTCTCTCTCTCTAAATCCCTTCATGCTAGAGCCCTTCAGTCTTCTAGCTCTACCTCTTTGCAGATCAGATGCTTTTGGGGTCTCCTCTGCAGGTGCCTCCCTCTGGAATGGCCACCCTGCCCCTCTCAGACTTGAGTCATATCTCCTTAAGTTCAAGACCTTCCTTTTCTCTTCCTTCCGTCTCGCCCTCCCCTGCTAATGTCCCTGTCTGCCTCTTGACTGGCTGTCTGGTTCCTTCAGATTCTTACACGCCACCAGGCCCCCCTAGTTCAGTCTACTGCTGCACTTGGTCTCCCTGAGCCCTCCCATTCTGCACTTGCCCTCTGTGCCCCTCCCCCCACACTAGCCTGGCTGGGCCTGCACCCATGTAGCCCTCCAGCCCCTTACCTCACATTTAGCTTGCAGACTGCCCTTCCTCTGTACTCTCTGCTTTCCACTTGCACTCCCCCCTCCACTGCACTGTTACGCTCACCTGGTTCCCACGGGATGTCAAGCAGGACTGGACTGCCGCGGTCTCCACCAACGTGATGCGTAGTGCAGAGATGACTGACTGGACTGGCCCGCCTAGTTTTGTCTGCTTGACCCGTAGAAGTAATCTCCTGGAAATGGAGAAAGGGATTTAGCCAACCTTGGATTTAAGTGGTAGCACCTCACTGCGTCCCCACTATAGCCTCCGATATTCCCTTTCAAGAATCTCACCTTATGAATTTGAAAGATGAGCTCTCCATCCTGCGACGAACGCAGGGGCGTGTTGCTGACCAGTTACTTCACTGGCCTGAAGGTGTTGGAAGAGTTCGAGAACAATCCTGATTCCAAAACTCCGGGCGAAGAGCCGTAAGTATATAGTTCTTAAGAGTTCAAAGTGTCTGATAATCACCCTTGTCCAATCCTTACTTCTGTTTTGCAGCTTTGACCCAAAAGAAGATTGTGGAAGTTGAAAGTGTCCAGGTAAGAGTCTGTGTAACCCAACACTGTCCGGTAAATGATGCCAAGGTTTAACTTGCTGCTTTCTTCCTTCCTTCAGGTGCAGCGTATGAAGATTTGGCGTGCTGATGAATAATACCTCTGGCGGTAAAATCAGGTAAGTCTATGGTGGCAAAAGAGATTGTCTTTGTCTGTTCCCTGGCTCACCTTTCTTGTCCCCTTAGGTGCCGGGATTCAGCGAAGAAAAGATGCTGCCAGGAACGGTGAGTATGGCGCGACGCTGCTGCTGGCGAAGCAACGCGTTTAAAATGAAGTCTTTCCTTAGGTTCGAAGATGCGATGGATCCGAAATCAGGTAATAAAATCGGGTAATGTTCTTGTTCTAACCTTTCTCTTTCTTTCCCTTCTTTCTAGATGCTCCGGGTTCGAGGCGGGCGTGGCAGAAGGCTGGATGCTGGCTGCAGGCACGGTGAGCGTCACGCTGCACGATGCAGAATAACCCAAAGCATGTGCTGCTCTTCAGGCGTGGTTTAAATAGCCTCCAAAGTAGTCCCAGGTGAGTATTCCTCCACGACCACACCCGAGTAAAAAATAGTCCCTAGAGTAAAGTAGTCCCTTCCAGGCCTCACATTGGCTTGGATCCTTTGCAGCATGGTCTGCATTAGGTAAGTGAAAACATATGAGCCTGGTGCCTATGGCGCCAGGACTGATGCCCCTATGAGCCTGGCGCCATAGGCGCCAGGACTGTACCCAGATAGCCCCTAGCAGGGGTTGCTGGGCTTTCCCTGGGCAACATGATGCCTGCTCCCGGGGCTGATGGACTTGGTCTGGATGCCCGGGGGTAGGCATCATGACAGCACTCCCCCCCAAGGCCCCTCCTAAAGTCGTTCTTCCCCTTGGTCTTGGTTTGTCTGGGAAATTCTGATGGAATTTTCTCACCAAACGAGGTGCATGAACGTGGTCACTAGGTTCCCATGACCTTTCTTGTGGCACGTAACCCTTCCAGTCGATTAAATAAAAAAGTCTTGACTTAACCATCTTGGAGTCCAGGATACTTTTAACTTCAAATTCGGTTCCCCGTCTATAAGGATGGGGTCAGGTGGCTTGGTTCGTCTTGTACCGGGTTGTACTGGCTTCAGAAGTGAAACATGGAAGACGGGGTTGATAATGGCCTTAATAGTGTAAGGTCCCAAATATCTAGGGTTAAAGGTCCACGTTCCTTTTAGAGGTATGTGCTTTGTGGCCAGCCAAACTTGATACCCAATCTGGTATTGTGGAGCATCACTTCTATGTTGATCAGCATTTTTCTTATATTTTTCTTTCGCTTGTTTCAAATGTTCCGTTGTTCCTTAAAGGCTTGTGTAATAGTAACGTGCAAATGGTTTACTGCGGGCATTTCTAAGTGTTGAGGCGAGTCAAGTTCTGAGGTTCGAGGATGGTGCCCATATATGGTATAAAAGGGGCTTTGTCCAGTTCCTGAATGTACAGAGTTATTGTATGCGTATTCGGAAATCCATAGAATATCCTTCCAATTACCTTCCGTCTTGTGTAACATACTACGCAGGTACTGTTCAAGAGTCTGGCTGGTCCTCTCCGTTTGACCATCGGTCTGGGGATGATGACTGGTTGATAACCTCATATCAATTTGCGCCAATTGACAGCATTTTCTCCAAAACTGCAAAATGAACTGGCTACCTCGGTCAGAGACTGATACGGAAGGAAATCCATGTATTCGAACAATGTTTTCAAGAAACTCCTTTGCCAAGGTCGAAGCAGAAGGTAACCCTTTTAAGGGAATAAAGTGGGCCATTTTGGAAAATAGATCCACTATAACTAGAATGGTGTTAAATCCATTGCATGGGGGCAGATCAGTAATAAAGTCTAATGACAAGGTGTGCCAAGGTGTAGGCGGAAAGTCCAAAGGTTGTAAAAGACCAGCTGGTTTCTTTTTCTGGCTTTTGTTTTGGACACAGATACCACAAGAAAGCACAAAGGATTTCACGTCTTTTCGCCAGGTGAGCCACCAGAATTGTCTCCTGATTTTAGCTTCAGTCTTTGCGATTCCTGGGTGTCCTTCAATGAGAGCGTCGTGGTAATTAGAGATAACTAGTTCTTGTAGTTCCTTGTGTGGTAGAAATAGAAGACCTTGATAGTAAGGTAGATCATTGCTGACTGAATAATCCTGGCCTTTCTTTAACCAGTCCTGCAGGGCTGCTGGATCGAAAAGTTGTTGAACTTTTAAAGGAATATCTTCTAGGGTGTGTAGAGTGGTTGCACCAAGAATCCTTTTTTCAGAAATGATAGGTATCGGTTCGGGGTTCGAATATGTTTCTCCCATCCCTATACGGGATAAGGCATCTGCTTTGCCATTTTTACAACCTGGTTGATAGGTGATCACGAAATCGAATTCTGCAAAGAATAATGCCCATCCAAGTTGGCGTGATGATTGGGCCTTTGCAGTCTTTAAATATTGCAAATTCCTATGATCGGTGATTACTGTGATGGTATGTCTGGCACCGAGAAGATAATGTCGCCAAGCCTTGACAGCAGATTTGATGGCCAACAACTCCTTATCGGTAACTACGTAGTTTAATTCAGGTGCTGAAAACTTCCTTGACCAGAATGCCACTGGATGAAGGTGGCCGGTTTCAGGATCCTTCTGGGAAAGAACAGCTCCCATGGCTAAACTGGATGTATCAGTTTCCACTACATATGGAAGTTTGGGGCGTGGGTGTTTTAAAACAGGTGCAGAGGTGAATTTTCTTTTCTTGATTTTGGAAGGCCTTTTCGGCCTCTTTGGTCCATAGGAAGCGTTTGTTATTTTGCAAGAGTGCAGTGATGGGGTGCACAATATATGAGAATTCGGGAATAAACCGGCGGTAGAAATTAGCAAATCCAAGCATGCTTTGTACTCCTTTAACTGAGCTGGGCGATGGCCATTTGAGGATGGCGTCCACCTTTCGAGAGTCCATTCGAACTCCTTTTGGGGTCAAGATAAATCCAAGGAATTCAACTTCTGTAGAGTGAAAAACACATTTTTCCAATTTTGCATATAACTTATGCTGGCGTAGTTTCTCAAGGACTGCCCGAACGTGCTTCACATGGTCAGATTCTGAGGAGGAGTACACTAGGATATCATCTATGTATACAACAACACAGACGTCAATGAGTTTGTGAAGGACATTGTGCATAAAATACTGGAAGGCTGCCGGCGCATTACACAACCCGAAAGGCATCACCTGATATTCGAATAGTCCATCTTCCATTCATCGCCTTTCTTTACACGTACCAGATGATATGCCCCACTGAGGTCTAATTTGGTGTAGATACAGGCATTCTTTACTGGGTCCAGTAATTCGGGAATCAGAGGCAAAGGGTATTGGTTTTTTACCGTAATTTGGTTTAATGCGTGGAAGTCAATACATGTTCTAAGGTCTCCTTCCTTCTTAGGTACGAAGCTTTCTTCCTTCCTTCAGGTGCAGCGTATGAAGATTTGGCATGCTGATGAATAATACCTCCGGTGGTAAAATCAGGTAAGTCTATGGTGGCAAAAGAGATTGTCTTTGTCTGTTCCCTGGCTCACCTTGTTGTTTTCAGCGAAGAAATGATGGAGGCAGAGCCGGAGCGTAAAGATGCTGCCAGGAACGGTGAGTATGGCGCGGCGCTGCTGCTGGCGAAGCGAGGCATTTAAATGAAGTCTTTCCTTCGGTTCGAAGATGCGATGGATCCAAAATCAGGTAAAAAATCAGGTAATGTTCTTGTTCTAACCTTTCTCCTTCTTTCTAGATGCTCCGGGTTCAAGGCGGGCGTGGCAGAAGGCTGGATGCTGGCTGCAGGCACGGTGAGCGTCACGCTGCAGGATGCAGAATAACGCGAAGCATGTGCTGCTCTTCGGGCGTGGTTTAAATAGCTGCCAAAGTAGTCCCAGGTAACTATTCCTCCATGACCACAACCGAGTAAAAAATAGTCCCTAGAGTAAAGTAGTCCCTTCCAGGCCTCACATTGGCTTGGATCCTTTGCAGCATGGTCTGCATCAGGTAAGTGAAAACATATGAGCCTGGTATGGCGCCAGGACTGATGCCCCCTATGAGCCTGGTGCCATAGGCGCCAGGACTGTACTCAGATAGCCCCTAGCAGGGGTTGCTGGGCTTTCCCTGGGCAACATGATGCCTGCTTCCGAGGCTGATGGACTTGGTCTGGATGCCCGGGGGTAGGCATCATGACATGCACTTCTTGTTACTGCACTTGCACGATCTGAATGTCACAAGTCCTATTAGGAACATTTGTTTTGTCCTCCCTTTCCCCTCCCCATCTCGTCTTGTTGCGCTTTGCAACACATTTTGTAGAGGCCCTAAAGACCCTGGTGGCTCGCTGCACCCGCGCCATTTCTGAATTCCCCTGACGTGGTGAGTATGCTTAGGCCCCCAGCCTCCCAGAACATCCCATATTTATTTTACAAGTGCTTTAAAAAGCATGTGCAGCGCACTCGACGACTGCTTCTCCCGGCAGCCCCATTGCTTCCTGACTGCCTGTGCCCGCCTCCCGCACCACCCCCGCGACCAGATTGGTACTCTGTGCGGTCATAAGGAACACCCCGGGGCAGCCCCCTGCACGTGCAGCCCCCGCGGCTAAGGGCCCCAAGGCCAAGGGCGGCTCCTACATTGGCGGCTCTAAGATGTGTCTGCAGGTGTCAGCAGGGGAAGCCTGAGAAGCCAGCAGTTACCAGACACCAACAAAAACCGTAAGTGTGGCATGGGTGGGGTGTAGAGCAATTACTCTACACCAGAAAGCCCCCGCCACTCTACCTTACCTTTCCATAACATAGACTGCCGTAGACTTACACCATGCATACTAAGAGAGGTTTGTGACCACCAACCCAAATCTCTCCATGACAGTATTGTAAATGTTGCCTTGCATTGCATCCTAACATACTAATCAATGTTAATAAGTGTCAAAAGTGGAGGAAATTGAGAACATTAGCCCGCACCACATCTAGATAGGATTGAGAACATTAGCCTGTGCCACATCTAGATATCTTATCTTATTTTATCATATGCCACATCTTATGAATGTTAGCATCCGCCACACTTAGATGGAACTTGAATGTTAGCATGTGACACACATTAGCCTGCACCGTATCTAGACACGATAGTGAATGTTAGCATGTGCCACACTTAGACGGAACTATGTAGGTCAGCATGTTAAATCTCATATAACCGACTAACCAATAGAAGCTCAAACTCTCTGCATACCTATATCACTGATAAACTCACACAACCATCTCTCGCACAACAATCTGACATGCTTCATCATACTGCAACACATAAGCTGCACCAACAGCACACGCGGACTGACACCGATCCAATACTTGCACCAAAGCTCAGCACCCGGTGTCCACCGAGTTGGAGCTGCCAACAGTATACCACCCTACTATCCTACTCCTTCTTCTACTTACTAACCCTTCCCACCTTATTGTTTACAGATCTGCCAGAGCGCCTGGGGACCAATTCCGTTGGTGACTGTGCGCTATATAAGTACCTTTAACATAACATAACATAATATAGGTGCATTATAAACATCCAATAAATAAATTAAATACATGGATATTCACCAGGCGTGACGTGATGTGTGATGTCCCTTATAACCGGGATACGGTCTATGTCAGTGTTGAATAAAAGGGGAATACGCCTTGGCATGGGCATGTCCCAGTACCCATAAGGACAGTGTGTGTGTGTGTCTTCTTTTCAGTGAGGCTCCGGACCACCCAAAGACCTCTCCAATGATTGGTGACAAGGTGGGGGGAAGCGGGCCCAACTGAAGATGTGTGGATGACCATTTCAACATGATGGTTGCCCCACCATCTACCCCCCCAACCCCCTTTGCTTAGAGCAAAACATGTCTGCGGCCATGTTAGGACAGTTTTTCTAAAGTTCACTTATGTAAGACTTTAAAAGGCTGTCCATTGGGCAATACACAAACTCCACCTCTTAATAGGGGTCTATGTCACTCAAGATAGAGGTCGCTTTGTCAGAGCAGCCAGGTGTATTTTAGGAGGGAGAGAGGGATGTAGGAAGGTACAAAGAATTTACAACATACACATAGGCCAAAGAAACACTTACGCACTCTATAGGTACATGAAAATGATGGTTTATTCTATATATACACAAATGGCAAAGATACATCTTCAGATAAGTTTAGTACTATTATAATCAGAAAACACAATAGAAAACCAAGCAATAATTCTCATGAGCATATCACAGTGGAAAAAGACTTATAGAATGAACAAAATTGAAAGATAAGTAAAACATCACTGTTAGGATAACATTAAGTTACAGTCCTACATAAGCAGGTAAGCACATTTCAGAGCTTATAGTTACTTTTTAGAATGGTATCAACAATTCAATGGCATCAGCAATTACTTTTCAGAATGGCCATATGGAATTCAAAGTAAGTGAAATAACTTTGGTTACAGGTCCTACATAAGCAGGTAAGCACATTTCAGAGTTTATGATAACTTTTCAGAATATTGGAAATAATTCAGTAATAACTTTCCAGTAGTTTCTAGAATAGTACACACAATTCAAAGGTAAGTAATCCCTTTTGGAAACTTTTCAGAAAGGCCTTATACTTTTCTAAGCTAAGTAAGATGTATGTGACACCTTTGGTTCAGATCCCTATGATAGAAACAACACCAACACAAGGTAAGTTACTGTGGCAATCTTTTCACAGATCGTAGGCTTTAGGAGTGCGTCCCTATCTAGTTCTGAGTCACGTTCAGGGTCAGAATTAAGGTCAAAAGGCAGGCACAAGCTGTGGAAATCATCTGTAAGCATTAAGTAATAAGGTCTGTGAAGAAAATGGACCAGGGACTTCAGAGAAGTCTCTCTGAATGCACATAAGCATTAGGCCTGGGCGAATGTGTATGGGAGACCTCACAAACACACAAGAAACCACCCTAGCAGCACAGGAATTGCAGAATGACACTAGGTAAGTATTCCTAGGAGTCCCACAGTACCTGAAGCATGATGAAGAAGAGAAAACTGGACACCTTCGCAATGCAGCAGCTGTAGACCTGGTCGCCTCTTCCTTGGTCGTGTTGATGAAAGGAGGGACACTGGAAGGGATTTCACAGCAGTAGTTGATAGAGGGGGCTTCCAGCAAAGACATTGTTGTGTTCCAATGTAGATCTATGGTTTTAGCACCTTTTCCAGGACACCAGATGAAGAACGGTTACTGCCTGATCGATTCTTCTTGCCTGCTCGTTCCAGCACTCGGATGAGGGGACTTTGAGGGGTTGAATCTTGCTCCTGGTGGTCCAGCAGGAGTCCGCCAACAGTTCAGGAGGATTCATTGTTCAGAAGACAATGCACTGCACTTGGGTCGGAGTTGCCAGGGTATTGGCGGTTTGCAGCCCAGCAAGGTTGCAGCACGTCGTGGGATGGCTCGTCTTGCAGGTCGTCTTAAGGCTCATTGGTCTCACTGGCCCCAAAGAAGGGAGTTGTCCACTTTGGAGCTCCCCTGATGCTTGGAAGGAGGGGCTGTGAAGTAGCGGTTACACAGGAGACATCTCCGGTCATCTGGAAGTGGATGACTTCCCTCTTCTTCCTCATCGTTTCTTCTGTTCCCTTGGTCAGCTTGTCTTCAGCTCCACAATCCAGGCCATTTATCCAGGGACCCAGCCAATCAGCACTCATGCTACATTCAAAGGTTGGAGGGTGGCTGTCCTTTCAGGACAGCCAGCCTCCCAGTTGGAACTGGTTCCAGGCAGGCATGCCAGAAGACAAAGGGCTGCAGAGTTTTGGACTCCTCCCTCATTTCCTGTCTTCGCAGACACTCTGGAGACTCGGCGGGCTACACAAAGGGTTCCCGACAAAGACAAAAATCAAACCAGAACCTCCCCCTCCCAGGATGGCAGAAGAAAGACCAAGAAAGAAAAAGCACACTAAAAATGGCAGGAAAAGAATACAGCCACCATTCTAGATGAATGGTGACCCTTCTGTGTATTACTGCGGCTGGGTTGACAGCGTGCAAGTAAAAATCACACACAAGTCAGTAGAACAAGTCCACTGCCACCAGCCATAAAGGTATGCTTGTCACTGTAACAGAAATGTTACTGGAGCAGTGTGAAAGGGGGTGCCATGTAACCCCTCAGTACTTCACATAAAGTGGTGTGTGCTATTCTCACAAGATAAAATGTAAGAAGGATAGAAAGTATCCCTCTACCCATGCGAACATGTGTTCCCACAAAGAAAAGAAAAAGGGTAGCCCAAAGGGCCTCCAGCAACACTGCAAAAAAGTTGGTGTGTGCTGCAAAAGGAAATTACAGATGCACTAGACACTTGAAGGCAAACATGACTCCAATGTAAACGTATAAAAAGAGATACAAAAAGTTCCCACAAACAGAGGAAAACAATGAGTGAGTGAGGAAAAAGATTCCCACTCACTCAGGAGACAGACCAAAAAATCCAGAAGTCCAACAGAAAGTGCCGGGGATCTTACAGGTGAAGAGAATTTGGCATCGAAATGAAAAATCTCCCTAACAGGCGACAACGATAAGGTTAATAGTCGTTGATCATCACGAGACGGCCAGCCAGCAGGGAGCTTAAACAGTAAATGCCACTGAAAATCTGTATATCATCCTTTGTCAGCAAGAGGCTGATGTGGAGGAACCAGTATTAAAAGGTAACACCACTTCTGTATACCCCGAGGGAAGTGACAGCCGGAAGGGATCCAGCAAACGCAGCTTGTAAGGCGAGTGCTGTAAACCCCCAAAGTGAAATATATAAAGGAATATATTGCCATGTTATAAGCCTGCTGACTTGCTACATGGGGTCAGTTGCTGGAGCCCCCCTAAGGCTTGGGGCCCCCTTTTCATTTGAAAGGGTTGAAAGGCACTGATTCCATCCTGGGGTGAAAGGCCTGCAGCCGCCCCACACTCTGTTCCCATTGTCGCGCTTCAACGCAGAGACCCACAGTTGATGTACCAGTGCGAGTGGAGGGCTTCTTGTCTCCACATGCACTGCACGATCGCCGCTGCTCTGGCACTACTTGCCGCTCCCTGCAAGCAGCAGGCAGCGATCTCTGGTCCATCTCTTCCTTGAGTCCAGAAGGAGCAGGTCCCCCTCCAGTTCTTGTGGGGTGCACCATGGTCCCTAAGCACTGCTGAGCAATGCGGCTTCACTCTAAGGAGTACAAGTGGGCGTGGCCTGGACCAGGGTTCCCATATCTGAATGCTCCCATTGTCCCATGGCAGTAGTCCAATGCCATCACCACGACATTGCCACAGGAGAGTGACTGCTCAGTACTTTGACCAATGCTCTGTGTTGTCGAGACCAGAGGGAGAAGACGACATTGAACATGTGTTCTTTATTTCTGTGGTGTGCCAGGATGCTCAAAGGGCAGCCCTACTGCTCAGTCCCCATACTCTCGACTGAAATGCTGATCCTCATAGACACTGGGGCTTCTGTAAATGCCATGCCATCACCCTAGTTTCATCGATTTTTGCACATCCTCAGCCCTCTCTCTGGATGGTGCCATCCATACTCGAGTTGGGCATGATTGGGTGTCAGCTCCCGCCGCTTTTTATATCACACCTGCAGCACAGAACACTGTACTCAGCTGCTCTACAGCAGAAGACCTTGTGCTTGTCCACTTTGCATTCCAAGTGTACCAAAGTGATGTCGGAAAGCTGCTTGGAGAGTACAAAGATGTGTTTGAAGGCATGGGCTGCCTAAAGAGGAACAAAGTTTGGCTGAACATTGACTCAACCATACAGTCGATTGTCCTGCCCCATCGTTGGATTCCTTTCCACTTGCAGAGGATGACAAAGGATGAACACATTAGAGATGGCCGAATTTATGGAGACTTCATGGAGAGAGGCCAAATGCCCGGAGGAGGTGTGGATATAGAACCATGCAACATGAAAGACACCCCACCCCTACTCTCAATGTCATAGTGGCCAATTTGCAAGGGGCGAAGTCTTGTTGAGCACTGACTTAAAAGCGGGAAGCCACCAGGTGCCACTACACATCAGCTCTAGAGCCATCTCAACATTCTCCTCTCACGTAGGGTTGTTTCACTATAAGTGGCTCAGCTTCAGGGTGTCCTCCACTGCTGAAGTGTTTCAACACACCATCAGAGGTGTGCTGGCAGGGCTCCCAGAGTCTTAAATGTGAGTGACAATGGCCTCATCTTTGCGGCTTCAGAGCAAGAGCAAATCAGGAGCTTATAAACAGTATTTTAGTGCCATAAAATAGCATAGACTGACAATTAACCGAAAGACATGGCACTTCCTGCAACTGAAGGTCGACTTCTTCGGATGTGCTATCACCAGTTGCCTGCAAGGTCATAGACATGAAGGAAGCGATGCCTCCCATGTCCCTATTGGAAGTGCATAGCTTCCTGGGGTTGGCAAACATTTGTGCCCGCTTTATCCCCAACCTGGCAACCTTGACAGAGCCACTCAGGGTGCTAACCAAAAAGGAACACTATTGGCATTGGGGTAAGGCAGAACAAGAGGCTTTCTGCAACATAATGGCACCCCTCATTACCAATAGTATTATGGCATATTTTGACACCTTCAGGACCACCAAGCTGGTGGTCAATGCCAGTCCTGTTGGCTAGGAGCAGTGCTTATCCAGGTAGATGCCCAGGGTGACAGACACCCTGTTTCCTATGCAAGCAAGGCCCTCATCCCCACCAAAAGGAGGGATACACAAATCAAGAGGGAAACCTTGGTGGTTGTATGGGGCTGCAGGCACTTCCACCCGTACATCTTTGGTCACTCCCATTCGTCAGGAGAGGTGGATGTTGCAGTTCCAAGACTATGGGGTGACCCTGCTGTTCAGAGCATGGGTGGGTAACCCTGCTGATTATCTGTCACGCCACCCTCTGTGACTCCCTGGTGAACATAATGAAGTTGATGAGGAGTCAAGGTTTTTTTGGGATGAGCATGAGGTCAGTCATTCCCAAATCAATGTCTCTGCAAGATGAAGTAGAAGCCACACGTCACAATGAGAGAATGCCGGATCTCATCGCCCAGCTGCAGGCAGGCCAGTGGAAAACCTTTCTGGCCACGAATCATCACAGGGTGCCGGAATCTCAAGTCTGTGGAAGGTGAGAAGTGAACTAGCTTTTGGCCTGGTAGGGATACATTTGCGAGACTCACAGTTGATCATCCCCTAGAGTTTCAACAGAGGGTTATGGACCTGGCACACATCAAGACACCTCGGGCGAGTAAGATGAAACCTTGACTTCGCAAGAAGGTTTGGTTTCCTTATCTCGTGGCCAAGGTGGAGGCCGCCCTATGTTTATGCGCCTGGAGTCAGGCCCATTGCAAAGGACCCCCCTCCCATTGCTACACCCCAAGGGCAGAGAACCACTGGAAAGCCCTCAGCATTGACACTGGCATGGTACATTAGTCCTGTTACTTCTTGGTTGTGGTTGTTGCGTACACCAAGTACCCAGAGGTGAGGTTTGTGGCATAAGCTACAGTGGAGGTTGTTTTTCCTGTCATAGAGGAGCTGTTTGCCACCTATGGGTTCCCCGAACCCATCAGGTTAGACAATGGACCACAATTCAGGGAAAAGAGTTTGGTTGCTGCCTTGCTCACCCCGGGCCAGTGGGAATGTTAAATGCTTCACAAGGTCACTCAACAAAGTTTTCTAAATTTTTCTTGACACAGGTAAGTCTTTGAGAGAGGTGATACTTCATTCCCAATGGTATATAGGACCAACCCACATGCCACAACTGAGGTTACCCTGGCAGAGGCATAGCTTGGTAGAAAGGCCTGGTCTTTGTTACCGGACTAGGTCTTGAGGGGACTCACAAGGCCTGATCTGAACAGGCACTGGTTGGTGCGGGAAATGCTCAACACCAAATAAATGAGCAGGAGGTCGCTGATGGAAGCTCCCATGGACGTGGGGGAAACAGATCTGGTGAGCAATCGCAATCCCCGGCCCAAGCTGTGCCTGCCCCACGAGATGGGTCTGTGGACCGTCACCTAGAAACATGGCTCCATGGTGACAGCAGAAAAAGATGGCGAATCGTTGACAAGGAACAGCAGATGGGTCCGTAGGTTTGAGGTGGGCGTCCATAGCTGTTATAGTGTGCCCGTAGACAAGTGTTTCTAGGCACAACAAGACAAGGGAGGGAAGACAGACAAGATGCTACTTCAGTGCCCTAATTGGACCAACTGTGTCAGCTGGAGGCAACAGGGTCGGATTGGCCCCTATGCCTTTCAGCCCGGCCGAAATCATCCCTGGGAGTGGGGGCCAGTTTCTGGCCATGCCTGTTTTGGAAAATAAAATATATATTTTGTTCCAATTTTTATTTTCTTTCAAAAAGCCTTTCATCCTTTTTAGGTCAATAAATGAGTACCAACACAGGTTGGGTGATATTATATGCATATTTGTTCTATTAAAAAAGAACTTAAGCGTAAGCGCTATACAATAACATATTATCATTTGGCCTTGGACGTCTGTTTGGATTCACAGTAATTTAGTCTACTTAGGTACAATGCTATTTGATGCCACTTCCTGTTTTGTCAAGGGTTGAAAGGTTGTGTTTCATCGCTTCCCGGGATGTCACTTTGGGGTGGCGGGTCAAATAACATCACTTCCGGTGATGTCATCAGAGGTCAAGGGTTGTGAGGCGAGGGGTGGGCCACTTCTTTTTGGGTGACCGGGCCTATTTCGTGTCCCAGTCCGACCCTGGGAGGCAACGATGGAAGAAGATAGGAAGAGCAATTGTGACGGCACAAGTCTGTTACCTAAGGGTCGTCTGGGGTCAAGATACCAGAGAAGAGTAGAACGAAGGCCACCATTAGTTTTGAGGACTATGTGATGGAGTAGTTTGTTTCAAAGAGAGGCCAGCAACCCATGATCTGCTATCTTGCTTATTGTTGAATATTTGTTATTTGTTGTTGTTTTGATAAAGGTTGGTAGGCATGTTGTGTCATGGCACGTCGCTTATGACCTGGATACATCCTACATCAGTGATGAATAAGGTGGAACACTCCCCGGCATGGGCGCATCAGAGTACCCCTGAGCACAGTGTGAGTGTGTGTCTTCTTTTTTGGTGCGGCTCTGGGCTGCATGTAGAGACCTCTCCAACAATGCCTGCGGATATCTTAGCCTTTCAGAACCAGGAACAAGTCTCATAGTAAGGCTGAATCAAGAACCTTGCTTAGCAGTGCTTTTTCTTCCTCTTTATCCATTTAAACCTTCCTCATGAACTACCAGAGATGACATTTGGTTGCCATCTTTAAGTAGTCCGTTTTGATACTTCTTAGTTCCTTCTGTGATGTCACCTTTCGGAGCACACCACCCATCTTTTTGCCCTTTTCGGGTTCCTTTGCACTAAGCACACATCCTTTTATTTCGGAGCATTGAGCATATGCTGCCTCCAGGTAGACAACACTTTCAACATTTCAATTTGAAGTCTGCAATTTCCAGTACCTCTGCGTGGAGGGGTGATGTTGGTGGATCCTGTATTTCCTCCTGATGTGACAGCCTGTGCGTGAGTGCATGCTTAGATGTGTCATAATCAGGGCTCAATTGAAGCCAGATTGTGCAACAGCAGCTTGGCACATAACAATTACTTCAATGTGAGAATCAAGGTTCAATGCTTAGGTATTCAGCAACTAGGATAATAGTCTTTCAGTGTTACTGGATGTTAGGATCTATGTTTAGGCCACCAGAGTAACCCTGATGTACCTTAATAATAGCACCTCACCTATCAGCAAATGGTACTTACTACATGACCAAAAAGAGGAGGCAAAAGGTAGGGATGAGAAAAGGACCCCTGTTTTGATAACAGGCCAGAGTCGGGAATCAAATAACGCTGCGAGGATAGTGGCGTCTTAATTCCAGAAAATAGCCAAAAGAAGAGAATATACGTGTTTGAATTGTTAGTTGTTGTCATCTGGTAGATCTATGAGCCATGGCTGGTGAGGTCTCCTTAGTAAAACATACCTTTAATATTCACTGAAGTTAGTTGGCATGCACAGCAATTTTGTGAGGAGGGGAGCAAACCGGTGTGTAGAGAAGACCCTGCAGGCCCCAATTAAACTGCATGCCATTTCGCTGCAACATGCAGAAGAGCGACAAACCTCAGAGTGATGCGGGAAGTATATCGGGCTATCAGGAAGCACTGGGCGCCCAAGCTGCTCCAACAGCCCTGCGCAATTGGCTGGTTGTTGTGGCCTTAAGGATGACACTGAACTTTAGTGAGGTTAGCAGCTTTATTAACCTAGCTGTTGCAGCAGGTAGGCAAAACACAGTTGATTCACTTTGCCAGCAATTTCATAGGATATGGGTAATGAAGCTCTGCATGCAACATATAACTATTTATGAGGGTATCAGTTCTGGCCCAGTGTCCACTGGAGGAGCGCCGGGGTACGTGTGCCACTCTGCACATAGCCCATGCTATCAATGCCACGGCAGGAGCGGCTCCACTCTCATGAGCTCTGTGATCTCGTGAGAGCCAGTGGCCCGGCTTCTCGCGAGACCGGATCTCCACATATCTCCTTTTGTTGAGCAGCTTTGCACTACTCCATCACAAAATCTGCAAACCCTGAAGGTCTTTTCCTCTCGCGTTGAGGCGGATTCTCTCTGCTCTCCCCCTTCCGCGGCAACATCATATCAACTTCCTCTCTCATTTCTGTCTGTATTTCACTTTCTGCATTTTGCACCTCTCCATGACCTGTAGGACTCTCAGCAAAGACCCCCTTCTCTTGACCTAGTTCATCACAACCAGTGGAGTAACTTTGCTGAAAATGTTGGGGGGGACATGCCATCTAAATGAAAGGGGCCCCTGCCAAATGAGTGGGACAAAATGGTGTGCAACAAACGTTGGGGGGACAAACATCCTTGTACATATATACAAGGATGTATATATATGTATCTGCACCAAGATACATATATATATATATCTGCATGTATAGACTTTAAGGATACAAGTGAGTGAGTCATTGCATTCAAGTACATCCGTGTGAGCAAAAGTTGTGCAATAAAAGCGCTCCGTGCATATATATATAAATGTTTTTGATGAATGTTTGCTCATTTACAAATGTTATATTCAACATTTTTTCTGTATCAGTTTTTTATATATATATAAAAACAGCAATTGCATCCGTCAAATTTTCATTTTATGTCTTTCTTTATATGTTAAGATGTAAACTATGTGTACTCACCCTCACTGACCGTGTACCTCTTGTATGTTTAAAGATGTCCGCTTGTTTATACGTGACAAAGCAGCAAACAACAGGTAGACACTCTATACCTACGATCATAGAGTGGTCAAAGCTTAAAACTGCAGTCCATCATCTGTCTTGATTGTTACCTACGTGATCAAGCAGTTTGCATACCGCGAAACGCGTCGTTTCTTTTTTATCAGGATGTTTCCCTTTCCTGCGCATAAATACCATTAAAGAAGAAACTTTTGTTGCCAGGGATTCCTGTGGTGTCTGCTTTTCCTCTTACTTTTTGCACGGATATTTTATTCCACTGCAATTGCTCTTGGGAGTGCACTCCACCAGCAGCCTTTCTGTGGAAAGGCTTCCTTCTGCCATATCTTCGCGCCGGAGGATTAACGGCGCTGGAATCTGCACCCGCTCGATTTACAGAGGCGCGCAACAACGTCCATTTGATCCTTTTGACTGCCTACAGAGATCCTACATCATAAAGAACGAAGAACTTAAGAGGGTGCACGGCACAGTCAACCGGCCGCCTTGCAGATAGGGAGATCAGCGCGTCGGAGGACACGGTGAACACATATCGGAGGCGGAAGGTCTGTAAACGTGCTCTTCTCTTTTTTGCTTTCCTCCACACAGGCTTCGTGAGCCTGTGAGACAGTCTGTCAAAGACAATACAGCACATGCACACTGGTGCTGATTGTATATGCATAAGAGCGAACATTTGTTCAAGGTTTTAAGAGGCAAGCACCACACTGACAACACAGTGCGCATCAATTATGACAACACAACAGGGAAAGGGAAAACCTGCGAAAAGCACAAGCTGCATCACTTTTCTGTGAGAAGCAACCCATACCCAACAAAGACACACCCAAAGAACAAGCATTAGAGATACAGCCCAACAATGAAATTAAACTTTTACGAGAATTGGAAAAACTCCAAAAAAGAGAAATTAGCAAATGGTGGGAGGAATTCTCTCTTCAAAATTATATTGATGTGGGACGCATCCCTAGAGGTTTACGTATCCTCACCACACCCTCATTCGAAGAACAAGACCCTGCCATGCTACAAGAATGGGGAGAATCTAGCAATACCTGCTCAGTAAATTTCCTTAATATCTTGATCAAATATGCCAGAATGGACAGATACAAAATACTGGATAAAATACAGGAAGTCGAGGAGCAGTTGAAAAATATAGAGGCAAGCGAAGAGGGTAAAAACATGCATATTAGCATTGAAAAGGGATACAAAGTGTTCGAAGAAGATATCAAACTACGCAAGCAGAGGAAATTTATTAGAGATAAGAATGATTACGAACAAGGGAGAGTACTAACATTTGCAAAACGTTTTGACACACTTAGAAAAAAACTCCCCACTCAACCATCTACCTCTGCAAATGCTAGCTCTCCTGAACTATCATCCTCAGATATCGATACAACTGAGAGTGAGAGCGAACAACCCTCCAGAAAACATTTTTTAGAAGAAATGAGATTGCTGGGCATGGAAGGCAGACTAAACAACGACAAAAAAACAAAAGGCAGAGGACGTGGCAAAACAGCAGGCCAAAGAGGAAGAAAAAAACAAGGAGAGGCAGGCGTAGCATCCGCAATGAATGTGGAGAAACCGGAGCGCTTAACACCCTCTGGAACAAAGAAATAAGACTAACCTCTCCTACAACATCAGACATGGCTATAATTAACCTCTCTACACATGTGTTAACACCGGTTGAAATACAAGTCCTAAAGCATGGATTAAACTTCTGTCCCACGTCAAATTACAACTATGCTGAAACTCGCATAGACTTCGATAAATACATGCGCAAAATCAGGCTAAAAAAATTCTTTGCAATGTATCCACCTAAACCAAAACCTAAGGTCTGCCATCCAGGATACACAGACATTTCGATTCAGGATACGCACCTCCTACACATTCTTGAAGATCTGGAATGTGAAAACATTGAGCACAATGACACCATGGATCCAAACTTCGAGTCAATGAATGTTAATGGTAACTGGCCAGAGAAAACAGCACTCAAGGTTAAATCTCGTTTCAATCCTATGTTCAATCCGGGAGGCCATATAGAGGCCTTTCAGGACCTGGTCATCAATGATCTTAAGAAGATCCGGAAGAAATGGGCCCCCTTGAGAACAAACTTAACACCAACACAACAACGCACAGTACACCAACTTAGTGCGATGTCGGATTATATAATCAAACTGGCAGATAAAGGAACTAATATAGTCATTATGAATCGTAGTGACTACATCAAGGAGGCACACAGACAGCTAATGGATAAGAACTGCTATGCTAAACTTCATGCCGATCCTTCACAAGCCATGAGTGTTCTATTATCTAATCTTTTGCAAACTTGGAAAGAAAGAGACCTATTAAATGAAGACATTTGTACATTTCTACATCCCAAGTTTCCTACCATTCCAACTATTTATTTTCTGCCTAAAGTTCACAAAAACTTAACTAAACCCCCAGGCAGACCCATTGTTACACTATGTGGGGCATTGTTGGAAAATCTTTCACGCTTTGTAGATGAAACACTAGTTACCTTTGTCACCACTCTACCCTCCTACTTGAGAGATACCAAAGACTTCTTAAGCAGGATAGAAAGCATACCATGGGAAACGTCTTATCTATTAACAACATTAGATGTAGTCTCACTTTATACATCGATTAGACACTCTGATGGACTTAAAGCATGTGAGCATTTCTTATATACCAGGTCCATGAACTACCTACAACATAGCCTAATGATACTAGAGATGATCAAACTTTGCTTAACTAATAACTGCTTTCTCTTTGATAAAGAGTTCTTTATCCAGCTACAAGGCACTGCCATGGGCACCACGTTTGCCCCATCCTATGCGAACTTGACTATGGGCTGGTGGGAGAAGTTTGTTGTTTGGCATCCCAAAAATATCAAATATACAGATAAAATAACATTGTGGTTACGCTACATAGATGACTTGTTTGTGATTTGGGACGGCACTGATCAGGAATGGTTGGACTTTGTAAGAGTATTAAATTCTAATGAGCTTAACCTGCAATTTACAGAAAGTCAAAGTAAGACAGATATTGTCTTTCTAGACATTAAAGTCTCTGTAACAGATGGCGAACTCACCACCAGCCTACACAGGAAGCCCACTAGTTCCAACATTCCACTACACGCGATGAGCAGCCACCCTACGGCCCTTAAATGGAGTATCCCCTATGGGAAATGTGTTCGTATACGAAGAAATTGTTCCAACATTAACACCTTTGACAGTGAATGTGCTTTGATGGCTTACAGGTTCAAAGAGCGTGGGTATCCAATTAAAGTATTGGAAAGAGCATTTTTGAAAGCAAGGGACATGAATCGTTCCCTACTCTTGGTTTCCAACTCTGCTCAAACTAAAACCACGGATAATGAGGACACACGTTTAATTTTAACCTATGGGAGTGGTGCCCAGAATGTTCGCCAGGTGATAAAGAAACACTGGCATGTTCTTCGGTTAGATGAACATCTTGGCAAACTATTGGCACCTAAAGTGAATATCACCTTCCGTAGATCGTCCTCACTTAAAGACACCCTTGTACCAAGTTTCATGAGTCCTCTCTATGATCAATTAGGAACCAGTTGGATGAATACCAAAAGGACTGGCTTCCAAAAATGTTCAAAATGTAAAGCGTGTACTTATGCAGTTAACATTAACTGCTACCAACATCCTATTGTAGGAAAGAACATTAAGATCTTATCTAGAATTACTTGCGAAACTGAATTTGTGGTATACGTTTTAAACTGCCCATGTAACAAGTGGTATGTCGGTAGCACCAAAGGAAAACTGAAATTGAGGGTGTACAACATATCAGGGCTATCAAGAATGCCGATCCGACCTACCCCATGGCCCTCCATTTTAAGAACAAACATGATGATAAACTAGAGGGTTTTTCGTTTTTGGAATTCATGCAGATACTAAACTACCAAGAGGAGGTAACCGTGAACTCACACTCAGACAATTGGAAACTAAATGTATTTTGGACCTCGAGACAAAAAAGCCCAGAGGTCATAACCTCGATGAGAAGTTATATACCTTCCTGGGTACCTGAGGGCCCTTTCCCCTCTTTCCTAAAATTCCTCTCTGGTACTTTTTATATTGGACTCATATGCACTCCATTCTGGTCATCTGAATTAAGTTTAACACTAAGTGTATACTGGGTAAATAATCTTACCTTTGTCTCTCCTTTAGACATGAAATGAATCTCTTCATTAGTAGTATCTCATGTATGCTTTTTCTATTTTTACTATTTGTCGAATTAATTGAAGTGAACTCTTTTGGTTGGAGTTGTTTTTTCTTGCAGATTAGAGTGTGTTACACACCCTTTTTTAAAAAATTGTTTAGATTGTCAGCTATATAGGTACTGGCTCTTATTCTAAGTGCCCTCTCAACTCAGAGATTATTGGACTTGCTTTTTGATTTGCTTAAACTGCTATAATCTGAAATTATCATCAATGGGTATCACACATAGTAATTTTAAAATTATATTTAAAAATTGATTCTTTTTATAATATGATGCATGAATTTGGGCTAATACTAACTTAACATGACTCATGGGAAAAATCTTTTTAAGAATACGGATACTTAATGCACTTTGCACTTTAGATCAATGCAATATTTGCACGCACTTGGCACTTTATCAAAAGAGGAAACAGGATTTTTTCCTTTTTTTTCTCTTTTTTTAATAATAAACTAAATAAGCAGCCCATGCATGTATTGATGGCTCTGTTAAATAAACTAACTAGCAGAGAATTTTCTGTAGTTTATCATAATTAGGATATTCATATCCATATACACATAAAATAATTTTCCATTCACAGAGCACCATATTAATGGTAGAATCACATGCATGGACGGAGAGCACTTTGCATTCTATTTTTTGCTGCTTTATAATACGCAAAAAAAATCTTTAGGTGCTATTTTATTTTTTGACATCTAATAATAAAATAAAAACTCTTTTATGTATTTCGCTTCCTTGCATATTTGCACAGCCAAATTCAATAGACAATATTACCACTCGGTATTTTTTCCCATTATACCACTGCCCATCTCCGCTGGAGTATATATATAATTACAGCATTTTTACTTCCAACAGCCATATACAGAATGTTGCACTTTGCTGCTTCAACAGATGGCAGATATAAGTGCTAAAAAGCACCTTACTTAAGTTGCTTTGCGTACTTTTACAAAACGGCACATAGTATTAGCATTTTGAAGTAATGCTGCCAAACATGAGCCATACCATGCAACACTATGTTAAAATCAAATGTTTTTGATGAATGTTTGCTCATTTACAAATGTTATATTCAACATTTTTTCTGTATCAGTTTGTTAGATATATATAAAAACAGCAATTGCATCCGTCAAATTTTCATTTTATGTCTTTCTTTATATGTTAAGATGTAATCTATGTGTACTCACCCTCACTGACCGTGTACCTCTTGTATGTTTAAAGATGTCCGCTTGTTTATACGTGACAAAGCGGCAAACAACAGGTAGACACTCTATACCTACGATCATATAGTGGTCAAAGCTTAAAACTGCAGTCCATCATCTGTCTTGATTGTTACCTACGTGATCAAGCAGTTTGCATACCGCGAAACGCGTCGTTCCTTTTTTATCAGGATGTTTCCCTTTCCTGCGCATAAATACCATTAAAGAAGAAACTTTTGTTGCCAGGGATTCCTGTGGTGTCTGCTTTTCCGCTTACTTTTTGCACGGATATTTTGTTCCACTGCAATTGCTCTTGGGAGTGCACTCCACCAGCAGCCTTTCTGTGGAAAGGCTTCCTTCTGCCATATATATATATATATATATATATATATATATATATATATATATATATATATATATATATATATATATATATGTATCTTGGGGCATTGTACTAGTTATTAGCAGAATAGTAAGACAAGGCATTATATTAATCTTTATAAAAATCAGGAGTTTAGCGGCGAACACTCTGGATATATATTCATATATATAACGTTAGATAATTCGTCCACAAGCCAAGAACGACTCTAGCCGCACATGTACCCAGTTTAGCGAGGTAGCGAGCCAGCATTGAACATGGGACTTGATCTATATAGAGAAAGGATAATAACAGACTAAAGATTTAATATGAAGTCTAGTACATATGTCTATTGCTATATATATATATATATATATATAATTAAAACCGAAAACCCCCTGAAATTCGACAGTTATGGCAACCTAAGCCCCCAAACCTTCCACCGCCCCTGTGCACTGCTAACATTAACACCCAGACCATGAAAGATATCATCTCAAATGTCACTGATGACATCACTGACGACATCACATGTTCAGTCCCTTTGTTTTCGTTCCCTGCCATATATATTTATATGTACATTCAGTAAAAAAACTTTGGAATGTTATACTTCACAGCGAAGCCAAAAAACACTGCTCATTCCCTCATTATGGTAAGCTAAGCGAAAGAATGTGAAAAGAATGTTGATGAAAAGTCCCTACCTGCAAGGGGTGCTTTCTATTATGTTGGGAGAAAGATGTCAGGGATGATTGTGTAATGTTAAACATGTAATAACCAGCTAACAAATCATGACTTAATACACACTTGTGCTAGTACAAACAATACATATGAAGACCCAATTCATATAAATGAGAGGCACATACAGGGAAACTGAAGTAAGGAAGAAAGAAACAGCATCATGAGAACGTTTATCTTCCTGTAGACAAATTAATTGTGTGTTTGAGGCCTGCTATTGCCCCATGCATGTGCATCATGAGCTGAGACCAGACCCTAAGGAAAGTACTTTAAGAAGACACGACAAGGTTAACGTTTAGATATACAGTACCTTTTCAATTTTTATATTGTGATTGTCAGTGAATAAAACCACCTGGCCTACATTTTTCAATGCACAAAAATAAGTGAGGCAGACATGTGATGTCATGAGTGATGTCATCAATGATGTTTGTGATGTCATCTTTGATGTCCTGGGTGTTAGTCGTAGCAATGCGCGTAGATGGTGCGAGTTATGGTTGCTTAGCTTACCATAATGGGGGAATGAGCAGTGTTTTTTGGTTTCGTTGTGAAGTATAACATTCCTTTAACAAAGTCTTTTTACTGAATGTACATATATATATACATATATATATAGCAGGGAACGAAAAAAAAGAGGCTGAACATGTGATGTCGTTAGTGATGTCATCAGTAACATTTGAGATGACATCTTTCATGGTTTGGGTGTTAGCAGTGCACAGGGGCGTTGGCAGGTTTGGGGGCTTAGGTTACCATAACTGTCGAATTTCAGGAGATTTTCGGTTTTAATTTCAACCATAAAGGGGAGGTTGAAATAATTTTTTTAGTGAACTGCACAGATTTTTGGTAGGACAACTTAACCGTAACGTCCCCTTAACAAAGTTTTTTTTGTAGTGAATTGTACAGGTTTTGGAAGGGGAACTTAATCATGACAGTGTGTCAATGAAGGTGTTGTGTGGAATATACACTGTGATGATGTGATTTTGGGAGATATGTAGTATAATCTACGTACTTGATATACATTTAACATAGAACATACAGAACCCCCTCCCTATTGATAATAGAAAGGGACGACTGAGCGCCTGTTTGCGGACGGTGGCAGAGAGGATCAACATTACCCAAAGAGGCGGGGGGGTATCTGAAAATGTACTATTGTTTTACACAAAAGTGTACAACGTAGAAGAAGGACATAAAGATATTATAAGTAGTAGTAAGTAATTATGGAAACCTGAAGATGTGAAAAGAGAAAGACACATTTAATAAGCATGTAGAATTAAATGGATGGTACCATTTTAAGGATGCCTCCATTGTAATCACTTCACAGAAACTCGGCAGCCTGGAACGACAGGGACGAACGCAGTAGGAAGAAAGGAGTTTACATCAAAAGAGTGAATGGAGGTCATTTTTTTTTATATTTGTGGTTTTTTTTGGTATGTTGTGCAGAAATAATAATTTATTTCTGTTGTTTTGACTCAGAAATGGCTAGTACTTTGGAGTGAATGGAGGAGTGTTTTCCGCATGGGGAAATGTCTGAAGACAGTGACAATAATGGTACACATTGCTCTGCATATGCAAAATAATGACCAGTATTTTATAGGGATTTAACATATGTATATTTTTTGTGAACAGACCAGGAAAGAAAAGAAGAAAGGGCAACAAATGAGGCAGAAGATAGGATAAAAAGGATTGAGCAGAAAATTGACATATTGAACGAGAATTTTAAAAGTTTACGGGAGTTTGTGGAGGACTGTGTGAGAGGAAAAGTTTGTTACCATTGCCCCACCTGTACCTGCCCCGCTTCTCCATTCCGTAGTGAACCTTCCCCAAACCTTGAAGAGGAAAATAGACGTTTTGACGAAATATCCATCCCTTCTTCCCCTCACAAATCTTCTCCTCATAACCAGCCCGTGTTGAATCCGAATTCCCCCATATTTGTGTCAGTGTCCACTTCCCCCACTATGTCTTTGGATTGAAGTGTGTGTGTGTGTGTGTTTGGAATGTTTGTGTACAGTAGTTGTAGTGAAAGAGTGTGAGTAAAAAAAATGTTTTTTAAAAAGACGTACAATGTTTGCGAACAGCGCGCCTGTTCGACCTATCCGTAAGGAATGGAATGTGGGTGCTGTAAAGGCAGTACACCTACCCTTACTAATGTCAAGTAAGATGGACTTCATGTTTGACCGCACCATTTGTTGAAGTTGTGCGTAAATAAACAGAAAGGGGCATCCTAAGGACATTATACCTCGCCGCACCGCTTGTAAACGAGACGAAACATGTTCATAGAACACACCAGATGTCCGGGTTGGCTGTAAATGAGCAAAATTGGAGTGTGTGAAGGACAGTATACCTGTCCGTATCGGGTGCAGCCAAAATGGTGCCGTCCGTAGAACAGGCGCGATGGCTGGCAAGTCCGTAGGCAAACAAAATGGAGTTTTCCTAAGGACACTGGAACTGTCCGTACAGTGAACATATCATGTGTGCACATGCGCAGTACAACTGTAAGTATAGCGAACATCGCGCCTGTCCCTAAATGTCCGTCTCACTTGTGTCACACTTTTAATTAGTTTGAGAACCCGAACACTGTCCGTAGGACACTTGCGCGCATGCGCACGTTTGGTACGCTGCATTTTCTGTCCAGCAGACTCCCATTTCTGGTGCAGATGTGTTCAGGACATTATCATGTGACCGCACCCACGCTGAGCGTGTGGACTAATTTGCGCAGTTTGTGTGCTTCTGCAACAGTCCAAAAGAACTTGTAGACTCAAGGCAAAGTATTGTAGAGTGTAAAAATATAATTTCACATATCCCAGACAATAGCTGACCTGAGGACTTGATGTGTAAAATTTTTGTACCGCTTTGCAGTGATGAAGACGGTCACGAAGCACACCCCTCCACCCCTACAAATGACCACACCCCCGAGCGCATCTTCATTGTCCTTCTAGCTATGGCAGATTGAGGTGTACTGCCTTTACTGCTGTAGTGACCAAAAGGAAACTAATCAGTATGGCTTCCATGGCTGCTGTTGGTTCATTAGCCTCTGCACCACCCGCAAACCCGCCACCACCACCACCTCCCCAAGGGCCTGCAAAGAGATATATGGCTGAGGATGTAGAGAGCGAGGAAGAAGAGGAGTAAGAGAATGAAGTGGAGGAACTCGGCACTAGGAGCACTCGCCGGGAGTCGTGGGTGTGGCGGTTGTTTTCCATTTATGGGAACGTACCAAAAGCATGTGCGAACCTGGTGAAGTGTAACCAGTGCGAGGTGGTGCTGAGTCGCGGGAGACTTGGTTCGTACAGCTTTGGTACGACAACCATGAAGCGACACCTCACTTCGTTCCACACTGCGGACATTCGCAAGGTGGTGCCATGTGAAGAGCGTAGTTGATTGAGTTCCTCCACAGCATCCTCTGTGTCCGATCCTCCCACCACAAGGGACACTCCTGTGGGGGAGCGCCTCCCTCCAGCTGCCTCACAAGCCATTCGCAATGCTGTTGACCCTTACCTTTCAAAGGTGACAATAGTGTGTAAGTATTGTGACGCAGTACTCTGCAGGGGGGAGAGTTTTCGAAGTGCTTTTGAGGCTATGGTCACAGAGCACCAGAAGATCTGCTCCTTACCTAAATAAAGCTCACCCTATATCTTTCTCTGTTTACTTGGCCTTTCTTATCCCTGTGGCTGGTGTCCCTTCCTTACCCTCCTTTGGCCTCTTCTCCTAGTGTGTCATGTGCTGTGAAGCAATAAATGTGAAAACAACAGAAATTACTGAAAAGGCTCTTTTCAGAGCTGCCTTACTCAGTTTAAAGATAGAACTATGAAGTAACGGTCGTAGACCCCCGTGGAGTGGTGGAAAAGTTTGCGAACAGTCGTAGGGGAAAAAAGGAGGGTGCAAGCGGAGCAAACACAATGAAGTGTCCGCTGGGAGTAAGTGGTGGCTCTGAAAAGAGCTTTTCGGTGGTGTGTTGTGTGGGTCAAAAACTGTGGATTGGAGAAAATGGATTGTCAGATAGGTTAGTGTGAATTCAAAAGAGGTCGCAATGCATTTTGTACATTGCGAAGAAAAATCTGATTGCCAGCATATGTGAGGTGGACGCCAACTCTGCGGAAAATGAAAGAGCTGCGAAACAAAATGTTTTCATTGTGGAAGGAGGACATACCAACATCTCTTAAAAAGGCACAAACAGCATTATTCATATTGCGTCTCGCTTCCTCCATTTGTGGACCAAAAGTAGACTAACGCAGCCATATTTGTCTTTGTGCAATACGGGAAAAAAGTATTTGACAATTTGGAAACATGTCCATGAGCTTCACAAGTCCTTTCTTCATTGTAAATTGCAAAGAAATTCCAGAGACATGGCCTAAACTGTTTCCTCTGCAATGAATGATAAGTATATCTGGAGGACGCTCTGTCAGTAAAGTAACACAGAGAGGTACCAGGTCTAGCCACCTCATGCCACGCACGTCATGCCAGTGCACTTCCACATGAGGAATTCCGAGATCTGCAGATAAACTGCAGCTTTCTGCATGCACCTTCAACCAATGTATCCATGAGTCTCCCAAAATCCAGATAATCTGTTTTCGAGCATGGAAAGCCATGGCTGTGTGGTCTCCTGTCAGGGAGAAGACGATCTTACTAAAGTGCGCCGTTCAGAACACACATACTGAACTTTATGGACCAATCCCTAGCTCCGCTCATTCTCATTTGCATGCGTCTCCACCCCTGAATCCCCATTGGTGATATGCGCTGGCTGCAAAGTACCGCCATGTTCGCGGACATGTATAGGATCAGAGCGTGACGATGGTACATTAAAGTGTTATTCCCCTTTTTCCCCTTTAAGGTGGGCTCTGAAAAGAGCCGTTTGTTTTTATTTTTGGCCAGATACCGTACAGACATCTGGTATTTTATTTATTTTTTTGTATTTTTTGTCCTTGCTTTACTCCTACAACCATCTGTCACGCTCGGCCGCCGTTGGCGGCTGTGGAGACGCTGGCGATGGGGCGGCCATTGAATTGGCCGTCACTCTGACGGCGTCCACATCCAGCGGTCTAGTTTTCTCCGCGCTTCCCCGGCGGAGCCTATGTAACGTCACCCAACCCGGAAGCCCGCGCGTTGCAACCTTCGCGTCAGGCTCCGGGTTGGTACGCTGCAGTTTTCCTTTCCGTGGCTTTCGCCACCGCATTCCCCCTGTTGCTTCTCTCCTCCCTCTCTTGTTCCTCCTTCCGTTCCTGGTCCTCTCCCTTTGTTTCTCTCCCTCATTGACTACTGGGATCCCCCTCTTATGCTCTCTCATTGTGTCGCGTTCCCTACTGGCTCCTTTCTCTGCTTGCCGTTCTGCCTTCCTAGGTAGACACTCTTGCCTCTGCCCTATTAAGCGGACCCCTCAAGCTTCTCTATCGACATACTCCTGATATGCCCTGCAGTCCTGACCAGAACCACTACTGACCTGCAAAGAAGGGGTTTTTTGTGCCTTTTAGGCTTTTTCCCCTACACCGGTCTACCCCGGTTCGGGGGCCCCCTTTTTTCCCCGAGTTTGAGGGGCAGGGTGGCTTCCTCTCGGGGTAGGTCATCTCATCATACCAGAGAACAGGAAGTCTGGAAAAGGAGATTCGGAGCTGAACCGGAAAAGATACCCCAAGGTGAGCAGGAAGGTATTGAAGATAGAGCGGGATCAGGGGTGAAGTTAGAAGAAAGTGGGAGTACAATTGACAGATTGCAACGCCTGGAAGTAACAATGGCCACCCCTGAACAGGTACAGGAGTTAGTGGCCGCAGTTCAGGCCTTGAACGTTGAACTACAGAACGTTAAGGCTGATAATCTAACCTTGAGACAAATGATCACTTCACGAGAACCCAGGGATCATGATTTGCCTCCCATGGCTTTATCTACTGGCAAGTTTGACGGAACCCCAAGGCGCCTCAAAGAATTCCTGGAAGCGTGTTCTATGTATTTTACGTTCAGGCCCAGTCTGTTTTCAACTGATCACACCAAGGTGGGATTTATGGTTTCCAACATGACAGGGAACGCCTTAGCTTGGGTCACTCCCCTGGTGTCAAACAATGATCCTGTGATAAGTAATTTTGGTGGATTTGTGACCTTATTGCGCCAGACCTTTGAACAGGACGAGATAGTCCATGTAGCAGCAGAAGAGCTATTGGATGTTCACCAGGGTTCCAGTGACCTGTTGACGTATATCTCCACTTTTAAGCGCTTGGCTTCCACCGCAGGATGGCCAGAACAGGCCCAGTATACTGTGTTCCGTCGTGGACTGAAGGAGGAGATCAAGGACGAATTGGCAAGAATAGCTCGTCCAACAACCCTGTCGGATTTGTTTTCCATAGTCACCCAGATTGAGTATCGTTTGAGTGAACGTAAGGCAGAGAGAAAGAAGTATAAGTCCCCTGTCTCCCTTCCTCAAGGCACCCATTCGGTACCTTCTCTAGCTCACCCCAGCAACAAGGAAGAACCTATGCAGGTTGGGTCTACCAGAACTCCTTTGTCGTCCGAAGAGAGAAGACGCCGTAGAGAGTTGGGACTTTGTATGTATTGTGGCTCGGATTCCCACCTGCTTCGGAATTGCTCAGAAGTACCGCCAAGACGGTCGGGAAACGAACGACCTCGGAACTAAAGGGGACAAGTGAACGAGGTCGGACTTTTAGTCCCTATCTTACAGTGACAGTGACGTCACATCCAACTACGCTGGACTCACGTCTTATGGCAGTTCCCATCCAATTGACTACCCCGACGGAAGTCCTTACCACCATGGCCTTGTTGGATTGTGGCGCTGCAGGAGTGTTTATGGATACTATGTGGGCACACAAACACGGGCTAACACTTGTACAAAGGGAGGAAGTCCAGAAGGTGGAAGGAGTCGATGGGTCTCCGCTTTCATCAGGTCCTATCACCCACTCCACCGAAACCATGATGGTTCGCATCTTTCACCATTCGGAACAGTTACAGTTCGATTTAATTCGAGCAGCACATTTCCCAGTAATACTTGGAATCTCCTGGCTGAGGATGCATAATCCGCTAATAGATTGGACACAGAACACTTTGGCCTTCACTTCCTCATACTGTAGACACAATTGCGGTATCCATCCCGCAGAAGAGCCGGTACAGGTCCTTACTCCTCTACAACAAGGGGTAAACGAGATTTGTAAAGTTCCTCAAGAATTGACCGAATTTTCTGACCTCTTCAAGGACAACTCAGTTTTGGAACTACCCCCACATCGGCCGGAAGACTGTGTCATCGAGTTGCTACCTGATGCCCTGGTGCCATTCAGTCGCATGTTCTCCTTGTCTCTTACGCAAAAGAGGGCCCTTCGTAAATATTTGGATTCCCATTTAGTTAATGGCCTTATTCGTCCTTCCAAATCACCGGCAGGTGCATCTCTCTTCTTCATACCTAAGAAAGATACTTCAGAACTAAGGCCCTGTATTGATTACCGGGGCCTGAACAAGGTCACAATTCGAGACAGATACCCAATGCCCCTGATAGCTGACATATTGGAAGCAGTCCAGGGTTCCACAATATTTTCTAAATTGGACGTTCGCAGTGCCTATCATCTCCTGCGAATTAGAAATGGGGATGAATGGAAGACTGCTTTTCGGACCCCGTTTGGCCTTTTTGAGTATCGGGTGATGCCATTCGGCCTGGTAAATGCACCCGCCATATTCCAACGCTTTATGGATCGCCTATTTTCCGATCTGCTATATTGTAGTGTCATAGTTTATTTGGATGACATCTTGGTGTTTTCAAAGACCAATTCCGAACACGTGTGTCATCTTCGGACAGTATTCCAGCGACTACGCTCGCAACAGCTATTGGTCAAGCTTGAGAAATGTCTCTTCTACCAACCTTCTATTCCATACTTAGGATACATCCTCTCTCAAGAAGGAATCAGTATGGATCCCAGGAAGGTATCTGCCATCCTGGATTGGCCAGTTCCAGCATCCCAAAAAGACGTCCAACGGTTTTTGGGGTTAGCTAATTTCTATAGAAAATTTATCAATCACTTCTCACAGATAGTGCTTTCAATCACCGCCCTCCTGAAAAAGGATACCAAACCTTTCTTTTGGTCGGAATCGGCCAACCAAGCCTTTTTAGATCTGAAAGGAAGATTCTGCTCCGCTCCAATTCTGTCTCAACCGGATCAGGACCAGCCCTTCATAGTCGAGGCAGACGCTTCGGCCCACGCATTGGGAGCCGTTCTCCTTCAACTTAAGGATGGCACAGAACATCCCGTAGCCTATCTCTCTAAAACCCTTTCAGCTAGCCAAAGGAATTACTCTGTGATAGAAAAAGAACTTTTGGCCCTCAAAGTCGCCTGTGAAGAATGGAGACACCTACTCCAAGGCGGTACCCATCCTTTCGTGTTACGCACGGACCATAAGAACCTAAAGGTACTCGGAAGTATGGAGTGTGTCAACTCCAGGCAGGCCCGGTGGGCGCATTTCTTTAGCCAGTATGATTTTGATATAACCTACATACCAGGCACTCAGAATTGCTTGGCCGATGCCCTATCCAGAAGACAGTCTTTCGAGCACCTCACCCCCCAATCGGGAACCCTCTGTTTCCTCGAAACAGGATTGTGGGATTAGTTTCTTCCTTTCTGCAAGAAATCAAGATGGTAACCAGACCGGACTTAGTCACCTCAATACCTGGGAGTCTGCGCCCACAAATAGGTTGGTCGGAAGGACTTTTACTAGTGGGACAGCGTTTGTATGTTCCCTCCGAAATCCTACAGCGGAAGGTACTGGATTGGGGCCATAACCATATGACAGCTGGACATAGAGGAGTTAAAGGAACCACAGAGTTGATCTCTCGCTCATTCTTTTGGCCATCACTATCTCAGGATGTGAGAAGGCACTGTAGAACGTGTATGGTGTGCGCACAGAATAAGAATACCACCTGCAAACCCTATGGGTTATTGACTCAACCAGAATTACCCAACAGACCCTGGACTCAAATTTCTACAGACTTCATTGTAGACTTGCCAGTATCCCAGGGTTCGACTTGTCTCATGGTTACCATAGACACGTTTACTAAGATGGCACATTTTTCTGCATTACCAGGAATACCATCTGCCCCCCAGATGGCGGAAGTCTTTCTTAGGGACATATTCAGACTCCATGGTCTTCCCGATAAGATTATCTCTGATAGAGGCACTCAATACACATCTCGATTTTGGGGAGCCCTATGCCACCGACTAGGGATAGAAAGGGCCTTATCATCTGGCTTTCACCCCCAGACCAATGGCCAGACGGAGCGAATTAACGCCTCCCTCGAGCAGTACCTTAGGTGTTACATCAACAAGAATCAGGACAATTGGGTTAGCCTTCTGCCCACGGCAGAATTCGCCTACAACAACACAGTACATTCGGCTACGGGTCTTAGCCCTTTTTTCTGCTCCTATGGGGTTCACCCTCGTAGTATACTTCCTGTGTTTCCCTCACCTTCTAATATCCCTACTATTGAATCTACCTTGGATCGCATAACTACCGCACATTCTACCGCTCAACGGAGTTTGGCTTCCACTAGGCATAGGTATAAGGTTTTTGCTGATCGGTCTCGCTTGCCTTGCCCTGATTGGAAGGAGGGTGATCGAGTTTGGTTATCAACCCGATTCCTGCCTAGATGGGTGCATTCGACCAAATTGACCCCCCGATTTGTAGGGCCCTATAAGATCATCAAGAAGATCAATCCTGTAGCCTATAAATTACAGCTTCCCAAATCCATGCACCGGGTACATCCGGTCTTTCACTCATCCCTCCTTCGGCCTGTTGATCCCCATATCTCAGTTAAGAAGGCTTTTGGATTGTCCAGTAATGCCAAGAACCTGCCCGAAGAATATGAGGTATCAGCCATTCGTGATTCCAGATATCGCAAAGGCAGGTTGGAATACCTGGTTTCCTGGAGGAACTACCCTAGTTCAGAGGACTCCTGGGAGCCTAAATCCTATATTCGTGCTCCCAGAATGGTCAGGAATTTTCACCGAGCTCATCCGGGTAAGCCCGGGGGAACCAGCCTTGGAGGGGGGCATACTGTCACGCTCGGCCGCCGTTGGCGGCTGTGGAGACGCTGGCGATGGGGCGGCCATTGAATTGGCCGTCACGCTGACGGCGTCCACATCCAGCGGTCTAGTTTTCTCCGCGCTTCCCCGGCGGAGCCTATGTAACGTCACCCAACCCGGAAGCCCGCGCGTTGCAACCTTCGCGTCAGGCTCCGGGTTGGTACGCTGCAGTTTTCCTTTCCGTGGCTTTCGCCACCGCATTCCCCCTGTTGCTTCTCTCCTCCCTCTCTTGTTCCTCCTTCCGTTCCTGGTCCTCTCCCTTTGTTTCTCTCCCTCATTGACTACTGGGATCCCCCTCTTATGCTCTCTCATTGTGTCGCGTTCCCTACTGGCTCCTTTCTCTGCTTGCCGTCCTGCCTTCCTAGGTAGACACTCTTGCCTCTGCCCTATTAAGCGGACCCCTCAAGCTTCTCTATCGACATACTCCTGATATGCCCTGCAGTCCTGACCAGAACCACTACTGACCTGCAAAGAAGGGGTTTTTTGTGCCTTTTAGGCTTTTTCCCCTACACCGGTCTACCCCGGTTCGGGGGCCCCCTTTTTGCCCCGAGTTTGAGGGGCAGGGTGGCTTCCTCTCGGGGTAGGTCATCTCATCATACCAGAGAACAGGAAGCCTGGAAAAGGAGATTCGGAGCTGAACCGGAAAAGATACCCCAAGGTGAGCAGGAAGGTATTGAAGATAGAGGGGGATCAGGGGTGAAGTTAGAAGAAAGTGGGAGTACAATTGACACTATCACAGAACATTCTCTAAAGCATGCCTTACGTTCCAAAAGAACATCGCATTTCCCAAAGATGATAGCGCAACACCATCTGCTTCAAAATAATCTGCATTGCTTGAAGCAATGTTATCGTGGCTGCAGAAAAACATACCAGCTCGTAACATGAATGCACGCATGCTGCGATTGATGATACACCTCCCAATACTTTGATCTGGACAGAATACAGAATTGTTGTCCCATTTTACTCTAGGGAGTAAAGCAGAAAAAATTACTTTCGTTGTTGGGAAGATGGTCATGAGTGCTTCAACCAACTGTGCCAAATCTGCCAACAAAGTACGTGAACTCACATATCCCAAATGGGAAACACCGTAGTGCAAAATTACCACATGAGGAGTGGTCATTGTACGCATGTCTCTGCAAACTTGCAGAATTGCCACAGCATTGGCATCAGTGTCAGCGCTCCACACCACATCGAAATGGTGTGCCACATGCCATAGTATTGTAAGGCATGCACAAAAATGTCTCCCAGCACCAAAACCCTAACCCTCTCCGCCTCTGCCATCTTCCGTGTACGCACCGTCTTTCGACACAAAAGAGTAATATGAACATCTGATTGGCTGATGCCTACAGTCCCTTTTCCATGCAGGATTTGCTGTAGAGACCCATATGTGACACGCCCTACCTGCGGACAAGCGTTGCCTACGTGCGGAACGTAACTCTTACCCAGTCCTTCCACCCTTTCCACAGCGGTAGCAAGTCGAGTCCCTCATTGGACACAACTAAGCAGTCACACAACCATCCACCAATCACATTAAACATCGCTACTTCTAACTCCGTCATCAACATTGCACACTTTAAAATTACTGTCGATGAATCTGAATGGAAGTCGTATATCATTGCAAAGCACCTACTTCACAAGCTACTGTGCAAGGATTGCGAATTTCTACGTACAGCTCCATGCATGCGCACATGCATGAGTATAGAATACAGGTATGTATATTGTAATCAGAGAACTTGTGCAACCCTTATGATTTAATTTAGACAAATGAATGCTGCTAAATGTGCATAGGCAATACATACCAACGCTCCCCCTTTTAAGTGCAAGATGTCCGATTTATCATTGACAAACCGCACGACTGCTTACTGTCTTCCGCATAACCTATACATACGTTGCAAGCATGCCTATTTAGGGCGGAACTCAATTTTGTATGTGAAAATGTCGGAGTTGTGTACTGTGTATGAGCTACAGTAATGGTACTTGCAATGTAGTCGTATGAGAAAAGTAAGAGCTCCCGATTGCTGTGGTGACATCTCCCTCTGAGGGTCTCCCGATTTCTCGGCATTGTGCTTTTAATTTGCAAGTAGAACATTTTTCCCCATCTACTACTGTGCCCTATCGCTTACAAACCTTTCTCCTATACATAGTACACAGTGTTAAAAACAAGGCATTTCCATAAACTTAAAATTGTTAGCAATTTTGAAGGACTTTCAAGTACCATATTGCAAATATCATGCAAAGACTGCGCAGCGTGAAGTGAAATGCACACATTGACTGGGTTGAATTATGAAAGTAGAATGCTGTGACGAAAGAAGCACAATAAATGTGTGCAGTATCATCACTGCTGTAAACACACAAAGTAATTGATTTTGTTTTTTTGCACCGCAGTGAAGACTACTCTCCTGAGAATCAACAGCATCTACACTGCAGATGGCATATCCGAAGAAAAATTGTTATTTTGCAAAAAAAAGTAAGTACAGTACTACCTTTATATTGTAACTACTCCTCAAAGAGGCTGTGTGGGTTATTTGTTTATTTTGGACGCCAAAGCAAACATTGATTTCTAAACCATTCTACCTACAAATATCCATTTATTGAACAAAGGCAGAATGGCTCACAAATCCCTGTGTGTTTGGAACTCAAATAACATACGTAATCCTTAGAAGGTTAGATTTAGAAAAGAAGTTGCTGTTGCAAGTTTATGGCATTTTGTTTATTAATAATGGTTCTCGTCACAAGTAGCCCACTTTGTACTCTCATCTGAAGCACATTGTAGTAGTATACAAACAATAAAGTAGCCTTACCAAATCATTGCAAGAGTCCGATGCACATCGACACACCATGACAAAGAGCTTCCCCATCAGACTCATGCACACATGCACACAGCACACAGACATTGGACAACAGACCAAAGTATACCTTTTTTTTAACAGACACCAAAGAATGCCTACCAAAAAGCAACTCCGTAGAAAGGAATGCAAAAGTAGAGCAAATAAAAATAAAAGTGCCCAATGTAAGCATCCACCTGTTGTAGAGTTTGTAGAGAATGTTGGAACAAACCGTCTAATGCAGTTGGTTAGCAAAACAAAGGAAGTCTCAACTACCGAAACTTTACCTCCTCCATCAAAATGTGTCACAAAACACAAAAATGTTGTCAAAAAACGACTACCAGTACAGCTAACAATGTTCCTAATAATCCTGATAGTCAATCAAGAACGCATAGTAAAAAAAGTATTTTATCAAAAATGTTTTGTCACAGAGTCCTTCAGAATCTACTAAGAAGAGGACCGAAATTATATTCAACCCTTAAAACCTACTGTAGAAAGTTAATCCTACAAGCTCTCATGGACAGTGCAATCCTTCTCAAAAGGAAGTTGTTTATATTAGTGTTAAATAGGATGAAAGCACTAACAAAACTAAGTACTAAACTACAAAAGAAACTCAGCAATAAACGGAATGTGAACAAAAATAATTTCTTACATGTTTGTGGTGGTGAATCAAAAATCAAACAAACACAATTGCCATCCATAGCAGTGGATGAGGGTATGAGAAAATCAATACTACCATCATGGAACAAGAAACACTGCTTACAAATGTATTCCCTGAAAACTCAGAATTACTTCTCGATTCAGCAGAACCACACCGTCCAGTATACAAAGGGCCGTGCACATCAATGTGTACCATTCCAAACAAAGCGTTCAAATCTTTACGTCAGTTCCTCAATCAATATGTAAAAGGTAAAGAGAAAAGTAAAATGAAAGTGCTGCAAAATATGGATATTTGTCCAGTGTGGAAAAACACAGGACTAAAAGGACATTCATTAGCTTGCATTTCTGGGCCCATTTGCAAAAGCACCTTCCATGATATCAAAAAGATATCAATACATCATTCCAATGTAAGAAATCTAGTGTATAAAATTTACTATGCAAAAAGTCCAGCTTCACAATTAGGTAACTTAATTACCACTCTTCTGTATGGTACACCCAAATACTCACAAGAAGAAATTGACTGTATTCAGAGAAAGTATTTTGGAAGTGAGAGCCACTTACAAAATGCAACAGTTTTAGAGCATAGTAGGAACAATTCTGCACATAGCAATCTTCTATTACACACATACAGAAAAGAAATAGTAAAATTTAAAAAAGGTCATCAGCTAAAGTACCAAACCATGCGTGTGTGTGTTGCTGCAGAACGTTTTACAAAAGGAACACAAAAAATGTGGACATTGCATACAAAATAGAAGACAATGAAGATTCTAAATTGTTTGAATTAGCTCTCTACCTTTTAGCAGAAAACAAATATGAACTAACTGAACGCCTAATATGTTGCAGTTACTGTACTACAAAATTAGACAACAACCGCACTCCTTCACGTGCTATTACAAATAATTTGGAATTGTTTCCATTACCAAAAATCCTGCAACAGCTCAATTTGTATGAGAGCATAATAATTCAAACAGTTCGCCCATTTAAAGCAATTATACGCCTTCATCCAAAAACAGAAAAATTACCTTCCTCTGAATTGGTGAAAGGCATTCATGGCAAAGTAGTTTATTTGCCATTAGATCTAACGGAAAATGTACACACTCTAGGAGTGGAACGTTCAATAGAGCATTCTTTAATAGTCTTGGTAAATGGAGTACCAACAAAGGACAAAAAAATTTGGCAACAATTAGTGGACTTACACAAAGTTAGACAAGCATTGCAATATCTAAAAGACAATAAGGAGTACTACAAGGAAATAAATATTGATGAAAGCTTAAGGGAAACAACTGAAATATTTCAAGCTCCATCAGAAAATGGACAATTCGATCTTCTGGATCCTGCTACAGTATCCACTCTTTTGGACCATTACCCAATTCATCCATTGCATTCCAATGAAAGCATAAATGATGCACTAGAAACTTACCAAATGCGACAAACCAAAGGGTCACCAATGAGTATATGGGAAAAACGTATAGAAGCATGTGATTTTCCACTGCTATTTCCTACTGGTAAAGGTGGAAGATATGATGATAGACCCACTCAAATTGGGGCATGAGAATACCGTTCATTATGAATGTATTCGCAAAATCCCAGATTTAGACAAAATGTGGAATACATATTCCACCTACTCTATAAAAGTGAATTAGCAACACTATGTTACGGAGTTGCACACATTCTTAAATCTGGTACACACTTTCAAAATATGTCAGCTACGCAGTTAATACAAAAAGTACAGGAAAAAGATGAGGTTTTACAATCAAGTATAACAAATTTGTTTGCAAACATGCGTGGTACAAAGGAATATTGGTTCCGCGTTGTATGATCAGAAACCTTGGACCACCGACTTGGTTTGTTACCCTAAGTTGTGCCGAACATGCATAGGAAGATTTACATGAGTTCCTACGCAAAGCAAACAGCAACAAAAACAACATAGATATATTAACACCTGGAGAACTTTGCTCTCTAGATCCAGTTAATGTGTCAAGATATTTCCATCATCGTTTCATTGCCATGCTACACTTTATTTGCAATAAAACTGTGCCTCCCCTTGGAGAAGTGCAACACTTCTTTTGGAAAAAAGAATATCAAGCGAAGGGAGCACCACATATTCACATGCTGTTATAGATCAAAAGTGCACCGGAATTTGGTCACGACAGTGAAAGCACTGTTTTGCAGTTTATCCAAAAATATGTCACTTGTGAAATTCCTTCTCAACAGACACATAGTGAGCTGCCTGGGCAGATTTTACAATTTCAAAGACACAAATGTGGCAAATATTGTCGCCGCAAATACAAAAACAAAGGTAAATACTACACCAATTGCCGCTTTAGTTTCCCTAGACCAGTTACAGAAACAGGTGAAGTAAACAACTTCATGTCTTCAGTGCGACATAGTGTTAAAGGTAAATCACCCAAGAACACGTATTACATAAAAAGAAGGGAAGAATCAAAATATATCAATGATTACAATGCAATCATTGCCCTCTTATGGAATGCAAACATAGCTGTGCAGTACATTGCAGAAAATCCAACTGCTGTTGCACAATATGTTACAGCCTACTTAACAAAAGCAGAAAAAACAGAGCTTCAAGACCTCTGGGATGACCTAGCATCAGACAAAACATTATCACAGAAATTGTACAGCCTAGGCATAAAAATGCTCTCTCATAGAGAATGTGGCGCCTATGAAGCAGCAGATTGTTTAACCGGTACTGCTTTGTATGGAAAATTAGACAACATAGTATGGCTCAGTCTTGGTCCTGCAAAATCTAGAAAAAGAGTGCTAAAATCATTTGAGGACATAGAAACAATTGCCAGAAATGATTCCAACGGTCAAGACGTTCTAAAAAACAATTTACTGGACACATACTATCCGAACAGGAGTAGCACTCTGGAAAGCATGTGTCTATACCACATAGCTCAAAACTTTGCATACAAAAATAATGTAAAACCCGATGAAAGCAAACGTAGATATAGAGTGACTGTTTGTGAAGGGAGCTTAGTTAAACTTTCCAAACGAAGCTTAATTAATCGTGTAAAATTGTTGTTAAAAACTCCTCAACAGAAAGAACTATATTACATGTGTCTGTTACAACTTTTCAAACCATGGAGAAAAGAGGAAGACATACTAGATAACTATGACTGCTATGAAGATGCTTTCAAAGCAAATGAAAGCGATATCACCGATGTGAACTTTACCGAGTACAAAACAATGTTACACAATGAGCAGGAAGAAGAACTTCAGGCCCAACTAGATAAGGACTCTTCCGACAGTAGTCAACCTTCTTTAACAGGAAGTCAAGAACCACTAGGACAACCACTAATAGCAAATGAGGCTGAAGTAGCTATGGCAGAAGTAGAAAACACCATGTATCAGTATCAAGAAGATACAGAAGAGTTAACTGTACAACAAGCTAAACTTAACAACGAACAGCGCACCATTTATGAAGACGTAACAAAACAAATTGTACATGGTGTACAACACAAAAATAAAGAATGTACCTGCCAAAATTACAAACCTATACTGCTGTACATCAGTGGTGAAGCTGGATCAGGGAAAACATTCTTAATCAAAATCATCAGCAAGTTCCTTCAACAATTGACAAACAACAAACTGTCAGCTGTTGTAACGGCCCTCACAGGTGTAGCTGCCTACAACATAGGCGGTGTCACTTTACACCGATTACTACTGCTTCCAGTAGAGCATCAAAATAAATTAGACTACTACAAACTTTCTGCAGAAGCTGCAATGGAATTACGCAGAGTATTGAAACAAATGCAAATGCTACTAATAGATGAAGTGAGCATGGTCTCCAACCTAATGTTGGCTTTGATTCATCTCGGATTGTAAGAAGTACTTAAAAGTAACAACGAATAACTCTTTGCAGGGAAACACATTATTGTTTTCGGAGATCTTCTACAATTGACACCAGTGAAAGGTGAACCAATTTTTAAAACCTTAGACCACAAACTCTGCCAGAAAACTGTTGGTAGCATAGGTAATGTTAACCTTTGCAACATTTCCAATATAGAGAATTACCTTAGAACATGCAGCAATCTGCAGATCTCACTTATGCCAACATCTTAAAAAGTATTAGAGTTGGTGTATTATCGCACGAAGCACAAGTCGTATTGAAAAACCGGCACATACATGCACTTTATGGCAACAATGCATGTGCAACTGATGTTATGGAACAAATAGCACACAAAAATGTCAATTGTATGGCCTTAATGCCAACTCTTGCAAGCTGTTTCAAATTCAATGAAACAATGTTAATTAAAGAAATGCAACCAATACTGGAAATTAGCGCCACAGACAAACGAAACGTACATGGTATGACAGTACCCATGTGTGAGCAAGCCACAACAAGACTAAATAGTTTAGAAAATTCAATCTCCAACACAGCTGGGTTGTAAAAAATATTGAAATTATCCATAAATTGTAGAGTAATGCTTAAACGTAACCTTGACGTAGAGCAAGGGCTAGTTAATGGAGCACTGGGCACAGTTGTTGGCTTTCAATCATACCCACGTGATAGCAACATTCAGTTTGTCAATATTCGCTTTGATAACATTTCAGAAGTGAAAAGGATAGGATGCTCAATTGCTCGATTCCTTCTCTTCAAAGACATGTATGTACGTAGGGAGCAATTTTCTCTAACTCTTGCATATGCAGTTACCATTCATAAATCCCAAGGTCTTACCCTAGACAAAGCATTGATAGATATAGGAAACACAGTCTTTAAGGAAGGCACGAGCTACGTAGCATTATCACGCTTACGTACACTTGACGGTCTATTGCTTATGAACTTTGATGCAAGTAAAGTCAAAGCTGATATTCCTTGCATTCAAGAATACAAGAGATTGCGTTCACTGTACACCCCTCATCTGAAACAATACCCTGTTCCAGATAAAGTAAAACGTGGTAAAAGAAAACTAAATGAAACAGAAATGCAACAGAATTCAACAGCAAATGCCGGAAAGAAAAGAAAAGAAGCTAATGTTTCATCAATTTCCGCAAACATAGAAGAACCTATTAGGGAATATAAACCAGGGACGTCTGCAAAGAAGGAACAGAAATTCTGAAAAAATGCACTCAGATACAGAACTTGCTGGATCATTCAAATTTGTAAATGAAAGTGGGGTAAGTTGCTATGCAAATGTAGCAATAAATATTCTATTTCAATTGCCACCAATTGTTAACAATATTTACCTGCACAGTACAGACCAATTGTGTTTGCAAATGTTAATGCAGCATAGAAATGCAACAATCAATCCTGACAACACATACAGTGTTCATGGAGTAAGGCAACAATTGGACGACTGTGTTAGAATGTGAGATTCACTATGAACTCAGAAGAAGATCCACAAGAATTTCTAATGTACATACTATTAGTATTGGAAAACAAAAGCATACCTGTAAATTAAATCTTCCAGATTTCGTACATGTGGAAACATACATGCACTCTCTGTAGCAAAGTGATACAGGAAGAAATCCCAAATGAGCAATTTGTGTATGTTTCCACACCAAATTGTGAGAGCATTCCATTTCAGCAACTTGTACAAAATGCAAACCATGGCAGATTATGTACTATTTGCAATTCAGACAATCGCTCCACCTTACTGATACAATCACATAGTGCCTACATAATACTTATGCTTCTACGTTATAATGCAGATGGCACCAAAAACAACTGCAAACTGACTGGATTCACACACGGTCAAGTGTCACTTGGAAAGAGAGCCTTTACAACAGTAGGTATAATCTACCATGCACGAGCTACAACCAATGCAGGTCACTACACTGCATACATTAAAAAGAATTGTGGATGGTTCGAATGTAATGATAGCACCATTGCTCTAAAGCAGTGATTGCCAGCTAATCTTACAAATGCGTATTTAATGTTCTGAAAGCCAAAATTTACGAAATAATGTGTACTTCAAGATTTTTAAAAAAAATTATGTGAAAGTCTACAAACAGTTAGAATAGGCCAACAGGTATCTAACTACCCAAGAGGATGTAAGAATGACACAAATAAATGAATATCACAGATCGTTAGGAACAAATACACAGGTAGAATACACCAACAGGTATCTAACTGTTGTCAAAAATTGGCAGGAAGGCAACAAACATAACATTAAGGGGAAAGATGAAGGAAACAGGATATAACAATGACACAAATGAATGAATATCACAAAGCTGTAGGAACAAAGGCACAGTTAGAATACACCTACAGGTATCTAACTGTTGGCAAAAATCGTCAGGAAGGCAACAAACATAACATTAATACACTGGTTTGTAAACTAAATATGAGGGTTAAAAAAAAAGGTAAACTGTCTATTAAGCAATGTAGTACATTTTCAAACAATGCAAAGACTAACATACCTCTTTCTTTTATCACAGAAATGGAAAAAGGGATACTTCCGCCAAGTACAAAAACCATTTACAAATTGTATGTGGATTTTGAACAAAGTAAGGAGTATGAATGTACGGGTATACAGTGTTTAAAATGCATAGTTACTTACAACTGCAGTGCTTATTACTTTGTTCAAATACTTTGCATCCTGGCCACTACTACCACACCATATGACATCCATTGTGGCATATAAGTACACTATGAACAAATATACACCCATGATTGCAGCCCCTCCACACAGCCACCAGAGTGATGCACTACCACACCCTATCGTACCCATTGTGCCTTGTAAGCACACTACATATAACTGTGCTACAACGACGGCCATGCATCCAAGACTTTAGGCCCTGGCCACGACCACTGTAGCATGTGACACCCATGGCGGCGTACTAATAAATATAGTAATAGACATCGGGAAAAGTAATGCAATCACGGCATGTTGTCAATTTCAATGTTGGCTACCACTACGCGTGTGCTTTCAACAGTTAGAAGTTTCCTGTCCACTGCATGGACTGAAGTGCTATCGTTATTACACCCCTCATTTTCTATGCGTACAAGCTGTCCATGGAAAGTACATCATGAAGACCGACCCCCAGAACAAATGCATTGATCACCCATGTCTTACTGTCTGAACCTTTCCCAATGGTCTTTGACACAGCAAAAGAGTTTTATAAATAGAGCATATGTACGCTGGTTGTTGCTCCGCTTTCAGGGGCTCCAAGATGTCGGGCGCATCCAAACAATCTGACGCAGAGCACGTCTCGCAGCAGCCAATGGGCAGAGACGTTGCGTGTCCGCAGTCATGACGCCAGCCCCTTAGCCAATCGGTATCTTGTCCGTAGACCGAACAGAGAAGTGTGACCGCGAAGCGGACATAGATATCACAAATCTTTTCAAACCTTCTTTTTGATAATTTTAAAGAAAAGTACTGCACGGAAGGTCACCAAATTTACAAAAGCACGCTTTCTGGACCAAGCCCCTGTACCTGCCGCAGAATTCGTGAAAATCCGTCCAGCGGTTTGAACTGTAGCCATGCGCAAAGTTTTTCCCCCATTCAGTCTATGGGAAAAAAAGAGGTTTAGGGACCCCCCCTAAAACTTTTGCACCCCTGGACCAAACATCTCCAAACTTTGCAAACCAAATCAGAGTGGCCCATATACTTGCAAAGTTCGGTGAGGATTCATCCAGGAGAAGCGAAGTTATAAGCCGCCCAAAAAGTGCTCTTCCTATGGAAACAGCAACTTAACCATAACTACACGGCCACTACTGTGGCTGTGTAATGTGTAATATATATATATATATATATATATATATATATATATAAAACTGTTCTTGCAGAGTGGTAACTCGGCAGTCTGAAATTGTAAGTGACGTCCACCACAACAGAGGGCAGTTTCTTTGGAAGACGCACCTACTTCACTATGGACAGCATTATTTATTAAAGCTACCACAGTAAGTCTACTACAGGAGACTATTAGCTCCACAGTTGGTTAGATGTTTAATTCGATAACAGGAATACTTACTTCTGTTTTTTATGCTGTTCCCTGTAGGGACACAGATGAACATTATTACATGGAGTGTATAAGAGAAAGAAAACCTGTATGTCGGATTTCCCCCTGAAGAAGTTCTACCATTGTTCTGACAAAATGTTGTAAAGAGTACGAAACATGTTGGACGTTATTGTTGTTGCATTTGTTTTGGCAACACCTATTTAGCTATTATTAAGTTCACTAGAACCTTGTTTAGCAAGGATTTGCTTAATTAAGACACTTACAGGCCGATTCATGGAATAATTAGCGCGGCGCAAGTGGGCAAAAATGTGCGATTCGCAGTGGAATAGCGAAAATCGCAGTGCAAGTGCGAAAATCGCACGAAAAGCAGCGCACATCGATTCATGGAAGTCCGTGCGCGAGAAAACCAGCGGATGTGCGATAAAAAAGTGCGCGGCGCACGTTGGCGCACAGGCCATCAAACAGCGTGCACCAGGTCACAGCGAAAATCGCACAGGCCAGAGCGAAAATCGCACATAGCGCGGCGCACGCAACAAAAGTAGGCGGAACACGGGGCGTACCACTCGGAATGGGGAACAACTTGCCAAAATGTGGGCGTCACGGGGGAAGCACAGGGTACAAGTGCGCGGAACGCCCACACGCTCGCCTACAACACGTATTCATGGAATAGAATAGGGCAAAAAAGCGCACGCTCAAACCAGCGCACAGGCACAAACACGACCGCCACAAGAAAGCAGGTGGTAGCGTCTCTGCGCCTGGAAGAAATGTGCGCCAAAAGGTGCGCCAACAAATAGCACCTATATACAGCCATGATGAATGCCCAATACTGTGGCCCTCCAGGACAAATGACGTGCAAAGGGGTACCCACAAACACAGACACGCGCTGACAGAAAAAAAACGTGTGCGTGTATACCGGGGTGCGCGGGAAGTCTCACACGCGAATTGGCCGGGTACGTGGATTACAGGGGTGCGTGGGAAGTACCACACGCGATTTGTCAGGGTACGTGGATTGCAGGGGTGCACGGGAAGTTCCACACGCGATATGGCCGGGTACGTGGATTACAGGGGTGCGCGGGAAGTTCCACACGCGATTAGGCAGGGTACGTGGATTTCAGGGGTGCGCGGGAAGTTCCACACGCGATTTGTCCGGGTACGTGGATTTCAGGGGTGCGCGGGAAGTTCTGCACGCGATTAGGCAGGGTACGTGGATTGCAGGGGTGCGCGGGAAGTTCCACACGCGATTAGGCAGGGTACGTGGATTTCAGGGGTGCGCGGGAAGTTCCACATGCGATTTGGCCGGGTACGTGGATTTCAGGGGTGCGCGGGAAGTTCCACACGCGATTAGTCAGGGTACGTGGATTACAGGGGTGCGCGGGAATTTCCACACGCGATTTGGCCGGGTACGTGGATTTCAGGGGTGCGCGGGAAGTTCCACACGCGATTAGGCAGGGTACGTGGATTGCAGGGGTGCGCGGGAAGTTCCACACGCGATTTGGCCGTGTACGTGGATTTCAGGGGTGCGCGGGAAGTACCACACGCGATTTGGCGGGGTACGTGGATTTCAGGGGTGCGCGGGAAGTTCCACACGCGATTAGGCAGGGTACGTGGATTACAGGGGTGCGCGGGAAGTTCCACACGCGATTTGGCCGGGTACGTGGATTTCAGGGGTGCGCGGGAAGTTCCACACGCGATAAGGCAGGGTGCGTGGATTGCAGGGGTGCGCGGGAAGTTCCACACGCGATTTGGCCGTGTACGTGGATTTCAGGGGTGCGCGGGAAGTACCACACACGATTTGGCCGGGTACGTGGATTTCAGGGGTGCGCGGGAAGTTCCACACGCGATTAGGCAGGGTACGTGGATTACAGGGGTGCGCGGGAAGTTCCACACGCGATTTGGCCGGGTACGTGGATTTCAGGGGTGCGCGGGAAGTTCAACACGCGATTAGGCAGGGTACGTGGATTGCAGGGGTGCGCGGGAAGTTCCACACGCGATTTGGCCGTGTACGTGGATTTCAGGGGTGCGCGGGAAGTACCACACGCGATTTGGCCGTGTACGTGGATTTCAGGGGTGCGCGGGAAGTACCACACGCGATTAGGCAGGGTACGTGGATTTCAGGGGTGCGCGGGAAGTTACACACGCGATTTGGCCGGGTACGTGGATTTCAGGGGTGCGCGGGAAGTTCCACACGCGATTTGGCCGGGTACGTGGATTTCAGGGGTGTGCGGGAAGTTCCACACGCGATTAGGCAGGGTATGTGGATTGCAGGGGTGCGCGGGAAGTTCTACACGCGATTTGGCTGTGTGCTCCCAGGTATTACCTGTACACCCTCCACGGCCCCTGCAGGCAGCACACACCACAGGGGACTACCCTGCACACCTGCTCATGTCACCCACCACCCCCACCCCCCAGCCACCAGGGGCACCCTCCACCAGGCCCCCACCCATGTCACCCACCACCCCCACCCTCCAGCCACCAGGGGCACCCTCCACCAGGCCCCCACCCATGTCACCCACCACCCCCACCCCCCAGCAGTGCAGGGGCATCCTCCACCAGGCCCCCACCCATGTCTCCCACCACCCCACCCCCCAGCCACCAGGGGCACCCTCCACCAGGCCCCCACTCATGCCCAACTCATGTCACCCACCACCCCCACCCCCCAGCCACCAGGGGCAGCCTCCACCAGGCCCCCACCCATGTCTCCCACCACCCCCACCCCCCAGCCACCAGGGGCACCCTCCACCAGGCCCCCACCCATGTCACCCACCACCCCCACCCCCCAGCCACCAGGGGCACCCTCCACCAGGCCCCCACCCATGTCACCCACCACCCCCACCCCCCAGCAGTGCAGGGGCATCCTCCACCAGGCCCCCACCCATGTCTCCCACCACCCCCACCCCCCAGCACTGTGGGGCACCTGCCAGCAGGCCCCCACCCATGTCTCCCACCACCCCCACCCCCCAGCCACCAGGGGCAGCCTCCACCAGGCCCCCACCCATGTCTCCCACCACCCCCACCCCCCAGCCACCAGGGGCACCCTCCACCAGGCCCCCACCCATGTCTCCCACCACCCCCACCCCCCAGCAGTGCAGGGGCATCCTCCACCAGGCCCCCACCCATGTCTCCCACCACCCCCACCCCCCAGCCACCAGGGGCACCCTCCACCAGGCCCCCACCCATGTCTCCCACCACCCCCACCCCCCAGCACTGTGGGGCACCTGCCAGCAGGCCCCCACCCATGTCCAACCCATGTCTCCCACCACCCCCACCCCCCAGCCACCAGGGGCAGCCTCCACCAGGCCCCCACCCATGTCTCCCACCACCCCCACCCCCCAGCCACCAGGGGCAGCCTCCACCAGGCCCCCACCCATGTCTCCCACCACCCCCACCCCCCAGCCACCAGGGGCAGCCTCCACCAGGCCCCCACCCATGTCTCCCACCACCCCCACCCCCCAGCCACCAGGGGCACCCTCCACCAGGCCCCCACTCATGCCCAACTCATGTCACCCACCACCCCCACCCCCCAGCCACCAGGGGCACCCTCCACCAGGCCCCCACCCATGTCACCCACCCCTCCCACCCCCCAGCAGTGCAGGGGCATCCTCCACCAGGCCCCCACCCATGTCTCCCACCACCCCCACCCCCCAGCAGTGCAGGGGCATCCTCCACCAGGCCCCCACCCATGTCTCACACCACCCCCACCCCCAGCCACCAGGGGCAGCCTCCACCAGGTCCCCACCCATGTCTCCCACCACCCCCATCCCCCAGCCACCAGGGGCACCCTCCACCAGGCCCCCACCCATGTCTCCCACCACCCCCACCCCCCAGCCACCAGGGGCACCCTCCACCAGGCCCCCACTCATGCCCAACTCATGTCACCCACCACCCCCACCCCCCATCCACCAGGGGCACCCTCCACCAGGCCCCCACCCATGTCACCCACCACCCCCACCCCCCAGCAGTGCAGGGGCATCCTCCACCAGGCCCCCACCCATGTCTCCCGCCACCCCCACCCCCCAGCCACCAGGGGCAGCCTCCACCAGGCCCCCACCCATGTCTCCCACCACCCCCACCCCCCAGCCACCAGGGGCAGCCTCCACCAGGCCCCCACCCATGTCTCCCACCACCCCCACCCCCCAGCCACCAGGGGCACCCTCCACCAGGCCCCCACCCATGTCTCCCACCACCCCCACCCCCCAGCACTGTGGGGCACCTGCCAGCAGGCCCCCACCCATGTCCAACCCATGTCTCCCACCACCCCCACCCCCCAGCCACCAGGGGCACCCTCCACCATGCCCCCACCCATGTCTCCCACCACCCCCACCCCCAGCAGTGCAGGGGCAGCCTCCACCAGGCACCCACACATGTCCCCCTGCCCCCAGGTCCTGTCGATACTCAATCATGGCAGTAATGGGCAGCATACCCAGCACAAACACCCAGGCAAGGATTGCATCCACCCACATAGTGAATGCAATTACATGATACAACCCCAATGGCAAGTCTGTAAATGAACACATGTCCGTCACACACACATACACAATGGGTGCAAGTGAATGTCAAAACCCATATCATGACATGTATGAAACCAATGAGAAAATACCACAAGTGAAAGTTAAAAAAACATGTATTAAAGATGAAAAATAAGTAAACAAATCAAACATACAACAATGGGGATAACAAAATAAATGGTCCATGTCCGAGAACAAATGTAAAAATAAAAAAAACAAAGTAATCCAAAAACAAATGTTGTCCAAAGCAATATCATGTGGAAGGAAAATAATGAAAAACCATTTCCTCATGGTGAACACAATAATTAATAAAAAAAATGTTTCTTCAAAAAGCAAACTATATACACATATATTCCAGGGTCCATGAGCCCAACACCATAAATGAAACCTACTACTACCTAATGAAAATAATATATACAAAAAAGTGGCCATTGTCCGAGCGGTCCAAAAATTAATAAAGGAAACCTAACACTAACTAACTAAATAACTATATACAAAGGCAGCGGGCAAGTCCTGCGGCTCACTCGGTGATGTTGCTGGCCAGGGCATCATCGAACTCCATGTCGATGTCCTGGAGGCGGGACTCTGTCCTGGCCCCGAGGTCTCGCAGGGATAACCCCATGTCCAGCTCAAACTCCCTGCGAGCTTCCTCGAGGCACTCAGCCCCCCTCAACGCCCGACGCATGGAGAACTCCGCCCTGACCATGGTGAGCCGCTCCTCTTCCGCCCGCTGCCGCTCCGCACCTATCCGCTGGACCAACTGCTCCCACACGGAAGACACCACCATCCCAGGGTTGCCCTGCCCTCCGGCCGATGCCTGCCCCTCTGATCTTGATGGCCCCGAGCCATGATGCCTCCCACGTCGAGCCTGCTGCTGCCTCCGACGCCACTGCCTCTGCCAGCACGACGGCATCCAGGCTGATGGAAACCACCGACGCCGTCGTGCACGTGCCCTGCCCGATGATGCTGTCACATCTTCCATCTGCTGGGGTCCAGTTGCTGTGTTGTCCACCCCTGCTGGACCTCCGACTCCCAACTGTGGCAGGGATGGGATCCCCACCGAGCTGGCTGCATTGGTCGGGGCAGGTCCACAGGGGGCCCTGGTGGCATCTGGGCCGGAAGACGGCAAGGAGAACGACTGGTGTATAGCCTGCACAGAGGAGGAGAGGGCCGCCAGATTGGCCAACACATGCAGGAAACCCCCGAACATGGCCGATCCCAATTGGGCCACGTCGGCACGGTGCACTTCGTGATGACGTGCGCGCTCCTCCCGGGAAGCACGCATGGCATCACGAATCACAGCCGTGCGCATCGCGACCCCAATCAGGACCTTCTCCCACGGCCAGGGGTTCCCACATCCGCAGGTGGAGGGGAGTCAGGTGACATGGACATCCCCTCTACCTGCGGACGGGCCTGGGACGGGGCATCCCTGCTGGTGCATGGTGGTGCACTCACAGGGTCAGGGACAGCGACATGCACAGGCCCCTCCACGGTGACCTGTGCTGCCTCCTGCCCCTGGCCCTGGACTGCACCACTTGCACCAGCAGGGATGCCCCCACCAGGCCCCATGTGTGCCCCAGTGGCGGCCTCCTCCTCCTCTGTGCAAACCACCAACCTGGATGGCTCCTCACCGTCTCCCACCGTAGCAGGCCCCTGTGGGGGCTCACCCACCCCTTCCGCTGCAGCCGTGGGGGCATCCCCGCCGCCTTGCTCCACAGCGCCGTCTCCGCCCTCTTCTTCACTAGCCGCTGCGTAGAGGGAGACAAAGAACACAAGCATCAGGGCACTGTACAATGGTCCCCTAGACAGGAAGCAATAGCAGATGAGCACCACTGTCAAAGTACACTTCCATCATGTCCCTCCACAACACATGGGTCAGTCCAGGCAAAACACACACAGTAACAGGCATGGTGCATGCCATGGACATTTCCATGCATGTCCAATGGACTCTTGAAACATTCAATGATATGTAACTCACATGCATCATGGCTCATGCCTATCACATGCACACACTTCACCTCAGTCACATCCATCTGGCCCCAAACACACAAAACACAGCGGATACAATACTGCACGTCAGAGTGTCATCGCGTGTAATTGGACAAAAGTGCGCGTACACGCGATTGGCCTATGTACGTGTATTTCATGGGTGCGTGGGCACTTACACACGCAAGTACGTCAGCGCACCTGCATCCCGTGGTGCGTGGGAATTTCCACACGCTATTGGACTGGGAACTGGATTCCAGGGGTGCGCGGGTCACACGCTCGCATAGAACACGCGCAAAGCATAAATTTGCGCACTTTAACAATAACAAGCTCAGACGCCAGGATGAACATACTGTTCCTAGCAGCAGTGGCAGTGGGTTACCAAAGGAGGAGGAGGAGGATAGTCAGGGCCAGAATATTCACACCCAGAACCAGCCTTTTCGGGATGCCTGATGACCAGGTGTATGGGAGGTACAGGTTTCCACCACACATAATACTGGACCTGGTGAGTGAGTGGGAGGATGACCTCACATCACCCACCCTGTGCTCCCAAGCACTCAGCCCCCTGGAGAAGGTCCTCAATGTACTGCACTTCTTAGCCACTGGATCATTTCAGCGGACAAGTGCCATAGTGGGTGGGGTGTCACAGGCCACCCAGTCACGCTGCCTACACCAGGTCTTGAACATCATCACTGCACGCCCATCAGTCCGCAGGCACATATACCTGCCCAGAACACCTGCAGAAAGGCATGCTGCCGCCCTGGATTTTTACGGTGTGGCACGATTCCCCAAAGTGCTAGGTGCCATCGACTGCACCCATGTGGCTCTACGTCCCCCCAGGGCATCTGAGCACATCTATAGGAACCGCAAGCACTGGCATTCCATCAACGTGCAGGTAGCATGTAATGCCAAGGGAATCATCACCTCAGTATATGCCAACTATCCCGGGTCCACCCACGACAGCTTCATTTACCGAATGTCTACCCTAAGCCGGGACCTAGAAGCTGGGCGGCATGGCGATACATGGCTGCTTGGTGAGTATGTATGCCACTGCACATGCATGCATGTTGGATACTGAGCAAGGTCACAACCCCACCAATGATACCAATCACCACCTCCACAGGGGACAGTGCCTACCCTCTCAGCCCCCACATGATGACGCCAATTCGGAACCCCACCACGCCACCCGAGGTAAGATATAACACAGCCCACATTACGACCCGGGGCATAGTGGAGCGCACATTCGGAGTGCTAAAGTCACGCTTTCGCTCCCTTGACCGTTCTGGCGGCCAGCTGTTATACGCTCCCCCAGTAGTGTGCAGGATCATAGTGGCAGCATGTGTCCTGCACAACGTTGCAACACGCCGGGGCCTGGCCGTGGACATGGTGGTGGCCCCACATCCCCAACCACATGCACAGCCGCTGCGCATGGGAGGGGAAAGGGCACGGGGGGAGGCAGCCCGTACACAGCTAGTGGCTAATTACTTCACATAGTGATCACACCCCTGTGGAGTGCACACTGGCCTGGCACATTCCATCTGACAATCAATGATGACTCAACCTGACACTGATCCTGAATGTCTGGAGATTCAACCGTGAAAAGCATATCAGCCTGAGATTGTTCACCTGGAAGTGTTACAATGTGTGCATCCCTACCCACACACACCACCACTGCAGTTTTGTGAAGAAACACATTCAAGCAGCTAAAATGAATACCCACTTGCTAAATGCAACAAGAGGACAGTGCCATGTCACCCAACCCATCCCCAGCACCGCCACACAACACACCGTGCCATGTCATGCTATGTGCAGGTAAACAAAGTCATGCCCACAACATGACAAGTGTCACGATGTACAGTGTCCCCAATTGAAACTTGCTACACCTGAAATGCTCACTGTAATGCAGGACCAACAACAAACTTGAGCAGGTACTACCATTAACATGACTTCACTAATGTAATAAATCAGTAGTCTCACCACCTGGAAATACCTGCACTTCCAACTGTACAGTGTTGGCGCCATGTAGAGTTGTAGGTGCACTGCTGCCAACAAGGACCCCATCTCCAGACTAGAGGGCCTTGTGTAGACATGAGGAAGGGACCTGCAAATTGGGAGGCAGACACAGATGATGAGTTACACATCAATGCAACATGCAGTGTACAACAGAACAGCAATATGCACTAGGAATGTATACACAGTATTGACTAGACTACCCACACATGTAGTGGGAGTCCAATGTCACCATGTACTTCAATGTCACTTGGGCACACCCTTTGCAAGCCCATGGAAACGGGAAGCAGGAGGGGTGTGTATTTGTATTTGTATTTATTTTTATTTATTTGTATTGCGCACCTTGCCCGGAGGCTTGCGGGCGCATGTTTAGTAGGCAGTTACAAGTTGCAGAGGAGAAGTTACAGGTTCCAGGAGAAGAGGTTAACAGTTACATAGGCAGTGATACAGTATAACATGAACGGTGAAAATGACAATGATACAGTATAACATAACGGGTGAAAATGACATAGATAATAACAACAAAGAAGCAGTACCCAAGGTTACAGTAGAAGGGTACGCGCTGTGAGCAGTTACAAATTTACAAGATGTCTTGTTCCCGTAACCAAAGTTTAGCTTTGGTTTTGAATACGTGGCAAAGCGGAATGTTCCTTAGTGCATTGGGGAGTGAGTTCCAGAGCTTGGCAGCAAGGACCGGAAAACTTGACCCTCCTGCCGAGCGTAATTTGAAGCTGGGGATGTCCAAAGTGTGCACCTGGGCAGCTCTCAAGGGTCTGGTGGCTGTGTGATGCGAGAAACGTGATATTAAGTAGGCTGGAGCTGCATTGTTCTGTGCCTTGTGTGTGAGCACAAGTGATTTGAGTGATATGCGGTGCAAGATAGGTGACCACTGGATGTTGCGTCTGATAGTGGCTATATGATTCCGTCTAGGTATGTTGAATGCTGCCCTAATGGCGTTGTTTTGTGTGACCTGTAGTTTGTCCAGATTTCTTTGGCTCGTCCCAAGGTATAGGGCATTGCAATAGTCTATTTTGGATAAGATGAGGGTTCTCGCGAGGGTCAGACAATTGTCTGGAGTCAGGAATGGCCTGCAGGCTGTAATCAATTTGCAGGTGTAGGACGATGCAGAGACAACTGCATTGGTTTGTCGCGTGAGGGACAGGGTAGAATCAAGGTAGATTCCTAGAGTTTTGGTGACATTGGCCACTTTGATGTCAATCCCGTCAATAGTGAAGGAATTGTAGTTGGCGTCAAGTTTCGCGAGTTTAGTTTGGGAGCCCAGGATGATTAACTCTGTTTTTTCTCAAACCCAGGCATCTGAATCAAATACATGACAAGCCTGCATGTGCCCAGCCACAATGCAGCGTATGCCCACAGGAACCACGGAAGCCAACAAATTGTCCCAAAAAAATTGGGAAAAATATAAGAATCAAAATAAAAATAAAAATAAAAATAAAAATAAAAAAATATAAAAAATGGCCATTAATGGGCCCGGGGGGGTTGGGGAGGCCACCCAGGAGGTCCGAGGACAGGGTGCACACCAAAACCCACCTGTGTGGATCCTGGGAAAAAAAAACACCTCCATGGGCTCATGGCCCACACGGCTACCCTATTGTGGGAGTATCACTGCTGTCGCTATTATCACCCTGTGCAGCTGCATCCAGAGGTGGTTGCACTATGGGAGGCAGCCCACGCAAGGCCCTACTCTGTTCCTCCATGGCTGTAAGCATGCGGGTGTGGTAGGTCTCGTTCTGGAGGATGAGGGTGCGGAGGTCCCCATGCAACAACTCACGGGATGCCCGGACCTCCGCCCTCGTTGCTTGCATCTCAGCTGAGAGCGTACGGGTGAGACGCTCCAGCTGCTGTTCTGTCCTTTGGTGTGTTGAAGCCTCAAGCTCAACAAGAGTCGTCCTGAGTTGATGGAGCTCCTGCCTCAGGGCTTCCCTGTGGCCCTGGGACTCTATGGAGATGGCTTCCTGCAGAGTCGCCAGTGCCGCCCGCCTGTCCCTGTTGGACGCCAACATGTCCTCCCTGTGTGACTGGCAGATGGAGTCGGTTGCCTGCTCTAGTCGCTCCATCAGCCTTTCAGGGGGGACAATGGAAGTGTCCACCCTATCCATGGCCTGAGCCATCATCTCGGATGATGCTGCCTGTTGGGTAGCCATACCGTAAATGGATTGCTCCCATGCGGTATTGCCAGGTGGCGTATGGCCACCACGTCGGCGGGCACCACACCTGTCTGGGGCAAGGCGGACTGCGCCTTGCTGTGCCGGCACTGCCTGAGGCTGCAGGACTGCATTCCCCCTCTGATCTGCTGGCCCAGGAACAGGATCAGATGTTGCGGAGTGTGACCCTGCATCCATAACCACCAAAGGCCTAGCTGCCAACACTGACATCCCCATTGAGGGTTCTGACCCTGGTGCAGGTGGGTGGGACAGAACAGAATCCCTCCCTGGAACACTCACCTGCGACGGCACGTAGGTCTCATCATCCGAATCAACAGCTGAGTACAGCTCGGGGGAGGTGCAGCCAGAGACACCCCTTGAGAGCACGACCTGCAGCACTTGTGGGTTCTGACCCACCAGCACACCACGTCCCTCACTGGTGGTTGGTCGGCCCTCGGACCCCTCCTGGCTCTGCACCATCTCCACAACCCCAGCAGTATCACGTGCGTCTTCCCCTGCAAAGACATAATAACAAAGAAATGGAAACAGGCATTAGCACCATGGCACACAATGAGGGCTGAGAAGCAAGAGAACCAGTACTTGATTGACACATGTCCCACATGACTAAGACCCTCCCATGCATGCACCCTCACTGCGTATGAAGGGCAGGCAAATGGCACACACTGATGACACAAAGATGGAAGATGAACACATTTCCTGCATGCTGCCTGGCAGTGGCATCACACATTGGCCTGTGATTGCCAGGTGACACACACATGCCATCACACAGATGGCATGTACCATTGCTATTGAGGCAAGATGGAGAGGAGGGCAGCACTTATTCATTCAGTCCAGTTCCCGCATGTAATAGCTTTTCTAAATCAAACAGGTCTGATTTTCACCTGGAGCTGGCAGTCCTTAATGGTCCAATTGCACAGGGACATGTGTGAACATATGACATCCAGGTAACAAAGTCACTCCACTTTACCATAGCCATGCCAGACATGTGACTAGAGGACTGAGAAATGCCTAGTATAAGTGGTGGAATGCAAACAATCTGTCTGAATGAACAGAGAAAAATAAGCAACAATGTTGTGGCAAGGTGACACTTCAAGGGCAACTGGCGTGCTGTTGGGCTAGATGTCTACTGTTGGCAGAAGGGATACTGCAATGGCCAAATGCAGCTGCGCAGGATGTATTGCATGAAGCACATGGCTGACCCATACGACTCAGGCGCACACACTCTCACCTGGCACACAAACAGAAGCCCTCACACACACACCATGCACATGGATGACACACACATGCATGTGCACTCACCGGACAATGCCTCGTAATCAGGCAGATCTCCCACGCCTTGGATCTGTTCCTCCGTGACGTAGGTCCCAGCGACTGACTCATGTGGAGTGAGTTCCATGTCTACTACTGGAGACCCACCTCCAGTCACTAGAGTTGCGGCATGACTTGAGGCCAGCTTCTTCTTTGCCCTGCGCTTTAGGTCATTCCAGCGCTTATAGCAATCATTGGCTGTGCGCCTCACGATTCCAAGGGCACTTACGATGTCCGCAACGGTCTGCCAGTGTGCCTGGCGTTGTGCAGGTGTGGTCTTGGATCCTGCAACAATGACCATCTCGTTATCATGTCCGGACACATACTCGACAAGTGCATTCAGTTCGTCATCCGTGAAGCTGGGCTTCCTCGACGGGCCGGACTGTGTAGCCGTGTCTGGGGCATCAGCCTGTGCCGGACGAGCACTCTTCCTCTTCCGCTTGGAAGGTGGTGGTGATCCTGAGTGTCCTGCGCCGCTCTGGACACTAGGGGCAGGAGCCCTGGTGGGCTCTGTATCAGGTGTGTGGGATTGCACACTCAGCATGGGAGTTGGTGCAGGCATTGGCTCAAGTGTAATGGTGTCAGGGGGAATGTCAGCAGGATGGACTAGGACCGACACTGTCCTGGCTGGGTGTGTGAGAGCTGGGGTGGATGGAGCCGCAGCTGCCCCTGCAGCCTCTCCGCCCTGCCTACTTGGGGCAGCAGATGACCTTGCTGCCCCAGATCCACGTGGCATGATGGCATCAACGTGCACCAGCGCACGTGTCGTAGCCCTGCTGACCTGGAAGTCAGCCATGGAGTCAGCCAGGTCTGGTGCCACAATGGGCTGGTCCAACAAGGGCTGAGCATGGATGGTGTCAGCCACATCAGCCTCAACGGGAGTGGGGGAGGGGGAGGGATTATGGGTGCCCTTGACTGGTCCTCCACACATGGGGGGACAGGCTCACCCTGCAAGTTACGACCACGTCCCCTACCGGATCCACCACGGCCACCACTTGTGGCTCTTCCACCTTTGCCACCCTTACGGAATCCTCGCCTCCCAGCCATGGCACTGATATTAATGTGCGTATGGGAGTGGCTGTAGACTATTGTCCTGGGCAATTGGGGGTCAAAGGGGTTGGGTACCAGATGGTAATTGTACCCTAGTGCTCTAGCAAGGCTGAATGTAACCCCTGGGGAAAGATGACGGGTCACACAACGCACAGGAGGCCCAAAAAAGGGAGATGACGTGCACGCAACCCCTCCTAGACCACGTGTGCAGAAAGAAAAACCTGCACTACGCTGTGGCACCCAGTAACACAAGAATGAACGTATGCGTGTCACACGCAGCCTAGAATGACCTCTGAAGGGGTAGGCTACACACGGGGCAAGCACAGATGTTAGATACGTGCGTGACTCACCGTCTGCCAGGTAAAAGAGTGTGAAAAATGAGCGCGTTTGGTTGGCAACACCCCCGCCAAAAGAAGATATGTACGCTGTCTGAGGAGACAGGACAACAGTAGAAGGGAACACTGTTTGAGGGAACAGGCCCAGGTAAACCAGTACAAGAGAAAAAATAGAAAAAGCTGTCAGAGGTAACAGGGAGTACAAACTTGAAACGCCGTGAAGTAAATCGCGTGTGAAACGACAAGAAGTACAGAATTCACCCACTCGCTCTCCACGAAAAGCACGTACAAGGAATTGGTGTTCTACACGTACCTTATATGCAGGCCCACACGTACAGCGTCACTTACGCGGCGTGTACGTGCTAGGCCCATTCCCACCAATTACACGCTTTGACACTTCTGCGTGTAGGTCCATTTTCACCAATTACACGCTTTGTAACTTCTGCGTGTAGGGCTATTTCCACCAATAACACGCTTTGACACTCGGACGTGTCACGCAACTTTTTCCTACGCGTGCACGTGACTTCATAGACGCGCATACGCTAGTGACGCGTTTATGCGCTAAGGGCCTTTCATCGATTTACACGCAGACGTGTAGGATTTTCACGTGCAGAATCACTCCTTATCAAGCTGTCCACGCGTTCACACATGAAAGACCACGCTCCTGCCCAGGAGGCCAAATTACTGCCCCCCAGAGCCCTGAGCACGCTCCCACCTGCCATCTGCTGCTGCCTGACTGCCTGCTGCCCACGTGCCCTGCCATTTGCTGCCTGCACATCAGCCAGGGGTGCTGTTGCTGTGACCACCCCTGCTGGAACCAAAGGCTCCCGACTGCTTTTCCGTCGCCCCACAGCCCAGCCCCAGGACCCAGTTGCCCACCCACTCCTGCCTCTGGGGTTGCCATGTCGGGCACTACAACATCTGGCACCAGTGGCAACCCCCGGCCAAGGAGGCAGAGGGGCACCAGCTTCAGTGCCAGGGAAGTTGGTGTCCTGGTGGAGCATGTCCTGGGGCAGTATGATGCCCTCTTCGGAAGGTTGCGCGCCGACAAGGAAGGACGGACTCGGATCTGGATGGACATCGTGACTGCCATCAACGCGGAGGAGGTGGCAGTCCGCGACTACGAACGTGTCAGGAAGCGCAGGGAGGACTTCAGGTCCAGGACCCTCAACAAGGCCCGGCGCCTCATGATGGCAGCAGATGCTAAGGGGCGGGCGGGGCCACTTGTCGGAAGATCAGATGAGTGTCCTGGAACGCATATCCCCAGCGCTCCACATCCAGGTCCTTATGAAGCAGACTCGTCTGGAGTCGAGCGGTAAGTGTACATGCATACTGATTGTAAGCTGTGCGTGTGGTGGTGTGCCAGGAGTGTGCAGGTTGAACATGTATTTTTATGTGGCCAAGTAGGGGGGTTGTACAGGGCTGTGAGGGTGACACATGCGAGGGGTCTCATGTGTGACACATGGATGGTGCTTGTGTGTGTGGGCTTGCATGGCACAGGATGTGGAGGAATGATTGTCAGGTGTGACATGGATGTCGATCGAGACACTGCGACAGTTGGCGGAGGTGTACACATGCATGCAGGTTTGGTGTTGTGTGTGCATGTGTAGTGTACTCCCTATGTTGCATGTGATGTGTGGATGACCTTTGGCTGCTCATGCTGTTGTATGTGAATGGATGGTGCTGGCTGTTGCATTATGGCTGTGGTATGGCTCATGTGTGCAAGTTGAAATGACATGTGTGTTGGGGATTGTGATGCCATGTGTGAGGTTTACCAATGCCACTCATGTATAACTGTCATGTGTGTATGAGTCCATTTTACAGTGCCCTGATGCCTGTGTTTTCTTTCTCCCTGTCTGCAGCGTCAACTGATGAAGAGGGCGGAGAAGGTGCTGTGGAGCACAGCGGCAGGGGTCGCACCACCAGCCGAAGACGCAAGGCCCGGATCCCCTCCCAAGTTGTGATCTCGGAGTGAGGAGTCTGGTGCGGCGTCCCAGGCCGCAGCTGGCGAGGGGAGGTCCAAGAGGCGGAGGTCGGAGTTGGACTCCTCGGCAGCAGAAGGGGCAGCTGGGACCCCACAGGGCCCAACGGGGGAAGATGGCACGGAGTCATCCAGGTTGGTGGGGTGGTGGGAGACATGAGTGGGGGCCTGGTGGAGGGTGCCCCTGGTGGCTGGGGGGTGGGGGTGGTGGGAGACATGAGTGGGGGCCTGGTGGAGGCTGCCCCTGCACTGCTGGGGGGTGGGGGTGGTGGGAGACATGGGTGGGGGCCTGGTGGAGGGTGCCCCTGGTGGCTGGGGGGTGGGGGTGGTGGGTGACATGGGTGGGGGCCTGGTGGATGGTGCCCCACAGTGCTGGGGGGTGGGGGTGGTGGGAGACATGAGTTGGGCATGAGTGGGGGCCTGGTGGAGGGTGCCCCTGGTGGCTGGGGGGTGGGGGTGGTGGGAGACATGGGTGGGGGCCTGGTGTAGGGTGCCCCTGGTGGCTGGGGGGTGGGGGTGGTGGGAGACATGAGTGGGGGCCTGGTGGAGGCTGCCCCTGCACTGCTGGGGGTTGGGGGTGGTGGGAGACATGGGTGGGGGCCTGGTGGAGGGTGCCCCTGGTGGCTGGGGGGTGGGAGTGGTGGGTGACATGGGTGGGGGCCTGGTGGAGGGTGCCCCACAGTGCTGGGGGGTGGGGGTGGTGGGAGACATGATTTGGGCATGAGTGGGGGCCTGGTGGAGGGTGCCCCTGGTGGCTGGGGGGTGGGGGTGGTGGGAGACATGGGTGGGGGCCTGGTGGAGGATGCCCCTGGTGGCTGGGGGGTGGGGGTGGTGGGAGACATGAGTTGGGCATGAGTGGGGGCCTGGTGGAGGGTGCCCCTGGTGGCTGGGGGGTGGGGGTGGTGGGAGACATGAGTGGGGGCCTGGTGGAGGGTGCCCCTGGTGGCTGGGGGGTGGGGGTGGTGGGAGACATGGGTTGGACATGGGTGGGGGCCTGCTGGCAGGTGCCCCACAGTGCTGGGGGGTGGGGGTGGTAGGAGACATGGGTGGGGGCCTGGTGGTGGGTGCCCCTGGTGGCTGGGGGGTGGGGGTGGTGGGAGACATGGGTGGGGGCCTGGTGGAGGGTGCCCCTGGTGGCTGGGGGTGGGGGTGGTGGGAGACATGAGTCGGGCATGAGTGGGGGCCTGGTGGAGGGTGCCCCTGGTGGCTGGGGGTGGGGGTGGTGGGAGACATGAGTGGGGGCCTGGTGGAGGCTGCCCCTGCACTGCTGGGTGGTGGGGGTGGTGGGAGACATGGGTGGGGGCCTGGTGGAGGGTGCCCCTGGTGGCTGGGGGGTGGGGGTGGTGGGTGACATGGGTGGGGGCCTGGTGGAGGATGCCCCTGGTGGCTGGGGGGTGGGGGTGGTGGGAGACATGAGTTGGGCATGAGTGGGGGCCTGGTGGAGGGTGCCCCTGGTGGCTGGGGGGTGGGGGTGGTGGGAGACATGAGTGGGGGCCTGGTGGAGGGTGCCCCTCGTGGCTGGGGGGTGGGGGTGGTGGGAGACATGGGTAGGGGCCTGGTGGAGGGTGCCCCTGGTGGCTGGGGGGTGGGGGTGGTGGGAGACATGGGTGGGGGCCTGGTGGAGGATGCCCCTGGTGGCTGGGGGGTGGGGGTGGTGGGAGACATGAGTGGGGGCCTGGTGGAGGCTGCCCCTGCACTGCTGGGGGGTGGGGGTGGTGGGAGACATGGGTGGGGGCCTGGTGGAGGGTGCCCTTGGTGGCTGGGGGGTGGGGGTGGTGGGTGACATGGGTGGGGGCCTGGTGGAGGATGCCCCTGGTGGCTGGGGGGTGGGGGTGGTGGCAGACATGAGTTGGGCATGAGTGGGGGCCTGGTGGAGGGTGCCCCTGGTGGCTGGGGGTGGTGGGAGACATGAGTGGGGGCCTGGTGGAGGGTGCCCCTGGTGGCTGGGGGGTGGGGGTGGTGGGAGACATGGGTGGGGGCCTGGTGGAGGCTGCCCCTGGTGGCTGGGGGGTGGGGGTGGTGGGAGACATGGGTTGGACATGGGTGGGGGCCTGCTGGCAGGTGCCCCACAGTGCTGGGGGGTGGGGGTGGTAGGAGACATGGGTGGGGGCCTGGTGGTGGGTGCCCCTTGTGGCTGGGGGGTGGGGGTGGTGGGAGACATGGGTGGAGGCCTGGTGGAGGATGCCCCTGCACTGCTGGGGGGTGGGGGTGGTGGGAGACATGGGTGGGGGCCTGGTGGGGGATGCCCCTGGTGGCTGGGGGGTGGGGGTGGTGGGAGACATGGGTGGGGGCCTGGTGGAGGATGCCCCTGCACTGCTGGGGGGTGGGGGTGGTGGGAGACATGGGTGGGGGCCTGGTGGAGGATGCCCTGGTGGCTGGGGGGTGGGGGTGGTGGGAGACATGAGTTGGACATGGGTAGGGGCCTGGTGGAGGGTGCCCCTGGTGGCTGGGGGGTGGAGGTGGTGGGAGACATGGGTGGGGGCCTGGTGGAGGGTGCCCCACAGTGCTGGGGGGTGGGGGTGGTGGGAGACATGAGTTGGGCATGAGTGGGGGCCTGGTGGAGGGTGCCCCTGGTGGCTGGGGGGTGGGGGTGGTGGGTGACATGGGTGGGGGCCTGGTGGAGGATGCCCCACAGTGCGGGGGGGTGGGGGTGGTAGGAGACATGGGTGGGGGCCTGGTGGTGGGTGCCCCTGGTGGCTGGGGGGTGGGGGTGCAGGGGGACATGAGCAGGTGTGCAGGGTAGTCCCCTGTTTTGTGGGCTGCCTGCAGGGGCCGTGGAGGGTGTACAGGGAACACCTGTGAGGACCCACCCAGCCTAATCGCGTGTGATAATTCCCACGCACCCCTGTAATACACGTACCCAGCAAAATGGCGTGTGATAATTCCCACGCACCCCTGTAATTCACGTACCCTGCCAAATCGCGTGTGATAATTCCCGCGTACCCCTGTATTACACGTGCCCTGGCTAATCGCATGTAAGACTTCACGCGTACCCCTGTAATACTCGTTCCCTGGACAATCGCGTGTTGAACTTCCCGCGTACCCCTGTAATACACGTACCCTGGCTAATCGCGTGTAAAACTTCCCGCGTACTCCTGATATGAAGGTTGCCCCCTTTGCGTTCCTTGTTTGGCAGCCCTGTAAACTGGTCCAGGGTTAGCGCAGCCCTTTGCGATGATTTAGCGATGTTGATGGCTTTTCCTTGCGCGAGGGCGTTCTTGGGGGCGTTACTGGCGCTGCTGCAGGCTCGCTGCGATACTCTGCGCCACGGCTGGTTTGGGAGCATGAAATCCATGAATACGCTGTGCGCGGAAATCGGTTTTAGCGCACGTGCCTGGCGCACACAATCGCACGCGGACACTCTGCGCCAGCCGCTTGCGACACTTTTCTGCGAAATTCTATGAATTACCCTGTAAGGGTCTTCAGAGAGCAACTCACAGTTTGAGAGCTTTCAGTTTTTTGCATTCAACATTTCTATGTGCAATTGAGTGTGGTGTACAGAGTGTGCATCAGTTAGTGGGTGTATGGAAAATTGTTTGCAAGAAAGCACTAAGGCACTTTGTGTGTTTGTAGACTAATAGTATGAATTGAAGGCAGCATTCAGTTTGTTTAGAGTCTTTTTATTGATGATTGTTTAATACTTTTTTAACATACTGTTTTAATAATAAAAGAAACTTTTTTTGTATTACATTTTTCTAATGGTCGAGTGGAATTTTGGGAATGGTTTTTGGTATACATAACCAATAGTGTTTATCTCCCCCTTTATAGGCTACAGCATAAAGGCAACAAGATTCTTTAGTCTAGGAGCATTCGCCAGCCAAATAGGAGGGACGAATCTCGGGGCCAGTAAAAAAATCCCCCCATTCTTTCAATTGTATATGTGCACACAATCACAAGCAATGATTTGGTCAGCAGAAAACAATTGAAATCTTAAGGTCCAAGTCGGAAGCAGTTTAGAGCTATTTCACACGCGTAAACCTTTCAGATTTTTAAAATTGCGGCTATAACGGGATAATCGCACTGGGTTGGGTTCTCTGGATAGCTATGGATGTTAGGTACAAGTACAAAACTGAGGCAGTTATAGAGGTTTTAGTAAAGGTCGTTTTTGTGACATAGGCATGAGAATGGAAAACAGAAATGCACTTTTGAAAATGACAATGACAAATGGGTTTGCTTACACTAGAGGATCTTACAGTCACTTGATCAGGGTGTCCCGCCTGCTAAGGAAACTCGACTACTTCAGATGAAAAAAGGGTCAGCGCAAAAATAGTTAGAACAATACTGGTTCTGAAGGAAAGATAGGATGGGTTTGAGATAGGGATAAGGCAATGCAAATATACTCCTAACAATACTGGTTCTGAATGAAAGATAGGATGGGTTTGAGATAGGGAGAAGACAATGCAAAGATACTCCAAACAATACTGGTTCTGAAGGAAAGATAGGATGGGTTTGAGATATGGATAAGACAATGCAAAGATACTCCTAACAATACTGGTACTGAATGAAAGATAGGATGGGTTGGAAATAGGGATAAGACAAAGTAAATATACTATGGGCCACAGTTCTTCCTATTAATACTCACAGGATACGTTTTTAAATGGGACCGTCAGCTCTGTTCATAGGATTGGGTCTGGTCTAGGAAAGACAGCACGCCAGGCACGGTACTGGATCAGCTATGCCGGTCGCCGGATTTGCACAGGATCTGCCCTTCTAGTCTGTGGGTATTTGAATCAGCTGGATGGCGAGTTCCTCAGGCAAGCCTAGTGGTGGCAAGCCAGAGAATTTCAGGATACTGGTTCAAAAGGCCTTCTCACACCACCCAGCGCTTCACTTGGGGAGAGAATACATTTGAGGATTTGGGCCTTGCTAGAAATCAATATTTCTCTATTGCTGGCAAGAGATTTGCATCTGGATCAGGAAGAATATTAAAGCTGGGTCTAGGATGCTGGATCAGAGTGCTTCGCCAGAATCAGGAAAGTGAGTGGTTCTGTGAGTCTCTCTGTGTTGTCAGTTGTCTCTATTTATCCTTTAAAATGACATCACAAAGGGGGTGTATGGGCCGGCTTAGCTAAGGTTGCCCCTGTGAGCTGGGATAGGACCACACTTCATCTCCGCCTTGCAATTTGAGTGATTGGATCAAGGCCGGATGATGTCACATTTTATGATTTGCTTTACAGTCCTCAGAGACCTCCTTTTAGCCACTGGTCTCAAAATCGGATTTGATACTAAATGTACATTTCTACATTGGTCACCTTTATACAAATCACACACAAAGATGCCATATTTTACATAGCAGCTATTCCTCAAAACCCCGCAGCGGTGGGATCTTGTCTCAACTTTCTACAGAATTTTGCCCTTTTCGCTATGAACACAATTTCCAAATTTTATGCAAATTTCCACAAATGTGCGTGTTTAATATAGGGATATGCATGTAAATATTCACAATTCTAACAGTAATACATTTTGCATAAAACCACATATATTGCCATTCCTGTCCAGAGCATGTCACACAGTTCTACCACCTCTTCACACGTGCAGCCAGAAATTAAATTAACAACTCTGTCATTTTTATATTTTTCACTATTTTGAATAGCAAGTTATGAGTCTTTTAAAAAGTGTTCTTTGTTCATGTTTAGCAACAGATGGCACCCCCTTTTTTGTCTCCCTGCAGTCCAGGGCATCCCCCTGCTAGTTTGTTCCTTCCAGAGACCCTTTACGACCCCCTTCACACTTCCAGCTGCAACTTTGTCATTGTTCCTTCGCTTTCTGTAGACAAGATTCTGTTCTAACCCGCAATTAACACCTTCCAGTGAGTTTCTGCTGAGAGGAAGGCCCTCCATCTGGGAGAACAACCTGCTTTTCCAGTTCTTGCAGCTTCAGACAGACTAATTAACTTCTTAAATCCAGCAAAAACCAAATTTGTTATATCAAACATAAATACATTTCTTTCTTGGACTTAAAATCTGTGGGAAAAAACACAACTAAAATCTGTATTCTTTTTTGGCAACACTCCTTTAAGTTTGCTAATCCAGCAGACTTTTTAGTTTTAGGTAATTTTCAAGTTTCATCAGTACTCCGCTGACAGCTGTCATTCAGGTAGTCCCGGGTACTGCACCCAGACTTTGGCATATGCTGTCAGTTTTCAGACAATCCAGTTTGTCTGAAGAATGTTTTGCTCTTGACATTGGCACTTTGTATCTTCACAATGTTTCATTAGATACCTGAATTTTAGCACCAGGCAAGATTTTGAATGTTGAGAAGTGTGTTACGTTATGGGCATTTTGGAGTTTTTGCCAACAAAGCAAATGTCATTGTAGGCCCATTTTGGGGTTTCACTTGCAAAGTGCTGCTTTTCTCTCTGTACTCTGTTTGCTGGTCATGAAGCCCACTGGCACATTTCTGCAGGGTGTGCTCTATTCCACCGCACATGCACCATGGGTGGCAGGCTGTGCATTCCTCTTTTTGTGTGTGGAAGCACACAGTATTTGTAGGTTTTTGGCACGCACAAGGGTTTTGCTGCCATTGTTGCCGTTCCTTTCACCATAACATAGCATAGCGGAGTGGGTCGATACAACCCACAGAGCCCCCCTCCCGACTTGGTTTTGACCTCCCATCAAGGGGAAGTTCGGAAATTGTGATGTTCTTTTTCTGTCTGGGTGGAGAACTTGAGTCGCTTCTCCCGTCAGTGCTGGAGGTGACCCCCCTCTCCTCGCCAGTTCTGGTCAGGAGTATTGCTGGTTGGGAGTATGGCTGGTTCTGGTTGGGCGTATTGCTGGTTCTGGTTGGGAGTATGGAGCGGCACTCCAGGCTCCTTGGGTCTTTCACCCCGGTCGCCGAGTGGTCCTCCTTGGTAATCCTTTGGATGATTCTTAGTACAGATGCTAGAAGATAGAACAGAGCATGGTTATGGATATTTTCCCACTACTGTGTCCACAAGTCATCTGGGGATGTCAGCAGTGGGAAAGACACTTGCATTGGTTATAATTGTCAATATTCCCCATATATGTTTACTAATGGTCTTAACACTCTTCTTGCACATACACGGTGAACATTTAGTGATTCTTCTATGTTTCTGGATTTTCCCCCTCTGGTTTTTCTATCTTCTATTTGCTGCAAAGTATGCCTGGGATGGCAACTCTTCAGCTGGTTTATGTGGACCCACTTGTCTTCCCCTTCTGCCAAACTGCCCTTGGGATGCGGATTCTGTAGGCGACTGGTGAGGTTCTGTCCACAATTTCAAAAGGACCCCGCCGAGTTGGGAGGAATATGCGCCCTTTGGCTTGGTTCCTTTGGAAATTGTACAAGTTAACCCGGTCCCCTACTTGGTATCCCTTTTTAGTTGTCTTGAGATCATAGTGGGTCTTCATACAGTCTGCAGATCTTTCTAGATTTCCGCTGAGCATAGGCAAAAGCATGTTGAAGGTGTTTTCTCAGATTCTCAACATACTCATGAGTTGTGGAGGCATTTATCAAGGTCTGCTCTTGGGTTCTGTAGAGCAGATGCTGGGGTAGCACCATCCTTCGTCCAGTCATCAGCTCAAATGGAGACATTTTTGTTTCAGAAGAAGGGGTAGATCTGATGGCTATCAGGACAAGGGCTAATCGAATTTCGCAAGTTGGCCCAGAATCTGCCACAAACTTTTTAAATATGCTCACAATACTTTTATTGTATCTCTCAACTCCACCACTAGAGGACTGGCGGTAGGCAATGTGTAGTTTCCTTTTGACCCTAAGTATCTCCCACATCTTTGTCATCACTTCACTGTTGAAGTGGCTACCTCTGTCTGACTCAATCCTTTGGGGTAGTTGAAAATGCAAGAAGATGTGATTGATCATCAGGGCAGCTGCTGTTTCTGCCTTGCAATTTGGGTCCGGGAGACATTCTACCCATTTAGTGAACAAGCATGTTACGGTCAACATGTACTTGTTCCCCCTAGAGGATCGATTCATGGGCCCGATAAAATCGACTTGCAAATCTGACCAAGGCAGTGTCATTCCCCTCTTTTGGAGGGGAGCACGGTGTGTGAGTGATGTTGGCTGAAATTGTGCACACACAAGACACCCCTTCAAGTATTAGTCGAGATCCTGCCCCATGTGTGGGCAGTATGCAACCTCTCGCAAGATTTCTAATGTCGTAGGAAACCCCTGATGACCGGCTGTGGCTGCATCATGGGCGTGACTTAGCATCAGGCTTCGGAATGAGTTAGGGACCACCGACTGGTCATGGACAGAAATGGATCTCTTTACCAGCAAACCATCTTGGATTCGGAAAATTTTTGGACATTTCATCAACACTCTGAGGTCCTCTTTCCCAATGTAATCGGTATCCGTCAGGGGAAAGTTCTCAGGGTCCTCAATGTGTTCATAAAACTTACCAATTATTGGATCTCCTTTTTGAGCCGTAATCAAATCAGCATCTGGGGTCTCCTTACTCCATTGTACAGTTGAGAGTTCATTGTGAGCATTTGACTGGGACCTAGTGATAGCAGTGACCTGGATTTCCACCAATAGGGACTCTATCTCAAGTAGATCCCCTTGGATGGCTCCGGTTTTGGCCAGCTGATCAGCTAGGGCATTTCCAGTTTTGTCTGGTACCTCTACTTTAGAATGACCCTTGATCTTTTTTCAGTAGATGGTCATCCCATTCAGGGTGACCAGATCATCAATATTTTGTATACATTTTCCATGTTTTAATGGTTTATTATTAGCACATAGCATGCCTCTGGTTTTCCAGTTAACCAGGTGCTCCACGAATCCGTTCCGTACATAATTTGAATCAGGGATTATGACCAGTTCGTGAAGTTGGTGTTGGACAGCAGTGAGGGTGGCTTGATGCAAAGCCATCAGCTCTGCCACTTGACTACTTCGGGGACCGATTTGGTACCCATCAGAGGGTTCTGGGACATCATTCACCCCTGCATTCCCCACGCCGGCCACAAGTTCCTTTTCCCGTTGTAGTCAACATGGTAGGAGCACCCATCCACATAGACCGTGGGCATTCCCTCACACTTGTCTACTTCATAGACCTTGTGTGGGGAATTAAGGTATGCCTGTCATAACCCTTGCTCCTGGCCCTCACTGGCAAGTCAGCCTTCCATTTAGGGCCAGGTCAAAGGCCTTAAAACCTCATCCAAGACTCTCTTGGAATCGGCCCTGGCGCCTTTGGCGACAGGCTCATAACCATCATGAAGATCAACATTTGAATGGGACTTTTTACTTGGGACTATTTAACTTGGGGGGGTTCAGCCAACATGGAGGCACACACATAGCTCAGTTACAAGGAACTGAGCTATGCGGTCTAGTCTTTTGGGTGTGGCAGGCCTGGGACTACTTTACCTGGACTACTTTGTGTGTGGCAGGCCTAGGACTATTTTACCTGGACAACTTTACCTGAGACTATTTAAACCGCACCCAAACAGCAGAACATGCTTTGCGTTTTTCTGCTGTGGGCAGCGTAACGCTCACTGTGTCCAGTTCTTTGATACCAGCTTACCTGAAACCAAGGACCTGCAGAGAGAGAAAGAACACTACGGAACTTACCTGGAACAGTATCCTGTCTTCAATCCACCGCTGACTTCAGTTCCACTCACCTGAAGGTACAAACTCCATCATCCGGCACTGCATGCAGCCTGGAATACCATAACCTGGAAAGAGGAGAAAGAAAGACAGCATTAGTAAGTGTTTACTCACATTTCCTCCCGAATAAAGAAAGCAACACAATTCTTTCCTGGGTAGTCATCTCCTGGTCAGTATCATTGCTGGAACATTACGAAGCTCGGTGAGGAACATCGCAACCTGCAAGGAGAGAAAAGACACAGGTTAGCAATATAAAAGGCGAAACAGCGCTGCGCATTACTCACCGGAGAGCATCGCGCACACCGCGCTTTCGCGTACTGGCCCATCTTCAAACTGCATGACAACACCAAAATATCTTTCCATACCTAAAAGGAAAGAAGCAAGACATTATTATTCGAACTAAGAGGAACATAAGAACTGCATATAAAGACTGTAAAGCAGCAAACCTACGGAGTCGCAGCAGGCCTGGATTCCCACAGGGGGCTTGCACCAGTGAAGTAACTTGGTCGCTGCTCGGTCCCCACATCTACGCGCCCCTGCCACTAGGAGCAGGACGGAGAATCCACCTCTTACAATATTAAGGTGAGGAGAAGGCCCAAGGGGGAGGAAGGAGTTGAGGCCAAGGGAGGTGGGAAAACATAAAGACAATCTGGTATCTAATCCAGCTCTCCTATATTGCAGACCCATCTTTAACCAGAGGCCTTACCAAGGGACCGGGAGGGGGTTCGAGAGTGCAAATCATTCAACCAGGGTTGGGTGGCGTCCCCGTGGATACCAGGTGAGCGTAACAATGCCTCCATGTTGTCCTTGATTTTAAGACCTTCGTCCTCGAGACAGTTTTCTCTGGCACAATCATGCAAGTCAACCAGACCTTGCGCGAGGGGACTCTTCTTGTTTTGACCATATCTGACCTCCACAGGAAAGCCTTACAATGATAGAATCCAGGAGGTCATTTGGGAATTACTCACATTTCCAGCCTGGATTCTGTCACTTTGAAGATATTGCAATGGTTGGTGTGGAGTCTTCACTATGATGTGTTCCACCTGGATAAATGAGTGGTAATTCTTCAATGCCCACACCGTTGCCAGGAGTGCCTTCTCACAATTGTTGAATTGTTCTTCCACAGAGGATAAAGTCTTACTCGCATAGGAGATTACTTTATTGACCTTGTCATGCTTTTGATATAATACTGCAGTCAAGCATGTATTTGAGAACCCTGTCTCCAAGAACTCCTTGTTTTTGACAGGGTAAGCTAGGCAAGGCGCTTGTGAGAGGCTTATTTTGAGTTGTCGTACTGCCTCGGCTTGTTCTGGACCCCCCTCCCACATAACCCCCCCTCAACAGATGGATCAGGGGTCTTGTGATCTCTGCGTAGTCCTCAATGAACTTTCTGCTGTAATTAGTTAGTCCAAGGAGGCTCCTTAGTTCCCGCAGAATTGTGGGATCTTTTATTTTCTGGAGTGCTTCTACTTTCTTTTCCTGGGGACAGAGACCTTCAGGAGTTAGCTCATGCCCCATGTCAGAACATAACAGATCTCTGATATGTGTTTCTCCACAGTTGAGCTTTTGATTAGATCATCATCTACATAGGCCAGGTTACCCCTTTCACCCAAGTCGGGCATGGCCTTATAAAGAAAGATGTTAAATTCATTGCCGGAGTTGATGTATCCGAAGGGAGTCCGGGTCCAAGTGTACTGCTGCCCCCGAAGTTAAAGGCCAGCTTGTATTGGTCCTCCCTACTGTCAGGTACAGTCCAGTACCCATTGGTCAGGTCAATGGCAGTGTATACCTTTGACCCCTGCATCTGGGCCAGCCCTTGGTCAATGTAGGGAAGAGGCCATCGGGAAGTATGGACCCATTTGTTGAGCTCCCTTAGGTCAGCACAGAGTCTCCACTGGCCGTTTGGTTTCAAAATCCCCAGCACCGGATTATTGAAGGTGCTGTGGACTGGACAAATTATCCCACGGTACTCAAGGTTCTTAATTATTTCAGTAAGGGACTCCATTGATGCGAGAGGCAAGCGATATTGCTTCACAAACACTGGAGTCTTGCCAGGGCCCGTGGGAATTGTTGTGTGGATGTCGGTGTGACCACAGTCATATGAGTCCTCCGCAAAGAGATCTTGAAAATCTAAGAAAACTTGTTTAAATTTCTGCTTTTGCTCCAGTCTCACAGGCATCAGCTAGGTTGACTCTCTCTTCAACCATCTGCCTGAAGCCCGGAAAGACTTCTGGTTTGACTATCTCAGCGGCCTCCTCCAGCTGGGTGGAGAAGTCCCTGGTCAAAGTACTGATTTGGACTGATGGCTACAGGTGGGGAAGGCAGTCCTTGTGGACTTGAAAGATCACCTCATCCCTCCTGAAGGCACAGGTCACATCTTCCTTACCATAAGGGCAGAAAGAGTACACCAGGAAATTCCCCCCATGCTGGGTGAAAATCTTGTCTGGTGTTGTGTCATTGTCACTATTACTGTCAAAACAGTCCTTGGTGATTGGTCCTAACAGTTTGTTACCTAAATCTATAGAACAATGTCGGTCATCAACCGTCATTCCAATAATGGTTCCTGCACCAGAGTGATACTCTTTAGGTCGCTGTTATCCACCTCTATTGGAATGGTGTTGTGTTCTATATTGACTAGTGGTGTTGGGTTTACCCCCAACCCTTGCTTTTGGAAATGAGCATTGAGATGAACCTAGGCGTCAGGATTTTTCAGTTTATGTCCTCTTTTAATTTTCACTTCCAGTGAGAATTGTCGGGTCCATTCTGGGATGGTGACTTCCTCTCCAATCTGAATTTCAACTGCATATGGCAGCAGTTGAGCTGACCAAAATGCTTTCTCTGGCTCATCAAAGTCCATGGGATTACCCGTTAATCAGGACCAGGTTTTGAAGTTTATTAGGTCCAAACTAATGGCAAAGCGATTGAGAATGTCACTGCCTAAATAAAATGCAGCAGGGACATCTCGCACAACCCAACAATTATGGACTATGCTCTTGTTGCCTATGGACATTTTGAGCATACACCTGCTAGGCAGGAGATGTTTGGAATTGGGTGTTTCCAGGTCCTTTTCCCATTTGTCTACCAATTTAAATGTGGGAATGGATGGATCTTTTGGGAGTTTGCAGAACATGGCCTCACTGATGAAACTCTTACCGTTGTTCACACATACTCGGGCGAGAACAGAGTCCTTCCCTTCATTTAAATGAATAGGGATGAACAACTGCTCTCCAATTTTCGGAATATCAGCCAAGCTTTGAGCTGATTTCTCATCATTTTGGACTATAGGAGTAGGCTTTTCTGATTGTGAATTTGTATAGAATTTCAGAGTGTTCCCTTCCACGGTGGAATGCCACCTTAGACTGGAAGGAAGGTTGATTTTCAGAAATAGATGGGACACCCCATCACCAGTTTGTTGTCCTACTGTAATTACTGTCACATCAGGGATTCAGTTATTCTGGAAGTGGAATTCAATTTGGTCAGGTTTTTGTTCAATCATGTGGCATGTGACATTTAAACTAACATGGTTGACATTATGTTTTAATTCGATTGGTCAGTTAATCTGGGTCCCGAGGACATTGTTTACACAATCTATGAGGGGAGAAAATCTATGCAGGATGTCACAAGGTGTGCCCTCTGGAGTCACAACTATGACCGGGTGCTTCACCTTGTGTCGCCCAATTTTAATGTCTAAATCTGCAGTCCCCTCAACAGGAATTTCATTCCTATCGAAGTTCTGAAGTTGACCAGGAAGAGGGGTGAGAGGGATTTGGTATTTTTCACCTCTTCCGGAATTTAGCTGATCAAAGGCCCTTTTTTAACAGAAGGGTGGCTTGGGATCCAGTGTCCACCAATGCCAAAAATGTACATTGCCCCTGGACCGGGGAATAAAGTCTTCCCTCCTTTTCCTCAAGGGGGCAAAGATAGTGCCCTTTTTTTGGCAATTGGTAGGTTAATTTCTTTGCTTTGGATTCTGACAGAGGGGTGATTTTGGCAGGATTTTGTTTGGGATCTTGGGAACCTGTAAGAAAAAGGTGGCAATTAGAGATGGGGAAGTTTTGGGGTCACTGGTTCTGATTCTGGGCTGCCCCCCCTTTTCGGAGGTGGTCACCAGAATTGATTTGACCAAGGGTATTTTCTTGCTGGTCATTCTGGGGTTTGATGATGGGCGGTTTTAACTCGGTCCCCACATCTACCCAGTCTTGATCAGGATCTCTTGGGACCCATTTTTCTTTGGGAGGAGTTCCCCCAGCCCTGAAGGAGAAGATCCTTTTTCCTGACTCCTCTGAGGACCCCTCTCCTTCAAATTGGAAGATCTGCACCTTCTCCACAAAATTGACCTTTTTAGGCTCTTTATTTCTCCTACCCACCCTCTGTTCCTTAGTTTGCAGACTTTCGGGCGTAGGAGATTCGGGTTCCGGTTCCTGGGTTTCCAGGGAATTTCTACAAGTGGGGAAGGAAGCTTCCTCTAAGGCTTTACACCTCCTTTCCGCCTGTGCCTCCTCCCTAGGAACCGGTGGGTTGTCGGGGTTCTTCCCCTGTCATTGTTCTGGAGCACCAGACCCTTGATTTGAGGAGTTCTGAGTTGCCATGCTCATCTGAGGGTTCTGTTGAGCCCTGAGCATGCAACCCAGATCCTGTGCCAAGTTCTGGACCTGGCGCTCCAGTTGGGACACACGCTCTGGCTGGTACGGGGTCTTCTGGTCTACCCTTGGTTGATCACGGGAGGGGTAACTGTCCATTCTCCCATAATGCCCATGGTTAGGATCGTTTTGGTACCCCTCCACCCTTGGCCTCCCCTCTCCCAAATTGGACTGTCTGGGCTCGGGAAAGTGGGGAAAGAAAGAAGGGTTGTTTTGGGGGTTGAGGTTTGGCGGGTACCTGGGAAAGAAATTCAACCCGGGATTTGGGTGATTACTGCCCTCCTGGGGACAGTGAGGGGGAAATTTCCTGGGTTGGCAGCTGCCTGGTTAGATTCCCCCCCTTGGGCTGCAGGAGTCCAGACATAGCCCAGGATGGGTCTGTTGCCCTTGTAACGGGGGCTGATGTAGTCCGGGTCATTAGGGGTCCCATTTGTGGGGTTACCTCCCTGACTCCCTGTTTGGGATTGGCCCGAGGCCTTTCTGGGTCTTGGGTTGGTAGAATTCTGTGCAGGAATGTTTTTAGGCCCCCCATCTCCAGATCTAAATTGGGGGCAACCTTCACCTCCGCCACCTTAGCAGCAGCAGGGGTTTTGGTTGTTTTTGGGCTTTTGTTAGCACTTTTACTTTCTAGTGGCTTCTGCACCTCGTAGATGCGAGTTGCTTGTTCAATGACCCAGTTTAGTGATCTTTTCTCATGAAAGTCCCTCACCAGCTGGGTCATAATGTATTTAGAGAGGGCATGGAAGAAGGTATCGACAAATTCCCTACTGTCTGTGCGCACTCTCCTGGTGTTACGCTCACCTGGTATCCACGGGGACGCCACCCAGCCCTGGTTGGATGATTTGCACTCTCAAACCCTCTCCCGGAACCTTGGTAAGGCTTCTGGTTAAAGATGGGTCTGCAATATAGGAGAGCTGGATTCAATACCAGATTGTCTTTGTTTTCCCACCTCCCTTGGCCTCAACTCCTTCCTCCCCCTTGTGCCCTCTCCTCACCTTAATTTTGTAAAAGGTGGATTCACCGTCCTGCTCCTCGTGGCAGGGGTGCGTAGATGTGGGGGGCGAGCAGCGACCAAGTTACTTCACTGGTGCAAGCCCCCCCTGTGGGAATCCAGACCTGCTGCGACTCCGTAGGTTTACTGCTTTACAGTCTTTATATGTAGTTCTTATGTTCCTCTTAGTTCGAATAATAATGTCTTGCTTCTTTCCTTTCAGGTATGGAAAGGTATTTTGGTGTTGTCATGCAGTTTGAAGAGGAGCATGGGCCAGTAGGCGAAAGCGCGGTGTGCGCGATGCTGTCTGGTGAGTAAAGCACGGCGCTGTTTCGCCTTTTATATGGCTAACCTGTGTCTTTTCTCTCCTTGCAGATTACAATGTTCCTCACCTAGCTTCGTAATGTTCCAGCAATGATACTGACCAGGAGATGACTACCCAGGTAAGAATTGTGTGGCTTTCTTCATTTGGGAGGAAACGTGAGTAAACGCTTACTAATGCTGTCTTTCTTTCTCCTCTTTCCAGGTTATGGTATTCCAGGATGCATGCGGTGCCGGATGATGGAGTTCGTACCTTCAGGTGAGTGGAACTGAAGGCGGCGATGGATTGGAGACAGTATACTGTTCCAGGTAAGTTTCGTAGTGTTCTTTCTCTCTCTGCAGGTCCTTGGTTTCAGGTAAACTGGCATCAAAGAACTGGACACGGTGAGCGTTACGCTGCCCACAGCAGAATAACGCAAAGCATGTTCTGCTGTTTGGGTGCGGTTTAAATAGTCTCATGTAAAGTAGTCTAGGTAAAATAGTCCCAGGCCTGCCACACCCAAAGAAGTCCAGGTAAAGTAGTCCCAGGCCTGCCACACCCAAAAGACTAGACCGCATAGTTCAGTTCCTTGTAACTGAGCTATGTGTGTGCCTCCATGTTGGCTGAACCCCACCCAAGTTAAATAGTCCTAAGTAAATAGTCCCATTCTAATGTTGGTCTTCATGATGGTTATGAGCCTGGCGCCAAACGCGCCATGACTGACTCCAAGAGAGTCTTGGATGTGGTTTTGAGGCCTTTGACCTGGCCCTAACTGGAAGGCTGGCTTGCCAGTGAGGGCCAGGGGCAAGGGTCATGACACCTGGTGGTCTGCGCAAAGGCACGTTTCAGTTCTTGGACACATTTTTGTGGGGCCTGGTCTTCCCCACATTGGAGGTTGTAGGCTGCCTTGCGGGCCTCTTGAGGGTTTCTATGGATTCAAAAATACTTTAAGATGCCGCCCTACAGGTGGACCATCTTGAATGGTTCTGATCCTCCAGCCCCGCAAAGAAGCTGGAGTACTCAGGTGAAAATGTCCACTTGACATTTTGAATACAGCTTTGGCTGTCCTTCAGGTGGAAAGTCTCCATCATTTGCTCAAAGAGCTCCAGGTGCTCCGAAACTGAATATTTGGCATTTTCATGGTAAGGCGTAATGACGCTCCCAATAGCCTTGATTTGCTTCAGGGGATCTTTCAGTAAAGCTCTCTTAACTTTGTTGGCCTTTTTATTTCTGGTCACCCATGTCCACTCATCCTCTGACTCAGAGGCACTGCTACCTGAGGTGGCTGTCTGATCCTCTAGGCTCCCCCTGATTCTGCGAGCTTGGGAATGGCTGGCAGAATGTGGGGGCCTAGTCTCTTGAGACCTGTGGCACTCAGAAGAGTCTTCTGACTCTCACTTGCTCCCAGGATTGGCTGAGTACCCCAATCCACCACTGTCCTAGCTGGGAAGAGGTTTTTAAGATGCTCCTAGTGGGCCATTTTTCATGGAATTCCCCACCAAATTTGACTGACTGATCTCTAGGTAAGTGTTATTTCTGAGGATCCAGTTCTCTGATTCTCCCCTCACTGGAGTCTCCCTGATCAGAGCAGCCGCCCCTAGCATTTGGGAGCCTGTACATAGATGCCCGCCCATCCATTTCTGGGAGGCGTTGATCTATCAGTCCCATATTTCTCATTGTGTTGAAATCTACCATCCCGGTGGCCCTTGGTTCATATGGGCCAGTGGACATGGGGGTGGACTAGTCCATGGAATTGAAGGCATTAAAGTCCCTGATACCAGGGTTCCTGAGGTTATGCTCAGGGGCTTCTCTCTCCCATCTTACCTCATCTTTTCCAGCCCCTATTTCCTGATGACATGCCAATATCTGACCATGTTGCTCCTCTATTAAGGCCATACTGGTCTCTATGAGTTGTTCTTGCATGGCTATCTGTCAATGGAGCCTGTCATTCTTTTCACAGAGAGCCTCATTGTCTCTCTGTGCTTCCTGCCTGAATTGGGAGTATTGGGCCAATTTTTGCTGCAGAAGACTCACCTCCTGAGTTTGGTCCTTACTGGTCTGATTATTCTTTGCCAGAGCATCCTCCACCCGCCTGGTGTGCTCTAACAGCTTTTCATAATACATTTTGATTTCACCAAGTTCCTGAGGGCCAGGTCATTTTCTTCCAACTTTGTTTTTAAATGGCTGACATCCTGGCCTAAGGTGTCCCTTTCCTGACTTAGAGTGCCCCTCTGTGCAGCCAGGTCGTCCCTCTGCTTTTTAAGTGCCCCAGCTTTCTGGCGCTCCTCATCAAACTCTGTTTGGGATTCTAGGTCTTTGATAATCAATTTATTATTTTCCTCTTTTAATTGGTCTATCTGGTCTTGTAAGACGTTGAGCTGTTCTGCACAGACTCTGTTAAAAGTTAATTGTTGCGCCAGCTTTTGTTGACTCTGTTTTAAGGAGTTCAACCTTTCCTGACACTCTTTTTGCAGTGTCTGCACCTGTGTATCTTGCTCTGCATTCTTTTGCAGTAAGAGAGCCAGATCTTCTTGGAGTTTGTTGGCATACTGCCTAGAATCTGTTTCAGATTCCTTGCTGTCCTGGAGCCTTTGCTCTGCAGAGTCCAGATTTCTCTGGATTTTCTGCAGTGCTTCCCCTTGCCTCTTTGTGAAATCTACATGGTCTGCGTACTTTTCCTGTATGACTCCTATGTGGAGATACAGGTAGGCCGCTATTTTGGCAATTTTGCATTGCTCCTCTTTTATTTTAGGGGTCATGTACAGCTCACTGAGTGCTTGGTGTAATGGACCCTTATCCTGCCAGATATTAAGATTGATTTCAGTGACTTCATGTTTTATTCCCTGCAGTCATACCTGTTCGTCCTGTTCTAGCCATTCACCCTTGACAAACAATTTGTGCAGTAGGTGTTCCCTTGCAATATTGATTTCCACTGGGGTCTCCATTCCGGAAATATGAATTTCCTTCTGGATTATCTCAGGGTTACTTTACTTTTGCAAACAGGCCCAACTCCTTTGAGTATTTCTTTTGAGGGGTGCTTATACAGTGTAGCACAGTATGGTAACCCAACAAGGTGTATGTACCATGTCAGCTAGCTTGCTGTGTTAAGACTGTCACGAGTGGTATGTCTAATTCAGGATCCCGCGACGAGCCCCCAAGCTGTAAGTGATTTCAATCCGGCACACACCCAGGTCAAAGCCCAGCATGTATTGCATAACTGAAACCCTTCTTTTTTTCTTTTTTTCTATAAATTCAATATTCTGAACGATATACCACTCATATCACACCCTTCTCCTGGAACCCCCCGGTCACACTGAACCAGGAATCAGGGTAGTTTGCAACAGTAAATATTTATTTATGCATTGAAAATGTAATCACAGTATATTTTAATAGATAAACAACAATCACCAATGGGGTGACAGAACGCTGAATCATATCTTTAATACACTAGGAATAAGTCATGAGCAAAACAAATGCAGCACAGAAAATAATACTGTTGTGTTGGTTTGGACAGATGGCACTATAAAGAGAAATAGGCAATAGGCAATGTAAAGAGAACGGAGAAGAGAGCAGGTAATCAGTAATAGCACAAATTAAACAGAATATCACTCCCACCTTCCCCCATAAAACACAAGAGAAAAACAGAATTGACTTTTCAGCTGTCAGGATGGCTTTTACAATTGTCTTTAAAATTGACTGGGCAAAAACACCAAATGTGGTCAAAAATACTCAAATTGTTCTACATTCTTATGGGAGCCGCTTTGAACAGTTGCACACAATCACAAGCAAAGATTTAGTCAGCAGAAAACAATTGAAATCTTAAGGTCCAAGTCGGAAGCAGTTTAGAGCTATTTCACACGCATAAACCTTTCAGATTTTTAAAATTGCGGCAAACTTTTCATTGCGCGATATTCACGATAACGGGAGAAATGCGTTTTGGGTTCTATGGATAGCTATGGATGTTAAATGCAAGTAGGAGTTGAAATTCTGTTTCTATCACAAAAACTGAGGGAGTTATAGAGGTTTTTAGTAAAGGTCGTTTTTGTGACATAGGCACGAGAATGGAAAACAGAAATGCACTTTTGAAAATGACAAATGTGTTTGCTTACACTAGAGGATGACAATGAAAAAGCGAATACCACACAGGGATCTTACAGACACTTAATCAGGGCGACCCGCCTGCTAAGGAAACAAACCTTCTTCATATGAGAAAAAGGTCAGCGCAAAGATAGTTCTAACAATACTGTTTCTGAAGGAAAGATAGGATGCGTTTGAGATAGGGATAAGACAATGCAAATATACTCCTAACAATACTGGTTCTGAATGAAAGATAGGATGGGTTTGAGGTAGGGATGAGAAAATGAAAAGACACTCCTAACAATACTGGTTCTGAAGGAAAGATAGGATGGGTTTGAGATAGGGATAAGACAATGCAAAGATACTCCTAACAATACTGGTTCTGAATGAAAGATAGGATGGGTTGGAAATAGGGATAAGACAAAGTAAATATACTATGGGCCACAGTTCTTCTTATTAATACCCACAGGATAAGTTTTTAAATGGAACCGTCAGCTCTGGTCATAGGATTGGGTCTGGCCTAGGAAAGACAGCACATCAGGCACGGTACTGGATCAGCTATGCCGGTCGCCAGATTTGCACAGAATCTGCCCTCCTAATCTGTGGGTATTTGAATCAGCTGGATGGCGAGTTCCTCAGGCAAGCCTATTGGTGGCAAGCCAGAGAATTTCAGGATACTGGTTCAAAAGGCCTTCTCACACCACCCAGCGTTTCACTGGGGGAGAGAATGCATTTGAGGATTTGGGCCTTGCTGGAAATCAATATTTCTCTATTGCTGGCAAGAGATTTGCATCTGGATCTGGAAGAATATTAAAACTGGATGTAGGATGCTGGATCAGAGTGCTTCGCCGGAATCAGGAAAGTGAGTGGTTCTGTGAGTCCCTATTGTTATCAGCTGTCTCTATTTATCCTTTAAAATGACATCACAAAGGGGGTGTATGGGCCGGCTTAGCTAAGCTTGCCCCTGTGAGCTGGGATAGGACCACACTTCATCTCCGCCTTGCAATTTGAGTGATTGGATCAAGGCCGGATGATGTCACATTTTATGATTTGCTTTGCAGTCCTCAGAGACCTCCCTTTAGCCACTGGTCTCAAAATCGGATTTGAATCTAAATGTACATTTCTACCTTGGTCACCTTTATACAAATCACAGACAAAGATTCCATATTTTATGTTGCAGCTATTCCTCAAAACCCCGCAGTGGTGGGATCTTTTCTCAACTTTCTACAGAATTTTGCCCTTTTCGCTATGCACAAAATTTCCAAATGTTATGCAATTTCCACAAATGTGCATGTTTAAAATAGGGATATGCGTGTAAATTTTCACAATTCTAACAGTAATACATTTTGCATAAAACCACATATATTGCCATTCCTGTCCAGAGCATGTCAGACAGTTCTACCGCCTCTTTACACGTGCAGCCAGAAATTAAATTAACATCTCTGTCCTTTTTATTTTTTTCACCTTTTTGAATAGCACGTTATGAGTCTTTTAAAAATTGTTCTTTGTTCATGTTGAGCCACAGATGGTCTGCCCCCTTTTGTCTCCCTTGCAGTCCAGGGCATCCCCCTGCTTGTTTGTTCCTTCCAGAGGCCATTTACGACCCCCTTCACACTTCCAGTTTCCTGGGCTTCAGCTTTGTCATTGTTCCTTTGCTTTCTGTAGACAAGATTCTATTCTAACCCGCATTTAACACCTCCCAGTGAGTTTCTGCTGAGAGGAAGGCCCTCAAACTGGGAGAAAACCCTGCTTTTCCAGCCAGGCTAATTAACTTCTTAAATCCAGCAAAAAACAAATTTGTTACATCAAACATAAATGCATTTCTTTTTTGGCCTTAAAATCTGTGGGAAAAAACACAACTAAAATCTGTATTCCTTTTTGGCAACAATCGTTTTTATGTTTGCTAATCCAGCAGACTTTTTAGTTTTAGGTCATTTTAAAGTTTCATCAGTATTCCTCTGACAGCTTTCATTCAGGTAGCCCTGGGTACTGCACCCAGATTTTGGCATATGCTGTTAGTTTTCAGACAATCGAGTTTGTCTGAAGAATGTTTTGCTCTTCACATTGGGACTTTGTATGTTCACAATGTTTCATTAGATACCTGGATTTTAGCACCAGGCAAGATTTTGAATGTTGAGAAGTGTTGTATTATGGGCAAGGATGTCATTTCACCAAAATGCCAGGGGTAGCGGAAGTGACATCACACGACCCTTGACCCCCTGATGACATCACAGGAAGTGATGTCATTTGACCCCACCCCAAAGTGATATCGCAGGAAGCGATGGAACACGACCTTTCACCCGTTGCCAAAACAGGAAGTGACATCACAGCATTGTACACTACGAAAAATATGGTTACGATATCACTATAATGTGATGTACATTTCATGCAAGAATGGATCACCATATGTAGCGTTAAGATCAGTGTGTATAGGCCCATATTACCAAATTACTGTGAATGCAAGCAGACGTCCATGACCAAATGATAATGATGTGTTATTATATAGCACTTACGCTTAAGCACTTTATATAGAAAACATATACACCCAATATCACCCAACCTGTCTTGGTACTTATTTATCGACCTCAGAAGGATGAAAGGCTAAATTGAGGCGTTTAAGAACAGACTAAATCAGTGACTCACCCCCTGACGTGTGCCTGAAATAAACCTTTAATGAGTCTAGCAATTATTGTACAGAATTCCAGGAAGACACCTTATTTGGTTTCCTATTCTTTCTTATTTAGGGTCAGTGCTGAAAGTGTTAGACGTGTGGCACTCCTGTTCTTATTTTTTTTTTTATTTTATTTTTTTAAAGAGCCTGTACATGAGAGCCAGCCACTCCAGGACCTTGCATTACAAAAAACGGAAGACATTTTTTTTTTTTTTTTTACAGAGGTCGCAAGGGAGACCACAGAGGTCGCAAGGGAGACCTCAGAGGTCGCAGTTGCGACCTCTGGCAACCCCCAAATGACGTCCCTGATTATGGGCATTTAGGAGTTTTTGGCAACAAGCAAATGTCATTTGTAGGCACATTTTGGGGTTTCACTTGCAAAGTGCTGCTTTTCTCTCTGTACTCTGTTTGCTGGTCATGAAGCCTACTGGCACATTTCTGCAGGGTGTGCTCTATTCCACTGCACATGCACCATGGGTGGCAGTTTGTGCATCCCTCTTTTTGTGTGCTGAAGCACACGGTTTTTGTAGGTTTGTGGCACGCACAAGGGTTTTGCCACCATTCTTGCCGTTCCTTTCACCATAACTGGCAGGCTGATGCCGCATAGCATAGCGGAGTGGGTCAATACATCCCACACCACACTACTTCCTCCATGTTCACTGTTTCATCTTCCCTCACCCTTGACAGCAACGGAGGTACCAGTGTGGATGCTGATCTTCTCCCCCTCTGCTTGCGAAAAGGGGACACATTAGTGGTCCCATTAGGGGTCAGCTGATGGGCATCTATAGCTTCCTTGACAGTTCTGTACAGGTCCATTCCCAATGCTGTTGCTAATTGTAATGCTGCTTTGATGAACCTGTTCGTTCTCTCCACAAATCCATTAGCTTGAGGATGATAGAGGATGATATAATGACACCTTTACCTGTGTGATATTGTTATCCCTCATGAATCTTTCCATTTCTCTGGACACTAATTCGATGCCATTGTCTGTCACTATTTCGTTGGGCAAGCCTTCTCTCTGGAATATCTCTGTGAGAACACCAACAACTGTAAACACTGTTATGTCGGGAACAAATTCAGCTTCCACGCATTTAGAAAGATAGTCGATCAGGACCACTTTGTATGTATGTTCCGGCAACATCACTTCGAAGGGACCAATGAAATCCAACCCCAGCTTGAGCCATGCTCCTTTCGGGATCTCGGTTGGAATCAGAGGTGCTTGCCTAACCTTTAGCTTTTTATTGCTAATCAAGCACTCATGAGACCTCTCTGACATGACTCGTATCTCCTGATCAATGCAGTGCCACCAATATTATTTCTTCATGCGTTGCCTCGTCAAGTTGCTTCTCAGGAGCCCTGCATGCACCCTGAACATAACTTGACTTTCCTCATCCCCACAGGCGATATGACTTGGTTGCCTCACTAAACCATATGACTCAAATATTTCATCTGCCTCTTTCCAGTACAGCTTCAGGCCTTCCGGAATCGTTCCCTCCACTGGCCATCCTTTCCTGGCTCATTCCATCGGTCTTGCATACGTTGAGTCTCTTGGCGATTCTTCTTTCCAATGCCTTTCACTCATTTCGAGAAACTCTTTGCTTTTGAGATCGCCTATGGATGCCACTACACACTCATCCTTGAGAAGGTTGGTTGCTGTATAACCCATTTCTGGTAATTGTGGCATACAGTCTGCTTGGGCATTTTTCAATCCCGCAATATGTATGATTTCAAAGTTGTACTCCAGCAGTTCAGCAGCAATGCGGGCCAGCATAGGCATGGGCATTTTCGCTGCTCCTGGAGTTAGCATGTGAATTAACAGCATATGGTCGGTTACCAACTGAAATTTTGTGCCCCATACATATGTTCTGAAATATTCAACTGCCCAGGCACAGGCTAACATTTCTTTTTCCACAGTGGAATAGTTCAGTTCATCCTGGGACAATGCCTTGGAAGCGAACGCCACTATATGTTCTGCATCACCTTTCTTTTGTGTAAGGGTAGCCCCAGGTCATATGCGCTGGCATCAGTTGTAATGATGTCTTTCACAATGGATTGATCAGCTGGAGGCATGGGGCATTTATGACTCACTCTTTAATCTCTTCAAACACCTTCATTTGCTCTTGGGGCCAGCTGTACTCTGCACCTCTCTTTAGCAACTCCCCCAGTGGTGCAGTGGTCTCTGAGAACCTTGGAACAAGATTAGCATAGTATTCCGCAAGGCCCAAGAATGACCTCAGTTCCACTTGGTGAGGACCTTCCGTAGCACAACATCATGGGTCTCAACGTCCTCTGCGTAGATAAAAATGTTGTCTTGAAAATAAGACACATTGCCTATATTGCGCAACAGTGAGTCCATCATCCGCGGAAAGGCTGCAACCGCGAAGACAACCAAACAGCATGCAGGTAAATTGAGATGTGCCAAATAGTGTAATAAATGCTGTGAGGGGCTTCAAATCTTTATGTAGCCTAATCTGGTGGAATGCGTCCCTCAGATCCAGCTTCAAAACCACTTTGGCTTCCTTCATCATGAGGATCAGCTCGTTTATGCTTGTGAGAGGGTAGCTGTCTGTGATCACCTCTTGATTGAGGCTGTGTAAATCGATGCACACTCTGATATTCCCTTAGTCCTGTATTTTGATAAGGAGCACTGGGCTCAGCCATTCAGATGATTCCACCGTCTCTATTGTGCCGTCCTTGAACATCCTTTCCAATTGTGCCTGTAGGGCTGCCCTCACTGTCTCTGGCACCAGTCTCAACTTGTGCTTTACCAGAACTGGGTTGTGTTTCAACATGTTTTTATGGACATAGTTCTTTATTCACCCAGAGTTTTCAGAGAAGAACTGGGGAAATTCTTCCATGGACACCGACGCTCCTCCTGCATTCACCAACAATACCTGGTCCACTGTGCTGGGATCCAGCCTGATGTTGAGTTTGGCCTGGTCATCCCACGCTAACACAGCTGAGCCCTCCCGTGAGACATGTACCCTGGTCTGTGTCACTCTGCCAATGGCGCTGCAGATGTACCCCAACAGACTCATGGTGGGCTTGTGCTTCATTCTCTTCACTTCTACCCTGTCTCTGCCGTCCATGTTCTTGTAAGCGCAAATCAGTAATATTGTTAGGTCTGACCCCAAGTCAGCCATCACACTTGTGTCGTTTCCATCCACCTTGATGATGTTTTTCGATTCTGGCCTTACCACACTTCACCATTATTATTGTGGGTCTCCCATCTTCAACCTACGACTCCCCATCTCTCACATCTTTGCTCATCACAGATGTTATCTTCTTACCTCCTCATTTGCAAGCTATTAGGATTGTGGCCAAACCATCTGCAGTTCGAGCCTTCCTTGTTCTGTGATGGACACTCTCTGTCATTTGCAAGGTGTCTGGTGCTGGTGCATCTGTGGCATTTCAAAGGTTCTCGCTTCCATCCTTTCTCTTCGATGGCATCTGGCTGTCACTTGTCTCTCTTCCTCTTGAAATGCATGACATGTACATATGGCACTGGTAAACTTCCTGCCAACTCTTTCCATCTACACAACATCTCCTCCACTGCCCTGGCAATTTGAACAGTCTTGTCGTCCAGCTATAGCTCTTTCTTAAGAATACATTTATCTTGCACTTTCCTATTGTTAGTGTGCACCATCAACATGTCACAAATCCTTTCTTCTGCAGTATCTTGGAGGTGCATAACGCTGCTAACTCCCTCATCTTGGTTACATAGTCATCCACTGGTTCTGCAGGTTCTTGCTTCTTGCTGTAGAATCTTATCCTGTGTAGTAATATGTTCTTGTTACTGGAGAACTGTTTCCAATCCTCTGCATCGCCTCCTTGTAGACATCATCAGCATCATCGACCACGACCTCCGGCTTCAACCCTGCAAACATTCTTTGCCCTTGCATGCCGAGGGCGTTTAGCAGCATGGCTCTTTTCATCACTGCGGCATAGCCTGCAGCTTCCACTGCTTCCAGGTATGTCTCGAACTGCGGTTCCCATTGAGGCTAAGGTATTGCAGGCTTACCCGTTGATTGCAGAAATTCTGGGGGTGGTTCACACTCAGCATCTTGCCCACTGCGAGTTTGCGTCCTTCTCCTCGTCGCCAATTATGTTGTGGCCTTAAGGATGTCACTGAGCCTCAGTGAGGTTAGCAGCTTTATTAGCCTAGCCTTTGCAGCAGGGAGGCTGAACACAGCTGAGTCACTGTGTGAGCAATTACAGAGGATATGGGGAATTCATTCAGCATATCACTATTTACGGGGGGATCGGTTTTGGTCCAAGTTCCATCGGAGGAGCGCCAGGGTGCATGTGCTACTCCACACAGCCCGCTCTCTGAAGGTTGCGGCACAGGCGGCTCTGCTTGTGTGAGCTCCATGATCTTACGAGAGCTGGCAGCCCCACCTCTCGTGAGACAGGATCTCCACACTGGTGTGGGTCCTTTGCAGTGTGAAGAGAATGTACTGCCAGGAGACCTAATTGATGGTAAACACCCCAGCTTCAGGTCAAGTCCAGAGGGCAGCCATTGTCAGAGAAAAGTACCTGCCATGAGTGCCTCGCTGGATACCTATCTGATAGCTCAGAGGAGCTCAGAGTAGTCCATTGGTGGTGCCGCACAGTTCAAAGCTGATACGGATCAAGGAGAGGTGTCTACACTAGAGCCAAGGACCTCTCAATGCTCCCACACAAAACAGATGTGAGCAGTGACAGAGGAACAATGAAGCCAATGGAACGTTCAGAAAGTGGTTTATTGTGACTTTATTCAAAGGCCTTTTATTACAGTTATAGAATAGATTATGAATCAGTGAGAAGGCACTACAAAGTTAGGATGAACCAAAACACTTTAAAAAAAGGATAAATATAAAAAGGAGCAGAAGAACATCCAGTGATAACATAATGCTACTGAACACAAACGCAAGAACACAAAAAAGGGAAAACATGTTTTATTTAGTATTGGGACAACCAAAGAAGCATACAATCAGATCATGCAAAATATCCCAGCTCCATGTCCCTTCTTGCCTGCCTACCTCTGGGGAATCACTAATCCAATGGGAACAATGGATAGATACACTCCAGGTATAGCTTAGAGCCATGAGAGATGTCAAGTTCAGTGGGTACATCTAAAATTATGTGAAAGAATCTTAAACTGAAAGGTATTTGTTGCAAGAGACGCTTATCAGTAGGTGGTTGGGATGAGCAAATTGCTCTTAATATGAAACTGCACCCAGATGAACCAGTTTCCACTTTAAGCATATCGACAAATGGCCCAAAATCAACTGAGACTCTACAGAAGGACTACCCAGAAATGTTCACTGATGAGATAGGTCTCCTGAAAGGATTTAAACACTGTATTATGCTTAAAAAGAGAGCCAAGACATTGTACACAAGGTCAGATCAGTTCCATTGGTACCACCTTGCAAACTTGCAACCTTGCAAGGAGGTTGTCATAGAACCAATAGAACCAATAGAATCTTCGGAATGGCGTTCCCCAATAGTAATCGTGCGTAAACTGATTAACAACATCAGGATGTGCGCAGATCTCGGGGATCTCAATGCAAAAGTATGGATAGACTGCTACTCTCTATCTATTATAAGTCAACTCTTAATCACCATGTCTCCAACAAAATATTTCACAGCCTTCGATCTATCTTCGGTGTAGTATCCAATAGAACTAAGTGATGAATCAAAGCCACTTACATTGTTTGTAACAACTTTAGGATCATGTAGGTTTAAGGAAATGCCATAGGATTAGCTTCAGCTGCAGATGTTTTTTCAGAGGCTGAATGAACACCTTTTTAGAGGCTTGAAACAGGTACATTCTTTTCCAGGATGATATCCTAGTAACAGGAAATGACACTGCAAAGCATGACGCTCAGCTAACTGCTGTACTGAATGCAATAAGGAAAAAAGGACTCAAGTTAAAATTAGAGAAGTATCAGATGAACTGAAGTGGAATATTTAGGACACAATATCAACCAGGAAGGTATCCAGCCAAAACAGGTTCTCATCAACACTATTCCACCCACAAATAAAGATCAACAGAATATTTCTAGGATGGCCAAGTATTACTCAGAACTTGTAAAGAAGTTTGCTGATAAGACCAACCATCTACATGATCGAATGAAAATAATTACTAATTTGTAAGGTCGGAATAGTGCCAAACAGAATTTGAAGGAATAAAGTCAGAAATATTTAAAGTACAGGCGAATAATGAAGTTTTGGGCAGAGTGCTATACCAGATCTAAGATGGAAGAGAAATCATTATTGCTTTTGCTTCCAGCACTCTCAGACGATATGAATTATGATATGACACAGTAGAGAGAAGTCCTAAGCATCTATTGGGCTTTAGCGCATTTTAAAACCGTAATGATACTGATCACTCAATCAATCAATCAATCAATATCATGTTTTTCCAGAAAAACGGTTTCCATAAAATAACACAATTACACAAATAAAATGCTAATACTTATATAACATTAGTGTAGATGAATGAAGAAAAAGAATACGATTCGGGATAGTGCTAAATACAAGAGTACCAATAGTTTCAAAACAAGATTTCAGCTAATCAATATAAAACAAGGAAGAACAAATTTAAAATAAAAATGCAGAATTATCTAAAGTGCCAATAGTTTTTTAGACCAGCACCATGCTTCTCTCAAGATTAAAAATATAAATACAAATAATAATAAGAGCAAGTACGCATATACCTTAAGTGCTAGTGGTTGGTTACGCCTAGAACATGCTTGTCTTAGATAGGTCAGAAGAGTCCAACCCACTTTCAGAGAATTAACCCACAATAAACAAACTAATGCAGGACGATATTGAATAAAACCAGTATCCGTAGAAATTATTGTAAAAAAACCGAATGGTAAATTTGATCGAATTTCGGCTGCACGAAAATTGCATTCAGCTGATAATTTCAAACAAATTTACCATTCGGTGTTATTATAGTGAACAAGGGGAGCATAGGTTGCGGGGGTGTCCCCCGCATCCTTGTTCATTATAAAGACATCGGGGGTGTACCCCACTCCCAATTGCATACATTTGAAAAATAAATTAAAAAAGGAATAACAAGGACCCTGCGGTGCCGGTTTCCATGCACATAAGTGAAGGGAACAGGCATCTCAGAGGGATGGAGAGGTCGCTGTCACACAACGAGGTGTGTCACCAACAGGCAAGTAAGCAAGTGGTGGGAGCAGGTTGTCAGAAATGTCCACGGAAAAAAAAAACAGAAAGTCGATTTTGTTTAAATAACTTTACTTTTTTTCTCCCACGGACATTTCCATTCGAATATTTCATGAACAACCAACAAAACCACACTCTCTTAACAATGGTTTCAAAGTACGTCTCCAAATAAGTGTGTAATATAGGCAGAATAATAGGAAGTGAATTAGATCTTCTTCAGCGGAAAGACATAGCTGACAATATTTGACATTCCTATACAATCAAACACCCTGGCGACAGCGATCGGTGAGTTAATACTGTACATAGGGGGAATATAATTCAGCGATTAACCACCTGACAAACCATAACAGCGGATTTACATGCATTTACTTTAAAATCCAAATTAGTCATAAAAACGGTGTAGGCTGTAATAAATTTTTTGAGGACACGGGGCCGGGGGTGGGGGTATGAGCCAGTAGCACTGTGCCATCTGCTTATACCAACACTGGGAGCATGGTGCTACCTAGTTTATGCACATCCTCCTCAGTTTCAATCAGAGGGTCCTTTAGGCCATTGATATATAGGGTAAATAGCAAAGGGGCCAATACACAGCACTGTCGGACCCCTGCATTTACTTCAAAATATTCTGTGCAATGTCCTTCTTTTCCACTCCTTTCACATGATACTGTGTTTTCTTGTGTCGCATGCCTAGTACGTTTAGAATTTCCGGGGGACAGTTTAATGACCTAAGCACGGCCCAGAGCTTTTGCTGTTTGACCTTGTCATATGCTGTGCTCAGGTCCATGAAAGCCAGGTAAATAGGCTTCATTTTCACATACAGAGAATTCATGATTAAAAGATACTGATTCAGAGCCTGCTCGGTAGTGCCTATGCCTGGGCGACATCCGAGTTGCGCATCGGATAAAATATGGTATGTTATGACCCACTCCTCCAATTTTGCTAGTAGTGCTTGTCCAAACATTTTAAAAAGAGTATCCAATAATGAGATATGCCTCTATGTAAAACGCTTAGGCATGTTTCCGTGCTCAGCTGATGCAATTTATCAGGTGTAGGTTGCCCTCTGCTGTCCAAATGGCAAAGTCCACCTCTGTGTGCCCTTTGAATTCAACAACAGCTATCCTTTTAACAAACAGAACAAGCACGGTTCTACGCGGTCACCTTCACCTTCCACTATGGCCAACATTCGGAATAATTTCAAGTTACTTCTTTCTACCCCGACTTCTCTTCACACAGGGCACAGCAGTTCCAGTGTCAATGAACAGGTCATTACTGGCTTAACATTTTAGTATCTAAAGAGGGAAACACTGTAGGACGAATGCCTCCTCACGAGCTAAAACTGAAAGAAGGTGCTGTAATTATGTTACTACGCAATCTTATGCCATCACAGGGACTCTGCAATGGAACAAGGTTGACAATTACACGTCGACAAAGACACATCACTGAACACCGTGTAATCGGTGGAATTTAGATACAGTTCTCATACCGCACATACCTCGCATTCCATCTGATACAAATATGTCCTTCTAATTCAAAAGAAGACAGTTACCTATATGTTTAGCCTTTTCAATGACCATTAATAAGTCACTGGGACCTACACCCCCTTCCTAGAAGCTATTAGTGGTTACCACTAATAAGTCACAGGGACCTACGCCCCCTTCCTGAAGGCCACAAACTCAAGAGTGATCGCATTGTTCCATCTGGTTCTCTTTGCCAAAGAGTAATTTTTTTGTGAACTTTGTTTATTATCAAAAAAGCACTTTGGCATTACATAACCACTTAAACCAAAACATGAACAGCACTGCACTAGTACACCTTCCTGCTGCAGTAACCATGATACAAGCAGTAATCATGCATTACCGATATGCCCAGCTATAAAACATGCCTCATTTACCACAGAGTCCCAATATCTGTGTTCAGCCACCCTCAACCCCTTACCTCCTGGCCATTCATGCCTGTCATATTGTGTCTGAGTTACACTATCATGCTGCATCACATATGTCCTCAGTGGGGACCAAATGTCTACGGGCCTGCTACTTGCAGATAGCGAAGAGGCATAACAAGTCTTCCGTGCCTCGCAATTAATCATATTATTCAGCTAGTTCTGAAAAAGGGGGTCTTCCCCTTGAGCCAGGTCCGAGCTATCAAGGATCGAGCCACCATCGATGCCATGCTTAGCAGTCTATTGTGAAGTGTACTTTCCCCTTCAAAAATCACCAAAAGCCACATAAGGGGCATGCAAGTGTAAGGGGTGAGTGCCCTGGCAGTATGGGGGAGAGACAGCACCCCCATACTGCCCTGCACAGCACCCTGAGTAGCAACCAGAAAGAACCAGGAGAAATTATATAGGCACACTCCTTACCGCACACTAGTGCGAATACCAGAGTCAGGGGGCACCCGATGTGGCCTGGTTCCTAGTTCTGTGCTGAATGATTACCACCAAAAGCATCTTGCTATGGCTGGAACAAATCTGCATGAAATAACGGTACTATTCATGAGTTTGTGAACATGAAACTGATTTTTTTAATATTAGGCATCAATGAATAAGTAATTAAATACATGAATAGCATGAATCCATCAATAATAATTAGGTGGTATTAATGTCCTAGACCTCAATTAATAACTATAACAATTAATAGCATGAGTGCTAAGCACTGGCTGATTGGCTAGGGTGTTACCCAGATAGGAATCAATAAATAAATACATAAATAAGTAGCATCAATGCTGAACACTGGCTGATTGGCTGTTGTGTTACCCAGATAGGAATTAATTAATACACACATTAATAAATAGCATCAATGCTGACCATTGGCTGATTGGCTGTTGTGTTAGCCAGATAGGAATAAATAAATAAATAAATAGCATCAATGCTGAACATTGGCTGATTGACTGTTGAGTTGCCCAGATAGGAATTAATTAATAAATAAGTACATAAGACACACCACTTTGGGGTGGCTGTGTACCTTGTAGGAAAGTATAATACACTCTGCACACATAATTCTGACATAAGAAGCCTCCTAGTTCATACAGTGCTTCATGAGCATAGTAAATGACGGTTGAACTGCAATACATATAAACAATGCCACCCCCTTTACGTCACTGGCTGGGCCCTGTTAACAGATGCAGTGGGAAGGAAAGAAACCATATGAATTAGTGCGTTTGTTCTCGTCTAAATTATGTGTGGACCAATGCATGAGCAGGTTTGAAACACCAACTTTAGTCACATTTCATTATTTTCACCATTTAGATAAATGGCAACCTAAAGGCACCTCAGTTGTTGGCACCAACCTCGCTCTTCACAACCCGGACAAGATTTAGATCTGGGGTGCTTACTAGGTTTTAGCACACGCCCAGTGGCAGCTGCAGTCTGCCACACACCCACGCAGCATTCACCACAGACATAGGACATCGGACACCCACGAGCCAAGATCAATAGGCTAGGGAAGATGAATCCCTGTATTACCTCATAGTTAAGAGTTATGTGAGGCACCCTCAAAAACTCCTGACTAAACGGTAAAACAATAACCCTGGTTCTCGTCGCGATCTGCACCCGTGCTTTGCTTTTATTTGGGAGGCAAGTGTTCCAGAAATGACGGCAGCTGTGCACAGACTGCACACCAGCAATATACCGGTTCAACCCTAGGCTCACAGGACCCCGAGGACCACCAGAGCGGGATGTGGAGGGGGGAAAAGGCAGCCAGTATGTCCTCTGAGTATATGACTCGGAGAGAGGAAGGCAACGGCTTGAAACTCATGGAAGAGACAGACAAAAACAGGCTCTTATGGAAGCCCTTCACACATGCTTCTCGATCCTTCCTTTGACTGGGTTCTCCCACTTCCTACCTTTTTGGTACACAATATGTACCAGCTCAGAACCTAGTCCAGGGCTCGTCGACCTGGGAATGTCGACAGCAGCACCACCTCCAGGGACGCCCAGCATCCAAGGCGGCTGCTGCCCTGGGCGGAACAATCCGGTGCGGCATATTACGCTCCTCACTAACAACTACAGCCGTAGCCTGCGGTCCTGGCAAGGCTTGCCAGTGGTCTCCCTCCCTGGGAGGGAGACCACAGTTACTGACAGAGCCCTCAGGGACAACACATTTCCGCAACCAGGCACGCCCCTCTGCCGCCCATGGCTCGCCTAAACCTCCTTGGGGATCTTCCAACCCCTCGAAAGGACAGGGGATCTCACAGCAGGCAGGAGGTCGAATCCTCACACCAACACACCTGTTCCCCCTTCCCATGGGCCATACCAATCCCCATTTGGAGTTGGAGTGGCAACAGCTGCTCCCTTTCCTACCCCACATGCGCCTGGGGAGCACAGGGGCAGCTTCGCTCTACACATATTGACACCGTAGCTCCTACTCTGGCCGACTTCTGCAACCACTCCTTTGCCACTTGAGTCTTCCCCTCCCCCCTGAAGTACTCCCTTGTGCACCCCCTTCTTAAGAAGCCCTCTGCCGACCCGTCCTGCCCGGCTAACTATTGCCCTATCTCCATCACTCCCTTCCTGGGCAAACTCCTGGAAAAGCTGCCCACCTCTCAGCCTAATCTTCACACTGAATCTGTTGGCTGTCTTCATGACCGTCAGTCTGGCTTCGGAGCTGCCAGAAGCACGTAAACTACTCTCCTGAACATCTGTGAAGACCTGCTCTCTAACCTTGAGTCCAACACCCCCTGTGTCCTGATCTTACTTGACCTCTCTTCTGCCTTTGACATGGTCAACCATGCCATCCTGCTCAACCGTCTCCGTGATAACCTGGGTATTACCGGTCAGGCCCTGGCGTGGCTGACCTCTTTCCTCTCTGATCGACCCTCCCAAGTCCAACTTGGTTCCTTCCTCTCCTCTATCTCTATCTCTACCTGTGATGTCCGCGAGGGGTCTAACCTTTCTCTGGCTTTTCAACCAATACATGGCACTTCTTGCCCATCGCATTGCCACTCTCTGCCCCAACGTCCAGTGCTATGTGGATGACACTCAGCTCATTTTCAGGCTACCTTCGGCCACCTCTTCTCCATCTCTCATCTCTGACCGTCAGTCTGCTATCCAGGATTGGTGTGCCACCAATGATCTCTGCCTTAATGCCAGCAAGGCTGAGATTCTCCTCATCGGCACACCTGCTCTCTTTTTTCCTGTCACTCTCTGGCCGGCCTCTCTTGGCCCTCTTCCTGATCCCACCTGCGAGGCAAAAAGCCTAGGGGTCATCTTCGACTCCACACTCTCCTTCTCTTCTCACATCCATGACATCTCTAAGAAGTCACACCACCAGCTTTCCTCACCTTCCCCCAGAAGCTCACTGTCTCCAGAGCTCTGGTTCTCTCTAGGCTAGACTACTGCAACAGCCTCTTTCTAAATCTGTCTGCTTCTACTCTCCGCCCTCTGCAACTCATCCAGAACAGGACTGTGAGACTTGTCCTTGGCCTCAAGCCCAGGGATCGTATCTCTCCAGGACTGAAATCTCTGCACTGGCTCCCAGTGGCTGTGAGGATTAAGTTCAAACCCTCTGCATTGTCAACAAGGCCTTCTGGGGCCTGGGGCCTCAATACCTCCAACTCTCCTAAATATCTTCCTTCTCAAGCTCTTCACTCATCCGCCTCCGACTCCCTCAGGGTCAGTCGCTTCTCCAAGCAACGAGTTGGTGGCAGATCTCTTTCTTCGGCTGGGGCCTCCATCTGGAACAGACTCCCTGCCTCCCTGAAACTTGAGGAGAACCATCTCCGGTTCCGGTAGCACCTCAAATTCTGCATTCGCTCCTCCTCTCCCCTCCTGGCTGAAACTGTACTGGTCACCTGGTCACCCTCTGTTCTCGGGCCCAGGTCCCCTCCCCTGCCAGTTACACTCCTGCACTGCCTCCCTCGCATCACCCCCACTTGGGGACTGTTTTCTGTACCCCTACAGTCCCCCACCTGCACTTGACACCTGTTGTTTGCACTTACCCTTTGCACTTGCCACAAGCTGGTCCTAATTCTCCTATTGTTATTTATTCTATTACCCCATGTACTGCATTTTCCCCACCACCCCCTCCGCTCTTTTCCTCATCCACATTCCCCAGCACTTGCGTGATTTGAATGACACCTGGTCTAGTAGGATCGCTGTTGCTGTTTTTTCCTCTGTTCCCCTCCCTTGCCGCGTCGCGCCTTGAAACACTTGTGTATAGGCGCGTTAGAAATATCATATCATATCATATCACCATGTTGTCCTACAATACGCAGTTCACAGAAACCCAAAATGGTTGCACAGGCAAAAGGTATATCTGACATAGAAATGGGGAGGACTTCCCTGAAGAAAGTTCAACATAGAAACAAAACACATGACAAGCAAACCGATTGTATTACTTTTTGTTCTACTACCTACGCCGTGCACTTGTTACTATATACCCACACATGTACATATATATAGTTTATCCACAAGTCATCGGTGGCATATCGGTACAACAGAGTGGCTCTTTGTTAAACCCCAGCAGTATGCAGGGTGCACACAAGGTACACTCACCAATCATCTCTCCCATGTATTCCGCGATTCGCTGTCATAGTACATTCACCTCACAACATTGCCACGCGAGGTGCAGAAAGTCTGCATCAGGTTGCTCACACCTCCCACAGTCGCTTGGTCTATTGGGATAGTATTTATGTAACTGTGTCAGTGTATAGTACACTTGGTGTATATATTTAAAGCGTGTCAGTCTGTATCTGCTATTAATGGATATCCTTCTCGTCTGCATACAGGCTATTTTCCACTGTTGGTCCGTCATAGCCTCTCCTAGTGTCCTGTACCAGTTCCCCGTGGCCTTGTCCTCAGGATCTACCTTCTGAGTTTTCAGTATTCTGCTCAGTGTGCCTAGGTGGGTTAGTCAAGTATTGTGCCATCGGTGTGGGCAGGGTTTTGCCCAGCATGCTCAGCAAATAGGACTGCAGCTTGTGTTTAAGTCTATAGTACAGGAGTGTAGCCACTGCAGTGCACGGTCCCTTGACCTTCAGTTGTTCCATGGTGAGAAATCTACCATCCTGGAATAGATCATGTACAATCCCTCAAAGTGTACCCGAAAAATCTTTGCCTGTGACACCCTGACTCCCCTTACTCTGAATATGGAAGCCTCCGGTACAAATAGACGTTCCTCCCCAATAACTTGTGCCATCCTGTCCCGGGCCCTGCATATATTGTCCCGGGTGTATTTCTTAATGATGAAATTGACACTTGCCCCATAATATCGGCCGGAGATCAACAGAATATATTGTGGCTTTCTCAATTCCAAAATGCGGCAATTCCGCAGTTAGTGCCCACCACCATACAGCATAGTGGACCTGTGCCGCAAGATAATAAAGATATATGTCATGGAAATCTAGCCTCCCCTCTCATATGGTTTAGTGAGGATATCATATGTAACCCTAGATTGCTTTTCCACCCACGCAAGCCTAATCATCAGGCTTCTTATCTGTGCCCAAAACATCTCTGGGGGTGCAACCCGAACATTATTGAACATTTATAGCAGTATTACCATCTTGGCCAGGGAAAGACGGGGAGCCTGTGATAAAGGGACATGTATCCAGGTTGCATTTCTTTCCTACATATAAAGTAGCAATGACAGTAGCCACCAACACCCCTAAATGGTGTATATTTCTTGTGGACACCATCTGAAATCTGCCATTATATCCCTCTAGGTCACCTCATCCGTCAGAGGCAATACTTCAGACTGATCCCAGTTTACCTGCAGACCATATAGCCGCCCGAATCTTTGTGCGCTCACAATTCAATGGACAGGGCAAAAGAGAGGGGATAGAGGACACTCCTGCCTTGTCCCCCTAGTCACAAAAATCAGAAAAGCACCTTACTCATAATCACCATAGCTCTTGGCTCCGAATACAATAGCCATATCCATTGCATGAATGCTATGCCTAGCCCCAACTGCCGAAGGACCTCAAACAGGAATGAGCGATTCCACAGAATCAAAGGCCTTCTCCGCATCGAGGGAGGCAACAACTGCTGGTATTGTGGGATTCATGTTGGACAAGAGGGAAAAGAGTCTTCTAAGATTATTCTGTGTGGACTGGCCTGGGATAAAGCCAGCCTGGTCAGGAAGCACCAGGGCTGACATATGTGATTGGAGGCGATCCGCCAACAAGCGCGCCAATATTTTGTTATCCGTATTCACCAATGATAGTGGCCTGTAAGAGGCACAGTTTGCTGGGTCCCTGCATGGCTTAAGTAGTGTGACTAGAGCGGCCCTTGTAGATTCCGGCAGAATGCCACTCCCGATAGCAGCTTCATACAAAGGAGCATATGCAGAATAATTTAATCTTGAATTCTTTATAAAATTCGTCTGTAGGACCGTCTGTCCCTGGTGCTTGGTTGTTAGGTAGGGACATGATAAACTTCTTAATTTCATCGGCAGTTGGTGGAATGCTCAGGAGCAAGGCCTGTTCTCGGTCGAGCCACCATAGGGCTACTAGATCCAAGAAGTCACCTAGTTATGTCTCCCACCACGTTTGAGTAGAGAAGTTCATAATATGCCCGAATTACTTCGTTTATGTCCACGGTGTTCATGACCATAATTCCCATTCTGTTATCTACCTCAGTAATATCGACCAGTTCTCTCTTTACGTATGGCCCACGCTAGCGTTCTGCTATGTCCATCCCCTGCCCCATATGCTGCTGCCTTTTCTGGTCCTGCTATGTATTTGCCCTCCCCGTCAGTGATGTCTGCAAACTCCCTCCTGCCCTCCCATAGTTGTTATGTGACTTCCTGTCTGCCATCAACTGCTTGCCTATCTTCCAGTTCCTTAGTACCGCTCTCCAGGGAGATCAGGCTGCCTCCAATGCTCTCAACACTCCCTTTCCCCTGGATATACAGTTAGCCCTCATGCAGACCTTAAATGTTTCCCATACTGTTTCTGTGTCAGGACCTGAACTGCCATTGTGGTCAAAGAACTGTTCCATGTCCTGCACGATGTCTTCCCTAAAAACGGGGTCTTCTAGTGCCCAGTTTTTAAACTCCAGAGGGAATGTCCAGGATTAGGGCTCAAGCTCCTAAATGTGTGTTTAACAGGCAAATGATCTGAGAGTGTTCTGGGCAAGATCTGCGCATCCTCAGTGCCCCTCACGATATTGTGTGTGGGCATAATATTGTCGATTCTGGATGCAGAGTCATGAACACTCGAATAATATGGTTACTCTCTATGTCCCGGGCGCCTGAATCTCCAAACACCCGTCAACCCATGATATTCAGCTATTCCCTGCCATGTCACCACCGCCCTTGGCAACCTCACCTGGGTAAGGTTAGGCCTGTCCATGTCTAGCATCATAGAAAAGTTGAAATCCCCACCCACAGTACTTATGTAAATGCCTGGCACACTCTAGAAAGAACTCCAGTGACTGTATGTTCTGTGCGCACATGTTCACCATAGCAACTTTGATGCCTAGCATTTCCCCGGATAGGATGAGATATCTGCCCCCAACATCTACTACCTGATCATGTAGTCTAAAGCCCAGAGAAGCATGTATATAGGTGGTGACCCCTCTTGAGTCAGATGAGAATGGGGCCCCATATCTGTGGAACCCCCAACCATGCGCTCTTGGTAATTTCCCTCCATGCCCCAGATGCGCTTCTTGCAACATGAGAATCCTTGCATGATGCCTCTTAGCAAACCTCGCAATCTGCTGAAGTTTTGTATTGTTTGTGAAACCATGGATATTCCAGGACATAATTGTAATGCTATCCATCTAGGCTACATGTAAAACCCCTGCCCGCTTGGGTATGGCATAACAAGCCAGTAATTACCCACGGTCCAGGACATCCTCTTGGGCCCGGCATCCCCGGGGTAAGACAGCTGTTCTTTGATCTTCCTCCTCGCTAGTGTGTGCAGTGCAAAAACCAGTAAACAACCCTTTGTCCAACTCCTCCATCTCCTACGCCAGTAACATCAACATACCGTCTATAAATCCCATCCCCCCAACCAGACTAATAACCCGCAACCTGAAATGCCGTTTCTGTTCCGGGGACTTGACCCAACAGGCTGCCACTCCACCTGATGGTTGCAAGCCCCACGAGTATATGGTAATCTCATGAAGCAAACATGTGGGGACTTCAGATGACTTAGGTTGAGTATGCAGTTATAATATTATCATGTTATGAGTTTTACCGTCTGTACATGAACACTGGGTCAAGAGAGGGGAGGGCGGGAGCAAACCACGTTGAGCTGAAGGCGATAGCAGAGCAAATGGTCCCTGGAGGCGAGGACGGAATGAATTTCCATTAGTTTGGGTTTTATGGCCAGATGGATGTGTAGATGCAAGGGAAAAATGTCCTGAAAACACAAAGCCTTGTTATTGAATGACTAGTGGAGTCTGGGTAGGTTGTGAGGGTCGAATTGGGGTTAGGTAATAAATGCATGGAATAAATACTCTAAGTGCTGAGCTTGATGGGTGTTCTATGTTTCCATCTCAGGAAGAGAAGCATAATACATGTTAGGGAGGCCAAATGATTTAAGATGGAAGTCGCATGAGCTAAGCCTAAAGAATGCTGAAGATGAAGTTTTGGGATGTATGAAAAACCTAAGGGTCTTTCCCGACCTACTCCCTGGGGATCTTCTACACGGGGAGCTAGGCGAGGGCCCTCGCTTTTGTATCCCAACCCTGGGGGTGGACAAGTGATGGAGGATCACCTGGGTAGAGGTCCTCAGGGATTGGGAGGGAATACCCAAGGGTGATACATGGTATCCCCCTTCCTTGATAGTGGCCTATCCAACCCCCCGCACTCCCTCTCAGCCTTCAGAGGATGTATTCAGGCACACTCTTCTCTTTCCCCCAAACATTACTTAAGTACTGTGACGAAGAAGACGAAGTCAGGAGGAGTACAGACTTCCTATGAGAAACACCATTACAGTACTGAGAAGAAGATGATGCAGATCAGGGCACATCAACCTCTTCAATTTCTATGTCCCACTAACAAGGCTAGGCAGGGTCAGGCAATTGACATTAATCATGCACATCTGCAGCCTGCCAGGTACTCAGGACAGTATAAAAGGCACCCAAGCACTCGGTGATTGGAACAAGTTGGGTGGAGAACTGTAGAGCTGTGGCTGCCGAAACCAGCTGGGGAAATCCAGGACGGTGAGATGCTAAGGAGTTGCATGATGGAGCTCCCTATAATAGCGTGGCTAGAAGCCTGCCACTCCAGTTGTGAGACAAGGGGTAATTACGAGGTTGGACGTAAAAAACAGTTTTTACCGGCATGGAGCAAATACTGTGTCCGTGTAGGAAAGAGGGCGCTAATAGTGGCGCATTACGAGTTTGCGTGCACGAGGGTAGCGGCATGGCGGTTTCGACAGTACCGGCATGTTGCTAACGTCCCACAAAAGCCGATAGCAGTACCGCCGCTGTCTACCTCTAAATAACGGGCCCGGCATCAATGGATACGGCATTAGCGGGCACTGCTATTAGCGGGTATCGCTAATAGTTGTCACCGCTATTAAGCGGAACCGGAAGTAATGTCATCGCGCCGGAATGGAAAAGGGCACGGTGGCCATGTTTAAAAACACAATCCATTGCCATCCTCAGTACACAGCACCTGGAGACTCATTCCATGCAGCAGAAAAACATCATCTCCACCAGCATCATGCCAACTGCAGAGAAAAAAGGGGCATCCCGTCAGTGTAAAGAGCGCTTCACGGAGGACGAGCTCACAATGCTAGCAGACACGCTGGCAGTTGGGAACACCCCCTGCACAGTGAAGGACGTGCGCAAACGATGGGACGACCTGCGCCTCAGTGTCCGAAACATCATGTCGGCCAACCGGAGCAAGGGCCTGGCTACTGCCGGTGGGCCTAGCTCCCCAATCAAACTAAGCCGCTGGGAGGAAACCTGCACCAGCACTATTGGCATTGAGGCAATTGAAGGTGTGGGTGACATGGAACGTGGCGCCACCTCATCGGCAGATGGAGGTGAGTGTCCTAAGAAAACACTGTAATGCAAAGTTTGATGATAGTCCACCAATTTGACTGTGCCATGAGGCAATGCATGGCCCATTACAGACAGGACACATTCCTGTCTAGATGCCGTCATCAGCACCGACACATCCACATGCATGCAGCATGTCAATACCATACCTGAGACACACCCCACAAACATGAAAACGTAATTAGTTACACTGCACGCAGTCCACAACAGAAATGCATGTCACACAGCATACACCACCTCAAACATGTGTGACCCTGACGTATTCCTGCATGCTCCTGTACAGGAGGGCGTAGCGTCCTTTGACAGGCCCATAGGTCAGAGGTCACCCTCATGCACCTGTAAGACAAGATAGCTGCACCTTCAGGAAGTTGGGGTGCAGGTTTTACATACGCCAACACCAGTAAATAAGGCCAACTAAATGATTCAGCCCAGAGACTGTTAAGTTCACCAAGTTTTTATTTCATGCCTTTGCTGACACAGTGCACACCCAGTGTCATGGTCAAGTTCCCGGACTCAACCACCCCCAGCTCCACTCAGTGCTCACTCTTACAGCAAAAATGAGAGGGAGCATTCTGCCCCTACCTTCCCTACACAGTCTAGGCAACCTCATTGTTAGCATTAGCTCACTGGGCAATTATTTTTTAATTGAACTAAACCTTCAAAATGAAATACTCTCTAGCATGCATTTCTGACTTTTTTCTTCGGTGCTCTGCTCATTTATAATTGGTGCAGCTGGACCCTTCAGATAAGATTCCAGACAAGGCCTAATTAAAAGTCTGGGTTCTGCCCAGTCGTCAAGTTTCTGAAAGCATGGTGTCCTCGAATATCTCAACTTTAAAATTACCTCATCCTACACACTTTGGGCACTACTTAATTTCTTCTCATTTTAGCCACATTTTCGGTTCCATGCAGTTCCAGTAAAGGCATTTGGCAGCGCTATTTTCTGTCTGTTTACAGAAAATGTTATTGTCCATTCTGTGCCTTGCCACCTTACCACACCATGATAAGGGCATTTGCGACCTTATAAACACGATGTCATTTGAATACCAGTATATATTAACATTATGAATACCATTTTCACATAATTACAATACCAAATTAGTCCATACAAATTTCTCTGCTTAGGTTTAAGTGGGGGGCTGCCCTCCACTTCATTCATTTGTTGATTCAATATATCTTTAATTTGGGTCCTCCAGTACACTCCCCTGAATCAAAAGTTCTTTGTTTGTAAAAAAACAACAACTTTGAACCTTATCCAATATCTATTCTCCTTAATATTTATCTAAAACGTCTTAACACAATCTTATAATTTGGCACATACTAACGTATTGTTATTTAAAACAAACATGTGTATGTCATCTCCTTCCATGTAAGCCCCACGTCCTGTAATCATTTGCTTTTAAACTAAATGTATGCCTCAGACAATTCCATTGTGAGACTCAAGAGGTTTGGTCAAGCTTTGAGGTAACCCATTAGCCCGTTGTCTTTTCGTATGTCATCCCTTGTCTGCAACTCCCACCCCAACAAAGTACAATATCTCCTTGATCATCTTCTCCTGCCCATGCATATCGTTTTCACTTTGTCCTTCCCTCTTTTCCACACTCTTCCCTTTTCCGTATCTTCCGTTTTAGTCATCATTGGTTTGGCGTTAGTGGACCGTCTGCGTCCTGTCGCCTTTTCCTTTCCATTGTGCTGTTTTCACAGTCGGTCTCCCAGGTCCCTTTGATGCTTAGACCAGTAGTCCATAGTTTTTTCCTTTTCACAAGAAGTTCAATTTTTTTCCAGAGTGTCTCTCTTTCAAAAGGGTTCATTGTTCAATGAGTCCACAAGAGGGGACATTTCAGCATGGGGACGCAGGGTTGGGGGGAGTCTTTTTGCAGACACAATTCAGCGTCGGGCTTTCACTGGGTTTCTCTATGACCTCCCTCTTTCCTCACGCGCTTCAACGTTAATTTCCCAAGGCATACAGGTCCCTCGATGCATACCTGCAATATAAAACAGAATGAGTTTCCTTTGTAAAATAAACATGTCTCTTCTAGTTGACACATTTCCTACCAACCCATTTCCTTAATCCCTCTCTTTTTTGCATTGGCTGTTGTACCTTATTCCCTAGAAATTGCGAAACTTTCCCTCTTATTTGACTCCCCTGCCTCCTAGACAAAGCTACAAACATTTTCATTTGCATGTTGCCTTTCTGTGGGTCATTTTCCCATTACAACCAAAATACCCCCAATCCTAGCTCTGTGTCAGCTGGCCAGAACATGATTTTTGTTTTCAATAACACAGAATACACCTCGTCCTTCATGGGACACATTTTTTCCTTCCCTCGGGTGCCACATGCAACCCTAAGGAGACAAAACAATTAAAGAAAGACGTCTTCTTCTTTCCTAGTCATCTAGGCATGTCCGTAGTAGATGACAGAAACGTCCTTGGGGATCCCTGTCGACTGTAGAAAGTAGATAGAGAAAGAAATAGAGACAAAAGTCATTTGGGCATTGGAAAGGGGTCAGGATTTCTTCCCGATTTTAACCCCTTTTCCTCCTTTTCTGCCAACCAAAAATACTCTCTGGGTCATTCTCCCCTATTCATTGGTGCACATAAACAACTATTTTCCACCCACCCCATGGGATACTTTTTGTTTTATTTTTTTGTTTTATTTGTATTTATATAGCGCACAACAGCCCGAGGACATTGTGGCACTTGTTACAGTACAAAACTTAGTTACTTAATTACATGGCCATTAGCAGTATATATACAGGTTACAATATAGTCATATTACATTTGTGTTATATTACAATATACATGGCAGATGTGGAGGAGGCAGTCCTCCACTTGCTAGTTGAGGAGAGTGGCCTTGAGGTTGTTGCGGAAGACAGAGATGGAAGTTTCAGCTCTAACGGTGGCAGGGAGTGAGTTCCAGAGTTTCGGTGCAATATAGGAGAAGCCTAGACCTCCCGCTGTGGCTCTCTTTATGCATGGTATGTGTAGCTGGTTCGTGTACTGAGCTCTGGTGGAGCAAGTGGATGTGGTCCTTGATATTGCTTCAGATAGGTATGCTGGAGCTGTTTTGTTGATGCACCTGTGAGTGATGGTGAGGATTTTCAGAGTAATACGGTCTTTGACCGGGAGCCACCGTGCTTCACGTCTGGCGTGAGATATATGGTCTCTTCTAGGGATGCTCATGGCGGCTCTGAGGGCATTGTTTTGTGTGGTTTGCAGTCTGTGAATGTTTTTGGCGGAGGTGCCAGCTATAAGGGCGTTGCAATAATCGAGTTTGGCTCCTATAGTTGCTCTAGCTATGGCCAAGCGGTTGGGGGTTAATTAGTAGGGTTTAATGGCATTGATGAGTTTGGTGCTGAACGCTGATGCAGAGGCTATGGCACTGACTTGTTTGTTCATCGATAGATTTGCATCAATGTGAACACCTAGAGTCTTGACAGAGGATGATACGGAGATGGTTGAGTTGTCTATGTTGAAGTTGTTGTATTGGGGGCTTAGTTTCGATAATGTGTTTGTCTGGCCCAGGATGAGAATTTCAGTCTTCTCCCCGTTAAGACAGAGGCCATTGATTGCCATCCAAGCTTGGATAGTGGCATAGATGCTGTGAAGGGCTGTGGCGTCTTGGTGATAGAGTCCAGATAGGGGTAAAAGTACTTGAGTGTCGTCTGCATAGTTTATATATGCAACACCCATGGAGTCAAGTAGGTCGAAGAGGGGTTTTGTGAAGAGGTTATAGAGGGTGGGGTCTGTACAAGATCCTTGGGGGACATCGCAGTTTATAGTGGTAGGATCTGCGTTAGCTTTGTCGGAGTAGACCTTCATGGCTCTTGTGATCCAGGATGCTGCTTGATTAGAGAAATTTACTTCATTTTGGCTTGGTTCTTTGCTCAGCTTAGCTGCACATTCTTCCAGGTTAGCAGTAAATTCTTGCTGGTTAGCTGCACATACTTACTCAGCTCAGCTGCCATTCTTCCTATTCTTTTCTTACCGTTAGTTGGACCATGGTCTATGCTTGTGCTTTGCGTTCATCCTATGGAGATACAGCAGAGGTGTTTCGCTGCACACTGTCCCTGTCTAACTTGATCTAGCCTACTGTTACGCTCACCTGGTATCCACAGGGACGCCCTTATGCCCTGGTTGCCAGATTCACCCTGGAAGTTCCCAATTCTGGACGATGCCTTCTGTGGCGGTCGGGCCTGAAAACACAGGAGGACTGGGTTTAGGAACAGACTTCGTTTCCTCCCACCAGCCCCCTGGACTCGACCTGATGGCCCACTCCTCACCTTGTTATGATGTCTGGCGTGCTCTCCGTCCTGCCTTCTGTGCAGGGGCGCGTAGTCTTCTGCGGGTTGAAGCAACCGAGTTAACTTCACTGGTGCTAACCCATTCAAGTGTCTTTAAGGAGGTAAGTCTGGTTATAGCAGTCTTTAAATGTCCTTGCTTTCCTTTCTTGCTAATAATGTCTTTTCTTGTTTGTTTCCCCTTAGGTGCACAGTGGTTCGGTGGATGCGCTACTTGGATCAGGCTCCTGCCAGGATGATGGACGCAGGAGCGTATGATGGATGGTAGGTTAAGCACGTAGTGCAGCGCGGTAATGTCTTTTCTTGCTAACCTGTATTCTTTATTCCTTTTCAGGTCACGATGGTCTTTCTGGGCGTGTGAAGATTTCCAGAGCGGAACTAGTCAAGAAATGCCCAGCCAAGTGAGGATTTTGTGATTATTGCCGTGAATGCCGTGAGTAACCTGTTTAACGTTGTCCTTCTTTCTCTCTCCCTCCAGGTGCTTCGTTCCGGTGCGAGCGGGGTGTCCTGATGATGCTGCCAACTGGATGTAAGACCGCGAGCAGCAGGAAATGACGGAAGGAAAGTTGCAGGTAAGCAGAGACTGCTAATGATGTTCTTTTGTCTCCTCTGCAGGTCCGCTATTCAAGGATCGTTGGGTGCTGGTCTCTGAACACGATGAGCGTCACGCTGCTGGCTGCAGAATAACGCGAAGCACCTTCTGTAGCTTGGGTGCGGTTGATTAGCCCTCTGTAAAGTAGTCCAGGTAAAGTAGTCCAGGCTACCACACCCTAAAACACTGCACCGCACAGTCTGGTTCCTAGGAACTAGACTGAAACGGTGCCTCCATGTTGGCTGCAGGCCTTCACAGGAAAAGTAGTCCCTTCAAGGTAAAGTCCCAATCTGAACATGAGCCTGGCGCCAGAAGCGCCAGGTCTTACTCCAGGAGATGATGATAATGCAAGGCCCTTGGGGCCCCAAATGAACCCTGAGTCCTGACCCTACCTGGCATGTGACCATGCCAGTGGGGTCTGTGTCACGGGTCGTGACACTTACCCCTGTCTTCCAAGACTACGTACCTCCATTTTTATCGTTCCCATTAATGTTTGCCTCTTCTAATGCTTGCATACCTCTATCATAACAATCCTTTTGACATTATGAACATGAAAATGATTACTCACCTTCAATTTTACTTCTGTTTTCTGTGGTTGTCTGAAATGGCCATGTTGTTATCTATTTTCTACTCTTTCCACACCTGTCGTACCTGTCTTGGGAAAAACAGCTAACTTTTGAAGACATTGTCTCTTACTACCTAATTCCTGCTGTTACTCACCTGGATCCTCTTACCTTTAGAGTTGATCAATTGTGTGTCCACACCCTTTTGGCGTGAACTAGTACTTACCTTTTTCTTTTTTCTCCCTAATTTAAGGCCATGCAGACAATTTCTTGTGCTTCCACGCAAGAGGTCCATAGCTTGTCTGTAAAATAAATCAAAATTGTTACAGGCACTCACAAGTTGTTTTTGCTTACTTCATCATATTTTCTTGAAATGGCTTGTGCGAGTTTCCTTTGTTTAATTCACCCAATTTTATCAGCCATACTCCTTTTCTTGGTCTTCATGGTCTCTTGATGCTTTTTTATTGCCCAACGCTCCTTTTTGCCGTTGGCCAGGAAACCTGATAGGTGCTGCTTTTCCAATGTTCTGATATTTTTTTTTTCTTGTCCATTTATGCTTTTGAGTTTATCCCTTATCCTTTTGTTCATTTGCCCAATTGTTCTTTTTCTCAACTTACTTTCATTTCAAGATAATCACTCATTTTCATTATTTCCTGATTTATTTATTTATTTATTTCCTTTCATTCCTGTAACCAATCCTTTTACGCTTCCTCCCCTCTTCTCTGACCCTATCTTCTTACTTTTCCCTTTATTTCTACGTTCATCTGTCCTTTGAACTTCCTCATCCCTTCTTTCACGTACCCTTTGCTTTCCTTCTAACCTTTGCTGTTTCTGTCTGTCTCGTTCATAGGCTGCTCTCTGGTTTGCGATAGAGCTACTTTTCTTGCTCTTCACGATATAGCTGTTCCCGCCTTGACCCATCTTTCCTTCTTATCTTTACGTCCCTTAACTCCTTCTCTTTCTTCTTTCTCTGTGCCTCATCTAACGTCTCTCTGTCTCACATCATCACCTCCTTTTACTATCGAGTTTCAACAATATCTATCCTCCCATCCATTCGTCCTTTGCGAATGCTATCTCACCAGTTCTGTCTTCATTTCCTTTCCAATTCTTTCCCTATCTCTCCTTATCGAGAGGTGCACTAATCTGTGCCTGATCCTTCCCTTGATCATTGCGTCTTTCCTTGTCTTCGGACCTCGTCTCTCCTCGGGCCTTCGGAGGTTGGGATTCTTGTCTTTTATTCTTCCCTTGATTTCTTTCACTACTGTGCGTAGGTGACTCATATGAGGGGTTGCTGTACCCTGTGGCTGCCTTAAGCTCTCGTAGTGGGTGGAGTTCATCAGGCTTACTTCCCTCGGTTCCTGTTTCAGGTGGGGCAGGCGTCGCTGTAGGCGTCTCACCCCCCTCAGTGCATATTATTTTTGCAACCAAGCTGCTCGAGGCTCTTCCTCCTTTCCTTGTTCTTATATTTTTACAATTTAAGAACAGCATAGCGTTTTCTAACTCTTTGCTTATATATGCGACATGCAAGTAAGTTGCCATGCGTTGTAAGACAGCTTTAGATGAAGACTCAATTTGTGGCCGTGGCATGAACATCTTGTGGGCGTACCTTTAACCTACTCCTCCTATTGGAGTAATGTTTTCCAGGCTTAGCTCTTGTTTCTAACGATATTCTTATGTGAGTCCAACACTCCCATTACTATGAGCGAGCACCAAATCCTGCAAACTCCAATCCAATCTCTTCCCGTCAAATTATTTATACCACCAATTTACTCAAGAACATCAATCTGTGTGCGATTCCCTCTCAACTATAGAATCGCATAAAAACCCTTACCCGATTTCAACCAACAAGGAGACAAAATTCCTTACATGTGCCATACAACAGGACATGTATGACAGGCACTTGACAGACTAAACAAACACCAGCTGGACACACATACACCTGCCTTCTAATCAACACCCCGACATGGGGTTTAAACAAACCCCTTTTATGACGTCTTTAATCGTCATAGTAGCCTAATTTTTCCCTATTATGTGGGACTATGAGTTCACATTTCTTCTGACCGCTGTATTAAAGCGCAGGAACAAGGCAAATCCTCTTACTTTTTCTCTCGGGTGCCCTCCCGGTAACCTTACTTTTTCTCTCGGGTGTCCTCCCGGTAACCTTACTTTTTCTCTCGGATGTCCTCCCGGTAACCTTACTTTTTCTCTCGGGTGTCCAACCGGTAACCTTACTTTTTCTCTCGGGTGCCCCCCGGCAACCTTTCATTTTTCTCTCAGGTGCCCCCCGGTAACCTTTGGTTTTTCTCTCGGGTGCCCCCGCCCTGGTAACCTCTCACTTGAACCACTACTGTCCTTCATGATTCTTATTTCATTCTGCTTGCTCTTCAATTATTTGCCATATTTCCCTATGTTATGGCTGCCTTTACTTTCCTGGAGGTCATCTGTCTCTACCTCTTGTTTGCAAGCATTCATACATTTGCTGCCTGCGCCTGAACTTCATTATCTCTCTGCCAGGTCATACCGCTGGCTATATTTACCACGCTGCAAAATAATAAAAATCTTTTACTTCTCACTTACCCAATCTCATTGTTCTTTTGCCGCTATCATGCCTTCAAAATTGCTTGTGTTTAACTAGGGCATGTCCTAAATAACATGCTTTCCTTGGTTCTCTGAACACTGTCATCATGCTTTCACGCTTTGTCATTCAAACCTTCTTTATCCTATAATACCTGGATCACAACTGATCGTCTCCAATCACACAAGGGTTTTCCCCATTTAATAAAAAATGTTCTCCACTCTGGCCGTCAAGGCCTCAAAATTATAAAATTCCACCCCTGGTATGACTCCATGCAAACTGTCCTACCACTCACGGTGGAGCTCCTGGAAAAAGGCTTTTAGGAGCACCCCAAAACCCCCTCACTACATTTGTGCTATCCTCAAAATTCCCCAAAAGCAGGTCGCAGATTACCCAGTAACCTCCTCCAATTTCAGGGGGCATTCTAAGTCAAAAATGATAGAAAACATGAATGGCAGTAGACCATTCAGCTACAGGGCAATGCCTGCTCCTGCCTGCGCGTTGGTTTAAAGCCCCATGTAAAATCACTTGCTTCCCATCTCATGAAGTTTATCACTACCTCTTTTAACTCTAACATTATTTCTGTAGCTGTAAAATAACCCTTGTTCATGTCATGCCAGGTTTATACTCTGTTTTGTTGCACTTATCGTTTGAGTGCCATTGCAGGGACGTCATTTGGGGGTCGCCAGGGGTCGCAGTTGCAACCCCCGAGGTATCCCTTGTTGCCCCGTGGTCTCCCTTGGTACCCTATAATAAAAAATGTTTAAAACCTTTCCTACAGTGATGTCATCGGAGGTCATGGGTCATGAGATGTCACTTCCGCTACCTCTATCATTTTGTTGGAGTGACGTCCCTGTGTCATTCACTACCACATATGCTAATGCCACAGGCCCTTTTCCTTTCTCCGTCATACTTACAAAACCTGCTCATTCATTTCTCGTGCCATTATCAGTGTTAAAGTGTATTGCTACACTGCCATCCTTACAGGCATTTTATCAAAATCCTCACAGGCTCTAAAAAGCAGAGTGCTGCAGTGTGCAACTCCCAGTATTCTTTGAAGGAATACACATGACTTTGCGCCAGACGAGCTGCTCACTGGGTACCCATGGAGGAAAGGCTTATTTTTAAAATCATGAATGTATGTCTCACACGGCGCTAGTATATTTAACTGATGCTGTTACTACGGTCAGTTCAGCCCAGTGGCGGCAGGTGACTTTGAAAGTAGGTGGGGCGTACATATCTTGGTGGGAATTTGGGAGCAAGCTAGGCCAACTCACACCAATCAGTGCGCCAGTGGCTTCTCCCCCTGCAAGAAATTTTGGAAAAAAGGCTTCCAAATGTGCAATTTACTGTCCAAACCCACAGAAATATGACATAACAAATCCTGGCCTAATTATGAGTAATGCATACGAATACAATTTTCTACAATGAAGCACCTATCAACACCACCAAAGGCAGTTCACAAAAATGGGAACGCTGTGCTTCTGCCATATAACGCACATACACAATAGACTTAACAAAAATCCACATATCAGAAATACAAAGCGATAGCTGAGCCAAGGTGTCACCAAACAAAGGATATGAAAGCCAAGTTTCCAAAAAGCACACCATTGAGTAACCTGTATGAGGCTGGTGGCATCCACAGATATGCACAGACACAGACTCTGCCCTTTGAAGGATCTCTGCCAGCCCAGAAAGGGGTTGAGAGCGAAGAGACCGCTAGATGAAACTATAACCTCCATTCTCTAGCTCTTTCAGAGCCACACATGCTATAGAAAGCAGCAACACACTGACTGCCATATTCCATTTTGCCTAAGTTGCTGGCAGTCCTGCATGTATGTGCCACTGGGACTGCTGGCGCAATGACCCAGCTAATATCTTATGTGATGCTCAGCCAGGGCCAGGTTGCCTACCTGCACCAGGCTGCTTGCCACCCCACAACACAAAGGAATAGAAATGAAGCTAAGACCTGTTTCATTGTCATCACTGGCTCCCCTATTGGGTGCGCAGGATGGTCATACACAGCCTTGAATTCCCCCTCCCCATGCAAGGAATTAAATCCCAATTTAACAAGCCAATCAGGCGCGCTCACCCTGCAAACTCAGTGTTAAAATTCAGCACTACTGCTAGCATTCTGTCTCCATACAGCACTTAACGATATATAAACACATACACAAGCGTCGATGCAGGGCCTACTTAGATGAGAAGCTTGCATACAATACGAGAGGCAAGCACTTCTTAAATCCTGAGCTACCACCCAGTGCTCATGCTCATGGACTCCTTGTCATCAGCTGCTGTCCCCATTAACCAAAGGAGCTAATGCCACAGGACTAAACTCCCCCGTCTTGTCCCCAACCCATGGAATGCTTTCTCTAGCGAACTTAGAGTGGCACCATCCCTACACATTTCTCGCAAAACTCTCAACCCTACTTTGGTTACCTACCTCTATCAGTTCCCCCAGCGGTGTCTGTACTCATCCCCCTTTGCTAAATTAACCTCTATGTTGTGTTTTACTTAATATCTACTCTATCCAGTGTGAGCTTAACATGCAGCTCATTCATAGTAATTACAATATATATCTATTTGTCCTATGGCTACGGGCGAAGCTTCGCCGTGCAGCCCCTGGTGTATGCCATTTTATTGTAATCTGCAAGCCCCTTCCTTTTAATAGGACCACGATGCCTACGGGCTTCTGTGTGCTCCATGCTACTTGGAATTGCTCACTCCTTTCCAGACTGCAATAGGCACCAGGGACGTTTTTATGGGAGGGCAAATAGGGAACCCGCCCAGGACCCCCCACAATGCTGCCCGATCTAAAGTAAGGTTCCCTTTTTCATCAGGCTTAAATAGCGCATGCCAGGACATTTTTTTGTTGCATCCTGCTGACATTCTAAACCCCTTGCCTGTCTTTATTGACAAGTACATTCTGCCTTGATCAATTAATGATGCAATGCTGTTTGTTTTCCACTGTGGAATACATAGTTTGGGTAACACGATCCTTGTAGCGTTATCTCCCCTTTGTGGGAATGTTGCTGATCGTGTGCAATAGCCAAAGTTGAAATCCATATTCATCCACGATGGTTCAGAAGTTGGCTCAGTGTGTTAAGCACTCATTGCAGAGATATGTGTTCATATGAAAGATTAGATGGGCACATCCCAGTAAGACTGGCTGAACCGTCTTTAAATCTGAAGTTCAAAAGCATACCTGCATATTTACTTGGTTTTTGCAGCACAAGCGGCGCTATTAACAGCACTGTTCCTGCACCAGATAGGGGTTGAAATTAGTTTATTCAGATGGGCATTCTTAAATCCTAAGCGATCCCTTCAAAAGATGTGCATAAACTATTTGTCCAAGAGGTGAATAAATATGCAAATTCAAGACTGTGCAGCCAAAGTGTTCATGTTTGTATCCTGGCTTTGCCAGCAGATGACACAGTGATCCTGGTCAAATCATATAGGATCCCTTGCATTACTGTACTGTCTTCTGTGAGGATTTACCTACCTGCATGCTGGTACTCCCCTTGATAATGGGGAAATAGATGCTGGGATCATTCTCACGTTGTATAACATCCTTCTGTAACATTTTGGTTTAAAAATTGGCAGGTTTGGAAATGCGGTTTGCGTACTTTGCAAGTCAGTTTTATAAAATTTGATCATTTTAGTGAATGTTAAGAGCTGGGAGAGGAAGTGCTCAAATGCAGGAATTGCAATATTGAGACAAATCCCAACTTTTACCCCCTAAACACTTTGTGATTCTGGGCATCTCATTTACTCTTTTATTGCCTAACATTTCTGAATTGCCAGCCCTTAAACCTTTCAAAACCGTCAGCCCTTCAGGGTGATTTTCTTCTCAGGGTATGTTTTTCATTGAAGCACCCCTCATAGTTTCATTGGCTATGAGGTTGTTTCCACTATGATAGTGAGCATTGATATATTGCACACTACAGGCACTTGTCCCCTTGATCTCTAATGGCAACGCAATTTGAAAACCATGTCCCACTCCTACTCTCAGCCTGCCTGGATAGAGACACCTTCCTGGCAGCTTCTAATCTGCCTTCACTATTTATGTTGTGTTATGTACGGCTTTCTCCTTCTTTTATGGTCTATTCTATCCATGCTTGAGCACTTTTGCATTCTCTGAGGCAGCTAATGTAAGTTCTCTGCCTATTCTGGGTTGCATGTATCTTTTCACATAGAGTCCTACATTAATACTGCAGGCTGCATACTTTCCCGGATGCTAAAAGGTATCTTGTTTCTATACTAGAAGAGAAGTAACCTCTTAGTAGATTGGTAATGTGGGCCTTCAAATGCTTCTTGTTTCTCATTCTGATTAGAGCAGGAATGGAGAGGGTAGGAGACTCAAAAGGGCGTAAACATGCTTATCTTGAATGCTGCACGGCAGCATAAGTATGTCTCACAGAGATTAAGACCTCTAGGCAATACTGAATATTCCATACAGATGCCTCTCATAAGACAGGGGAAACGCGCACAGGCTATCGGTAAATTAATGCATTTCTTTGTCAAACCCATTGGCAAATACGCAAGAATGTCTTTTTGCCCATGCCCCTTCATACTTATCAGAATGCATCATTCTTGTTGGCCCATCAGTCCCTTCTTGTCAGTCCTATATATATTTCTGCCTTTAAAAATTCACAACTGGGGGCCTAACCTTAGTCATTCGACTCCTAAAGCTGGCATGCCCGCCCATCAGTACTAAAAATAAAATAATCTTGCATTGCTTTCCTCAACAGACTAGAAGCTTTAATATACAATCAAGCCCCTACCTACTTTAATTCACTTTATTTTCAAAAAGAGATGCAATGTAAAAGACACATTCACTCGAGCATTCTCCAAATCACTGAAATAACCTCACAATTACATCGGCTGTTAGCGTGTCCACCACGAGTCATAATGAAAAAATGTAATGACCCAGCCAGATCTGAGCCCTGCATTTACCAGCCATCCCACGGAAATATTTAGCTGCTGTTCTCATTAATAAATATCCCCTTACCGCTTCGTTATTACATGGGTAAGCCGTAACTGCACTTTTGAATTCCTCCTGTTTCTAAATGTGGGCCTCTTATTCCATAATTTGCAACAATGCTCAGAATGATTCTTTGCATTCTGCGATCTGCATTGCACACCCTGTTTTCTAATGAAACACAGTCTGTCTTTTACAATACTTGTTTGTGTGCAATTAATACAACCTTGCAAGGCGCACATGGAGCTTTCGCATTGCTATCTCAATGGCTGCTATTTGCACATTCCTTTCTTGTTAGATCACCGTGTTCACTCTCGTGGGCTCTAATGAGGGGCCTGTTTTATTTCTCTTGTCAACCCCCTTTACACATTAGTTATCAACTGTATTTTTCCAAACAGCTGCTCTGATGTTAAAACCTAAAAAACCCACTATCTTTAATCACTACTTGAAACCTCATACAAACATTCTAACAAAACCAGCTTATAATACATATTTCAGATCAACATCTTTTGAATTTAGCCACACATGCTCCCTCGATTACATTTCACTAAACTGTGTGTTTGCTTTAAAAGTCTTGCAATCATTCCTTGTGTTTTACACACTTCACAGGCTCACAGGTTCTAGTCCTAACCGGACCTCCTTTACACTTCAAAGTTGAAAGCATTACCACACGGTACATTCCTTTCGCTCAGCACGCGCTTAAGACACGAGAACAGCACTTCTATAAATCACTATAACTCAGCCTTTTTAATGCGAAAATCTATCGTTCTTAGCACAATTTATTAGTTATCTTGCCTGCTACATGGAAATTATAAATTTAACTCCATAGCTGCCGTGTGAATTTTTTGTGTTGGTTTATAGTGCAACAGCTTTTTGCTCTTATCACAGGGCTGTTTAACTCTTTTTGGGGTGAAATCACCACAAATTTGTGTGCTTTAAATCATTACATCTGATCACCTATCTTAATGTAATTTTTTTCGCAATTTCAAAACCTTGGCTTGATGCCAATTTTTTAATTTTATTTAGCTTAAAATATCCTTTTTATACTAATTCCAATATTTTTGCAGTGCACATGCAGTTATGCCATAAAATAAATCACATGAACAGCCGTAACATACAACAATTAGACACATAACATAACATGACGTGACAAAGTCAGACGCGATCTGGTCGGCTGCATGTGAGCCCCTCATGAATATTTTACTCTTGTTATTGATTTTTAAATGCAGTTAATGTTTTTGGTTTGTTCCCAAATCTGGACTGCCATTGTTCTCTTTCCCTGAAAAACCACCATATATATATAAATGCCAAAAAAACTGCGGCTAGATTCTTAAATCGAGGCTATAAGAAAACAGTTATCAACAAAGCCTACGATCAAACCTGCAAGAAAACCTGAGATGATTCTAGCCAAAAGAAATACAATCAAAAATTCAATAAAGGATCAATCACATGAAGATTGCGCACTCAGATTCATTACCACTTTCAATTCTGGAGCAAAAGAAATCAAACAAATTTTAAAGAAACATTGGCATCTCTTGAAAAGAGACCAGGACATTACTCCATATTTGCCAACACATGCCACCATGACATACAGAAAACCACCTTCGATACAAAGTAAACTATCACTGAGTATGTTCCGATCGCCCAAACAAAGTACCAACACCTGGCTACCCACCGAAATTTCGGGTTTTTTTACTTGTGCTAAATGTAAAGCATGTCGTCATGGGATAAATATGAAAATATTCCTACATCCTCGGACCAAAAAAGAAGTTAAAATCAAACAAGATCTGAGATGTTTTACACAATTTGCCATTTATGTGATTATTTGTTCCTGCAATTTATGGTATGTAGGTAGCACCAAACTAGAAGCCAGGCTAAGAATATTGCAACATCTATGGGCAATCAAAAATCATGATATGTCTTATCCACTTGCTAAACATTTTAAAGAAGTACATCAAAATGACATCAGTTATTTCAAGTATTTCGTTATTGACTCAGCCACAAGCCACCCAAGAGGAGGGGACAGACTACGAACACTTAGACAAATGGAATCCAGATATATAGTAGATTTCAACACCAAGTATCCGGGAGGTCACAATCGTGACGAGGAATTATATGTATTTTTGGGATCCTAAACATTTAAAGACTTAAAATCTCGATCACTTATAGACCTAAGCCCTTCCGAATTTTTTTGAATTTTTTCGCATTTTTTCATTTTTTCAATTTTTCCAAATTTTTTGCAATTTTTCTAATTTTTCTAATTTTTCTAATTTTTCCAATTTTTCTCACGTTTTTGCATCTCTGAAAATTCGATATATATTATTTGCAATTTTTGTATATCTTGTCTATTTGGTGGATATGTATAATGGGGAAAAAAAGGTTCTTAGAAAATTGAGATTAATTTGGACGCCTATGCATCCCTATACTGTCTTTTATGCAAGCAGTTTTTCACTTTGATTGTGTGTTGTTTCATATCACCAATCATTTTAAATTAGCAACTTAGTTCAGGGAGAGGATGTTTTATCTTTAGTTCTATCTAGTGCTGTTTTTATCAATATGTAAAGTGCATTTATCATTTAGTTGTGAAATGTATTGCGAGTTCCCTCAAAACAATGTGCATTAATCATAGAATTGTTTTAAATGTAATCGATGGATTTCAAGTATGGGAGAAGGCAATATTTTAAATGTTAAAAATATTATGCCTCATGCCCCACATCCACTAAAAATAACTTTCTAGCATAAAACACCAACACATGAATGTGCCATCCTACACTATGCACCTTAAATCGTTTGCACTTGAATTATAAGGAGTAATTTTAACATATAACATCAAGCAACTTAACTCTTTTTTTAAAAAAATGTTTCAAAACTCTTTTCATAATATGTTCGTACAACAATTTTAGAAGGTAATATTTATTCTTGCATTTGCATAAATTACTTTTTACTACCTTGCTAAATAGACAGGTTGGTATAGTCACAACATATAGGCGCCCGCAAGGGTAACACACTGCCTATATGTACATATTAGACCACCTATATGTTTCATTAAGGACATTCATAATATATACCATGGATTGTATGTCTCTTCCAATGTATAGTTATGCATAGTGATTCGACCAATATGTGAGGCACCAGCAAGGGTTATATACAGCCTCATGTCACAGCATCTGGGCGCCCGCGAGGGTAACACACTGCCCATTAATATCAACATTTTTTGAAACGTATGATATACAGAGATCAGAGTAGGATAGAATACATATTAGAGGCACCCGCAAGGGTTAAGTACCGCCTCTAGATTTAATTCCCTATCACTTGCGATTTTGCAATATGCACTTTATACTATGCACTTTATTGATAGCACTCAGCACTTTATCAAACAACCGTTTTTCAATGTTTACAAAGCATGCAGCACTTTATTAGCTATACAACACCTGCATATCTCAATTTTGATATCTGCAACATATATGTTGGAATATAATCTTTTGAGAGCACACTTCAATTCATGTTGAGACAATGTGTCAGCCCACTTGGGCCGAATTCAACATACCCAGCACAATAGAAAACGGTGTACGATTGTCTTACCCAATTTTATTGACATTGGCAAATACCTAGATGAAACCACATGATTTAATATCAGTGATTCAATATCAGCAATCTCAGGCTTTCTGTCCATCCCTTACCCACTTGGGACATTTGGTGTGATTAAACAAACATGTTTCAAACCGCTACACTGTCTATGAAAATGCCGTGTCTCTTTTAAATGCACTGAATTGTGTTGCTATGTAGGTTCCAACATGGCTGCATTTTTGCCTACTACTTGTTACCTTATCTTAGTGCAAAACATTGAAAAAGGACTCATATACTTGTCTATATAATACCAGAGTCCTCTCTCTATGTCACTTACCTGACGAAGCCCGAGTAGGGTGAAACGCGTCGTTCCTTCTTGCACCTAGGACCGTTGTTGCCTCCTTTGTCCATGTATCTTAAACAATAAAGGACACTTTGATTGCACGGAATACAAATCTGCGTGTGGATTTATTGAAGACATTCAGCCTTTCACTTCGATCACAGCCGGAGTGCCGATGTAATCCGGATTGGTTCCCAGTCCTTTTTTTCTACATATAAATATATATATATGATCCCCTTTCTGTTATATTGTCCTTCCTCCCCGTGTCCCTGTCTCTATCGACTAGGACAGTTGCAGTCTGCCCTATCCCTAAATCATAGCAATTTTCCAGTTTCTTCACTCACCTTTTTGTTCTCCCGACCCTCGCGATCACCGGTTTTCGTCTGGTCAGCTGCCCGTAGGAATGGGAATGGAGATGTTTATACAAAAACGGGTCCCTTCAGGCCCCGACTGCAGTCTCAACTACACTACCATTGTCTACGGGCAGCTTCACAGTATACTCAGCCCGTAATGGCGAAGGGCTTGTGATATTGCCGAAGACCTAGAGTTACTTTGTGTCAACGGCCATTAGGTGTCTTATTTTAATCAATAATTGATGGTCAAAAACCATCCTCACGCTACCAAGTGTACAGGAGGGCGTAGCATCCTCTGACGGGCCCATAGGTCAGAGCTCACCCTCATGTGTCTGTAAGACAAGATAGCTGCACCTTGAGGAGGTTGGGGTGCAGGATTCACATACTCCAACACCAGTAAATAAGGACAACTCAATGATTCAGCCCAGAGACTGTTAAGTACACCAAGTTTTTATTTCAAGCCATTGCTGACACAGTGCACACCCAGCGTCGTGGTCAAGTTCATGGACTCAACCACCCCCAGCTCCACTCAGAGCTCACTCTTATAGCAAAAATGAGAGGGAGCATTCTGCCCCCACCTTCCCTACACAGTCTAGGCAACCTCATTGTTAGAATAAGCTCACTGGGTAATTATTTTTTAATTTAACTAACCCTTCAAAATGAAATACTCTCTAGCATGCATTTCTGACTTTTTTCTTCGGTGCACTGCTCAATTATAATTGGTGCAGCTGGGCCCTTCAGATAAGATTCCAGACAAGGCCTAATTAAAAGTCTGGGTTCTGCCCATTCGTCAAGTTTCTGAAAGCATGGTGTCCTTGAATGTCTCAACTTTAAAATTACCTCATCCTACACACTTTGGGCACTACTTAATTTCTTCTCATTTTAGCCACATTTTCGGTTACATGCAGTTTCAATAAAGGCATTTGGCAGCGCTATTTTCTGTCTGTGTACAGAAAATCTTATTGTCCATTCTGTGCCTTGCAACCTTATCACACCTTGATAAGGACATTTTCATTTTCGACCTTATAAACACGATGTCCTTTGAATACTAGTATATATTAACATTATGAATACCATTTTCACATAATTACAATATCAAATTAGTCCATACGAATTTCTCTGCTTAGGTTTAAGTGGGGGGACTGCCCTCCACTTCATTTAGTTGTTGATTCAATATATCTTTAATTCGGGTCCTCCAGTACACTCCCCTGAATCAAAAGTTCTTTATTTGTAAAAAAACAACAACTTTGAACCTTATCCAATATCTAGTCTCCTTAATATTTATCTAAAACGTCTTAACAGTGCCCCCATATAGAAAGCAACCTGATTGTCAAAAACTCCAACCCCTAATCCCCTCTAATGTGTAGAACAGCAATAATACCAATGTATGCATGATGCTTGTAGAACCATCACTGATGCCGACCTTCTCTTGGTCCCCCACAGGCTCAGATCCTGACAGCGAGGCCTGGGATGCAGCGGCCCAGGCAACAACTCCCTGGAAGAAGGCCAGGGGCAGGGCTTCAACATCAAAAGGGCCAGGCAAGTCACGACTGCCACAGAAGGGGAAGGCAGCACAGGATGCCACGTCACTGGTGCAGCTAAGGGCCACTGCTACAGCAACAGTCCCCACAACATCTGTGTCCCCTGCACAGGAACCAGTGGCTGATGGGGCCCTTTCAGCTGCCAACAGCTCTGTTGGGGAGGTGGCAGCTACGGCACCCCAGACCGATGAGGATGTGCAGAGCCAAGGCAGATGTGTGTCCCTGTGGAGGATGACTCATCTGACTTACCTGCCACACCCAGTCCCCCACCATCACCCCAGTTCACACCATTGTGCTCCACCAATGACCGCACACAGGAGCAGTATGGAGGGGAGCCAGGGAAAGGGAGCATGAGCCCCACAGAGGAGCCACACGATTTTGGAAATTTACCACATGCAGCATCCACCTCCACTGGTCTCCGAGATTGGGTGCAGCAAATGGCACATACAGTGCAGCACCAGGAGGAGCCGACAGGCCTAGTCAGGCAGTTTGTAACGGACGGTGCCCAGGCAAGGCAGGAGGGGCGGGACAACACTGCATCCCTGAGACAGGCCATTGAGGCCAGCACTACTCGTATCTGTGAGGAGGTGTCTGCTCTGAGGCAGGTCCTTTCCAACATAGCGGATGCCTTGGAGGCAGAGCGTCCTGCCCCGAGACTGGAGCAAGCGGGCACGGCATCTTCATCGAGCTCCACTCAGACCAGCCCCCTTTGCAGGTCTGCGCGTACCTTGCGGCACTCAGACATGCCGTCACCAGATGCAGGAAGTGGACAAAAGTAGATGGGGCAGCCTGATAATGGCAATTGGCGCAGAAACCTTAGGCATTTGCTTGGACTCCATGTGTGGGAGAGGGAGGGGGGAGAGGGTGTGTGGGGAGTTGTGGGGGGTGGAGAGGGTGGGGTGGGTGTGTGGGGGAGTAGTGGAGGAGTCAGAGGGGGGAGAGGGTGTGTGGGGAGTTGTGGGGAAACGGAGAGGGGGACATGGAGGGCATGAGCACTGTTCACTATTTTACTGTTTAATACACCTGTTGTGTACCAGAAAAAATACTTGAGTGGACATTCATTATTTTATATGTGTCATTTATTGGTCTACAGTGCATAGTGTACATGTATTCCCACAACCAGTGCCCTCAGTCCCACTTTCATGGCACCCTCTGCACCCATGTGTCTTAGAAATATTGGCCAATCACAGACTGGCGCACAGCACGTCCCTCCTGTGCATCTGCACCGCAATGATGTGCGCCCACATCTTCTTCTTCCTCTTCATCATCACCTGGTGGTTGCAGTGCAATGTCAGGGGCAGGGGCACGTTCCGTCGGATACACATTTTGTGCAGCATGACACATGCCATGATGATCTTGGCCACCTTCTCATGCCTGTAGAGGAGTGCCCCACCCGACCGGCTGAGGCAGCGAAAACGTGCCTTCAACAGGACAAAGGTCTGCTCGATGACCACTCGGGTACGGGTATGGGAACGATTGTCGTGCTCTTCGTGCCTGTTCTGTGGGTTCCGGACAGGGGTGAGGAGCCACGTCTTCAGGGGATAGCCACTATCGCCTGCATGGGTGCAAAATAAGGTATGTGTTAGTCAATTCATGATGGACTGCTGTAGTTATCACACATGCCTGCAGATATTTGTTGGTCACATGCACATGTCCCTGGTTGTATGCACAAATTTTACCTTGCCTCAATGTGTGCTGTGCCATGGTCTTATGGTGTGGATTGCGTCTTCAAGATGATACACGGTGTACACTGACCTTGATGTTGCTCATGCATTGTGGACGCATACCGCTGTGTGTTATATATGTGATGTGTAGTGTTCTGTATGATTTGCTTACTGGCAGCATTGGCAGTAGTCTCTGCATTATTTGGCATTCTGCGCTGATTATTCCCATGGTGACATGGTGCACTACTATGGTGGTGGACCTATGACAAGCAGTGGATTCCCTTGGTGATTTTGTTTTGTGCACTCTCATGGATGCTTGTTCTGTGTAGTGATTTGATGCTGACATTTACACTGTGTATACTCACAGCATGTTGCTGGATTATGTTACGCAGGGTGAGGTCTGATGATGGGAGGTGCACATGTTGTGGGATATGGGGAGGTTGAAAGTTTGGCATGTTGTGATTGGTGTGCAGCTTCCTTCATTGCTATGGGGATTGGTTGTCAGGTTCAGTTTGGGATGCTATGGGGCACAGTGTTGTGGGATGTGGACATAGTGCAGTCCCCACAACAATGACACCATGATGGTGTGTGCATCTCTCCCCCCCATTTCACTTCCATGTGCCTGTAATGCAACCTGTCATGTAACTTACCAAATAGCCAGGCACGTCGTCCTGCATGTCGCTCCATGTAGCGTGATAGCGTGGCGTTCTGCAGGATCATTGAGTTATGAGTTGATCCTGGAAATTGGGCACAACAATGTGTGATGATCTTGCTGGAGTCACATACTATCTGTACATTGATTGAGTGATATAGTTTACGATTGCGGTACACCACCTCCGTTGCATGCGAAACCACCAATTCCACATGGGTGCAGTCAAGTGCACCAATACAATTTGGTATGCCTGCCAGTGCATGGAAGCCAACTTTCGTGTCAAATATCTCCTGGGCAGTCCGTGGTAGGGATATGTAGTTCCTTGCGTGCTTCAGGAGGGCATCCAGCACTTGGCTCAGCATGCGAGAAAATAAGGGTTGTGAAATGCCATGCATGTGCCCCACTGTGTGCTGGGAGGGGCCTGTGGCCAGGAAGTGGAGCACAGACACTACCTTTATTAGAGGTGGGATGGCGGTGCGTATTTCAATCATGCTGACGATGTCGTTGTGTATCATGTCCACAATGGTGGTGATGATGTCCCGGTCCAGACGGTACAGGGTGTGGATCTGCTCAGGGGTTAGGTTGAATGGACTGGCTCTGATGCGAGGGATTGGGTGCTTGCCTTCGTGGTACCACTGGCTGCACTGGTGGGGCTTGCTCGCCCTGTCTCACCCTCCTTCTCCTCCTGCGTCTCCTCTGTGGTGCCTGTTGTTGTTGCTGGTGTAGCAATGCAAGCATGCCTTCCAGCCCCAGTATTGCTGCTACAAGTGGAATAATTTTGATGTGTTAAGGGGTGTGGTGTGTGGGTGTGCTCCTTTTGTGCTGGGCCAGACTCCATTGCCACCACCTGTGCTGATTGTGTGAACAAGTGGCAGTTGGGAACACAGCACATTGCTGTTTGCGGGTGGTTCGCGATGCCGGTATTGCCAGCATCCCGGTATCCATCATTACCGCCTTCATGATGCCGGTAATTGCATAGCCGCCTGACTTGTGATGTTCTCCTGTTAGTGCCTTCACGCTATTGCCGGGCCCAGGGGCAGCTAATACCGGGTTGTTGAGTCGGAATAGCCTGGAGCGGTATGTGGTGCCGGTAATCCCTTACCAGCATTGTTTTTCCATTACCTCGAACCTCGTAATGACGCCCAAGGTCTGAAAAAGGGAGCCGGGAGTCATACCAATCCCTTTTGAGGTAAATGCGAAGTGCTCATTCCCCTGGGCCAAGTCGGAGACCCAGGAGTATCTGAGGGGCAGGTGGGAAGACCCTTACCTCAGACTCCAAGGACGCTGTAGGTAAAAGGAAGGAAACACAACTGGAGAGGAAAGCAGTATGAAAGCCTGGGGTGTTTTGAGCAAGATACAATCTTGTCGCTCGACTGCATATAGTGAAAGACACGTTGGGTGAAAATGAGAAAGAGGATTCTGCTGATACAAAGTAACAGAGTAGTCGTGTGCAGGAGAACACGTTGTCGAAAGTCTCTGTAGATGAATAGGAAGCTCCTATGTTTAAAGAGGAGCAGTGTGCAGCGCTGAAAACCGAGGAAAATAGAAATCCAAAAGAGGGAGCTGTATGAAAACCGAAGTGGGAGCAAAATTCCAAAAAGTAAAAGAGAAGAGCCTTTCCACTAAACCAAGAATGCTGAGAAGCATTCTGGTGGCCCACAGGCAGGAGGTTGATACAGGAGGGCCACAAAGACCCTACAAGAAGAACATGAGAGCTCATACAAAGTAAGGCACCTGATTGTGCCACCTGTATTCGGTGGACCGCGCAGTCTGACAACTGCGCCATGATCACGGTAGCCCTCGCTGTGAAAGAGAGTTGCATGAACTACAGAGGCAGCAAACCAAAAGGTCTTGGTTCAGCGTGGTGAAGAGAGACCCACCAGGAACCAATAGAAGAGTGACATTTTCTAGCAGGACTTTGATAATTGAACTTTATTAGTTAACAGGAGGCAGCATTGAACAGTTGAGTCATTTTGAGTTGGAGAAGAATCAAGAGCGTCTAGCTCGGGGTGAGGGAAGCTGAGGGACCCGTTACAGAGGTGCATCCTGACAAGAAAAAGGTACTGTGAATTTTTGTCAAGCCAATCTGAGTTGCCAAGTGAATCCTGAGAACCTGTGGAAATTTACTTTGAACACTACCTGAGTGCCTTGAACTTGGTGAAGGGAGCTATGGAAAATCTCCATTGCCACCTTAACTTTACTTTGAACACCATTGAATTGGCAAAATCCCATTAACCCTGTTACTCTGTAGAAGTGAGGGCAAGCACAGTATTTTTCTTTTGACTGACAGACTTTAGAGTTAGGGCAAGTTAGGCATTTTCCCATCCTGACCAATGAAAATAAAGTTTTTGCAAATTTACCTATCTGTCTGTGTCATCCCTTAATACTGTGTCTTTTCTCACAAATGGTCTCAGAATTGGATGCAGATCAACCAAAACAAGTTGGGGGACACTAAAATATAAGAAGTTGAGTCAAAGAGCCTCAAGCCCGACTGTAGCCACAAAAGGCTTCATCAGGTTCGACATCTGTAATAGTCGAGAAGAAACTACCTCCACGGGAAAGAAGGTAGCTACCCACTAATGCGATCCTAATATCTCCTCCTGGGTGTTACATCAGGCTGGCTCCAAAGTCAGTACTCATCTCCAAATTTGGACTGGATGTCCTGGTTGGGGTTATTGACACAGACTTTAGAGGAGGCATAAAAGTTATGTTACAGAACCACAGGGAAAAGGTATTTAAAATGCAACCTGGGGACCAAATAGCCAGAGGGATACTTGAAAGAACCATGATTCTTGTACCGAAAGATGAATCTGAGAAAGGGGAGACTGAACGCTGTGACCTGGGTTTCGGGGAAGAAGATGAAAACTCCAATCCACCTGTAACTCCTAGACATAGCGAAGAAGAACTCCTTTCCCGGTTAGGACTTTGCCCAGAGCAACAACTCTTTATTAGCAGAGGCCTTCTTACAGGTATACCTGAACCTGAAGGAAGAGGAAAAGGAGGCCCTTTCTTTTTCTTGACACAGGGACACTTATAAAGAGGGGAAGCAATGGGGGAGGGCATGACAAAAACCAATCCAAGGAGCCATAAACAAGTAGTTCTTGAGATAGCCCACTCGCACTTAACGGCAGCCATTTGGGTCAAACAAAAACACTAGCCCACATAAGTTACAAATTTACTGGCCAGGGATACATGCAGACATCAAATCTTTTGTACAAGTATGTGACATTTGTCAACGGACCAGCACATATATTCCCTCACCAGCTCCTTTGAACCCATTGCCCATTATTGAGATGCCTTTTTCTAGGATTGGAATAGATATTATTGCTCCTCTTGAAGCCTCCAAATTGGGCAGCAAGTATGTGTTGGTGATAGTGGACTATGCCACAAGATACCCTGAGTCCTTCCCTTTAAGAACTAATACCACGCAGCAAATCTTAAAGCATGTACTCCTTTTTTTCTCCCTTCCATGAGAAATATTGACCAATCAGGGTACCAATTTCATCAGTAAACTCATGGGGGAGGTATTACAAATTACTGCGTTCCGGACCTCTGTGTACCATTCTCAAATGGATGGTCTTGTGGAACGATTCAATAAAACTCTTGATGTTTCGCTGGGCTCTCTTCGTAATTCGAAAACACCCCAAGCCTCTACCAAGTTTCCGTCTTTTGAATTATTATATATATTCAAGCTTTTGACCAGGTCAATCGGGAATTGCTCTGGGAGAAACTAGAAGATAAAGAATGCCCAAGAACAATTCTAGAACAAATACAAGCCTTGCATATGGAGACGTCAGTGTCAGTTCGTCTAAATCAACTGGGCACCCTCTCCAAACCTATACAAACATCTAGAGGAGTTAAACAGGGGTGCCCCTTGGCACCTACCTGTTTAATGCATACCTATGGGATTTTACGGATTCAGAGAACCTAGTTAGATCCTACCCACCTAAAATGGGAGGAGAAGTGATCTCTCGCCTGCTATACGCAGACGATTTAATCCTATTAGATCAAACACCAATAGGCCTGCAAAGGCAGTTGGATAACCTGAGCAGATATTTTGGAAAGAACAACTTGGAAATTAACACCACCAAAACCAAGATAATGTCTATCCAAAAAGCAAATAGACTGAACATCAACTTCACCTGGCATTTGGAAGGAGTAGAAATTCAGACTGTTTCTGATTCCAAATATCTAGGAGTGATCTTGAGTAACGATCAAATGGAACAAACAATGCAAGAACATGTCTGGGACAAGGTCAAAAAATTGACATCACAAGCCAAGGTAATTGAAAGAAAATTCTGTCGGTTTTCCATGAGGCCAATTCTCCAATACTACCGAGTTAAGGTGATCCCATCATTAACTTACGGAGTGGAGGCATACCTAAATCTACCAGAAAGACTTTGGTTGAAATTAGAAAGCCATTTCTGGAGAGAGTTATTAACTCTACCATCCTCTACACCTACCCCAATGCCAGTTATTAGAAGGGAATTATGCATTATATCTTTGCAAGCTGTGGTTGAGAGGAACAAACTGACGCTCTTCAGAAAGGTGATTATGCCTGATCGTCCATCAATCTTTAACACAATTCACAAGGAAATTTTTGGGGCAAACTCTAAAGCGCTAAAGAACTGGCGAGTTAACGCTAGTTTGACTCTACAAGAAATAGGATCCTCAGAAGACGAACTAGTGCTTAACCCAACAAAAGTGGCGACAAAGTTGGAAACTTGAGACTGGATAAAGACTCAAGACTTAGCAGGATCCTACAAACTGGCTGGCCATATAACTTCAGCTAGCAGAAAAATAAACTACACAGGGAAATACTTAGAGACTTCCCCAAATACGCAATATCATCAAACCTTCATGAGAGCCCGCCTCAACATTCTGACAACGAATGAAATACGAGCAATTAGAGGCACATCAGATTCAGATGGATGTCGGTTTTGTGGGAGAGTTGACCTTAAAGAATCCCTGAGACATCTTCTATTAAACTGTATTGGTCTCATGAAAGAAAGAAACATTCACATGATCCACATCTTTAAGGACCTTTACCACTATGAAGAAGAGAGTTGGTGGAATTGTCTAATGGAGGGCAACAACATCAGCGAAACCATTGCAGTAGTTCAATTTCTACATCACATTGACTTTTCAAAACCACAGAAATAGGTTTACACTTGAGCCCTGTAGGATTACAAATGGATAAACCCTATGTGAAAGCCCTTGGAGGTTGGGCAGGAAGTGCCCTCACTCTCTTCCCCCTACCTGGACTTTGCCTCCCTCTGGGTGGACAGGTTTGACGTATCAGGGCCAGGAAAAACCGACCAAATCTGTCAATAAACCCTGTGTCATGTGGAACTATGTGGAACTCCCAGGTGGTTCGCTTTTTAGTTATTATATGGGCGAGAGTCTCGTGATGTCTTAGACATGCTTAGGGAAACTTGGGAAGTGAGGGAAGAGGCCCCAATACCACTCTCACAAACAGCGAAAAGACTCAAAGTGCATATGGCTTCCGTTAGGACTCTGGTATAAACGTACATGGAAAAGACCCAACAACAGCAGACACTTTCTTATGATAAAAAGGTATTTTTAAGATCTTTTTCTATCAGCCAAAAAGTCATAGCACTGTTGCCAACCGCTGACAATAAGCTGGTTTCGAAATGGCATGGGCCATATGAGGTGGTGGAGCAGATGAGTCCTTGTAACTATCGAATATCTCAACCTGATCGCCACCAAAAGACACACATTTACCATGTAAATCTCCTGAAATCTCCTGAAAGAATGGAAGGAGAATTCCTCAGAGTCCCACGCCTCTATGTTTTCTTGTTTGGTACCTAAAGAAAAGGAAATACCCTTGATTCCCTCTGAATAACCAAAGCCAATCTCTCATGGATCTTATAAACCAATTCCCTGATGTGTCCTGTGAAAAACCCGGATGAGTGAAAGGCACCTACTATCACATCGATACACTAGCCGGTAAGGTAGTGTATTTAAGACCCTCAGGACTGCTTGAAGCCTGCAAGGAACTGGTGGTTAAAGAAGTGGAACAAATGCTCCAAGCTAACATTCAGCCTTCAACTAGCTCAGGGCCCTCTCCCATAGTACTGGTGGCTAAACCTGACCAGAGCTGGTGATTTTGTACAGATTTTAGGAAGGTAAACTCCATCTCCACCTTTGATGCTTACCCAATGCCACACATTGATGATCTTATAGATAGGCTGGGTAATTCTGTCTATTTGTCAACCATAGATCTTACAAAGGGATATTGGCAGTTTCCCTTACATGGACCTGGCAAGGAGAAGGAAAATGATGAAATACAGATTGACTACCTCTCTCTTTTAGTCTCATATGGATCCCAGGTCAGGGTTCAGGGCAACCTGTGTATTTCATTGACTTAGGTAATCGCTTAGTTGAGAGAAATTGCGCAACAACTGCAATTTATTACAAAATATCTATCTCTTTAATAGTCATAAAAATATCTTAAAAAACATTTCAGACATGATTATCAATCATACCATTCATTCGTCATTCATATATTCTAACAGGGGAGTGCTAAAACTGAGGAAAAAACTTTATGCATAACAGTTGTTCAATGTATGCAATTTAGACATTGGAAAAAGACATTAGATTTTCCGCTAATGGCGCTAGTAGTGCCATGACTAGCACCAACCTCGGAATGAGGGCCTTAGTCTTTGGTTTACATGGTGCTCCCGCCACGTTCCAAAGATGAATGGATTGAGTTTTAAAACCTTACTAAGATTTTTGCGGTGCATACATTGATGACATAATACATAGCAAAACCTGGGAAGACCTCCTATACCATCTGTATATCATCATGAGGGCCTTACGAAAAGAAGGATTTACTGCCAACCCCAGTCGGCCAAAAAATACTTGGGGTTCTTTGTGGGCAATGGGGGTGTCTAACCTCAGCAGGAAAAAATATGAGCTGTCCTTGAAACGCCTGCCCCGAAAACCAAAAAGGATTAAAGGGCCTTTCTGGGGCTAATTGGTTATTACTGCTGCTTCATTCCCAACTTCTCCAGTAAAAGGTTAACCGATAAATTAAGAAGCTAAAATGGGATAATGATGATGACATTTGTTATAACATTTTGAAACACACTTTGTGTCAAAGTCCCATTTTAAAAGTGGCAGATTTCTCTAACGAAGTTATCCTCCAAACCGACGCCTCCCTGGCATGGTTGGGTGCTGTCTTGTCTCAAAACCACGACGGGATGGAATACTCAATATTATACATTAGCAGGAAACTGTTCCCTGGAGAAAAGAACTATTCAGTTTTGGAGTTAGAGGCATTAGCAATAAAGTGGGACATCCTTCACCTTAAGTATTATCTATTGGGCAGGCGCTTCAGATCACTCCCCCTTCTTCTGGATTAGCCAAAGGAAGGAATTTAATCCTAGAGTCATGAGATGGTTTTTGGACTTACAACTGCACTGCTTCTCAGTCGAACATCGAAAGGGCTGAGAAAAAGGCAACGTTGACTTCCCTTCGAGGTTCCCTGGCAAGCAGACGGTCTCACATCGCATAGGGAAAGGGTATGTGAAAAATCTAAGGGTCTTTCCCAACCAACTCCCCGGGGGTCCTCTACACAAGTGGCCATGGGAGGGCCATCACTTTTGGATCCCAACCCTGGGGGTGGACAAGCGAGGGAAGATCACCTGGGTACAAGGCCCTCAGGAATTGGGGAGGGAATAGCCAGGGGTGAGACATGCTATCCCCCTTCCTTGATAGTGACCTACCCTATCCCCTCTCAGCCTTCATAGGATGTATTCAGGTGCACTCTTCTCTTTCCCACAAACATTACTTAAGTACTGTAAGGAAGGAGAGGAATTCAGGAGGAGTACAGACTTCCTATGAGAAACACCATTATAGTACTGAGTAGAAGATGCAGATCAAGGCACATCAACCTCTTAATTTTCTATGTCCCACTGACAAGGCAAGGCAGGCAATTGACAATAACCATGCACACCTGCACCCTGTCAGGTACTCAGGACAGTATAAAAGGCACCCAAGCACTCAGTGGTTGGAACGAGTTGGGAGGAGAGCTGTGGAGCCGTGGCTGCCCGAGACCAGCTGGGGAAATCCAGGATGCCGAGACACAGCGAGTTTGCATGAGGGAGTGCCCTTTAACAGCATGGCTAGAAGCCTGTCACCCCAGTTGCATTTCAAAGTCTTGAAAAGGGAACCAGGAGGCGTGCTAATCGCTTTTTAGGTGAATGCAGACCCAGGAGTGTCTGAGAGCCAGGTGGGAAGACCCTTACTTCAGACTGCAAGGGCGCTATCGGTAAAAGGAAGGAAACACAAGTGGAGAGGCAAGCAGTCTGAAAGCCTGGTGTGTTTTGAGCAAGATACAATCTTATCGCTCACCCCGTATAGTGAAAGACACATTGGGTGAAACTGACAAAGAGGATTCTGCTGATATAAAGTAACAGAGTGGTCGCGTAGAGGAGAACAAATTGTTGAAGGAAGCTCCTATGAATAAAGGGGAGCTGTGCGCAGCGCTAAAAAACGAAGAAAATAGAAATCCAAAAGGGGGAACATTGTGAAAACCGAAGTGGGAACAAAATTCCCAAACTAAAGGAGAAGAGACTTCCCAATAAACCAAGAGTGTTGAGAAGCATTGGGGTGGCACCCAGGCAGGAGGCTGATCCAGGTGGCCTGCAGAGACCTCACAACGGAGAACGTGAGAACTGAAACAAACTAAGTAACCCCATTGTGCGACCTGTAGTGGGTGGACCGTGTGGTCTGACAACTGTGCCACAACCAGGGGAGCCCTAGCAGTGAAAGAGAGTTGCATGAAGTACAGAGGTTCCAAACCAAAAGAACCTTGTTCAGAGTGGGGAAGGGAGTCCCAGCAGGAACCAAGAGAAGAGTGACATTTTCTAACAGGACTTTGTGAATTGAACTTCATTAGTTAACATGGTGCAGCTGAGTAATTTTGAGTTGGAAAATAATCAAGAGAGTCTGGCTCAGTCGAGGGAAGCCTGAGGGACCCGTTACAGAGGTGCATCTTGACAAGAAAAAGGTACTGTGAACTTTTGTCAAGCCAATCTGAGTTGTCAAGTGAATCTTGAGAACCTTTGGAACTCTACTTTGAGGACTACCTGAGTGCCTTGAACTTGGGGAAGGGAGTTGCAGAAGCGCTCCATTGTCACATTAACTTTACTTTGAACACTATTGACTTGGCCAAATCCCATACACCCTGTTACTCTGTAGAAGTGAGGGCAAGCATGGGTTTTGTCGCAGACAGTGTTTTTGTTTTGACTGACAGACTTGGACTTCCCTTCGTTTTTCTTGCATCAGGGAACACTCCCACCTTAGAGTTAGGGCAAGTTAGGTATGTTCCCATCCTGACCATTGAAAATAAAGGTTTTGAAAATCTACCTGTCTGTGCCATCTCATGATACCACGCCTTTCTCACAGTGGCTAAACTGGACTGCATTGCTGCAGCCAATCTGGTTACATTTTTCTGTCTCGGCAATGGTATTTTTTACTGGGCAAATATGTTAAAGAAACATGATAAGTGTTGTTATGTGGCTGGACTGGACTGCATTGCTGCAGCCAGCTTGGCTACGTTTTGTGCTTCTGGCATGGTATTTGTTACTAGGAATCAAAGTTAAAGCAAGCATAGTAAGTGTTGTTACATTGCTAGACTGGACTGCACTACTGGGTCTCAATTGACGCAGCTGTGTCCTTTTTCTTCATTGTCCCCTGCCACCATCTAATGGAAGTGGGGGACAACCCTGCAACCCCTGACCCTCACTACACTGACTAAAGCCAGCGGGGATACCCCCACAATCCCGCTTCCATTAGTCAGTGTAGTGGGGGGTGGGCATTTTAGTACGGCGCAAAGGCGCGGTAATGCCATGGTCACAGTGTTAGGGGCGACATGTTGGTACATTTCCGATGGAGGGCAACAGCCTCTTCCAGAAATATACTGTTCAATGAATTTGTGTCCTGGGCATACTTGTGTGAACGCTGTACCTAGACCCACGTTACTGCCATCCGTGGTGAGCACTGTGTCAGAGCTTGGGCAATGTGTTCCTGAATCTGCCTGAATTCTCCCTTGTGTGCAGCTGAGAGTGCACTTGGCTACGAAATTCTCAACACACTTCGTGTAATCATCTGCAAGCCCTAGGAACGAGCATAGGGCATCCTTGTCTTGTGGGGAAGGGGCACTGACTAGGCTTGGTTTTGAACAGGTGCTTTGGGCACTTATGGTGTTACCAAGATAGGCGACCCACTAGAAGACCTATTTAGATTTGTGTGGTGGGATAAGAGATATAGGATAAGTAAAATCAATTTAGTGGCCCCCTTGAGAGCGGTCAGAATGGGATTTCCTAATTTGGTCAGATATCACCAGGCGGATCACCTGCGCATAGTGGGGGAATGATGTATGGTGGAATCAGAGAAGCAATGGTGTGCAATGGACGTGGCTGCTGGTTGGAACATGCATCTGGTTGCCGAAATCAAGTAGGCCCCCTTTGCTTTATATCAACCCGGTTACACAGGCAACAATGGAAGTTTGGGATTAGACGGCACAAAAACTGGGGCTGACGACCTTTCCCTCCCCATTTACACCAGTATAGCACAAAAAGGAGTTTGGGCCAGGAAGGGAGGGTTCCTCCTTCTTGAAATGAAGGAGGACCAAAGGTTGGTATGTGAGTGACTTTCAGGAATGTAAAACGGAATTCTTTCTTGGGGAAGAGTTAGATTCCAGCACCTTCAAATCAGGCACTGGGTAATGCAGCCACACATTAGGTTGGGTGCCACGTGGTCTTTGTGCCCGTTTGAGAAACAAATGGTCGAGGCGGCCTCTCTGAGAGGGCTAATCATGAACATTTACAAGGTCCTAGTGCAGCAAATGACCACTATCTGAGACCATACATGGCTAGATGGGAGCGGTAGCTGGGAAGACCAATAAAAAGGAGAGAACTGGAGGAGGCAAAGGAAAACATGAAAAAGCCTACCACGTGCATACAATATAGGTAGACTAACTACAAACTACTAAACAGGGCATACAAGACCCCAGTGAGATTGGCCAAGATATCACCTCAGCAGACAGATAGGTGTTGGCGGGGTGTGGCAGTCAAGGAACACTGATACACATCTGGTGGGAATGCTTGAAGATACAGCCCTTCTGGAGGGAGGTCCACAGGAACATCATTGAGATAATTGGCAGCGATACACCATTGGACCCAGGAATTACGCTTCTTAACATGAAACTGCGAGGCAGGGGATTTTATACCTTAAATCCCTGTCACTTGGCGTCAAACCTGCTGTTGGCAGAAAAAGTGGTGATAGGGGCAGCTTGGAGGATGGTAGAGCGACCGCACATCACCACCTGGTGGCATAAAATATGGCTCATACTGGGGTAGGAAATAATCCTTGATAGGCTTGGAGACACTTTGCCGACCTTTTGCCAACACGTGGGAACAGATGATGAACATTCTTTCCAGAGTAAATAGTGTTCTGGCCTGCCATTGAGGCTCCAAACCCTGAATTTCCTAGATCTGGAATAGAAGGGAGAAGGTACATGCAGGGAGGAGGGGAAAGGAGGATGGAAAGCACAGAACCCCTGGAACGTGTTGATAGATCGCAGGATCCTGTTGTTTAGAGTTATTACTGCTGTCCCCCTGAGTTCCAGAGGGGAGGGTGAGAAGGGGGGACAAAGAGGGGGAAGTGTATTCCTCTGTGTCCTAAACAGATATTAAGTTGTCTTTGCAAAATGTAATGACTGGTTGAGGAGGAAGGGTGGGGCGGGGGTTTAAAGTAGTTTCACTGAAGTTTATGGTGTGGGGGGCATGTCGAAAGACGTTTTATCATTTTGTTTGAGCAACTGAAACTAATAAGAAGATTACAACACCATAAAAAAGAAACTGCCCACACCAGATCCATCAGGAATGATGGCCTGGCCCAACTGCATTAGAGCTGGAATACACTGAAGGTAGTATTTTGGAATGGGGCATGTGTACCAGGAAACTGCAATGAAGGGGACAGTCTTTAAGAAGCAATGGCACAGAAGGTCTAAAGCTTGGCAGAGCGGGCAAATGCTTTTCCACTATGCCAGTTTATTGTACATGCATGGGATCACATTGGGTTTTATTCTTTCTTTTGAGCCCAGGCAATATCACTTTTTACGCTTCATCAACCAAATGGTGATTTTGATGGTTGCCAGATGAGTGAGTGAGCTCCAGACTCTGTCTGTGAAACCGCCTTACCTATCTTTATTTACAGAGAAGGTTACCTTGAGGGTGAGAACCTCAATGCCAATGCAAGTAAATTAAGTCTCCCTCTCCTGGAGAATGTATTTGTTTGTGCCTTTTCTGCCTCCCAAACCCTTACAAAGTGGAAGAGTGCTTGAATTGGCTGGACCTCATCAGGGTCCTGACCTTCTATGTCTCTTGGACAAGAGACTTCCTGAAAGATGACCAGCTGCCTTAAAAATGCTCTACTGCGGCCAATACGTAGGTGCAGATGCACAGGGTAATTCCAAGAGAGGTATGGTTGCAAATTCTGACTTGCAGCCGGGTATTCCTATTCTAGGCATGTCCTAGCTGGCAACATGGCCATGCTGCCCACTTTTACCAAGCATAATTTCCTAGATTCTTTGCCAGGATAGGATGCATGACTTGGATCACTTGCTCCACCCCAAGTTGTTCAGGTGCTGGCGCCCTGCTCTCATTCCTCCTCCAATTCTGTACTGCTTTGGAAGTCTTGCAAAGATGCAAACACTGTGAGAGGAAGGTATCCAATAGAAGAATCATTACCTACGATCTGCAATATTCTTTCCGATAGATACGTATTTCTTTGACAGATTCCTCAGCAACCAACCCACCTACCCCTCCAACAGATTGCTTATAAGTAGTAGCAGTTCTGTGGTCCCTCTCCTCTGAGCCTGGTAGACAATTTGAGGAACTAATGAGATTTGGCCAGCTCTATATAAGTACCACAGATGTCATATCCCACATCCTGGGTGCCAATGGCACCAAGCGGAGCTGCAGTGCACCACCGTCAGACTGTTGAACATGTTTTGATGGGTTACCAGACATTTGGTCGAAAAAAATTGGTCGACTGGACAAATGGTCGAACCAATTTGGTCGAAAACCAAATGGTCGAATTTGTTTTTTTTTATTTTCACCCCTTTTTTTTTTTGGGGTCCCCCCCAACCCCCTTTTTTTTCTAAAAAACCCTTTTTTCCCTAAACGAAAACCAAAAAAATACATATATAAATAAAAATAAAAATTCGACCATTTGGTTTTCGACGAAATTACGTCGACCATTTTTCTTTCGACCAATTTACAGTCGACCACTTGTCTGGACACCGTTTTGGTTTTTGATGCAGTCTCCACCCTGGAAGATCAGTCAAAGAAGAGGGCTCTGTGGGAGTAAGGATTTACACAGCAGAAAGCACGTTACCAAAGGTAAGTAGTTGTTCATGTAATAGTTATTACAGTAAAAATAGGAGACTTGATATTACATGCTACAAACATATGAACAATCCATGGCATTTTAACAGAATATTTTTTTCTTATTGTTGTGGTTGATATAAAACCTTTCAATATCTTTAAATGCAGTACAACAATTCAATATCATTAAATGCAGTACAACAATTACAAAAAATAAAATAAAATAATACACCACATTGCAATCTTACAAGTTACAACTGGTCATTCTACAGAGTTCAGCGCACATCAATTTTTCATATTAAACCTATCTGTTCCAAATATTTAACAGTGTTTACATCCAATGAATCATGCTCTCCACTAATAATTAGTGCCCAGACTAAAGCCTCTGAGGTTTCTCTAAGAGAATTAAAATGCTTTCTTAAGAGCACATTTCTCAAAATATTCAGTTCTAAGCATGATGTAATTAAATATCTCAGATTCTTGGTTTCATGACCACAGAATCGCAGACTTTGGCAGATTCCCCCTGTTTTAATCTTGAGGCCACGATTTCTCGAGTGGTCCAAAGGTATAGGCGCAATGTTAAAAATCCACGTCGTTTAATAGGGCAGGGAAATGGACATAGATACTTTAGGAGACAATTGAGTGCTTTCACTTCGAATTCGTAATTTTTAAAAGACTTATATCTGTGACACTCCGCAATTGTAGAACACCAATCCAATTTCCACATCATCTTTTTTGCATCATCCGGTCTCAACAATAAAGTTTCCAAATTTATACCCGCTTCTTTTAACCAAGCTAGGCAGGTCCTCCTCCACTCAGTCATAGCCTCAAAATTAGCATCTTTGAATAAAGGGTGCAAGACTGGAAGGATAGAGTTAGCCTGCCGTAGTATTATTCTCTATAAGCGGCTTAAATATTTCAACCTTAGAATTGCAGATAGTAAAAGAAGACCATAACATAGAATCTGAATAGGTGTTCCCCTTGCTACCCCTAAGACCCTTTTAAAAAATAAACCTTCCCATTTGTTCCAGTCCATTTTATCCAAAAAACAAAATGGCTTCCACTCCATATGATATGGTTGGGACCACCTTCTGTTTATAGAAGGTCACCAAAGGTTCGTAATTCTATGGTGGCAGAGTGAACGCCATCAAAATGACTTCCACACCACGTGTCAATTATGTGCTAAGTTTCTCCCCTTGGAAGTGAAAAAGAGCTTTTTGAAGAAAATTGAGGGTTTAATCCAATCTTTTCTCTGGGAAAATAAGCAGCCGCGCCTCATATTGTGGAAATTGCAGCTGCCCCAGGACTGCGGTGGTTTGGGGGTTCCGGACTTTGCAATCTATCATTTCGCTTTTGGAGCCAGACATCTGGTTCCATTTGTTGACAATTCAAATGATGTCTGGACGCTGGCGGAATCAAGCCTTTCATCTCCATTACCTCCTAGAGCTATACTGTCCATGGTGGATGGATCTGGGTATCAGTCATCTCCGCCAACAAAATTTCTGAGAAAGTGCTGGAAGGAGCTGTGGAAGAAGAGTAATCGCAGAATTTGTGATAATGATTTCATCCCGATCTGGTTGAATCCAGGAATACTGGTGAATGGGAGGCTGCTACTGTGGTTGAACTGGCTTCTAAGTGGTGTAATATGGCTGAGCAATTTGTTTGAAGATGGCAAATGGATCAGTTTTAAAAGACTTGCACGAGTTAAAGATCTCAGTGACTGTACAATGGGAGAATACAGGAAATTGAGGAGAATCCTGCGGAATGAGGGTGCAGTTGATGGTAATGGATGGCAGATGTGGTTGTCTGCGTATAAGGCAGAGGGAAGTATGGCGTCTAAGGTATACAAGAATCTGGCCCAACGTCATGTACCGGCAGAGGAATTACTATCAAAATGGTCTGAGATACTTGGTTCAGATATGTCTGAGGACAGATGGAGGTGTATTTGTAAAAATGTGTCCTTCACTTCCATTAATTTGGGAGAGCAAAGCCGACAAATCAAAATTCTTAATAGAGTGTTTTGGACTCCCCAAAGACTTCATGCAAGAGGAATGATTGATTCAGAGGCTTGATGGAGGTGTAAACATGCAGTTGGCTCTTTTGAACATATGATCTGGGATTGTTATGAATTAAGGACATTTTGGAGGAGAGTCACTGAGAAGATTAATGAGGTTCTAATGTTGCAGGAAGATTTTGACTACATTACTGTCATATTGGGTGAAGATGAGAAGGTGGAAGAACTTACTTACCCACAGAGATGCTGGTTTTTCAGGGCAGCAAATTCAGCCAAGAAAATAATTTTGAGGAAATGGAAATGTGATGAGAGACCGACCTTTTCAGAGTGGATTGAGGACTTAAGACAGGTTTCCAGAATTGAGAAGGTTATTCTCCGCAGAAACAAAAAAATGAAATTGTTTGATGACATGTGGGGTAGATTTTTGGATGAGTTGTAATGATATTTTAGATTGATTTATGTTACGTAGGGTAGGGGATGGTGGTATGTGGAAAGATAACTTGTGATGAATTCTATATTTATAGCGTTGATTAATCTAATGCTCTGTATGGTTTTATGTAAATTTCAATAAACTTAATAATGAAAAAAAAAGAAAACCTTCCATAGTTCTTATGTAAAATAAGCCCCTGAGAGTCTGCTGTTATTATCTTGGTTTTCAAATCATTCTAATATTGGGTTTCAGCTCGAGTTTCATTGGCTACACTCCACAGATTTCTATATTCTGAGATCCGTTGTAAGAGAGGCAGAACTCCTCTAACTTGACCAATTGCCTTTGTAGGTGTTAGGCAACAATTGATGTAGTAACCCTGTGGGAGACTACACAACCCTTGTCCTCTTGATATTGGGTAACCCACCTTTTGGTATAGGCCTGAACTACACAAGTTGGTAGTGTGACTGAGCAGCAAGGCTTATCTCAAGATGGGTAAATGTGAGCTGTAGAGCTGTAGCAATGCAATCCACAAATACAAGTAGCCAAGTAACACTTATAGTCAAGGTTTTTGTTATAAATAAGTGTGTATTGATTTAACAGTAGTTTTTAATTAAGCATTCTTTAAAAAGGGCAATGTATGTAGCCATCAAATATACTTTAAAATACTTTTCCAGAATCAACACAAAGCTAGTAGACACTCTTTAGAGATGCTTCTTACACACGTCCTACACCCTGATGTGACTTCACTAACTAGGACAATAATGGCATTTATATATTGTAGATTCTGAGGAAAGAAGGGAAAGAAAAAGGTTAAACAGGTTCTCAGAGCATGTGAGCACTTTAAATCTTCCAATGAAGTCTAAATAAAAACCTTTCCCAGCAATAATATTTAAAACCAAGTTATTACCTATGAGGGACAGTAAGTATCAAAGTTAAATGGACTAGAAGAGTCTGTAGAAAGCCAGGACAGCCAAAGTAAATTGGAATACAGTCTATGGAGCTGAGGCACCTCTTAGATAACAAAGTCTTGCACAAAGTTAGAGAGTTTGTTGAAGAAAAATCACTGTAGGGTCACAAGCTGTTACACTTGTGTAGAGTAGAGCTGAAATCAACTCTTGCAAAGTAGCTATTGCAAATCTCAACTGTGAACAGCAAAACTAACGACACAGAGGTATGTACCTCCAGTCGTAACAGTACCTTTGGTTAGAAGGAGAGCGGTCCAGCTGGCTTCTCTCTGGTTGCAGCGATGCAGACCCTGAGTTCCTGGGCCTCAGCCATGGGGACAAGAGTGAGGACATCTGGAGGACGCCTGCGGCAGCAATTCGGTGGTTGGCGGCAGCTAAGGGCTTTTTTTAGGTCAGCGACACTTTGCGGTTTCAGCAAATGGTAAACAGCACCACCGCAAATCTTGGCTACCGACTGGGCTTCCTTCACTCCTTGAGTCTTGCGGGGACTGGAGCTCTGGTCGTCCTGCTTCTGGAGGGCACTAGGGAGACTCCTGGAGCTTCTGGCTGGATCACAGACTTTGCATTCGACTATGGATTTCTCGACCCTTGGCACTCGGTTCCTGCAGCAGCAAAGAAGTACAGCCAGTTGGGAAAGGTGGTCCAGTGGAGTTCATCTCAAGGTTAGTTGGTCCCACTATCCCAAGGGAAGAAGTCGTCCCTTCCGGAGCTTCTCTTGTCGATTAGAAAAAGGAGTTTCAGCACAGCAGCAGGGCTTCACCGGGCAATTCAAAGGTCCAGGATGATGCTGCCAGCTTCGTTCACAGTTTCTTCATTGGGTTGTTCTTCCAAGTGGTCGACTCTGTCTTCAGTCTCAAAACCCTCGCCCTTTAAGCAGGTTTCTCCCATTCATGCACAGCGTAGCTGTCAAACAAACAGCAGGGTTGCTGTCCTGCAACAGCAGCCAGTCAGCCAATCAGGACTGGGTGCATTCAGGCATTCCTAAAGACAAAGGACAGTGGAGTTTCAGGAACCTCCCTTACATCCTGCTCTTCCAGACATACTGGAACCAGAGGCCAGCTTCAGTACTGAAGCGTGCCAAAGGCAAAACGAACAAAGGGCTCAAACCTGGCGTGTCGTGCAGAGTAAAACCCAAGAAAGACCTCACAACTGGAAAATGGCAAAAAAAAAAGAAGACTGGGGCCATTTTGGCAAAATGGTCACCCATGGGTGCTATATTGCAGCTGAGGATTCAGTCTGTGGTACGAAAGCACAGTTGTAGGAAAATTAAACCACTGCCATCAGCAATTTAAAGCAGTGAGGGTAACATAACAAATGTCACATGAGTAGGTAGGATAAAGGGCTACTAAGTAACCCCCCAGCACTCCACATAGGATGGTGTGTGCTGGCCCTACAAAGAGAAAAGGTAAGTAAAGTCAATTTCACTTTACTATTCTTGGAAACAGTAGTTCACACAAGAGAAGATATTTAAACTTTATGAGAAATCTAAAGGGTTTCTCTGTGGCACTGCACTGAAGGTGCTTTGTGTCAACATACAGAAAGGAGATGCCTCTGGAGTTTGTCACACTCCAAAAACAAAGGAAACACATCATCCAAATCAGGTCAAAAACACATGATAGAGTGAGAAAAAGTGCTCACTCACTCCATGGCTAAAATTAAAAAGTCCTAAAGTCCAGCAAAAGAGTTGGGGGTCTCTAAGGAGGGAGGAATTGAGCACTAAAATGAAACACCGGAGTTTGGTCCAAAAGGACCAAATTGTCCACATATAGAATCCACTGAATCATCACCAACCCCAATCTAGGAGAGGAATGCATGTGCTTTCAGTAGGTATGACCCAATAGCAGCCATTTAAAGGTTAAAAAGAGATGGTGCCAAAATACAACCTTATTTTCAACCCTTAGCTGATTGGACAGCCAGACCGCCCCTTGCTGTAAAATGCACGGAGAGATTGCAGAAATTGTGCTGTAGTTTCTGTTAAATACTCTGAACCTGGACACGCTGACAAGTCGACCACTGGAGCTGAAACCAAAAGAGGAAGATGATGAAACGACAGCTGTAGCGACTTCCAGCGACAAGAGAGCCTGCTGTATAATGGGAGCCTGCTGTAATACTTTCTTTCAATCAACCTGGTGGTCCCGAACGCGATGATTCTTACCCAGAAGCTGCCATTGTGCGGTGCACAGTCTTCCTAATCCTGAATCTTGCTGAACCTTTGGGGACATCTTGATTGACCCCCAGAGACTTGATGTAAGTCCTTGAAGTCCTCTCACCAGAGTGCTGTACCAGATTAGCGACGAGAATCCAACCAGAGATATTCAGTCTTCTCCTGGTTCCGGAAAAGGGAGCCCAAACCACAGAGCTGTGACCGTCCTCAAAGTAACTCTTGCCTGGAGCCTTCCCTTTGATCTCTGCTTCAAATTCCCTTCCAGCGTCCTGTCTTAAGTCTTCACGACAAGGAATTCATCGACCGGATTTTTGGCTGCAGATCCTGAAGATGTCCTGCTGCAAGCTCTTCTTCTGTGCAGAGGTACTCTGTTGGCTAGGGTATTACTTGCCTTGAGCCTTGTGTGATGCTTGTGAAGTTTTGCGGGTTATTCATGTGATTGGGAGTCCTCTCATCGAGTTCACCCAGGGCCATGGCTGGAATCCATCTGGGGTGTCTTCTCTGAAGGTCCTGGAACCCTTTTGCAACTCTAAAGTAAAATACTCACTTGTTTTGAACAGCTTTGCTCGGGAACTCTGACTTTTCCTACATCTTTGTCTATCCTGAACTATCTGTTGGCCACTAGAGACTAGCAACCCCCCTGCCACTGAGAACACTCATGCTTCAAGAATAGGGAAGGACGTATAAGGTTTGGACCTTTTGCCTAGTAAATGTAAGAAGTGTTTAAAATTACTTACTTATGAAAGAGTTGGTTTGGTAAATGTCACTCTGAAATATGAGCAGTTACACAAGTTCTTACTTTCCTTTGTATTTGTTTTGCCATTTGTTAGGCAAGATTGTGTGTAGTACCCTGTGTCCTCTTGGCAATAGTTAACCCCACCTTTTGTATATGCATGTACTACACAAGTTGGTAGAGTGACTAAGAAACCAAGCTTATCTCAAGAGGTGCCAATGTGAGCTGTAGGGTTATAATATAGAGATTCACAATGACAGGTATTCAAATAAACACTTACTCTCAAGGTTTCTTGATTAAACAATTATTTATTAATTTAACAGTCAGTTGTATAAGCCTTCTTTAGAAGGGAGCAAATATATGTAACACAAACAAAATATACTTCAAAATAAACACTCTCAGTTTCTTTAAATCATTAGATACCCATTTGGGATGACACACAGACAATTCCTACACTCTGAGGTGACTTAAATGACTAGGACACTGTGGACATTAATATATCGCTGGCACATTTAGAGCAATAGTGAGGTCAGTGTCAAAAGAGAAAGATGAGGGAATAAAATAATGGTTAACAAATATTCTTAAGCAGGTAAGTACTTTTTGAACCCTCTAATGCAAAGTAAATTAACCCTTTCCCAGCTACACACGTTATCTAATGAGTGAAGTTTGCTGAGGGATAGTTAAAGCACAAAGTCAGGGGTAAGAAGAGTGTTTATGGGAGCTAAGACAGCCAATGTTAGTTGAACAAAAGTCTAGGTGGACTGAAGCACTTCTTACAGGTAGGTAAAAAAGTCTTGCACAAAGAAGTCTGTGTTGAAAATGAAATCACTGTAGGGCCACACGCTGGGAAGCTTGTGAGGGGCAAAGCTGAAAGCAACTCTGCAAAAGAGGCTACACAACAAGAGGTAAGTATCCCTTGGTTTACAGTACCTTAGGTCTGAAGAAATTGGTTCCAGCTGGCTTCTGTTCCAGTTTTAGTATGGCACATCCTGTTGTTCCTGGGACTCAGTCATGTGAACAAGAGGGAGGACGTCTGGGGACTCCTGCACCATGGCTTCAAGGTCTGTGGCAACAATGAGCAAACTTCGGATCGCCGGCACCTGGCTGTTTCAGCTTCTCGTGAATAGCACCACCGCGGTTCTCGGATACCTTATGGACTTTCCTCGCATCTGGGGTCCAGCACTCTGTTGAGGTGGCTCAAGCTTGGTCAGCCTTGCTTCATGGGAGTCCGGAGGATCTTCCTGGAGCTCGGGCCTGACTTAAAGATGAGACACTCGATTCTGGTGATCCTCTCCCTGGCAATTGGTTCCTGCAGCAGCAATGGAAGTACAGCCAGCTCCGAGTGAATGTCCAGATGAGTTCGTCTTGGGGTCGATTGGTCCCACCAACCCAAGGGAAGAAGTCATCCTTTGCAGGGCTTCTCTAGTCAAGGCGAATTCAGAGCTTCAGTACTGCAGCAGGGCTTCATCAGGCAAACCAACGGTCCAGGAGTTGCAGCAGGTGTGTCTTCGAAGTTCTTCTTCGGATTCCTTCGTCCAGTGGTTGACTCTGCCTTCCAAGCCAAAAAGCCTCACCTTTTATGCAGGTTTCTTCCATTCATTCACAGCCTAGCTGTCACTCACACAGCATGGTGGCTGTCCCTCAAGGACAGCCAGTCGGCCAATCACCTTTGGATGCATTCCTGTAACCAAGGGGATTAACCACAGGGAGTATCGGGCACCTCCCTCACTGCCTGCCCTGCCAGACATGCTGAAGCCAGATGCAAGCTTCAGCAGTGAATCCCACCAAAGACAAAGTGAACAAAGGGACCAAACCTAGTTTAGCACGCAGAGTAAATCTCAAGAAGGACCTTTCCAACAAGAAATGGTGAAAAAAGAAGACCAGGGCCATTTTGACCAAATGGGCATCCATGGGTGCTTTACTGCAGCTGCAATTGCAGCTCGCGGTAGAAACACAGAATGGTAGGAAAAAGTAAACCACTGCCACCAGCCATTTATTGTAGAAAGGGTAACATAAAAATGTTACATGAAAAACTAGACAAAGGCGATACTAAGTAACCCTGTCCAGCACTCTATTGTGAGATAGTGTGTGCTGGGTCTAGAAAGTTACAAATGTAAGTAAAGTCCATTTTACTTCACTGCTCTTGTAAACAGTAGTTTAACCAAGAGAAGGTATTTATTTAAACCTTTGGGAAATCTGAGAGACTTCCCTGTGTCACTGCACTCAAAGTGCTGTGTGACACAATGTAAAAGGATGATGCCTATGGAGGTTGTCAGACTCCAAAACCAAAAGAAACACAGTGTTCAGATTAAAGAAAAATATATGAGAGAGTGGGAAAATGGTCCCTCTCTCTCCAGGTAAGTCCTAAAGTCCAGCAAAAGAGCCAGCAAAAGAGCCCTGGTCTCTAAGGTAGAAGGGAATTAGCACATTTCTGAGGTAGAAGGGAATTAGCACATTTCTGAGAATTTGCCCTAACACCATTCTTAAAAGTATAAAGGGTTAAATGTACTTGCCTTTGAATTGGTTGATCTTCTTCTCAAAAGTAATGTTGTTGGCTTCACCGAAGTATTTCTTTCTGAAAATTAGTGTATACGTTTACCAACTGGGTCTAGCTTCCCCTAACCTGCTGTATAGCCTGTTTAAAATAAATCTGCCTTGGGCTTTACATACCTTGAATAGCTGTGTGCCATTCTTAATAAGTGTGCTGTGGGTTTTACTAACCTTGCTCTGCCTTATGTGATCCTAAAATAATGTAGAGTTATTGCTTACCTTAGTCTTTGTTCCACTGCTCTGAAAAGCAACTGTCATAGTTTATTACAACATTAGGTCTTACACACCTAGTATAACAGAGTGTTATCCTGAATGTAGTTTTAGGTTCACGCTGTTCCATGAATTTGTTTTCCACTATTCAGAAAGGTATCCTGGCAACAGGGTTGGTTTACTAAGGGATTTTCTTAACTGAGTGTCACTGCATGACTGGCAAGGTCTACTACCCTTGTATTAGTGAAAGTAATCTAAAAGTAACTTGTGGTTTTACTCCCCTGGGATACGTGTGTTCTTTTCTAAACATGTATGATTAGGACTGGCTTACTTAGAATTACTGTTAGTATTCTGAACAAGGTCTATGCTTTGGTCTTGGTACCCTAAAACAATGTCTTAAGTTTTTATATTGTTTTTATGATTCTATGACAACGTACTTACCCTCTAAGATTTACCTTGGCATGCTTGTATTTATAACAAACTTTTATTTTGTATAATACTTCTGGGTGTAAGTGTTTCTTTGGAACCATTTGTCTGCTACAGGTTCTTTGTACTTTCCAACAGCCCTCTCTCCCTCCTAAAATACGCCTGGGTGTTCTGCCTGTGCTACCAAATACTCAGGTGGTACAGCTTTATACTAAGAGTGGAGTTTTGTAATGTCTCAGTTGTATCATTTTGTGAAGCCCTTAGTTGGACTTCGGAAAAACTGTCCTCACACTGACAGAGCGCAGCAATGTGGGACCACATTGACTAAACACCATGTCATGTATTACTCATTGCACTGTTAGGCTCAACGCCAAAATAATTGCTGCAGAGACAGCCACTAGGTGCCAAGACCACATTTAAGAATTGTGGGCATCATTTAGAGTACCACACAGCTGGAAGGGGCTTTGATGCGGCTGAAAATCCCTGGCGCAGGGGATGATGAACTGAAACTCATGGCTTTCTGTGGGATTGGGAGTGAGGCACATTCTGAGACCTGTTGGGTGCTCTTTACTAGGAGCGCTGAGAAGCAAACGGGCAGCGTGGGAGAAATTCCTACTGAAAACCACACATTCAAGGAGCATAGAGGATAGAGGATAACAATATCTGCGCCACGAGAAAAGGAGACGCCAAGAGAAAAAAGTGCGTATTGGTGCTTAAAACACCCTGCTAATGCAAGTGACCTAAAGAAAAAAAGAAACAGGTTTTTTTTTTAGATCTAAACTGTTTTTTCTAGGCTTGGGGAAAGCTTTAGGACAAAAGGTCATCTTAGAATTGACCTTTGCACCTTGTTTTGTTGTACCTGTACCCTAACTTGATTAGCTAACGATTTCTTCTTCTGTTTTAGTTTACATCCCCATCTCATGACCCCAAACTCCTCATCCTCAAAGATGATTTGCCAGAGACAAACGACAGACAGAATAGCTAAAGAGCCAGTACACCGCACCTACAAGTATTCTACGGGGTAGATTCTCACAACTTCATCATTTGCACCAAAAAGTAAATGCTCTTCATCCTCAAAGAGGATTTGAATGTCTACCCTCTGTGCACATTTGCTCAAATCTGGGGGCAGTTATGCATATTTTGAAAGCACATTCTGTATCCAGAAATGGGATGCACTTTCAAATACACAGAAAACAAAGACACCACCCCCCCCCCCCCCCCCCCGCGCCTGCTTGCATGACTCGGCCAACCCTGGCCATGTTATATATGTGGAATATCAGGGGTTTGGCCTGCTGCTGTGTCCCACTTGCATTTCCGCCCTCAAGCAGGGAAGGCTTTGCTTTGTTTACATTCACTGCCATATGTGCTTCCATATCTATGTAGGTGCTACACGCCTGTTTTATGCTCCTGATACTGTCTGCAAGGGGGGATAGCCAGCGCATCTAACCCACTGCTGCACGTCATCCAAAATAGGTGCTGGTCACCTTTGTGGATAGGGTGATGTACGCAAATGAAAAAAGCGCCTCTTCTGCACTTTTTTCATTTGTGTTTAATTTTCAGAATCGGCTCATGCTTTTTAATTATAATGTTATCTAATGTATTTACTAGTTTTATAGTGAACTTGAGCGAGTGAAAACACATTCCTATTGTCTACTTTACAGCTATACGAGCCTGGAGATTTCGTACAGCGGGCAGAATAAACACGCTTTACTTTTCCTCTGCAAGGAATGGAGTAACAGTGCATCACCTCCCTCTGGTGGCCTAACTGAAAATTACACTTTCATACAAAGACCTTTATTTTTTCATTTGTTTGTTTAAATTGTTAGGATACTTTGTTATAAATAAGGATGAATTATATTTCTATTTTTTTTTTAAAACAAGTATTTCCTATGGGGATGCTGCACTTAGTGGAAATAAAATGTGTGCTTTTCACAGTTAGGGAGATTTATCATTTTTATGCTTCATCCCCTCTCCTAGTGAGACCCCGAGCACTTTTTGCTGAACTTCTGCACCTTTTCCTTTATAGCCTGTTCTCTGTGTTTAACTTTTTCTATGGAGTCTACTTTCCTCCATGTCTCTTTTAAGGCATCTGTATTTTACGTTTGCCGCACACAGCTCCTTATGGGCAGTCTTGCTGGGAACCCTTTGGGTTCTCCTTTAAGATTGTTGCCATATCCTTACTTTCTACTGTTCTTGAAGACAGAGAGATACTTTGTATCGCTCCGAAAACGTTATACTCTATGAGATTGGCACACACCACCTTTGTGGATTGCCAAAGGGATATTTAATACCCCCTTCTCTCTGTTCCTTTGACTTTTTAACCACATGGACAACCTTTTAGTTATGGCTGGTGGCAGTGGACGTGTTGAACGGACTATTGTGCTATTTGTTTACTGCAGACTGTATTCACAGTCCCGGTTGTGCACAATAGGGGCACCTAAGTACTAACTTGGGGCCTTCTTTCTTTTTTCGCTGTTCCTAGCATGGTTGTTCTTTGTTAGCCCTTCTTCTACCATTCTAGGAAGGGGAGGTCTGTGTGAGGGTTTGACCTTTGGCATGGACCCTTGGGTGTCCCCTTATAGGCTCCAGTGTGTATGGGCAGGCAGGAAGTTGGGGATGAGTTTTTCACTACCCTGCTCTTTGTCTGTCTGAGTGCCTTAATGGAACCAGCTCCCATTGGACAGCCACCTGCCCCTTTGGGTAAACTGCTGAGAGAGATTGCAGAGGAGTTTGTTCTGAAACTGAATACAAGGTGAGGTTCTTGAGGTGAAAGGTAAGTCAACCACTGGAAATTGAAGTAACAAAGAAGATGATCAGAGACACCTGCAGACCCTTTGCAACACTGTGAAGGGACCACTGCGGTCCTGACCCCATTTTCTATGCAACAGAGGAACTCCGAAGAGGACGACTCCTTCCCTTTGGCTGATGGGACCAACCAGCCTCGAGACGAACTACAATCTGAGTGATCTCCCGAGGTGCTCTGGCATTCTAGAGCTGTAAACTGCAAATACCAGGAGGACTCTGACCCAATTGCAGTGCATTGTGTTGCCATAGCCAAATCTGTCCAAGTCATTGCTGATCTCCCGGCGAAAATCCAAAGAGACAATCCCACTCATCCGAGCCCCCTCACCAGAGTGCAGGACTCCAGGAATTGAAGTAGATTGAGCAGGCAAATTTTGCCCTTTCTTGGTGCTGCAGAAAAGGTTTAAAAACTGCAGACTAACCAGAGAAGCTGATGAAATCTATGCCAGAGGTCCTCCCTCAAGACTGCTACTGAGGGATCCCATCCATTGTCCTGCCTTTCGTCACTGGACCAAGGAATCCAGAGGTTGGGTCCAGTGCTGCCACATCGAGGAGAATCCAGACACAAACATTTCTTCAAACCAAAGGTACAGTTGGGAAAAAGGTATTGCTTACCTTAATCAGTAAAGTCACTCCAGAGCTTTGGAGTGCAAGTAGAGGTGTCCAGGGTGCCCCCCTTTTACCTCTGACCCAAGCTGCTGCTTGTGCCGCTTTAGCGAGTCCTTTAACATGGTCTCCAGCGTTGGTTTGATCTTCCTGCATCTATAAGACTAGAGAGTAGAACATATCCACAGGAGCTTTTGTTGTTCTGCTGCTTTACAAGACTTTGAGTCTCTCCGAACTGCCTTTTAGCTAGGGTTGTGTTTTCGATTTTAAAAGCCTTGCTGTGCAAAGAAACTGCTTCTACAACCTTAAACTCTGCTAGTATTACACTAACCAACTGTTTTCCTTCCATAAAGTAATTATCGTATGTGGTTTTGCTAAATAAATGTAATTACCCTATATCTTTGTGTGTGCGTGAGTGCATGCCATTACTGATAATGAGGTAGTACTGTCATCAGTGTCAAAAGTTGTAACAATTGTAACCGCGAGCAACTAGAAACTAAGCAGTGGCCTTTGAAAAGTATCTACAAGTATTCTAAAGTGTTTTGGTTTAATGTGCCAAGTGTTCAAAAGTATATCTTGTGTAAATATAATAAATATATATTTTAATATACATTCATGTGTAAGTGTTTCTTTAAATTGCATTACTCGCTAGGTTCAGTGTGCTTACCTACAGCTCACATCTTCCTCTTATGATAAGCCTGACTGCTCTGCCACTCTACCAAAGGTTCCATGAGTAGTACAGACTGATACTAAGAGTTGGGGATCTACAAACCATTGGGATAGTTCTTTAAAGTCTACCTCCAAAGTGGACTTTAGGAAAAGTACCCTAACATTCACAGTCCTCATTTTGTAGATCTTTTAAGAAAATGTTATTTCTATCGGGCACCCTCCTATGTTACTCATCAGCTTTATGAATCTATCCATATGTTTACTGATTAAAAATGTTAAATGCAATTCCAGGTGCACTTTTTCATGTGCATCTAAATAAAAAAAAATCAATATTATAATAAAAACAATTGTATATTTTTATATGACTTTTGTGTGTGTTTGTGCTTGGCCATGGGTTTTAATAGCTTTATAGACCATGCCCTCAGGCCGTACCGGAGTTATGGCCCGTGTACCATGTTAAAGGCATGGCGCTTTGAAGCATTGTCTTGTTGTACAAGCGCCTTATAAATGACCAATGAATAAATAAATAAATAAATAAAATAAATAAGGCCCACTCGGTCTTCAGGGCCCATAACGTCTGGTACTGCCCTCGGGCAAGGTCTGTAAAGCTATATTAATAAAGTATGTTCCTATATTTAGGGGAGTTGGGACCCTTTCCTGCACCTTTTCCGCGTAGCCACCCTGCTTTTAGTACCTTCCTTCATTCCTACTGCGGTGCAACCCCGGGGCAGTCCTCGGCAGTGGAGTAACTTTGCTGAAAATGTTGGGGGGGACATGACATCTGAAGAAAACGTGCCCCAGCCAAATGAAGGGGGACAAAATGGTGTGCCATGAAATTTGGGAGGGGGGACACCCCCGGCCCCTCCTAAAAGTACACAGGCTTGAAAGAGACTGCTAAAAGGTTGGTTAAGGGTGATACGAGTTTCTAAAAAGGCTGGTGAAGTGCATTTCCTCGTCGCATACGCCTGTCGAATACTGAACATTATTACCCCGCACAAGGACAAGTTCAAAATAATCCCTTTCATATTGGCTGGAATCTTTAGAGCTGCAGGCTGCATGCTGTCACTTTCCTCTCCATCGCAGGCATCAAGGTTATCGATGCTATATGGTAGGCCACACCCATAACTAGTTCAGTCTTTCCGTTCACTCTATCTTTAACTCAGAGAGCTTTTACAAAGGCCGCAGAAACTCACTTTCAGAGGAAGGGGGTCCATGCTTTTCGCGCTCTCAATGTTTAGCTCAGGAGGGCAAGGTCAGAGGACAACGCATTTGAAGGTTTAAGGATGATGTATTCCTTTTCGACTCCTCTAGGTTTTTCGGTCAAGTTGTTTGTGTTGCCCTCCAAGCGGTTCCAGTTCGTTGAAGCAGTGCTTGACACAGGCCTGGCTCTTCCTCCCCAGAGAACGTGTTGAACATTGAGGACATTAAAGTTCCTTTCAAAATTAGACCTCCCAGTTAGGAACCTTCATCACACTGCTTGGTTTTATGGCACATCCACCTTTCCTGTGAGGTAGGCCAGGTTGAGAAATTGATCACTGGAAAGTGATTAGCCCCAACTCTGAGGGAACATGGCAAATCTTTTCCATGTAGACACTTACATTTGTCAAGACCTGCAATGGTGGGCTCCCCTATACAATATTCTTTAGGGGCAACATCCCACCCACTCATGTGATGAATGCATCCCTTCAAGTGTGAGGATCTTATGTCCAGGTGTTGTCTGGGAGTGACTTTTGGAAAGGCCAGAAGAGATTCTTTCTCATCATTCTGTTAGAGTGGACGATGATCCGATTGACGCTTAAAGCTTTCTTGCATCAAGTCCTGGTTGCAATAAGCAACACCATGCAGTACATAAGCAAGAAACTTGGTCTAGGCTCACCAGTTGTGCATGGAAGTCATGCTCCTCTGGTTCTGGGTAATAAAAAACAGTAGCTCATTTGGCTGCTAAACAGAACGTCTAGGATGATGCTCTCAGCCAACTTGGGGGCAGGCCATGGTCAAAGGCCACTCTGGGAGGTATGGCCATGCAGCACCCACCGCGGAGCTGGCTATGGCCATTAAAGAGACAAGCAGGACCTGAGCCATGGTCTAATGCGATGCCTGGTGGGCTCATTAGACGGTTTGGGGTTTCACAGCAAAGGTCAGAAGGCCACGCCAAGGTCAACTTAATCACTTGGCATGGCTGAAAGCCATTACCAATTGCTTCAATGGATGGTTCAGGGGTTGACTGTGCAGGGCTCAAGGCTCTGCCACAACCAAAGTAGTCACTGAGCATGGTCACCAAAGTAGCCACTCGGCACGGCCGCAAGCCATGCGCTATGGGCTTATCACATTTCCCTGGAATACCTAGGCCAGTCCTGTAGGCCCTGACTACAAACTAACAACTGCGCATGGCTGCAGGCCATGCCCAGTGGACCTAATGAGCGGTCCGAAGGTTCCCGGGCAGGGCTGAAAGGCCATGTCCTGACTAATAAAGCCAATGGACATGGCCTGAAGCTCACCATTAGAAGAACCAAATCCCCAGCACGTGAAAAGAAAGCATTTCCTTTAAAGGGAATTATTTCTCTTCACTCGACAATGGCAGTAAGCGTGGTTTATAATGCTTGCTGTGTCTGCAATGAACTCTGCGTTCCTGCGGATGCAATGTTGCTAGTTTGCTACTTCCGGAAGCGGAGTTTCAGAAGCATTGTTCTCTGGCAAGGAATTCTCACTCCAAGGGTGCTTGCTATGCTACTGTTTTTCTGCATGTTCAATGAAAGAATGTGTTTTGAAAGCTTACCTATCGTGTTACATCTTCTAACTCACACATTGGCAACAAAAGCACAGCACAGGCAGCAACAGGGAAGATCAGCGGAGTGGGATTATCAACCAAGTTGGTGGCAGGCTAGTTATAGACTTGGTCCAGTTCCTTGAGGCCAAAGCAATCAAGGCGTGCACCCACTTACAAGCTAAAGGTACAAACCCTCACTAGAAGACCAACACAGTGGGAGGAGAGAACACATGATAAAAGCACACAGTTCAAATAGTTCCTTTCGAGCTGTTGGAGAGGTTTGTGGCACGCAGCGGGAAAGTATTAAAGTTCATTAGGACGAGCCATTAGGGGTAGCTACTGGGGAATAGAGGAAAAAGGCATCAGTGTCTGGAAAAGAGGTGCTAACAACTGAGGCGGAGGTGGTAGTAGCTGAGGAGGAGGTGGTAACAACTGAGGGGATGGTATGGATGAAGCTAGTGGAAGGATCAACAGCTGAGAGAAGTGAGGAGTGAAACCCCTTAATTAGAGAGGACAGATAGGCATGAGGGGGGAAGGTTGACCCATGACAGGCTGAGGAGGCTGAAGGAGGAATGAGACCCTGGCAAGAAGGACAGATGAAGAGTAGTCAAGGTGTAGGAGGAGGCCCTCGATATGTGAGGGAGACAGGGATCCTGAGTAAAGGGAGAGCAAAATGCCCACAATTGGAGGCGACGACCCTAGGATCATCCTCAGCAAGACAGAGACACTGTGGTGATACACACAAATGGTCTAAGAGGCTTTATACTTGACCGAGAGATTCTGCAAACTTGAGGACTGAGATTGGAAGAAAAGGCATGGGAACCCCTGACACTATATATATATTTTTTGGACTAATTTGCATACCCACCATGCCTTGCTGATGGGGCTCAGAACTGGAGGTGAACTTCCAGCAATGGTTACTAGGTGGGGTTGCGGCATGTGTGACGTGGCTCAAATGGGCTATCCTATTTTCAGATTTCAGGTGAAAGTTTACAAGCCTTTTAAAACCCACTACAGCTTTGTTTTGTATACATATTATACAAACACAAATACACACACACACATATACACTGGAGCAGCAGTGGTTGCCTTATAGTTATGGTGAGGCCTGTTTACATAGCCTTTTCCTACAATTCTATTGCTGATTACCTTTGAATCAGTGGACAGATTTGGATGGTTGCTCCTAAACAAAGTATTGTCCCAGCCCACCCAACATTTTAGGGAAGATCCACTTAAAGGGGGAAAAGTTATTGAAAATTCTGTATTCGGCCTAATCCCATTCATTTCCCCCTAGAGATAGAGTGCTTGGATTAAGCACCCACAAATAATAAACAACATGTTCACAATGCATCACAGATGTGCCTTTTGCTTGGTTGGAGTAAGTCAGCCCTGTAGTTTTCAAAATATTCAATGTAGAAGGGTTTGGGTGGGGGGGGGGGGGCGGTGGAGCCCTCTGCTCCCAAAAAAACGTTTATACATTGTTAGGAAAATGTTCTCTTGGAGCCACATTCCCTTCATATTTTATGGACCCCCAAACCTTTTGCTTTTGTTTTTGCACTTTGTCCTGACTTTTAGCAGTAAAGTGAAGCCTTCAGCTTCACTTCACTGGCCTTTTGATCACATGTTATGGGGAAACCGACTAGTCCTTCAGACTGTCAGTACTGGGAATCCACATTTCCCTTAGTATTTTACGTTTTTATCTGTTTGAGTAACTTTTTAACATTGCACAATGCATCTTCCAATGCAGGGCAATGGGGTTTCTTTTGTATGACCCTAGAATACACTCAGAAGATTTGTGGTTACTTTTCGATGTGCCTAAAGACAAACTGGTGGCAGCAGTACATTTTTCATACTTTTCACTGTACTTTTTGTTACCCTTTTCGTGTTTATCGCGTTTGGCTGCTAACAGTGGCTAGTGTCCTAACATGGCCAGGCCACGAGGTCTTTCGTTTGTTCTCTGGCCATCTTGTTTTATTTGCCTTCTTCCTGCCTTCTAAGGTCAGGAACATTATTTTATGGTCATGTATTTGCTTGGGAAAGCCTGCCATGTGTTTTTGAAGCTAGGAAGTGGGTTGCTACCAGATGGTCGCAATGCACAAACTGGTTTCAGTATGTCTGGAGTGTATGTATGAGTTTCTCCAACAGTGGTCCTACTTGTTGCCGAAAGCCCTCCAAAATCTCGGAACAGTCTTACTCACCAGTATACGCCTTCTTCTGACTTTTGGAATCTTCCTCACACCCACAGGCTCCTCCTCCTAACTTTTTACCGCTCCCTAAAACAAATGGAAACTTTGTGAACTTTTGGGCACACGGCCCCACACAACCTAGGGCTGGACTTTATAAGTTAGGGTTGTGATTCGTGTGGACTGTTGGTGTAATCATTATTTGCTTACCTTCCCTTTCAGGTATTGTGGAGGTGAACTGTATGTTTTACACTAACTCACTGTGATTGTATATATGTATTTTAATATTTAGGGCCTCATCACGAGTTGGGCGGTAACGCCGGCGCTATTAGCGCCGGCGCTAATGGCCCTACCGCCAAACCCCCTGGCGCTATTAGCGCCGGATCACAGGTTTGTCGGAAGGGTTATTGCCCATTTCCCATTGGGCCCATTCGGGAATTCCTCATTCCCCATTGGGCCCAATGGGGAAAATTCGCGCTATTACCGCCGGTGGATTTCCCGCCGGCAGTAATAGCGCCGAAAATCAGCAATTTTGCCGCGGATTTCCCCCCAGCTCAGAGCAGGGGGGAAATCCACCAAGGCCATGATCTGGCAGACCCTTAAATGTGGTGGTAATAGCGCTACTGCCGCATTTAAGGGTTACCGCCAGACTCGTGATGAGGCCCTTAGTGTTGTCTGATAATATTACCTGTTATTAGTTCTTCTTCATAGTGTGTTTTTGGCCATAATAAATAATAGAAGTGCGAAGTGGTGTCTAAGTGGTCTGGCGTGGTCAGAGTCTGTTATCCATTGCCACGATTTTTGAAGGAGGAGCTGCAGCAACTACAAAACACCATCCGCGGCGCGGAGCGCGCGCGGTGCGAAGTGGTGTCTAAGTGGTCTGGCGTGGTCAGAGTCTGTTATCCATTGCCACGATTTTTGAAGGAGGAGCTGCAGCAACTACAAAACACCATCCGCGGCGCGGAGCGCGCGCGGTGCTAAGTGGTGTCTAAGTGGTCTGGCGTGGTCAGAGTCTGTTATCCATTGCCACGATTTTTGAAGGAGGAGCTGCAGCAACTACAAAACACCATCCGCGGCGCGGAGCGCGCGCGGTGCGAAGTGGTGTCTAAGTGGTCTGGCGTGGTCCGGCGGAGGGCCGCGGTAGCGCCCTGACCCAGAAGCTCAAGCTCACACGGTAAGCCCTTCCAAGCTCTCAAGCCTTCTTTCTTTGCATCCAGCCCATAAACTCCAATTCCAACACCCATCCCACTCAAAATCACGAGAACTGAAGCTTATTAACTCATCACACGCACCCAAATTCCCAGCGCACAAAATCTGCTCACTCCAGAAATGGACGAAGATGACGGGCGTCGTCTTCGCAGCTCGAGGAAAGGAGCAGGAGGGCCCAGAACCGGTGCAGCCATTGAAAGAAACGAGGTAAATAGATCAACAAAGAAGAACGATGCTCCCTCTGAAGTCACCGATGCATCGTTAATACCCCTCATACAAACGAGTTGCGAGCACACCAGCCCGCGGACAGTCAATCTGGAAAGAAACCACAAGTCTGCGCACACCCCCATTACAATCTCAGAAATCACCGTGAACGAGGAAACAATAACCAGCGTCCAAAATCGCAAACAGTTGGAAAACGAAGAAAGCAAGGACGGCAAGAAGTCTACATCCCCACAACTCGGCACTCCCAAGCAAACCACACTGCCGACCCCCGGAGGGGGGTTGGAGTGTATGCATGAAGAGAGCCTAGAGCAAAGTGAGGGAACAGACACACGCCCTCAAAATGAAGACGTAGAAGAAACGCTGCAATCAAGCTATACCAACTCTCGATTGTCAATAGTTACCTCTGATCTGCCGTCAGAGGATGAAGATCGTGAGCACATGAAGGACACACAACCCGTAATCGAAGTAGAGAGCTGTGAACCGTATAGACAGAAAGAGAAAAAATCTGAAAAACAGACTCATGACCAATTACCAACGAAGGTCCATCAACAAGTAAAAGTCCTAGTGCACGCCTCAAACAATGAAGACAACCTTCAGGAAAGCATAAACGGTACGGAACACGCTCCACCAGAAACGAAGTGCGTAGAAAGCGCACTAACATCGGAGCGAAACATGAAAAAAAGAAGCAGAGACAGTTGCGAAACCACATTCGGACAATCAAGCTTGTACAAACTTACCAATCAAAAGAATAATAAATCAAATATGCATGCAAGAACCAAAGTGAATCGATCCATTAAGAACGCATCACTTACTGTGAAAGAGCAGATGATCAAAAGCGCAAGCATCGTGAAATCAAAAAAAACAAATACCATGCGAATGTTGACTGACTTTTTTGAACTCCAGCTACTGAAGAAATCACGAAACTTCGCGGAAATTTCTGATGCAGAAATGTTAACAGCCATAAGCGAAAACATACCACACGCAAAACAACGAAGAATGGACCTCTCACCTGAAGCAGGATCGCCACAAGCAGACAAACCCGCAGTTCAAAGAATTACATCAACAGACTCAACTATCGAGGACGGCAAAAAAACAAACGCAAGCGACGAGAATGCAACAGGCCAAATGGCAAAAGTCAACCCCTCTACGAACATAGACGAAGACACACCTAATAGAAAAAACGCACCTTATCAAGACACCACAGAAGGTGTGTACTCAACATCGTCTAACACAGACCAGGAGAGCGCGACAAGCGATGAACAACCGATTCGAAGCAGTAAAGAACTTAAAGAGCCTCAAAAGGCCATTGCGGTCATGGCAAAAACACAAGAACAAGAAAGCCTACCTCAGACCTCTGTGTCAGAAGTATCCCCATTACGAGCTGCATCCAGTCAAAATCTTAGCCAGTCATCACGCGACAGATACAAAAGAACCAAACAAACATTCAAAGATAGTGGAACTGGATATTCAAGGGGATAAAATAAAAGATCGACCCCAATGGATTTTTCCGACAGAAAAAATAACACAAATGGAAGCAAGAGGTTCTCATCATCCACGAACACCCAGGAGAAGCCACAGTGACTTTGAACACCAGTCAGGCAGAACCTCATGCCCACAAACGCCAAATGCAGTACAGGAAGCATCCTCAAAAAAAACGGACCTACAAGGAATTATGTCTGTCATAACTATTGCACTCAATCCCTTCTGCAAACTATATGAGACCATGAATGACGCAGTAAAAGATCAACAAGTCATCCTTGCAATGTTGCTGACAAAAATAGTATACTTGGAAGGCTACATCACAGCAAAAGGAAATCCCACAAACAATAAAGGTACAACTGAGTCAAGTAGCAATGACACGATCATCAACCGCACAGAAACAACAAATGAAACACTGTCTAATCAACCAAACAAGTCTATCAACACATATCAAGTAGGAACACAAACAGAGACCATCATCGACTTAACAGTTGACAGAAAAGCAATTGATAAAGAAAAAACCCAGCAAAACACAGCAAACAACAACGAGACCACAAACATTAAACACAATGTGTCCACGAAACAACAAACGCCATCGGTAATGTTGGTGCTAAATCAAGCAAACGCTAAAGACAAAGGCGAGACCAGATTTGTAACACCCTCATTTGGCATTTTTGAAACAACTGGCCGGAAAGACAAACCGAATAACGGTCCAAAAACAGCCTCAACCTGCATCAACAAGGATGTCTTAAAAGCCACCGCCAACAAACAAAACATAGAAAAAGAATCGAACCCAAGTCTTGAAATAATATCACTAGTCGCAGCACCAAAATGGAACGCGAGTAGCTCAACGCCCACCACAATAGGAGAAAACAGTAACTCAGAAAGCGCAATAAACAACAAAAGTAAACAAATCAAAAACCAGAATTTCAAGGATAAACTGGATTTAACAGATCCCCTAATGAATCTGAGCACATACTCGGATGAAATCAGTGATTCACCAATAACACTAACCACAGTCAATCAAAAGGTAGAACAAACACAATCACCGAAAAAAAAGACTACAGCAACCACAGAAGAAAATCACGCGAAAATGCTACAAGAACGCGACTTTGAAACTCTAGAACAAAAATGAAATCGTCTAACAAAGTATGCAGCATCCCGTGAGAACAAAAAAGAGCACAAGCAAACATATACTGCAGATAAACACACTGAAACTAACAAAAGCAAGAACATCGACAAAACAACTTACATCAGAAACAAATCAGAAGAACTTTCTACAAAAAAGAAAAAGAAAACGGACAGAGAGTCAATAACCACTTCACAAGTACAAAACAAAACACAAGAACTTTAAGTGGACAAAAAACGAAAGCTAAAGGTGTACGAAGGAACACCCAAGAAACGAGACTACGAAGTAAGAAGATCTAACAATAACACCAAATATAATCCAAGCTCAAGACTTAAACAACAGAACGAGACACACAAACGAGCATCTCATGCTCCAAAAACAAGAAATACAGAAACTGAAGAAAACGACGAGTTACATTCCACGAAAAATGTTTCAAGATATTCCATCAGACTGACCCAACGAAGTTGCATAAAAGAAGAGATCATTTTAAATCGAAGAACGGTCTTAAAAATATTACGTCAAGTTAAAGACTTACAGAGACTTCACACAGACAATCTGAAAATTGTCGAACCATGGCACACGCAACATGGGGCAGTTACAATACTGCATTTAACGTCTTCAACAACATTCAAAAAAATTCTAAATAATAAAAGAGATATCTACAATTCTGGTTACCACGTGGAAGACCTCACAACTCACAGTAACGAAGAACGCATTGAATCAATTAAGATCAGAGAGACCGATGCCACAGAAAGCAAACCCTTAACCACGAAACATGAGAAGCATGTCACAAAAGATACAGAGGATTATCCTCAGAAAGACCATAAAGCAACAATGGAACTTGAAACATCAAAAAAACATCAGAGATCACATCATGGTAAGAGCAGAAATGAGCACCACAAAACCAAGAATGACTCAGTACACAACAAAACAACGAAGAAAGAAAATACGGCAACGCCACAACAGAAACTAATTATAGATGGTACCACAAAAATAACCTGCACGCAAAGAGTCGGCTCAAAACCTACGGCTCAACACAAACAAAGTCCAAACACAAGCAATAAAACAGGAATCTGGGCCTGGTTGCCAAGAGCATTAAACTTACATCGTAAACAATAGCCACTCAAGATAGCGGAAGCAGTCACATGTAACGAACCAACAGAAATCAACAACGACATCAAGTTATGTTCATGGAACATGCGAGGTCATGCACATCTGACTGCTCCGGGAGGTCCCAATCTTGGAGAATTCCATATAATCTGTCTACAGGAAACTTGGCTGCAGCAAACTCCCACACTAGAAGGTTATCAAATCATTCTATCCCCTGCTGCAAGAGGATCCAAAGGACGTCCAACCTCAGGTCTCCTAATAGCCTGCCGAAACGGTTCTGGAGCCTCCATTGTACAAACGATAACTGCAAATCAATCAATTTTGGCAGTAGAGATTGCCTGGCAAGGCGACGCAAATCACAAGACAGATTTTTCAAAAATGGCTATAATAAATCTCTATTGGAACCCAGCTGCAATCACTACAAAAAAATTCATAAACCTCTGTGAAACAACAATTGACGCAATAAGAACCGAGCACGACATAGAGAACATCTTGATATGCGGAGATCTAAATGTCACCCAAACAACTAACACGTACGCAACGGAATCACAAAAGGCGTCCGTACACCGTGGCACAATCTGGCGAAAGTTCACCGACTCGAGTGAGCTATACAACTTGGATGAAGTGTTCGTGGAATCTGACAGAATAGCAACCTGGCAGAGAGCATCCTCAGCCTCCACGATCGATTATATCTATGTATCCAAATCCATGTTGCAACGCCTCCAACTTTTCAAAGTCCGGCACACTCCAACAAGTGACCACAACTTGCTGGAAACTGCATGGAACCTTAAAACCAACAAAAACCGTCAAATGAACATACAAATTGAGGCAAACGCGAAAGGCGCCAGAATCAAATTAAGCACTGCTGAAATTCTCAAAATCACAGCAAAATACAAGGCCATTACCAGCTCAGCGACATGCCTCAGCATCGACTACCAACCCTTACTACTGCGTATATACAATCAACAAAAAGAAAAAGAAATGCAACAAACAAAAATCCAAGGCATGCATACAACAAAGTTCTAACTGATAAAAGACGCGAATATAGAAGACTTCTTCGAATAGCCTCCAAGCAAATGCCCTCAAACGGTACATCAGAGATGCAAAATATCAAAACAAAATACAAAGCCTGGGTAAGATCATATAGACACAAATTGTACCAAGAGGACGCCGAACAAATAACAAAAGCGCTCATCAACAACAATAGCAGGAACTTCTGGTCCTTAATACATAACGTTGAACAATCCCAGGATAATCAAATTCTAAATAACATCAGTCAACACACATGGGAAAGTCACTTCAGTAAAGTCTTTAAATCCGATCTAAATGCAAAACCACAGGCACAACAACTAACAGGTGAACAATGGTTGAACTTAGACAAAAAAGAAGATATCATCGACATCATCAATAAATTGAAAAACTCTCGTGCGCCAGGACCAGATGGCATCAGTAATGCAGAACTAAAAAATCATCCAGAGGAATGGGCCACCTTGCTAAGCGTCATCTTCAAGCGATGCAACGAAACGAGATCAGTACCACAATCCTGGTCCAAAGCAATTGTGGTACCAATCTACAAAAAAGGCAGTCTCACGGATCCAACAAACTTCCGACCTATCGCCCTACTAGATGTCATGGGGAAAATATACGCCTCACTACTTTTGACGAGATTCCAAAGATGGGCGGCCTCTGCAGAATGTAATGATGAAATGCAAACGGGGTTTAAGAAACACACAGGCACAACATGCAACATACTAGTGTGCAGTATACTAAAAGCAAAAACCCTAGAAAAGAAGCACCGTCTATTTGCAGCTTATATTGACTTTTCGCAAGCCTTTGACAGAGTTGAAAGATCTCTCCTGTGGAACAAACTTGAAGCATGGAAATGTCCCCTTGCTCTGTTAGAGCCAATTCAAGCTCTGCACCAGGAAACATCCATAAGAGTCAGACTCAGCCGTGAAGGAGACCTATCATCCGAAATAAACACCACACGAGGAGTCAAACAAGGTTGCCCATTAGCATCAGCACTCTTTATCACTTACATAGGTGATATTCAAAATATGAGAAGTCCAACACGAGTCTTCCCACCAACATTAGGTAAAACACAAATTGGACACCTACTCTATGCTGATGACCTAACGATTTTTGACCAAACCCAAATTGGCCTGCAGCGTAAACTTGATGCCCTCCTAATCTACGCCAATAGCAATCACCTGGAAATCAATATTAATAAAACAAAAATCATGATTTTCCAATCCCATCCAAGAAAGGAAAACTTTCAATGGCATTTGGGCAAAACCAAAATCGAAGTGGTCTCAAACTTTAAATATCTAGGACTCCACATGGACAGTTCCCACCATGAGACCACAATGCAGCAGGAACTACACACAAAAATGAACAAACTAACAGCGCAAGCAAAAAAAATCAACAGCAAATTTGGAAAATTCTCCCTGAAACCAATAATAAACTTCTACAAGATGAAAGTCGTACCTGCCATCATATACGGCAGTGAAGCCATGCCAATGATTCCACAGAAAGTCTGGTGCAAACTAGAAGCTCATTTTTGGCGCAAAGTTCTCAAACTACCAAATTCGACTCCTGGGACAGCAATACGACGCGAACTAAGTTTACAATCCCTAGAATGTGCCGCAACCTGTAATGGAATCATGCTATACCGCAAATGCAGAATGGACAGCAAAAACAAAATCTTCAGCATCATTAAACAAGAAATGAATGACAATACGTGTAACATGATAACCAACTGGCAAAGGCAAAATCAAAAAGTATTAGAGGCAATCAACTCAGATGAAGACAAACTCATCACAAATCCATGCAAAGTGCTAAAGAAGATAAAAGACATGGACTGGGCCAAAACGATCGATGACACCTCAACGTTAAAACTCATCGCTCACCTACCAAGTTTCACTGCAAAAAGAAATGAACTACAAAACTATATAAAGCAATTTCCAAACAGGCAAGCACAGAACTTAATCCTACGCGCTAGGCTCAACCTGTTGAAAACAAACGAAATAAGATACGTACGAGGACAAACACAGTCAAACACCTGCAGATTCTGCTCCAACGATACACAACCTCCAACGGAGACGATAAGACATTTACTCATGACATGCACAGCGACCGCAGCACTTAGACAGTGCTATCTGCCAATGATACCAGACTTCAGCGCACTGCCAGAAGAGCAACTGTGGTGGTGCAGACTCATCGGGGGAGACAAAACAACGTGGCAAATAGCAACTGCAAAAATGCTAGAACATATTGATGCAAAGTTACTAAATGCGAACAATGAATAGCAAAACAGAAGTCTGCAAAACAGAAAACAAAGACATGTCTTCCTTTTGTAGTTCACTACAAAAAGTTCAGTATTGTAAAATCATATTTTGATAAAACAATAAAAAAAATAAATAAAATAATAGCATGCTTGCATTTACCTGACTGAGTGTAATACTTGATTACTCACAGTGTGGACTCATTACCACTGTGAGGAGTCAAAAATGAGAGTCAGACACGAGTGTGTCATGTTTTTGGTTAAAGACTTTTATTGAAAATAAAAGGGGTTGGGAAAAGGCCTTTCTGACCCTATTCTAATAGGAATTTCCCTATCTAAACAAAAACTAAGGCTCTGTCCATGTCAGGATGCCAAAAACAAAACTGTCCTTTGTCCAATGTTCTAGTCTGACGCTCATACTACAAATTTAACTCTATGGTGAAAAGGGGAAGCGCCTTTAACCTTGAGTGGTTTGCCTATTATTTCGGTGCTGGACTGCCCCAGAGCAGGACAAAGACTGATATGTTTGGGATATTTCTTCTCTGTGAAATATAGTGAGCTAAAGACTCTCGGTAAGGCTCTTGTAACCAGGACTCATGTCTGGCAGAGAGTCTCCCAGGACACCCCTTGTTATTTTGCATATTTCAAGTAACTTTGGGTCTCACCCTAAATTACTAAGGGAATCCAGACGTGGACCACTTGCTCCCTATTCTTAGAGTGGCACAGTTACACCCTACTAATGAGGTTCAACCAGACCGAAACGTGTCTGGGGTTGCTGTTGGTACTCTTGTTCAGAGGAGAATTGCCTATCATTTCGGTGCTGGACTGCCCCAGGGCAGCACAAAGACTGATATGTTTGGGATATTTCTTCTCTGTGAAAGATAGTGAGCTAAAGACTCTGGGTAAGGCTCTTGTAACCAGGACTCATGTCTGGCAGAGAGTCTCCCAAGACCCCCCTTGTTATTTGCATATTTCAAGTAACTTTGGGTCTCACACTAAGTTACTAGGGGAATCCAGACGTGGACCCCTTGCTCATTATTCACATAGAGGCACAGCTACACCTTACTGATGAGGTTCAACCAGACCGAAACACGTGTCTGGGGTTACTGTTGGTACTCTTGTTCAGAGGAGAATTGCCTATCATTTCGGTGCTGGACTGCCCCAGGGCAGGATAAAGACTGATATGTTTGGGATATTTCTTCTCTGTGAAAGATAGTGAGCTAAAGACTGTGGGTAAGGCTCTTGTAACCAGGACTCATGTCTGGCAGAGAGTCTCACAGGACCCCCCTTGTTATTTACAAAGTGTTCATAAATGAAGCATACATTACTTTCTTCAAGGATAAACTTCTTAGGTAGCTCCCTTCCCCTGGATTTATCTTTACTCCTTGAGGTTTTCATAAACCATAGTTCTTTAGGCCTCTCTTGGCCAAGTACAACACGTGTACAACAACCTTTTGACTTCACAATCTTTGGGCCTCTCTTGGCCAAGTACAATACTTGCACAACAACTGTTTAACTTCACAATGTTGGTTTCTTTCAAGAACAGGTTTTAGGGCTTCTCTTGGCCATGGACAACACTTGCACACAAAACCTGTTTGGCTTCTTTTTTGTTTAACACAATCCCTTTCAATTGCCTGGTATACTCCCCTGCCAGGACTTCTGTTTTATACACGTGAAATTGCCTGGTGTACTCTCCTGCCAGGACTTCTGATTCACACACTTGAGATTGCCTGGTGTATTATCCTGTCAGGACCCTTGATACACACACTTGAGGTTTCCTGGTTTACTCTCCTGCCAGCACTTCTGATTCACTCCACACACCTCTGACTGCCTGGTACACTCCCCTGCCAGGACCTATCTTTATTTGGGCTTTTGGCCTGCTTCCAAAGTTGTCTGTATCTAGTATTTGACAATGTATCTTTCTGATACATTATCATTGCTCTGTTTCTTCATATTGGCACTGTGTACATGTACACACAAGAAAAGGGCTTATATGTATCTTAAATTTGCTTCTTTCAATATGTCCATCTCTGTTCTCTCTCTCTCAGGTAAGTAACGTTCAATTGTTCGCACTCAGCATGTTAGCCGATACACCCTGGTGTCCCTATTGCTTTTGGAAGGACTCACTGGTTTCTGTAGGCATTGGTATCCTTTCTCATGGGCAAATTCTTGTATATGGTACATTTGAATGAATTTGGCTAGTACCATTAAAACAAACCCCAAAATACCTAAAATAAGGAGCAGGAGTTGCAGGGGTGATCCCGCTCCCTATGTTCGGTATTATGAGTTTTGGGGTAGCAGGTGTGTCCCCTGCATCCTTGACATTTGAAGCGGGGGACCCAAAAAAAAAAGAATAAAAAGAGCAAAAAAAGAAAAAGGGACCCCGCGGAATCAGATCTGACCTGCGTTAGAGGGATGGAACTGACATCGCAGGGGTATAGGCGAAGCAGCGGCGGCCAGTGAAAAGATAAGTGGGGGGGTTGAATTCTGGTTGTTTAAGCAGTTTTGGGTTGTTTTACCAAAGTAGAATTGCTGTGAAATCGACTACCGCCAATTCTGCCATGATTCTTTGTACTTTGGTAAAACAATCCAAATCATCACAGTCGCCAGGGATTCCCGTCTGCTTCCCTCTCGCAGCCTTCTTTCCTTCATTTGACGTTCCTCCGCGGCTTCCTCTCGACACACCTGTTGTCTTCTGGGAACAAAAGTCCACTGTGAATGATTGAAAAATGGAATTCGGATAAGCATTTTAAGAAGGTTTTGATGGAAAATCAGTTCTGATTGATTGACAAGTGGAATTGAAAGAGGTGATTTAATCACATTGGCAAAGTAGACCAAGGTTGGAAGGTTGGTCGGTAGATTTGGTAAAAGGGTTTTTATTGCTCTTCATAGGAAAATGAGTGGATACATGATAATAGGCCATAAGGATTTCAGACATGAGGATGTTATCTTCAAGAGAAAATGGGGGATATCTTGTCTCATCCGATATAGATATGACATCTCTGTTAAGTATTGTTAGGTGCACATAGTTTGTATAAAGAGTAATTGTAGAACCCTGTAATCGAAGTTGGAACGGGTCTAGGGTTCTGGAATGGAATGTATAGAAAATGGCAGTAAGAAGATATATATAAAAGGATATGGATCACTAACATGAGGCTCCAGTATATTACTATTATAATGGATTGATGTATAACAATGGCGACGAGGGGAAACGTAACCGGTGAGAAAAAGAAACAGAACTACTGAGGCAGAGAAAAAAGAAAGGACGGACACTGAATGAACAATAATGTGAAACAAGAAAAGGAAGGACATTAAAACAAATGAAAGAAAGGTAAGGCACGCATACAGGTGTAAAGCGGCCTATTATTAAAACGGAAAAATGGGGACATTCAATATCATAAATAATATACATATTAGGTTGGGAAAGGCACCGCATCTTTCAAATTAGAAGGACAAATGGACGCACGTATGTAAACACAGAGGAAGGTCCAAGAGGAAAGTACCTAAAGGCGTCAAAAAAGTGTCACCATTTTGGAAAAAGATGTATTTTCAAAACGCTCTCATAACGACACTATAACAACACTGATGCATGAGATAAGATACGAAAGAAACGACAAAATCATATGAAAGTGAAAGTTATGGATTTGACAAACCGAGCAGAAGGAAAGCAATGAGATTATGGTTTGTCACAAATAAAAGTGTTGTTCACATATAAAGTAATACAAAACAAAGTGAAATATCGGAGGTATTGGAGGTTCATATAAAGTGAAAGTGAAATATTTAAGCAGCATTGGCAAATAACAAAAATGGAAAAAAATAAAAACATATATATTGAAGAACAAATTGAAGTGAAGAAGCCCACAACGAAGAAATAAATAAACCTGCATGCAAAACAATAAACAAATATAGTAAGAGTGAAAAATTGATTGGATAAAATGTCATCTGATAATGCAAATTGTATCTGAAGTATCAATGGCCATGAATCCAGTCAATTATTTAAGGTGTCCAAACCCTTTTAGTCTAGAACCTCAAAAAGATCAAGGTCAAAGATGGCAAGAGTGGCTAGATGAGTTTGAGCAGTTTTTGCGAGCAGTTGGAAATCAAAAGGCCGTAAATAAATTGGATATATTTATAAATTTAGTTGGTAAAGACCTGAACAGTGTTATTAAGACAATGCCGCCAGCGGAGAAAATTACATATCAACTTCTGATAACAGAAATCAGCAGTAGGCTGGTAATTCCTCCAAACAAGGATTATGAGAGATATATATTCAACCAACGCACACAAGGTCTGAATGAATCCATTGCACAATTTGCATTAAGATTACAATGAAAGGCAGTATATTGTGACTGTGCAAATTACAATGATAATGAAGCAATAAGATTACGAATAATTGAAGGATGTGTGTCATCTCAATTTAGGAAACATCTATTAAAGAAACCACTTCCATTGAAAGAAGTACTTGAATTAGCAAGAGTCTATGAGAGAGTTGATACACAGGCGGCGAACATAGAAAATCCAAAGAAACTGGACACTATTGCTGCTACAGGACAAAATATACCATGGCAGAAGAGATATTCTAATGTGTCATCTGGAGTAGCACCTTGTCAGGATGGTTGGAACAATTTTCATACGAGTCAGTCGGAAAGACAATGCTACAGATGTGGGTTTGAATTCCTGCACAAGGGTCAGTGTCCTGCTATAGGTCAATTATATCTACGATGTGGACAGGAAAATCATTTTCAGACAATGTGCAGAGAAAGAGCAATGGCACCTATATATAGAACAAATACACTGATGGTTTCAAACTGTAGGTATGATAGTCAAAGCGGTTTCATTGCAAGACCACTTCCAGAGAAGGAGGTGATAAGGTCAAGTGGACTAGCAGGCGTGACTTAACAGGTTCAACAACCAGGATTTGTAAGATTAGTAAGAGCAATGGATAATCTCCAAATAGAAATATCTGAGCAGAGAAGTCTGGAACAAGATCAAGCTGTGAAAGCGTATCAGAGTCAGAATCAGGAAGAAGTACAGATGGGAGATCCCTATGAAAACCCACCAGTGGAGGAGGAGTATGTGAACAAAGATCAATATCAATATCAGGAGTATGATAGACATAGTACAGAGTGTGTAAGACTGATATATGACAATGGAGATGATAAAGGGGCCATAAAAGTTACTGTGAACCTAAGTGGACGGGATATACCGTTTCTAGTGGATACTGGGGAAACAGTGAATGTAATGAGTAAAAGGTCATATGAAGGGATATCAGCATTATATCCTTTAAGACCATCAAGAGCAAAAATATTTCAATGGGGTGCTAAACAACCACTATTATCAAAAGGACAATTTCAATGTGATTTGATTCATGATGGACGTTGTGTACCAGTTGACATGCATGTTATAAGCACTCCAGCAGTTGGTAGATGTCTCATTAGCTGCAAAATTGCCACAGATTTACAACTGATTGACGTTAAGTATAAACAATCGGAAAAGATACAAGGAGTGCCTTTGCAGCATCAAAACGTGTGCACTCTTGTGAAGGGAACATTGGACTTGGAAAAGATAAAAGAGAAGTTTCCGCAGTTATTTCAGGGTGTTGGAAAACTAAAGGATAGTGTGATACATTTACATATTGATACATCGGTTCGTCCTGTTCCTCAGCACCCCAGGCAAATAGGTTTTCATCTGCAAGCCAAAGTGGAATTACAGCAACTAATTAACAATGACATCATTGAGAGGGTTGATGGAGGACCTATGCCATGGGTGTCGCCGTTGGTAGTGGTACCTAAAGCAGATGGTCGCCTTCAGTTATGTGTGGATATTAGGATTCCTAACACAGCAATACAGAGGGAGCGACATCCAGGGCCCAGTATTGAGGACATCATAATTGGTTTGAATCAAGCCACCAGATTCACGAAATTGGATCTAAATCAAGGATATCATCAGCTGATGATTGACCCGGATTCACGACCCATAACGATGCATGAGGGATTATTTAGGTACAAAAGATTGAGCTTTGGCATTTCTTCTGCAGCAGAGATATTCCAAGAGACGATAAGAAGAGTTATTGCACCAGTAAAGCATGCGTTTAATTATAGTGATGATATATTGGTATATGGCGTGGATCAGAATCAACATGATGAGGCACTGGAGCAGGTGTGCAAGATCATTCAGGATAATGGGTTGACATTGAATGGTCCAAAGTGTGAGGTGAACAACAACAGTTTAAGATTTTTCGGACATATATTCTCCGAAAATGGGATTAAGGCAGACCCAGAGAAAGTGAATACCATTCTAGGGCTGGATCCACCAAAGGATGTGGTTGTAGTGAGGTCATTTTTAGGAATTACTGGTTATTGTGCGAGGTATTTGCCTAATTATGCAACAATGACTGATGCTTTGAGACAGTTGTTGAAGAGAGATGTGGCATTTCTATGGAGTGAAGAATGCAAACAAAGTTTTGAATTGATAAAAAAGGAACTAGCTAATGATAAGCAATTGGAATACTTCAATCCGAGATGGAGACTGAAGTTACGGTGGATGCATGCCCGGTGGTTCTGGGGGCCATTTTAGTGGAACCAGGAAAGGATAATGCCAGGCATATTGTGGCTTATGCAAGTAGAGCTTTAAGTCCTATTGAACAGGCATATTCACAGGCTGAAAGTGAGAGTTTGGCAGCAGTATGGGCTTGTGAAAATGTAATCATTTTGTAATTGGAAGGCCATTCACTTTGATAACAGCTCACCAGGCTCTCCGATCTCTGTTTGGGAATCCCAGAGTTAAGAGGGGGAATTAGTTTGCAGGAGTATGATTATAACATCATTCGCAAGCGGGGAAAGGAAGCCAATCCAGCGGATTATTTATCTAGGCATCCAACAGAGGTGTCTGAAAATAATATGCAAGTGGAGGCAGAAGAATATCTATCATATTTGTCACTTAATGCGTTACCATCGGCAGTTACGAAAGAGGTGTTTATAAAAAAAAGTAAAGAGGGTCCTACCATGGAGAGGATAGCCAGAGTGAGCAGTGAACTATCAGCAACTGACCAAGGAGTGCTGCTGAGAGGAAATAGATTAGTAGCTCCTAGAAGTTTGCGGATAATACTTGTAATGCTGGCGTATGAAGGACATCGTGGAGTTGCAAATACAAAGAAAATTCTCCGAAATCAAGTTTGGTTTCCTTACATGGATGTAATTGTTGAAGACACATTACAACACTGTATTGCTTGTCAAGTGATTGCATCTGGAAAACATTCTGAACCTCTTCAGATAGTGCCATTACCTGATGGGCCATGGAATAGAGTAGCTATTGATTTCTTTGGTCCACTTGAAGAAGGAGAATATTTGCTGGTGGCTGTGGATGAATACTCCAGATTTCCGTTGGTTAAGCATATAGCGTCTACTGCTTTCCATTATGTAGCAATAGTATTGGAAGAATTATTCAGTGACTGGGGTGTCCCAAATGTGGTTAAAACTGATAATGGACCACCATTTCAAGGACATGAGTTTAGTAAATTTGCAGTACACCTGGGGTTTAAACACCAAAAGATCACACCATTGTGGCCACAAGCAAATGGCATGGTTGAGAGATTTATAAACACAATCAAGAGAACTCGACAGACAGCTCTTGCGGATAATGTGTCAATGCCTCAGGCAATATTTCAGATGTTGCAAAGTTATCGTAATACTACTCATGAGATGACTGGATATTCGCCGTCTGAGCTGATGATTAGATATAAGCCACAAACCAAGTTTCCACAGATGGCGTATTATACACCTGCAGAGGATGCAGAGATCAGGGAGAGGGAGGTCGCGTGACAGTAAATTGAAAGTGGGAGAGTATGTTCTGGTGCAACAGAGGCAGCGTAGAAAATTGGACTTGAGATACAGACCATTGCCGTTGAAAATCAAGGCGATTAAAGGTCCCATGGTGACAGCTGTGGGAGATGACTGTGAGATAACAAGGAATGCTTCATTTTTTAGAAGGCTGTTTCAAGATGGTTTGGATGAACTTGAGGATGAACATGTAGACCTGAAAAAGAAATGGATTTTCCTTTTCCTGATGACATTTCTGTAGGGTCTGTTGATGTTTCAGAAAGCGCTGGTTTGGTGGAGTCAGAAGGTGATGTAAGTTCTGAGTTACACGATGTAGTTACAAGGAGTCGACCCTGTAGGATGAGTCGAAGGCCGGCTCGTTTAATTGAGCAGATGTAGTGTGAACCTGCTATACTGTAAGTACACATTTATTTGTTCATTTATAAAGATAAACTGAGATGATAAGTAAGGGGGTGTTGTTAAGTATTGTTAGGTGCACATAGTTTGTATAAAGAGTAATGGTAAACTCCTGTAATAGAAGTTGGAACGGGTCTAGGGATCTGGAATGGAATGTATAGAAAAGGGCAGTAAGAAGATATATATGAAAGGATATGGATCACTAACATGAGGCTCCAGTATATTATTATTATAATGGATTGATGTATAACAATCTCCCCGAAGGCTGTATCCTCCCATGTGATCCTCCCTCATATAACTGACCCCAGGGTCAGGATCAAGTAGCGGCTGCCGTTCCCTGGCCACATGGGAGGAGGGTACCATCAGGGGATCAGTGATGACTGCACTGGATTCATCACACCACGCTCACCTCTCCGGAGACTCAGCCTTGACCACTCTCCATGCTACATTGCAGGCCAGGAGTGCCCCCATGATCCCTGCCATGAGGGATTAGAAGATCAGGTAAGCCCCGGTGGGCTTTTCATCAGTGTATCCATGACCCTCTCCATGATGGCTGCCTGCTAGATGACAATGAGCTCACACCATGAGCATTGCCCCGAAAGCCTGCCTTTGCTCCGACCTGATTGGAGAGCTGCTGGTAAAATGCAGCTTCCTCCAGGGAGTCTGCTGGTGACTCCAGCTCCCTTCGAAGGCCGCCTTTTAAGGCCTCAGTGTGTGTCCCCTGTCTGTCCCTGTCCGGCATTGGATCATGAATCCTGTGCCTTCCTTTGAAATAATAGTTAGGTCGCAAATCGCATCTAACAATTTACGAGACTGTTCTTGCCTATGCATCTTCTACCTTGAATACTCTTCGCATTACCTTATATGCTAAGCCATGCCCTATTACCAATGCATCGTTCAGATGCTTTTTCATTCAGCCCATCCGGGGCTGCATTGCCAGCGCTCATCGGCTTGCTATGATACAGCCACTCGAGCAACTGTTTTGCTATGACCTATCGCACTGCCTGCCCAACTATCAGACTATTATCGCCCTCGGTACTCACTACAGACGCAGTCTAGCACTGCTGGTAAAGCTATGTTAGCGTGCTTTTATCTATCATCTGCCTCCTGTATCGGCCGCTTCCGCATCTGTAAATCCAAAATGCACATTTTCTACTGCCCTTGTGATTACTACCTTGTATCTCTCATGGTGTGTGCAACTGGGGCAATGCCTTTACTGCACTGTTGCCTCTCGCCTGCATATGACACCCTATCTTCTCTACTCCCCCTTACCTGTCTGATCCTCTATACTATAACCCTTCACAATCTTCATTGTTTACATCTGCTACCTATCATTCAATGTATTGGAAGGCTCTTTCTGACTGTATACCAACCTTCATTTTGTCTCCGTACTCCTGCAGCAGCCCCCCGTATCATGAGAAGTGGCTCTGCCAGACTGTGCACATAACTTAATTTGATTTGACATTTCTCAGCCCTGCTCTGTGCTCCATTTTTACCTACATGTAACTATTGGGTTTGACATTCCTCAGCCCTACGCTGTGCTCTATTTTTAACTTCCTATAACTACTGGATTTGACATTGTTCAGCACTGCGCTGTGTTCACCTTCTACCTACCTGTAACTACTGGACTTTACATTGTTCAGTCCCGCGCAGTGCTTGATTTTTACCTACCTGTAACTACTGGATTTGACATTGTTCAGCCCTGCCCTGCGCTTTTTTTTTACCCACCTGTAACTACTGGATTTGACATTGTTCAGCCCTGCCCTGCGCTTTTTTTTTACCCACGTGTAACTACTGGATTTGACATTGTTCAGCCCTGCCCTGCGCTTTTTTTTTACCCACCTGTAACTATTGGATTTGACATTGTTCAGCCCTGCGCTGTGCTTGCTTTTTAACTTCCTGTAACTACTGGATTTGACATTGGTTAGCCCTGCACGGCGCTTGCTTTTTAACTTCCTGTAACTACTGGATTTGACATTGCTCAGTCCTGCGCTGCACTCGCTTTTTACCCACCTGTAACTACTGGATTTGACATTGTTCAGCCCTGCGCTGTGCTTGCTTTTTACCTCCCTGTAACTACTGGATTTGACATTGGTTAGCCCTGCACGGTGCTTGCTTTTTAACTTCCTGTAACTACTGAATTTGACATTCTTCAGTTCTGCATTGTGCTCGCTTTTTACATCCCTGTAACTACTGGATTTGACATTGCTCAGTCCTGCGCTGCGCTCGCTTTTTACCCACCTGTAACTACTGGATTTGACATTCTTCAGTCCTGCATTGTGCTCGCTTTTTACCCACCTGTAAGTACTGGATTTGACATTGTTCAGCCCTGCGCTGTGCTTGCTTTTTACCTCCCTGTAACTACTGGATTTGACATTGGTTAGCCCTGCACGGTGCTTGCTTTTTAACTTCCTGTAACTACTGGATTTGACATTCTTCAGTCCTGCGCTGCGCTCGCTTTTTACCCACCTGTAACTACTGGATTTGACATTCTTCAGTCCTGCATTGTGCTCGCTTTTTACCCACCTGTAAGTACTGGATTTGACATTGTTCAGCCCTGCGCTGTGCTTGCTTTTTACCCACCTGTAAGTACTGGATTTGACATTGCTCAGTCCTGCGCTGCGCTCGCTTTTTACCCACCTGTAAGTACTGGATTTGACATTGCTCAGTCCTGCGCTGCGCTCGCTTTTTACCCACCTGTAACTACTGGATTTGACATTGCTCAGTCCTGCGCTGTGCTCGCTTTTTACCCACCTGTAAGTACTGGATTTGACATTGTTCAGCCCTGCGCTGTGCTTGCTTTTTACATCCCTGTAACTACTGGATTTGACATTGCTCAGTCCTGCGCTGCGCTCGCTTTTTACCCACCTGTAACTACTGGATTTGACATTGTTCAGCCCTGCGCTGTGCTTGCTTTTTAACTTCCTGTAACTACTGGATTTGACATTCTTCAGTTCTGCATTGTGCTCGCTTTTTACCCACCTGTAACTACTGGATTTGACATTGTTCAGCCCTGCGCTGTGCTTGCTTTTTACATCCCTGTAACTACTGGATTTGACATTGCTCAGTCCTGCGCTGCGCTCGCTTTTTACCGACCTGTAAGTACTGGATTTGACATTGTTCAGCCCTGCGCTGTGCTTGCTTTTTACCCACCTGTAAGTACTGGATTTGACATTGCTCAGTCCTGCGCTGCGCTCGCTTTTTACCCACCTGTAAGTACTGGATTTGACATTGCTCAGTCCTGCGCTGCGCTCGCTTTTTACCCACCTGTAACTACTGGATTTGACATTGCTCAGTCCTGCGCTGTGCTCGCTTTTTACCCACCTGTAAGTACTGGATTTGACATTGTTCAGCCCTGCGCTGTGCTTGCTTTTTACATCCATGTAACTACTGGATTTGACATTGCTCAGTCCTGCGCTGCGCTCGCTTTTTACCCACCTGTAACTACTGGATTTGACATTGTTCAGCCCTGCGCTGTACTTGCTTTTTAACTTCCTGTAACTACTGGATTTGACATTCTTCAGTTCTGCATTGTGCTCGCTTTTTACCCACCTGTAACTACTGGATTTGACATTGTTCAGCCCTGCGCTGTGCTTGCTTTTTACATCCCTGTAACTACTGGATTTGACATTGCTCAGTCCTGCGCTGCGCTCGCTTTTTACCCACCTGTAACTACTGGATTTGACATTGTTCAGCCCTGCGCTGTGCTCGCTTTTTACCCACCTGTAAGTACTGGATTTGACATTCTTCAGCCCTGCGCTGTGCTTGCTTTTTACCCACCTGTAACTATTGTTAGATGAGAGCAAATGCGGAGGGAATTAAAAGTGCTAAAAATGATATACTGAGAAGGAAAAAGGGTGTATTCATATCAGGGTACAGGTGGGGATGGAGAAAGAGGAGCTATATGCAGTGAGGGAGTTTAGGATGAGTTGGGGAGCCCATTTGGGGAGGAATATTTCAGCTTATTGGGGGAATCTCGCAGGATTCTCGTGAGATTTGCCTAGTAATGATCGTAAAAACAAATGCATCACACAAACCGCAGAGTGAAAGGTGGTAATGGTGGAGGGTCGCGAGATAAATATGGAAAGGAAGTGGGGGGACCTAGAAAAGGGGAGGGGACACATGATGAGTGCCAATGAGGACAGGAAAGATTTTTTCATTTTCAAGCCACAGTTATCGGAAATTGTTATCTTGTTGTGGGAATCGCACTATATTATTGAGGAAATAATTGCCTGGAAAATCCAGCTGGGAGGATAGCTCAGGGGCAACACGTTTGTCTTGGAAGCAAGACAATGCACAGCAACAAAGGTTTAAATCCCAGCAACACAGATTTGAATCCCGGACTCAGGCTTAGAAACTGGCTCTGACATTTAACAATTATAATTATAATAACTTCCATGGGAAGAAACTGTTAATTATTAATGCAGTCATTATTAATATTATGGTATTTACATCTTTTAAACTTGCAGAGAGATTGTAATAAACTACATTGCAGTGCACACTGCATACTAGTGGAGCCTGAGGCTGCTGGCCATTGACATAGGGCATGGTTAAGTACTTGGTAGGACGGAATGGGCTTCCGGAGTTTAAAGTGTTTTTTTCAAGATGGACAGTTTAGCAAACAAATCCCAATGCTCCAAGGCATTTGCTGGGCATTAGACAAGATATTACAAAGGTTGAATTGGCACAGATGCAAAGCCAACAAGAAGGCTTCAACCTTTTTCCTTTTGCCTTATCCAGTCAAAGCGGGTACCTGAGAGGGGGGCCAAAGGCTCAGCTCCAGACAGTGTGACAATTGAGAATGTGCACAAGCCAAGCACATCTGGTCCACTGGGTGATTCCAAGTTTTTCTCGGCAGGGTAAAAAGTCTTACCCTGGTCAACGAAACGATTGGACATGGGCAATTGGCTTATTGGTTGGCATGTTTGTGCCTGGGGCATGATTGAAGGTTTTTGGTAGCATGCTATCAATCATTAAAAAAAATAAAAAAAACAGGAATCACTTAAACAACTTTGGTTAACAGAACCTCATTGTCATGTTGCTCAAGGTGCATAATGGTGGCCGAGTTATGGTTATTTTACAGTGCCAGCAGCAGTTATGGTTGTTTTCTGACCTATTTCTGGGGAATTATCCTTTCTTGCGCTCCAGCCACAACATTTCTTTAAGAAAGTATTTTCACAAAATTTCACATGTTTTTATTTAGCCAACGATGGGGTCCCATTTATCCCAAGTTATATAGTACACTGCGGGGTTCGCTCTAGTTAAGGTGAACATTGAGTTCCATAGGAAACCTGAAAAATGCATTGCTAATTACTTTTGACTCATACAACGGATTCACTGCACTATATCCATAGGAAACATAAAAAATGAATTGCTAATATAACCTTTGACTCGTACAACGGAATTGGATGAAACAATGCAAGGAAACTTGTACTGAGCCCCACTCCCGCCCGACTAGAGATTTTGGGAAAGATCTGTAAAAAATTACAGAAGTTATTAAGAAAACGAAAAAGCTCCGTTTCGGGCTAGTCCCCAATTCATTTTCTCATAGACGAAAATGTCCAATTTTTGCTTGAGTTCCCAGAGAAAACCACTGGACGTAATTGGACCAGGTACGAAACAACTTGGGCACATATTTTTTACTCAATTTCTGGAGGGGTCTGGGTTATTGCACCCAGTGGGTTTTATGTATATTTGAAGGAAAAAAGGGATAACCCCATTCTCCCAAAATTATAGTTATATCTCCCATGGTGCTTTGCAGCAGAGAGGCTATTCAGAAATTAAAAAGTTGCCATTTTATTTACTCGATGCAAGAGCTATTCGCAAATATTCTGGGTAATATTCAGGGTTATCCGAGAAGGAAAAGTTGGAAACATGCTATTTGGAGGAGTAAAATGGATGGAATGGCATCAGGCTAGAGGTGGGGTGGGGGAAAGCGGACACCGTGTGAAATTGGCAAGTTTGGGGGTGGGATCTTGGGACCAAGTTCAGAGCTCGAACGTTTTCGCAAATTCAAGTTTATTTTTGCATATCTGGAGTTATTTTTTGTTGCATAGTCAGGGTTTTTGTAGGCGCGGCACACGTATAATAACAGCAAATATTTTTTAAATATTCAGGGCTGTTTGTAGTTCATTGTTAATATAACTGCGTTTATGGGAAAGAAGTTTAAAAATAAAAGAGAGAGTTAACAACATGAGATTACTACAAAAAACATGGAATTTTGCAGCTACAGTGAGGTGTGGCTCAACATGTCAAGGGGTGCAATATGGCTCACGCCGTGGCCACCTAATAGGTCCAAAAGAAAGATATTGGGGGCACATGTATAGTGGACACGGGCAAATGTCGTGGTCATTCGCCATGGCCAAAGGCCCTGGCTAGTGGGCCCGATAGACATGTATAGTGGCCACCGCGCCAAAGGCTGTGGCCACCCAGTGGTTCCAAAAGAAACATATTGGGGGAGCATGTACAGGGGACACAGCCGAAGGCCATGGCTAGTGGCTCGGTAGCGCTTTAAAGTATGCAGTGGCACAGCCGAAGTCTGTGCTCACTGGCCATGGGCAAAGGCCTTAGCTCGTCGGCCTGAAAGTCATGCATGGTGGCCGTGTGGGTCCAAAAGAAACATATTGGGGGAAGCTGTACATTGGACATGGCCGGAGGCCATGGCTAGTGGCCCAGTAGTGTTTTAAATTAAATTATACAGTGGCCATGGCCGAAGGCTGTTCTCACTGGCCAGGGCCAGGGCGAGTTGCAAAGTCCATGAGCACATACATATTATAAGAGAAGTGATTCACAATGACATACAAAATGGCATCATGGGGGATATCAACGGCAGCGCGCAGAGTTAAGCTGGTCAGGACTTCCCACATCCTCTGAATTTCAAGGGGTTTGTTGTGCAACTTAACTGCACCTTAACTAAGGTTTTCTCAGTAAACAGTTTCCCTTCCCCGTATGAAGAGCATATTTAATAATGTTGGTACCATTGAACGAATCCACACCAAACGCAAATATATATCAACATTCTTTGGAAAGTTGCATGGGGTTTCATCAAGGGGGTAAGGTTATAGGTGGGGCCCCTAACTTTGTGAAATCCCCATTAACTTAAATTGAAAATAAATTCTATTGCGTTCACAGCTCGAACCACTGAAGAGCTTTTCCCCAAATTTGTAGCAAGGGTGGTGGAATGGTCCCAAAAGTGCGCTTTTCCATACAGCGGTTTCTTTAAAAGCGGCCAAAAAGGAGGTAAAAATGATAGTGATATTCGGTCTGCTACTCACTTCTTAAACTGACTCATCGAGAGCTGTCCTCGGACACTAAATCTAGAAGTGAGTCTGCAGAAACTACTCGACCAATCAGATGGGCCATGCTTTTTGCAGACATTGTGGAAAGGAGCTGATTGGTCAATAAGAAAAATGGTGGCTTGCCAAATTATTATTTGCTTCACAAACTTCACCCATTTGTCTATTAGCAGAGTGGTAAAATATATTAACAAACACAAAATGACACTAATTTTACATGGGTCTGTGCAGGGGTTAGGATGGGATGAAATATATCATGAAAAGGGCATACAAAAAAACCATGACCCCGTTATTCTGAAAATGGTTATGCCCAGTTGCCCATGGACCTCAGGCTTTGGCTGCAGGACCTGGCCAATGGGCCTATAGAGTGGGAACCATTATCTATAGATAAAGGCATTTTGTCCGGTTTATAACCAGGCCAAATTGCCCTGGCCATGACTGAAGGCCAATCTGAACACTGGCCCTGGGAGCAGGCCACGGCCGGTAGCTCAAGGACCTGTTATAGGGACGTTATGTTTCAACTGAATACAAACCTATGAAATATTTAAACCCTATGAAATTCAATGACATAACGCTGTTAAAAAGACATTGTAGTTGCAGTACAAAATCATAGAAATGTGCCCATCACAATGCACAGAACAAAACAGGCAATATCATAAATGGCATAATTGTTGACATCGCTGACGACAGTACAAATTACATTACAAGTCTGCACTCAGTGGTATGTGCAGTGCACAGTGGGGTGCAGGTATGGTTGTCTAGCTTACCAAAACGGACACATTTCTATGGCTTTTCCATTTTGCGGTGCAACCATAACATCCAATTTACAGCGGTTTTTATTGCATTTCACAAGGTTTATTGAGGACATTTTTTTTATTTGAATTTGTTTATTGGTTAAATTGTTACAACTTCATTTCAGAGTTACAGTTTAAGTAAGCAATGCATAATTCGGCAGTCCGGTAAACATTACATTCAGCATGGAGCATTTCAAACCAGTACACGTAAACTTCAACTTTTCCAATGAGTGACTTGGGCTTGCAGGTCCGGGGCAAAGGATTGCTGATCGTTACAAATAAATACAGATCAGGGATGGGCATTCAGGTAAGCGACAATATTCCAAACTGTCAACACTGCACTTGGTACAGTCATTGGATGAAATTAAAATAAAATTCCCGTCATTGTATGGCAAAAGTATCTCCTTGCATGGGGGTTGAGTCGTCCTTTCAGCACCTTCTATTCCCTCCCTCTTTACTGCTACCCACTTCTCTTTTCAGACCACCGTTTCCCTTATTCCTCCTGATCAGGGTGGGCATAAATCTGGAGTATTCATTAGTTCATTCAGCCTGTGCCCCCAATCCATTCCCCTGTCCTCGTCTTCCTCAGTTGTGGCCTGTCCTCTCAATATTTCCATCTCTGCCTTCCCCCAGCGGTGTACATCCGTTATCCATAATTGTAAAGATGGGCCCCTTGGGTTTTTCCATGAGATTGCTAGCCTGCGTTTGGCCAGTATAAATAGAAAGGCTCCTATTTTCTTATTTGTCTTGGGCCGCTTTCCTCCTGGTAGTATCCCCCATAAACATGCCTCTGGTTTGCGGGTGTACTCACTGTGTGCCCAAGAAATCGATTTGGTTGCCACTTCCTCCCAAAAAGCAGTCCCAGACCATATACCAAAATCCCGTCAAGGCTTCTGCGCATCGTGGACATGTATGTGAGTGTTGTGAGTTAATCATATGGAGACTAGACGGTGTCATATACACTCTGTGCATAAAGTTGTATTGTATGAGGCTGAATCTGCTTTTCGGGGATGTCCTTCCCTGTATCCCTTTCCCATTTAGCCTTGACCCCTAGTTTTGGACCTTGCCTCTGTTCCCCAATTCGATTATATAAGGCTGAGATCAGTCCCTTAGTGTTTCCTATGTCCAACATTAGTTGCATTAGGGGATTATGTTCTGGTTCCTCTGGAGTCTCATCCCAGAGAGCGGGCAGTTATTTCACTATTTGGGCATGACCCAAAAAAGCTCCCTCAGGCATGTCATAGCATTGATGCCAATCCTGAAACGATAACAGTTTCCCTTCTTCTTAGAGATCCCCCAATCTAGTGCAGCCCCTGTGTCGTAGTCTAGAGGACTCAAGATTTGTCAATATTTCACGTAACACAGGATCAAAGCTCAGTGGCCAGTCCGGGCTATATAACTGGGGACAGCATAGTTTCCCTGGTAATTTTTTCCAAATCTCTCTTGGTACAGCAAATATCTTATTCTTCCCAATGCTTGCCATCAAGTCCCACAACAATTCTATTCCCTTCCTGTGTGACAGGAAATCCCCCAGCAGTCTTCTTATATCCCCTTCCGGTTTGTCCACCCAGTTAGACACCATTTGTAATTGAACTGCTACAAAATAGGCTCCAGAATCAGGTAGGGTGATCCCCCCTTCTGTGTATGGACTGTACAGAGTGGTTAGTACCCCAAATTTTGGTATCCAGCATTTTAAAAAAAGAATTTCTTAATATTGTATGGTGTGTTAAAAAATAATAGAGCAGTCTGGCTAACACCACCATTTTACATAAGACAATTTTTCCCATCAAGATGAGTGGCAGGGATTTCCAAAATTAAATTCTATTGAGGCTCCTATGCTCGACAATGCCCTCCCAGTGTTGAACATAAAAGTCTCCTCCATCTCATGAAAAATTGTAACTCCCAAATAATGAAACGATTCAAGTTCCCAGCAAATACCCCATTGTGGGAATAAATCTATGGGTTGTGTAAACAGGGACCCTAATGGGAATACTAGGGATTTCTCTCTGTGTAAGTGGTAACCTGACAGCTTTCTGAACTTGGCCAGTATCTCAAGTATCACTGGGATGTTCACAGTAGGATTGCTAACATATATCAATGCATAGTCTGCACATAAGGATATATTATGTATAATGCCTCTAACCTTAATCCCTGTCTCATGGATATATTCCCTGAGGTACCCTGCCAAGTGTTCCAGAGCCAAGGCGAATAGTATTGGGATACCGGGCACCCTTGCCTGGTTGCCCTCTTTAATGCCATTTCTTGGATATCCAATCGCCTGTTTTGACTCTTGCCTAAGCACTCAAGTATAATAACCAGATCCGCCGCAATATTTGACGTCCCATCCCAATCTCCCTCAACACTCTAAAGAGCCACGGCCACTCCACCGAGTGAAAGGCCTTAGTGGCATCTAATGCCATCAGAACTAATTCTTCTCTTGAGTGTTGGACTTGTTCCATTACGAAATGCAATCTCCTGATAGTCACAGAGGTATTTCGCCCTCCCACGAAACCGCATTGATCCGGATGTGGTATATTGGGAACCCCCGCCTCCAATCGCAATGACTTTCCCTAATATTTTCGTGTCAACGTTTAATAACAATATGGGTCTATATGAACCGCAATAGTTGGGATCTTTCCAGGGTTTCAACAAAACCACGATTAAGGTCTCCCTCATAGATTCGGGGAGGATACCCAGAGTAAATGCCTCCACATATACCTTTTTCCAGCACCGGGAGTAGGATATCTGAATATTCTAAACAGTATTTCACCGTTAGCCCATCAGTGCCAGGTGATTTACCCTTCTTCATTGATCATAATGCTCGCTCAATCTCCTCCACTTCTATCAGGGCTCCCAGTGCCTCTCTTTGGGATTCCGTCAATCTAGGTATATGTGCTATTTCTAATAAATCCAATGCCTCCTCTTCCGAGTACATCCCTTCACTGGAACATAATGTCTTACAGTACTCTTGAAAGACTCTATTAATCTGCTGTTGTGTGGCCACTCTAGATCCCCTTCGTCATTGATTTGTGTAAGTGCCCCCCTAGGGTGTACAGATTTTGAAGGAACTTTTGGGTTGATATCACTTAGAACCCCAGCGACCTGATTAAATGCAAAAATGTGCACTGTCGCATTGGTGTGCCATAGAACGGAGACTTCGAGTTCCTCAACTCCGTTTGTTTAATTAGGAAACCAGGCTGCTGTGGTCACACCTTATTACTGTGCCAGAAAAAAAAATTATGCTGGAGACTAAGTCCAATTGCTGTTGTGTGATAATAAAGTTTAATTGATCTGCCCTATGGATTACACATGTTTCGGCAAGGTGCCTTTCTCAAATCAGGGCTTATCCAACTTTATTTCTCTTGATCATTACTGGAAGTGTAATAACGGGGATCAATCCCAACTGCAAATATCATTGCCGCGTCCCGCGTTCACGCGAGGTGTTCTTTTCAGATCAGACATCCTAGCAGCCGACCAGCCTTATCTCCTACCCCGTTTATATTCTTGGTGTATCGGTTCCTGTCAAACTTAGACAATGATTCTTGGTGCGTGTTTTGGGTGGTAATTGCCGCAGCCAGATCTGGGCCTACCGCCTTCCCTGAGCCCAGGTCTTTTTCCGTGTACCTGATTAATATTTATGAATCCCTTAAATTATTGGACAGAGTCTTCCTAACTTCCACTATCTTGGATATACACACTCCCCTCATCAATACCTTGAGAGCTTCCCACATGATGCCTACTTTATCTACCAAGCCCTCAATATTTCCCAAAAAAGAGGTGATCTCTTCTCTTAATGTCATGTTAAATACCCTGCCCTGTAGTGACTCCACATTCAGTCTCCAAGTTGGTATTGCCGAACTTAGGTGTCCCACTTGTAATATTGTGACCAGGGGGGCATGATTTGATAACACTTTCCCTCAATATCCCATCTGGGAGAATCTATGTGCATTTCTCTGTGCCTGTAAATAAGCAGTCCAAACGGGAGTGTGTGCCCTGTGCTGGCGAGTAAACGTAATACCCTCTGTCATCACCATATGACCCTCTCCAAAATTCCAGCAAGTCCAACTCTGAAACCATTCTATTGAGAGATTGTGTCGGGCACGGTTGTTGGTAAAACCCTCTTCTGGACTGGTCCTTGTCTGGGTCTAAATAGCAATTAAAATCCCCTCCCCGGATAATAGTATCTGCTCTGTCTCCGTCTGTAAATTACACTATATGTGCGAAATAATCCTCAATGTCAATGTTAGGTGTGTAGGAGTTCAATATGCAGCTCCTCTACCCTTCTAAACTACCCTGCATTATAAATGTATGCCCCTTCGCATCCACACAGATCATCACCCCCCTTGAATATGTTATGTTATTTGGCATTTGTATAGCGCTCTATATATCATTGGTATAACCTCAAAGCGCTGGTAGGTTGAATGCCCTCGGGGACCATAGTTGTCACACTCACCTTTGTCTCTACAGGAGCGATGGACGAGCCTCCCTTGACCCCGAGTCTTCACTTCCCCTGTTTCACCCAGAGGAAGACCTTGATCTTTAGTAGGGTGTGCACTCCATCCTGGATTTGCAGGGGTCGCGATTCACTCATGTGATTGGTGCCAATGTCTGTAGGCTGAGTTCAGATGCCAAACACTGTTTTATGCCTTCACAGCGAGGCAGAGAGTTCAAGGCGCCAGTTTCTTCACTGGCTAGAAAGTCCTTCCCACAAGTTAACGTTGCGCGGAGAATGTTGAGTGTCCAAAATTGTCCGTATTGTCTTTGTTTGCCGGTATTTTTGTGGGTGAGTAGCGCTGCGTGTACAAGCTAGATGCTGGTAGGTTTGCGCAGCGCCTTATATTCGAGCGCGCCTGGTAATGTCTCTCCCTTTCCCTTGCAGGAGAAATTATGTGGTATTAGCACCTCGAGTCCGGGTTCAGCGCTACTGGAGACTTGGTAAGTTTGCACGTAGGCTTTTGGTAAGAATGCACCGCGTAGAGAGAGAGAGCACAGTGAAATAAGTGTCCGCGTTGTTGGAGCGAGCGCAATGAATAATGTCTCTTCTTTCTTACAGGGGTTTGTGCGCTCGTGCAACTAACCTGGATCCTAGCGTTGCGGGAAGATTCGGTGAGTATGCGCAGCGTTACTGGTGTGCATGTGTTAACACTGTTCTTCTTTGTTCTTACCGGTGCCGGTGTAGAAGTCCCCTCTTGACTGGAGATAGCTGCAGCGTTGAGTAAGAACCAGGTAAGCTGAAGCTGAATGATCCGGAGCGGGTAAGCAGAAGTAGGATGATCCGGAGCAGGTAAGCAGAAGTAGGATGATCAGGAGCAGGTAAGCAGAAGCAGGATGATCCGGAGCAGGTAAGCAGAAACAGGATGATCTGGAGCAGGTAAGCAGATGCTGGCTGATCCAGAGCACGGCAAGTGTGTTGCTGATACAACTCACTGTAAGCAACACGAAGCTTTGGAAGAATCTTGGGTGTGGCTTACATAGCCAGCCACACCCAAACACTAGAGAGCTCATGAGTTATCATGCACTTCCTGTTTGGCAACAGGAAGTGGTAACCAGGAAGTTACTACAAACACTAGGAAGGAATGAAAGGAGGGATTTGTTATGGGCTCTTTTTGTCCCTATGCCAGGCCTGCCAAGCCTACACCCAGCTTGCCCCAACTACCTGCCTGATACCCATGACAATAGTCCAGGTCAGTTGCGAGAGTAGGGTGTTGTAGGGTGCTTGGGTGCACCAGTTATGTGTGCAGTTGATGTAAATGCCTGATGATATATGCATCCTAGCATTAGGTGTGGTGGTATTGGTATTGGTTGAAATCGTGCAGTCTGGTGGGTGATTTGATATTTTATTTTATTTATTTATGGACACCAAGACTGCGTTCTGCCTGCATTAGGCCTGTTGGACGCTTATGTGTGCAGCTAGGGCGGTTTGTCATGGGATATAGCTGCATTTTATTAGAATGATGAGGTGTTCATGGGGTAATATTCGTATGTGAGCAGCTAGGCTGAAATTGATGGAGGGGTGTAGCTGCACTCTAACTGTGTGATGGTGTAGAGTAGAGAGTAGGCATAGTGATATGGGAGGTGAGTGTTTGGATGGAGTTATGATCTAAGGAGATCGATATTCCGCATTTCAGGCATGCGGTTGCTTAATAGCGAATTAATAAGCGTATTCAGTGATGACATTGTTCGGGATCTCATTGAGCATTAGTCATCGGTTGCTAGGGTTCAATCGCTTCAGATGATTGTGATTGGTATTACGGAAAGAGCCACATTCTTAGAGCTTTGCGGAACGTCATATAGTCTTGGGTGTGCCAAATATGTGGGTGAATTGAGTCCCACAGAGTTGGGGCCAAGGTTGAGAAGGCGGATCCTCTTATCCTGACAAGAGGTTTGAATCACTAGAAGGAGGGCAGTGCTTGATTTTAGGGTGCAGGATAGGAGATATGGTTTTATCTCTTCTTGTAGGTATAATGGCCCAGTCTTGTGCACTGCTCGGTGAGGGATGCATAGGGTCTTGAAGGTGGCCCTTTGTCCTACTCTGAGTCAGTGGAGGGTTCAGAGAGCTGGTGAGATGTGGTCTCTTTGACCCAGGGCAAGGAGCAGTTTTGCAGCAGCGTTTTGGGCTCTTTGGAGTTTGTTGAGTTGGTATGCCGGGGCTCCTAGGTATAGGGAGTTGGCATAGTCCAGTCTCAACATCACAATAGATATAACTGCAGCAAGTCTGTTCGGGTAGGAGAGGTAGGGAAAAAGGCATCTGAGAAGTTTGAGGTGGAAGTGACAGCATTTTGACACAGTGTTGATCTGACGGGAGAGGGTCAGGCCTGAGTCCATAGTGCAGCCTCAGTTTTTCACTGTATCGGAGGGGGGTAGAGGGACTGAGGGTGGGGGGCCATGGGATCGGATGTGGTAGAAGGGCAGTATTGCCACTCACACCATGATTTCAGTTTTAGCAGGGTTCAAAAGGAGGTGGTTTATTGTCATCCATCGATCAATATCGCAGAGACAGGCTTCAAGGTCGGGAAGGGGGTTAATATCTGACTTGGGAATTCTTAGGATAATTTGGGTATCGTCAGCATAGTTGTAACAGGAGATGTTGTGCATGTGGATGATTCCTGGTAGAGTGGTCATATAGAGGTTGAACAGGAGAGCAGACAAGCATGCGCCTTGGGGTACTCCAGTGTTCACCGAGCGAGCAGTTAAGAGAAAAGGGGAGAGGAGGGTTCTTTTTTTCCTGTCGCTGGGGAAGGAGGCGATCCATTTGAGAGCAGAGCCACAGATTCCTTGGGAATGAAGGCGGTCAAAGAGGAATGAGTGGTTAACCGTGTCAAAGGCTGCAGAGAGATCGAGGAGAATCAATTCTGCGCAGGCTTCAGAGTCTGCAGTGACCTTGAGATCATCCCAGATTGATTTCAGAGTGGTTTCAGTTCCATGTCGTGGTCTGAAGCCTGATTGTGCGGGGTCAAGGATGCAGTTGGATTCTACAAAGGAGTTGAGCTGGGAGTATGCAGTCTGGTCAATGAGTTTCGTGAGAAATCTGGTGTTGGAGATCGGTCTGTAATTCTTGGGGTCAAGCGGGTCAAGGGATGCCTCTTTTAGAAGTGGCTTGACATGCGCTATTTTGAATGCATCAGAGAAGATGCCAGAGGTGAGGGATTCATTAAGAATGGCTCTTGTATGTTCCATTGTGCAGGTAGACAAGACTATTTCTTTCAGGACAGAGGCTGGGCAGGGGTCGAGGGGCGATCCAGAGGGTTTGCTGGCTGATATTAGGTCAAGGAACTCGTCTCTAGAGATGGGTTTGAAGGAGTCGAAGATAGGGAAATTGGGTGTCGGGGCAATGGGATCAGGAGGGTTCAGTGATGGGGGAGAGGAAGGACAGTTTGGTGTTAAGGGATGTCGTCCTGTCAAGAGCAGTGTTGTAGAAGTGTGTAATAACTTGGAAGCTGATGAACACCCGAGCCAGCAGGTAAATTACTAAGTAGATTTATTGTAGTTCAATGCCAGGAACAAAACATTGGCATGTCCTTTCCAAGTCAGCATACCTCCAACTGCCAAGCATAGAATCCCCCTTCAGATAACAACACACCAACACTTCACTCACACTGACATCACTACATTCCATTTAGCAGTGATGTCATCCACTCAGCTAGCAAGACACATTACAACACTTCCCCCTCCTTTACTTTGTTAGAAACAGAGAAAGATCACACCAAAACCCCCACCAGACAAAAACCCCTACATATACGTGTGGCCAGCACGTAATGCACCAACTAGTAACACCACTGGCGACAAGAAACTGCCCCCAGAGAACACCAAAACCCCGGACACTCCAAGGAAGATCAAGGAAACAGGAAAGTGCTCCACCAAAGGAATAAGAACCCAATAAAACCTACATGGCACCCCCAGAATACTAACAACTGTGCCAACACGTTGGGCAACATGACACCCCGTGTCAACCAAACCCTTACACCAAGTCCTACGCCCAACTCAACACCACTTCCACTCCTCCCTTTATAAACAAAACAGAGAGGAATCCCAACGCAGTCTACAAAGGGCTCACTCTTTCCATGAACAGAACCGGACAAACTTCGAGAAACAAAAATAAAAAACTACGCACCTCCACCTGTTCCAAGCTGCCCCATGGAACCTATGTCCTGCCACAACCCAGCGTCCTCCAGATAGCTACCTAACACTCCTCAACCCTCAGTGCACAAACATCCTCCCGTCCTAGTCTGCCCCCTAGGACACCAGGGCTGCCACCCCTGGGCACGAACCACACAGCTCAACAGAGCAACAACAAGCACAACAACAAAACAGTTCACCACAGCACCCCTAAGGGTACCACAACACCACAAAACCCTGAACCATAGAGAACACAACCCGCAAGAATGCGGAACACAACCAGGACCAACCACCTAAACCAGACACAAATCAAACACCCACACCAACCACTGCAGACCCCAGGTCCAGCCTACTGCCACCCGCAGCACACCACTCCATACCTTGAACCCCAGGCCCAGCCTGCTGCCACCCGCAGCGCACCTACTACATACCTTGGACCCCAGGTCCAGCCTACTGCCATCCGCAGCACACCTACCACATACCATGGACCCCAGGTCCAGCCTCCTGCGCGAACGCAGGATGCACTCTACTCACCTTGGACCCCTGGTCCAACCACCTGCAAAACAGCAGGACTACTCCAACATGGGACCTACCCAATGGCCCCACCTTGCATGTTGCTATTGGAAACCCCAAACAGAGGCACACTGTAACAATAGCACAGCTCACATACATACACAACACGGAAAGAGTCACCTCCACTCTTCATATACACCTCCACACACCATATGCATAACTGCAAAAAGATAACATTGTCCTGCATACGCATATTCAATGCTACCAAAGATTAGACAAAGCATATTCGAACAATTAGGATGAGACATGTCTTAAAGCACTTTTGGATTGAAATGACTGCCCGATAAACCATAATCACCCACGGGCACCCCCACCCACGAGTCCATCCAAAGCCAAATGAAACCCACCCTGTAAAGAAAACATTGTTAGGCCTTAAGCACATTAATCAAGACATGACTACTGATAACAACATGTGAGTGCCCCCACCCACAAGTCCGAACCCTAAATGTTCTGTGCACCTAGAAGAAAAATTGTTATTGATAAAAATACATTGCAATTCAGGCATATTAATGCACCCATACACAACAAAATCTCACTAGCACAGCCACTGCACTTGAATATGAAATCACGCAAGAACTAACCTCCAGACACCCATACACAACATACAGCGCGCGCATCACTCTCACTCACATGGGCCCATGCACACGCACACACTACACAACCGGTAATATTAAAATCTCACTAGTGAAACAGGTTCCCCAAACACAGGAACATCCTCTTCATCAAAACAAACCGCTGCGACATAGGATCTAACACCTCCAAAGCCCACGCAGCACGACTCAGGTCGCAGGCTGCAGGCGAATCTTGTCTTGAGTCCAACCTGGTAAAACTGCAGTGTAAACAGTCCACGTCACTGCGTCTTCCCAACACAAGTTCACCACTCCACGTGAAGTCCCTTCGGGTGTCCGCTAACACCCTTTCCATCAGGACACCCAAATCCACATTGTTGCCATGTTCCAAATTCCTTCCGGCAACATGTGAAAGTAAGGAAGTAGTAGTCCAGAGCTCCATATGAGCAGCGCAACAAAGCATTTCTTTGCGTTCCAGCCCAACACGCTGGAACGCACACCCAGACCAGGCCGACGTCACTCTTGAATGCCGTTCGCCCCTCCAGTGAGCGACACAACCGCGTTCCAGCTCCTGGTGCTGCAACGCATGCCCAGAGAAAGGCAACGTCACCATTAGGCTTGAGCTGCAACCGCGGGAACATCTCCACAGCTCAACGATAGCCGCGGGTTCCATGGAGTCCGCAGCGCCGGGGCACCGCTTCCCCAACACCCTCCTCCTTGAAACACAGAGCGGACCTCCATGCTCACCCGGGCAAACGCTCGATTGAAATTCAGCGGTTAAGTGCATGTCGGCACTCGGCACTGCTCTCCTTTAGCACCTCGCCAAAGCAGACCTCTGCCTAAGAGTCAAGTGGCAGCGACCACCTCCTAGTGCGCCGCTCCTCAGCAGAGCCGCCAAAGATGCCGCGGTCAGCGTACAGGCACACTGTGTTTTCACTGCTGCACATACACTGCAGGTACGAGGGGAAGGACTGCTGTCCTTACGGGACACCGGCTCAGCGGGGCCTTCTCTCCTCACCTCGACGCAGCCTGGCAGGATGTTACTATGCGCCCCGTAATCATCAGGACATGCACTGTCCAAGTGTTCAGCACAAAACCACGAGACCACCAGGTCCCCCACGCTGGTACACTAGACCAGCACCGCTCCTGTTGGCGCTTGTCCGGACAAAACACTGCTTACAGCCCCGCTCCTCGGACTGTTGCGCTGAGGCTCACCCGGCCTGCTCAGACAGTATCTGCAACCCCAGCAGCTGTGCCAAAAACACAGCACACCGACCTGTGTGCTGACAGGGCCTCTCGAATCAGCACCGCCCGGCCTGCTGAAAAGGGTACTCAGCCCAGTAAACAACTCTGGGCCAAACTTACAGACAATTTTTTCATGGACATGAATTCACAGGAGGGCAATGTTTTCCTGTTTCTGAACTGTCCCCTCCTCGACAGGATCCCACCTTTGTCGCCAGTGTAATAACTTGGAAGCTGATGAACACCCGAGCCAGCAGGTAAGTTATTAAGTAGATTTATTGTAGTTCAATGCCAGGAACAAAACATTGGCATGTCCTTTCCAAGTCAGCATACCTCCAACTGCCAAGCATAGAATCCCCCTTCCGATAACAACACACCAACACTCCACTCACACTGACATCACTACATTCCATTTGGCAGTGATGTCATCCACTCAGCTAGCAAGACACATTACAACAAAGTGTAGGGAGGGGGAGTCGCAGAGTGATTGTGTGGAGGGGTATTGGGGAGAGGAGCAAGTGGGTTTGACGAATTCTGATATGATCATGTGGAGTTCTTTGCTCCGGTTGCCATAGTTGAGAATGTGTTTATTGTAATAGGCTTTTTTAGCCTTTCGGATTTCAGCTTTTTAGTTACGGTGGTGCAGGGAGAACATGGATCTGCCGAGATCGCTTTTAGATGCTCGCCATTTGCGTTCAAGAGAGTTATTTTGTTTTTATGGAATTCCTCAGGAGCAGCGTGAAGCATTTGTGGGGCGGTCCATTGCGTGAGGAACCGGGCCGCGATGGAGTGAGAGGAATTAGCGAGTCATTAAGCCAGGATTCGATCGAGGGGAGCATTGCATTAGAAGCAGGGCCTTCTGCTAGGTCGGGAAGGATCTTCCAGCATTTGAGATCCCGAGGGGGGACAAGGGGGGCGGACCGGGGGAGCTGTAGGCGGGGGGTCAGGGGTGTGGATAGAGAAAGGGATGGCATAATGGTCGGTCCAGATGAGTGGTTTGGGATGGGATAAATAAGTCAGGTCATGGGAACTGAAAATTGTGTGCCCACCTGAGTAGGTTGGACCAGTCGTATGATGGGAGAGGTTTAGTGCATCAAAACTATCAACCAGTGGATGAGGCATGGGGTTGTTGGGGATATCGGACCATATATTGAAGTCTACTAGGAGTGTAAGAGATGGGTGATTTACTTGAATGGTAGCTATTAAGTCACAGAGGTTGCTAGCGAAATGTCTGTCGTATCCAGGGGGTCTGTAGAGGAGGAGGAAGCTGTGGGTGAAGGTCGGTGATAGAGATAGTTTTACTAGAAGGGATTCACAGGAGGCAATGCATGTCTGGGATTCGACGAGTGGGAAAGAGAAATGACGATGGACGAGGACTGCCACTCCGCTACTTCTTGAGGGTCTCTTGTGGTTGATGAGCGAGTAGACAGGGGGAAGGCTTTGTATGCTACAGGGGCAAAGTCGCCGGAGAACCAGGTTTTGGTGATGAAAATGAGGTCTGGCTTGTCAAAGGATAGGAGGTCAAAGATGCTGTGTCTGTTTTCTGCTACTGAGCAGGGATTAAAGAGGATGCAAGTGACTTTGTGAGGGGATGTGGATTTCGTGGTGCTCATCGGGTGGGAGCTTGAGGGACATGGCTGCCCGGTGGGGTGGTGGGTGTGGTAGGAACATTCAGGGGTGTTGAGACAGTTGAGGAGGGCTACGGGAGGGGCTTGGTGTCTGTGGTGCCTGAGTGTCTGCTGAGAGGGTTACATCGATGGGGGGCGGGAAGAGCAGGCGGGCGGACGTAGGAAAGTGAGAGACGAGGGGTGTGTCAAGGGGGTTGGGAGGGTGGTGAATGGATCGGATGGCGTGTGGGGGTTTAGGTGTGCAGATTTTGGAATAAATCTGGGGTGCGATGGGGGTTTAGGTGCACAGAGTGAGAAGTCAAGAGAAAGGGGGTGGAAAATGGGGGAGGGGAGAGGGGATTGCAGGGGCTAAGGGAGGGAGAGTCTGGGAGGGTGGGCTGAGGCAGAAGAGGTGAGGAGTAGAGGGCTGTGGGAGAGGATCAGTCACGTTTTCTGCATTTTGTGGGTTTTGGTGCCATAGGGGTGTGAGTGAGGGTAGGGGTTCAGAGGGGGAAGGAGATGAGGCTACCGTTCTAGCAAGGGTGAGATGGGAAAGGATATGAAGGGGGTGGTTTGTTGGTGGGGTCGAGTAGGGGTTATGGGGGTTGGAGGTGTCGTATGGGAGGTTAGTCAAGGGGGTGGTGTGTTCCCCAGTGTGCTAAGGGGGAGGGAGTGGACGGCGTGGGAGTTTGGTAGAGAGGGGAGGAGTTCCCCAGAGGGCACAAGGATGGAGTGGAAGTGGAGGTGGGTTTGTGCTGTTTGGAGCACCAGAGGGCTCCCCTACTTGGGAGTTCGATAGAGGTTGTGGTGTATGGGGGGGATTAGGGTGTTCTCAATAGAAGTCAGAGGGAGAGTGGAAGTGGATATGTTAGGGTGAGATGGGGAAACAAGGTTAAGCGCTTGAGGGGGCAGTTGTTTGGCGTGCCAGAGTGCTCCTCTGATCTTAGAGTTGGACGAGGAATGATGGTAGGAGAGTGGGCGGGTGGCATCTGGGTGTATTGATGTATGGGGGAGTGGACGTGGTTTGCGATCAGGTGGGGGATAGAGGGGGGATCGTGAGGTTGGGTGCTAGAGCATGGGCCATGCGCCACGAGGGGGAGCGCTGGGGGGTGGGTATGGTATGGGGAGGATAGGGATCAGGACGGTCAGAGAGGGGGTATATCAAGAGCTGGGATATCCATCCTGGGGGAGGTCAGTGCAGTACCTAGAGGTTGATGAACTAGTAACAGTAGATGTATAGGCATAAAAAGTACAATCTGCATCTAGATTCTGGTCACCGGGAAGTGGGATAGGGCCAAAGAGGGTAGCGGTAGGGAGTTCTAAGTGAGCGGCAGAGGCAACTAAGTTACAGAAATATCAAATAGATTATAGTATTATTTAATGGGGCATGCTCTAGATGCGAATCAGGCTACCAGGTACAATTTCTGAGTCACAGTGGCTACTTTCTAGATGAGAATCAATGCAACAGGATCAAATTTCTAAGAGTATGGTACAAATAAATCAGGAGTTTTAAGTGAGCGGCAGAGGCAACTAAATCACAGTATTATCACAGTGCATCAATCACAGTGTGCACTTTCTAGAAGTGCATTAATCACAGTGTGCACTTTCTAGAAGTACATCAATCACAGTGGGCACTTTCTAGTAGCAGATTAAGCCAACAGGAGCAATTCCAAGTGAGCAGCGGAGGCAAATAGATTATAATACTATCTAAAGGGGCACCCTCCAGATGCGAATCAAGCGGCTAGGAACAATTTCAAACTCCCAGAGGGTACTTTCTAGGTGAGAATCAATGCAGCAAGAGCAATTTCTAAGTGTGTGGAACAAATAAATCACAGTAATATTTCGGAGGGGATTTCCAGATGTGAATCAAGCTAACAGGAACAATTCTAAGTCTAGGAACAATTCTAAGTCTGCCGGACAGGCAGAATAATACACAGTAATATCTCAGGGGGCACTTTCTAGATGCAAATCAGGCTAAAAGGAATAATTCTAAGTCACAGAAGGCACTTTCTAGATGAGAATCAGTGCAGTCAGAGCACATTTCTAAGTGTGTGGGACAAACAAATCACAGTAGTATCACCCCCTTAGAACAATTTCTAAGTGTGTGGGACAGGCAGAATAAAACACAATAATATCTCAGGGGGCACTTTCTAGGTGCGAATCAGGCTAACAGGATCAATTTCTAAGTGTGTGGGACAGGCAGAATAAAACACAATAATATCTCATGGGGCACTTTCTAGGTGCGAATCAGGCTAACAGGATCAATTTGTAAGTGTGTGGGATAGGCAGAATAAAAAACAGTGATAACACAAGCAGAATAAAACAGTCATATCTCAGGGGAACATTCTAGATGCGAATCAAGCTAACAGGAACACATTCAAACTGTGTGGGACAGGCAGAATAAAACACAGTAATAGCTCAAGCAAAATAAAACACAGTAATATCACAGAGGGCACTTTCTAGATGTGAATCAATGCTACAAGAGCGAATTTCTAAGGGGGTGGTAAAAATAAAGCACAATAATATTTCAGGGGGCACTTTGTAGATGTGTATCAGGCTAACTGGTACAGTTTCTAAGTCTCAGGGGACACTTTCTAGATGAGAAACACACTAACGGGTACAATTTCTAAGTCTCTGGGGCAATTTATAGATGCAAATCAGACTAACAGGTACAATTTCTAAGTCTCAGGGGGCACTTTCTGCATGCAAATAAGGCTAACAGGTACAATTTCTAAGTCATGGAGGGCACTTTCTAAATGTGCATCAATCCTGCCAGAGCAGATATCTAAGGGTGTGGTACAGAGAAATCACAGTAATATCTCGGGGGTCACTTCTAGTTGCGGATCAGGCTAACAGGAACAATTTCTAAGTATGTGGGACAGATAGAGTAAACACAGTAATATCTCAGGGGGGACTTTCTAGCTGTGGGTTAAGCTAACAGGAGCAATTCTAAGGAAGTGGTACAGGCACATAAATCAGAGTGTTTTCTCAGTGGGCACTATTTAGGGTGAGTAGCCTAGGCAGGTAAATCACTTACAGTAACACACAGTAATATCGCAGGGTGCACTTTCCAGAAGTGAAACTGTGGTGCAATAACAGTTTGTAAGAGAGTGGCACAGACAAATAACTTACAGTACTACCATAGTAGGCACTTTTCTAGAATCAATGCAGCAGGAGTGGATTTGATAGACGTCAGTCTGAACAGTTCTGTAAGGTGTGACGTAGGATAACAATTACAGTGCTTGGATAGTTTGCAAAGTGGTAGGGATTCTGGGTAGAGTGATTGCTCTACTCGCACCTCGACCACTCTTACCTTTGCTGTAGCTGCTGGTTGACAGTTGGCTTCCCCTACTGACACCTGCAGACACAACCTGGAGCCGCCTCTGTAGGAGCCACCCTTTGCCTCGGGGCCCTTAGCCGCAGGGGCTACATGGGGAGAGGGCTGCCCTGAGAGGGTCACTTATGACTGTCTAACATGCCAATCAGGGATGGTGGGCGGGCTGGGAGGTGGGACGGAAGCGCGACAGGGAAGTGGATGCCGGGGAGGATGGATCACAGGGACGCGGTGCACAGAGGGGCTAGGGGCTGAAAACAAGAGCTAAAATAAACCAAATTAAAGGCCCAGGAGGGTCTCTGAAAGATTTCTGCTCACCTGCTTTGGATTTGTGCAAGAAGAGAGCACAGTGCTCTGAAGGCCGCTAGGCCTCGTACTGTAGTAGGGATGGCCAATCAGGGATGGTGGGTGGGCTGGAAGGCGGGAGGGAAGCATGACAGGAAAGTGGATGCCAGGGAGGGTGGATCACAGGGACGGGATGCACAGAGGGGCTGGGGGCTAAAAACAAGAGCTAAAATAAACCGAATAAAAGGCCAAGCAAGGTCTCTGAAAGATTTCTGCTCACCTGCTTCGGATTTGTGCAAGAAGATGTTGAATATGAGAATCCCACCAGGATGCCCCCCACCATTTATGCAGATCTGCGAGGTTAGCCTCGATTAAATGTGTCTCTTGTAATAAGGCCACCTGAATGCCATGTCAGTGTAGGAACTTCAAAACTCTGGAACGTTTAGACCTATTGCCTAGGCCACGTACATTCCATGTTCCTAATTTAATCGACATTTGGACCATCTGGTATATGTCCTCCCACCTGGATATTTCAACCTTCTTGGGGTGGCAATGCATTTCCCCTTGTGTCCCCAACCGTGGCGTCTGTTATCCAGCCGGGTTTTCATCTGAGATAAACAAACATTCCAACTGTAACTTTGCTGGTAGTCCCGATGTCTCTGCCCAGTTGTCAAACTACTTCCAGTATTACGTTGTTATTCCCCTTCATCAATTCCCTCCCCCAAACTCCCTTCTCCTCCCTCCCTCCCCATTCCTGCCCCCCCAACTCTTCCATACCCCAACATTTTCCACAGAATAGATGTTTCCTACTTTGATCTGTGGCAGACACCCGCTGCTAGTCATCCTCAAAAACTCTGGTATGATTGTTTGTCCCTTTCGACCTGCCATGTGTGGTTGCAAGGCCTACGGAACTTCAGTCTGGGGTATGGCCTCAACGTCGGCTCCGGATTCTGGTTCTCCTCCTCTCCCGTGCCACGTCTCTTGTTTATTAAACTGTGCTCACGGAAAGTCTCTGTAGTTCTCTCCGTTTCCATCACCATAATTGTCTCCGGTTTCTGAACTTGCCTCATAGCTTTTGGCTGTCCTCGTTCCATTGTGTTTCCGGGCTGTCACCCTGTCCGTATTTGGCTTCTAGCCCGGACCATGCTTCTTTTGCAGACAGGAAGAAATGTGATTGGTTGTCTGCCAGTAACTTTAGTTTCGCTTGGAAGAACATTATAAACTTCAAGCTGTGTTTGCGGAGCCTCTGCTTTACTGAGTCAAAGATCTGCCTCTGTCTCTGTACCCCCTGCATGAAGTCTGGAAATATCAAAATCTGTGCATTATCCTTTTGTATACTGTCAAGTTTCCTTGCCTCCTGTAGGATAACGTCTCGGTTTCTAAAATTGAGAAGTTTGGCCACTATTGCTCGAGGAAGTGGCGGGCGAACTGGACCCCTGTATGCTCTCTCGACTGTGAACAGTTTGGAAAGGCTGCGCGCTGTAAGGTGTCTAGTACAAACTTTTCTACATATAGTTCCGTGCTGTCTCCCTTCTCTAACTCAGGCACCCCTATCATCCGGATGTTACACCTCCTAGAGCGCCCTTTGCCGTACTCCGCTCTGTCTTCGAGGGTCCTTTTTGCCCCAACCAGGCCTTTGACTTGATTTCAGATGGATTCCACCACATCTTCCAAGTTACGTATTCACCGTTCCGCATTTGCCACCCTATCATTCACCTTCCCAAGGTCAGCCCGCACCAATGACACATCTACCCCCATTTCTTGTATCTTAGTTTCAAGTGACTTCCTTGTGTCTTGTATGGCTTACATAAGGTTCTCCAATGTCACTCCACCTGTCTCTGCCCATGTGCCCGGATCTCCTTCTTGGTCCTGGGCTTGTTGGGTCATTTGCTGTCCCTTCACCATTGTTGTGAAGTGATTGTGGATTTATATTAAGAGTAAACACAGGCCGCTTCCCCCAGTAGGCCTCCGGAAAGCCCCTCCTCGGTGCTCTGCCCTTATTGTCGATGCTCTAGTTGTGGCCTCTTCTTATTACTTCCTCTGAGGTGAGCCAGTCTGCTTCCTGATTCCTGATCCTTTAGCCTGCTCTGCCCTCTGTTTCTCTGATAACTCTTTTTATGGCTTGTGCTATGTCCCCTGGTTGGTAGGTAGTTAGCTGTTGCCTCCTCTTTTGTGGTGTAATGATTCCGGCATCTATGTACAGTTGTGCTTAAAAGACGTGTCTGTCCTTTACCTTGATGTATATCTGTGTCCGGGAACTGCAGGGGTTCACATTCTGTTCCCATTCTCTGCCGCCGTCCCTTACTGTTTGTGTGTTATCATCAGTGTCCCGCTGGTGGACACTCTGGCTTCGGCAGATCCGCCCCCAGTGCTTCTCTCAATCCGGGTGGTCTGCCCATGGATTTGCTCGGTGTCCCTGGCTGTTGATACTCTCGATCTGCGTATCAGAGTCTGCGGTCTCGCCCACCCCATCCGTTATAGTTGACTAACAGAAGCGGGAGGGTTCCGGCATCTGCCCTGCTGCGTATGTGCACTCTCCAACCGCCAGCACGTTCCTCACCTCCCAGACGCCTCAGGTACTTTGAACTGTCCTCCACCAACGTGACAGTTCGTTCCGGTCGGCTTGGCAAAATGGTACCCAGCATCCGGCTCGCTCCCTTCGGGCGGTCTTCTAGGCGATTTCCTGTTCCTTCTTTCCTCCACTGCAGATCATTTTATGGAGACTGCATTCCGCTGTTAGATATATTAAAATCTCGTTTTTTGGTGATTTTCGGCCGATAACAGAATCTTTTCCTCCACTATTTCAAAGGCCACAGCAGAGCGACTGAGGATTAGGTCCTCATCCTCATGCTGCTCGACAGCACCCCATTTATTGAGAAAACTTAACTATACAGTCCCTTTGTTCCTTCAATTCACACACACACATTTTTAAAAACACTTATGGTCACTACAAAAGTGAGAAATCAACAAACAATGAGAATGGCATTTTAAGGTACAAAAACTGTTCAGATGAAGTGGTTCCATAACACAGATGAACATCATTAAACTATAAATGATATGTTAACTCGCACTTTTGTTCTGTTCTGCTATTAGGTATGACATACCTGTCTTACGTGCTCTGATGAAGTCCCCTGCCTGACATGGGGTATGGATCGCAGAGTATGCAAAGGGGCTAGGTGCCACCATCCACTGGGTACTGCTAACCCGAACATGCCACGTTCAGGAGGCAGGGTATCCCCACAGTTCAACACGTGGTGTCACTGTCCCTATAAGGGGCCCGAGTGCGAGCTATATGGAAAATATGACTTTTGCTTCTGGGTAAATAGTGTGGCAAGAAGTAGTTAGGTCATACAGTTTAAGGACATGCCCACAGTCCAATATTAATATTAGGCAAGTCATTCATTAAAGACAAAAAGAACCCGCAAGCGAGAGCAAACTCATTCTGCTCGTGCTATTACCTCAAGGCAGAGCAACATATGGAGAAGTGTTCAGTGAACCGTGCAGCCGTGATGTAGGAAAATTATGTTGATTTAGTGAGAACAAACTGCTACATTTAGTAGAATAAGAACAGAGTAAATACAAGAGGGCAACCTTAATTTTTAACCCTCTCCTGTCCCTCGCTTTCTAATCAGGGGCGTAGGAGACACATACAATCTGGGGAGGACAGGGGACACCTTGAGGACTCTGCTTGTTTTTAATAGATTGTGTTTTAGTCTCAAAGAACTCGACTTTTCACAAAATTAAAATTAAAATAGCAGTGCGTATTAAATCGCACATATCATCACTGTATAAAACAAGAGAAAAGAAAAAAAGAAAACAGAAGAAAATTAAGAAAAAGAAAAGCAGTTCAGAGTATAAAATCCTTCAATTTGGCATCTCACTTCAGAAGGCTCAGTTCACGTAAAAATGTTACCACTTCCCAGGTCAAAAGGCTTCATGGCCTGAGCATAGCTGGTTCCAAAAAGATTGGGTGTCCACCCACCATTCCTTGCCCACAAATCTCACAAACTTTACAACCCTCTTAACGGGGACTTTGCTGCAGACACAAACCACAGAATAAAATGGTCTCCCAATTATTTTGTAGCGATTGATGATCATGAGCATTTTTTCCAAAATCCATATCCACTAAAAGAGCACTTTAATGTAATGTGTAATGTGAATATGGGAGATGTGGCTCAAGACAGACACCCAATGTTACAACATTTTTTAAAATCAGGCCCTCTGTGCTCAAAGCATGGCTTAGTGAATACCAGAGGCCATTAATAGCCTGTATTGCAGTTAGAATCAAACTATTGGGGTAGGACTGAAGGCATACCCTCACATGGCACAGTGTCTATTGGGTGTGGCACAAGGCCATGGAGAAGCATTAAGTTAAAAAACCCTCTCTCCTGTATAGCGGAGCAGGGCATGCAGAGAGCTGTTGGAGTGAGAGCTCTGTGTGCTTTCAGTGACAGCTCAACCCAGCCAGCCAGTGCACTGTGTGACAACGGTCCACAGTTTGTGACTAAGGAGGTAGAAAGGTATCTCGGACAATGTTGTATAAAACACAGGAGGACAGCGCTGTACCTCCCCAAAGTAATGTTCTGGTGGAAAGTATTAATCGCTGCCTGATGGATGTGAGGCAAATGGCGAGTCCAAGTGATGTGGACAAGAAGGAGGCGATCCATGAAAGAATGGGTTGATTGCACCAATCTCCACGCAAGGTCATGGGAGTCTGGGATTGATGGTTGCTGGGAGAGGAGGCTGAGGCTTGCCATGCGGGGGCTTTTTTATGTATATGCTATGGAACCTTTAGAGGTGGTCAAAGTGCATTTGAGACATCAGTCAAATATGTGTACGAATAGGAGGTGTGTGATTTTGTCATTGCTTGAGCTTATATGGCTCCCTCATTCCAATTCCTTCCTAGAGGGGTGTCGAATGCAGAATCCCTGAACTTATAGGGTATTCTATGTCCACAAAATAACAAAAGGCTGTGCTCCAATATACAAATAAAAGTTCCCTTCCTCTTTGAGGTGCCTGAGCACCACCAAACCGCAGTGGTTGAACCACTGCAGTTGGATTCAATCTCGGCTCCTGTGCTAGCGGGCTCAATCCAACCAAAACACATGGTCCACGATGATGCAATTTCCTACACTGCAGGCCTCTTGTTGCCCACACCCCTGAGCAGCATGCAGCAGCCCACCCATTGCAGCCCACCCATTATCCAAAACCTGCATTAGCATCACGTAAAGTAGGGCTGCGAGGGCTCCCCATATACAGGAACTGACCTGTTCAGCCACAGGTTCCCCTATACCTGCACCCCCCATCCCACAATATATAAAGCTTCTTTTATTATAAGGATTCTTTTGCAGATGTTTATTCTACTATCAATAACTTATTTTTGAAGTCCCACGTCTAAGTGCTTGCATCTTACTTTCACTAATAGAGTACATATACTCACAATATCTTCTTCTATTCATGTTATCCTAATTGATTTGAAAAAGAACAAGCATTGGCAATGCCAACAGTTTGGGCTTTTGTGTCAGCAAAGTCACTTGTGGTGTGAGTACCTGGGCATCTAACAGCAGTGATTAGCAAATGCCTAATACTTGTACACAAGCCAAAACTGCTGGCTTTCTTTGTTTTTACCAGGACTTCAGTGAAGGACACACATAGTGCTTCTAAATCGAGTGGCTGAGCATGAACCTGGTTATGGCATTTTGATTACACCAATAGAGCATTGGGCGCTGCGACATCTATTTCTCAGCTTTGTGCCTGCAATCTGTAAGAGTTGGTGTAGGCTGGTGTAGGTGAGCATGTTTTTACTATGGGACGTGCTGCGGCTGAATGGGACAGAACTTTGGGCCTCTTTATACGGATGGCGGTGGACCAAGGTGCTATTACCTTGGTCCATGCCGGTAAAATACCGGCACCGCCTTGGTGGAAAGGGGAATTACCGCCCTATTCCAAGGTTGGTGGGGCGGTAATTCCCCTTTCCCCCATTGCCCTTCCCCATTCCCATTTTTGCCCCATAGGGTTCTATGGGAATGGGGAAGGCGCTAATTACGGCACCGCAAATTGCAGTACCGTAATTAGCTCCCTGGTCCCTTTGCGGGTTAGTTTTTAACACCTGCAAAAAGCAGGCGTTAAATCCCCAACCCGCAAAGGGACCTCGTAGTAGGGCGGTAAGGGTTTACCGGTACCGGTAAAATACCGGTACCAGTAAACCCTTACCGCCTACCGTGTAATGAGGCCCTTTAACTGAGTAAGCAGTGATTAAAGGACCTAAAGACCCTGGGTTCTGGACTGGTGAGGCTCCATGAGGCTGAGTGGAATTTATAATTAAGGTCGCTTTGGATACTTCTCAATTTCGAGCCTTACTAGTTGCCCAACCACGTGCATGTACAGTTGCTTCACCGAGATATTTTAAGAGAAGGAATCAGGATATGTGAATAAGGTACAGGAGCTACTGACTTATTATCTCACTGACGTCTGACAAACAGCAGCTTCTAGCTGATATATGGTGAACAGCAAGGCCTAGTAAGACTGTCATTGGTGTTTTCTTCCCTGTCCCCCACCCCTTTTTCTGTCTTGTGGCGCCTTGAAACACCACTTTCTGTCTAGGCGCTTTTTAGATACCCAATACATACATAAATAAATAGCTATGTTCTCATGACACCATACACCCAGCAAAGCATTGGATTAGTGATGCACAAATGCAGGATCTGAAAAGCCCTTGCTGTTGTAAACACACCAATGCAGTTGTTGTGTTGCGAAGGAGCTTTCAATAAATACAAAGTTGAAATGTTGTGGCAAAGGTTTCCGATGATTATTTAATGTAATCGGCGAATACCTAAAAATGACAAACTGATGATTTGAACTGGTTTTCATGCTGCCACTGGGACGGAAGAAGAGTACGCGTTGCCAGTCCTGCCCTCTGCACTTGGAAAACCTGCCTGTGTGCAGCGTGTCCTGTGCCCCAGCATGCTTTGGCTGTTCCCAAATCACTTTTCTATCATATACTGATATACATCCTAATTTTTAGCAGGGGTTGGTGGTGTGCTATCTGGCAGTCTTTCAGTTTAAATTCCATACCAAGCTATGTAGTTTCTCACAGCTATGCTCTTGGCTCCAAGGAATAGCTAGTTTACCTGGGTGTGGCATAAATGACGGCAGGGTTGTGCCATTTTGCACTGATAGTCATTAGAGAGTTTTGTGTCAGCAGGGAAGTGTCGATCCCGACTCATCGCCAATGTCATGTAAAGACAGCTTTTTGGGCCCGATTCATGGAATTTTTTGCATGGTTAAAAGTGACTTTGCAAGTTTGCACTGCTGAGAAGTGACTTTGCACTGGCACTGCCGACCCAAAGCCTGATTCATGGAACTGTGCAAAGTGTATTTTTGGAGTGCAAAGTCATTTTGTATGGCAAAAATGACTTTGCACTGACTTTGCACGCCAAACGTTTTACACAGTTCCATGAATCATGGTTTGTGTTGGCAGTGCAAAGTCGCTTTTCAGCAGTGCAAAGCCTGCAGAAGTATTTTTACATGCTGCATGCAACTGCAGACAGTGGCAGAGACACAGTGCACAGTGCACAACACATATTCTGGGGGGATACATGGCATTATATCCCCCTCACTTAAAATTGTGGAGGGGATTTGTTGCCCCTGTGCCCCCCGCCCCATGTCCTACGTTCATGTTTCTTCCTGGTCCCCTCCATTCCTCCATCACTCCTCCCTCTCTCATCCCTCCCTACTTGCATGTCTACCCATCCCTTAATTAATTCCTCCTCCCATCCTGCCCTCTTTCCATCTCTCCCTCATATCCACTATATTCTCCCCTCCCTCCTTCCATTCCAACATCCATCCATTATTTCCTGTCTCCATCTCTCATTTGAACCTCTGTTCCCTACGTTTGTTTCAATGCTTTGTTTGTTTGTTTCAATCTTACATTACTTGCTATCGAAATTTGAATTAGTGGCCTATAATATTTGTCCCAGTACCAGACCTGTTGACGCTGCAAATGGCCACTCGTTAATTTATTTCCTGTTTTTTCCATCACTAATAGGCCTAAAGAGAAAAACGAATGGCATCACTCCACTCTCTCCATGGTGTTCCACTAGAAGGAAACTGCTCTGCCTATGCACAGGGCTTTGGCCGATTGTGCGGTAATGTATGACATCCTTGTGTGCGATTAGAGGTTACAGCATTGGTTGCAAAGTGATTTGGACTATTGTTTCCAGCAAAAGCCTTTAGAACTGGCATTTGATCCTTTGCAATTTTGTTGATTTTGTTTACCCAATAGAATGATACAGTCATACAAAAACATCACTATGGTGTTGAATCCTAGATGTAGCCTAGCGGATTGGTAGTTGAGAAAATGTCACGGGAGGATAGCTCAGGTGCAATATGCTCGCCTTGGAAGAAAGACGATGCAGAGCAACACTGGTTCGATCCCCGGGTCTTCACTTAGAAACCTCTGGGTATTAAGCACATTATATATATGCAATTACAATTATGTGCACCCACTTGAGAGCTGTCATTGCACGTGAACACTTATGGTCCTCTTAATTGAGGCAACACATCGTAGGATGGGATGAGAATAACTCTCACACCAAACAAGAACAGCGACTCAGGAAGTTGGCAAAATGTCTCTGTTTTATTCTCAATTATCTAAAAAAGGGAATACATCGGACATCAATTCAAGTCGCGCAATAGTCACAAAGCATTTTATAAAAAACAGCACTAGTATAGCAAAAACATGTCATACGTGACATCATACTACATGCCAATGGTTTGTGATAGGACAAAGCGTCTATCTAAGTATAGTTTCTATAAGGGATTGGATTGTGATTGGGTTTCTATAGTCAGGTGGGTAACTTATGCCCTCCCTTTAGTGCAAGTAATCTTCAACAGTTATTAGAAACACAATACATCATTGGCTCTCAAACTATAAGGCCCTTCATTATATGGCCCTCTACAATTGGTTGGCACCCTTGTACCCTTCTCAAATATTGGATTCAATAGCAGCACGTAACCTGGCACCCCTGGTGCTGGTGGGTGGACTTGACCGTACCTACCCACCCAATTAACCCACCATCTCTCATCGCTCATGCCTTCTGCCATTCAGATTATCTTTGAACTTGGGCTTGTAGTTGTTTTTCTTCTCTGGGAATATAAGGGAGTGTGAGCATGTTCTTATCAAGGTTCAGTTCTACATGCCCACTTCTATTTCTATCCTGGACTCACTTGACAGGAGACCGTGAAACGCCCCATTTTCTAGCATTTAATTGTCTCAAATAAAGAAACTTGGCACTCAAGGTGTTCACTCTTTGAAACTTAATAAGGGATGCTTCAGCGTCTCCCATTGACTGTTCTTCAAAGACTGATAAACAGTTTTGGCTGCCTTAGCCTTTGACACCAGGCCAAGCAGCCTTCCTTTGGTCCATGTTCGAGCCTCAGCTTATTTCTTTGCTGCGACACACACATAGATATCAATCCTCCTTTCTACACAAGTTGATTTACTAAAATTATGACATCAAATATCCAGATTTTATATATATATATATGTTTTTTCTAATCTTTGGCTGATGCCTCAATAAAACTGGATTTCTAAAAAAGATAAAATTATTGTCTGTTTCAAGGACGAAGCCCTATCCTGGGGAGTATTTCACTGTCCGGAGTGCCTTCCTCATTAGGGGAAAAAGGAGTAATTTTCCCCTTTCTTTGCAATATATATATATATATATATATATATATATATTACACAGCCACGGTAGTGCCTGTGTAGTTATGGTTAAGTTGCTAATCCCATAGGAAGAGCACTTTTTGGGCGGCTCATAACTTCACTCCCCCTGGATGAATCCACACCAAACTTTGCAAGTATATGGCCCACTCTGAATTCTTTTGCAAAGTTTGGTGAGGTTTTGTCCAGGGGGGGGCAAAGTAATAGGGGGTTCGAAAATTTCTTTTTTTCCCATAGACTGAATGGGGAAAAGACTTTGCTCACGCTTACAGCCCAAACCGCTGGATGGATTTTCACCAAATTGGCGGCAGGAGCAACGTCTTGGTCCCGAAAGCCTGCTTTTGTAAATTTGGTGAAAATACGTCCAGTGTTTTTTTTAAAAATGACCAAAATGTAGGTCACAAAAAATTAGTGATATCTATGTACGGTCTGCGGACACACTTCCCTGTTCGCTCCGTGGACACCGATTGGCTAATCGGCTTGCGTCATGTCCGTGGACATGCAACATGTTCGCTGATTGGATGGTGAAGAGCGTGAAGTGCGTCAGATTTTTGGAAACGCCTGCCGTCTTGGATTCGCGGACATCAGCCGATGTCCGCAGACATCGCGGTAAAAACACATAAAAAAACACAACATTCCACTTGTCAAACTTATCAGATAATCTCTGGGGAGCTGAGAGGTGATGAGGATGCGATGGGATATGGCTGCAAGAAGCAAAAAAAATGGGTGTTTTTTGCCGCGAAAAGTCAGCGAACAGTTCGGATGTGAAAGTTTGCAGACACCTTAGCATTACAGGGTTGGTGAAATGCAGTTCTTGGATAGCTTATAACTTTGGTGCCACTTAATGGAACTGCATGACATTTTGCACGTATATTTCTGACCTGATTCTGAGTGAGTATGCAAAGTTTGGTGGGATTCTGTCATCAGTGGGAAATATTAGGGAGGGGGGAAATAATGTAAAGGCTTATAAATGAGGTGCCATTTGACGAATCTACACTTAATTTGGCAAACTGATAATAGATCTAGATATACATGTTTTTGCGAAGTATGGTGGGATTCTGTCACGAGTGAGCAAAATTAGAGGGGGGTCCCAAAATATTGTAAAGGCTTATAAATGGGGTGCCATTTGACAAATGTACACAAAGGTTCGCAAAAAGATTATAGATCTAGATATAGATGTTTTCGTAAAGTCTGAATGGATTTTGTCAAGTGGGGGCTAGGTTATATGAAGATTGTATGTGCATTCATTTGACACTTTTGAAAAAATAAAACATGGGTGGATTTCCAGCAAACTTGCATAAGGACCTACAAGCATGGTTTTGAAAATGTGCCAGTGTTTTATTATTTGACAAGTGGCCAAAAGATAGCGGTATACCTTTAGTGACTGAGGGGTAGCCATTTTGGCTGAGGGGTAGCAGTGGCCAGATTGTCTGGGTCATGGAATAAGGTCATGATCCGGACAATCTGGCTACTGGCCATGACCACAAGGGACAAAACATAGGATTAAAGTGGCCATGTCCACCTGGGACTGGCTTTGTGGTAAAGTTATTCGAAGTAAGGATAGATTTGAAAGGGAAGAAAAATGTGCTCGCACTAATATGGTCATAGGCTTCTCTTTTTGCCTTCTGCAGACTGCTATGGAAAGCGAAGAGGGGCCCTGTATGGAACCCTCGCCTTCCCTTTCCATGGTGGCCATCTTGGAAAAGGATTTTCCTATTTACACCCCGGTATTGGAAGAAAAATCCTATTTCTTAGCACCCCGGGTTCCCGCTTTGGGAACCTAGGTTGCTAATGGCCTTTATCCCCCATTTCAGGGGCTGGAATGGGGAGATAATGGTCCAGAGACCTCGTTATCCATCCTTGCTTCGCTTGGGTTGATAACTTGGGCTGCTGGACCGGTATCCACCGTTCCAGTCCCTGGAACAGAGGATGAAAGCCACAATATTCCCATTAGCATAACACAAAATGCAAATGGAAATGTTGGAAAATCTTATTTAGTCTATGTACTTTACTGAGAAATATAAAGTAGATGGAGTCTATACATTTTTTTAAGTTCTATTTTTTAACTGTGAAAAGTGGTTCCTAAAGGAATATGGGCCTCATTACGAGTTGCCCGGTAAAACCGGGTTCATTACCGGCATGCCGGAATGAGCGTGTTCGTGCACGTATGAACCCGCTAATTGCGGGTCATCACGAGTGCGCGAGCACGCGCGTTCCCCCATGCCGGTAGTGGCAATACCGCCATGCCGGTAAAGGGCCTCCAAACCCCCTATACCGGCATTGCAGGGCCCGTCCATTGCGCTACCGCCTTACACTAACCCGTAAATACCGGCACGGTAATACCGTCATGTTATTACCGTGTTCACATAAAAACGGACCCGGAAATTACGTCATTGCGCAGGAACGGGAAATGGCCGGCGGCCATCTTTAAAAACACAATCCATTGCCATCCTCCATTACTACCACTACACCCGTGTTGTTGAGTGCCAAAACACAACCAGGATGTCAAAGGCCACTGGAAAAAGCTCACAAAGGAAGAGGAAGCAGCGCTTTTCAGATGCAGAATTGACAATGCTAGCGGAGACCCTACAACAGCATGCTGACATAATCCGAAGCACGGACCTGAAGCATGCGGCCTAAACGCATAAAAAACAGGTGTGGCAGGAGGTTGCGCAGAGGGTAACAGCAGTGGGGTGCACCCCAAGGAGTGTCCGGGATTTCAGAAAGCGCTGGGACGACCTCCGCCTCCGGAAGATCCTTGCAGAGAACCGGAGGGCCGCAATGGCGACAGGCGGTGGCACACACTACCCTGTTAAGCTCACCACATGGGAGGAGATTGCAAGTGGATTCATCGATCCAGAATCCATAGAGGGCATCGGAGAGCAGGAGTTTGGTGCAGCTACCACAACAGAGGAAGGTGAGTGAACCATCACATCCACCAATAACAAAACATGATGTGACACAAGTGAGGTGGGAGATGGATTAGGCAAGGCAATTCCTTTACCCAAGGCAACATCAACTCACCAACAGAATAATGATTGCCACCCCCTGCACCACATGCATGCTGAGTGAAATATGTAAACCCAACAGAGGTGCAACATGACCCATCCATGCCCATGTCCCCCCCCACCTAGACAATCCATTGCCACCAGCCATGCAATCATTGCCAACATGTCCCCTCAGTACACCAAATGCCACACAACAGAAATGAAATCATGCCTGAATGTATCAAGATATTACACTGCAACAAATCACAGCTGCCATTTGGCACTCTCACTGATGACCTGCATCTCTTCTATCCCCCAGGCACCGATGAGGAAGGTGGAACCCAGGACAGGGGGTCAAGCACATCCAGTGCACGCAAGGGGACCAGGGCCACCGCAACCCCCTCCTCTGAAAATTTGCCTGCGACCACTCCCAGTGTGCCACACAAGGCAACATCTCTGCAGGGTGCACCTGCTGCGATAGTGCCAGCTGTACCACCGGCCACCACGGACGTTGTGTCCACAGAGGTGGTCGAAGAGGCCGAAGAATCTTTGGGATTGCCCAGCCCAACACCCATTGGCACCCCCTACCCCCCTGTGGAGACAGAGAGCCTGGATGACCCATGTCTCCATGACTCTGACCTAGGAGATTCGGACATCGGCATTTTCGCGGACGACAGTGCCCAGGACAAGTGCCCCACGCAGGTGCCTGCCACCACCCAGTCTTCCACCAGCTTGCCTTCCACCACCCTGCCTTCCACCACCCTGCCTTCCACCACCCAGCCTTCCACCACCCCACCAGCCACCGATACACCTGCGACAGAAACCACCTTTGAGGTCCGTCTTGCAAGGGTGGAGGCCCGCCAAGACGAGATGCTGCAGATTATGCGGCAACAGGTCGTTGCCGGTAATGAGGCCCTGAAGGCCATAGCCACGGCCATTGCTGCAAATACAGCTGCCGTGGAGGCGTCCACGTCTGCATTCAGGCAGTGCATGGGGTCACTGACCGAGGCCCTACTAGCCAACATCAGGCAAGTGCAGCAGCCACAGTATGGGTCTGCAAGGGGATTGACAATTGACACATCCACCACGTCAACACCTTCCACCTCTGTTCAATCTAGCCCTGTGCGCTTAATGCGCAGGAGCGCACGGCGCATGGCCATGGAACCCCCAGACCCTAAAGTCGCCAAAAAGTGACTTTCTGAAAATTGAAAAAAATGTGAGCAGTAACATTGGTGAAGGCAACACTGTTTGTTGCGCACATGGGGACATTTGGGATCTGTGGGGTGGGTGAGGGAGTTTGTTTTGGGATTGTGGGAGGGGGGAGTGGGCATAGTTTTGCACTTTCATATAATACACAAGTTTTCTGGAGAACAATCCCTGGCTGGATATTGTAATTTTTGGTGTGCATCCATTTAATGTGTTACAGTGTTCAGTGTCCAAACTACAACATTCCCTTTGTGCATGTTCACATTGGCCCAGTGTCTGACTGACAAAGTCATTCATGGTCCCTGAGTTTTAAAAGTATTCGTCAATTAGTGCCTGGCGTACAGCATGGCCGTCCCGTGCATCACGTACTGGCAGGGGGGCTCCTTCGCCTCCATCTACATCCACTTCATCCTCACCCGGGCCATGCATGTCAATGTCAGGTGGCAGTGGTATATTCTTTCGGACGCACATGTTGTGCAGCATGACACAGGCCATGGTGATCTTTGCCACCTTCTCAGTCCTATACAGGAGTGCCCCACCAGACCTGCTTAGGCAGCGGAACCGCGCCTTCAACAGGCCAAAGGTCTGCTCAATCACAACACGGGTTCGAGTGTGCACACGATTTTACTCCTCTTCATGGCTGTTCTGCGGGTTCCTCACAGGGGTAAGTAGCCACGGCCTCAAGGGATATCCTCCATCACCTGCAAGCAGATACAAATAGGTGTGTGTCACTCTGAACTGACACCTTCAGGGAGCACAGTCATGGCAGCAGCTATTAGGTGTGAGCATGCACATGTCCCTGTATGTGTACCAAATAGTCATCTATATGGAATGTATACTGTAAAGAGGTGTGGAACACTGGATAGGGTTGAATAGATGATGCAGGGTGTAAGCATGCATGCTGAGGCAGATGTGCTGTGGCAGTGCGACAATGTTTAGCCTCCAAATCATGCAGTATACTGTTTGCTATGCATGGTCACACTGGCCGCATTGGCACAGTTGCCATCCTATTCAGTCATACATTGCTTGCCATCACCATGGTGGCCTGGTTGTGCCTCTTACTTGTTGTCATCCATTTGCATCATTTGTGATATGTGGCCCAGTGATGTGTCATTTTCAGTTTGGCTGTGTCAGGTGAGGAGTGTTTAGCTCTGCATTTATTCTACACTCACTGGCTATTGCCACCCAGGTGTACTATCCCCCCCCTTTCCCACCCAGGTGTACTAGCCACCCCTTTCCCACCCAGGTGTACCATCCCCCCCCTTCTGCATCCGCACACATGAGTACCCCACAGCATGGCCATGGGCCTGTTGTGCAACTCACCGATCAGCCAGGCACGTGGTCCAGCATGTCGCTCCATGTGACGGGGTAGCGTGGAGTTGTGCAGTACCATGGCATCATGTGTGGATCCAGGAAATCGGGCGCAGCAATAGGTGATGATCTTGCTGGAGTCACATACCATTTGCACATTGATGGAGTGGTATTGCTTGCGATTGCGGTACACCGCCTCTGTGGCATGGGGGACAACCAATTCCACATGGGTGCAGTCGATGGCACCGACACAATTGGGCATGCCTGCCAGTGCATGGAAGCCTACTTTGGTTTCGGCTATCTCCTGGGCAGTCCGTGGAAGGGATATGTGGGTGCTTGCGTGCTTCAGGAGGGCATCCAGCACTTGGTTCAGCATGCGTGAGAATAGTGGTTGTGAAATGCCATGCAGCTGGCCCACTGTGTGTTGGTAGGTGCATGTGGCCAGGAAGTGTAGCACAGACACCACCTTCAGTAGTGGGGGGATGGCAGTGCGTATTTGTATGTGGCTGGCAATGTCGTTCAGTATCATGTCCACTATGGTGGTGATGGTGTCACGGTCCAACCGGTACATGGTGTGGATCTGCTCAGGGGTTAGGTTGAATGGGCTGGGTCTGGTGTGAGGAATTGGTGGCTGCCTACGTGGCGCTGTTGGCTGCGCTGGTGGTAATTGCTGGGCCTGTCTCACCCTCCTTCTCCTCCTGCGTCTCCTCTGTGCTGCCTGTTGTTGTTGCTGTAGTTGTAGCAGTATAGGCATGTCCTCCTGCGCCATGATTGCAAATGCTAGTGGTAGCATTTTGGTGTAGGAAGGGGTGTGGTGTGTGGGTGTGCTCCTTTTGTACTGGCCCACTCTGCATTGCTTACACCTGGGGGGGGGTTGTGGTGTGTGGGTGTGCTCAGTTCATACTGGCGCAGCCTCCTTTGACTCCACCTGTGGGGATTGTGTGCACCTGTGGCAGCTGCCTTGTATCTTGGTTTCTGTTTGCGGGTGGTCCGCGATGCCTGTTTTTCCAGCATCATGCAGCCCGTTGTTACCGTGTTCGCGATGCCGGTATTTGCATGTTTGCGTGGGTTTTCATTACCCCCTATTACCGGCATGCCGGTATTTACTACCTGAAGAGGCGCGTGTACGCGCCTATGCCGCTATTAGCGGCACCGTAAATAATGGTGGCGTTCATACCGGGTCAGAATGCTACGGAACGTTAAATGATGCCGGTATTTACATACCGGCATCATTTTTCCCTTACCGGCATGACTCATAATGAGGCCCTAAGTCTTTTGTTATTTTTGGATGTATTTTTGTTTTGGCAGGAGAGCTGAGAACAAAAGGTGGGGAGGGAAATGAGGGAATAGGAACCAAACACTAATATGGAGGGGTAGGTGGACAAGGGAAAATGTTGCGTATGTGTTATTTCTAAGTTAGGGGGCACTGTTTCTCATCCTCCTTGATTACAGCAGTGGTGGTGGCTCTTGGGGAGGAGGGATGGCATTAGCTGATGCCATTTTAAGATAAATAGCAGTTTTGCTAAAGTATGTATTCTGTACTAGATTGTTAATGGATAATGAGTAGAAATAGGTGTTGGAGCTGTGCAAGGGAAATTTTGAAGTTGAAAGTTCCTATATCAGTAGAAAATGCAGTTCCGAACTGTCCGCCAAGCAGAGATCTTATTATGAAGTGCGGACGGGTTTTCGGACACGTCTTCATGCCGCGCGCCAGCGTATGGTCATGTGGCACTGTCCGGAAGGTCCGCTATGTAGTCAGATGTTCGTAGACGTCTAAGGATGCAAAACTAGTTGAAATAGTTGCAAAAAGTGTATAGAAGTGTTAAAAATTATTCCAGATGGTGGGAAGAGTTTTAAGGTGAAACTTTGGAAATTGGACACAAATATTGCTATATTGGGTAAATATGATATTAGTAAGTTGTAGGAAAATAGCATGCATTGGTAAAAACCTATGAAATTCAATGAAAAAAACTTTGTTAAGGGGACGTTATGGTTAAATTGGACTAATAAAAAACTATGAAATTCAAAGAAAAAATGTTGTTAAAGGGACGTTATGGTTCCAAGTAAAACCGAAAAACCCCTGAAATTTGCCAGTTATGGTAAGCTAAGCAACCATAACTCGCGCCACCACCGTGCACTCCTAAGACTAGCAACCAGGACATCAAAGATGACATCACAAATGTCATTGATGACATCACTGATGACATCACACGTGAAATACATTTTGATGAAGTCTCTTCAAGGAGTTGTGTTCATATTGTTGGTAACAAGATGTCAGGGGTGATCGGGAAACCTATCATGAACTACTTAATCTATTAAGAATTTTCTCATCTAATATTGTACTGGAGTGTTGTTGTTCATACAGAAACCTAATCATATATAAACATAGGCAATGACTGCAGCATGCACCATAGAAGTACAATATTTATAATATTGTAATTTTGGATAGTACAATAATGAATGCTACCTTATTAGAATTTTGAGTAATGTTAAACATGTAATGACTAGCTAACAATTCAAGACTTACAGCACTTGTGCTGGTACAAACAATACATATGAAGAACCACAATGCACACAAATCAGAGGCACATACAGGGACACTAAAGTATGTAAGAAAGAAACTTCATCATCAGAAAATGTTAAAGACATAAACGTTTATATTCAAGTATACAAATGAATTGTGTGTTTGAGGCCTGCTCATTTCCCCATGTATGTGCAGCATGAGCTGAGACCAAACCCTAAGGAAAGTACTTAAAAACATATGCCAAGGTTAACGTCTAGATATATAGCACCTTTTTTAATTTTTTTATTCTGACTGTCAGTGAACAAAACCACCTGACCTATATATGTCAATGAACAAAAACAAGTGGCCCAGATATGTGATGTCATCAGTGATGTCATCAATGACATTTGTGATGCCATCTTTGATGTCCTGGGTGTTAGTCTTAGCAGTGCACGGTGGTGGCGTGAGTTATGGTTGCTTAGCTTACCATAAAAGGCGAATTTCAGGGGGTTTTCGGTTTTACTTGGAACCATAACGTCCTGTTAACAAAGTTTTTTCTTTGAATTTCATAGGTTTTTATTAGTCCAACATAACCATAAAGTCCCTTTAACAAAGTTTTTTCAGTGAATATATGTATAGTCTACTTGCGTTAATGCATCTGAACAGTTATAAAACGGCTTGCATTTTCTGTAGTGCTTCTTCACATTTGCAATCTTCATTCTGAACATGAAAGTCCTCTCGATTCTTTAATTTGCCATCTGATTCCACAAGGCCTATGCATTCTCTTCTTTGGTCATCCTTCTCGCTGCGTCACGCTCGTTTCTTGTGACGTCACCAGATTCTCCTTTTCATGTCTTCACACTTCTTCTGGGACCTCCCTCAGGAGACCGTCATCTCTTTGGGATTACATTACATAGGGTTTTCTCTGTGGATACCTAGTCTCAAAGGCTTTTTGTGTAATCCGCACCAACAATGGCGTTGCACATGTCGCAATTTCCGATTTCCAACATGTAATCCGAGTAGGGCAGAACTTTCTGCAGCGGCACTCAGCTGCTCCTCTATATCCCCCCCTCTGTTTGATTTATCGACCACTCCTTCACCAGTCTCCACATATTGGTATCCTCTCTTGAAAAAGTGCTTCTTAGGAGTCCAGATTTTCACTACTCCCTTCAGGGATCTTGCTGATTTTACATGTTCATCAACACTCCAGGTCATGTGGCTGCATTGTCCATTCGGATTACAGTAAATCCATCATCCCACATACTTCCTGTCATTTCTTGGATGTAGGAACTTTGTTCCCTTAGGTGCTAAGATGCTGGCCTCTATATATTGTCTGATTTCTTCATCTGTCAGCTCCTTGGGTCTAAACCCTGACTCGACATTGATCATGATTTTCATTCCTACTGCCTTCTTTGCTGTCTTCTTACACTGTGTAATTTTTATCCTGATCACACAGAATCCAAACATCACCATCACCAGTATTGCTCCCAGGAGTTTGAAGATATTCACCATCCATTGTGAAACCCATGAGAAGACACTAACCAGCTGTCATCTGCAATATCTTTTGTCTCAGCTTCCATTTTGTCGTGCAGCTTCATCAGCAACGTTATGGCCTCTGTCAAGGTCCCATTCTCATCATCATGAGAAGGTATGAATGTGCAACATCATGTCCCAATTTTGGCTCAAACACATCTATCCATAGCTGTGATCATATCAAGGACATATCTGTTTTGGAGGGTCATCAATCTTATGGCCCTCAATTCTTCCTTGATCACATTGAATCCCTTTATGGCAGTGTTGTTTGTCTGCAGGAGTTCCCATCTGGTAATCTGTAACCATTTGGATTTGGCCATCATCTGGGTCCCTGGCATAAAGATATTTGTGGAGATCGAGGCAGACTTGCTGTATAGCCTATGCTCATAAGAAATAGCATCAAAGGCTTCTATCGATTAAGCAGAGAAATAATTCTCCCTCCTTGTTCGATTGAGGAATTCAAGTGATCTTCTCTTCTTCAAATGGGCATCCGCTTTTGGAAATTCCCCAATGTTCAGGTCACTCTTCTGAATCACTAATGCATGGTCAAGTACTAAGGAACATGTTCCTCCCCAATCCATGGGCAGTTTCATGTAGGCTCTGGACCCACAAGGCCAATATCAATCCATCAGGACAGCTGTCCCTTCTCCCATTCTGGAGACATCAACTATAGTTTTGCAACCTATGTTATCTCCCACACGCCTTCTTCCTTTTCATTGAAAGCACAGTCTCACATTCACCAGTGGAATTACAAACATTGGGCCATATTCACCTTCTACTCATGTCAACAGCTTATCATGTTCGGCCAGTGACTTCAAACACTCATCATTTACCTTTTGTACTTCCCGCACATATTCCTGTTTCTTTTTTTTTTTAAACTTTGTTTATTGAGGGGAACAATTCACAGCAAGACAGTTCTCATAAACAGTACAGTATACCATATGTATAATATCGACAATGGCATATATCTGTGGCAATAAAACAGGTATTGTCACCTAAGGCGACGGGGTAGGTGTTACATCGGCATCGGACATCAAATCACATAAATACAAACGTAGTAGCGACCGTATATCTTTAGGACGACAGGGTGTCGGGACTGATAAAACAAAGAGTTCCTCGTCATCGTTCACCATACACAAGTCTTTCAGGAAATTGGATCGGGTAGGCCCTGCAGTGGATTTCCAACATTTAAGGATGCAGCGTTTGGCAATAATACATGAGATGTTAAATAGTCTCCTCGTGGTCTCCTTCACCTTCCCAATGTCACCAAGCAGGTATGTTAGGGGGGACAGGGCGGCTGGGATCGCCGTTATCTCCTCAAGGAGCTCAGCCACTTCTCGCCAAAAGTTCGCGATAACAGGGCACGACCAGTACATATGATATGCCCCAGCATCAGAAGAGCCACATTTCAAACATGTCCCTGTGCAACCCTCCACAAACTTAGCCAGTCTGGCCGTGGGAGTAATGTAGCTGGTTCAGTATTTTGAATTGGATCAGTCGGAGTCCAGAGTTCATGGAGACCGATTTGGTGAGTTGACAATATCGGGCCCATCTCACGCCATCGATCTGAGTACCCACATCCCGCTCCCAGGTTTCTCTGATAGTGTTTCGTGAGGGGGAGTGTGATTGCACCAGGGTGTATAGCGACGAGATTCCCTTACCATGACCGTCCGTCATCACCATGGCTCTCCTACACTCATGTGCCTGGGGTTCAACCGGGAAGGAAGGCCATTTGGCAGCAAAAGCGGTTCTCATACGATAGTATTCAAGACGTTTAAGCTGACCCCCTCCCACCGCCCCGTGAAATCTGCAAGTTCACAAAACGTGCCATCAGGGAACATATCTCTTAACCTGAAGAGTTTATACGGGTCCCAGGTTGGCTGTCCCTGTCGAGGTCAGGGAAACACTGGAGAAGTTCCACAGGGGAATATCTGGGTCATAGGGGACTTACAGGCCAATCCTTTTATAGACCCTGGACCACGCCCATGTAGTGACGTATACCGGGTCGAAAGGGCACTTATTACTATAGGTGGGATTCAAAAGGACCGAACGTATATCATTAGGGCGAACTGCATGCTTTTCGAGAAGAATGTGTGGAGCTGTGTCCTCGGGGTCAAACCAATGCTTTACGGATTGTGCCGGTGCTGCTATGCAATACAGTTCAAAATCAGGGGCCGCAATACCGCCCTGTGAGTATGGCTCCACCATTTTATCCCACCCCAACCTAGCAGTTTTACCGTTCCAAATAAAGGAAGATGCCAGTGACCTACGTTTGACAAAAAAGGGTTTACCAGGCCAGATCAGGATGTTATTGAAGAGATACAGGAGTTTGGGTAATACTACCATTTTAAGTAGGGCCACTCGGCCGTATAGGGACAGAGGGAGATTAGCCCATAGGTAGAGCTTGGTCAAAAGGGTGAGAAGTAGTTCACCGTGGTTGTGTGAGTGCAGCAGCTGTCTATCTCTAGCCACCATTTATCCCAGGTATCTCACTAGCCTGGGGGCAGGCTTAAACCCTGTGATGCAATATAGGTCACCCGTATTAGGGGTCAAAGGAAAGATTTCGGATTTGGGGACATTGATTTTATATCCCGAGTATTCCGAGAACTTGTGTATGTCAGCCATAATGTGTTGCACATTCTCATGTGGGTCCCGGACATACAACAGTGTATCATCCGCATACAGAGATATGATCTGGGGAGGGCCAGTCATCCTGAGTCCTCTATGCGAGTGGTGTTGACAAATATATTCCGCCATTGGTTCAATAGTGAAGGCAAACAGAATGGGGGAAAATGGGCAGCCCTGCCTGGTCCCCCTGTGCAGATGGAAAGAAGGGGACAGGGTCTTATTGGTTAGGACCTTGGCGGATGGTTGAGTATATAGCAGCCGAACGCATTTAATAAAATACGGTCCAAGTCCAAACCTCTCGAGTACAAGGAAGAGGTATGTCCAGGAGACGGAATCAAAGGCCTTGCCTCTGGGTCTATTTGCGCCAGCACATTGAACAGTTGTCAAAGGTTTAAAGCCGTGGATCTAGTTGGTATGAAGCCAGCTTGATCAGGGTGGACCAGGATTGGCATGTACCGAAGGAGCCTGGTGGCCAGTACTTTAGCGAAGATTTTCGCATCAGTATTGATTATGGAGAGGGGCCTGTAGGAGGCCATATCTTGTGCTGGTCTATGTGGCTTCAGAAGGACCGTAATAACTGCCTCATGCATCGAGTCTGGAAGGACACCACAATTCATGGCCTCCTCCCATACTTTCAGTAACAGTGGGGCCAATACGCCTTGATATTCCTTGTACAGTTCGGCAGTCAGGCCATCCGAGCCAGGGGCGAGGCCACCAGATAAAGATTTAATGGCCTCGTTTAGTTCTTCAATAGTCACGGGTTGATCTAAAATGTTTTGCATCGTTTCAGTGAGTGTTAGGAGGTCAAGGGAGTCCAGATATCCGAACGTGTCTTCCCTGGTTTTAACATCGTGATCAGAGTATAAAGCGGAGTAAAAATCAGCAAAAGTAGTGTTGTTATCGCATTCTTTATTGACCGTGACCCCAGCCGGGTTCTGGATACTAGCGATTGGATTAAGGTGCCTATCTGTTTTAAGCATGTTGGCCAGAAATCTCCCCGCCCTATTGCTTTCCCCGAATCTGCGGGCCTTAGCCGGGGCAGCCATGTACAAAACTTCCCTATTGGCTAGTTCATTAAATTCCTTGAGGGAAGCGTGTATCTTAGACAGGGTTTCCTTGTTCAATGTGGCACTATAGTCTGTCTGTAGTGTATCTATTGCGGCTTCAGCCACACCCAGTTCCCTCCTCATTGCTCTCAGCATACCTGTAGATTTACCCAGTATAGTACCCCGTACCTAAACCTTGAATGCCTCTCACAGGATAGCATAGGTGCTCACAGAACCCTTGTTCAATTCCAAAAACTCCTCAATTTCAGTATGTAATGCCTCACAGATATTGGGGTCCCTAAGGATTGCAGAGGGCATCCTCCACCTTCTAAGCGGAGGTGGGGAGTCACCCAGGCTGATGTCCAGTGTTATCTGCGAGTGGTCTGAGAGTGTGGGGGGGTTTATTGCACAGTCATTGATCTCAGCGGAGAGGGACGAGCTAATAAACCAATAATCTATACGGGAGTGGGAGTCGTGAACAGATGAGTAGAAAGTGAATTTCTTCTCAAGTGGATACAACGTGCGCCATGCGTCAATTATGTTAGTCTGTTCCATCATCTGTTTAACGGCAAGAGCCGCTTTGGACGGGGCCCTGGGGGATGCAGATGAGCGGTCTAAGGAGTGATCGAGGATCATATTGAAATCTCCGCCCCATATTATTTGCACCTCTGTCGATGTGGATATCATGTCACGGATTGCGCGATAAAATAGCGGGTCATCAATATTAGGACCATATGTATTAATCAACAGGATTTGCCGTCCCGCCACCTCCCCCCATACCAACACGTATCTACCCAAAGGGTCTATCTAACTAGCAAGATACCTGAAGCACAGCTTGGAGTGTATAAGCGTCAGGACTCCCCTGGATTGTGTTGAATATTCTGTGAAGTACCTATGAGGGCCCCACCGTGGAAGGAGTTTATTGTTGATACTCCCCATCGTATGTGTCTCCTGTATCAGAAGGATTTGGGGATCATGGCGTGTAATGTATGCAGCAATTTTCCTTGCCTTGACTGGGTTGTTGAGACCCCGAATATTCCAAGAAAGTAGTCGAATGTTCAACCCACCCTTAGCCTGCGCCATAGTTGCCTATCAAAGGGGGCATTTGCCAAGCATGGTGCCACTGTCTCAAGTTTTGGAAATGTCTCGCTGAAGAACAGTCCCCTGGTTTAAACTTTATAACATCCCCAACCTTGCCTGGCAGAGCACCAGGACAAACTATTACCCGCTTCCCCTTCCAACCCACACCCGCATCATCAACCCCAACCCGATGATGTATCCCATCAACCATAACTTGGGAAGTCTCCTGGGGGTGTGAGCTATACTCACGTGACCGAACACCATGTGGGGGGGCTCACGGCCCTACAACAATATATGGTGGACGGGGCCACCTCGCCGTCGACGGGTTATCAAACTTATGGTAAGGCAGTGTAGAGCAAGTCTCTTCAGCCAGCGTGGTCCTCCTGTTCCGGCACCCGCCGGGGTGGCAGGTTACGGTTAGCTTCCCGGTTCCCCGGGGGAATGGGGGATTGCATCATTGCCTCCGTAGGATTGTCGAAAAAGTGTGCGCGGCCTCCGTGTTGGATGCGCATTTTAGCCGGGAAGACAAGCGCATATGGGATCTGGCGTAGTCTCAGCTGTCTCTTGACTGGTTCGTAGGATCTTCTCAGTGTCTGCACATTGGTCGAAAAGTCCGGATATATGTGTATCCTGTTTTCTTCGTAATACAGGGATCCTTTTTCTCTGGAAAGCCTCAGGATAGCGTCTCTATCTCTATAATTCAGAAGTCGGGCAATGATCGTGTGGGGCGGCGCTCCAGGCTTAGGAGGGGAGGCCAGGGTGCGATGGGCCCGCTCCACGAGGAAATGATCGGAGAAAGCATCGGGGACCAGGAGGGATTTCAGGAGGTTTTCCACATGGCGCTCCATGGAGCCCTTACCAAAGGATTCGGCTACTCCGACCAGGCGGATATTGTTTCTCCTGGAGCGAGATTCCAAGTCCTCGCACTTGTTCAGGGTTTTCTGCAGGTCTCCCTTCAACTGGGCGATATCACGGCCATGTTGTGCTATCGAGTCCTCATTAACTCCAATCCTGTTCTCCGCCTCCGTAGTGCGAGCACTTTCCTTATCAACCCTAGCCTTCAAAGAGCTGATCGTGGCCCCTATGTCGTCCAGTTTGCTGTTCACCGCCAGGAATCCACTTTGGACCATGGTTAGTAGTTTGTCCACTCTCACATCCATTGGAGACTCCAGCTGGTTGCCCGAGGGCTCAGCGGGTGTCTCGGCAGGCCCATGCGGCTGGGAGCTGGCAAAGGAGTCCATCGGACCAGTTTTCTTGGAACCCATGCTTTTTTTCTCGCTGCGGCCCATGTGTCAACTCTGTTGAGTTGCATTGCATCTGCCCACGCTCTGGCGCCCAGTGATAGTTAGTGGTTGGCGATCGTTGGCACTTAGGAGTGTGGCGTACACCGCTTATGAGTATATAAGAGAAAGGCACCAGGGCACCCACCTTATGATGTTATCGGCAGGCCCCAGTGAGTGAACGCAACTGGCCCACCGCCGCCGACAAGGCCGAACCCGGCGGTCAGTCAAGGATCAATCCGCGGGGCAGTAGCCGCACAGGGAACAGGATGACAATCTCGACGAAAAGAGCAATGTTCCGTCCGGACCAGGCGTACAGTGTATACCCAGGAGAAGGATCGAGGGCCAACAGGATATATCCACCGGCAACTCAGAAAGGCGCGGAGCGCGGCCCCTCCCCCTTCCGGCCTGCGCACGAGCCAGCACCCCCGGCCGTCGCGTGATTTCTCCTGGAGCCGTGGGCCGGATACGTGTCCGCCGCGTTCACGTATAAGTTTGCAGTCTGATTTCTCAGGATTGAGCCGACGTTTTTTCATGTAAATCGGTGGAGTGATGCCGCAGGCTCTCCACCGCTGAATGCAGGTGTTTATTGGCATGCAGACGGCCCCAAACAGGATTAATTTTTAATAGGATCTGTTACGGGCCAGAGCTCTCCCCTCAGGCGGCCATCTCCATCGCGCGCAACAGCGCCCCACATCTTCCTGTTTCAATAGATGAGCTGCACAGGACATCATTCCTTCTTCCCATCCTTTCTTGGACTTCACCTGACCATAGACTAACATCTGAGTTCTTTCCCAGCATCCAAGCTATCTCTGATTTATCAGGACAGTCTATTCTCTTAATTTCCATTATGACCACATCATCCTGTCCTGCCCTAGGGTACGTGAGTATCTTGCTCTTCCATGCAGGCTCCTTTTCCATTAGTGTAGTCTTGATATAAACATCCTGGAATGGGACTGACCATTTCGATCTCCATCGTAGAGTGGCCCAATGTCCTTGGAACTGTCCTCAAGTCATGCATGCAGCAAGATTGACAAGACATCTGGCATCGTACTCTGGTATTTCTCTGGAAATGAAAGTTCGGGCAGTACTCATGGCAGAAGGTACGAGAGGACACGCGTAGCAACCCTCCTTAGGTGTTCTCTCTCCAACCTTTTTCATGTGTTGATACCACATGTCATTACCCAAGTGTGGTGTACTGTCCAAATATGTGTTAATGCCATTATCATCTTCCTCTGCATTACTCCTGTGTCTTCCCTCTTAACAGCCCATGGAAACAACTCTAAAGCAGCTCTTCTCTGGGCAGAAAATACTCAAGACCTTGGCTCATAGGTAATGGACAAATCTACACAAGTTCCTAGAGTGGGGAGAATCAAAGGAACTTCTGCTTTACTTGGACCAATAAAATAAAGAGTGTGAACCAGATGAAACAGGTAGACCAACATAGAAACTGTGCATGTGTATATTACATACCAGAATATTAACCCACACTATTTATGGCATTCTGGAATTTCTTGAGCTTGCTAATTTCTTAAGCCTGTACCATTTTCAAGATTCGTCATTTTTACTATGCTCAATTAAGGAAGGAAAAACACTACTCCGGCAATTGTAGTATGTTTGGTACTTGTAGTAGCTCCTCTACGATTGCTATAAGCAGCCTCCTTATTACACAGCTATTTTTAGGATCCTGTAAAAATGTGTGGATATCTACATCTCTTCTAACAAGGGCTAGATAAGCTCGAAGAATAAACACAAAAATAGCAAGCACAATACGATGCACATTACTTTTGGGGAGAACCATAAACTCAGTCAAACAAGTATTCACTAAGAAATTAATCAGGGTACTGCTCATTATTTATCAAAACCAAAGTCGAAATCTAGTTCAGGCATATTTGTAATGCATCAGCATCTTTATAAAGTCAATTTTCAAAGAATTCTGTGACTCAAGTAACAAGTTTGCATGCCTGCTATAATATCTCTAAGGAGTGTCCCGGGAGAGCCACAGTCCAAATGCAAGTCTGCATTTATTGGCAATCCGTTGGTTTATCGTCCTTCTTCTTTGTCATCGAACAAGGCTGCACACGCTGAAATTATTCCTCTTGTCCTGCTTCTATAGCGATGGCTGGGGGTGCTGCGGCTTCTCCCATGTAGAGCTTGACGTCGCTCAAGTGGATCCAAGCTTATCTGCCTTGAACCTTTGCTGCTGAGGGAGTAATGTCCTCCACCATATAAGGTCCAATGAATCTCGGCTCATGCCACTTCCTAGTGAAGTTTCTGATCAGTACAGTTTCACCAGCAAATAGTCATAGTGCTAGTAATAATTCTGAAAATCCAGTTTCTGAATGGTTTTTATCTGTGTTCTGAGACCGACCCCCCTGCCGCTTGAGTTGATCTGAAATGACAGAGATACTAGTGGTCATACATGTCAAATATTCATTTAATTCATTTCCTAACATTTTTGCTGTACTCTGGGCATCATTCCTACTCCTCGATCGAGGAGTTAAAGGCATTCTTATTCATTTTCCTGTCACTAGCTCGTGGGGTGTGAGGTGGTGGTCCGACCCGGGCTGATTCCTTAGGGCATATTAAGCTAGCGGTAGGCAATATAGCCATCCGTTTTTAGCATCAACTTAAGCTTGGCGTCCCTTTCCTTAAGAAGGCCGTTGAGTCTCTCACATATCCTGTTCTCTTGTGGGTGATAAGCAGAAGAAAACTTGTGTTTAATGTTCAACAATAATCCAATTTGTTCAAATACTTCATTAACAAAATCTGACCCATTATTGGATCTCAGCACTTCACACACTCCCCATCATGGAAAGACTTCACATACTAAAAACTTTGCTGCAAAAGTGGCATCAGGGTGTGTACAAGGACCTGCTTCAATCCACCTGGAGAAGGGATACACCACCAGTATCAGATACCTGTATCCATAATCAATATGTAAATGCTGAAAAGGACCATTCGGTTGAGGAATCACTGCTCTAATTGTTTGCAGTGTATGCCCAGCTGTAAACGTTTGACATACGATGCAAACACACAATCCAGTTTACTGCATAAAATGCGACGTGTTTTAAGAGGTTCGGCAGGAACCAGTCTTCTGTAATCGTAGCAGCAAGATTTTCCCTAGTTACATGCGCAGAATAGTGCAGCTGTTGAAGCGTTACCCTTAATCAATGCTACTGGGATCACCAGCCTTCCAGTACTTTCATGCCACCATAATGCTTCTGAGGGGGAAAAAGAACATCCCCTTTGCTTCCACAATTCCTGCTCTTCCCGTGGTGCACTGCCTTGAATCTCCATTAACTGGGAACTTGGTAAATGATTAAATCCTTCATTCACTACCATAATCATAGCTATCTTCTGCTTAACATCTAGAGTATCAAAACTTGAACCGCAAGAGATAAAATCAGCTTTTTTAGTATGCGCTATGCATTTAACTATCGCTATGGCTACTGGGAGTCGTAGTGCCTTAATAAGTCTGTCCAATAATGATGCATGCTGCACTGGAGTGCCCTCCACTCAGAGGTAGCCCCTCCTTTACCAGCATGCTAGTTCTGCGTGTACGGTGGACATCACATAGGCGGAGTCACTGTACACTATCACTTCCTGCCTTCATGTTTTTCGAGCATGACAATAAGTGCTTCCAATTCTGCCATTTGTGCTGAAAAGTGAGACGGTAGTCTTGCACTTGCGCTTGCTACAACCTCAAATTCACCATTTGCTCTATGCCTTACTACAGCTGCGCCAGAAGGCCTTTCTCTACTTGTTTGATACATTTTCGAAGAACCATCAATAAAGAGAATTTACCCTCCTCACAATGCGTACTCTTTTATGCATGGTATGTCGTCATAAAACTCTATATAATTTGCGCATGCTCGCCCTCGGCCACTGGCTCAGCGACAAAGGTGGCAGGAGTCACTATTTTACATCTGACAATTCTAATCGCTGGATTTGATATCATAGCTTCATATAGAGAAGCTCTCTGAGATGTCAATGTAGCCTTAGGTTTCTCCAAATTTGCAAACAAAACATGCTCTCCAAAAAACGTCATAGAACAACCCATTACAATACTTGTAGATTTCTCAATTGCGAACGTGGAGGTTGAGAATAACTGTTCACAAGGGAAATGCCCTTTCATTACCGGGTATAAAATCCCACTGTAATATGCCAGATGTTTGTACCCTAATGTAGTCCTCTGTTTAAGCACTGCTGTCATAACTGTCCCATTGGTATGTGAAAACAAGAAACACTCCTCAGCATAATTGGGAATTCCTAAAACAGGAGCTGCACAAATCGCCTTCTTCAGTTCTTCAAGCCCTCCCTCCATTTCCTCAGTCCATTCTATTTTTCTTTATTTACCTGTGCTTTCTTTAAAGCCTGCAAAAGCGGTCTTGTGTATGAACTATAGTCAAACATCCATTTTCTCAAATAATTAGATAATCCCAAGAACTGTTGCATCTGTTTCACTGTGTGTGGTTTTGCAGTTTTCATGATCACTTCAGCTCTTTCAGGTGTTACCCTCTTTGCCTCATGTGAGATCAACTGGCCTTTGTACAACACCTCTTCTTGATAATACTGTAACTTCTCTTTGTCTACCTTGTATCCCTTGTCTGCTAGAATAGTCATTAACTGAATTCAGTCTTGTCTGCACTCATCTTCTGTTGTGCTACAAATCAAAGTTTCACCTACGTACTGTATAACGGTGCTTTACAAATCAATATTGTCTAGGTCCATTTGTAGGACTCTGTTAAAGATCGATGGGGACTCACAGTACACTTGAGGCAAACAAGTGTGTTTCAGATGGATTTGATGGAACGTGAATGAAGTCAAGCCTTGTGAGTCCTTGTGCAATGGGATTGAGAAAAACGCATTCTTCAAATCAATCACCAAAAAATATTGCGCTTCTACTGGTATACTACATAGTATCATCGCTAGATTAGGAACTAAACAAAACTCTGCCTCTACAATCTGGTTATTCAGTCTCATATCTTGTACAAATCTCCATGATCCTCCCTTTGACTTTTTCACAGGGCACACGGCGGTCTCACACAATGATTCTGATGGTACAGAATACCTTGCTCCATCAGTGCCTCTCGAACATTGGGTATTGTCTTGCTCGAGGTAAAAGTGCTCCTGGTTTCAGCTTTATTTTAACCTCCCCAATTCCTTTCAATAGGCCTACATCATAAGGGCCTATAGTCCATAAAGGGATTGGCACTTTCTCCAAGTCGTTGCAAAAAAATTCTGGATGCTGCTGCATTATCGCCATGCACTGTGCAATCTCCCTTTTATCTATTCTAATCCATTATGTAATGCTCATAGAGAACACCACTTCATCATCTGATGGATCATCTTCAAGCATGTCATCGTCAGTGACATCAGTCAATCTGCACCCTTCCCCATTTGCAATCACTGTTCTCCATGGTCTACACTTATCATCCGTTCCTTCCAGCATTGCCACTTCGCCTCGTACTATGGCTGCATCTAACCCTTGAGGGATGGTCTGTCCCCCCTCTTCATCCATAGGTATCTGCGGTCTAAATAAAAATTCATCAGGTATCGTCATAGTCTTTCCCACTAAGCCAGGTAGCCATGTTAACAAAATGCTCACCCCATAAAGGAAAACATATGGTTCTATTGGCACACCTTGCAGAGCCATTTGCCCTGTAAATGCCAATATAAATGTGCCTACATTCATATAGTGTATCCCAGGAGTGGAGCACACTACACCTTCATCAGTAAAAGAAATCATCATGTTAAGTTTTGTCATTAAGTCTCTTCCCAAAATATTAACTGGTGTCTGTCATGAATACAACAATAGAACAGACATGTCACGCTCTCCTATAGAGATTGGTAATTCATCAGTAAAAGGAACTCGACTCGTAGCTCCAGAGAACCCTTGAGCATTCATGGCAATTCCTGACATTGGATATTTTCCCTCTCATACACATGAACGAGTTGCACCAGTGTCTACTAGAAACGGAAAAGATTAGCCTCCTATCATCACATCAACCGTTGGTTCCTCTTGGGGGTCTGGTGTCACAGATAGTACTGAACACATCAAGTCACCCTGTGAACTGTCCTATTGTGGACACATGCATACCCCTGTACCTGTGAAAGGATTCCCTCCTACTACAGTGACACCCCCTATTCTAGGTTTCAATAATTGTCCTGTGTTTGCGTTCTGCTGTATTTGCATGGGGGTATGATGTGACTGCCCTTCTGGTGGATTCACTGGTGCTTGCTGTGGTTGCTGTGCCTGTTGCATTTGCAGTGCTTGTGCCCGATACACTGTTTGATCTTGGGCGAATCCTTTCCTATATGTTGGAGGATAAGCTGTCCCCCTATTGAGAATTGGCTCTTTTGTACATAACCTTGGCTCCTGCATGTACGGCAATGTGTCCTGTCATCCCACATGTCCAACATATAGGCTGACTAGTCCCTCTTGGTAGAACCCTCCCTGCACATTCTGATTCTCCCACTTTGATTGTTTTGAAATCCACCTCTTCCTCTGTAGCCCTTGCATCTACCTTGTGGTACAAACCCATTACCTCCTTGGTCCATCGGGGGCTGATTACTAGCCTGTTATGTACCCACTATTTGTTGCACTTCTAGTCCTTCTGCGCTTGTCAATACTGCCCCTTCTATGGCATATTTTGACAATTTCTTCTGAACTAACTTGGCTTCCTCAATTTTTCTAGCATCGTCTTTTTTCCTGTTTTTCTCCTGTAACAGCCGACAATGGTGCACTATAGTCAACTGTATTTCAGCTCATGGCTTTGCTTTCATTCCCACTTGCTCCTTGAGCTGCCTCTGTACCTGCTCAGGCAATCCCTGACATAAAATGTGGTAAAATACTACCACTGTTTTTCCCCACGGCTTGCACGTTTCAAGAGTCCAGCATTTCTGAATGTCCTGAATGTAAGCAAGCAGATTCTCGTCGTATTTCATCTTTCATGTCATAATCGCACCCACATCTGATGCATTGGGATACTGTACTCTGAGAGCTCTCCAAACATCTGTCCTACAATTATTAAATGGTGGCCCATCGTGCTGTGTATTTTGTGCTGTCACAGTTGAATAGCCTGCTCTATTCCAAATGTCACCAGCTCTTTCCCCAAGAATGACTGGTAGGAGAACCTTAATATCTCCTATTGCTAAGGTATTACCTCCTGTGATTTCTTATAACTCATAAATCCATTTTCCTGCACGTGCCATTAAACTGAGGAGTTTGCACCTTAAATTATCCATATGCATCTGTGGCCATGGAATATACTGTGGTCTTGCTCCCCTTTTTCCAATAAGGGAAACTGTGTAAATCCTAATCCACAATCGGCTCCCATCGTCTGTCTATTCATAGTGGGGACAATGGTTACTGATTGCCTTCTTCCTGGCAAGGACATATGCTTACATATAACGATGACTCTCTCTTCTCGCTATACGATCATCCTTTAGGGCGCTCTGGATATGCTATAGGATCTGGCGTCCTTTCCTTAGGTTGCTCTAGATCAGACCATCTTACTTCCTTGTCAACGTGCAGGCCTCCCTCAGGGGCACATGCACCTCCTCCTTCTCCACTGAAGGATTCTCTCTCTTCATCTGACATGTCTGGTCCCAAATTAGTGTGACTCTCTTCCCCGTCACTCTTGTCTAAGATCAGTCTATTTAAAGATAAGGCTCTGTGCTCAAGACAGAATAGATTATTCTCTTCACTTTGTGATTGGAAGTCTAGGGTTTAATCTCCCTTCCATTGGCTTCCCGATTTGCCACCTTCTCTTAAGTTCTGATAAGCTTTATCAATCCTATCTCCGATGCTTCCTATATCAAAGTCCTTTTCTAGGGTTACACTACATGGCCCTGATGTTGCTCCCTGCGATGGGAGGAACTCTTCTATACTGCCCCATTGTATTACTGGACTTGGCTCCATTCATTCCTTTTGAATGCGGTCTATATCGCACTCCTACTGTATCCTCTTTCGTTCTAATTCTTCATCTACTTCTCTTCACTCTTTCCTCTTCTTGTCTTATCTCTCCTTACCCCTGTTCTTCTCTCTTCCTCTTCTCTTTGTCTCTGTATTCTTTTATCTCTCAATGTATGCGCTTCTTCCTCTTCGCTCTTCCTTTCTCGCTTATCCCGTCTTCTATTGCTCCCTGTCCATTGTCATACTTCCTTTGCTCCTCTGCTGTTTGTTATTTCTTTTGTTGCTCCTCCTGATACATATGTTCTCACTGCTGTCTGCTCTTCCTTTTATGCTCATCTTCTTTTAATCTCTTTTCGGGTTCCCTGTCTTTCCTATCCTGTTCGTCTTGATCTTCCCTTTGCCCGACTTCCTCAATGCTCTTCCCATCTAGCTTGAGTAATATATGTCCTCCCATCCATTCATTCTGCACAAGCATTACCTTGTCAGCTTTATCCTTCTCTCCTTTCCATCTCTTGATCTCTTGTTCTATCTTTGTCGATACATTTGATCGCTTGCTTTTCTCTTCCCTGTTTTGTAAGACCTTAAAGATCTCCTCTTTTCTCTTAGTCTCATCTGGACTATCGTCACTACTATAAGCAGGTGGTTCGTATATTGTATTACGATACCCCGTCTGCAATTTCAGTTCCTTTAACGGATACAATCCTAGGTTTTCCGTGCTTTCACCTTTTACCTCAGATGAGGCAAGAGGAGCAGAAGGCTCGACACCTTCCTCCTTACACTGATTAAGCATCCACTCCTCAGGTGGCAGACCTCTCTCTCTTCTTGGTACATTTTTCAAAGTTCTAAAATAGCTAACTTTTTCTCCAATTTATTTCCTGTGTACGCAGCATGCAAGTATGTGGTCATCTGTTACAATGCTGCTTTCGACAATGATCCTCCTTGTGGCCATGGCATGAACAGCTTATCTGCTGTGCCTTTCACCCACTCTGCACTGTACTGTTTGAGCTTGGGCATGTGTTTTGGCAAAGACTTACATAAATGGATCAGAGGAGTAAGGTCTCCCATTATGAAAAGTCTCAATTGACTGTCAATACCAGTGTTTACAAAAATACTTTAATGAAAACAACAAAAATGAGCGCGCCCCAACAATCTCCACTCAAAACCTCTATTTTTCAATAATCTCAGTCTACCTCTGAGTCGGTACCAACAGTTTCTCTAGATAGACACTGGGCCTCATTACGACCCGGGCGGTAAGGGATTACCGGTACCGGTAAGGGCACCGGTACCGGTATTCCCTTACTGCCCTATTATGAGGTCCCTTTGCGGGTCCTCCCTTAACGGGACTTTGGGTACCATTATTACCGCCTTCCCCATTCCCATTGAGCCCTATGGGGGCTCAATGGGAATGGGGAAGGGCCCTGGTGAATGGGGAATTACCGCCCCTGCCAATTTTGGAATGGGGCGGTAATACCTCCATTCACCAGGGCTGAGTCGGTATGGGTTTGGAGGCAGCCATGGCGCTAATAGCGCCATGGTTACCTCCAAACTCATAATGACCCCAACTATGTCTCCTCGACCTTTTCTCAATTTTCCTTACACAATTGTCACTCTTCGACACCTCAATTTACCACAAATACACAGACAGACTAGTCGACTCTTCACATTAATCCTCAGTGATCACTCTTTATTTCTGCCCCTAATAATACCCTGATCACAGGATTTAAATTGTTATCTTATATTGACCTGTCCTATACGTAGCCTATATATACTTCGACTGAAGTGTATAACAATTTCTTCTGAACCCCCTTAGGTTAGGACTCTCGGGCTTTATCTCCCTCTCCCTCGTTGCACAAAAAGAAACACTTGTTAATTTTCCTGTTATTTTCGAAAACTATCCATCACTTTCCCAGTTACTTTCTAAACTACCACAATCCCATCCCCCCAATTTATCATTCCCCCTAGTCTGCTCACCATTCGTTCGTTCAGCTCGAGGCCTTCGGTATCGACTCCCCCCTCCAATCAACCACTTTCGCCTTCCGTCTGCAAAACACCTGTGGCAACCAGGAGGGATTTTGTCAAAGAGGGACACGTCCCACCGTCTCGATTTTCTTGCAAGAATTCTATATCGACCGCTTTCCACAGGAAACCTCACGATCTTCCGGCTAGATGGCGGAGGTTGCCCAATCACCTGAAGTACTGGAGTCTACTGGTCGATGGGTCTCTCACTTCTGCACCATTCAAAATGCTACCAAGTGAACCGTTATGGTCCTTTTAATAGAGGCAACACATCATACGATGGATGGGATGGAGAATAACTCTCACACCAAATAGGAAGACTGACTAAGGAAATTGGCAAAATGTCTCTGTTTTATTCTCATTTATCTAAAACAAGGAGTACAACAGACATCAATGGACGTCGCACAGCATAGTCTCAAAGCATTTTATAAAAAACAGCACTTATATGACTAAAGCTCATCATACGTGACATCATAGTATGTGGCAAGTTAAGAAAACCTATGCAGGATTGTGGTAGGACTAAGGGGACTATCTAAATATACTTTCTATAAGGGAATGGATTGTGATTGGCTCTCTATAGTCAGGTGGGCAACTTATGCCCTCCCTTAGTGCAAGTCATCTTCAACAGTTATTAGAAACACAATACATAATTGGCTCTCAAACTATAAGGCCATTCGTTATATGGGCCTCTACAATTGGTTGAAACGATTGTACCCTTCTGGAACATTCGAATCACTAGCAGCACGTAAGCTGGTACCCCAGGTGCTGGTGGGTGGACTTGACCATACCTCCCCATCCAATTAGCCCAACATTTCTCATCGCTCATGCCTTCTGCCATTCAGATTGTCTTTGAACTTGGCCTTGTAGTTGCTTTTCTTCTCTGGGAATATAAAGGAGTGTGATCATGTTCTTATCAAGGTTCTGGTCTACATGTCCACTTCTATTTCCATCCTGGACTCACGTGAGAGGAGACTGTTAATCAGCCCATTTTATAGCATTGAATTGTCTCGAATAAAGAAACTTGGCATTCACAGTGTTCTCTCTTTGCAAGTTAACAAAGAATGCCTAGGCATCTCACATTCTTTGCTCTTCAAGGACTGATAACCAGTTTTGGCTGTCTTAGCCTTTGACACCTGGCCAAGCAGCCTTTCTTTGGTCCATCTTTGAGCCTCAGCTTATTTCATTGCTGTGACACACACACACACACACAGCTATCAATCCTCATTTCTCCATGGGTTGAGCTTACTAAAATTGTGATATCGATTATCCAGATTCTATATACACATATATATATATTGGTGGCACCACCTGCAGTCTATTCACTACGTATAGCCAGCCTTTACAATTACTTAGTCTACATGCGTTACGGCATCTGTACAGTTATAAAATGGCTTGCACTTTCTGCAGTGCAATCTTCATTCTGCACATGAAAGTCTTCTCAATTCTTTACTTCGTCATCAGATTATATAAGATCTATGCATTCTCTTCATCGGTCATCCTTTTCTGTGCGTCACACTCGTTTCTTGTGATGTCACCAGCCTCTCCTTTTCATATCTTCACAATTCTTCAGGGACCTACCTCAGGAGACCGTCATCTCTTGGGGAATACATCACATAGGGTTTTCTCAGTGGATACCTTGTCTCAAAGGCTCTTCGTGTAATCGGCACCATCACTGGCATTGCACATGTGGCAATTTCCGGTTTCAACATATAGGGCCTCATTACGAGAATCCCGCTAAAAGCGGAGTCATTACCGGCATGGAGGAAGTAGCGGGTCCGTGCTCACTTGATGCCGCTAATAGCGGCTGATTACAAGGGCGCGAGCACGCGCGATCCCCCATGACGCTAATGGCCTTACCACCATGCCGCTAAAGGCCCTCCAACCCCCCGATAGCGGCATCACGGGACCCACCGATACCGCCTCCGCCAAGGAGCAACCCCTTAATAACGACCCGATAATATCATCATGGTAATTCCGGGCTCGTAATACCGGACATGGAAGTAACGTCATTGCGTCGGAACGGGAAATGCTCCGGCGGCCATCATTAAAAACACAATCCATTTCCATCCTCCCAATCCAGCAGTGATACAGAGGAGAGAGCAGTGCCATACCACCCAGCATGTCGAAACTACCTGCAAAACCACCCCCCGCCTGCGCAAGAAGCGTTCATCCGATGAGGAGCTAAATATGCTGGCCGACACCCTTGCAGCCAATGCAGAAAAGGTTTCTGCTAATAACCTCAAAAGGGAGGTCCAGCTGAGGAAGAAGGAAATCTGGGAGGAGGTTGCACGCAAGCTGTCAGCGGTCGGCACCACCCCCGCACAGTCAAAGACTGTTAAAAAATGTGGGACGGCCTCCGTATCAGGGTCCGGAACATCCTGGCCAGCAATCGCAGGGAGGCCATGGCCACAGGCGGGGGTGCCCACTCACCAGTGAAGCTGACACGCTGGGAGGAAATCTGCAGCATGACCATCCAAATGGAGGCAATAGAGGGCTTCGGTGAAATGGAGACGGGTGCTGCGACATCTGGAGATGGAGATGAGCGATCCTGCAAACCCCAGTAGGCCATACCATGACGTAGTACAACTGATGTGAAAGTGAGCCAAGCCAAGCCAATGCATGGCCCATTATACACACATATATAGATCCATGTCCAGATGGAGGCCCAAACCATGCCACAATGAAATGCATGATGTGTGCCAATCCCATTACCAACAGACACCCAACAAACAGGGACCATTTGCATGTCATACACAAAAACCTCAATACAATGGTATGCCACCTGGTACGCATCAGTGCTGAATGGAGACGCCACGGCTCATGCAAATATGCCCTCCCCTTTGAAACTACCCTGTGTGACACACCTATAAGATTGCAATGCATGAGAAACGATGTAATGTGCAGCACCAACCCATGCATCTTGTATGCAACACCACAACACCATCACTGATGCCCTGCATCTCTTCTTCCCCCACAGGCACTGATGCAGAAGGTGAAAGTCAGGTCCCTGCCCCAAGGCCATCTACATCCAGGGCCAGACAACAGGGCACTGGCCATTCCACCCCCGGGGCAGCACTGCAGCCCACTGTGCAACCCAGGGCACGTGCACAGGCCAGGCAGGCACATGAGGAAACCACAGCAGCAGACGAGACTGCGACCACTGAGCTGCCAACAACAGCTGAAGGGGAGGCTGATGGCACCCAGTCCGCTGCCACAAATTCAGTGAGTGAGGCAGCAGCCACAGCCCCACTCAGTAATGTGGATGTGGAAGCGGAGAAGTATGTGGACCCTGATGGAACAATCCATGTGCCCACACCCCAAGCCCCCCATCCACCCCCCCCAACACACCACTCAGGGCACACTGTCCAGCCTCATGCTGGATACTGCACAGTTCAGATCTCATAACCACCCCAGAGGCCAGCCCTGCAATGGCCCACCCAGCCACAGCACCCTCTACCTCCACATCCCCCACTGACATTGAGGCCCGCCTGTCAAGGGTAGAGGCCCGGCAGGACTCGATGATCGAGCTGGTGTGCCAATATGTGGCTGACAGCGAGGAAACACGCTGAGAGATCCATGAGGCCAATGCTGGGACCATTGCGGCCATTAATTCTAGTGCAGTCATGATCCGTGACAGTTTGGGGGCCGTCACGCAGGTCCTAACCAGCATGCTCCAACACATACAGTGCCAACAACCTGCACCAGTGGTGCAAATACCATCCGCATCCACCCCATCATCCACACCTGCAAGCTCCGCTCCCTCCAGCCCTGTGCGGATGACAAGGCGCAGTGCTAGGCAGACTGAAATGCTGCCCCGGACCCAGACACAAAAAAACGGAAATAGTGTGGGGGTGACAATGGGTGAGGGGGGAGGTGGTGTTGGTGGTGTAGAGGGGATTAAGGGGGTGTTCATTGATGGGTATGGGTTGTTTATTGGGGGTATGGGGTGTTTATTGGGGGTATGGGGTGTTTATCAGAGGTATGGGGTGTTTGGGGGTATGGGGTGTTTGGGTGTTTTGCGGGAGGGGGGAGGGTGTGTGAGTGGTGGAGGTGGGAAGCACTTTTTTGTAAATAATCTTAATACACCTGTTGTGTTCAAAATCATTTAATGGCTGGACATTGTTCATTTTGTATGTGTCAATTCAATTCACGACAGCGCACAGTGCCCAACTCCCCACACACCCTGTGTCCATGTCCACACGGTCCCAGTGCTCAGTGTAGCACTGACACAACCAGCAACGTCCCTGTGGTTCAGAAGTAATCGTCAATCAGTGATTGGAGTACAGCACGGCAATCTTGTGCATCACGTAGTGTCAGGGGTGCTGCTTCTCCTCCATCACCATCCTCATCATCCTCACCCAGTGCATGCATGTCAATGTCAGGTGGCAGTGGTAAATTTCTACGGATGCACCTGTTGTGCAGCATGACACAGACAATGGTGATATTTGCCACCTTCTCAGGGCCATAAAGGAGTGCTCCACCAGACCTGCTTAGGCAGCGGAACCATGCCTTCAACAGGCCAAAGGTCTGCTCGATCACAACACGGGTACGGGTATGAACCCGATTGTACTCCTCTTCGTGACTGTTCTGCGGGTTCCGCACAGGGGTATGTAGCCACGGGTTCAAGGTATAGCCTCTGTCACCTGCATGGGAGCACAAAGAGGTATGTGTGAGTCAATTTGAGTTGACACCTTTAGGATTCACAGCCATGGCTGCAGCTATTTGGTGTCAACATGCATATGTCCCTGTATGTATGTACACAGATTCATTTTATGCATTGTGTACTGCACTATGGTCTGCTAGTGTGGATTGCGTTGTACAGATGATGCAGGGTGTTCTCTTGCATGCTGATGGAGATGTACTGTGGATGCGGAACAATGTCTTGCCACCCATGATTGCAGTGTATGCTACTCTGTGCCTAATCACACTAGCGCCATTGGCACAGTTGTAATCATGTTTAGTCATTCATCGCTTGACATACCCATGGTGGCCTGCTTGTGCGTCTTGCATGTTGTCATTGATGTACGGCATTGGTCTTATGTATGGCATTGATGTTTCATGTTCAGGTAGGGATGTTCAGGGCAACAGCGTTTAGCTCTGAGTGCATTGTCCACTCACCGCCCAATCCCACCCAGATGGAGTATGCATCCTCCCCAATCCCACCCAGGTGGAGTGTGCATCCCCCCATTCCCACCCAGGTGGAGTGTGCATCCCCCTACCTCACCGCCCCGATGCACTGCCATGGCCCAGTCAGGCAATTTACCAAGCAGCCAGGCACGTCGTCCAGCATGCCGCTCCATGTAACGGGGTAGCATGGAGTTACGCAGCACCATGGCATCATGTGTAGATCCGGGATATCGGGCGCAACAATGTGTGATGATCTTGCAGGAGTCACATACCATCTGCACATTGATGGAGTGGTATTGCTTTCGATTGCAGTACACTGCCTCCATTGTATGAGGGACAAACAATTCAACATGGGTGCAGTCGAGGGCACCGACGCAATTGGGCATGCCTGCCAGTGCATGGAAGCTTACTTTAGTGTCTGCAAGCTCCTGGACAGTCTGTGCTAGGGACATGTGGCTGATAGCGTGCTTCAGGAGGGCATCCAGCACTTGGGTCAGCATGCGTGAAAAGAGTAGTTGTGATATACCATGCAGCTGGCCCACTGCGTGCTGGTAGGTGCCTGTGGCCAGGAAGTGGAGCACAGACACCACTTTTAGTAGCGCGGGGATGGCAGTGCGTATTTCTATGAGGCTGACAATGTCGTTGTGTATCATGTCCACTATGGTGGTGATGGTGTCCCGGTCCAACCGGTACAGGGTGTGGATCTGCTCAGGGGTAAGATTGAATGGACTGGGTCTGATGCGAGGGATTGGTGGCTGCCTAAGTGGTATAACTGGCTGCACTGGTGGAACTTGCTGGGCCTGTCTCGCCCTCCTTCTCCTCTTGCGTCTCCTCTGTGCTGCCTGTTGTTGTAGCTGTAGTTGTTGTTGTTGCTGTTGCTGTTGTTGCTGTAGTTGTAGCAGTACAGGCATGTCCTCCAGCCCCATGATTGCAACAGCTAGTGGTATCATTTTGGTGTAGGAAGGGGTGTGGTGTGTGGGTGTGCTCCTTTTGTACTGGGACAGGCTCCATTGACTCGACCTGTGGTGATTGTGTGCACCTGTGGCAGTTGCCTACACTGCGGGTTGCTATTTACGGGTGGTCCGCGATGCCTGTATTGCCGCTGACGTGCAGGCCCTAATTACCATCTTCGGGATGCCGGTAAGTGCATGCCCGCATAACTTGTGATGTTCCCTATTGCCGGCATCCCGGTATTTCTGCTGCGAAGGGGCGCGTGTACGCGTGCATGCCGTTAAGAAGGGGCACGGTACGGGCGGGGCGGTATTGGCGGGTTGTCGGCTCGTAATGGCCGGACCCGTTAACGATTCCGGTAATACCATTCCGCTTTCCTTTTTTCATTACCTCCATGCTCGTAATGAGGCCCCCAGGCAGAATAGGGGCAGGACTTCCTGCAGAGGCATTCAGCTGCTCCTCTACACATGTATCAGAGTTCCCAGGTTCTTAAACCCTTGACAACCAAAGCCGTTTTTGTTTTAAACAAACAAAAAACTACTGATCAGCTGTATTGACAACAGGGCTTGGCCAATCCAGGGCCCACCAACAGTTCAATAATATATAATGGATACCATTAATCATCTGGTCTGTGCTCAACTCTCTCTCCACTCTCCTCCATGTGGGCACGTGATGGGTCAGTGTGGACACTTGGGGCACAGGTTGATAAAGTAAGGAGGAATTTTGTAACCTGCAAAGGGCTTGGTACTTGAGGTCTGGTACACTCTGGCCTTTTGTTTCTTGCAAAGGTGAAGATGTGTACCTTTACAAAAGAACATTTCTCTCTACTTGCTATGCAAGGTGAGTTTGCGCCTCATTGTTACAGTTTATCACCTACAGATTATGCCTGGCACTTTGTTAGGACACACTTGCATTCAGTGTTGGAACCTAAAACATCCAGCAAAATAATGTCATCTCCTTTAACTGGAGTACATATTTATTTTATTTATTTGCAGTGCTTATGTAGTGCTTTTACCCAAAACGCGTTGACATAAGAAAGACAGTACAATAAAATGAAAAATCAATCACAATAGAGGGTGAGGATCAAGCAGAAAGAGAGAAGTAGGTGAGACATTTAAACTTTTTTTAAAGAGCGAGAGAGAGGAGCAAGAGCAGATTTCAAGGGGAAAGGAGTTCCATGTTTTACGGGGAAGAAGATGGAATGATTGAATGTGAGAAGGGTCTCAAGGTGGGTGGGCAACAGCAAAAAGGAATTGAGAAGAAGATTGGAGAGTTTGAGTAGGATGAAAAAAGATAAACCAAGGAGCAGAGGTAGATAAGGACAAGAGCATGGATATCTTTAAAGACAAGACAAAGAAAATGTAATTCACGACGACAGTGAACGTGGAACCATTTAAGGGGGGCATAGTAATGTGAAATGTGCACAGAGAAATTAAAATAAAATAAGGTTCCAACCGCAGAGTGCAAGATAGAAGGGGAAGAAGGGCATATTTGTGTAGGCCAACATATAAAGTGAAGAACAATAATAGAGTTGCGAAAGAATCAAGGATTGGAGCAAAGTTTTGGTGCAATAGAAGGTGAGCAAATGTGGAATGTTCCTGATTGTAAACAGATGAAAATTACAGGAGCAAGATCATACGAGTTATGAGCTTGAAAGGGGAGGGTGGGTTAAAGATGACTCCCAGGTTCCGTGCTTGAGAAGAGAAAGGAAGGTGCAATGGAGGAAAATAAATAGATAGAGGGAGGAGAATCTTAGAAGAAGCAGGAAAGAACAAGATTTCGGCTTTCTTTGATTTGAGGCCCAAGAAACACGAAAACATCCAGGTAGAGATAACAGAAATTATAACCACAACAGTGATGAGTGGAAGGTTTTGAATTAATCTGAACCACTGGCATTGCTCTGGGCAAGCCTCCACACCACCGTTTTTTAGCCCATCTGCACCATTGCAAAAGGGGTCCAGCCATATGCAAATCAGTCAGGTACTGCCACCAATGGTAGCAGCCCAGCCTGAACTGCTAGGCCAGGTCCCTGTTGCGGGTGAATAAGGGTGAGCCCCTTTAAGAAAAGAAGGACATGCAACGGTGGGAGGGAGCGGTAGGATGGAGGAAAGGGAGGGGCAAGGGAAGAGGGAAGTCAGAGTTGTAAGGCGACGAATAAAGGCGTAGTTATTTGAAGTGCACATTGAGGCCCCATGAGGGGATAACAACTGGTGGCGAGACCATCGTGCCGCACAATGTGCAGCAAGGTGATCTAGGTGCCCAGCAGCGAGGTGGTGGCAAGGAGGTCCAAGCAATCAGCAGTGGTGGTGAGACGTTGTGCCACGTTGTGCAACAGCAGAGGGACGGAAAGTAGGTCTGCGCGACCTGCAGTAGAGGTGGGACACTGTGCCCAGCAGTATCGAGGCAGGCCGAGCGCACCCGACTGCAATCCGACAACTGAAGTAAGGCACGGTGCTGTGCCCCGGAGAGTACAGTAGCAATGAATGAGGGTGGAGACAGCACAGCGGCAGGAGGTAATCGCTGTGTAGAAAGTGCCTGGCACGGTGAACGAAGACAGCGAGTCCGTGCAGCTGTAAGGGGCAAAGGCTGCCTACCTGAAAGTGAGCCGCCCAGCAGTCACAGGACGCCATGGAGGAGCACCAGCCATGCGGTCTACACCACCTGCATGTCACCAAGGAAGTGAGGCAGAGATAGACATATACCGCGCCTGCAACGAGGCACATACCGGAGCAGAGCGTGACTGATTCACGTGCCCGAAGACAGCGAGACAAGAAGGTGAGAGGGCCCAGCAGCAACTCAATGCACTTGCACCCCACATCACTGCCACGGAGCAGTGCGCGATGGGGGTACAAGTTCAACGGGCCCACAGACACTACAGTCTGCCCAGATCAACGGCTCCACAGCCATTACAGCCCTATGACCCAATAAAACCACATTTATACCCACGAGGACCACCGCGGGGGACACCTCCCCATTTTGCAGGCATGCACATAGCGCCACACAAGTAAATATAAATGAATAAAGTGAAAACTCTCAATACCTGAAGTGCCTAGCCACCACGTGCACTACCCACCACCACCTAATTGAGCAACCGCCCATCCGCACAGCCACAAGAAACCGGAGAGGCATCTAGAGGCGAGCGACCCACAAGCACTGCCACCACTACGCCTAGTCATCATGGTTGACCAAGCCCAAGCGGCTGCCCATGGAAGCGCACGTGCCCTAGCGGGCATAGGCTCCTCTTCCCACGCCAGCCTCATGAGACGCCCCAACCCATTTACTCTCAACCTACACCATGAGCAAGGACAAAGGTGAGAGGAATGGGTTGAGGAAATTGAAGATTTTGTGGGAGCGATAGGAAGTCAGGACCCGCCCACCAAGATCAACATATTCACGGATCTAGCTGGAAGGGAAATAAAGAGCATAATAAAGACAGATCCAGCACAAGAAAGGGACACCTACCAACGCCTTCTAGCCACAATCAGCAGCAAGCTCGTGGTGACCCCCAATAGAGATTACGAGCGCTACACATTCAACCAATGCGCCCAAATGGCTCATGAATCTATCGGCGAGTTTGTAATACGCCTGCAAAGAAAAATTCTAAAGTGTGACTTTGCCAACTTCAATGACAACGAGGCAATACGGCTGCAAATAATTGAAGGGTGCATCTCGTCTCTATTCAGGAAGCACCTCCTGAAGAAACCCTTGTCCCTACAACAGATACTCGATTTGGTTGATGCCCAGGCCGCAGACATCGAAAACCCCAAGAAAACTGATACAATTGCTGGCCTGGCACTTAATACAACACTGTACCCCAGGCACCCTGGTCCACCATGGAGACAAACCTTCAGGAACCCACAGCAACGGCCACAGTGTGACAGACAATGATACAGATGTGGGTTCAAGTACCCCCACAGAGGTCCCTGCCCAGTGATAGGTCAAAGATGTATGTGCTGCTGCCAAGAAAACCACTTCCAGGCTATGTGCAGGGAGAAGCTTCCCGACATCGGAGCCCACTGACCACTTCCAGCAATAGGTCCTATACGAACCCCAGAGCAAACAAGAGACTCTAATGACCGCAGACCATTTGAAAAACCACAGCCCGCCCGGAAGCGATTAGAGCCCTGGAAAGCCTCCACATTGAACCCGAAAGGAAACAATATGACCTATACGACTACCAGCCTTACCTGGATCCATACACCTCCAGCCCAGAGCCGACCTACAGCAGAGGGTATACGACAAGCTTGGAACAGGATGGGGGGTACAACCATCGTCATCATACCTGGCTATGACCCCTATGAGAACTCGATGAGGGTTGTTTTGCTCCCAAGAATTGCGCACACAACCAAAAAATTAAAGTGCTCAGTTGGGCATAGTTTAATGCAATTCAAACAACAGCCGACACGTGTTTCGAGCAAGAGCTCTTCTTCCAAGGCTGAGAAGACTTGGCACTAGTTCTTTATATATATGGCAGATAGATATCCAATAAATTTGCAATTGCAGCTCCGCTATATAAACGCATGTGCGTATCCAAAAGTAGCGGCGTTTCCACCCGACTGATGAGAACTCGCCACCACAAGCCTTAACGACGATCGAACGGAACCCACACTACCTACAAGACGGCTAGGAAAGAGAATACGTGAGGCTCCTTAGCACACCCTGGGACGATGCACCTTCTCCCAGAGTGACAGTGCAAATGGGAGTCGCCCATAACCAGTTTGTCGTGAACATGGGGACTACCGTCAACGTGATAAACAAAGAACTATATTACACGATTGCAGACATCTACCCGCTATGCAAATCTTGCACGCACATCTTCCAATGGGAAGCAACCCAACCGCTGACATCGAAAGGCCAGTTCCTTTGTGACCTGTCCCACAGAGGACTCACAGTCTCGACTGCCATCTACGTCGTTCAGAGTCCCTCCATTGAACAATGTCTTCTCAGCTACCCAGCAGCCAGAGCCCTCGCCCTCATTGATCTCCGCTACGATCCCACAGAATTAATAAAAAGGTATCCACCGAATAGACAAGAAATAAGGTCAATGGCCCAACGACCCATCACCATCGAGAGCCTCAAGACCTTCTTCCCCAAGCTATTCGAAGGGGTAGGCATGCTCAAGGACTCCGTCATCAGTCTACACATCGACCCAAAGGTCACACCTGTTCCCCAACACCCATGCAGAGTCGGTTTTCACCTTCAAGCACAGGTCACCAAAGAACTACCCGCGCTCCTGCAAAATTACATCGAGAGGGTGGAAGGGCCCACACCTTGGGTATCCCCCCTCGTGGTTGTCCCAAAAGACAACGGTCGATTGCGCCTGTGTGTCGACATGCTCATCCCAAACACAGCCAAACAGAGGGAGAGGCATCCGGGACCGAGCATTGAGAATATGCTTGTTTGGCTGTACCAACCTACACTCTTCTCCAAACTAGACTTAAACCAAGGATACCATCAACTTGTCATAGACCATGCATCTGGACCAATTACTACATATGTCACTCATGAAAGATGGTTCCGATATAAACGCCTCAACTTCCGAATATCCTCGGCGGCAGAGATCTTCCAAGAGACCATTAGGAAGCTCATATCACCAGAGGTCAATGCCTTAAATTACAGCAATGATATTCTCGTCTTCGGGAAAAGTCAAGAACAACATGATAGAGCACTCATGGCCGTATGCAAAATACTCCACAACGCCAGCCTCACCCTCAATGGCCCAATGTGTGACATTAACAGGACCAGCCTACGGTTCTTTGGTCACATCTTTTCAGACAAGGGCATCAAGGCCGACCCAGAAAAATAAAAGCCATCACCAACCTATACGCCCCCACGAACATCGCAGAGTTGAGATCCTTCCTGGGGATGGCAGGATATTGCGCCAGATACCTTCCAAACCATGCCACCATCACTGACCCCCTCAGGGCATTACTCAAGAAGGACTCGCCATTTGAATGGGACAAACAATGCCAAGATGCCTTCCGTGACATCAAAGAGAGCCTAGCCAACCACAGACAACTGGCCTACTTTGACCCAAGCTGGGACACTATCATCACCGTAGATGCCAGCCCCGTAGGTCTCGGTGCCATCCTGGCCCAAACCAGCCCAGGGGACAACAGCCGTCACACTGTCATCGCATATGCCAGCAGAGCCCTGTCACCCACTGAGAAAGCCTATTCACAGGCAGAACGCGAGAGCCTAGCGGCGGTGTGGGCCTGCGAAAAGTTCCATCATTTTGTGATAGGCAGGGGTTTCACCTTCGTCACAGACCACCAAGCGCTACTCTCCCTGTTTGGGAACCCCAAAACGAAAATGCCCCCCCCCGTATAGAGAGATGGGGCATAAGACTCCAGGAATACAATTACACCTTTGTATATAAACCTGGAGGGGATGCGACACCGGCAGACTACTTATCCTGCCACCCACCAGCCATCTCAGATGACACCCTAGCCTACAAAGCAGAGGACTACATCGCATACCTGTCCACCAACGCAATGCCCCCCCCCCATCACCCCAGAGGAATTCACCACCAGGAGCAAGGCTGACCACACTGTACAGGCTGCAATACGCCTCACCAGCGAGAATAAGTGGAAATACATCCACACAAAACATTTTTCGGGGGAGGAGGCTGACAAGAAGGACTTTTCCCGACTAGCCAATATACAATCAAAACTAGTGACAACAGAACAAGGCATATTACTGAGAGGTAACAGGCTGGTGGCCCCTAAAGACCTTAGAGAAGCGCTAGTGGCAAGAGCACACAAAGGACACAGAGGGCTCGAAAACACCAAGAAAATCCTGAGGAACCACATATGGTTCCCATACATGGACGTCATAGTGGCAGACGTGCTAGCCCACTGTGAACCCTGCCAAAAAGCAGCACAAAAAACAAACCCAAACCCAATACAGCTAGTACCATTACCAGAAAGACTGTGGCAAAGAATCGCAATAGACTTTTACGGACCACTGGAAGAAGGGGGACATATACTCGTGGCAATCGATGAATACTGCCACTTCCCGTTTGTCAAACAAACACCACAACATAATTCTACAACATGGCCCCAATAATAGACAAACTATTCAGTGAATGGGGAATACCTGCTGCCGTGAAGACCGACAACGGATTCCCAATCCAAGGACACAAATTCAAGAAACTGCCCGTCCACCTAGGCTTTCACTATCAGAAAATTGCCCTGCTATGGCCCCAAGCCAACGGGATGGTAGAAAGATTCATGGCCACCATCAAACAGACGAGGCAGCAACCCCAGACATGTTTCGGCCTTGTTGGGCCTCCTGAGTGAGGTGCAGCTTGGTTTCCTATCACACAGCGAGCAAGGGACCCACGTCTGGGCATACCCTCTCTAGCAGAAAGACAGGAGGATAGACAATGATGAATAGAGTCAGAAAAGGTAGGAAATGAGAGAAGAATCTGGGTATCATCGGCGTGAAAGTGTGCCTGCTATCCAAAGCTAGTGATTAGAGCATGGAGGGATGAAGTGTAAAGAGAGAAAAGGACCAGACCAAGGACAGACCCTTGCGGGAGAACGTAAGAGAGAGGAAAGGAAGGAGTAGAGGATCCCTTCCAAGAAACAGAGGAAGAGCGGTTAGAGCAGTTAGAAGAGAACCAGTTGAACACTGTGACAGAGAGACCAAGGGAGGAGAGAGTAGAGAGCAGAGTGGGGTGATGAACAGTGTCAAAGGGAGCACTGAGGTCAAGAAGAATCAATAAGGAAGAAAGTTTAAGATGGCGTGTATGACAAATTGAATCAGATCCACAAAGAAGTGTAGTTTCAGTAGAAACACCAGATCTAAAGCCAGATCGTTAAGAAGGAAGTAAATTATCAGAGTTAAGAAAAGAGGAAAGTTGAGAGTGGACTAAGTGTTCCAAGAATTTAGATAAGTATGGGTGGTGCGAGATAGGACAGAAATATGAGTGGTCAGATGAGTCAAGAGAAGGTTTTTTGAGAAGTGGTAGAACAGTGGCATGTTTAAAAAATGAGCCAAAGGAACCTGAGAGCACAGAGAGATTAAATAAAGTAGTAAAGAAGGGAGCTAAAGGAGCATAGACAGATCTAACCAGAGACGCAGGGAGAGGGTCTGAAGGAGCAGCTGTAGAGTGAGTCTCACGCATCATAAATATGACATCACCATTGGAAGTAGGTGTGAAAAGGGAAAGAGTGGACAGGACAATAAGGCAGAAGACACGGAATCAGGGGACGCAGGAGGACTACTGAAAGTAGATCATGATACCACAGAGCTAGCAGAAGAACGGATAGTGTTAATCTTAGCGAGGAAAAAATCAGCAAAGTCTGAGAGAGAAAGAATAAAAACAGTTTGAGAGAGTTGGCTTGTAACGCTTACCTTGGACCCTGCGGGAACACCACTCCTGATGAACTATGACTCTTCTCTGAGAACGTTGCTCTCTCACCACCTACTGTTCCTCTATGGAAAACTGGAATCTATGGAATATACAAGGGGGTGTCAGTGATCACCTTTATGCTAATTGCCTTAGAGTTTAACCTTTCCCTTAACTAGGAATGCCCTCCTCCCCTCAGTTAGTGTTATGATGAACTCTCCATCCTGCTTCTGTGCAGGGGCGCATGTCCTGAAGAGGGGAACGGTTTGACTGGGAAGGGTAAAGAATTGCCTACTGTGAATGGAGCCCAATACGTAATTACTTAACCCTCCCCTTAACCTCAAACTATTGTACTGTAAATTGTATTAAGGAAATTGGGATAGATGAACCTGCAGTGTATAGTGTCTCAATGTGCTCTCTCCCAAAATGGAGATAATACCACAACTGCAGATAACTAACTAAATACCTAAGTGCAACCTAACACAATGTAAGTGTATTCTTTCTCACACAATATCCTACTGAAAGACACTGTAAACAAGTACCAATGCGATTTCTTTCTCAAAGCTTAAACTCTGCAACACCGTGGCTTAATTCGAAGGCCAACTATGGTCAGTGAAGACTGGGGTGTTTCCCTTTACTGTTAATGGAAACTCCCTCACACACACGAACTTAAGAATCCGCGTGCAAACAGTTTATTCAAAAAATAGCAAGCGCACGTGAGGAGAATCAATACTATGATTTCCTAACACGCGCAAATTTCAACAGACGCTCTTGCGAAGCAATTAATTCAAAAACACGAGCGCATGTGAGGGGAATCAAAACTGTAGTTCCCTCACACGTGCGAACATTAAGAAACACTCTAACAAGGCTTGTTTACTGGAAACGGAGCGGAGCACATGAGGAAGCTCAAAGCGCTCACTCGCAGATGGTTATTCAAACATTCACAACACTTTCAATGAATACAGGTACTTGCGGTATGATGCGTGCGGAGGAGATGGCTTCTCTCAGCTGCTCGCTAACTGAAAACACCAGAATTCCTAACTGGCAAAAGGTGACTGGAATGACAGGAATAGCACTACGAAAACAAGGCTATGGGGATACAGTGAATGAACACAGAAACGGAGCAGGGAACACTACGGGGAATTTTTCTGTGAAAATTGTGTCAGTGGAAATTCTAGTCAGGAGCGAACCGCGGTAAGCGTACACTGCTATCTGCAGAGACGACGCGAAGCGCAGCACAACATGGGGGAGGGGCTTAAGAACTCCAGACCTACCACCTACTAGACCATAATGTAGCATTCAGGGAAGGTAACCTGGTGGTCATATTGAATGATGAGGAAGTGCTTAACATTTAACAGCCTACACTGCCTTCCATACTCTTTGACCAGGAATGGTAGGCTGCCAACCAAGACTTCTTCAGAGCACATCTAAGGGGAAACCCTGTGGTCATGACAGTATTCCCCCCAAAACCCCTCCTAAGCTGGAACTTCCCCTTCCCGGTTTACATGGGTTATTGCGATGAAAGGCCTTCAACAATCTGGGGGCATGAATGTTTTCTATGGGTTCCCATGTTCTATCCCGAGGATCGTACCCCTTCCAATCCACCAAATAGAATAGTTTATTGCGCACAATCTTAGAGTCCAAGATTGCCTTGACTTCATACTGAAGTTGGTCATTCTCTACTTCCACAGGAGCTGGAGCATCTTGGATTCGAGTGTTTGGATGAACTGGTTTCAAAAGTGAGACATGAAATACCGAGTGAATTTTCATGGTTCTTGGGAGAGCTCGCTTCATGGCCACTGGATTGATTACTTTTTCAATGGCAAAGGGCCCCAGAAATCGTGGAAGAAATTTTCGAGACCCTTTTAAGGCCAGATTCTTTGTGGCCAACCATGCTAAACTCCCCACCTTGTAATTTGGAGCATCACATCTTTTGCTATCCGCAAACTTCTTTTGAGACTCTTTTGCCAAGGACAATTGCTTCCGCGCTTGATCAACTGCGGTAGCAATATTTTCATGCAGGGGTTTCACAGCTGGCATCTCCAATGGTTCAGGTGGGTCAAAGGCCGATGTGCGTGGGTGTTGGCCATGCAAGGTGTAAAAAGGACTCAATCCAGTGGAGGCATGGACAGAATTATTATATGCATATTCAGAAATCCACAACACATTTAGCCAGGTGTCTTCAAGTTGATGTAGCATACATCTGAGATACTGTTCCAGGGTTTGATTAGTTCTCTCCGTTTGGCCATCAGTCTGGGGATGATGGCTGGTGGACAAGCGCACATCTATCTTTTCCAACTCACAGCATTTCCTCCAAAATTTAGAGACAAATTGGCTACCCCGATCTGAGATTACTACTGAAGGAAAGCCATGTAGCTTAACAATGTTTTCCAAAAAGGTTTTTCCCAAAATTGATGCTGTAGGTAATCCTTTCAAGGCTACAAAATGTGCCATCTTTGAAAATAAATCCACCACCACCAGGATGGTGTCAAACCCTGCACAATTAGGTAGGTCCGTAATGAAGTCCATGGAAATAGTATGCCAAGGAGCAGGTGGCACACTCAATGGTAGGAGAAAGCCAGCAGGTTTTCTTTTTTTAGTTTTATTCTGGGAGCAATTACCACATGTTTTCAGAAATTGAATGACATCTTTACGCCAAGTAGGCCACCAGTAAGATCTCTTCAGCCTTTCCAAGGTTAAAGTGATTCTCGGATGACCTTCCAGTAGGGCTCCAAACCACTTGTGCTTGTAGGGTGGGCGTGGGCAGGTACAAACGTTTCTGATAAAAGGGTAAACCATCTTGTACTGAAAAACATTCTCCTTTTGACTCCCATTTCATCAATACCTCCTTAGAGATGCTGGTTCTAATCTCATTTCTCAGTTCTTCAAAGGTCGAATCTGTAGTATCTATCACGCCGAGTACTATCTCCCCGGAAATTATTTCCACAGGATTCACAGGCACATAAGCTTCCTCCCCTATTCTAATACGGGATAGGGCATCTGCCTTTCCATTCCACACCCCTGGTCTGAAGGTAATGACAAAGTCATATTCTGCAAAAAAGAGGGCCCATCGTAGCTGTCGAGAGGATTGAGCCTTTGCAGCGCGCAGATATTGCAAGTTTTGATGGTCGGTGAAGATGGTTACAGTGTGTCTTGCTCCGAGCAGGTGATGTCTCCATTCTTTAAGTGCACATTTGATTGCCAATAACTCTTTATCAGTAATTGTGTAGTTCAATTCTGCAGGGGAGAATTTTTTAGACCAAAAGGCCACTGGGTGCAGTTCTTGGGAGTCGGGGTTGCGCTGGGACGAAACCGCTCCCATGGCTACATTGGATGCATCCGTCTCCACCACAAAAGGTAGATCAGGTCGCGGATGTTGGAGAACGGGTCAGCTGTAAATCGCTCTTTTAATTTCTGGAAGGCCTGGTCTGCCTCTTTAGTCCAATCAAATTTTCAGTTTTTTCTAAGCAACGATGTGATGGGATGAACCAAACGTGAAAAATCAGAGATGAATCGCCGGTAAAAATTTGCGAATCCAAGAAAACTTTGAATTCCCTTGACAGAAGTGGGTGCCGGCCAGGTAAGAATGGCATCGACCTTCCGGTTATCCATCTTGATTCCATGTGCCGACAGAATGAATCCCAAAAACTCCACTTCAGGAACATGAAAATGACATTTCTCTAGCTTGACATAGAGAGTGTTATCCTTGAGTGTTTGAAGTACTGAAGTCACATGCTTTACATGATCTGAAGGATTTGCAGAGAAGATTAGAATGTCGTCTACTTAGACGACCACACAGATATCCAACAATTCTCTGAAGATGTCATTCATGAAGGACTGAAAGGCCGCTGGAGCATTGCAAAGCCCAAAGGGCATAACTTGGTATTCAAAAAGCCCAAACCGTGTTCGAAAAGCGGTTTTCCACTCGTCTCCTTTCTTAATTCGAATAAGATGATAGGCCCCTCGGAGGTCCAGCTTAGTAAATATCCGTGCCTGTTTCACCTGATCCAGCAAGGTTGAGATGAGGGGAAGTGGATAACGATTCTTCACTGTGATTTGATTCAGTGCTTGGTAATCTATGCAGGTCCTCAATTCACCTTCTTTCTTTGGCACAAAAAAGAGGGGAGAGGCCGCCGGTGACTTGGATGGCCTGATAAACCCATTAGCCAGATACTGATCCAGATAGGACCTTAAATGGACATTTTCTTTTTCAGTGAGCGCAGAAATTCTACTGCACGGAAGTGGAGCTCCTGAGATGATATCAATTTGACAATCATATGGTCTGTGTGGGGGCAAAACTTCCGCCTGTTTTTCTTCTTGAAAGATTTCCTGGAATTTTTGATACTATCCTGGTAGCGAGCCTACAAGACCTAAGGTGACTGCCGCAGTGGAATTAGGCTGTCTCATTATCGCTGATTCATCTGTTGACACACAAGCACTCTGGCAACTTGATGCAAATGTTAAGGTTCGGGAACACCAATCAATTAAGGGGTTATGCTTCTCCAACCAAGGCATTCCCAAAATGATCTGGAATTGCGGGGCTTGAATCAGGTCAAAAGAGATCATCTCCCTGTGTCCTTCCTGGCAAAGCATAATGAGAGTGTTAGTGCACTGTGTTACGGGACCTGACACCAATGGAGTGCCATCCACCCCGGAGACATTCTCGGCTTCTAACTTTTCCCTGAAAGAGAGACCCAATCTGCTTGCCAGATGTACATCCATGTAATTGCCAATTGCCCCACAGTCAATGTATGCAGTCAATGCATGCCTTTTAGTGGGAGTCTCATGACTAGAAAGGACTATAGGAAACACGAAGTGTGAGGTCACTGCAACCTTTTCCATGCTCGACAAGCTGACCTCTAAACTTGTTGGGCACTGGAGTTTTCCGCCTTCTGATCTTTCTTGTCCTGGTTAACTCCTCCCAAAGGTTTCCTAGCAGGTTTCTGGGCAATCTTTCAAAAGTGGCCGGCCTTGCCACAACTGTAGTTGACGTCGTTTCTCTCTCTCTGCTTGGGAGATGGGACCTCGAATTCCACCCAATTGCATTGGTTCTGGATGAGGATCTGTTCCTGATTTCAACGGTGTTTCCCTTGAACGAACCACAAGGGCTCGGTTGTCCTGACGAGCTCGATCAGTTCTTCGGTCCTGTAAACGATGATCCAATTGTATAGTGAGGTCAATGAATTCCGTGATACCTTCAGGCGGATTCACAACTTGAGCCAAAAAGTCTTTCAACTCACTGCGCAAACCACGATAGAATAATGTTGTTCTCTTTTCCGAGGGCCAATTAGTTTCTGCTACCAGTCTATTAAATATAGCCACATACGCAAGCAACTCCTGATTTCCCTGCTTAAGTGACAGCAACTCATTGTCCAACGCCTGTCCTTGAGTGTGACGAGCAAATAGTTTTTCTAACTCTCGTTGAAACTCTGCAAAGTTCTGCAACACAGGATCATCCCTATTAAGCAGAGGAATGGACCAATCTGCCGCACATCCACCCAGGTAAGACAATACAAATGCAACTTTTGATTGGTCAGTAGGAAACACTCCAGGTCTGCACAAAAAATGCAGCCTGCATTGATTTACGAACACTGCAAACCTTTTTGGATCCCCTGTAAAACGCTCTGGAGGGGCTAAAGGAATATTCCCTGGAATGACCACTTGAACCGGAACTGGGGGCAAGGTAGAGGAGGAAGCCTGGGAATTACCTTGGGGTAAGGGCACCTGTCCCACTTGATTCTGTAACAGTTGACGAGCCAGTGCATCTGTCCGCTCTCTATTCACCCCTAATTCCCTTCTAAGGGCACTAGTTTCAGACTGAGCTGCATGGACTTCAGCCCTTAGCTCTCCCAGAAGTTGGGTCAACTGGTCCATCTCAGGAGTTCCCATGATGTTCAGGCAGAGCACTTTTCTGCACGGCTTTGCGTTCTGTAACGCTTACCTTGGGACCTGCGGGAGCACCACTCCTGATGAACTATGACTCTTCTCTGAGAACGTTGCTCTCTCACCACCCAGTGTTCCTCTATGTAAAACTGGAATCTATGTAATATACAAGGGGGTGTCAGTGATCTCCTTTATGCTGATTGCCTTAGAGTTTAATCTTTCCCTTAACTAGGAATGCCCTCCTCCCCTCAGTTAGTGTTATGATGAACTCTCCATACTGCTTCTGTGCAGGGGCGCATGTCCTGAAGAGAGGAACGGTTTGACTGGGAAGGGTAAAGAATTGCCTACTGTGAATCGAGCCCAATACGTAATTACTAAACCCTCCACTTAACCTCAAACTATTGTACTGTAAATTGTATTAAGGAAATTGGGATAGATGAACCTGCAGTGTATAGTGTCTCAATGTGCTCTCTCCCAAAATGGAGATAATACCACAACTGCAGATAACTAACTAAATACCTAAGTGCAACCTAACACAATGTAAGTGTATTCTTTCTCACACAATATCCTACTGAAAGACACTGTAAACAAGTACCAATGCGATGTCTTTCTCAAAGCTTAAACTCTGCAACACCGTGGCTTAATTCGAAGGCCAACTATGGTCAGTGAAGACTGGGGTGTTTCCCTTTACTGTTAATGGAAACTCCCTCACACACACGAACTTAAGAACCCGCGTGCAAACACTTTATTCAAAAAATAGCAAGCGCACGTGAGGAGAATCAATACTATGATTTCCTAACACGCGCGAATTTCAACAGACGCTCTTGCGAAGCAATTAATTCGAAAACACGACCGCATGTGAGGGGAATCAAAACTGTAGTTCCCTCAAACGTGCGAACATTAAGAAACACTCTAACAAGGCTTGTTTACTGGAAACGGAGCGGAGCACATGAGGAAGCTCAAAGCGCTCACTCGCAGAGGGTTATTCAAACATTCACAACACTTTCAATGAATACAGGTACTTGCGGTATGATGTGTGCGGAGGAGATGGCTTCTCTCAGCTGCTCGCTAACTGAAAACACCAGATTTCCTAACTGACAAAAGGTGACTGGAATGACAAGAATAGTACTACGAAAACAAGGCTACGGGGATACAGTGAATGAACACAGAAACGGAGCAGGGAACACTACGGGGAATTTTTCTGTGAAAATTGTGTCAGTGGAAAGTCTATTCAGGAGCGGACCGCGGTAAGCGTACACTGCTATCTGCAGAGACGACGCGAAGCGCAGCACAACAAGGGGGAGGGGCTTAAGTACTCCAGAGCTACCAACTACTAGACCATAATGTAGCATTCAGGGAAGATAACCTGGCGGACATATTGAATGATGAGGAAGTGCTTAACATTTAACAGCCTACACTGCCTTCCCTACTCTTTGACCAAGAATGGTATGCTGCCAACCAAGACTTCTTGAGAGCACATCTAAGGGGAAACCCTGTGGTCATGACAGGCTTGAGAAGAAATACGATTTTGAAAATAGCTTGATTTAGTTGGTTTAAGACCAGACGTGTAAGAAGTGAGGGAAGCAGAGAATAGAAGATAGTTAGCCGGGGATTTTTTTTTAAGCTAGTGGAGTTCTGGTCTACAGGCAAGAATCTGTAAAGATGTCAAGAATAGAGAGAGCCAGTGCATTTAGGATGAAAGCTAGAGAGGGGGGCGGGAGAGTCAAAAGAAGTAGCAATAGCTGAATCCAAAGAAGATAGAAGATTGTCCGCATTAGAGGAAACAAAGAGACTATGGATGGAAAGCTGATCCAAAATGGAAACAGTAAGGAAAGCGGAATCAGGGTTCCAAAGATCGCATTGTAGGAAAGTTGATGTTGAGGGGGAACAAGAAGGAAATTAACGATCAGGAAAATTAAGAGATGTGCTAACCAGGAAATGATCAGCAGGAGGAAAATAATGAGAGCTAATGGATTCAATAGAGTCAAGATCAGAGGATGTGAAGATTAGATTAAGGGTGTCTCCTTTTACAGAAGCAGGAGGGACTAACTTCAGATTGTAAGCACATGTAAGAAATAGTAGGGGACAATTAAGGATGTCAGTCTTTGGAAGATGGCTACTTTTTCAGGCTCAGTGATACTTTATCACTTCAGTTCAACATTCAGTCTCCGCTTCTGTGATCAGGTACTTGATATTAAAACCCTTTTAATTTGTATATCATAGCTCAAGACTACATTACAGAGCATTAAGGTTACATTTTTCTAACTGTTGTAGTCCTTTTGAAGACCAGAATCATACTACTCCCAGCTACTAAACAAGCCCATATATTTTAAGGCTTGTTTTAGTTAGTGTACATTATGGCACAGTTTAAGCCACTGTCATACTGAACACAACATAAATTGATTTGTCTCCCCTTTGTACTCTGTCTATGTTGAAGAATTACAATGCCTGCCGATGGCGTTTACCAAGCTGGGAGATGTGCTAGATCTGTTAGTTTTAGAAACCCAAGAACCTGTTGGCCATCATGTCAAACTCATTCTTGTAAGCAATGGCCCCATTCTGTTACTGTCTCCAGGCAGTGTGTACTGTGGATATACCAGCACAGAAAGTGTATGGCATTTCTTTTGACTGTATATCATTGCTTTCAGGGCGCACTCATTCAGTTATGTATACAGTATGCCCCTGATGTTTTTTTTTATCACCACTCCCATTACCAGCTCTTATTCTCTCTGCTGCCTGTCGTACAATGTATTTGTCTTAATTTGTGGGTTGCACAGTGTCCCCGAAAACCCTAGACGTTTGTGTACGTAGGTCTAGGCCATGCCTGACCTGTTTTCTCTTGACTTGGGCAAACTTGCAGGTCCCTTCAAATAAGGCCAGCAATGGGTACTTCTCTAGAAGCTCCTCACTTCCTCAAGTTACGAGAAAGAGGCTTGAGTTGCTCTCTGCCAGGAAGGTTAGAGTTCTAGGGGTCTGTGGGTGCTCTCTGTTGGGGAACTACCTACCTGTTCTAGGGCCCTGGTCCCAGTGGCACTTCCGGTGGAACCTTTGTATGGAAAGGGCCCTGGGCCTTGGTAAGATTTCACTGCTTCTCACCTCAACTGAGTTCTGCACTGGGCTAACCTGCCCTAGTCACTTCAGTGGATTCTCTTCTTAGTGCTGTCTGGGCTCCTTCTCTCCTCTCTAGCCTGTTAGGGATATAGGTATATCTCCCTTCTATCAATTTTCTCCCTTTCCCTCTCTTTGTTCATCTTCTTTATTCCCCCACAGTTCTTCTCCGCCTGATGACACCTCCCACCTTCTATCACCTCTTTCATTCTCCAACTCCCCTCTCTTCTGATGGCACTTCTTTTCTTCCTTAACCTCTTCCAGAATCTTCATTTAACATCCAGTTCTCCCAACCTGCTTCTCTCTCAGTAAGTACCTCTTCCTCTAGTCTCCAACAAACTCCTCCTCCAACTCCTACTTGAAGACCCCACAATGCCAGACTGAACTGACTGCATTACATAGAAAGGTCTCTATTCCCTGGGTTGGGACTTATTATAATTGAGGTCACCTGTGCACTGAGGGTTGGCCTTGCCTGTGATTGCTTCCTAAGTTGGGTGTCATTTGGTTTGCACGGGGACTGGCCTGAGGTTACAAGGAGGCCTGTTACCATCTTAGAACTCATCACAGTGGTGGACCTGTCTGAAGTCTCCCTTCATTCCACTTGAAGTCTTGGTGTTAATTTCTTTGTGGGTCTGGGTCTCTCCACTTTGCTACCATGTGATTCTGCTTATAGGAAACCTCTTGGTAAGCAAAAGCGGCAATTTGCAACATGGAACTGTCATTCATTACGAGGGGCATATACGTTTGTAATCTCTGCAATGCTAAGAGAATGCTGTGTGTTTATCTTTTTGTTTGTGCACTATGCGAGAACCATCCTCGCCTCATGCCAGAGAGACTTTGTAACCGCATGACCTCTCTGGTCTAGAAACACATGAGTCATCGTATGAATTGATTCCTATGGTATTTGCTGTTTCATCAAGCATTGTCAAATGCTAAAGCATTGTTTTTTTTTCAGAAGAGGCTCCCCCTCCTGCGTCAGAGTTTGGGGTCTAGCATAGGAGGTTGGCCGGCACTCTGGAATCCACTACCTTGAGGGAATGATTTCCTCAACTAATCTTGGGCAGTCTTTGTTTCTTGTCTGGGTTGCTGTTAAGGGCAGCGTAAAAAGGGAGCGGTTGAGTCCTTATTTGTATTTGCATTTGTGTTTTATTATAGCTCAAACCTAGTTTAAGAGCAAGGAGGTGCTGTACAACAATTCAAGGAACAGAAGGCAGTTCACAATGGGTCAGTAGTGGTGGTAGAACCGGGACAGAGTTACCTAAGTCATTTCTAGGAATTCCTAGAACAGCATGGTTTTCAGTTCTTTCCTGAACTGCAGGAGTATTGGAGTGGTCCTGATTGCCACCAGGAGGGTGTTCCAATATGCTGGGGAATAGCCAGAGAAGAACTGTTTCCCGGGCGCTTCCCTGTGGGCTACTTTAATTTCTACACTAGCAATTGTCTGGTTCCTAGAGGAGTGTGTACCTGTTGAGGTGTTAAGTTTGTCCACCAGGTATGCAGTCCTCTGAGCAGTGGTTGTCTTGTAGGTGATACAGACAATTTTGAAAAGGATCCTGGCAGTGCTATGGAACCAGTGGGGTTCACGCAGGATGGGGTTGATGTTCTCGACTGTTTTAAACTGGTGATAAGGGGGGCTGTGGTGTGAAGGATTGCTTTGAGGGGAGCCAGCTGTACTGCAGGGAGCCCGATGAGGAGCGCATTACCCCTATTAATGTGTGCAAATATGAGAGCCCATACCACAGTGCAGAAGTCCTGCGGAGGGAGGAAAGCTTAATCTTGGGGAGAAGAGTGATGTGGTACCAAAAGCTAGAGACCAAGTAACAGTACTGGGTCACACAGCCGCTCTCATTTGGGCCCAACCTGGGCACGTAATTAAAGTTCAAAGCAGTATACTCAGGTATCCAAAATGAATAATACTTGTTAGAAAATAGAGAGATGAGTCTGTTTGGTAGTTTATATCAAAATAATGATTTATCCAAAGAAATTCAAAAATAAAGCTATCACTAAGGAATCCTTAGTGAGGGAGCAATTGCCACAATCCATATGTAATTCAGACTAAATATGCCAATGCATTTACGAAATAATTTCCTTCTTCAAGGCAAGTCTAGTAATTTAAGCAATTATGCAGATATCATGATGTGAATGTATTACGTCACATAATAAATCAAACAAAGCACACATTGATGAAAAAAATAAAAATAAGGGTAGAACATACCAGTCAGTAGTGGTTTCAAAGTTGATAAATGTAAAAGACAAAAACAAAAAGGCACAATAAGTAGTTTGCAATATAGGTCAATTAGACAAAAAGAATATGAAACTAGGTTTTACCTTATAGATGTGGCCAACAGTGTAAAACAGAACGTTCAGCATTCATGCCCACTTTAAAATGGGTCAGCAAAAATGTCGTAGATAACGTGGATAGAAAGTAAAAACCACTCATGTTCGTAGAAGAACGAATCTGGTGATCATAAAGGATCTAGTTAGATGCCGTGTCATTGGAGGCATAACCGTGTACAGAGAAAGGTAAGAGGGGTGTATTGTGAGCAAATTCCTTACCTTGCAGCTCACGGAGCGAACAAATCCTCCTGTGTGCAGCTGCAGGGCAGTGTCTCAGACTGCCGTGTTGAGATGTTGCCTAGACAACGGCTCTTTTGTTAGACACGTGACCGCCTCGCATCTGTGAGATGCAGGTGGTCACGAATAAAGATGTATATCCGGCAATATCCCGCATAAAAAAACACAATAAACATTTATGGGGCATAACCTGTTAATGCCTGCTATTGTGATACCATAATTTCAATAAATAAAAAAAAACGAAAATAATGAAAACAGAATACTGCCGCGGGCCAAATGGCAAACGAGGCAGGTAAAGGTAATGTTACTAAATTACGTGTTGATGATGTTGGTAAAAAACATGAATGTATGAACCACTGTGTTAACAACATAAAATGCATCAATTGAACAAATATAAACAAATCAGTTGTAAATTGTGAAAAAAAGGAAAATGCACAAGAATAAACCACATTAAATGGGGCTATTCAAAGATCACTGAAGAATCGAGGTTCAGCCTTAGCGCGGGAGGTGTCACCCTAGGGCGGCACCTTGGGACCCAGACATCGTCCGGGACTTGCGGCAAGGCTGGTATTCGGTGGTACAAAACATCATTTCAAACTGAAACTGAAAATGGTGCGGATTAACAGATACAATATCGAATGCGTAATAGAGGCACAGAGTATCATATGTTAGAAAACATGTTCTTGAATAAAACTGTATCTCAGATATAATAGTGGTAATTAATTTCAGACATAACAGTGGTAATTCATTTCTTCATTCAGACCACTCGGAACCAGACTGCAGAGTTTGTCAATCCAAAATGTCTCCCTGCGATTAAGGCGCAGGCCTAAATCTTCATGGGGGTTATTCCTGGTTAAAACTTCCAGGATCAGAAACTTGATTTGTGAAAGGTTATGGTTATTCAAGGCCCAATGGCGAGCCACAGCTGAATTTGGGTTGGAATTGCGGATGCAGGACCGGTGTTTATTCCACCTTATTTTGGCTGCTCTGGTTAACTGGCCCACGTAGTATTTCCCACAAGGGCATTTGATACCATATATGGTGTTGACACTGTCACATGTTCCAAATGTCTTGAGGATGGTCTTCTTAGCTGTATGTGGGTGGAAAATAACATTGCCTTTAATAACAGAGTTGCAGTTAATGCAGTGTAGACAGGGAAATGTGCCGGTGCATTGTGTGATCGATTTCTTCAAGGGTGTTCTTGTGTGTACCAGTTCATCCCTTAGATTCCTGCTTCTCTGATAGGCAAACACCGGTAGTTTATTGAACAGATTCTGTACTCTCGTGTCGTTTTTGAAAATACCCCAATGTTTCTTGATGGTTTTTTTAATTTTTATTGCTCTGAATGGAGAATTTTTATACATACACTGGTGATTTAAGCTCCCTTGGTTTCTTGGGAGCAGATAGTAGAGCTTCACGGTCAGGAATATTGACCCTTTCAACTGCAGAATCCAACTCTTCTTGGTGGTACCCCCGTTTAAGAAATTTCTCTTTCATAACTAGTTGTTGTGAGGTACAGTCCTCAGGATCACTAACAATCTTTTTGACTCAAAGAAGTTGGCTAAATGGAAGGTTCCTCAGTAGGCTTGGCTGATGAAAGCTGAGGCGGTATAACTGATTGTTTCGATCAGTTGGCTTCCGGAAAAGGGTAGTGCTGTAACCACTGTCTTTCTTTGTTATCTGTACATCGAGAAAAGTGATCTTGTCGCGTGATGCTTCCCTGGTAAATTGAACTCGTTGGTCAATGTTATTCATGTACTCAAAAAAGTCATCAAATGCTGTCTCTGTGCCTGTCCAAACGCCAAAAATGTCATCTATATATCGAGTCCACATATGAATATCTTTCTCCCATTCTTGCTTGTTCAGAATGTGATCCAGCTCAAATTTATACATAAAACAATTGGCGTATGTCGGAGCCATGGTTGCGCCCATTGATGTACCATAGATTTGCAGGAAAAACTGGTTGCGGTATTGAAAATAGGAATTCTCAGCAATGAATTGCAGGAGAGTCAGTATAAATTATTTTTGGGCTCCAACATCTGGTGATTGGAGTAACAGCCATTCTACTGCTTCAAATCCAAGGTCGTGTGGTATGGAAGTGTATAGACCTTTGACGTCTATAGTGAACATCAGCTGATCTTGTTGGTAAGTAATACTGTTTAGTTTCTGTAGAAAATGAGTAGTGTCTCGGGTATAAGTAGGGGTTTTTTGTATTAGTGGTTGCAATGCAAGAAAAAATCGATGTAAACGCCAAGTGGCTGATTTATGCTGTCCATCCCTGCGACGATTGGTCTTCCAGGGGGTTTGGTGGGATCCGTGTGAATCTTTGGAAGGGTATAGAAGTTTGGGAATCTAGGGTAATCATTGAGCAGGAACTTATGTGTGTGTTCATTTATCCAATCCAATTCTAGTGCCTTGTCCAGCAGGATAGCTAGGTTGTGTTTAATTGCAATGGTTGGATCATGATCTAATGTAGCATATGTAGTTTGATCTTGCAGTTGTCTCCAACATTCTGAATCATAATCCACAGTATTAAGGATGACAAGGGCACCTCCTTTATCTGCGGGGCGAATTGTAATTTTCGTGTCACTGTAAAGATCTCTAATAAGTCTCATTTCGTGGGGTTTGAGATTCTTATGTGGCGGAGTTCTATAATTAATCCGTTCAAGATCTCGAGTAACCAGTTTTTGGAAAATATCAATAGAGGATACATTGATAGGTGGTATAAATCCGCTCTTGGCCCTAAATTCTTGGAAGTCAGGCATATTGGTAGGTTTATCATAAGTTTCCAATTCTTCAAAGAACACTTTCAATTTAAGCTTCCTTACAAATTTGTAAAGTTCGATGTTGCTGTTGAACAACGTTGTGCCATAAGTCGGAACGAAGCTCAATCCTTTTTGTAATGTATCTTCTTCCTGCTTGCTGAGTGTTCTGTCTGGGATATTAATAACTAAGTTTCCTTTAATTGTAGATGTGTTTGTGGTTTGGGTCCTAGGTTTCCTCCTCCCCCTGCTGGTTCTTTTGGGCGAGCGCCTAAAAAAGCCGAGGTGGAGGATGCTTGTGCTGGAGGGGTCACTGTGCGGTTGAGGCTGTCGGTTGTTTGTTCAGTCAGTGTTTCTGAATCTCTTGGTGCCTCTGAATCTGAACTGGAAGTGTTGTCGGATGGGTGTTTGTCGGATGGGTATTTATAGAGCTTTGTTGGTGCTACTGGGCCATACTTCTCCATCCATGTGTACACTTCGTCGTTGATATAGTCATATGTGTCACACTTAAATTTCTTAACTTTCTTTTGTTCAAGTTCAGTTTTATATTTGAATCTGTTCAATGAACTACCAGTGTTTGCCTATCAGAGAAGCAGGAATCTCAGGGATGAACTGGTACACACAAGACCACCCTTGAAGAAATCGATCACACAACACACCGGGACATTTCCCTGTCTACACTGCATTAACTGCAACTCTGTTATTAAAGGCAATGTTATTTTCCACCCACGTACAGGCAAGAAGATCATCCTCAAGACATTTGGAACATGCGACAGTGTCAACACCATATACGGTATCAAATGCTCTTGTGGGAAATACTACGTGGGCCAGTCAACCAGAGCAGCCAAAATAAGGTGGAATAAACACCGGTCCTGCATCCGCAATTCCAACCCAAATTCAGCTGTGGCTCACCATTGGGCGTTGAATAACCATAACCTATCACAAATCAAGTTTCTGATCCTGGAAGTTTTAACCAGGAATAACCCCCATGAAGATTTAGGCCTGCGCCTTAATCGCAGGGAGACATTTTGGATTGACAAACTCTGCAGTCTGGTTCCGAGTGGTCTGAATGAAGAAATTAATTACCACTGTTATGTCTGAGATACAGTTTTATTCAAGAACATGTTTTCTAACATATGATACTCTGTGCCTCTATTACGCATTCGATATTGTATCTGTTAATCCGCACCATTTTCAGTTTCAGTTTGAAATGATGTTTTGTACCACCGAATATCAGCCTTGCCGCAAGTCCCGGACGATGTCTGGGACCCAAGGTGCCGCCCTAGGGTGACAACTCCCGTGCTAAGGCTGAACCTCGATTCTTCAGTGATCTTTGAATAGCCCCATCTAATATGGTTTATTCTTGTGCATTTTCCTTTTTTTCACAATTTACAACTGATTGGTTTATATTTGTTCACATGATGCATTTTATGTTGTTAACACAGTGGTTCATACATTCATGTTTTTTACCAACATCATCAACACGTAATTTAGTAACATTACCTTTAGCTGCCTCGTTTGCCATTTGGCCCGCGGCAGTGTTTCTTCTGTTTCCATTATTTTCGTTTTTTTAAATTTATTGAAATTATGGTATCACAATTGCGGGCATTAACAGGTTATGCCCCAAAAATGTTTATTGTGTTTATTTATGCGGGATATTGCCGGCTATACATCTTTATTCGTGACCACCTGCATCACACAGATGCGAGGCGGTCATGTGTCTAACAAAAGAGCCGTTGTCTCGGCAACGTCTCAACACGGCAGTCTGAGACACTGCCCTGCAGCTGCACACAGGATTCGTTCGCTCCGTGTGCTGCAAGGTAAGGAATTTGCTCACAATACACCCCTCTTACCTTTCTCTATACATGGTTATGCCTCCAATGACACGGCATCTAACTAGATTCTTTATGATCACCAGATTCGTTCTTCTACGAACACAAGTGGTTTTTACATTCTATCCACGTTATCTACGACATTTTTGCTGACCCATTTTAAAGTGGGCATGAATGCTGAACGTTCTGTTTTACACCATTGGCCACATCTATAAGGTAAAACCTAGTTTCATATCCTTTTTGTCCCATTGACTTATATTGCAAACCACTTATTGTGCCTTCTTGTTTTTGTCTTTTACATTTATCAACTTTGAAACCACTACTGATTGGTATGTTCTACCCTTATTTATTTGTTTTCATCAATGTGTGCTTTGTTTTATTTATTATCATGATGTGAATGTATTACGTTACATATCTGCATAATTGCTTAAATTACTAGACTTGCCCTGAAGAAGGAAATTATTTCCGAAATTCATTGGCATATTTAGTCTAAATTACGTATGGATTGTGGCAATTGCTCCCTCACTAAGGATTCCTTAGTGATAGCTTTATTTTTGAATTTCTTTGGATAAATCATTATTTTGATATAAACTACCAAACAGACTCATCTCTCTATTTTTGAGCAAGTATTATACATTTTGGATAACTGAGTATACTGCTTTGAACTTTAAATAATTACGTGCCCAGGTTGGGCCCAAATGAGAGCGGCTGTGTGACCCAGTACTGTTACTTGGTCTCTAGCTTTTGTTGCAATTTTGAGTCCGGGTGTCTCCAGACTTGTCACAGCCAGCTCCTTCTAAATTGTGTGTATTTTTTTGAACATTCAATCCTTATTTTATACTGACTTGAATATTTGGAATATTTTTGATATTTTGTGGTGCCCACTCTCTTCTCCGTTTAAACAGAGTGATGTGGTACTATGTTGTATTTGCTGCTGAAAGAGAATGTTGCTGTCTACGATGTCTTTGAGGGATCTGGCAGGTGGGGCACGTTGGGTGGTGAATCGTCCAGGTGCATCTCATTCAGATATCCTAGGATGGTTTCCTGTTTGGATGGGTGGCCAAGGAGCATGAATTCCATTTTGGTTGGTTGAGTTTTAGGTATGCACTTGTCACACATGTGTGGAGAGTGCTTTGTCATTTCTGGAGGTGAGTGATATGATATGATAGGTTATTTATAACGCGCTCAATACTCAGAGGTTTCTAAGTGTGGACCCAGGGATCGAACCTCTGGTGCTCCGTGTCATCTTGCTTCCAAGGCGAGCACATTGCTGTTGAGCTATCATCCCGAGACATCCCAAAAGTGATGTCGTGGGAGCAGTTTACTTCATGGAACATCTGTGTGTCATCCGGGTATTGGTGTAGCAAGATGTCTGGGTTGTCAAGGATTGATCCCAGTGGTTCCATGAATAGATTAATGATCACCAGGAATAGGATTGAGCAATGTGGCACTCCACAGGTAACTGGGCAGTGGCCAGATCTTAAGGTGCCCATATAGACAGCCCGGTTTCTGACCAAAGTGTAGGAGGAGAACCAGTAGAGAATCGTTCCAATGAACCCATTCTTTGTTCGAAGAGGCTGATCAAAGTCTGGTGGGCCACGGTATCAAAGATGGTGGATAGTTCCAGGAGGACACAGAGGCAGGAATCCCCTTTGTTCACAATCTGGAGAACATCATCGATGACATGGGTGGTTGCTGTTTTTGGTGCTGCATGTATGACAAAACCTAGATTGGTAGTCCTGGAGCAATGCTGACCAGTTGACTTGCTTGTCAAGTTGTTTGTCATTACCTTCCCAATGATTTTTGGCAAGGTTTTCTGGTCCAGTTTATGTATTTTGACTGAATAAAAAGCTTTCAGGCTCCAGCTGAACCGGTTCTTGCTATTTGGCTCCAGTCAAATACTTTGGGCAAGTTTCTTAAAAAGTAGCGCAGGTAAAAACAGTGAGGACGTGCTTTTTTTTTACTTGTGCCACTTTAAGAAATATAATACAGTTCCACATCTGGGACTGCTAGACCTCTCAACCCATGTCAGTGACCGCAGATCTACTGCATTGCGCAGGAGTTTATCCGCTCAGAGTAAGCTGAACAATATCTTTCCAAGATGGTGAAAGTATGTTCCTGGGACAAAGGTTGGTACAGTTTAATACAATAGAGAGAAGCTTAGGTACTATCTCCATATGTATTTGAGAAATCCTACCCATTGTTGACTTGGGCAGCTTTATCCACAGTTCTACTTTCTATTCTTGGTGGGTATTTCCTTATAATGGGGCTGGGGCCTTCGTTAGGACACCCCACTTTGCTTGGACCTATACCTTGGCCCTGGGACATTGCCTGGCAGTAAAGACCCCTGAATTGGGCCTTGTTGCTGAATTAATGTGCTATACACATACTTCTGATGCCAATGTTTATGTGGAAGAGTTTGCGCTGGTAGAGCCCTTATCTAAGAAGATTTGGCCCTGGGAACGTTGTTCCAATCGGGTGTGACCGCATGCATTAGTTCAAGCTCTACAGAGTTTTAGATCCTGCGACCATTCTGGTGAACAACCTGAGCGCAAGCAGCACTTCAGCGTCTTCGCGCGACTGCGTCTGCTTTGGGCAGAGCCATCCCGATGGCCACTGCTCCTGTAGTCCTGCTGCTAGGATTACTGAGAACTGTAATGCCTTTAATGTCTTTTGCTTCGGGAGCTATTGGAGCAATGGTTGTGTCGGCATGCTGGTCAAATATGGCACCTAGTGTGTCCTTTTAGGGTCCTGTGTGTCCTCCTGTGGTCTCCCACACCCAGCAGGGCTGCACCGTTCCCTCCTATTGTCCCTGTTCCCTGACAGAAGCAAACTCAAATTAAAAGTTTATGATGACAAGAACTGTAAATTTAGATGTAACATCATAGTGTTGTGGGTTCCCAAAGAAAATGATGAAACAATCAAATATGTTGAGCGTAAACTAGGGACCGGCACCCTTCATTACGGGAGCGCCTATTACGAGGTTCCCTTTGCGGGACCCAGAACAGACATCTGGTAAAACCAGACGTCCTTTCCTTGTCCCGCGAGGGGAAGAGGGAGCTAATAACGGGCCATTTGTAATGTGCCGTTATTACCTCCCTCCCCATTCCCATTCAGCCCTATGGGGGCTCAAATGGGGATGGGGATGGGTTCCTACAAGGAGGAATTACCGGGTCCTCCAATGTCGGAATGACCCGGTAATTCCTCATTGCAGGAACCCGGTATTGGAGCCTGGTATGGAGGCAGCCATGGCGCTAATAGCACCATGGCTACCTTCATACTCGTAATGAGGCCCAATGACTGAAAAAAGTTTTCTATTACATTGAATAGAACTTTGCTGAAACTGAAACTGAACTGTTATCTTAGTATTCCTGAATTGATCAAGGGCAAGGGAATGCATCCCTGGTCGCAAGGAGTACCTGCAAGAACATTTTAGTTTGAAATATAAAATACTTTTTGTTGAACTAAACTTTAGCCATATTTTCTTTGTATGATTTCATTCTATGTATTAGGGTGAGGGCCAGAGATATTTTGGACATTAGGTCAATTTTCTTTAGTTTTAGTTTTCTAGGCAGGGATATTTCTATTAGGTTAGGGAAAGTTGGGCATTCATTAAACCCCCTTTGAACTTTGAATAAATTGCAAACCTTGAGAAAACCTTACCTTTGTATCGGTCTTGCATTTCTGACCCCTTGCATCCCCTATGCTGACCCCTCACATCCCTATGTGAAGGGCAGTTTTGTCTGATATTTTTAGATGGTCATCTTCAAGTTTCTTTGATGTGCTGTTTAATGGCTGGAAACATTTCTGTGCCGCCAACAGTGTTTTTTCTCTTTTAAATATTACCAATAGATGAGATGAGTGGTACAGTTCCTTTGGGCAAGGAAGACACAGCGAATTAGTGGCGATACTGTAAGGGCCTCATTACGAGCTGGGCGGTAAGGGGTTAACGGCACCGGTAAAGGTGCCAGAGCGTTAACCCCTTAACGCCCTATTACGAGGTCCGCTCGCGGGACCCTCTCTGGATGCCTGGTTTTACCAAACGCCCTTTGCGGGTCCCGCGAGCGGCCCAGGATGCTAACAATGGGCCCGTCATTAACAGGCCAGTTTTTAGCATGCTCCCCATTCCCATTGAGCCCTAGGGCATTGCTACCTCCAAACTCGTAATGAGGCCCTGGGATGGGGCTTCCAATGTTTATATACTTATATATGGCTTCTCAAAGGAGGGTCCAATGGAACCATCTGCTCAATGATCAGGGAAAGCAATGGGTTCCCCTGGAAAATGTGGTTCTCTCCCTGGAATGCATATGGGTTCCAGTTATCAATATACCAAAGAGGTTCTATGGGCCAAACATGAGCAGAGCCAAGAGAGCAACCACATTAAACATGGGATGACATATTTTGCAAATCACACACCTATTTGTACCAACCACAGCTAGTGCTGTGAAGGTTTATGTAAAGAAATTAAGACTCGGCTCAATTCCTGGATTCGTTAATTAACCAAAAAAGAGGATTCGTGGAAAATCATTTAATCCCACTGTCTTTTCGGCCAAAATTGAAAATCCATAGAAGCGATTCAATTTGTTAATACATTGAAAATATGTATGAAATGCAAATAAAAAAATGACATAAAGATAGTAGTAACATGTAGTTGTATGTTTTTTGGATTGGTTACTGCTGTCTGGCACCTATTAGTACCTGTATTTCTATCAACAGCAGTAAATCCTGTTGCCTTATCTTGTCCATGTGGTGAAGGCACCACCAGCCACTGTGGCCGTAACACTGGCATTAGGTGCAGAGGAATTACCCTCAACTTGATCTTGTAGCTGCTGATTTTGCACATCCTAAATAGAAAACTCGAAGTCCCAGAATGCAAAATGATGCGTGCCTGAACCATCTCTTTTACACTGCTGTACTTTCAGCACTTTAAGACACTGAGGGAAGTTGTGTAATACATCAGTTGGTTCTAGAAGGATGAGATGCTTATGGAGGTTCTTTATCACAAACTATCAGCTCTTTGATATGCATGATGTAAAGAGCATCTCACAATCTGCAGAATAGCACACCTTTTGATTTAATGTCAAGCTATATATCATGGATATAAACTTTGTTGTGTTACCCACTTTATCTTGGAAGCGTATACAGATTTGTTCGGTAACTCGAGCTCTGTGTGCTCTTTCAGTTGGACATGTCCCATTACAGTGCCAAACGTACACACATAAGAGAGGTGATGCTGATAATATAAGAAATGTATTTTGTGCCATTACCTCCACGTCCCTCTTCCTTGTCCCAGTACTTACCTGCATACTTGCCAACATGACCCACTCCAATCTGTAGGTGTTATCCAGTCCTGGTTCTTTTCTCTGAATTCTGGGTTTGCAGTTCAACTTTTCCCATAGTAAAACTCAGACTACAAGTCCCAGGGTGGGTCATGTTGGCAACTATGTACTTGCGAGGTCCATGACTTCCATCTCAGGAATCCATTCTATCTATTTATCAATACCCATACCTACACCTCCCCTACACTGAATGTACAATACTCTCCCACCCCCGTAGCATGTTAATGTTTTTATTTGCTGCCTACGTGTCAGGATCTTGGGTCGGTGGCTGGGCCACCTGCTGTTGTGTTGTTTCCTCTCCCTGCTGTGCTCGGAGGGACAACTGTATGTTCTACTGTATGCTGTACTACCCCCTGCAGTCTGTGCTGGGTTTCTGGGTGCATGGGGTTTGGGGTGTTCATTTCCCAGGAGGTCCCTTTGCTGAGCAGGGGGTCTGGTTGAGCGTGATCCAGTTTTGGAGGCCTTTGAGTTCCTGCTTGGAGGTCTTGCCAGGATGATCATCAAGCCCGGGAAATGGAGCCACTCTGAGCCCAGATGGCAGCGAGTGGGGGTTCTCGGTGGGCCCTCGGTCTTCACTAGAGAGGATGGTGGAAGGGGCTTTATACTCGCTCCTCTGAAGCCAGTGACCTGTTTAGCTCTGGTCCCCATCTCTGATGCGTTTTTTGTTACATGGGAGACCGGGTGCGGGTCAGGTTTGCTTGGTCGCATCTACGGATGGTCGCAGTGATTTACAGATGGAGTGGATAGAACAGATGGAGCGGATGGAACGGATGGATTGGATAGAATAGATGGAGCGGATGGAACAGATGCAGTGGATGGAACAGATGGAGCGGATGGAACAGATGGAGCGGATGGAGCGGATGAAACAGATGGAGAGGATGGAACGTATTGAGCAGATGTAACTTATGGAGTGAGTGGAACACACAGAGCGGATTGAATGAACAGGAAGGATAGAACGGATGCGACACACTAAACAGATGGGTAGGATGAAATGGATCTACGAAATGGATACACTAGCTTATGTGGATAAGGATTGAGTGATGGAATGGATGGAAAGACTACTAAATTAAATGATGAACTAGACAAAATGTATGAACAGACGAAGTGGAATGAACCGACAGAGTGAATAAAATGGATAGAATAGATGGTACAGATGGAATGCTCGATCTCAAGTGCCTTATTGATAACCACCATATCACAATACCACGCTTACTCTCTCCTATACACCACCACTCAACTAGAACACAGCGATACTATGACACATTCGGTATAGCTGTTCTCATACTAACACCCGCCACATACTCCTCATCATCCTAATTAAACACAGCTAAGCGTTCTCCTCAGGCCTAATGCAGCCATAAATCAGTCTGGGTGTCTACCCCCCAGAATGAACACATATAGCTGACCTCCCAACCACCACACCTACCGCTAAGAAGCAGCTATCATGCAACTGCCACACCGGCTGCACACATATCCAGTGCACCCACGCACCTTATGACCCTCTCTCTCTCAACTGACTTGAACAACGGTTCCCGAGGACGTTCAACCTACCAGCGCTTTGAGATCATACCAATGATACATAAGGCGCTCTATAAATGCAAAATAACATAAGATAACATAACATTAGACCTTGCACCTCTGCTCACTGCACCCGTGAGGTCCCTCCTTGTAAAAGTATATATATTAAAAAATGAAACATACACCAGAAAGTGTGCCGGGCCGCACTCGAGAACCTCCAGACTGCCACAAACTCACTAAATGCCAAATCATGTATCAAATGTCATTTATTGATGGGGAACATGCCCATGGAGTGGGAGGCCGCTAGGCAACGCATATTGCACCGTCCTGGTGCTTGTTCACACAAATATATATATATATTAAAGGAAAGAAACATGAGTTGCAGGGACGTTAAGGTGAGAATTTAACGCAACAAATCCCTGAAATTCAGCTAAAGCCACCATTACTTTGTGCCCACTGTTACACAGCCTATCACCACATTGATAACATACAAAAAGGATTTGGTTTGCCCAAAGTGGCAGGTAGCAGACTGGGGCAATCATAAAGACAATCAGAAAAAGTGAGTACTGCTACCAGTGGGTCTCACCCATGGTGGTCATATTAATCAAGACCCAATTGGAGATCCCCAATATTACTGATCGGATAAATCATAAAATCCAAAAGTTGTCCGAAAGGAAACACATAGACGAGCTGAGGGGTAAGCTCAATTAGATATATTTGAAAAGTAGAGTTGATTTTCCCAATTAACAATGCAGGATTAAGAAAGTATAATGACACCCCTGAAGGTGAAATTGCTTCTAAAGTAAATACAGTGTACCGGAGAAGTCATCATGAAAAAGAACTATTGTGAAAAGTACACATATTAAACATAAACTAGAGAACCTTTGTCTAATTGGACATGGTTACCAAAATATGACAGTTAAAATTCACAAGCAATAATTCACAAAACACATACGTTTCGACCCTTAGGTATTAACTAGAGAGAGGTTCGCTGTTGCAAGAATCACAGAGAACACACACAGGATATAGAGTGCAGACAATATTCACATCTACCAACTGAATGGTAGATCTGCAAGTGTTATGCCAGCAGGTAATCCAACTGACAATGATTCTACCGAAGGGTTCACTTAAGCATTCTACATTCCATTCTCTAGAACAAACAGTGGTCTCTGTTGACTGTTTTCACACAAAAACACACTTTGCCGATGTTGCAGGGGGTCAAGCTGGGTAGTTCCAGTAGATAAGTGCTGACAGTGTCTCCTGAGAGTCCAAAAGTTGCCAGCCTAAAAACTATTTCATGAATTGCCCCTTGCTCAGTGAGCATTTCGGCGGCAAATATACAACAGTCCAGGGCAAATAAATGCAGTTTGTGGATATTTGTAATGGTCGCCTTCTTGAAGGCGAGGTAAATGACCCCTGTAAGAAAAAAGGTCCCCTTTAGTTCTGTGTGTTTCCTTCACAGGCACTTAAAGGCATCAAGTAATAGTTTTTTGGAAGAATTAAAATCATGAACACATAATTTTATGGGCAAAGGGAGGTGGAGGATAATTTACTATCTCAAACAAGCCGTGGTGAAAAGCAAGGAATTCCAAACCTACTCACCACGGGGATCCTGCAAGTGTTCTTCACAAGAAAACGTCCCCTATGGGTACTGCTCTCATCTAGGGCTGCCCCTGTAATACTTTCTTGTGGGAAGCTCTATATTGGTAGTGCTAAGTGGCACAGAACAGTCGGTTGGACATGCGAGTAATCAACTTGTCCAGGTTCCCTAAAGTGAGGAAATAGGCATGGTGAGCCATTAGCCATACCGCCCTGCATTGGTGTAATTACTTCATGCAGGTACTGCACATTGGGCCTCATTACACGGAAGGCGGTAATCCAGGGTGCTATTAGCACCCTGGACCATGCCGGTAAATTACCGGCACCGCCTTGGCGGAAAGGGGATTTACCGCCCCATTCCAAGGTTGGAGGGGCGGTAAATCCCCCTTCCGCCATTGCCCTTCCCCATTCCCATTTCTGCCCCATAGGGCTCTATGGGAATGGGGAAGGCGCTAATTACGGCACCGCAATATTGCGGTGCCGTAATTAGCTCCGAGGTCCCTTAGCGGGTTGGTACTTAACGCCTGCAAGAAGCAGGCGTTGATTCCTCCAACCCGCAAAGGGACCTCGTAGTACGGCGGTAAGGGTTAACGGTCACCGTTGCCATTAACGGTGACCGTTAACCCTTACCGCCGTCCGTGTAATGAGGCCCATTGTCTCACATATTTGTAACATCATATGTTACCTGTGCGTACACTTTTTGGGGCCCCATTAAATGCTCCAGCCGACGTATCTGAGTGAGCTGTTCTTTATCCTGTGTTCTTTGTACGCAGGAAATATTTTTTGAGGGTCCCCCAGTGCGTTATTCTGGATGCTGGGTAAAAATAGCAAAAAACAAAGCGAGAAAGGGTGTATAATTCGATTATACCCAAGAGGACACGCTCGGACCTATCGTTGGCCATATTCTAATTCGCCTTTCCCATTGGCAATTATGGCGTCAGAAGCCAGAATGTATTTAAAACATTTACCTGTGACCGGAACCAGCCGGGGGAGAAAAAGGGTTGAATCCGACACTGTGGCGTGGAACAGCCTGTGGTTCATGCTGTATCCCAAATCTTTCTCACGATACACCTGCTCGTGTAAATGCAGGCAGCACGCTGGGTAGAATTGGTCTTATTGGGAGCCAGCCGTCAGTGGGCTGAAACGCAAAGCGGGTATCCAGCGGGGCGCCGGCTGGATCCCTACGTCACTATGGGTGTGTGTGTAGCATCCAATCAGGTAGCCGAGCCCATCAAACCTGATTGGATGCAATGTCTGAATGTGGAAACTGACAAAGGCGTGTTCGGTGGAAGTTGCTTGGGCGCCTTGTGGAAGAAATGTCCATCCTCGGAACCACCCCACGAGTCCTAATTAAGAGGTGAGGGGGGATGATAATAAATGGATTTAAATGATTTGGATGAAAAGGCAAAAAATCCTTTAAAATTAAAAGACAGCCCTAATTGTAAAAAGTGTGGGAAATGTTGCACTGGGTGCAACGCGTTAAGGAGGTATTGGCCCCATGTCATCCAGAGGGCGTGTGTGGCAGCGGATGAGGCTCTGTGTGCCACGATCCATGCCCATGACCCCCTCAGGTATAACAGCCCCCTGGCAGCAGTGGGGCTAAAGCCCTTCACACTGGCCCCAAGGGTATCAGGTAATATTATCCCCACCAAAAATATCGCCGTACATATGGTCGTTGGGAATGGCCATAGGCAATATTTTTGGTGGGGATAATTTGGGATAAATTGATGGGGGGTTTGCGGGGGTGTCCCCTGCTCCCTTTTAAAATATATGGAGGTTTGGGGGTGTCCCCCGCAGGTTCCATGGGGTAATTCTGCCACAAAAATATGGCGAAATTTTTGTATGGCGATATTTTTGCAGCGATATTATCACATGGAACCGTCCCAAGGGCCTTAAAACTCCATCAGAAACATACATGGAGTCAGTCGCGCCAGGCTCAATATCAGGAATAAAGCATTACCAGTTTTGGACCTTAATCCAACATGGAGGCCTATTACACAGCTCAGTTCTTTAGAACCAAGCCATGGGGTCTAGTGTTTTGGGTGTGGCTGGGCCTGGAACTACTTGGCCTGGAACTACTTTACCTGGGCTATTTAAACCACACCCAAACAGCAGAACAGGCTTCACGTTATTCTGCACTCCTGTAGCGTAACGCTCACCGTGTCCAGCTCCTGCTCATCTGCTTCTCCGGCGGCCCCATCCTGAAACCCTAGATCTGGATTCCATTAATAACCTGGAAGAACAAGAACAGCATTATCGAGCAAGAACACTTACCTGTGAAGTAACCGGACTTGAATTCATCCTGTGTTTCGCTTACGTCGCCCATCTCCGGAGTTCGCCGCAACCTGCAAAGGTAAAGAAACAAGGACAGGATTAATAACAATTCTTACCTGGGCAAGCAGCAAGTCCTGGCAGAACCCTGCGCTTCTCTTACCTCGCCCATCTCCGGGTTTCACCGCAACCTGCAAGGGAGAAGGAACAAGGTCAGCATTAACAAAGCACTTATCTGGGCAAGCCGCGCTTCGATCGCTCATCACTCTGGAACATCACCGCAACCTGTACAAAGACGGGAAGAGAACACAGGTTAGCAATTAACACCAATAATCAGCACAGTGCTCCGCGCATCAATAACTAACTGTGGTCTTCACCATCAGCGCGGCAACTCCGAGATCACAACCATCCGTGTGAAAACAAGAAGAGACATTGTTAGGGAACAGCGTAGTGGAGTAAGACACCGAGAAGACAGAGTAAACGGAGGGAAAGAAAGAGACAGAATAAAGACGGATAAGACATTATAACTCACCTGGAGGATAGCTAGCAGAGTTGGAGTCACAGCCGGTTTGGACCCGACATAAGGGCACATGGACCAGTGAAGCAACTAGGTCCACGGAAAGTCTGAACCAACCACACACCCCTGCACAGAGACGTAGGACGGAGAGTTCAACGCACAATAACCTAAGGCACTACCCAAGGGCCTGGCACATAACCAAGCAGAGAGGGGTCCGGGATAGTGCTTAGACCTCCATCCAGTATCGTGTGGTGCCCCCATGGATACCAGGTGAGAGTAACAGAATGCAAAGCCTCAATTAAAAACATCCACCTGGGCATCATGGAAACATCAGAGACTGACCAACTAGCCCAGTTACTGGGAGAATTACAGGCCAAGGTCCACTCCGCCCAGCAAGAACCCAACACCCTTAGGAGTTGATTGTCACCAAGGACTGCACCAATGAATTAGCTCGACAATTACTCCAAACACAGGCTGGGCAGGCTCCGTTGCCAGAAAGTATTCCGTCGGTTCCAGCCACATCCGTCAATCCAGTGCAGGTGGTCCTCTCTGGGGCAGTTCCTTTGGCCCCACCGGAACATTTTACGGGGGACCCAAGAAAATATGCAGTATTCATGAACCAGTGCCACCTCCATTTTCTTTGTAGACCCAGAGCCTTTCATAACAATCAGTCGCTGGTTGCCTTTGTTCTGTCATAGCTGAGTGGCAGTGCTGCGGATTGGTCCATACCGTTAGTAAGCCAGGATGACCCACTCCTGCGGAAAATCTGTTTGCCCGACATACCCAGGGCCAAGCTCTGGATAACGAACTTCTGTCCCTCCGCCAAGGCAGCCAAGATTTGCTAACATATATCGCCACTTTTAACAGACTTGTCATTGAAACTTGGTGGCCTGAGGAGAAACGAACAATGTTATTCCATCAAGGATTACAGGGGGAATTGAAAGACGTCCTAGCTCAGGTGGTAAACCCGCCAAAAGACTGTGCAGAGTTCATCAACCTAGTGGTGCAGATAGACCACAGGCTGCAAGATCGAAGGACAGATCGAGCCAGGATGGAGAAACGGACTGTGTATGTACGCTCAAAGGAGAACATTCTGCGTTCATCAGAAAAATCTTTGGAACCCATGCAAATTGGCGGGGTACGGAGCCCATTAACCAAGGCCAAAAGAGACAAAAGGAGATAACAGCAATTATGGCTGTACTGCGGGAAATCAGGTCACTTTCCCAGAGAATGTCCCGTAAAACCCACTAGAACAGTTGGAGCTATAGAGAAAGAATGAGGAGAACAAGAGTCGGAAAACTTCCAGGCCCGGCAAGCGTAGAGGTCCGTTTGTCGAGTGAAGGAAAAGAGCCACATACCTCACACCTTGCCCTGCCTGTGATTTTGATCAGTCACCAACAACCGTCTCGGATACATGCTGTGGAGGCATACATAGACAGCAGAGCCGTTGGTAACTACATAGACCAAGGCCTGGCAACAAGGATGGGGCTTCCCCTCTGTCAGAAAACAACAACTGAGAAGGTCACCATTGTCGACGGCACAGAGATAGCTTCTGGCCCTGTCACTCAACGCACAGCAGAATTGACCCTTCTGTGCTAAGACGGACATCAGGAAGCCATTGCCTTCAACCTTATCAAGGCCCCTTAGTTCCGGGTGATTCTAGAGATGCCGTGGTTGGTGGCTCACAATCCTAACATCAACTGGTGAGCCAAAAGCCTTCTCCAATGAGTGTGCTCATGCGTGCTACCAAGTGGAAATGCCATTGCCTGACCCAGAGACACCTGTCCAAGATAAAGAGGGGTTGGTACTAGGTTTAACAAGTACACTACCAAGCGCATACCATGATTTCCAAGACGTTTTCCAAAAAGAAAAGGCTAATACCTTACCCCCTCATTGGCCATATGACTGTCAGATCGACCTCGGACCTGGTGAACAAATCCTGTGTAGTCGAATTTATGCACTAACCGGACCTGAAAATCTCCATTTGAAATCATATCTGGACCAATAACTGGCAAACGGTTTTATCCGCCCGTCCAAATCCCGGGCAGCCTCGGCCCTATTCTTCGTACCCAAGAAGGAGGGGTACTTTAGAACGTGCATCGACTACCGCGCACTAAACCAGGTAACAGTTAAGAATTGTTATCCTCTACCCCTTATCCCAGAAATGCTGGACCAAGTCAAGGATGCCCAAATTTACACCAAATTGGACCTCAGGGGGGCATACCCTCTTGTGCGTGTAAAGAAAGGAGATGAATGGAAGATCGCCTTTCGTACTAAGTATGGGCTGTATGAATATCAGGTGATGCCCTTTGGGCTATGCAATGCTCCTGCTGCGTTCCAGTACTTCATGAACGATGTACTACGGGAATTGATCGACGTATGTGTCCTAGTTTACATCAACAACATCACTCTGACAGCACCAGCTAAAAGCCAAACTTGAAAAATGCTCCTTCCATGTGACCAAAGTCGAGTTCCTTGGTTTCGTCCTCACTCCCAGAGGCGTCCGGATGGATATGCACAAAGTAGATGCCATCCTTAGGTGGCCATCACCGTCTTCAGTCAAAGGTGTCCAATGTATGCTCGGCTTTGTGAACTTTTATCGCTGATTCATCCCGGGTTTCTCCCAGATTGTGCACCCGATCTCTGTCAGGCTGAGAGTACCTGTGTCCGCGGAAGCTGCTGAACCCCCGACAATCCCCCTGAAGTGTAATTCTCAAAACCAGAAATACTACTCAGCTCTGTTAACTACACCCCTAAGGGAAAGGGGGAAGTGGATAACATAAAACACCAGGCTCACTGCATCAAGACTAACCGAAACTGAACCTGCAGAGAATACAAGAAAACAGATGCAAATCCTCTCATTACTTACTTAACTTCTCTGATTAGAATTGACTTTAAAATCCATAACTAATAAGTTAAGAATCATACCTGGTTCTTCTCCTAATACTTCTTAGAGAAGTTTGCAGAAGTAGCTGAAAATATTTCTTACTTGAGTCTCTTGACATTTACAGCAACTTCTTATTCATGGCAAACCTGAGAAGTCTTGCTCTTGCCTTTTCAAAGGTGACAAATGGTTCCAGTAAGATTGTCTTTAGTAATGTCTTTGTTTTATTCTTTTCTTAAGTTCCAAACTATTTACAAAACAATTGAGTACGTAGATTCTTGGCGATACGCGTGCAAAGATGCACACGCGTTGAAGAATACCTGCGCTAAAATCACACGCTGAAAAGTCATGAACAAGAACAGCATTAGCGAGCAAGAACACTTACCTTTGAAGTAACTGGTCTTGAATCCATCCTGCGCTTTGCTTACCTCGCCCAACTCTGGAGTTCACCGCAACCTGCAAAGGTAAAGAAACAAGGACAGCATTAATAACAATTCTTACCTGGGCAAGCAGCGAGTTCTGGCAGGTCCCTGCGCTTCTCTTTCCTCGCCCATCTCCGGGTTTCACCGCAACCTGCAAGGGAGAAGGAACAAGGACAGCATTAACAAAGCACTTATCTGGGCAAGCAGCGCTTCGATCGCTCATCACTCCGGAACATCACCGCAACCTGTACAAAGAAGGGAAGAGAACACAGGTTAGCAATTAACACCAATAAACAGCGCAGTGCTCCACGCATCAATAACTCACTGTGGTCTTCGCCATCGACGCAGCAACTCCGAGATCGCAACCATCCCTGTGAAAACAAGAAGAGACATTATTAGGGAACAGCATGGTGGAGCAAGACGCCGAGAAGACAGAGAAAACGGAGGGAAAGAAAGAGACAAAATAAATTACGGAAAAAACATTATAACTCACCTGGAAGACAGCAAGCAGAGTCGGAGTCACAGCCGGTCAGGACCCGACATAAGGGCACATGGACCATTGAAGCAACTAGGTCCACGGAACGCCCGCACCAACCACGCGCCCCTGCACAGAGACGCAGGACAGAGAGTTCAATGCACAAAAACCTAAGGCACTAACCAAGGGCCTGGCACATAACCAAGCAGAGAAAGGTCCGGGATAGTGCTCAGACCTCCATCCAGTATTGTGTGGCGCCTCTGTGGATACCAGGTGAGCGTAACCCTGTGTGTTAAAGTAACAGACCTCGATCTGTGTCCATCCTTATGCCCGCAGTCGAGAAGGATCAGGGAAAATAATAATACTAGCCCGGAGATAGCCTTATGTCTCGGGCATGTGAGTCGTGTGCGATCATTCTCAGTATCTCACGCTGAGAGCATCACAACAGAGTTCAAGAGAGATGATCAGACGGGCTAATTCGACTTACCACAATCTCATATGTGTTAGGAGATAGCAATAATCCGGGTGGCTTGTTCCAAAACAGTGTCACACAGTGTGACATGTGATTGTCTTAATGGCAGTGCACAATGATGGGTACTTTGTGCTGGACTGGGTAATCAGATAAGGAGTGTGGGGAGGCTATAATCTAAAACCATAGTCAGTGATACGGAAGGAATTGTTCATTAAGTCCCTGTGCCACAGAGTCCATCCTCTATATCCATCTGCATTCCAAATCCAGCAGTCGGCCTTGGATGTTGAGGCCAGTACGGACACGTTCAAGGACCCACCACTTCAAATCATTAGGGCTGTGTCGATTCTCGACATAATGTTGCACTAATGGTGAGGTTAGGTTTTTACACCGGATCCTTGAGCAGTGTTCCAATATACAGATGCCCACGTTTCGTATCGTTTAGCCCACATACCTTAGCCTGCAGGGACACTCCACACAATACACAACTTGGTTGGTTTTTACAATTGGACAGATCTTTAAGAGTCCATGTCCATTCCCCCTTTTGGAAGTGTTGTATTTTGCTTGTGAACTGACATACTGAGCAGGAACCACAAGGGTAATGTCCTGTCAGTGTGCAGAGGTTCCAAAGACTCCCCTGTGCCGTTTTCCTAGTATACATGAAGTGGACCATATGTTCCTTCAGGTTGCGAGATCTTTTTAACGCAAACCTTGGTTTCTGTTGGTTCGGTATACAAAGTATGACAATTGGCCAGCACTTGTAAATTATCTTTTTGATATTGAATACATGATGGCCATGGGTAACCACACATGTAATTTGGTCTTCTCCTTCATTGGGTGAAGATGTTTTAGGGGTCAGAAGTGAATCCCGCCAAGTAAAACAGCCTCATTTCTTAGACCGGGTGTAAAGGACCGGTAGGGGGTGGTCTGTACTTCTGCTCTCTATATGGTAGAGGGGAGGCACAGAGGACCCCAGCCTAGATTCTCTATTCGGTAGCTATGGTCGAGCAATCAAGGCCTAGCTTCTCAGGAGGTGATGCAGGCTGGTTCTTAAGTACAGTGTAGTCCTCAAGCCCCCACAAAGGAATGTCCACACACTGTATTGGTTAGAACACAGTCTTTATATAATCAATATTCAAGGTTATGTACACTTATCATAATAACTCACTTTGTACTTAGGAAAATCAACAATGGCAAATATATACAATTCTAAAGTGGTACCACCCTTTGTATTAGATCTTATTAAAGTGCATCAACAATACTGTAACAATGTCACACAGATCAATAGAGTGAAACCAGCAATAGAGAGAGGAGAGAAAATAAGATGGTTGAGCAATGGGCAGAATACTGGCCCCTACCACTAGACACAGTTCTGTGTGGAGATCCCCCCACCTGGGCAACCTGTAAAATAAAGATATAGCACAAGCCCAGTCCATATATTGTTCTGCAAGTCTTATTCCCTCCTATAATGTTTTTACCCCCCCCAATGTACCTGGTGGAGTCGAGTTCTTCGAGGAGGCGTCGACAGATCCTTCTTGAGCGACCCTCTTTCAAGCGGGAGTCACGGATCGTCGAGAGGCGTCGAGAAGCGTCGAGGAACTCGGCGTTCGGCGGCGGGGAATCGACGGCCCTTCTTGAATGCCTTTCCTTTCAAGCGGGAGACACGGGGCGTCGAACGTCCGTCGAGGAACTCGGCGTTCGGCGTCGGGGAATCGACGGCCCTTCTTGAATGCCTTCCCTTTCAAGCGGGAGACACGGGGCGTCGAACGTCCGACAACAAACAGGGTAGAACGGCGTCGATGAGGCGGCAGCTTCGATCCAAGCGGTGCTCGTCGACAACGGAGCGTTGGCGTGCTGCAAGGCAGAGGCGTGCGGGGCACCTCGACGACAATTGTTCTGGACCGCAAAGATTCGTGAAGACGGGGGCCAGCAAGGGCGTCGAGTCGTTCGAGTCTTTGTAGTCTTCGGGTGGCGGGAAACCCACCGGCAGGTTTCTCCTCGGCGCGTTGGTCGTCCTCGACTTTCTCCGGCAGGATAAAGCGGTCGACGGTGCGGACGAGGGAGTCCTTCGATTCAGATGTTCTTAGGCAAGGAGCGGACGGCTCCGGTCGTCGGCGGCACGGCGTCAAGTGGTTCCCACGGCTGAGCAACACAACTTCGACGGGCCTCCAGCGATTACACAGACCTGCGAACCCTGGTCGACGGCAATGGACTTCGACGGCGGCGATGTCCGGGTGCTTCACTTCGATCTCCTCGGCGGTCCCGTCTCGGTTTGGCAGCCTTTCAAGGGTCTGACTTCCAGGGCGCTTCGGCGAAGATGGAGCGGTGCTCGATGGTCCCTCGGAGCACGGGAAGAGGGCGCCTTACCAGGTCCTCTCTCGGGTCAGTCTTCGACGATTTCGGCAGCCTTCGGATCGGCCGAAGCAAATGCAGCAGCAAGTCTTCTTCTTCCAGCTGGACGTCGAGGATCAGCAGTTCCAGTTACTGTTAGAGTGGAGACTCAGCTCCAGAACGCCTCTGAACAATTACCAGTGGTGAGAGGTCCCCAGATATACTATTCTGTCTCTCATCCACACTGCTGGCACACACTCAGCAGCCAATCATACAGAAGGGCATTCATGCAGTCAGTCAGCCAATCAGGCACACAGTGCATTCAGGCCACACTCCTCCCTTTCAGACACTCACAACAAGGAATGTGGATTGGGACAAGTACCCAGCCATTCAACACTACACACTGCATTCAGGCCAGTTTCGGGCAGGGCTGTCTCAGTCTTTGTCTCTCATGCCAGAAACCAGACAACCACAACAAGGAGTGTATATTGGTCACACACTCCATTCACCCAGGTCCCACCCACAGGAGGTACCCACAACATACAGTCACTGGGAAGGCTCCAGTCAGTCTAGCTGGGCCTTCACAACAACACCATATATGGAACTTCCACCCAACAGCCAGTCAGGGGGAAGGGACAGAGTCAGGGCTTCCCAGGACTTTGGGAACACAAGGTAACAGGCAATAGAAAGCAAGAGGCCACAGGGGCCATCTTGTTTCCTATCAGGAATCAACTGATCCCAATGGCAGGGCCTGGGTATCTCAAAATGGAGGACACCCAGAGCACCTGTCAAATTCAGCATGGAGCTGCCACCAGCCCATACCCTGCTCTGTGGGCCACCCACAGGTGCCCAAAAACATACACTAGGGGCACAGGGTTGTACCCCTACCCATGGGTGCCATAAGGGTATCCCATGGGTCTGTTCACCAAACCAAAAGAGAGAGCTGCACTGCCAGGAGTCCCACATGGACTCCTGGGCAGAAAACATGACAGAACACACGATAAAAAGCAGTAAAGGACAAGGATTCAGAGGCCCTGTCCCTCTGATGCATTTCCAGCATCACAATCGCCCCCCCCCCAGACTGAGGTGGAGGGTGTCTAATCTCCCACGGGATAGACACCCTCATCTAGACGGTCAACATACCTTCTGGAAAGGCCATCTGCATTATCGTGACTCTTCCCTGGTCTGTGCTCTATGGTGAAGTCTAGCCCTTGCAGGCTAATGGACCACCTGAGCAATTTCGGATTCTCACCCTTCATTTGCATAAGCCACTTCAGGGGCTTATGATCTGTTTGGACCTTGAAGGTAGACCCCGTAAGGTAGGGCCTAAAACACATAAGGCTCCAAACTATGCTAAAACACTCCTTTTCAACAGTAGCCCACCTAAGTTCTCTACCCTTGAGTTGTCTACTGATGAATATGATAGGATGTTCTCTCCCTTTGTCATCTAACTGGGACAAGACAGCTCCAATTCCGGTGTCGTAGGCATCCGTCTGGACGATGAAGGGTCGGCTGTAGTCAGGCGCACACAACACAGGTGCCCTACACAGACTTTCTTTCAAGCCATCAAAGGCCCTCTGACAGTCTTCGGTCCAATTAACCTTCCTAGGCTGTTTGGGTGAAGTTAGAGCTGTCAGGGGTGCAGCTATGGTTCCATAGTCTGCCATGAAATTGCGATAGTACCCAGTGAGGCCCAAAAAGGCTCTTACCTGGGTTTGAGTAGTGGGAGTCTCCCAGTTCTGTACATCCTGTACTTTACTGGAGAGAGGTTGGATTTGACCCTGTCATGACCACTGCCTCCAAGGTGTCAGACCTAGCCCAACATCCTTGGAAGCAAGGTCATGACCCTTATTCCAGGCACAAGCCGGCCCCCGTAGGGGCCTTTTGGACCTTGTCCTGGCGCCAGCGGCGCCAGGCTCATGCTCATAAAGGGACCCAGTCCCGGCACTGGAAGCGCCGGGCTCATATAAAAAGGATTGGTGCTTGGGTGGACTTACCTCCTGCAGACCATGCTGCCTTCCTACCTGCAGGATGAACTCTTCATCCAATCCTGCTGGGACTACTTTAACTGCTGGGTGGGGCCAGCACCACTCCCAAGAATTACATACTGGAACTCTTTTCTTACCTCTGAAAGCTGTGGAAGAAGACGCCTAAGCACTACTGAAGGCTATTTAAACCACACCCGATTGGTTTCACGTGCTTCGCGTTATTCTGCAATAGCAGCAGGACGCTCACCGTGTCGGCTCCAGCTGCTCTTCTTCTTCTGCACCTGAAAACAGGAAAATCTTCAACTTACCTTCCTGAATCCAGCTCCAGCCTTCCGCGACATCTGAAAAGGAAAACGAGAACATTAGAGTAGCACGAGAAAGTACCAGAGCTGCTCTTACCACCTTCCGGCGCCTTCCAAGGCCTCGTGCCGCCATTCTTCGTTCTCCAGCCATCTGCAATTACAAAGAATACAGGTTAGCGATAACTCTGTGATATCTGCTTACCTGTGCCACGGTCTCCGCGAGCTCCGTTCAGCGCCATTTGTCCGCACCTGTAAAATACAAGAAGGACATTATTAGAGCTCAGGACTCCATTTCTACTCACGCGCCTTAAGCGGTGATACCTGTTCATCCTCCGGCACTATCCTTCGGCATCAGTCTTCATCGCCGATTGCACAGCCACCTGAAAGAAAGGGAAAAAAGACTTTTAAAAGTGCATTTAACTTCAGATGAACTTTTGCTTGCCTGCAAAAAACTCTGGACTTCTCCACTTACCGGATCAGCATACCGGGCCTGCAAAAGAGGCAAGATTCTGAAAGGACAATAAAAAGACTCATATAAGGCACTCACCGTTCGTGCAGCTAACGACGGTCTTGCCTTCTGGACTCTACCTTCGCAATAAAGGGCTGAACTATCGTCCAGTGAAGTAACTGGCTACAGCGCCCCTGCACAGACGCAGGATGGAGAGCGCCGCTTTTACCTACCTAAGGTGAGCACGTGCGGCCTAGGAGAGTTGTAGGAGTGTCAGGAAGGGGAAAGGGCCGAAACCCCGTCAGGCAGACGTTAACCCCTGTTTCTTCTCTGCCCGCAGACATCTCACTCTCCAGATTAAGATCACAGTAAGGAGCTGGCCCTTCCAGGGTGGTGCCAAAGGCCTGCGAGTGACTTTGGAAGATTCGGAGAACGCCCAGACCAGACCCGCGCCTCCGAGGGATTCAGGTGAGCGTTACAGAACGCGAAGCCTACCACAAATATCCCACCCAGGCGCAATGGAAACCTCGGATACAGACCAATTGGCCCAATTGCTTGGGGAGCTGAGGGCCGAGGTACATGCATCTCGTCAAGAAATAAATGCCTTACGAAGGGAATTGATCGTTTCCAAAGAGCGAGCGGACGACCTGGCCAGGCAATTGCTACAAATTCAAGCTGGGCAAGCACCTTTGCCTACCTCGGGAGGGAATTATCCACTTACAACCTCAAGCAATCCGGTGCAGATTAATCTGCCAGGGAACGTGCCCCTGGCTCCACCAGAACGTTTCTCAGGCGATCCTAAACGCTACGCAGTATTCATCAACCAATGCCGCTTGCACTTTTTGTGTAGACCCGCTGCATTCCCAACTGACCAAGCTAAAGTAGCGTTTGTACTTTCCTATCTTAGTGGCAATGCGGCTGATTGGTCCATTCCTTTAGTGACACAGGATGATCCGGTCCTCCAAAACTTCCAAGACTTTCAGGCCAGTATGGAAAAGTTGTTCGCACGACACTCACAAGGGCAGGCCTTGGACAATGAACTCCTATCGCTAAGACAAGGTAACCAAGATCTCCTGGCGTACATAGCATCTTTTAACAGACTGGTGGTTGAAACCAGGTGGCCAGAAGACAAGAGGATCACGCTTTTCCACAGGGGGCTACGTGGAGAACTTAAAGATGTCTTAGCACAGGTGGTAAATCCTCCGCAAGAGTGCTCCGATTATATCGACTTAGTAGTTCAATTAGATCATCAACTACAGAACAGAAAGGCCGTTCGCTCCAGATTTGAAACCCGGACGTTCTCAAAGACTCAAAACCCTGCTAAAGGAAATGATTCCGTGGAACCCATGCAGATAGGCATCGTGAAAGGACCTTTAACTCAAAAGGAACGAGAAAGGCGAAGACAGTTACAGCTGTGCCTCTACTGTGGGAAGTCTGGACACTTCCTTCGAGATTGTTCAGTGAAACCGGTCAAGAAAGCCTTGGGAGCTTCCGATAAGGATGCAAAACAACAAGAATCGGGAAACGACCTCGCCCGGCAAGCGTAGAGGTCCGCTTGCCGAGCGTAAAAACCAGTTCCTTGACCTCGCATTTCGTACTGCCCATGGTCCTCATAAGCCCCGACCAACCAAATCGTATGCATGCTATTAAGGCATTCATTGATAGCGGATCAATCGGTAACTACGTGGATCAAGATATGGCAGCTAGGATGAATCTTCCTTTATGTCCTAAATTGGTAAAAGATGTAATCACTACAGTGGATGGTACAGAAATAGTTTCCGGACCAGTCTCTCACACCACCGTGGAAGTGACGCTGCTCTGCCAGGACGGACATCGGGAAGGAATCGTGTTTGATGTAATCAAGGCCCCGCAGTTTCAAGTTATTCTAGGAGTTCCTTGGTTGGAAAAACACAATCCTCAGATCGACTGGCGAGCCAAGGTAATCCGGTTTCCAGAGTGCACCCAAACTTGTTATTCTCGGCCCGACATCAGGCTGGCAGCCATCGCTTCCGAGAACCTCCAATTGCCTCCTGAATACCAAGAGTTTAGTGATGTCTTCCAGAAAGATCAGGCCAACACCTTGCCCCCGCACAGATCATACGACTGCCAGATAGACCTGATACCCGGATCCACTCCACCGTGCAGTAGAATATATGCTCTTACTGAGCCAGAAAATCTTCACCTCAGACAATACTTAGACCAGTACCTGGCTAACGGATTTATTCGTCCCTCAAAATCTCCAGCTTCTTCAGCTTTGTTCTTCGTCCCGAAAAAGGAAGGTGACCTGAGAACGTGTATAGATTACCGCGCCCTGAACCAGATTACAGTCAAAAACAGGTACCCGCTGCCTCTGATTCCCGAACTATTGGACCAAGTAAAAGGCGCCTGCATTTACACTAAACTAGATCTCAGAGGAGCTTACCACTTGGTACGAATCAGGGAGGGTGACGAATGGAAGACGGCCTTTCGCACAAAATACGGATTATTCGAGTATCAAGTAATGCCTTTTGGACTATGTAATGCACCGGCCGCCTTCCAGTTCTTTATGAATGACGTTCTCCGAGAGCTTATTGATGTTTGTGTAGTCGTCTACATTGATGACATCCTGGTATAGTCCTCCTCAGAAGCTGAACACCGACGACATGTCACCGCAGTTTTGCAGAGGCTTCGCCACCATCGTTTATTTGCTAAATTTGAAAAGTGTACCTTTCATGTAAAGGAAGTCGAATTTTTGGGGTTCATTTTGTCACCCAACGGTGTTCACATGGACACAAGAAAAGTGGATACTATCACCAAATGGCCGTCTCCGACTTCGGTAAAAGGAGTACAGAGCATGTTGGGCTTCGCTAATTTTTATCGAAGGTTTATCCCCGAATTCTCTCGAATAGTCCAACCTATCACGGCTCTCCTAAAAAAGAACAAAAAATTCGAGTGGGCTCCAGAGGCCGAACAAGCCTTCCAAGATTTGAAAGCCAAATTTATTTCTGCTCCAGTCCTGAAACATCCTCGCCCAGAACTTCCTTATATCGTCGAGACCGACGCATCTAGTCTTGCAATGGGGGCAGTTTTGTCACAAAGAGATCCTGAAACACACCAATTACACCCTGTGGCGTTTTGGTCCCGCAAATTTTCGGCCCCGGAAATCAATTACACAATCACGGACAAGGAAATTCTGGCAATCAAGTCCGCCTTTAAGGCCTGGCGGCATTATCTCCTTGGAGCCCGGCACACTGTCACTGTAATTACTGATCATCGTAACCTCCAATATTTGAAGTCAGCCAAGGCCCAATCTTCAAGACAACTCCGTTGGGCATTATTTTTCGCAGAATTTGATTTTGTGATTACGTTTCGGCCGGGCGTCAAAAACGGAAAAGCTGATGCCCTTTCACGAATAGGCGTTAACGAACTCGCAGCTAATCCAGAACCAGTACCCATAATCCCCGAACAAAAGATTTTGGGAGTCATCAACACAATGTCTCTTGACGACATAAAAAGGAAGATCAAGCAAATAATAACTCCCGAAGATTCCTTGACTTGGCTGCAGAAAGGAAAGGATTTTACGATAGATCAAGATCTATTATACTTCCAAGGCAGACTTTATTTACCGTGTGATGACTTACAGAAACAGGTCATCACCTGCTATCATGATTCCTTAATAGAAGGACATCCGGGTGTAGCCAAAACCTCCGAAAAAATTAAAAGACATTTCTGGTGGCCGTCCTGGAGAAAGGATATCAAAGACTTTGTGGCCTCATGCGGCATCTGTGCACAAAATAAGAGCCAGAGAGAAAAACCAGCCGGGCTACTGCATCCGATAGACATTCCACCGTGCCCTTGGCACACCCTCTCAATGGATTTTATCACGGATTTACCCCCTTGTTCCGGATATAATACAATTCTAGTAATTGTTGATCTTTTTTCAAAGATGGCTCGTTTTGTTCCACTGAAAGGATTACCCACAGCTTCCATTCTAGCCCGAGAATTCCTTGAAAACATCGTTCGCTTGCACGGGTTCCCTTCAGTCCTAATCTCTGATCGAGGGAGCCAATTCATTTCCCATTTCTGGAGAAGTTGTTGTCGTCTTGCACAAATTGATGTGCGACTCTCTACCAGCCACCACCCTCAAACTGACGGGCAGACTGAGAGGACTAACCAAACTCTGGAACAGTATCTTCGTTGCATGTTACAACAATCAGAGGGTACTTGGAGGGACATTCTTTGGATTGCTGAATATGCATACAACAACTCAATACATACCGGAACAGGTAAAACCCCTTTCTTCCTGTTGTATGGGGTTCACCCTCGGACCTCTAATTTAGATCCGCCTCAAGATCTCGGAACACCCGCTGTGGACCATCTTCATGCGACCATAACTCAAACATTTAAGGAAGCCGTCGCACACCTTCAACGAGCCAAAGAATCTTATAAGAAAGGTGCTGATCAACATCGGAAAGAGTCCCCTCAGTACCAAGTAGGAGACCAAGTCTGGCTGTCTACTAAACATCTGTCTCTAAAAGGACCACGCACCTTCAATCCAAAGTACTTAGGACCCTACACGATCACGGCTGTGACAAATCCTGTGGCGGTTAAATTAGAATTGCCCACTCGAATGAAAATACATCCTGTTTTCCATGTTTCACTCCTGAAACCTATGCAACCCGGAACCCGTCTGACTAAACCTCCAGAGCCAATCCAAGTAGACGGAGAAAACGAATACGAGGTTCGGAACATCTTGGATTCTAAGTTTTTCAAGTCAAAACTGTATTACCTGATTGATTGGAAAGGGTATGGCCCCCAGGAGAGATCTTGGGAACCTTCAGAAAATGTCCATGCTTCTCGTCTAATCAGAAAATTTCATCGGACCTTCCCCAACAAACCAAAGCCTCCGGGGAAGACCAATTTGGGAGGGGCCTTGAGGGGGGGTGCTGTCATGACCACTGCCTCCAAGGTGTCAGACCTAGCCCAACATCCTTGGAAGCAAGGTCATGACCCTTATTCCAGGCACAAGCCGGCCCCCGTAGGGGCCTTTTGGACCTTGTCCTGGCGCCAGCGGCGCCAGGCTCATGCTCATAAAGGGACCCAGTCCCGGCACTGGAAGCGCCGGGCTCATATAAAAAGGATTGGTGCTTGGGTGGACTTACCTCCTGCAGACCATGCTGCCTTCCTACCTGCAGGATGAACTCTTCATCCAATCCTGCTGGGACTACTTTAACTGCTGGGTGGGGCCAGCACCACTCCCAAGAATTACATACTGGAACTCTTTTCTTACCTCTGAAAGCTGTGGAAGAAGACGCCTAAGCACTACTGAAGGCTATTTAAACCACACCCGATTGGTTTCACGTGCTTCGCGTTATTCTGCAATAGCAGCAGGACGCTCACCGTGTCGGCTTCAGCTGCTCTTCTTCTTCTGCACCTGAAAACAGGAAAATCTTCAACTTACCTTCCTGAATCCAGCTCCAGCCTTCCGCGACATCTGAAAAGGAAAACGAGAACATTAGAGTAGCACGAGAAAGTACCAGAGCTGCTCTTACCACCTTCCGGCGCCTTCCAAGGCCTCGTGCCGCCATTCTTCGTTCTCCAGCCATCTGCAATTACAAAGAATACAGGTTAGCGATAACTCTGTGATATCTGCTTACCTGTGCCACGGTCTCCGCGAGCTCCGTTCAGCGCCATTTGTCCGCACCTGTAAAATACAAGAAGGACATTATTAGAGCTCAGGACTCCATTTCTACTCACGCGCCTTAAGCGGTGATACCTGTTCATCCTCCGGCACTATCCTTCGGCATCAGTCTTCATCGCCGATTGCACAGCCACCTGAAAGAAAGGGAAAAAAGACTTTTAAAAGTGCATTTAACTTCAGATGAACTTTTGCTTGCCTGCAAAAAACTCTGGACTTCTCCACTTACCGGATCAGCATACCGGACCTGCAAAAGAGGCAAGATTCTGAAAGGACAATAAAAAGACTCATATAAGGCACTCACCGTTCGTGCAGCTAACGACGGTCTTGCCTTCTGGACTCTACCTTCGCAATAAAGGGCTGAACTATCGTCCAGTGAAGTAACTGGCTACAGCGCCCCTGCACAGACGCAGGATGGAGAGCGCCGCTTTTACCTACCTAAGGTGAGCACGTGCGGCCTAGGAGAGTTGTAGGAGTGTCAGGAAGGGGAAAGGGCCGAAACCCCGTCAGGCAGACGTTAACCCCTGTTTCTTCTCTGCCCGCAGACATCTCACTCTCCAGATTAAGATCACAGTAAGGAGCTGGCCCTTCCAGGGTGGTGCCAAAGGCCTGCGAGTGACTTTGGAAGATTCGGAGAACGCCCAGACCAGACCCGCGCCTCCGAGGGATTCAGGTGAGCGTTACAGACCCCCTCCTACCGCATGACCAAGATAGGTAACTTTCCCCTGAGCTATCTGGCACTTGGTGGCCTTGATAGTGAGGTTAGCCCTTTTCAAGGCCTGCAACACCTTATCCAAATGTGTCAAATGCTCTTCCCAGGTGGAACTGTAGACGGCAATGTCGTCTAAGTAAGCCACACAAAAGGCTTCCAGCCCACTGAGCGCATGGTTGACCAATCTCTGGAAGGTGGCAGGGGCATTCTTCAACCCAAAAGGCATGACCCTAAACTGGTAGAGTCCCTCAGGTGTTGAGAAGGCCGTCTTTTCCTTGGCATGGTCCGTCAGAGCTATTTGCCAATAGCCTGAGGTAAGGTCAAAGGTGCTCACAAATTTGGCAGCACCTATGGTGTCCACGAGCTCATCAGCCCTGGGCAATGGGTGCGCGTCAGTTTTGGTGACGGCATTGACTCCTCGGTAGTCCACACAGAACCTCCAATCCTTGGTACCCGCCTGGGAACTTGCCTTGGGGACAAGGACCACTGGACTGGACCAGGGACTGGTTGAGGGTTCAATAACACCCAGATCCAACATCTTGGCACCCTCAGCCTGGATGTGGTTCTTGACGGTATCTGACATACGGTAGCACCTGCTTTTGACAGGCACACTGTCACCAGTGTCAATTTCATGCCTACACCACGGTGTAAGGCCTGGCGTCAGTGTAAACAGAGAGGCATACTGTTGGAGCAAAGCCCGGCAGGCCCTCTGTTGCTCTGTTGTCAAATCCGGAGAGAGATGTACTCCCTCTACTGAGCCATCCTGAGGATTGCTATGCAGCAAATCAGGAAGGGGCTCACTCTCATCCTCTTCTTGCCCTGAAGCTAGCAAGAGACATGAGACTTCTGCTCGCCAGTGGAAAGGCTTGAGCCGGTTGACATGGAATACCTGAGGGGCTACCCCAGAGGCTCCCATGTCAACCAGATAATTGACTTCGCCCATCTTGGAGATGATCCTGAAGGGTCCAGTCCACTTGTCTGCCAAAGCTCTAGGCTTGGTAGGCTCCATCACAAGGATTTCCTGTCCCGGAGTCCAATCCACTTGCAAGGCTTTAAGGTCATGCCAGTACTTATTCAATTCCTGGCTGGCCTTGAGATTTGCGGTTGCCTGACCCATCATCTGTGTCATCCTCCATCTGAGGCCTAACACATAGTCCCCCACTGGCTTGGCGGGACCTGGAGGGGTCGCTTCCAAGCCTTCTCTGATCAAGGCGAGGGGCCCCCTCACGGGATGTCCAAAGAGTAACTCAAAGGGGCTGAAACCAACACCCTCTTGAGGTACCTCTCTGTAAGCAAACAGCAGGCATGGCAGGAGGAGATCCCATTTCCTCCTTAGGGGTTCTTCCAAAGCCCCTAGCATGCCCTTGAGAGTTTTATTAAATCTCTCAACCAGACCATTGGTCCGGGGGTGGTAACAGGTGGAGAACTTGTAGGTTACCCCACACTCTTTCCACATGGTTTTCATGTAACTAGACATGAAGTTGGATCCTCTGTCAGAGACAACCTCCTTGGGGAATCCAACACGGGTGAAAATGCCCAGGAGAGCCCTGGCAACCACCTTGGCAGTAACAGTCCGAAGGGGTATTGCCTCAGGGTACCTGGTGGCATGATCTACCAAGACCAGGATGAACCGATGTCCACCTGAAGTGGGAGGGTCAAGGGGACCGACGATGTCGATGCCCACCCTCTCAAATGGTGTGCCAACCACTGGCAAAGGCTGCGTGGGGCAATGACACTGCCTCCAGTCTTGCCAGACAACTGACAAGTTGGGCAGGTCCTGCAGTGGGACTCCACCTCTACTCCCATCCGTGGCCAGTAGAAATGGACAGAGAGCCTCTGCTTAGTCTTCTTGGTCCCAAGATGACCAGCCAAGGGCACCTCATGCGCCAACTGCAGTAGGAAGGGCCTGTAAACCTGGGGTACCACCAACCTATTGAGGGCACCAGGTTCAGGCTTAGTGGGCTCACTAACAAGGAGCTCACCCTCCCAATAAATCCAGAATGTCCTAGGCACTTCTCCTTGTGCCTGGGACAGGGCCTGTTTCCTCAGTCCCTCGAGAGAGTGGCACTCTCTCTGTCCCTTACAGAAGTCTGCCCGGGAGGGTCCCCCTTCAGCTAACAAGCATTGAAGGTCGGGATGATCCTCCGGGTTGAGAACCTCTCCCACAGGAGAGTCTTCTGTCTCTTCTCTCACAGGAGTTGAGTTTGGGTTTTCCACTGGACCCAGCCCGTCCGGAGCATGGATCCCAATGGGTGCTGTCGGAACAGCAGGAAGAGAAGGTGTTCCCTCCACAGAGGTGGCCTTCTTGGTCTTCCTTCTTCTTGCCTTAGGCCTCGCCTTTGGCTCGGGTACCTGACTCACAGCCAGACCCGGTGTCACCTGTGACCTAGTGACTGCAGCAGCAGTCATGGGAAGACCATCCGAGATCAACCCCAACTCTACTAGATCATTTCCTAACAGAATGTTAGCAGGGACATTGTCCTGAACCAGGACAGGAAGCTTTGCTGTCTTGTCTCCAATCATGAGTGTGACTAAGGCTTCAGGCGATAATTTGGGAGGCCCACCAGCTAACCTGGTGGTTCTCAGAGGAGCACCTACATAGTCCTCTGGCTTGAGCAGGGTCCTGTACACCACTGTCATGCTTGCCCCAGTGTCTCTCAAACCAGTAGAAGGCTGGCCATTCAAGATGACACTTCTCAAAAACCTACGGGTGTTCTGTGGGATAGTCGCCAGTACTTCTGCATACTGGTCCCAGGCCCCAAGGGACACTAAGGAAATCTCTACCGGAGCACCAAATGTGATCCCGGTAGAGGAGGGGAGGACAGTGGCCTCCACCTCAGACACAGGGTAAGGGTAGGTCAGGCTGACAGCCTGTACTCCAAGTGCCTTACCGTTACACTTGGAGTCACCCCTTCTGTGACCTAGAGCCCCACAGTCCCAACAAGTGCCAGGAGTGCGGGGTACGGTACTGGAACCACTGGGAGCCTGCTTTGCAGCAGGTGGACCACTACTCTTATTCCCACCCACAGATGACTTATCCCCACTAGATTTTTGGGTCTTGGGAGAGGAAGGTTTAGGTTTAGACTGCTTGTGGGACTCCTCAGCTTTCTGAGAGGCCCCCTTTTCTTTGTCCTTGTCCTTCCCACTGGAGTCCTTAGGGGACACCCGGTGGGAGACCCACTTGTCAGCCAACCTAGCCAGCTTAAAGGGGTCCAAAATGTTCTGGTCAGCCACATACTGACGCAGCTCTGGTGAACAGGCTTCAGAAAAATGCTCAAAAAACAAGAGGTGGGACAATTCAACAAAAGTCTTAACCTTGTATCCATCAATCCACCCCATCATGTTCATGTGCGCAGTACTCACCCAGTCAACCCAAGACACATTCTCTCTTTTCTTAAAATCCCTGAACTTTTTAAGGTATTGGGTAGGTGTCTTGCCAAACTTGGCAATCAAAGCAGACTTCATACACTCATACTGACCCCTTTCTTCCACACTCAGCTTCAGAATACAGTCATATCCAGTTTGAGGCACTCTGCTTAACAAACACTTAGCCCAATCTCTTTTATCAACATCATGAATCGCACAAGCCATTTCAAACGCTTCAATCCATTAGAGGATATCTGAACCCTCCACAAATACACCAACCAAATCTTTCATAAACTTGGTGGCTGGGGACCTGACACTCTCACTGGTTTTAGCTGAAGTCTCCACTCTAGCTTTCTCTAGCTGGATTTTCTGACATTCAGTGTCCTGGCTCTTGAGTTCAAGGTCCTTCTTTCTGAGTTCAAGATCCCTATTATTGAGCTCCACTTGTTGAGCCAACTCCTCTTTCTTAAGTTCAGCATCTATTTCCAACTTGCGGTATTCAAAGGCCAATTTCATCCTTAATAACTCAAGCTCCAAGGAATTGCTGGGGTTTGGAACAGAGGCAGCAGGAATGGCGGCATTCCCAGAAACAGATTCAGCAGAAACCCCAGGGGCAGAGTCCTCATTGGTTGCATTCCCCCCCTCATCAAGAGTTTCACCATCAGTCTGGTAGTCCACCAGGGCAGCTATCAGCTCAGCCCTAGACTTATCCACAAAGTCTAACTCCCTGGCTTCACAAGCACTCTGGAGAGCCTCCAAGCTCATCCGAGTCAATTTGCCATTTGCAATAGACTCCATTGTTTGTAATGCAGTTATCTTGTACACAACTAAACCTTAATTTAATAAAGTGCAGATATCTTTTGTAAGTGGCACGGTTATACACTGATTCTTAAAACCATAAGCATCCCACTGCTGCCACCAGTTGTAAAGGACCTGTAGGGGGTGGTCTGTACTTCTGCTCTCTATATGGTAGAGGGGAGGCACAGAGGAACCCAGCCTAGATTCTCTATTCGGTAGCTATGGTCGAGCAATCAAGGCCTAGCTTCTCAGGAGGTGATGCAGGCTGGTTCTTAAGTACAGTGTAGTCCCCAAGCCCCCACAAAGGAATGTCCACACACTGTATTGGTTAGAACACAGTCTTTATATAATCAATATGGTGTCCAGTCATTTGGTCGACTGAAAACTGGTCGAATGACATTTGGTCGACGCAATTTGGTCGAAAACCAAATGGTCGAATTTTTTTTTTTATTTATATATTTATTTTTCGGGTTTTCGTTTTTTAAAAAAAGGGGTTTTCAGAGAAAAAAAGGGGGTTGGGGGGGACCCCCCAAAAAAATAAAAAAAAGGGGTGAAAATAAAAAAAAAAAAAAATTCAACCATTTGGTTTTCGACCAAATTGGTTCGACCATTTGTCTGGTTGACCAATTTTTTTCGACCAAATGTCTGGTAACCATCAATATTCAAGGTTATGTACACTTATCATAATAACTCACTTTGTACTTAGGAAAATCAACAATGGCAAATATATACAATTCTAAAGTGGTACCACCCTTTGTATTAGATCTTATTAAAGTGCATCAACAATACTGTAACAATGTCACACAGATCAATACAGTGAAACCAGCAATAGAGAGAGGAGAGAAAATAAGATGGTTGAGCAATGGGCAGAATACTGGCCCCTACCACTAGACACAGTTCTGTGTGGAGATCCCCCCACCTGGGCAACCTGCAAAATAAAGATATAGCACAAGCCCAGTCCATATATTGTTCTGCACGTCTTATTCCCTCCTATAATGTTTTTACCCCCCCAATGTACCTGGTGCAGTCGAGTTCTTCGACGAGGCGTCGACAGATCCTTCTTGAGCGACCCCCTTTCAAGCGGGAGTCACGGATCGTCGAGAGGCGTCGAGAAACGTCGAGGAACTCAGCGTTCGGCGGCGGGGAATCGACGGCCCTTCTTGAATGCCTTCCCTTTCAAGCGGGAGACAAGGGGCGTCGAACGTCCGTCGAGGAACTCGGCGTTGGGCGTCGGGGAATCGACGGCCCTTCTTGAATGCCTTCCCTTTCAAGCGGGAGACACGGGGCGTCGAACGTCCGACAACAAACAGGGTAGAACGGTGTCGATGCTCGTCGACGACGGAGCGTTGGCGTCCTGCAAGGCAGAGGCATGCGGGGCACCTCGACGACAATTGTTCTGGACCGCAAAGATTCGTGAAGACGGGGGCCCAGCAAGGGAGTCGAGTCGTTCGAGTCTTTGTAGTCTTCGGGTGGCGGCAAACCCACCGGCAGGTTTCTCCTCGGCGCGTTGGTCGTCCTAGACTTTCTCCGGCAGGATAAAGTGGTCGACGGTGCGGATGAGGGAGTCCTTCGATTCAGATGTTCTTAGGCAAGGAGCGGACGGCTCCGTTCGTCGGCGGCACGGCGTCAAGTGGTTCCCACGGCTGGGCAACACAACTTCGACGGGCCTCCAGCGGTTACACAGACCTGCAAACCCTGGTCGACGGTAATGGACTTCGATGGCGGCGATGTCCGGGTGCTTCACTTCGATCTCCTCGGCGGTCCCGTCTCGGGACGGCAGCCTTTCGAGGGTCTGACTTCCAGGGCGCTTCGGCGAAGATGGAGCGGTGCTCGATGGTCCCTCGGAGCACGGGAAAAGGGCGCCTTACCAGGTCCTCTCTCGGGTCAGTCTTCGACGATTTCGGCAGCCTTCGGATCGGTCGAAGCAAATGCAGCAGCAAGTCTTCTTCTTCCAGCTGGACGTCGAGGATCAGCAGTTCCAGTTACTCTTAGAGTAGAGACTCAGCTCCAGAACGCTTCTGAACAATTACCAGTGGTGAGAGGTCCCCAGATATACTATTCTGTCTCTCATCCACACTGCTGGCACACACTCAGCAGCCAATCATACAGAAGGGCATTCATGCAGTCAGTCAGCCAATCAGGCACACAGTGCATTCAGGCCACACTCCTCCCTTTCAGACACTCACAACAAGGAATGTGGATTGGGACAAGTACCCAGCCATTCAACACTACACACTGCATTCAGGCCAGTTTCGGGCAGGGCTGTCTCAGTCTTTGTCTCTCATGCCAGAAACCAGACAACCACAACAAGGAGTGTATATTGGTCACACACTCCATTCACCCAGGTCCCACCCACAGGAGGTACCCACAACATACAGTCACTGGGAAGGCTCCAGTCAGTCTAGCTGGGCCTTCACAACAACACCATATATGGAACTTCCACCCAACAGCCAGTCAGGGGGAAGGGACAGAGTCAGGGCTTCCCAGGACTTTGGGAACACAAGGTAACAGGCAATAGAAAGCAAGAGGCCACAGGGGCCATCTTGTTTCCTATCAGGAATCAACTGATCCCAATGGCAGGGCCTGGGTATCCCAAAATGGAGGACACCCAGAGCACCTGTCAAATTCAGCATGGAGCTGCCACCAGCCCATACCCTGCTCTGTGGGCCACCCACAGGTGCCCAAAAACATACACTAGGGGCACAGGGTTGTACCCCTACCCATGGGTGCCATAAGGGTATCCCATGGGTCTGTTCACCAAACCAAAAGAGAGAGCTGCACTGCCAGGAGTCCCACATGGACTCCTGGGCAGAAAACACGACAGAACACACGATAAAAAGCAGTAAAGGACAAGGATTCAGAGGCCCTGTCCTTCTGATGCATTTCCAGCATCACACCGGGAGACCAATTTGTTCGGGTATCTCCTCTGGCAGAGTCTGATGCTCAGGAGTGTAGCATTGTGATAAAAATCATCCAACGAGGTACAGTTCCTACGAATCCTCAGAAGCTGTCCATACAGCAGGTTCTCCTTAATGTGTTGTGGATGGTCACTGGCAAAATGTAGTATAGTGTTCCGATCTGTAGGTTTGCGGAAAGTACTACACATGAGCTTCCCTTCATCATAACCAATTACGAGATCTAGAAAATGAATTGTGGAGTTACTATGTTCCATTGTGAATTGAATATCGTTGCTACATGTATTAAGCCAGACAAAGAAGGCCTTTAGTGATTCCTCCGAACCTTCCCATAGACAGATGATATAGTCTATATAACGACGCTACGGTGACATCACTGATGACATCACTGATGACATCACTAATTACATGTTTATTACATATCACATCACTGATGCCATCACTGGTGACAACACTAATTACATTGTATATAACTGATTACATCAGTAATGGAATTAGACATAACATCATTTATAAGTTAGATCATGAAAACTTTGATTACCTTAATAAAAATGTAGGCCGTGGTCTTGGCTATGACAAAGGCTTGGGTCAATGGCCAGCAGCAAAGGCCATAGCTAGTGGTGGGTTAGTGTTAAAAAATACCAATGTGCATGGTTAAATGCCAATCCTAGTAGCTCATAACTGTTTTCAAATATACAGTGGGCAACATTGAAATATGTAGTCAGTTGCCATGGCTAAAGGCCATAGCTAGTTAGGTTATGTTATGTTATTTGGCTTTTATATAGTGCTCTATATCTCATTGGTATGACCTCAAAGCGCTTGTGGGTTGAACGTCCTCGGGGACCGTAGACCAGGTCAGTCGAGAGAATAAGGTATCATAGGGTGCTTGGGTGCACCGATTATGTGCGCAGCTGATGCGATTGCCTGATGGTAGCTGCATCCTAGCATTAGGTGCGGTATTGAGATCAGTTGAATGTGTGCAGTCTGGTGGGTGGTCACCGAGACGGTGTTCTGGCTGTGTTAGACCAGTGTAGGATGCTTATGTGTGCAGCTAAGCCGATTTTACGTGGGGTATAGCTGCGTTCTAGCAGAATGCTGAGGTGTTCATGGAGTATTGTTCGTATGTGAGCAGCTAGGCCGAATTGATTGAGGGGTATAGCTGCGCTCTATTGTGTGTTGGTGTAGAGTAGAGAGTGAGCATAGCTATAGGAGAGGTGAGTGTCTGGAGAGGAGGTTTTATTCGTACAAGTCCTCTATTCCAGATTTCAATTACGTGTTTGCGATTGCTGCTTTCAGAGTGACCTTATTGGTGACTTAATGGTCGCTTTCTGTGGCGTCAGTGCTCGGCATCTCTTTGAAAATTTGTCAGCAGGTTGCAAGGTTTCCGCAGCATTAGCTGGTCTTAATCAGCATTATGGAAAGAGCCAGGTATTTAGAGCTTTGCGGAATGCCATGTAGTCTTGTGTGTGTAGAATATGTAGGGGGAATGAGTTCCACAGAGTTGGGGCCAAGGTTGAGAAGGCAGATCCTCCGATCCTGGCAGAATTGGAGGTTGTAATCACTGGAAAGAGGGCAGTGCCTGATCTTAGGGTGTGTAATGCGAGGTATGGTTTTATCTTCTCTTGTAGGTACGTTGGGCCGGTCTTGTGCACTGCTCGGTGGGTAATGCATAGGGTTTTGAAGGTGGCCCTTAGTCTGACAGGGAGCCAGTGGAGGGTTGTTAAAAAAGATTTCATATTGTAGGTAATTTTCCTTCCATGTGGCAACCCCCAAACCTTTTGCTGTTGTTTTACACCCTGATCTAGACTTTGCCAGAAAAGCACAGCCTTCTGCCGCACTCCTCTGGGCTTTTGCTCCATTCTTACTGGGAAACTGACATGCCCTTAAGACAGTCAGTACCGGGAAACGTTGTTTTCCGTAGTTCTTTTTTTCTCATGTTGCAGCTTTCGCGCAACATTACCGCGCTCTTGGGTCTCTAGTCATTCTACACGCCCTAGTAACTCTCGATGGATTTATAACGAACTGTGCTAGTATGTCACGGACGGGACTGGTGGCAACGATCGTTTCTTTGTGCTTTGAACTCCCTTTTGCCTGTTAACCGCGCTTCTCGCGTTTGGCCAAAATGGGTGGCCTGGCTTCCAAAATGGCCATGCCATGAGGTTCTTTGTCCTGTCCGCTGACCGTCTTGCCCCTTCACCTTCCCCAGATCGAGCCGACCCGGGGCCATCCTTATTTGGGCATGTACTTTCCCGCGAAACACAGATGCTTTTGCGGGCTTCTGCATGCCTTGTGTGGGCCTCCAGGATGTGGGCTGGGATGTCTGGTCCCAGTACACATCCTGGGTGCCAGAGAGTCTAGTGTGTCTTGAATGCCTGGGACCACCGTGGTCCGTGATAGGTCCACGTATGGTGTGAGAGTTTTGTGAGCAGATCTCCCATTGGGTCCTCTCCGTTTTGGCGCGAAGGGAACTCTGGATAAGTGGAGGCTGGAAACACCAGTACCATGTCGATCTCCTGAGTTCTCACGAACGACGGATACAGGAGTCAAGTATAAGAGGCTGAACCGAGGCATCGCTGGTGACCCGCTGAAGGACTGCTCCTCTGCACTGCTGTCGCCCTGTGAGACCATTCTGCCTCTGATCGAACGAGAAGGCCTGTACTGGTACTTCGACCCTTTGAAATAGTGGGAACAACTATTCTCGGCATCTTCATCATCTCCTGCACGTAAGCCTTCGGAAGCGTCCCTGGGCCATCCAGTGGACTGACCAGCCTACCCAGGAGCCTTGCTCTGTCACCGCCGTCAGGTTGCTGCTGTATTCCGAGTCCTTAGCACTCTCACACGATTTGTACACTTGGCATTCCCAGGTCTGAAGTGAGAAGTGTGCATTGGGCTGAAATACACACGGCCGCTGCGTTGCCCTGCTGTGGTAACAATCTGTGCGGGTTCACTGCGTTTGGGACATCCTCAACTCTAACTTCTGCTACCGCGGAATCTACACGACGCCGGGACGTCCCCTGCTCGTATCTGAACCTGCCAGCACTGAAACTGACGCGGAGAAGCCTGGGTCTGCCTGCATCGGGGACCGGTGAGTAGCAACGCTAGGAACCGGTCGCCCTCCTGCAGTAGCCTGTAGCTTTTCCTCGCTGTGTTAAACAGCACGCCTTTTTCGCACTCGCGCTCTGATTCTGCCCGCAAGTGGAGACCGCGCTTGAGTAGCGGAGATCTGTTCGCCCTCCTTTGTTCACCGCTCTGAACCGCCTGATTCCCTTGAAGAGACTCCCCTTGGCCCGTTGGCACCAGCGTGTGCAGGTACTTTTGAGCACAAGGCTCCACTCTTTGTAGGGCTCGGACTTCCTTCTAGTTAGGTGGCCTCTGAAGGCGAACTGGGTCTAACGATTACTTGCACTGCCTGTTTTCCTCCCCATCTAGGTGGTCTGCATATTTCATGCTTCTAACTCTTTAGACCATGGGTGCACAACATACGGCCCGCGGGCCAGTTGCGGCCCGCCATGCCCTTTTGACCGGCCCGCGAGGCACAAAGACTTTCCTAATGGAGGGCGGCCCGCGGCCGCCCTCCATTAGGAAAGTCTTTGTTGTCTTCCGGGCCGGTGAAAACACTGGCGCTCATTGGCTCAGCAAACACACGCATCACGTCGCTCCTACGAGCCACATAATGCGTGTGTGCTGCACCAATGGAGGGCCAGCACTACGGCTGGCGTGGTCCATAAGGCTTGATGCCGGAAGGCATTTCAGCCTTGGACCACGCCAGCCGTAGTGCGATTCCAGCGTTCCAGCTTACCTGCCTTCCAGCACGTCTCCGGTAAGTGCTCTGTTTGTGTTTGTGTGTCGGGTTTGTTTTGCCTAATGTATGTGTGTGTATGTTGGGGGGGGGTGTCGGATGTGTATGAATGTTTGTGTTTGAATGTATTTTGTGTGTATGTTGAGATGCGGGGTTGGGGGGGTGTGTCGGATGTGTATGAATGTTTGTGTTTGAATGTATTTTGTGTGTATGTTGAGATGCGGGGGTGGGGGGTGTGTCGGATGTGTATGAATGTTTGTGTTTGTATTTTGTGTGTATGTTGAGATGCGGGGGTGGGGGGGTGTGTCAGATGTGTATGAATGTTTGTGTTTGAATGTATTTTGTGTGTATGTTGAGATGCGGGTGTGGGGGGGTGTGTCGGATGTGTATGAATGTTTGTGTTTGAATGTATTTTGTGTGTATGTTGAGATGCGGGGGTGGGGGTGTGTGTCGGATGTGTATGAATGTTTGTGTTTGAATGTATTTTGTGTGTATGTTGAGATGCGGGGGTGGGGGGGTGTGTCGGATGTGTATGAATGTTTGTGTTTGTATTTTGTGTGTATGTTGAGATGCGGGGGTGGGGGTGTGTGTCGGATGTGTATGAATGTTTGTGTTTGAATGTATTTTGTGTGTATGTTGAGATGCGGGGGTGGGGGGGTGTGTCGGATGTGTATGAATGTTTGTGTTTGAATGTATTTTGTGTGTATGTTGAGATGCGGGGGTGGGGGGTGTGTCGGATGTGTATGAATGTTTGTATTTGAATGTATTTTGTGTGTATGTTGAGATGCGGGGGTGGGGGGGTGTGTCTGATGTGTATGAATGTTTGTGTTTGAATGTATTTTGTGTGTATGTTGAGATGCGGGGGTGCGGGGTGTCGGATGTGTGTCGGATGTGTATGAATGTTTTGATTTGAATGTTTTTTGTGTGCTGAGTTGGGGGGTGGGGGTTCGGGTCTGTATGGGTGCTTGTTTGAGAGTTTGCTGTTTTGGGGGGTGGGGGGTTCGGGTCTGTATGGGTGCATGCTTGAGTGTGTGCTGAGTTGGGGGTGGGGGTTTGGAGTTGGGGGGTGGGGGGTTTGGGTCTGTATGGGTGCATGTTTGTGTGTGTGCTGATTTGGGGGGTGGGGGGTTCGGGTCTGTATGGGTGCATGTTTGTGTGTGTGCTGAGTTGGGGGTGGGGGGTTCGGGTCTGTATGGGTGCATGTTTGTGTGTGTGCCGAGTTGGAGGGTGGGGGATTCGGGTCTGTATGGGTGCATGTTTGTGTGCTCGGGTGGGGGGTTCGGGTCTGTATGGGTGCATGTTTGTTTGTGTGCTGAGTTGGGGGGTGGGGGTTCGGGTCTGTATTGGTGCATGTTTGTGTGTATGTTGAGATGCGGGGGTGGGGGGTGTCGGATGTGTGTCGGATGTGTATGAATGTTTTGATTTGAATGTTTTTTGTGTGCTCAGTTGGGGGTGGGGGTTCGGGTCTGTATGGGTGCTTGTTTGAGAGTTTGCTGTTTTGGGGGGGTGGGGGTTTCGGGTCTGTATGGGTGCATGCTTGAGTGTGTGTGTGCTGAGTTGGGGTGGGGGTTTGGAGTTGGGGGGTGGGGGGTTTGGGTCTGTATGGGTGCATGTTTGTGTGTGTGCTGATTTGGGGGGTGGGGGGTTCGGGTCTGTATTGGTGCATGTTTGTGTGTGTGCTGAGTTGGGGGGTGGGGGTTTGGGTCTGTATTGGGGCATAGTGTTTGGTTGGGGGTGAGGGGGCCATGGGGCATAGTGTTTGGTTGGGGGTGAGGGACATGGGGCATAGTGTTTGGTTGGGGGTGAGGGGGCCATGGGGCATAGTGTTTGGTTGGGGGTGAGGGCCATGGGGCATAGTGTTTGGTTGGGGGTGAGAGGGACATGGGGCATAGTGTTTGGTTGGGGGTGAGGGGGCCATGGGGCATAGTGTTTGGTTGGGGGTGAGGGGGACATGGGGCATAGTGTTTGGTTGGGGGTGAGGGGGCCATGGGGCATAGTGTTTGGTTGGGGGTGAGGAGGCCATGGGGCATAGTGTTTGGTTGGGGGTGAGGAGGCCATGGGGCATAGTGTTTGGTTGGGGTGAGGGGGACATGGGGCATAGTGTTTGGTTGGGGGTGAGGAGGCCATGGGGCATAGTGTTTGGTTAGGGGTGAGGGCCATGGGGCATAGTGTTTGGTTGGGGGTGAGAGGGACATGGGGCATAGTGTTTGGTTGGGGGTGAGGGGGACATGGGGCATAGTGTTTGGTTGGGGGTGAGGGGGCCATGGGGCATAGTGTTTGGTTGGGGGTGAGGAGGCCATGGGGCATAGTGTTTGGTTGGGGGTGAGGAGGCCATGGGGCATAGTGTTTGGTTGGGGGTGAGGGGGCCATGGGGCATAGTGTTTGGTTGGGGGGTGAGGGCCATGGGGCATAGTGTTTGGTTGGGGATGAGGGGGCCATGGGGCATAGTGTTTGGTTGGGGGTGAGGGGGCCATGGGGCATAGTATTTGGTTGGGGGTGAGGGGGCCATGGGGCATAGTGTTTGGTTGGGGGTGAGGGCCATGGGGCATAGTGTTTGGTTGGGGGTGAGAGGGACATGGGGCATAGTGTTTGGTTGGGGGTGAGGGGGACATGGGGCATAGTGTTTGGTTGGGGGTGAGGGGGCCATGGGGCATAGTGTTTGGTTGGGGGTGAGGAGGCCATGGGGCATAGTGTTTGGTTGGGGGTGAGGAGGCCATGGGGCATAGTGTTTGGTTGGGGGTGAGGGGGCCATGGGGCATAGTGTTTGGTTGGGGGTGAGGGCCATGGGCATAGTGTTTGGTTGGGGGTGAGGGGGCCATGGGGCATAGTGTTTGGTTGGGGGTGAGGGAGCCATGGGGCATAGTGTTTGGTTGGGGGTGAGGGACATGGGGCATAGTGTTTGGTTGGGGGTGAGGGGGCCATGGGGCATAGTGTTTGGTTGGGGGTGAGGGGGACATGGGGCATAGTGTTTGGTTGGGGGTGAGGGGGCCATGGGGCATAGTGTTTGGTTGGGGGTGAGGAGGCCATGGGGCATAGTGTTTGGTTGAGGGTGAGGAGGCCATGGGGCATAGTGTTTGGTTGGGGGTGAGGGGGCCATGGGGCATACTGTTTGGTTGGGGGTGAGGGCCATGGGGCATAGTGTTTGGTTGGGGGTGAGGGGGCCATGGGGCATAGTGTTTGGTTGGGGGTGAGGGGGCCATGGGGCATAGTATTTGGTTGGGGGTGAGGGGGCCATGGGGCATAGTGTTTGGTTGGGGGTGAGGGGGCCATGGGGCATAGTGTTTGGTTGGGGTGAGGGGGCCATGGGGCATAGTGTTTGGTTGGGGTGAGGGGGCCATGGGGCATAGTGTATCTAGGGTCAATAAAATATATATAAATTAATGAAACAGACGAGATACAATAACTAAATAGAAATAAATTATAACAATGGAAAATGTGTAGTACAAAATGTAAGTTTGAAATGCAAATAAAAATCGTTACCCCTCAAAAACATTCTTTTTCCATGTGTTTAGTACAAATTGGGGGTTTAAAAAGCCTCCTGCCACGCCCCGCCTACCGCCCCGCCCACATTTACTTTTCGGCCCACTATAGCCCTCATGTAAGGTACTTTCGGCCCTCTGTCAAAATCAGTTGTGCACCCCTGCTTTAAACCCTTCGGTAATTGTATATGTATTGTATTTGATTGTGATGTGTTGGTTTACTTGAGTTTTACCGTGATTCTTTACTATGGTCAATGTTACAGAGGCCTTGTAATAAATGTGTATATATTTTTAATATAACACCTGCTTGGAGTGATTTGTAAGTGTCCTTGCTTTGTGTGCTCATTGCGGGCTTTCAGTCACCCTCACCCCTCTTGAGACCTAGTCTTGACCGCTGCCATCGCTACCCTGATTGGTCTGACTTGTCCAGAAGTTACCCTGTTCCAAGAAACTAGGCTGGCCTTCTGAACCTCTGCCCCTCCAGGACAGAGTTCAGAAATCCATCTTAACAAGGGTGTGGAGAGCAGGGGAAATGTGGCCTCTGTGTCCCAGGGAGAGGAGGAGTTTGGCAGCAGCATTTTGGGCTCTTTGGAGTTTGTTACCTTGGTATGCCGGTGCTCCCACGTATAAGAAGTTCGGCATAGTCCAGTCTCAACATAACAATGGACACAACAGCAGCGAGTCTGTTGGGATAGGTGAGGTAAGGAAAAATGCGCCTAAGGAGTTTGAGGTGGTAGTGACAGGATTTTGATACATTATTGATCTGACGGTAGAGTGTTAGGCCTGAGTCCATAGTGCAGCCAAGGTTTTTGACTATATTGGAAGGGGGGGCAAGGGAGCGGTTGTGGCAGAAGGGCAGTATTGCCATACACCATCATTTCAGTTTTATCAGGGTTCAAAAGAAGGTTGTTACTTGTCATCCATCGGTCAATATCACTGAGACAAGCTTCAAGGTCGGGACGTGGGTTGGTGATTGTCTTGGGAATTCTTAGGATAATTTGGGTATCGTCAGCGTAGTTGTAACAGGAGAGGTTGCGTACGCGGATGATTCCTGGTAGAGTGGTCAGATACCGGCTGAAAAGGAGAGCAGAGCGGCACGCACTTTGGGAAACTCCAGTGTTCACAGCGTGAGCAGTTGAGACAAAAGGGGAAAGGAAGGTGATTTGTTTCCTTTTGCTGAAGAAGGAGGCAATCCATTTGAGTGCCGAGCCACAGATTCCTAGGGAGTGGAGGTGGTCAAGGAGGATTGAATGGTTACGGTGTCAAATGCTGCAGACAGATCGAGGAGAATCAGCGCTGCACAACCCTCAGAGTCTGCCGCTACATTGAGATCATCCCAGATCGAGATCAGAGTGGTTTCTGTTCCATGTCAGGGTCTGAAGCCTGATTGTGCGGGGTCAAGGAGTTTGTTGGATTCTACGAAGCAGTTGAGCTAGGAGTATGATGTCCGGTGAATGAGTTTCGCAAGAAATCTGGTGTTGGAGATTGGCCTGTAATTCTTAGGGTTAAGGGGGTCGAGAGATGCCTTTTTTAGAAGCGGTTTGACATGCGCTATTTTATAGGCTTCTGGAAAGGTGCTAGAGGTGAGGGAGTCCTCTAGTATGGATCTTGAATGTTCTCCTGCGCAGGTAGAGGAGAATATTTCTTTCAGAAGAGAGGCGGGGCAGTGGTCAAGGGGGGACCGGGAGGGTCTACTACCTGATAGTTGGTCAAGGAACTCGTCTCTGGAGATGGGTTCGCAAGAGTCGAAGGTTGGTATAATGGGCATCGGGGCAATGGGATCAGGAGGGGTAAATGTAGGGCAGGGTGTGAGGGAGGAGAATTTGGTGTTACGGGTTGCCAACCCGCCAAGTGCTGTGTTGTAGAAATGTAGCGAGAGGGAGTCGCAGAGTGTTTGTGTGGGAGTGGTTTGAGCAGAGGTGCAAGTAGGTTTCACAAATTCAGATATGATCTTGTGGAGTTCTTTGCTGCTGCTGCCAAAGTTCAGAATACGTTTATTGTAATAAGCTTTTTTGGCCTTTCGGATCTCAGGTTTTGTAGTTATGGTGGTGGAGGGCGAACATGGATCTGCTGAGTTCTGTTTTAGATGCTCACCATTTGTGTTGAAGAGAGTTATTTTGATTTTTGAATGTCCTCAAGTGGGGCGTGAACTATTTGGGGGACGGTCCTTTGCGTGAAGTTGTGAGGCATGAGGAGGTGAGAGGAATTAGTGATTGTTTAAGCCAGGAGTCAAAGGATTCAGTGGTTAAGGGTCTACCACAGGACAGCATTGATGGGGGACGGAGTAACAGGGCTTCAGCTAGGTCAGTGGGTACCATGACTTTGTTCCAGCATTTGTGATCAGAGGTGGGGACAGTGGGGGCAGTGGGAGTTGTAGGATGAGGGGCTGTGGACAGAGAAAGGGATGGCAGAGTGGTCTGTCCAGAGAAGTGGTTTGCGATTGGATAGTGAGACAAGGTCAAAGGAGCTGAAGATCACATCAAGAGTGTACCCACCTGTGTGGGTTGGACAGTGGTATGTTGGGAGCGGTTGAGTGCATCAAGACTGTCGACCAGAGGTTGGGTCATGGGGTTGTTGGGCATATCGAACCAGATATTGAAATCTCCCAAGAGTGTAAGAGATGGGTGACTTACCTGAATGGTAGCTATTGAGTCACAGAGATTGTTGACAAAGTGTCTGTCGTATCCAGGGGTCTGTAGATGAGTAGGAAGCTGTGGGTGAGTATCGATGGAAGCGAGAGTTTTACTAGAACGGATTTACAGGCAGCGTTGCACGTCTGGATTTCAATGAGCGAGGTGGATAAATGGGGTTTGTAAAGGATTGCCACTCTGCCACCTCTGGAAGGTCTATTGTGGGCAATAAGCAAGTAGTCAGGGGGGAATGCCTCATGTTGGACTGGCACAAAATTGTTGGAGAACCAGGTTTCAGTGATAAAAATGAGGTTGGGATTGTCAGAGGATGGGAGGTCAAAATGCTGTGTCTTTTTCTTGCTATGCAGCGGGCATTGAAAAGGATGCATGTGACTTCATGAGGGGAGGTGTTTTTCGTGAGACTCATCACTGGGAGTGCTCAGTGGACATGGGTGTCCGGGGAGATGGGGGTTGTGGTAGGATCAGTCTGGGTGATTGAGACTGGATGAGGAGAGTAGTGGATGGACTCGTTGCATGTGCACTTTTAGGGTTGGGTGAGAGGGTTAGGTTGAGAGGGGTGGGAAGAGTAGGTGGTCGGTGGTAGGTATTTGAGACATGTGGTGGGGAGGGTCAGGGGGATTGGGAGGGTGGTGAGTGGAACACTTGAGGCGTGGCGAGTTAGGCGAGTTGTTTGTTGCGTTGGGGGTATAGGTGTACTGGATGAGAAGTCAAGAGCAAGGGGGTGGAGATAGGGAGAGGGGGGAGGGGAGGGTGTGAAGGTAGGGGTGAGAAAGGATCAGAGGTTGGACCGATGGAGAAGTGGTGATGTGTGGAGCGCCGAGGGAGAGAGACGGTCACTCTTTCAGCGTTTTGTGGGTTTTGGTGCCAGAGGAGTGTAAGAGAAGGTAGGAGGGTCAGAGGAGGATTAAGAAACTGTGCTAGAAAGGGTGAGATGAGCTACTTTCAGAGAAGGGAAGGGCTATGAAGGTGGGTCTGTGAGTGGGGGTTGAGTAGGGCTTGAGGGAGGGAGAGGGCGGCATGGGAGGTTTGGTGAGAGGGTGAGGAGTTCTTCAGTGGGCACAAGGATGGCGTGGTAGTGGCGGGGACTTGTGATATTTGGAGCGCCAAAGAGCCCCCTTGGCTTGTGAGTTTGAGATTGCGTGGGGTGTATGGATGGGGAGTGTGTGGTTGTTCTCAATAGATGTTAGAGGGAAGATGGATGATGATGTGTTCAGTGGGTTGAGGTGTGAGGGATGAGCATTTGAGGAGACGGGTGTTTGGCATGCCAGACTGCTCCTCTGATCTTAGAGTTGGAGGTGGAATGATAGTAGGGGATTGGGCAGAGACGGTCCGGGTGTATCATTGTTCGGGGGCAGGGGTCATGGGTTGCAACCAGATGTGGGATATAGGGGGGGGTTCATGAAGTTGGGTGCTAGAGCGGAGAATATGCACCAGGAGGGGTGAGTTATGGGGGGTGGGTATGGTGCTGAAAGACTGGGAATGAGGAGGGGTCAGTGAGGGGATCTCTGTCCCGGAGGGGAGGTCAAGGGCAGCACCTAGAATTGTATGTACCTTTAACAGTAAATGCAATGACCCTAGATGTAATACCAGTGCCTAGATTTTGGACACCTGGATAGAGGGAGAAGGGTTTAACAAGGGGACAACAGTAAATGTAGTAACAGAAATTGCAATAACCCAAGATGTAGTAGCAGCGCCTAGATTTGGGACACCAGAATGGAGGGAGACCAGGCCTAATACAGGGGAACAACAGTAATTGCAGTAACTATTGATGTTATAGCAGCGCCTAGATTTGGGACACCTGGATAGACGGAGAAAGGCCTAACACAGGGACAACAGTAAATGCAGTAACAGAAATTGCAGTAACCCAAAATGTAGTAGCAGAACCTAGATTTGGTACACCAGGATGGAGGGTCAACGTGCCTAACACGCAGGGACAACAGTAAATGCAGTAACTCTAGTTGTAATAGCAGTGCCTAGATTTGGGACACCTGGATAGAGAGAGAAAGGCCTAACACAGGGACAACAGTAAATGCAGTAACAGAAAATGCAGTAACCCTAGATGCAACACTAGCGCCTAGATTTGGGACACCAGGATAGAGGGAGAAGGGCCTAACACGGGGACAACAGTAAATGTAGTATCAAACAATATACAAAAACCCTAGGGGGCACTGGCTAATTAGATGCAGAATATGGCTACTAGGATGATTGTTTAAGGTGGGCTCTGGTTTGAGTCAGGACTAGTAGTAGGAGGGTTCAACAGGAGCGTTTACAAAGGGTTGCGATGGGTAATGGGTTTGTACATTTCACGGAAGAGCCCATGGCAAAAAACTCTCCTACCTGGTCGAACGCTGCTGTTTGACTGCTGCAGGCAGCACAGGCTAACACGGGCCAACACGATTTGGAGCTGCCTCTTCGGGAGCTAGAGTCCTTTACCTCGGGTCCTTCACTGCGGTGGCTGCACGGGCAGGGGCTGCTTTGGGTGTGAGCTCTAAGTTGGTTTCTGAATACCAATCACGGGAGGGGGGCAGGATGGGAGGCGGGGCGAGGGCTGGGTTTGAGGAAGTGGGTCGGGGGAAGCCCGGGCAGGGAGAACGCGAATGGGGGACGGGGGCCTAAAAAATGAATACAATCTGTCAATCAGGTACTGGGGGCACACCACTTACCTGCACTACACCACAAAAAGTGGTGAGCAGGCAAGGAAGCCGGAGTGCTAGGCCCGGCTGGCTTCACAACAACACCCAATCAGGGGAGGGGGGTTGGATGGGAGGCAGGAGGAGGGCTAGGATCAAGGAAGTGAGTTGAGGGAAGCTCGGGCAGGGAGAACACAAACGGGGCACAGGGGGCCTCAAAAGTTAACAAAATCTGGCAATCAGGTCCTGGGGGCACAGCACTTACCTGCACTGGCCTCAAAAAGTGCCCATTAATATGTTAGAATATACAGTCGGCACAGCCAAAGGCCGTGGCCACTGGCTAGTGTTGTGTTGAAGACCATGGCTAGTGGCTGGTTAGTGTTGTATAATACACAGTGGGCACAGCCGAAGGCCATAGATTATTGCATTTAATTATTTTAAAATAAACAGTGGACATGGCCATAAGATTTACAAATTGCTCAAGGTCAAAGGCCATGGCTAGTGGCTCATTTATATGTTAGAATATATAGTAGACACAGCCAAAGATTGTGGCCACTGGCCAGTACTCTGATAAAGTCCATGGCTAGTGCCTGATCATTGTATATAATATACAGTGGATACAGTTGAAATCTGTATCTACTGGTAAAGGCCAAAATCTATGGTTGGTAGCCTGTTAGTGTTTTAAAATATTCAGTGCACATGGGTGAAGGTTTTGACCACTGGCCATAACTGACGGCCATGATTAGTACCCATTCATGTGTTAAAATGTATTTGGCCATGCACACTGACCATAGCTGAATGCCATGCTTAATGTCAGTTAGTTTTGTAATGTAATTAGTGATGTCAACCGTGATGTGGTCTGTGATGTCATCATTGTGGTCATCGGCTTCTCAACAGTGGGAATGCAGTTAAGGTGAGTTTAGCTGAATTTAAGGGGTTTTGTTGTGTTAAGTTCTCACCTTAACATCCCTGCAACAAATGTTTTTTCCTTTCATTTCAAAGGTTTGTTACAATGGCCCTCATTAGAACACCGGCGCTAAACCATGGCGCTATTAGCACCATGTTTGGTGCCAGTGTTGTAACGAGTCCGCCATGGTGAAATGGGGGAATAACGCCCCATTCCAAGGATGGCGGGGCGGCATTTCCCCATTTCACCATGGCCCTTCCCCATTCCCATTTTTGCCCCATAGGGCTCAATGGGAATGGGAAAGGCGGCAATTACGGTACCGCAAATTGCGGTACCGTAATTGCCTGTGAGGTCCCTTTGCGGGTCCCTACTTTAACGGCTGGTCCAGACCAGCCGTACAGGTCGGGTCCCGCAAAGGGACCTCGTAGTAAGGCGCCAAGTGGTTAACTGTGCCGCAGCCTTTTACGGCGCTGTTAACCACTTAGCGCCTGGGTCGTAATGAGGCCCAATTTATTGCTCACCTTAATGTCCATGCAACTAAAATGTTTCCTTGAATTTCAAGGGTTTTGCTATTTCATACATAATTGACATTAATAATATAGACAATTGAGCAAATGAAAACAATGCATCATGTGTAGAAAGTAAAATAAAAAGAAATTGTGCAACCACATTCTCCCCAAATACACCTGTTTTAAAAAAAAACGTTGTTTCCATATTTACTTAGCATTTTTACATGTATACGTACTGTTGATAAATATAAAGTTATTAATATGTTACAATAACTGTACAAAGACTACACTCAGAATGTATCCTAAAATAATGTTTGCATGACTACTGCTCACATATATGTGTACATGTGTTTTTTTTTCTTTTTAAACGGGTTTGTAGCTGCGGCTACCAAGAATGCATGTGCGGCTAAATGAGGCAATGACTGGGGAGTTCTACCCTCAGCTTTCACAGTAGATAACCACGGCTGTAATGAAATACATACAAATATATACATTTATTTAACACACACTGTATTGAAAAGATCAATTAAGGATTTTTGATCCATATATACAGTATGTGTTTTTATTGACTGTTTTTATAACTTTAAAGTTGGTCTGAAAAGGACCATTTTTGGGGGTAAGGAAAATAGATATAGGAACTGGGAAGGGAAAAACGCTAGGATTCATACATGTAACAAAAGGTAAAAAAAGAACATTTTTTTCTCACATTTTATATTTTGTACATTTGTTTCTGTTTTATTATCTAAAGAATGGGGTAAAAAATTGATACTCAAAAATATACCTAGAGTTGGCTATTGGCCATATGTTCTAAAAGAGCCTTGCCTCCTCCCACCTCGATCAAGCTGTAACAGATTTTGCCTATCACGATAAAATTAGAAAGATCGGTGCAGGCAGGATGGACTGAGGTTGGTTGTTAGTTGGTGGGAAAAAGCTGTTAAACAAATTGGAAGTCTGTAGCATAGAGGACAAATACGTCTGTGCTGATCTTCTACCATGTACTTTCAACGTATGTCTCACATGTGGCTTCCTATATGATTCATCCACTTCATCACATTGAACAAGCACAAGATGTTGAATTAACGTCAATGGCCCTTAAGCTTTACAACGGCTTTTGTGAAGGTCCCCTCCACAAAACCTTACAGCCGAAATTACACATGACCTCCTTGATCTCCTTTTTGCTGTGTTGGTCCTTTAGGCAGAAATATTTACAACTGTCAGCTACGGTTTTAGTGCACATTGCTTGTTTCGTGGTGGTAAGGTTGAAGCCACTCACACCACCTCATCATCACTGCTCGCCGTAGCCATTTTGAAATGCAGGGCCGTGGAGGAAAAGTAAAAACTGTAAAAATACATAGCACAGAAAGGACTCTGCCACTTAATATCAAAAAAGTTAAAAAAATATTCAACAAGCTAAAATAAAAGAAACTGACAAACTACAAAGCACAAGACAAAGGACAAAGGTATTGGAATAAGAAAAGTAAAAAAGGAATGGATAAATCAAGGTACTGTTCCTGAAGACTGACATGAATTCCACATGGCAAGCCTAGGCCATTAATGAATACTAAGAGAACATGCCCAGTTTGAGAAAGGCCCAAGCAAGGCTGAAACACGTATCAGATATGGGCATGTAGACAATGGGCACTTAGGAACAATAAAGTGTCCACTTACATTTAAGATTTAAATCATCAGAAATGGGACCACTTCTAAGGTTTGGATATACCTTAAGGTACTGATAAGGAGCGACAGGCAATCTGACTATCTACAGACTTTGAGGTGCAGAGTGACAGATTATACCCAAGCCTCTTACTCATAATTCTGGAAAAAGTATTGACAATTCTTGAGTGTCATTAAGAAAAGAGAAATGTGTATTTAAAATGGAGAAGGTCGAGTACCAGGGTTATGAAATATCAAGTTCCGGTTTAAAGCCCAAGGGTGAGATGATGAATGCTATTAAGAAAGCTACGAGGCCAAAAATGAAAGGGGAGCTTATATAATTCCTAGGTATGACTGAATTCTACCAGAAATGTGTTAGAAAATTTCACAGATAAGGTGATGAAAATGAGACAGCTACTAAAGAAAAGAGAAGAGTTTATATGGAATAGTGCATGGGAAAAATAATTTTGTAGCATCACGGAGGAAATAGACTTAGCAAAGGCATTAAAATGTTTTGATACAAGGCGAAAAAGTAGTGTCACTGTGGATGTTAGTGATAGTGGTGTGGGAGCGGTTCTATCCCAGACCAGAGATGGTGGAAAGGATGAGATTATTGCTCATGCCTCTCAAGTGTTAAAAGGGGCGGAAGGAAATTATTCAGTTCTAGAAAAAGAGGCATTGGCATGCCATTGGGCTGTAGAAGAATTCCCAAATTTCCTTTGGGGTATGAAGTTTGTGATTTAAGCTGACCATAAGCTTCTTAAGTCTATATTTGAGTCAAAAGGTCTCAGTAAAGTATCTAGAAGAGTGGCACGCTGGTTAACAAGATTACAGAACCACAAGTTTAATATGGAAGTAATACCTGGACATGATAACATACTACCAGATCATTTATCACGTTTGGGAGGTCAGGAGGAAGAGGAAGGTGAACATGAAGACATTTCAGAAATGATCTATGTGAACTATGATGGCATTGTGACTAAAGGTGAGGGGCTGGAAGCCTGGACAAGATGAGGCTATAAAAAATGTTCAAAATTACGTTGAGGTCGGGTGACCACCCGAGGGTTTGTTAAACCAGAGAGAGAAATCCTTTTGGGAGGTACAAGATGAGTTATGGGTAGTGGAGGGTTTTGCTATACTTTTGGGAGTGCGTTGTTATGTTATGTTATTCAGATTCATAAGGCGCCAAAGCCAGCAGGCATCCAGGCGCCGAAAGACAGAAGTGGTGCAGGGACTAAGATAATCATAACTAAACAGGATGGTTTTTAACTGCTTGCGGAAGAGAAGATGGTCTTCAATCTTGCGTAACCTAGTTGGCAGGATGTTCCAGGCTTGGGCTCCGAACATGAAAGGCCCGCCCTAGTCCACGAGCTCTTTGAGTTCGTGGCATTACCAACAGAGAGCCCTCCATTGATCTTAAGCATCTATTTGGTTGGTAGATATTAATCCTCTCCTTCAAATATAATGGGGCATTACCAAAGATGCATTTATGGCATGTAGTGAGCAATTTGAATTGGATACGAGCAGCCACCGGGAGCCAGTGGAGTTTCCTTCTGGCAGTGTTGGTAGGTTCGGAGCTTTTCATCTGAAAGATGATTCGTATCGCTGCGTTTTGTATTTTCTGCAACTGTTGAACATTTGCCTTACTGGCTCCTCCTAGTAAGGCGTTACAATAGTCAACACGTGGCAGAATTACTGCTCTTGCGAGTTCTATGTGGTTTTCCACTGATATTAACGGGGCTACTTGTCTCAGTACCTTAAGATGGTAATTGGTATTGGTGGAGACGGCTGTGACATGAGCCTCGCTGTAAAGACTTTCCTCCATATAGGTGCCCAAGGTCTTAACTTTCTGTACAATCTTAATTTGATTGCCTTCGATGGAGAAGCAATTGTATTTTTGGTTCAGTTTTGATTGAGCATGTTGAGAGCCGAAAAGCATCAACTCCGTTTTAGCGGCATTCAAACAAAGCCAATTCGTTGACATCCATTGTTTGATGATGTGGTATGCTGCAGTCAAAGTTTGTTGATCTACTTCATAGTTCCCTGTTATATTTAATACCAATTGGAAATGGTCTGCATAATTGCAGAAAAAGATCCCCAAGGCTTCCAGCTCAACACATAATGGTAGGATATAAATATTGAACAGTAGAGGTGAGAGGCAAGCTCCTTGGGGAACACCACACGTTATAATCTGTGGCTCCGAGACTCGATCACCCTAGTAAACACAAGACTGGAAGCCCTCCAAAAAGGATCTAAGCCAGATGATGGTGTTGCTGGATAGACCTCCAACAGTTGCCATCCTTTTGAGCAAGATTTTATGATCCAGCAGGTTGAAGGCTGCTGAGAGATCTAATAACATCAACAGCCCCGACTTGCTGTGCTCTAATTTGCCAAGCATATGTGTTTGTAGGTCCAAAAGCGTGGACTCAGTTCCATGAAAGCTCCTGAAGCCTGATTGCTTCACGCGTAGCTTACCAGTGTTAACTACATAGGATTGGAGCTGTGTGGTGGCTACCTTATCAATTAGTTTTAGAAAGAACAAGGTATTTGTAATTGGTCTTAAATTGGCTGCATCCAACGGATCCAGACCAGGTTTCTTCAACAGAGGGGTAACTGCCACGTTTTTTATAGATTGAGGAATGGAGCCAGTACGGAAGGATGAACTGACAAACCGACTAAGGAATGGAGCAAACAATTTTCGATGTTCTAATATGTATTTGGAAGGAAACATTTCCCCGGGACAATTAGTGGGGTGCATGTTTTTCAATAGCTCCAGGATTTCAACTGAATTGGGTTCAGTAAAGTTGAAAGTACCTGAAGAATTAATTGAGTTGTCTTTTTTTGGAGGTTTCGATATAGGCGGGATCAGTGCTTCCTGTTCAATTTTCTTCTGGGCTTTCAACAATTTATCTGCAAAGGCCTTCTGAACTCGATTACAATCTTCAGTAGAAGGTTTGATATCAGGGTTACAAGCCATAGGTTTCTCCCAGGTTCTAAAGAGACGGAAGTGTTCCTTTGTCTTGTCTCCAGCCTGGTTTATTTGATCATCATAGTGTGATTTCTTAGTCTCTATGATCATCGCCTTGTACTGCTTTCCAATGAGTTTCCACGCTAATAGGTTCTCATTGGATTTATCTTTGTGCCAGGCATGTTCCGCCTGTCTCTTGCTAGCTTTAAGTTCGGCTAGTGCAGGAGTAAACCATTTATGGCGGTTGGGCAGGTCTTTGACTTTTTATCTTTTAAGGGGGCATACTTATCCAACATCTCCATCATAAACTCATTATAGAATTTTGTGAGTCTCTCCGGGTTATCCTGTATTCCTGTTTTATCCATGAGTGATTCCACATAAGTCTTTAAAATATCTGAGGTGATGTCCTTAAAATTACGTAGTTTGACTGTGCGCCATAGGGTGCACTCTTACTGGTTAAACAGGGAGCTCCAAACAACAAGTCAAGAGGTAATGATCAGACCAGATGCAAGGGGTGGTGGAAATGGGCCCAAATTGGACATTACCTCCTCCGATCCAGTCCAAAATATGTCCCTTGGTATGGGTGGGCTCAGTATTATGATAGACAATATGATGAGTTTTCATCACCTTCTCTAATTGTAGTGCTTTTTTATCTGTTTTATCATTAAAACGTTGTGGTGTCTCTGGATATTTGTGAGAAGATCATTGATCTAGCGCATGAGGGACATGTGGGCATCACTTGCACTAGGCACATATTGAAGGGAGAAGTTGGACAATCTCAACCATTAGCTATCTGGGTCCGGGGACCACTCTATCTTCAATGCTTCCTGACCAAATACTCCCCTTCTAGACTCATGCGTTCCTCTGGCACCAACTACCTGCATGTTAAGTCGTTTGCTAAACAGAGAGCTGCTGGTGGATCATTTTCCTCGGCTATCTCCCTCCTGTGGAATAGCCTCCCTCTCCTTCTGTGTCTTGAGCATGAACTCTTTAAGTTCTGAAAAAGCCTCAAGACCTTTCTCCTTACCTCGTCCTTCTCCTCCTCTTTTCCCTGCTAATCATACAGTAGCATGACTGATGTGCAGGGCCCTTATGTTCCCTCAGGGCCCTGACCCCCCACATCTCTCATCCCAGCCTCTGTCTTTCTACTGCACTTACTTGGCCCACCTTCCCCACGGGTGGTTGCCCATACGTTCTTCTCTTCTTAGCACTTCTCCAGGAGCACTATAGCACCTATCCCTTACCCCCTCCCCTCTGCACTTGCACGTTTTGAACACTCACACGGCATAGTAGGTTTGTCTCCCCTCCCTTTTATTCTCATTATTTGTTTGTGCTATTAAGTCAATTATTTATCGTTGTTGTAATTCATTGTCTACCTCCCCTTGTCCCCACCATGGTGCCCTGTGGGTGCTTTGAAACAGTTTTGCTAATTGTATAAGCGCCTAACATGTGACCAATGACTAAATAAATAAATTGGTAGAGACAGGTGTACCAACAAAACTGTGGAATGACTTGGCCATGGACATATTAGGGCCAGTTGATACAGAGAGTGGTTGTGGAAAGTATATTGTTGTCCTTGTTGATTTGATGTCTAGATGGGTTGAATATAAGATTGTGAGAGAGACACTTGGTGAGAAGATAGTTGAGTTTTTGCAGGAAGTAGTTTTGAGGGAAGGTTTGACAAATAGCATGCTCACAGACAGTGGTATGCAATTTATTGGAAGTTGTTTCCAGGAGTATTTAAAAAGATGTTGAATAAAGCCTAAAAGGTCTGCGTTATATCATCCAGAGGGAAATGGGATGGTAGAGATAACTAATAGATGCATAATGGAGGTCATTAGCCTGGCTGGCACATGTGATAAAAATAGGAGAGTGGCAGTACAGGAAAGGTTATATGCCCTGCTAATGTCTCCGGATGTGGAGATGGAAATAAATGCATTTGGACTGATGAGAGGTCGGAAGCCTATCAAAAAGGTTGTGCCACCGTGGTTGGGAAGGGCAAGAGAGTCCGATTGCGTGGTGGATGAGTTAAGAGAAAGGATTAAAGAAAGGAAAAGCAAGTGGATTGTGAAAGAGGATGCGAAGAGAGGAAAAAAAGAATTGGATGTTCAGTGTGTAGATTGGGTGAGGATAAAGAAAGGCGTTCTAAGAAGGAAAGGTGACTGTGTATTCCAAGACAGTTTTGGTGTAAAGAGTGATGAAGGGTGCAGTGCGAGTGAGGCGAGGACAAGTCTGGAACAAGAATAGGATTGTGATGGTGAAGAAAAAAAGTGTTGATGGAAGGAGAGGAGATGTGTTGTGAAGTGTCTTACAGAGGGAACTGGAGCATGGAATGTGGAGGATGGAGTGTTTACAGAAGGTTATGTCTCAATGTTCTGTTTAGTTCAGTTCAATTGAAGAGCTGTGATGGAGAGAGGAGGCTGTGCTTGGGGTTGTCACCAGAAAACCCGAATAAACCGAATGTTCAGATCGTGCTTTAAGATAATTAACTCTACATTTATTTTGTACTAATTTTACAATACATCCTAGTAACAATCCAGCTTCTATTTTACATAAAACACTTATTACCCTATTCTTCAATTTCAAACTTTTATTTTACATGTTTAAATTCACAAAGAATATAAAACATATATTTTAAAACTTTGGTTCTAACAACATTAAATACGCATTTTTTAAACCCCTTGGCAATCTAGCTTGATTTGTGACTACAGAGTCATTACAAACAAGCCAATCTACATCTGTACGCACCCATGTTGTGAAATGTCCACAGTGAATGAATGCCCCCTCATGAAAAATAATTGCACGTGTCTTGAAAGTGTTCTTACTAATAGAAACTTGACTATTTATAAAATTCATTACTGACGTGTTCATTTTCCTACACAATCATAATCAATACACACTTATTAAAAACTAGAGTTTGCTGTGTTGATTGCAAATTACAACCACAGTCACTGCATTGCATGTCATAGAATGCTATAGTTCGAAGATCAGAAAAATTTACACTTTTCTGATCAGGGATAGGAACATATACAAATCTTTCTGAAAAATTCTGAGTAGTGTAATCTTTCTTACATTGGGGACACATATGATTCCACTTGTAACTAATTCCTACATACCTATCTACACTATGGGGGTAATTCATAGAAATCAGCACACAAGTGGCGCACAGGGCTGGCGCACAGTGTGCGCGTGCAGCAGTTTGCGGCAGTCTGCGCCAGCCGCGTGCGCCAAAACCCATTTCAGCGCACAGCGTATTCATGTATTTTAACATCCGTAACCAACCGTGGCGCAGAGTGGCGCAGCGACACTGCAGCAGCGTTAGTTACGCCCCCAACCCCGCCCCATGCACCGTGAACAGTGCACAAATCCAGTGGACCAGCATACAGCCCCTCAACCATGAAAATACATGTAAAACTCCCCGGGCACCCCTCAGAATACACGTACCCCTCTCGCACTAGCGAAATCGCATGTAAAACTCCCCGCGCACCCCTCAGAATACACACGGGAAGTTTCACATGCGATAGCCCTTGGGCGAGCGTGGTACGTGTATTTGTGGGGTACGCAGGAAGTTTCACATGCGATAGGCCTTGCACGAGCGTGGTACATGTATTTGTGGGGGATGTGGGAAGCTTCACACGCGATAAGCCTTGGGCGAGCGTGGTACATGTATTTGTGGGGAACGCAGGAAGTTTCACACGCGATAGGACTTGGGGAGTGGGGTACGTGTATTTCGGGGGTGCGCGGGAACTTTTACGCGCGTTTTCGCTAGCGCATGAGGGGTACGTGTATTCTGAGGGGTGCGCGGGGAGTTTCACACGCGATAGCCCTTGGGCGAGCATGGTATGTGTATTTGTGGGATACGTGGGAAGTTTCACATGCGATAGGCAAGCATGGTACGTGCATTTGTGGGGTACGCAGGAAGTTTCACACGCGATAAGCCTTCGACGAGCTTGGTACGTGTATTTGTGGGTAACGCGGGAAGTTTCACACGCGATAGGCCTTGGGCGAGCGTGCTACGTGTATTTGTGGGGAATGCAGTAAGTATCACACGCGATAGGCCTTGGGGAGGGGGTACGTGTATTTCGGGAGTGTGCGGGAACCTTTACACGCGTTTTCGCTAGTGCGTGAGGGGTACGTGTATTCTGAGGGGTGCGCAGAGAGTTTTACATGCGATTTGGCAGTGTGGGTCCTCCGGGGTGTGCCCCCTCCCCTTCCCTAGGCCCTGCATGCAGCCCACACCACAGGGGACTACCCTACAACCTTGGCCATGCCCTGCAGGCAGCCTATCCAGCATGGCCATGCCCCGCAGGCAGCCCATCCACCCTGGGCATGCCCCGTAGGCAGACCACATGGTACCATGCACTTGTGAGCCCCAACACATGTTCCACCCAGCATTGCCGGGCACCTGCCAGCAGGCCCCGACTCATGTCCCCCTGCACCCCCAGCCACCCAGCATTGATGGCCACCTGCCAGCAGACCCCGACTCATGTCCCCCTGCACCCCAGCCACTCAGCATTGATGGGCACCTTCCAGCAGGCCCCGACTCATGTCCCCCCAACACGTCATCACGATCCACACTCATGGCCCTTATGGCCACCCAAATTCCACCCCACGCCACCCCTGTCCAAACACCCAACCAAGTATCCCATGCACCCCACATTGAAATCCCCATTACATGATACATCCCAAATCGCAAGTATGCACATCAATACATGTCCGTCACACACACAGAATGGGTGCAAGTGAATGAGAAAACCCACATCGTGACATGCATGAAACCAATGACAGAATACCACACAAATGATGTATGAAACCAAAATGTACTAAATATAAAAGCAAGGGAATGAAAGAAAACCACACAATAATAGAAATAATAAACAAAAGGCTGCATGTCCAAAATAATAGAAAAAAAATATGAATGCAAAATCCAAATAAATTCAAATGAAAATGGCTCCAAAGGGTTCGTCCATCAAAGCAAATCCAAAGGAAAAAGAAAAATTAACATCCATTGCTCCATGGTAAAAACTTTTAAAAATGAAGTCTAATCCAGTCTTCAACTATATACAATGTACAAATCCAGGGTCCATGAGCCCAACAATCCAAATGAAACCTACAAAAAACCCTACCTAATAAACAACTATATACAAAAAGGTGGGGCATAGTCCATGTGCCCCAAATTAAAGAAAAATGGAAAGGAGACCTAAGACTAATTAACTATATACAATGGCGAAGGGCAAGTCCTACGGCTCACTCTGTGATGTTCCAGGGACAGTGACATGCACAGGCCCCTCCACAGCGACCTGTGCTGCCTCCTGCCCCTGGACTGCACCACTTGCACCAGTGGTACCACCCCCACCAGGCCCCATGTGCGGCTCAGTAGCGGCCTGCTCCTCCTCTGTGCAAACCACCAACCTGGATGGCTCCACACCGTCTTCTGCCGTCGCAAGCCCCTGTGGGGGCTCACCCACCCCTTCCGCTGCAGCCGTAGTGGCAGACGCGGCACCAGTCCCCTTGCTCCCAGATGATGGTAATTCCTGGGAGGGTGACTGGGCCTTGCGTCGCCGTCCGGTGGAGGCATCCCCACCGCTTTGCTCCACAGCGCCGTCTCCGCCCTCTTCTTCACTCGCAGCTGTGTAGAGGGAGACATAGAAAACAAGCATCAGGGTGCTGTACAATAGTCCCCTCGACAGGAAGCAATAGCACATGAGTGGCACTGTCAAACGTCACTTCCATCATGTCCCTCCACAACACATGGGTCAGTGGAGGCAAAACACATGCAGAAACAGGCATGGCGCATGCAAAGAACATTTGCATACATGTCCAAGGAACTGTTCAAACATACAATGGTGGTTTGAAACTCACATGCATCATGGTTCATACTGATGACATGCACACACATCACCGTAGTTTCATGCATCTGGCCTCGTACACCCCAGAGTTGTGTCGGACAAGGCAGTCCCCGAGGCAGGTGTGGGTGGGCAACTGGGTCCTGGGGATGGGCTGTGGAGCGATGGAATACCAGTCGGGAGTCCTCTGTTCCAGCAGGGGTGGTCATAGCAACTGGACCCCTGGAGGTGGCAGATATGCAGGCACCAAATGGCAGGGCACAGTGGCAGCAGGCATGCAGGCAGCAGCAGATGGCTCGTGGGAGGCTGCTCTGGACTCTGCGGGGTAGTAATTCGGCCTTCTGGGCAGGAGCGTGGTCTTCCGTGTGTTGTCACGTGGCCAGCTTGATACGGAGTGAATAGGCACGTGAAAAAACTGCACATCAGCGTGTAATTCGAGGAAAGGCCCTTAGCACGTAAGCGCGTCTGTGACGTTATGCGCATGGGTGTTTCCCTTGTGAGGGGTGCATAGTGATTCAGCATGTGAAAATACACGCGTGTAATCCGAGGAAAGGGCTTAGGCGCGTAAGTGATGTGATGTGCGCGGGCGTTTACCTCAGCACGGGTTAAAGGTGAGCGGGTCCCGGCAGCTCGCTGTACGTGCCTTTCGTGGAGACCGACGTGTGTGTTGCTACTTCGTGTTGTTTCGCACACCATCACAACTTCACAGCGGACCTATCTCTTCTTTTGGCGGGGGTATTGGCTACGCGTGTTTTTCATTATCACGCTAGTCTAAAGGTGTGTTGCGCACGCTATTTTTCACACTGCGTGTGCCCCTGTGTATCGCGTACCCATTTTCGAGGTCATAGTAGCCTGCATGTCGCACACGTATGTGTTTTTTGTGTCCCTGGGTGCCACCGCATACTGCGGGATGTTAATTCCACACACGTGAGCTACTGGGGGTTGCGTGCACGGTTTTACTGGAGTTTTGAGGTGCCTGAGCGTTGCGTGACTCATCACTTTATCACGGGGGTCCACATACAGCCTTGCAGGTGCAGGGGTGCTGTTAACATCTTGTATCCCACCCCCTTCACCCCAATTGCCCAGGACAATTGTCATGCACACCTCCCATTGGCACTACTCCATCTGTGCCGGCACTACTCCATCTGTGCCATGGCTGGGAGCCCACGAAAGGTGAGGGGCGCCTCAGCTGGGCGTACTCCACGTGGCGGGCATGGTCAGGGATGTGGCCGGGTTGACCAGGGAGTAGGGGGACTCCAGGGTGTCCAGGGTGGCTGCAGAGGGGAAAGAGGCAGGGGTGCGCCAGCTCAGCACGATGTTGTGCCACATGTTGGTGCAGTCATGCCACCACCCCCTGCGGCTCCAGTAGTTGGCGCCCATGTGACCCAGCAGTCCGTTTCATCGACTGCCACGGGCCCAAGGGTAGTGGTAGCTGCAGGTGCAGCTGTAGACACCACCAACCAGGAGGTCAGGAGGCACACCGTAGGTGCACGCAGGGCTGCCCTGACCGAGGCACGTGTCCCTGGGGCAGTTATGTCATCTGCTGCCCCGACCAGCCGGGTGTAGGCAAGTGCAGGGGCAGATGCAGCCGACACCACCCCGGTTGTGAGTCTACCAACCAGTACAGTCCCAGTCAATGACCCTGGCACAGCGGATGTTGCTGCGCAGCGTCCATTCCAGGGCACCCAGCAGCCACTGATGCTAGTCAGGGCTTCACTCCATGTTCCACCTGCCACTCTCTCGACTCATTCCACCAGCGCCACTGCCCATGCTGATCAGGGTAGCATTTGCCAGCCACACTCCAGACCAGCGTCCAAGAGGAGGAAGGTTTCACCTGTAGTACAGCCTGGGACCCCAGACACCGCTACGGCCTCCAGCACGTCGAGGAAGAAGCCGTTCTGCGTGCAGGAACTGGACTTCCTCATGGACTACGTGCGGGAACACAACCGTGACATGCTAGTGGGGCCGAATTGTCAAACTACGGCTGCCCATCGTAATACCTGCTGGAAGCAAGTTGCGGATCATGTGAGTGCATTCGGCCATGAGGTGCGCACAGCGCAAGATTGCAAAAAGCGTTGGGATGACCTCAAATGCAGCACTAAGGTGAAGTGTGCCTCTAATTACAACATGTCTCTGGTGACTGGCAGTGGGCCACCACCTGAGGAGGAAGACCTCACTCCGCACGAGTCACTTGTTGCGGAGTTCATACCAACAGGAATGGTCGAAGGAGTGGGAGAGATGCTCGACTTTGATGCCCCGTCCAGTGAGTGTTGTCGCCTGTTCGTCGAGGACATGTATGTTTTGCTTGTGTGATGTGTTGTGCTTGACTGCCACGGCATGTCATGTGTACATGGTTCTCATGTGCAAGTCATGCAATGCTTCACTGATGTGTGCCTACTGTGCAGGATAGTGGACATGTGCAGACGGGGACTGTCCTCACCACCACACTTGCACCCTGCTCACATGCTAGTCACCCGGCTGCTCCTCCAGTCCATGTTCCAGCTCTGGCCCTTCTGCATGTAGCCTGGGGTATGTTTCCTCTCAGCACTGGGACTATGCCATTGCATGACTGAGGTGCATGTGTCCTCTGCATGCATGCGGGTACTCCACGTGGGCATGTTCCCTTGCCCCTACACCACCCCTACACCCCAATTTCAACATTTACTGGTGTGCACCATGTTGGCGTACTGCAATGGCCTGTTCAAGACTCCTGTGTACATGCAAACTTCCACCAGCCAACCTGCCAGACACATGCAGTGGGGTACATCATCCACCCTTCATGCAGGGTGTCTCACTTGGACTGTGCAGATGGCAGATGCTCCGCAGGGACAAGAGTGCCCATTCATGCTCCATGTGTATGCCATGCATGCCCCTATGTGTCCTTGACTGGATGATCATTGTAGTACGTGTCCAGGATGACCTACATTTCTGGGTATTTGATCATCCATTCCATGGCCACTCTGGCTCTGTCCTGCATCACACACATGTTTAGGGTGTCACAGTCTGTGTGGGGCACAGGCCTCTCCCCGTTTCAGGCCCACTGACTCTGTTCAACTGGTGTAGCGGCTTCTGCACACATGGCTGTACTACTGAGGTTTCATCATGTGTCCTGCTTTCTGTCCCATCATCATCTGCTGTGTTGTCAGTTGACTCAGATGATGCAATTGATGCTAGCCAACACTGTCTACCAATACACAGGTCTCTGGTCACCCTTTTTCTGCCATGCAATGCATCCCTGTATTTTCACTTAGTGGGGGGGGGGTTTGCTTGTAGCCATGGAACACATTGCATGCACATTGCACGTGATGCCTGAACTTGCCCTTGCACTGCCTTCAAGTTTATTGATAGACATCATGATGTACTTGTTCATGTAGATAGTGGATAACGTACACATGTTCTGCACTGTATCAACCCACTTCAGAGCCGTGTTACACTGTTCTACATGCCTACTCCCTGATGCTATGTCAAAGTGACCTGGCATGCATGCCAGGTTCTCATCTGTGTGTGACATGTCTGCTTCATGTGTTGGCTGTCTGTGTGATATCTATGTGTGTGTGTGTTATGTGCTTCTGACATGTGTACTAATGTAATCTTTTCTCCACTTTTCAGATGATGACGCAATTGAGCCAGAGGATGGTGTTGTCATGCCAGACACAGGTTTGCTATCACACCAGCAACCCGGCACAAGTGGGGGTTGTGGGGTGGTAGACCACGAGAACCCACATGTATAACAGACCATCTTGTCTGTGGCTGGCAATGAGTCAAGCCCGGATTATCACTATGACGACAATGTCGAGTTGGATGTGCATCGGGTCCATTCGTCAGGGGTGAGTGATTCTGATTTGGACGCTCCTCTGTCTGTGACACCTGCACTGAGGGGCCAGACGGTGGTAGGACCTCCGCCTGTGGTGGATCGGGACGCAGGGTCACCCTCCACACCAGTTGCTGATGTGCCTGGGGCATCACGTCGATGGGGGAATGTAGTCCTGCAGCCACGGGCGGTGCCAACCCAACAAGGACGTCAGTGCCTTGGGCCCCGCAGGTGTCAAGCCCAGCAACGCGGTGGCCGTGCGCCACTGGGGTATACTGAGTGGGAGCAAGCCATGGTTGCCAATTCAGAACACCAGGGGGCAGCAATTGATAACATCGCTTAGAGCATGGAGCATGTGTCTCAATCCGTGCTACCCCCTGCTAGGCAGGTGGAACTCCAGCAGCGGGCGGCACAGTCCACGGCCCGCTCGCTCAGGCTGGGCATGGCGGCCTCAAACAGGGCACGCCGGGCTGAAATGGTGTCTTTGCGTCGGGCAATTGCTGCTCATGCACAGGCACACATGGATGCCATGAGGGTTGAGTATGATTCCCTCAGATCTACTCTGGGTGTGCTCTTGATGTTCCAGAGGAAGCGGTCAGCGGAGAGGTTGGAGCAGCTAGAGAGTACCATCTCGGCTGAGCTACGTGCTTGCCGGGAGGTATACCAGTTGTCCAGCCAGGCCACGCAGGAAGAACTCAGTGTTACACGTGCTACCTTGCAAGAGGAAGCACGCGTATCACGCAAGTTTCTGCATGCTGACCTATGTGTCATCACCGCACAGAACCAGGCTCACCCGTACCGCAGACTTGCTGCCAACGAGGGGCAAGCTGCGCCTAGGCATGGTCAGGGTTCTGTGCCACGTCAACCTTTTCAGGAAGAGGGTGATGAGGACGACGAGATATCTCCCACACAGGTCGGGCTGTGCAGGCGTTGAGCCCATGGAGGTTTTTATTTGTGTCTCAACATCATCGCATGTGGGTGCTGAGGTGCACCCTGTACCTCCCCCCTCCTTGGTCCCTCCCCCCTGGGTCGTATGTGGCCATTTTTGATTTTTATTCTTACTTTAGTTAGTTAATATGGTTTTTGATAGTTAGTTTAATTAGGTAATGCAGGTTTTTTATAGTTAGTTTAATTAGTTAATATATTTTATAATTGCTTGCCTATTGCGCATTCATGTGACGTGTGGTGCTTTGTGGCTTTTGAAAGTATCCACTGTCTGTTCCAGCTGGGCCCTTCAAGCTTGTTTCGTGTATGTGTTTGCAGCTTGGGGTCTTGACTCACAAAGGCCACTCCTGCTTCCCTTATCCATGGGCTCGCAAGGATGGTTCGGTGTAACAGTCATTTACACAAGGGCTTTGGACTGTCATATCTGTGGCCTGTCTGCTGCTGTACTACTTGTGTTAACACCCCTAGTGGGGATTGTGGGGGTTTTATACACGGCATGTCTGGGATCAATTTGCGTGGGTTCATGATTGATGTGTCAATTCATTGATCTAGATTGTGATGTATGTTATTTTATTTCCTGTATATGTCCTTGATGCACTTCATGCTGTGGACAGTAGCCTGCACCCTTTGCCTGTCAAAGTCACACTGATGGTGGGAGGAGTTCTGATGTAGGTCTCTAACATGGCCCAGTGACAACCAGCATGAAGACACACACACAGGGAACTTTCAAGTGTTATTTATATGTTTTTTGCCCTTTCTGCAGGACAAAGAGCCTCTAGTCCACCTTTGCCAGCAGACACATGGCGAAGTACTACAGAAACCTGGCTACGTTCGGTGGTGCAGACATGCGCATGTGTGTGCAAGCAGTAGCACAGGGCTTCTGCTCAGACGTCCAACAGAAGCAGAAGTTTTTCCAGGAGCTCCAAGCAAGGTGAGCAGCACAAGGGGGCCACACCGCAGCCAACCTTCCACCAGGCCACTTGCACATGCATGCTAAGTCGTGCTGCTGATGGGGAGCTTGGCCAGATATTGCTGTAGAAGCGCACAGTAAAGCTAAGATGTGTTGAGGGACAAATGCCAAGTAGCTTGACAAGTTGTCAGGGGCACATGCAGGGGCCGTCGCACATATGCCTGTCCAACCAATGGATCCCTGACCCTCTTTCCCCACCGCGGTCTCGGAGGCCTGTGTAAGTTTTACCTTGAAGGCGCCCAGACCACGGAGGGGGTGGTTGGTTCGTGCCACTCCTGCACCTGGAGACCGGAACTGTGACACTACCCATCAGTTGTTGCATCCTCATTGTATGGTGTTTCCGGTAAAAGGTACCCTTCATGTTGATCCATTGGTGAACTGTGCTACCTTGGTAGTTCGATCATTCTGCTTGTACATGTGCCAGGAGTTTTGTTTCCACTTCGAGTAATCTACTGAAGACTCTTCCAGGGTATTTGTATGCCAAGAGTCTTTTTACCTGGTTTGGGGGTTTGGCGCCTTGGAGTTGTCTGCGATTTGGTATTTTTGACAGTCAAGGAGGCCTCTGAGGGGGCTGGACCTTATTTACACGCAAGGTGGATCTTGAAGACCAAGGGGTAGGGGGATCCTGTAGCCAGGTAGACTAAAAGGGAGAAGGCTACATACCCCAGACACACTTGTTCAGAAGGTCATGGTGATGTGGAAATGAGGGCGGCCTTTTGTTGTTGGACAGTAAGCCTGGGCTACAGTGTTTGGGCACTCTCTGACAATGCCATTGTGGGGTACTATGTACATGATGTGTTCTGCTGGTCAATGACTGTTCCTGTGTTGTATTTACTTTTCAGGTGTCAGGGGATTTTTGTGGTTTGACATGCTGGGGTGTACACATGGGCAATGTTCAATGTTCACATGTGATGTGTATAGGACACTGAGGGTCACTTGATTTGACATGTATATGAGTGCATGTCCTTACTGATACACACAGTTGCACAATGCTCCACCACACGTACAACCACCGTTCCTTGCCCACAGGTGCACACATATTGCCTTCTCGGGCACGCTGTGTCCCTGCAGCTCATGATCAATTACCATTTGGGGATCCTGGACATGCGTCAATGGGAAAATGTGATCATTTGTCCATTTGATGTGATGCTCAAGGTGTATTCCCAACACAATGGCAGCTGACTGTGCTCTGTGCTGAGCAGTGTGTAGCAGGAGACGCACACAGCACACGGGTTTGGGAGTGGCGATTTTGCATTGCCCAATGTGCATGTGAACAGGCATTCAGTGCTGTGTTGAAGCTACCACTGGTGTACAGCATTTGTGTATGACTTGGTATGTGTGGGAGGTTGTTGTCAGTCATTTCATCTGAATCCATGTCAGGCATCATTGTCTCGGGCCACTTTCCATTCATCACATGTCAATTAGTATATTATTGCTCATGTGTTGGCCTTTTGCTGTTGCATACCATGTCACCGTGGCAGACAAGGGTGAGGTGGTTTGGGAGGGTTTGGGTGACATAACAGGGACTTTCATAGCCTGTTTTGCAGGGGGGGGGTGATACACACCTTGCATGTGTTCCTTTTGGTCAGACAGGATTGGTTATGTTTAAGTAGCTAGGGATGCACACAATGTGGCACTCCCATGGCAACATCCTCAGGGTGGTAAGGTTGTGACAGTTGACTGTCTCTTTGTCATCATCGGTTGTCACCTGGTATGTGCCAGGCCTGTGTGCACTCCGCAGGGGTGGGAGTTTAGGTGAAAAATGTGGCCACAAGCTGGGTCCGGGCTACCTCGCCACTTGCCCTTTCCCCTCCCATGGGCAGTGCCTGTGCGTGTGGTTGGGGATTTGGGGGCACCACCATGTCCACCTGTACGCCCTACCATGTTGCAACATTGTGCAGGACACATGCTGCCACAATGATCCTGCACACTACTGGGGGTGCGTATAGTAGCTGGCCGCCAGAGCGGTCAAGGGAGCGGAAGCGTGACTTGATCACTCCGAATGTGCGCTCCACTATAGCCCTGGTTGCAATATGGGCAGCGTTGTATCTTACCTGGTGTGGTGTGGTGGGGTTCCAGATTGGCGTCATCATGTGGTTGCTCAGAGAGTAGGCACTGTCCCCTGTGGAGGTCGCAATGGTTGTGATTAGTTGGGTTTGTGTATTTGTCTGTGTGTGACATGCATGCATGTGCACAGGCATTTGTACTCACCTAGGAGCCATGTGTCGCCATGCTTCCCAGCTTCCAGGGCCCGGCTCAGGGAGGACATTCTGTATATGAAACTGTCATGGGTTGAGCCAGGGTAGTTTGCATAGACAGAGGTGATGATTCCCTTTGCATCGCATACAACCTGCACGTTGATGGAATGCCTGTGCTTGCGGTTTCGATAGATGTGCTCAGTAGCCCTAGGTGGATGTAGAGCCACATGGGTGCAATCTATGGCACCAAGCACTTTGGGGAAGTGTGCCACCCTGTGGAAGTCCTGGACCACGGCCTGCCTTTCTGCAGGTGTTCTGGGCATGTATATGTGCCTGTGGACTGAGGGGTGTGCAGTCATGATTGCCATCACCTGGTGTAGGCAGCGTGACTGCGTGGCCTGTGAGAACCCCCCACTATGGCAGTTGTCCGCTGAAATGACCCAGTGGCCAACAAAATGCAGGACATTGAGCACCTTCTCCAAGGGGCTCAATGCTTGGGAGCACAGGGTGGGGGATGTAAGGTCATCTTCCCACTCCCTGACAAGGTCTAGGATGATATGACGTGGAAACCTATACCTGCCATACCATACACCCGGTCGTCACGCATCCCAAAAAGGCTGGTCCGGGGCAAAAAACATGTGGGCCTGGCTATTCCCCTCCTCCTGCGGTGTCCCACGATCAGCACTGCGACAAATGAGGCATTCATCGTAGCTGTGTATACGTGTTTGTTGTTGTGCGCACTTTTATAATGTGCGCAGGGACGCTTCCTCCTGCCTTCGTGTGACGGACGTGTTGACGCCTGTGCTCGTCTTTTAGCGTGCGCGGGTTTCCTGTATTCGATTCCATGAATACGTGTTGTTCACGTGCGTGTGGGAGTTCCGTGTATTTCCCTGCAGTACTTCCCCAGTTACACCTTCTTTTTCACGCGTTGTTCCCCATTCCGTGTGTTACGCCCCAAGTCCCACCCCCTTTTTGGTGTGTGCGCCGACATTGTGCGCTATCGCTGTGCGTGTCGCGCATGGCATTCGGGATGTTGGAATGACGTGTGCGCCCGTGTGCCCCACGCAAGTATTTGGCGCACATCCCGCAGTAAACACGCGCAGGCACTTCCATGAATCGCATGAGTGCGAGTGCGCTTGCTTTTTCATGCTTGCGCCAAGATTTTCGGCGCACATTTGTTCCATGAATCGGCCCCTAACAGTTTTCTGCACTAATAAATCGAAGACAGTCATTAGAAATTCTTGACTATCTTCCTGTGTATTTTGAGAACATTGTTGATTTCCACTTGCAACAGCTATTACATTTCGGATTGACATTGCCAAATGTGTACTGTGTGGTTTTTCATCTACAGATATTTTAGGAAATGAAAGTTCAACACATAGCTGCTTGTCTGCTCTGCAAGCTATTTCTTGCAACAATGGTGCCATTGGAACAACTCAAACAAAGCTGCATTCGAATAGCATTCAACTCCTGTTTCATTACTAAATCTGCAATGAGAGTATGTCCTAGTTGAACAACTGTGTGTGTTGTGCTGGGAAAGGGCAGGGGAGGTGAGGAGGCCATCTGGGGTGTGGGTGGAACTAGCACAGATCAGGCAGGTACTTGGTGAGGGCAGGAAAGCATTGTTTTGCTATTTTTCTTGATAACCACAGTTAAAAAGGACTACAGATAGTTGAGGGTATGTATCGTCCCTTAGCCACGGTTTTAGTTTCTCTTTTTTTTAAAGATATTTTTACAGCAATAATGACTTTGGGGGTGAAAAATGATAGGCCATGGCCAGTGACACGATAGCCATCCATATAATAACCAGGACATACCCTGCTTAGCTTCAAAAGGAGAAAGGGGCCAGCCCCATCAGGCCATGTTGCCTAGTAAATTAGACCAGGTTACAAGAGAAACATGGCTTGAGGGGGCTAGCCCTTTCCTCACTTTGACACTAAGCAAGTTCAGTCCCAGTTACTGCATGGATGGGCATCCACATTTTTTTTAAATGTGCTACTGTCAGTCCTTGAATGTTTTACACTCAGAGACCATTTTTTGCCCTTTGCTGAATTGCATTCTGGTATTTGTAGTCTTCCAGTGAATGTGGGGGGAACAATGCTACAATTGTACACAGTTTGCCTAACATAGTTCTATAAGATTAATATATTTTATTTATTTATTTATTTTGAATTTATAAAGCGCGCATTGGCCCTGGGGCATCGTGGCACTTTTACAGAAGTTTCACTCAGATACAGAATAAATGGCAGTTAACTTTAAATGGATAGAGCATAATACAGAATATTACAGAGAATTCACTTGGATACAGAATACATGGAGGATATTTACATGGTTAAAGATGGTAAAACAGCACGTGAGTTCAAGTTACAAGGGAGCAGCTTCAGTAAAATCTAGTTGAATAGCTTTGTTTTCAAGGCTTTTTCTAAACACATCGAGCAAGGCTTCTTTTCTGAGATTGAGCGGTAGCGAGTTCCAATTTTTTGGTGCTAACACCGCGAAGCTGGCACCACCGGTTGTGGCTCTTTTGAAGTGGGGGACTGAAAGTTGGTGTGAGTATTCGGCATGTTTAGGTCTGTTTGTTGGCGCATGGTGAATACCTTCCACCAGATAAGAGGGTGCGGACTGATAGAGTCATCTGTGTGTTATGGTGAGGGCCTTAAACTTAAAAAATATTTGAGTGACACTATGGTATGTGTACTTTTCAAGTTCTGTTTATAAAGCACAGTATTGATGAAAGCCAGACATGGGGATGAGGAGCGGAAATGACGAGAGGATAAGTCATGAGTATTTGCCCACGATGTGGCAAGAGAGTTTGCAATCCTGTACACTGGTGCAGTTATTTTCCCCTGATTGTGGCTGCTTTTAAGGGCACAAGTAAAGTGCACATGTGTAACTTCTTTTCAGAGGGCCGACGCAACCCGTTGGATTTTGTTGAGGTTGGCAAGCTTGCTTAAGTATTTGGCCTCCAGGATTTTACTCAGGTTGTCATGTTCCCAGTGCAGATACTTACCCACAAGACCTCAAGCACTTGTTTCTTATTGGGATTTTGTTTTCCAGGGAATATTTCACGACAGATTGCTATGTTTCAAATGTGGGCACCTTTTATACTTTGCCAGCATATTTGTTGGAAGATTTCACCTTTCAGGTTATTGCTCATTACTTTTTGAAAAGTCCAGTGCTATTTTGTCTTGCGCACTGTCTTCTAAAGAGAAGCTCAATTGAACTAGTTTTGTATATTTCACTTTAAAATATATGTTAATTTACTGTGCGTATATTCATGGGTGCCAGCTTTTGAATTTCGCTATAAGGCAAATGTACGTGGGCATATGTTACTCTTGCAGGTGGTAATTTTTCCCTTTTCTGTGCAGCTTAAATGCGGTTAGTTGGAGTCATGTGATGTATCACAACAGTCACCAAGAGATCAGCCATAAAACTAGGGGCTTGTAGCACGCTGCTTAACCAAAGTGTGTTATCCTCAGCAAATCATTTAATCTCCCTGTGTGTTGCCTAAAAACATTGTGAGTTTTCAAAGCCTTCAATCTTTTAGACATGATAAAAAAAATCGATATTTTTACAGCTACAGATGGTTTTCTATCCATGCAGTAACTGGGACTGACCCTGCTTAGCTTCCAAATGAGGAAGGGGCTAGCCACCTCAGGCAATGTTGCTTAATATATGAGCCCCCCTTGCACAGGCATAGGCAGTGGCCACTGGCCATGTGTGGGACAAATCTATGGAATAACAAACCCCTTGAAATTCCATGAAAACAAAATGAGTTGCAGGCACGTTAAGGTGGAAACTTATTGCAACAAAACCCCTGAAATTCAGCTAAAGCCACCTTAACTTCGCAGCCACTGTTGTGCAGCCTATGACCACACTGACGGCATCACAAATCACATCACTGATGACATCACTAATTACATTTCAACAGTAACTGGAATTAACATGTATATATGTATGTATTGGGTGCTCCTTGTAATTTACATAAAACATATATGCACTGCAACAGCTGATGGGACTATGATGCACTACTATCAATGCATTCTATGGGAATAGGATAAGAAGGGTTCAACAACACACATTTAACCTAATAGCGCCATGGCTACCTCCAAACTCGTAATGACCCCCTTTGATTAGCTTAATAATCATTTTGGCCAGGGACTTGGCCATGGCGAAGGCTGTGGTCCCAAGCCATCACCAAAGGCCATAGCTAGTGGTCAGTTAATGTTCCAAAATACTAATGTGAATTGTTAAAAGCCATGCCTAGTAACCCATCACCGTTTTAAAATATATACGGCACAACATTGAAAGCTGTAGTCAGTGACCATGGCTAAAGGCTGTAGCTAGTACCCATTAATATGTTAAAAAATACAGTTGGCACTCCCAAAGGCTGTGACCAGTGGCTAGTATTGTGTTGAAGACCATGGCTAGTGGCTGGTTAGTGTTTGTAATACACAATTGACACGGTTGAAAGCTGTAACCACTGGTGAAGGCCAAAATCTTTAGTTGGATGTCTGTTAGTGTTTTGAAATATACAGTGCACATGTGTGAAGGTTGTGGTCACTGTCAATAACTGAAGGCCATAGTTAGTACCCACTGATGTGTTCAAATATATTTGGCCATGCACACTGACCATGACGAAAGGCCATGATCAATCCCAGTTACTGTTGTAATGTAATTAGTGATGTCATCAGTGATGTGATCTTTGACATCATCATTGTGGTCATAAACTGCACAAGAGGGGTTGTGAAGTTAAGGTGGGTTGAGCTGAATTTCAGGGGTTTTGTTGCATTATGTTCTCACCTTAACAGCCCTGCAACTAAAGTTGTTCCCTTGAAAAAATATATATAGTATGAACAGCGCTCGGCACAGTGTCACAGGAGTTTGGTGCTGGGGACTGTGTTTTTATGACCGAATGAACGTACTTTCCATTTGCATGTATGGAGGGCTGTTGTACGAATCTTGGCTGCCTGACTGGGTCGGACAGTCACGTGGCTCACCCAGGTGCATGTAGGCAAGAATGTGTGCCGACCTATTTGGGAACTGGGTGCACCTGCTTGCCCCTTGCTGGCTTATATGTAAGAGGGTCTGCTGGATTCTGTTGGCTTTTAATCTTTTACTGTGCTGGTGCTCTGTTTTTCAGATAGTCCTGCTTCAGTTTTGTTGGGTCGCTGCTATTCATTTTCTGGAGTCTTGCTGTTGGTTGGCTGAAGCTCTTCTGCTGTCCTGTTGAATCTGGCTGACATGGCTCCTGCCAAGCGGCGGTGTAATTGTAAACTGAAGCATGTTGACACGAAGGGCAACACACCAAACGTGCTGCCTTCCTCTATGGCCTATGTCTGGTGGATGTCATTCAGATAAACTGTTGGTCCGCATTTGCCGCAAGCCCCCCAGAAGGGAGGAGGGGGTGAGAAAGAAGTCCAGGCGATCCAGTGCTCTGCTGCTGTTATCGGCTTCTTCTTCTTATGGGGAGTCCTCCTTGTCTTCCTCTAATGTGCTTGGTGATGCTGAGGATCCTAAAGGGAAGTATTTGGATAAAGATGCACTGGCTGCAGTTTTGGTGCAGGTGGCAGAATACATGGGGTTTCAGCAACCACCTCCTGGATCCTGGCCTCCTCCACGCCAGTTTAAACATACTATTGGGGTGGGATTGCTGTTGCTTCCTGCGATTCAGGAGGAAATCGTTAAGAATTCCTGGCTTTATGGCCAAGCTTTTTCCCATACATTGAGAGAAGTGTACCATTCCACAGGGGCTTCAGGTGGATACTATCCTGTCGAGCATGGTGGGTTGCTCCTTGATAGTGGTTGAGGAGGTGGCCATCTGGGATCCTGTGGCCAAAAAGGTTAATTCAGCCCTAAAAGGGTTTTACACAGGCATGCAAAGGTTTTACGCAGGCATGTACATGGCCTTTTGGGCTTCAACATACATCTCCTATATGGCTAAGACTGCTTTGGGTGGTTTTCGGAAGTTGGCTCAGCTTGCGAAGGAAGGAACGGACTGTGCTCCTCTGTCACAAGCTATGCAGTTACAGGCAGAGCTCCTGTCCAATTTGGGGTTCGTACTGCAGTGGTGACTATGGGAGCTGCTGTGTCGGGCCGTTGTCACTTGCACCTCTGAGACTGGCATTATGCTGGGTATCAGAAGAAAGTGGCCTTGTAAATTCCATTTGAAGGCAATGTGTTTGGTGATTTTCTGGAGGACAGGGTGCATTGTGTGTTCAAAGCGGATAAGCACACTGACAAGCTATGCCGTCGTTCTGAGGCGGGCATAAGAGGTTTCAGAGTTATCCTGTGTCCAGGGGGAGTTATCGAAAGCCCCAGGGTGGAAGTTTGTCTAACGTGATGCAGAAGTCTGGCAAACCCTTTGTTCCTGATGCCAACTGTGTTGGGGTTAGGCTCCACTGGTTCTGGCCGGCTTGGAGGGCCGTGTTTTATGACCTGTGGGTGAACACGATTTTTCATTGGGGATACCAAATTGAGTTTGTCTTGCCTCTGCCATGCTCGGGAGCATTGGCGGCTATGCTTCCTAGGAGGGCAGAGTATGCTGTAGCCGTGACTCAGAGTGTCCTGGAATTCTTGGCGAACGAAGTGATCCAGGAGGTTCCCAGAAAGGAGAGGGCTATGGGTTTCTATTGTGTCATATTTGTGGTGCCCACCCCCAATGGCAAGTTTCAACTATTCAGTGACCTCAAGAGGCTGAACAAGTTAAACTCTGCATTTCAATATGTTGAATCTGCAGTGGATAATCATGTTGATCGAGGAGTTGTACCTTTTGAGATCCTTAGGACTCCAGGATGCAGTATACAGGGGCCTGCTTCTGGACTGCGCAGGGCCGCTAGTAGCCTCTCTTGGGGCTTCTGGTGGACAAGGTCACATTGCGGCGTGTGTCTTTGTGGTTCTGTGGGCACGGCTTTCCATACGTCCACTGGTGTCACACTTGCACCGCTCATGGAGGATGGATTCCCAGCTGTTCGATAAACGGATTGCAATTCTCCTGGATCTGTGGGTTCAGCTTCAGTGGTGGATGGACTTGGGCAATCTGCTGCAGGGTTTTCCATTGGTTTATCCCTTGGTTCTGTGCCATGCCAACCTTTTCAGGAAGAGGGTGATGAGGACGACGAGATATCTCCCATACAGGTCGGGCTCTGTAGGCGTTGAGCCCATGGAGGTTTTTATTTGTGTCTCAACATCATCGCATGTGGGTGTTGAGGTTCCCCCTGTACCTCCCCCCTCCTGGGTGCCCCCCCCGGGTCGTATGTGGCCATTTTTGATTTTCTTCTTAGTTTAGTTAGTTAATATGGTTTTTGATAGTTAGTTTAATTAGGTAATTCAGGTTTTTTATAGTTAGTTTAATTAGTTAATATATTTTATAATTGCTTGTCTATTGTGCATTCATGTGACGGTGTGGTGCTTTGTGGCTTTTGAAAGTATCCACTGTCTGTTCCAGCTGGGCCCTTCAAGCTTGTCTCGTGTATGTGTTTGCAGCTTGGGGTCTTGACTCACATAGGCCACTCCTGCTTCCCTTATCCATGGGCTCGCAAGGATGGTTCGGTGTAACAGTCATTTACATAAGGGCTTTGGACTGTCATATCTGTGGCCTGTCTGCTGCTGTACTACTTGTGTTAACACCCCTAGTGGGGATTGTGGGGGTTTTATACATGGCATGTCTGGGATCAATTTGGGTGGGTTCATGATTGATGTGTCAATTAATTGATCTAGATTGTGATGTATATTATTTTATTTCCTGTATATGTCCTTGATGCACTTCATGCTGTGGACAGTCGCCTGCACCCTTTGCCTGTCAAAGTCACACTGATGGTGGGAGGAGTTCTGATGTAGGTCTCTAACATGGCCCAGTGACAACCAGCATGAAGACACACACACAGGGAACTTTCCAGCGTTATTTATGTTTTTTGCCCTTTCTGCAGGACAAAGAGCCTCCAGTCCACCTTTGCCAGCAGACACATGACGAAGTACTACAGAAACCTGGCTACGTTCGGTGGTGCAGACATGCGCATGTGTGTGCAAGCAGTAGCACAGGGCTTCTGCTCAGACGTCCGACGTGTTTCCAGGAGCTCCAAGCAAGGTGAGCAGCACAAGGGGGCCACACCGCAGCCAACCTTCCACCAGGCCACTTGTACATGCATGCTAAGTAGCGCCACTGATGGGGAGCTTGGCCAGATATTGTTGTAGAAGCGCACAGTAAAGCTAAGATGTGTTGAGGGACAAATGCCAAGTAGCTTGACAAATTGTCAGGGGCACACGCAGGGGCCGTCACAAATATCCTCCAGTCAACCCTGCTCCATAGAAGCTGAGTTATTCACACAGTGGCGTTCCGATCCAGAAACTTATACAGCGCACAGGGACTCCCAGCGAGACACTGACTTGTGTGCAGTGCATGTCATTTGCATGTGCAAATTGCCACTTGCACTACCTTTTGTAATCCACGGCTGCCAGAACACGACTTGTACTGAAGTCGCACCTCACTATACCCATCTAGCAGGTCAGCCAGGGACCATTCTATCATGTGTGATTCTTGACGCATTGGTCTTCCATTTGCCGCGCGCCCACGTGCGCCTGCCTTACTGCATTGACAGTGTAGGAACCATCACTTGCACTACCTTTTGTAATCCACGGCTGCCAGAACACGACTTGTACTGAAGTCGCACCTCACTATACCCATCTAGCAGGTCAGCCAGGGACCATTCTATCATGTGTGATTCTTGACGCATTGGTCTTCCATTTGCCGCGCGCCCATGTGCGCCTGCATTACTGCATTGACAGTGTAAGAACCATCACAGGGGCAAGCTAACGTATACGTACATAGCAGCTGACAAGGGTGTTTGTTTGTGGAGAAGTCACTTACTTTGGGGCAGCAATGTTTTTGTGTGTGTTTGTTGTAAACACACACAGATTAGTAACTCACGCTCTCTTTGCAGCATTGAACTGATCCTTTTACCGGAGTTGAGAGTGCACAGGCAGGTGGCCAGCACTCACCCCAGAGATAAGTCTCTCTTTGTCTTGCATTTCACTCATTTCGTACTATGTGCATGTAGAACATGTTTTCTCTGTTTGAGTATGTGTTATTGTCAATAGTTGTATTTTGTATTTTGACTACTTTCCCTTGCAAATCCAACTCCCCTCTCCTGCCCCTCTTTCTGGTTATCCTGAATACCAATGCCTGTCCAACCAATGGATCCCTGACCCTCTGCACCTGGAGACCGGAACTGTGACACTACCCATCAGTTGTTGCATCCTCATTGTATGGTGTTTCCGGTAAAGGGTACCCTTCATGTTGATCCGTTGGTGAACTGTGCTACCTTGGTAGTTCGATTATTCTGCTTGTACACGTGCCAGGAGTTTTGTTTCCACTTCGAGTAACCTACTGGAGACTCTTCCAGGGTATTCTTGTGCCAAGAGGCTTTTTACCTGGTTTGGGGGTTTGGCTCCTTGGAGTTGTCTGCAATTTGGTATTTTTGACAGTCAAGGAGGCCTCTGAGGAGGCTGGACCTTATTTACACGCAAAGTGGATCTTGAAGACCAAAGGGTAGGGGGATCCTGTAGCCAGGTAGACTAAAAGGGAGAAGGCTACATACCCCAGACACACTTGTTCAGGAGGTCATGGTGATGTGGAAATGAGGGAGGGCCTTTTGTACATGATGTGTTCTGCTGGTCAATGGCTGCTCCTGTGTTGTATTTACTTTTTAGGTGTCAGGGGATTTTTGTGGTTTGACATGCTGGGGTGTAAACATGGGTAATGTTCACATGTGATGTGTATAGGACACTGTGGGTCACTTGATTTGACATGCATATGTTGAGTGCATGTCCCTACTGACACACACAGTTGCACAATGCTCCACCACACGTACAACCACCCTTCCATGCCCACAGGTGCACACATATTGCCTTCTCGGGTACGCTGTGTCCCTGCAGCGCATGATCAATTACCATTTGGGGATCCTAGACATGCGTCAATGGGAAAATGTGATAATTTGTCCATTTGATGTGATGCTCAAGGTGTATCCCCAACACAATGGCAGCTGACTGTGCTCTGTGCTGAGCAGTGTGTAGCAGGAGACGCACACAGCACACAGGTTTGGGAGTGGCGATTTTGCATTGCCCAATGTGCATGTGAACAGGCATTCAGTGCTGTGTTGAAGCTACCACTGGTGTACAGCATTTGTGTATGACTTGGTATGTGTGGGAGGTTGTTGTCAGTCATTTCATCTGAATCCATGTCAGGCATCATTGTCTCGGGCCACTTTCCAATCATCACATGTCACTTCGTATATTATTGCTCATGTGTCGGCCTTTTGCTGTTGCATACCATGTCACCGTGACAGACAATGGTGAGGTGGTTTGGGAGGGTTTGGGTGACATAACAGGGATTGTCATGGTCTGTTTTGCAGGGGGGGGGTGATACACACCTTGCATGTGTTCCTTTTGGTCACACAGGATTGGCTATGTTTAAGTAGCTAGGGATGCACACAATGTGGCACTCCCATGGCAACATCCTGAGGGTGGTAAGGTTGTGACAGTTGACTGTCTCTTTGTCATCATCGGTTGTCACCTGGTATGTGCCAGGCCTGTGTGCACTCCGCAGGGGTGGGAGTTTAGGTGAAAAATGTGGCCACAAGCTGGGTCCGGGCTACCTCGCCACTTGCCCTTTCCCCTCCCATGGGCAGTGCCTGTGCGTGTGGTTGGGGATGTGGGGGCACCACCATGTCCACCGGTACGCCCTGCCGTGTTGCAACATTGTGCAGGACACATGCTGCCACAATGATCCTGCACACTACTGGGGGTGCGTATAGTAGCTGGCCGCCAGAGCGGTCAAGGGAGCGGAAGCGTGACTTGAGCACTCCGAATGTGCGCTCCACTATGGCCCTGGTTGCAATATGGGCAGAGCTGTATCTTACCTGGTGTGGTGTGGTGGGGTTCCAGATTGGCGTCATCATGTGGTTGCTCAGAGGGTAGGCACTGTCCCCTGGGGAGGTCGCAATGGCTGTGATTAGTTGGGTTTGTGTATTTGTCTGTGTGTGACATGCATGCATGTGCAGAGGCATTTGTAATCACCTAGGAGCCATGTGTCGCCATGCTTCCCAGCTTCCAGGGCCCGGCTCAGGGAGGACATTCTGTATATGAAACTGTCATGGGTTGAGCCAGGGTAGTTTGCATAGACAGAGGTGATGATTCCCCTTGCATCGCATACAACCTGCACGTTGATGGAATGCCAGAGCTTGCGGTTTCGATAGATGTGCTCAGTGGCCCTAGGTGGATGTAGGGCCACATGAGTGCAATCTATGGCACTGAGCACTTTGGGGAAGTGTGCCACCCTGTAGAAGTCCTGGACCATGGCCTGCCTTTCTGCAGGTGTTCTGGGCATGTATATGTGCCTGTGGACTGAGGGGCGTGCAGTCATGATTGCCAACACCTGGTGTAGGCAGCGTGACTGCGTGGCCTGTGAGACCCCTCCCACTATGGCAGTTGTCCGCTGAAATGACCCAGTGGCCAAAAAATGCAGGACATTGAGCACCTTTTCCAAGGGGCTCAATGCTTGGGAGCACAGGGTGGGGGATGTAAGGTCATCTTCCCACTCCCTGACAAGGTCTAGGATGATATTACGTGGAAACCTATATCTGCCATACCATATACCTGGTCGTCATGCATCCCAAAAAGACTGGTCTGGGGCAAAAAACATGCGGGCATGGCTATTCTCCTCCTCCTGCGGTGTCCCACGATCAGCACTGCGACAAATGGGGCATTCATTTTAGCTGTGTATACGTGTTTGTTGTTGTGTGCACTTTTATACTGTGTGCCGGGACGCTTCCGCCTGCCTTCGCGTGACGGACGTGTTGATGCCTGTGTCCGTCTTTTAGCGTGCGCGGGTTTCCCGTATTCGATTCCATGAATACGTGTTGTTCGCGTGCATGTGGGCATTCCGTGTATTTCCCTGCAGTACTTCCCCAGTTGCGCCTTCTTTTTCACGCGTTGTTCCCCATTCCACGTGTTACGCCCCATGTCCCATCCCCTTTTTGGTGTGTGCGCCGACATTGTGCGCTATCGCTGTGCTCATCGCGCATGGCATTCGGGATGTTGGAATGACGTGTGCGCCCGTGTGCGCCACGCAAGTATTTGGCGCACATCCCGCAGTAAACACGCGCAGGCACTTCCATGAATCGCATGATTGCGCGTGCGCTTGCTTTTTCACGCTTGCGCCAGCTTGCGCCATGATTTTCGGCGCACATTTGTTCCATGAATCGGCCCCTAACAGTTTTCTGCACTAATAAATCGAAGACAGTCATTAGAAATTCTTGACTATCTTCTTGTGTATTTTGAGAACATTGTTGATTTCCACTTGCAACAGCTATTACATTTCGGATTGACATTGCCAAATGTGTACTGTGTGGTTTTTCATCTACAGATATTTTAGGAAATGAAAGTTCCACACATAGCTGCTTGTCTGCTCTGCAAGCTATTTCTTGCAACAATGGTGCCATTTGGAACAACTTAAACAAAGCTGCATTAGAATAGCATTCAACTCCTGTTTCATTACTAAATCTGCAATGAGAGTATGCACTTGCAATGAGAGTATGTCCTAGTTGAACAACTGTGTGTGTTGTGCTGGGAAAGGGCAGGGGAGGTGAGGAGGCCATCTGGGGTGTGGGTGGAGCTAGCACAGATGAGGCAGGTACTTGGTGAGGGCAGGAAAGCATTGTTTTGCCATTTTCCTTGATAACCACAGTTATAAAGGACTACAGATAGTTGAGGGTATGCATCGTTCCTTAGCCACGGTTTTAGTTTCTCTTTTTTAAAAAAAGATATTTTTACAGCAATAATGACTTTGGGGTGAAAAATCATAGGCCATGGCCAGTGACACGATAGCCATCGAGATAATAACCAGGACATACCCTGCTTAGCTTCAAAAGGAGAAAGGGGCCAGCCCCATCAGGCCATTGTGATGCTGGACATGCATCCGAGGGACAGGGCCTCTGAATCCTTGTCCTTTACTGCTTTTTATCGTGTGTGCTGTCGTGTTTTCTGCCCAGGAGTCCATGTGGGACTCCTGGTAGTGCAGCTCTCTCTTTTGGTTTGGTGAACAGACCCATGGGATACCCTTATGGCACCCATGGGTAGGGGTACAACCCTGTGCCCCTAGTGTATGTTTTTGGGCACCTGTGGGTGGCCCACAGAGCAGGGTATGGGCTGGTGGCAGCTCCATGCTAAATTTGACAGGTGCTCTGGGTGTCCTCCATTTTGGGATACCCAGGCCCTGCCATTGGGATCAGTTGATTCCTGATAGGAAACAAGATGGCCCCTGTGGCCTCTTGCTTTCTATTGCCTGTTACCTTGTTTTCTCAAAGTCCTGGGAAGCCCTGACTCCTTCCCTTCCCCCTGACTGGCTGTTGGGTGGAAGTTCCATATGGTGTTGTTGTGAAGGCCCAGCTAGACTGACTGGAGCCTTCCCAGTGACTGTATGTTGTGGGTACCTCCTGTGGGTGGGACCTGGGTGAATGGAGTGTGTGACCAATATACACTCCTTGTTGTGGTTGTCTGGTTTCTGGCATGAGAGACAAAGACTGAGACAGCCCTGCCCGAAACTGGCCTGAATGCAGTGTGTAGTGTTGAATGGCTGGGTACTTGTCCCAATCCACATTCCTTGTTGTGAGTGTCTGAAAGGGAGGAGTGTGGCTTGAATGCACTGTGTGCCTGATTGGCTGACTAACTGCATGAATGCCCTTCTGTATGATTGGCTGCTGAGTGTGTGCCAGCAGTGTGGATGAGAGACAGAATAGTATATCTGGGGACCTCTCACCACTGGTAATTGTTCAGAAGCGTTCAGAAGCTGAGTCTCCACTCTAAGAGTAACTGGAACTGCTGATCCTCGACGCCCAGCTGGAAGATGGAAGAAGAAGACTTGCTGTTGCACTTGCTTCGACCGATCTGAAAGCTGCCGAATTCGTCGAGGACTGACCTGAGAGAGGACCTGGTAAGGCACCCTCTTCCCGTGCTCCGAGGGACCATCGAGCACCGCTACATCTTTGCCGAAGCGCCCTGGAAGTCAGACCCTCGAAAGGCTGCCGACCCGAGACGGGACCGCCGAGGAGATCGAAGTGAAGCACCCGGACATCGCCGCCATCGAAGTCCATTGCCGTCGATCAGGGTTCGCAGGTCTGTGTAACCGCTGGAGGCCCGTCGAAGTTGTGTTGCCCAGCCGTGGGAACCACTTGACGCCGTCACGCCGACGACCGGAGCCGTCCGCTCCTTGCCTAAGAACATTTGAATCGAAGGACTCCCTCGTGCGCACCGTCGACCGCTTTATCCTGCCGGAGAAAGTCGAGGACGACCAACGCGCCGAGGAGAAACCTGCCGGTGGGTTTCCCACCACCCGAAGACTACAAAGACTCGAACGACTCGACGCCCTTGCTGGGCCCCCGTCTTCACGAATCTTTGCCGGCCAGAACAATTGTCGTCGAGGTGCCCCGCACGCCTTTGCCTTGCAGGACGCCAACGCTCCGTCGTCGACGAGCACCGCTTGGATCGAAGCTGCCGCCTCATCGACGCCGTTCTACCCTGTTTGTTGTCGGACGTTCGACGCCCCGTGTCTCCCGCTTGAAAGGGAAGGCATTCAAGAAGGGCCATCGATTCCCCGACGCCGAACGCCGAGTTCCTCGACGGACGTTCGACGCCCCGTGTAAGGGCCGTCGATTCCCCGCCGCCGAACGCCGAGTTCCTCGAAGCTTCTCGACGCCTCTCGACGATCCGTGACTCCCGCTTGAAAGGGGGTCGCTCTAGAAGGATCTGTCGACGCCTCTTCGAAGAACTCGACTCCACCAGGTACATTGGGGGGGTAAAAACATTATAGGAGGGAATAAGACTTGCAGAACAATATATGGACTGGGCTTGTGCTATATCTTTATTTTACAGGTTGCCCAGGTGGGGGGATCTCCACACAGAACTGTGTCTAGTGGTAGGGGCCAGTATTATGCCCATTGCTCAACCATCTTATTGTCTCTCCTCTCTCTATTGCTGGTTTCACTCTATTGATCTGTGTGACATTGTTACGGTATTGTTGATGCACTTTAATGAGATCTAATACAAAGGGTGGTACCACTTTAGAATTGTATATATTTGCCATTGTTGATTTTCCTATGTACAAAGTGAGTTATTATGATAAGTGTACATAACCTTGAATATTGATTATATAAAGACTGTGTCTAACCAATACAGTGTGTGGACATTCCTTTGTGGGGGCTTGGGGACTACACTGTACTTAAGAACCAGCCTGCATCACCTCCTGAGAAGCTATGCCTTGATTGCTCGACCATAGCTACCGAATAGAGAATCTAGGCTGGGGTCCTCTGTGCCTCCCCTCTACCATATAGAGAGCAGAAGTACAGACCACCCCCTACCAGTCCTTTACACTGGTGGCAGCGGTGGGATGCTTATGGTTTTAAGAATCAGTGTATAACCGTGCCACTTACAAAAGATATCTGCACTTTAATAAATTAAGGTTTAGTTGTGTACAAGATAAATGCATTACAAACAATGGAGTCTATTGCAAATGGCAAATTGACTCGGATGAGCTTGGAGGCTCTCCAGAGTGCTTGTGAAGCCAGGGAGTTAGACTTTGTGGATAAGTCTAGGGCTGAGCTGATAGCTGCCCTGGTGGACTACCAGACTGATGGTGAAACTCTTGATTAAGGGGGGGAATGCAACCAATGAGGACTCTGCCCCTGGGGTTTCTGCTGAATCTGTTTCTGGGAATGCCACCATTCCTGCTGCCTCTGTTCCAAACCCCAGCAATTCCTTGGAGCTTGAGTTATTAAGGATGAAATTGGCCTTTGAATACCGCAAGTTGGAAATAGATGCTGAACTCAAGAAAGAGGAGTTGGCTCAACAAGTGGAGCTCAAGAATAAGGACCTTGAACTCAAGAGCCAGGACACTGAATGTCAGAGAATCCAGCTAGAGAAAGCTAGAGTGGAGACTTCAGCTAAAACCAGTGAGAGTGTCAGGTCCCCAGCCACCAAGTTTATGAAAGATTTGGTTGGTGTATTTGTGGAGGGTTCAGATATCCTCCAATGGATTGAAGCGTTTGAAATGGCTTGTGCGATTCATGATGTTGATAAAAGAGATTGGGCTAAGTGTTTGTTAAGCAGAGTGCCTCAAACTGGATATGACTGTATTCTGAAGCTGAGTGTGGAAGAAAGGGGTCAGTATGAGTGTATGAAGTCTGCTTTGATTGCCAAGTTTGGCAAGACACCTACCCAATACCTTAAAAGGTTCAGGGATTTTAAGAAAAGAGAGAATGTGTCTTGGGTTGACTGGGTGAGTACTGCGCACATGAACATGATGGGGTGGATTGATGGATACAAGGTTAAGACTTTTGTTGAATTGTCCCACCTCTTGTTTTTTGAGCATTTTTCTGAAGCCTGTTCACCAGAGCTGCGTCAGTATGTGGCTGACCAGAACATTTTGGACCCCTTTAAGCTGGCTAGGTTGGCTGACAAGTGGGTCTCCCACCGGGTGTCCCCTAAGGACTCCAGTGGGAAGGACAAGGACAAAGAAAAGGGGGCCTCTCAGAAAGCTGAGGAGTCCCACAAGCAGTCACAGTCGGGTAAACCTAAACCTTCCTCTCCCAAGACCCAAAAATCTAGTGGGGATAAGTCATCTGTGGGTGGGAATAAGAGTAGTGGTCCACCTGCTGCAAAGCAGGCTCCCAGTGGTTCCAGTACCGTACCCCGCACTCCTGGCACTTGTTGGGACTGTGGGGCTCTGGATCACAGAAGGGGTGACTCCAAGTGTAAAGGTAAGGCACTTGGAGTACAGGCTGTCAGCCTGACCTACCCTTACCCCGTGTCTGAGGTGGAGGCCACTGTCCTCCCCTCCTCTACCGGGATCACATTTGGTGCTCCGGTAGAGATTTCCTTAGTGTCCTTTGGGGCCTGGGACCAGTATGCAGAAGTACTGGCGACTATCCCACAAAACACCCGTAGGTTTTTGAGAAGTGTCCTCTTGAATGGCCAGCCTTCTACTGGTTTGAGAGACACTGGGGCAAGCATGACAGTGATGGACAGGACCCTGCTCAAGCCAGAGGACTATGTAGGTGCTCCTCTGAGAACCACCAGGTTAGCTGGTGGGCCTCCCAAATTATCGCCTGTAGCCTTAGTCACACTCATGATGGGAGACAAGACAGCAAAGCTTCCTGTCCTGGTTCAGGACAATGTCCCTGCTAACATTCTGTTAGGAAATGATCTAGTAGAGTTGGGGTTGATCTCGGATGTCTTCCCATGACTGCTGCTGCAGTCACTAGGTCACAGGTGACACCGGGTCTGGCTGTGAGTCAGGTACCAGAGCCAAAGGTGAGGCCTAAGGCAAGAAGAAGGAAGACCAAGAAGGCCACCTCTGTGGAGGGAACACCTTCTCTTCCTGCTGTTCCGACAGCACCCATTGGGATCCATGCTCCGGACGGGCTGGGTGCAGTGGAAAACCCAAACTCAACTCCTGTGGGAGAAGAGACAGAAGACTCTCCTGTGGGAGAGGTTCTCAACCCGGAGGATCATCCCGACCTTCAATGCTTGTTAGCTGAAGGGGGACCCTCCCGGGCAGACTTCTGTAAGGGACAGAGAGAGTGCCACTCTCTCGAGGGACTGAGGAAACAGGCCCTGTCCCAGGCACAAGGAGAAGTGCCTAGGACATTCCGGATTTATTGGGAGGGTGAGCTCCTTGTTAGTGAGCCCACTAAGCCTGAACCTGGTGCCCTCAAGAGGTTGGTGGTACCCCAGGTTTACAGGCCCTTCCTACTGCAGTTGGCGCATGAGGTGCCCTTGGCTGGTCATCTTGGGACCAAGAAGACTAAGCAGAGGCTCTCTGCCCATTTCTACTGGCCACGGATGGGAGTAGAGGTGGAGTCCCACTGCAGGACCTGCCCAACTTGTCTGGCAAGACTGGAGGCAGTGTCATTGCCCCACTGCAGCCATTGCCAGTGGTTGGCACACCATTTGAAAGGGTGGGCATCGACATCGTCGGTCCCCTTGACCCTCCCACTTCAGGTGGGCATCGGTTCATCCTGGTCTTGGTAGATCATGCCACCGGGTACCCTGAGGCAATACCCCTTCGGACTGTTACTGCCAAGGTGGTTGCCAGGGCTCTCCTGGGCATTTTCACCCGTGTTGGATTCCCCAAGGAGGTTGTCTCTGACCGAGGATCCAACTTCATGTCTAGTTACATGAAAACCATGTGGAAAGAGTGCGGGGTAACCTACAAGTTCTCCACCTCTTACCACCCCACACCAATGGTCTGGTTGAGAGATTTAATAAAACTCTCAAGGGCATGCTGGGGGCTTTGGAAGAACCCCTAAGGAGGAAATGGGATCTCCTCCTGCCATGCCTGCTGTTTGCTTACAGAGAGGTACCTCAAGAGGGTGTTGGTTTCAGCCCCTTTGAGTTACTCTTTGGACATCCCGTGAGGGGGCCCCTCGCCTTGATCAGAGAAGGCTTGGAAGCCACCCCTCCAGGTCCCGCCAAGCAAGTGGGGGACTATGTGTTAGGCCTCAGACGGAGGATGACACAGATGATGGGTCAGGCAACCGCAAATCTCAAGGCCAGCCAGGAATTGAATAAGTACTGGCATGACCTTAAAGCCTCGCAAGGGGATTGGACTCCGGGACAGGAAATCCTTGTGATGGAGCCTACCAAGCCTAGAGCTTTGGCAGACAAGTGGACTGGACCCTTCAGGATCATCTCCAAGATGGGCGAAGTCAATTATCTGGTTGACATGGGAGCCTCTGGGGTAGCCCCTCAGGTATTCCATGCCAACCGGCTGAAGCCTTTCCACCGGCGAGCAGAAGTCTCATGTCTCTAGCTAGCTTCAGGGCAAGAAGAGGATGAGAGTGAGCCCCTTCCTGATTTGCTGCATAGCAACCCTCAGGATGGCTCAGTAGAGGGAGTACATCTCTCTCCGGATTTGACAACAGAGCAACAGAGGGCCTGCAGGGCTTTGCTCCAAAAGTATGCCTCTCTGTTTTCACTGACGCCAGGCCTTACACCGTGGTGTAGGCATGAGATTGACACTGGTGACAGTGTGCCTGTCAAAAGCAGGTGCTACCGTATGTCAGATACCGTCAAGAACCACATCCAGGTTGAGGTTGCCAAGATGTTGGATCTGGGTGTTATTGAACCCTCAACCAGCCCCTGGTCCAGTCCAGTGGTCCTTGTCCCCAAGGCAAGTTCCCAGGCGGGTACCAAGGATTGGAGGTTCTGTGTGGACTACCGAGGAGTCAATGCCGTCACCAAAACTGACGCACACCCATTGCCCAGGGCTGATGAGCTCGTGGACACCATAGGTGCTGCCAAATTTGTGAGCACCTTTGACCTTACCTCAGGCTATTGGCAAATAGCTCTGACGGACCATGCCAAGGAAAAGACGGCCTTCTCAACACCTGAACACCTGAGGGACTCTACCAGTTTAGGTTCATGCCTTTTGGGTTGAAGAATGCCCCTGCCACCTTCCAGAGATTGGTCAACCATGCGCTCAGTGGGCTGGAAGCCTTTTGTGCGGCTTACTTAGACGACATTGCCGTCTACAGTTCCACCTGGGAAGAGCATTTGACACATCTGGATAAGGTGTTGCAGGCCTTGAAAAGGGCTAACCTCACTATCAAGGCCACCAAGTGCCAGATAGCTCAGGGGAAAGTTACCTATCTTGGTCATGAGGTAGGAGGGGGTCAAATCCAACCTCTCTCCAGTAAAGTACAGGATGTACAGAACTGGGAGACTCCCACTACTCAAACCCAGGTGAGAGCCTTTTTGGGCCTCACTGGGTACTATCGCAATTTCATGGCAGACTATGGAGCCATAGCTGCACCCCTGACAGCTCTAACTTCACCCAAACAGCCTAGGAAGGTTAATTGGACCGAAGACTGTCAGAGGGCCTTTGATGGCTTGAAAGAAAGTCTGTGTAGGGCACCTGTGTTGTGTGCGCCTGACTACAGCCGACCCTTTATCGTCCAGACGGATGCCTGCGACACCGGAATTGGAGCTGTCTTGTCCCAGTTAGATGACAAAGGGAGAGAACATCCTATCATATTCATCAGTAGACAACTCAAGGGTAGAGAACTTAGGTGGGCTACTGTTGAAAAGGAGTGTTTTAGCATAGTTTGGAGCCTTAGGCGTTTTAGGCCCTACCTTACGGAGTCTACCTTCAAGGTCCAAACAGATCATAAGCCCCTGAAGTGGCTTATGCAAATGAAGGGTGAGAATCCGAAATTGCCCAGGTGGTCCATTAGCCTGCAAGGGCTAGACTTCACCATAGAGCACAGACCAGGGAAGAGTAACGATAATGCAGATGGCCTTTCCAGAAGGTATGTTGACCGTCTGGATGAGGGTGTCTATCCCGTGGGAGATTAGACACCCTCCACCTCAGTCTGGGGGGGGCGACTGTGATGCTGGAAATGCATCCGAGGGACAGGGCCTCTGAATCTTTGTCCTTTACTGCTTTTTATCATGTGTTCTGTCGTGTTTTCTGCCCAGGAGTCCATGTGGGACTCCTGGCAGTGCAGCTCTCTCTTTTGGTTTGGTGAACAGACCCATGGGATACCCTTATGGCACCCATGGGTAGGGGTACAACCCTGTGCCCCTAGTGTATGTTTTTGGGCACCTGTGGGTGGCCCACAGAGCAGGGTATGGGCTGGTGGCAGCTCCATGCTGAATTTGACAGGTGCTCTGGGTGTCCTCCATTTTGGGATACCCAGGCCCTGCCATTGGGATCAGTTGATTCCTGATAGGAAACAAGATGGCCCCTGTGGCCTCTTGCTTTCTATTGCCTGTTACCTTGTTTTCTCAAAGTCCTGGGAAGCCCTGACTCTGTCCCTTCCCCCTGACTGGCTGTTGTGTGGAAGTTCCATATGATGTTGTTGTGAAGGCCCAGCTAGACTGACTGGAGCCTTCCCAGTGACTGTATGTTGTGGGTACCTCCTGTGGGTGGGACCTGGGTGAATGGAGTGTGTGACCAAATACACTCCTTGTTGTGGTTGTCTGGTTTCTGGCATGAGAGACAAAGACTGAGACAGCCCTGCCCGAAACTGGCCTGAATGTAGTGTGTAGTGTTGAATGGCTGGGTACTTGTCCCAATCCACATTCCTTGTTGTGAGTGTCTGAAAGGGAGGAGTGTGGCCTGAATGCACTGTGTGCCTGATTGGCTGACTGACTGCATGAATGCCCTTCTGTATGATTGGCTGCTGAGTGTGTGCCAGCAGTGTGGATGAGAGACAGAATAGTATATCTGGGGACCTCTCACCACTGGTAATTGTTCAGAAGCGTTCAGAAGCTGAGTCTCCACTCCAAGAGTAACTGGAACTGCTGATCCTCGACGCCCAGCTGGAAGAAGAAGACTTGCTGTTGCACTTGCTTCGACCGATCTGAAAGCTGCCGAATTCGTCGAGGACTGACCTGAGAGAGGACCTGGTAAGGCGCCCTCTTCCCGTGCTCCGAGGGATCATCGAGCACCGCTACATCTTCGCCGAAGCGCCCTGGAAGTCAGACCCTCGAAAGGCTGCCGACCTGAGACGGGACCGCCGAGGAGATCGAAGTGAAGCACCCGGACATCGCCGCCGTCGAAGTCCATTGCCGTCGACCAGGGTTCGCAGGTCTGTGTAACCGCTGGAGGCCCGTCGAAGTTGTGTTGCCCAGCAGTGGGAACCACTTGACGCCGTGCCGCCGACGACCGGAGCTGTCCGCTCCTTGCCTAAGAACATTTGAATCGAAGGACTCCCTCGTCCGCACCGTCGACCGCTTTATCCTGCCGGAGAAAGTCGAGGACGACCAACGCGCCGAGGAGAAACCTGCTGGTGGGTTTCCCGCCATCCGAAGACTACAAAGACTCGAACGACTCGACGCCCTTGCTGGGCCCCCGTCTTCACGAATCTTTGCGGTCCAGAACAATTGTCCTCGAGGTGCCCCGCACGCCTCTGCCTTGCAGGACGCCAACGCTCCGTCGTCGACGAGCACCGCTTGGATCGAAGCTGCCGTCTCATCGACGCCGTTCTATCCTGTTTGTTGTCGGACGTTCGACGCCCCGTGTCTCCCGCTTGAAAGGGAAGGCATTCAAGAAGGGCCGTCGATTCCCCGCTGCCGAACTCCGAGTTCCTCGACGCTTCTCGACGCCTCTAGACGATCCGTGACTCCCGCTTGAAAGGGGGTCGCTCTAGAAGGATCTGTTGACGCCTCTTCGAAGAACTCGACTCCACCAGGTACATTGGGGGGGTAAAAACATTATAGGAGGGAATAAGACTTGCAGAACAATATATGGACTGGGCTTGTGCTATATCTTTATTTTACAGGTTGCCCAGGTGGGGGGATCTCCACACAGAACTGTGTCTAGTGGTAGGGGCCAGTATTCTGCCCATTGCTCAACCATCTTATTTTCTCTCCTCTCTCTATTGCTGGTTTCACTCTATTGATCTGTGTGACATTGTTACGGTATTGTTGATGCACTTTAATGAGATCTAATACAAAGGGTGGTACCACTTTAGAATTGTATATGTTTGCCATTGTTGATTTTCCTAAGTACAAAGTGAGTTATTATGATAAGTGTACATAAGCTTGAATATTGATTATATAAAGACTGTGTCTAACCAATACAGTGTGTGGACATTCCTTTGTGGGGGCTTGGGGACTACACTGTACTTAAGAACCAGCCTGCATCACCTCCTAAGAAGCTAGGCCTTAATTGCTCGACCATAGCTACCGAAAAGAGAATCTAGGCTGGGGTCCTCTGTGCCTCCCCTCTACCATATAGAGAGCAGAAGTACAGACCACCCCCTACCGGTCCTTAACAGCCATGTTGCCTAGTAATTTAGACCAGGTTACAAGAGAAACATGGCTTGAGGGGGCTAGCCCTTTCCTCACTTTGACACTAAGCAAGTTCAGTCCCAGTTACTGCATGGATGGGCAGCCACAATTTTTTTTAAATGTGCTACTGTCAGTCCTTGAATGTTTTGCACTCAGAGACCATTTTGTGCCCTTTGCTGAATTGCATTCTGGTATTTGTAGTCTCCCAGTGAAGGTGGGGGGAATAATGCTACAATTGTACACATTTTGCCTAACATAGTTCTATAAGATTAATATATTTTATTTATTTATTTTAAATTTATAAAGCGCGTATTGGCCCTGGGGCATCGTGGCACTTTTACAGATGTTTCACTTGGATACAGAATAAATGGCAGTTAACTTTAAATGGATAGAGCATAATACATAATACTACAGAGAATTCATTTGGATACAGAATACATGGAGGATATTTACATGGTTAAAGATGGTAAAACAGCACATGAATTCAAGTTACAAGGGAGCAGCTTCAGTAAAATCTAGTTGAATAGCTTTGTTTTCAAGGCTTTTCTAAACACAGTGAGCAAGGCTTCTTTTCTGAGATTGAGCAGTAGCGAGTTCCAATTTTTTGGTGCTAACACCGCGAAGCTGGCACCACCGGCTTTGGCTCTTTTGAAGAGGGGGACTGAAAGTTGGTGGGAGTATTCGGCACGTTTAGGTCTGTTTGTTGGCGCATGGTGAATACCTTCCGCCAGATAAGAGGGTGCGGACTGATAGAGGCATCTATGTGTGATGGTGAGGGCCTTAAACTTAAAATATATTTGTGTGACACTATAGTATGTGTACTTTTCAAGTTCTGTTTATAAAGCAGAGTATTGATGAAAGCCAGACATGGGGATGAGGAGCGGAAATGACGAGAGGATAAGTCATGAGAATTTTCCCACGATGTGGCAAGAGAGTTTGCAATCCTGTACACTGGTGCAGTTATTTTCCCCTGACTGTGGCTGCTTTTAAGGGCACAAGTAAAGTGCACATGTGAGTGAACGGCGTAACTTCTTTTCAGAGGGCCGAGGCAACCCGTTGGATTTTGTTGAGGTTGGCAAGCTTGCTTAAGTATTTGGCCTCCAGGATTTCACTCAGGTTGTCATGTTCACAGTGCAGACGCTTACCCGCAAGACCTCAAGCACTTGTTTCCTATTGGGATTTTGTTTTCCAGGGAATATTTCACGACAGATATTGCTATGTGTCAAATGTGGGCACCTTTTATACTTTGCCAGCATATTTGTTGGAAGATTTTACCTTTCAGGTTATTACTCATTACTTTTTGAAAAGTCCAGTGCTATTTTGTCTTGCGCACTGTCTTCTAAGGAGAAGCTCAATTAAACTAGTTTTGTACATTTCACTTTAAAATATATGTTAATTTACTGTGCGTATATTCATGGGTGCCAGCTTTTGATTTTCGCTATAGGGCAAATGTACGTGGGCATATGTTACTCTTGCAGGTGGTCATTTTTCCCTTTTCTGTGCAGCTTAAATGCGATTAGTTGGAGTCATGTGATGTATCACAACAGTCACCAAGAGATCAGCCATAAAACAAGGGGCTTGTAGCACGCTGCTTAACCAAAGTGTGTTATCCTCAGCAAATCATTTAATCTCACTGTGCGTTGCCTAAAAACATTGTGAGTTTTCAAAGCCTGCAATCTTTTAGACATAATAAAAAAGAAAGATATGTTTACAGCTATAGTGGCTTTACCATCCATGCAGTAACTGGGACTGAGCTTAGCTTCAAATTGATGAAGGGGTGAGCCCCGTCAGGCCATGTAGCCTAATGAATGAGCCCAAGTTACAAGACCACTTAGAGCAACATGACTTGAGAGGGCCAGATCCTTAGTTGCTTTGAAGGTAAGCAGGGTTGGTCCTGGTTACTGCATGTGTGGTAGACAGTCCACAGTCCTGAATGCTGTGTGTTTTAATAGTTTTAAATATCTCACAACACACATCATCCACATTAATTGTTTTTAAACCATGCTACTGTCAGGTTGTCATATTCCCAGTGCAGACACTTATCCACAAAACCACAAGCACTTGTTTCGTATTGGGATTTGGTTTCCAGGGAATATTTCAGGACAGACTGCTGGGTTTAAAAGGTGAGCACCTTTTATACTTTGCCAAAATATCTATTGAAAGATTTCTCGTGTGCATTACTTTTTTTAAAGTGCATTGCTATTTTGTCTTACAACCTTTCATCTAAGGAGAAGCTCAATTTAACTAGATTTGTATATTTCACTCTAAAATATATGATCATTTACTGTCCATATATTCATGGGTGCCAGCTTTTGATTTTCGCCAGGGGGGCAAAAGCATGTGGGCACATGTTATTCGTGCAGCTGGTAATTTATTTCCCTTTTTCTGTGCCGCTTAAGTGTGATTAGTTGGGGTCATGTGATGTATCACAACAGTCCCCAAGAGATCAGCCATAAAACAAGGGGCTTGTAGCACACTGCTTTACCAAAGTGTGTGACCCTCGGCAAATAATGTAATCTCACTCCGCATTGCCTAAAAACATTGTGAGTTCTCAAAGCCTGCAATCTTTTAGACATGATAAAAAAAATCAATATTTTTACAGCTACAGAGGGTTTTCTATCCATGCAGTAACTGGGACTGACCCTGCTTAGCTTCCAAATGAGGAAGGGGCTAGCCACCTCAGGCAATGTTGGCTAATATATGAGCCCCCCTTACAAGACCACTTAGAGCAATATGGCCCGAGGGTCCCGGATCCTACCTTGAATTAAAGCTAAGCAGAGTTAATCCCAGTTACTGTATGGATGGGAGACCTTCCACAGTCCCGAATACTGTGTGTTTTCATAGTTTTAAATATCTCATAATGCACAGCATTCACATTATTTTATTTTAAACTGTGCGTTTGTCAGTCCTTCACAATTTAGCACTCAGAGACCATTTGTTTTGTCTTTTGTTGAATTGCATTCTGGAATTTGTAGTCTCCCAGTCAAGATGGGGGAATAATGCCACAATTCTACACTTTTTGCCTAACATAGTTCTATAAGGATTTATATATTTGAGTGAGACTATGGTATGTGTACCTTTCAAGTTATCTTTATAAAGCAGAGCATTGTTGAACGCCAGACATGGGGGTGAGGAGGGGAAATGATAAGTGTGTAAGTCATGAGTGTTTACCCATGATGTGACAAGAGACTTTGCAATCCTGCACACTGGTGCAGTTATTTTCCCGTGATTGTGGCTGCTTTTCAGGGCACAAGTAAAGGGCACATGTGAGTGGATAGCAAAACTTTTTTTCAGAAGGAGCACACAACCCTTTGTTTTTTATTTAGGTTGACAGGTTTGCTCAGGTATTTGGGCTACCAGGATTTTACTCAGGTTGTCATGTTCCCAGTGCAAACACTTCCTGGGAGACAGTCCGAATGCTGTGTGTTTTCATAGTTTTTAATATCTCATAACACACGGCATCCACATTATTATTTTTTAAATCATGCTACTGTCAGGTTTTCATGTTCCCAGTACACATGCGTACCCACAAGACCACAAGCACTAGTTCCGTATTGGGATTTTGTTTTTCTGGTAATATTTTTGGACAGGTTGCTGGGTTTTAAATGTGAGCACCTTTTATACTTTGCCAGCATATGTATTGGGATATTTCGTCTCTCAGATTATTTTTCAGGTGTTCATTACTTTTGTAAAATGTCCAATGCTATTTTATCTTTCACACTTTCTTCTAAGGAGAAGGCCTAATGAACTACATTTGTATATTTCACTTTACGATATATGGTCACTAACTGTGCATATATTCATGGGTGCCAGCTTTTGATTTTCGCTATGAGGGCAAAAGTACCTGGGCGTATGTTATTCTTGCAGCCGGTCAGTTGTTTACCTTTTCAGTGCTGCTTAAATGTGGTTATTTGGAGTTGTGCGATGTATCACAACAGTCAACAAGAGACCGGCCATAAAACAAGGGGCTTGTAGCATGCTGCTTAACCAAAGTGACAGATCCTTATGAACTAAATTAATCTCATTGCGCATTGCCTAAAACATAGTGAGTTCTGAAAGCCTGCAATATTTTATACATAGCAATACCACTGTCAAAACAAGTCAAAATCAGTTTGTGATTGATGAACATCTTTGAGTGATGGGTTGCAAGTGTTTTAAAATATAGTGTGGCTTTGCCCACTGTCCATGAACTAAGGCCATGGCTAGTTGTCTGGTAGTGTTCTAAAATGGATGCTGGGCTCGACCATGGCCTAAGGCCATGGCTATTGGTCTGGTACTGTTCGAAAATATACAGTGGGCACAGGCATGGGCAGTGGCTACTGGCCATGTGTGGGACAAATCTATGGAATAACAAAACCCTTGAAATTCCATGAAAACAAAATGAGTTGCACGCACGTTAAGGTGGAAACTTATTGCAACAAAACCCCTGAAATTCAGCTAAAGCCACCTTAACTTCGCAGCCACTGTTGTGCAGCCTATGACCACACTGACGACATCACAAATCACATCACTGATGACATCACTAATTACATTTCAACAGTAACTGGAATTAACATGTATATATGTATGTATTGAGTGCTCCTTGTAATGTACATAAAAAATATATGCACTGCAACATCTGATGGGACTATGATGCACTGCCATCAATGCATTCTATGGGAATAGGATAAGAAGGGTTCAACAACACACATTCAACCTACTAGCGCCATGGCTACCTCCAAACTCGTAATGACCCCCTTTGATTAGCTTAATAATCATTTTGGCCAGGGACTTGGCCATGACGAAGGCTGTGGTCACAAGCCATCACGAAAAGGCCATAGCGAGTGGTCAGTTAATGTTCCAAAATACTAATGTGCATTGTTAAAAGCCATGCCTAGTAGCCCATCACTGTTTTAAAATATATACAGCACAACATTGAAAGATGTAGTCAGTGACCATGGCTAAAGGCTGTAGCTAGTACCCATTAATATGTTAAAATATACAGTTGGCATTCCCAAAGGCTGTGACCAGTGGCTAGTATTGTGTTGAAGACCATGGCTAGTGGCTGGTTAGTGTTTGTAATACACAGTTGACACGGTTGAAAGCTGTAACCACTGGTGAAGGCCAAAATCTTTAGTTGGATGTCTGTTAGTGTTTTGAAATATACAGTGCACATGTGTGAAGGTTGTGGTCACTGTCAATATCTGAAGGCCATAGTTAGTACCCACTGATGTGTTAAAATATATTTGACCATGCACACTGACCATGACGAAAGGCCATGATCCATCCCAGTTGCTGTTGTAATGTAATTAGTGATGTCATCAGTGATGTGATCTTTGACATCATCATTGTGGTCATAAACTGCACAAGAGGGGTTGTGAAGTTAAGGTGGGTTTAGCTGAATTTCAGGGGTTTTGTTGCATTATGTTCTCACCTTAACAGCCCTGCAACTAAAGTTGTTCCCTTGAAAATATATATATAGTATGAACAGCGCTCTGCACAATGTCGCAGGAGTTTGGTGCTGGGGACTGTGTTTTTATGACCGGAATGAACGTACTTGCCATTTGCATGTATGGAGGGATGTCACGTGGCTCACCCAGGTGCATGTAGGCAAGAATGTGTGCCGACCTATTTGCGAATTGGGTGCACTTGCTTGCCCCTTGCTGCCTTATATGTAAGGGGGTCTGCTGGATTCTGTTGGCTTTTAATCTTTTACTGTGCTGGTGCCTGGTGCTCTGTTTTTGAGATAGTCCTGCTTCAGTTTTGTTGGGTCTCTGCTATTCATTTTCTGGAGTCTGGCTGTTGGTTGGCTGAAGCTCTTCTGCCGTCCTGTTGAATCTGGCTGACATGGCTCTTGCCAAGCGGTGGTGTAATTGTAAACTGAAGCATGTTGACACGAAGGCCAACACACCAAACGTGCTGCCTTCCTCTATGGCCTATGACTGGTGGATGTCATTCAGATACACTGTTGGTCCGCATTTGCCGCAAGCCCCCCAGAAGTGAGGAGGGGGTGAGGAAGAGGTCCAGGCGATCCAGTGCTCTGGTGCTGGTATCGGCTTCTTCATCCTATGGGGAGTCCTCCTTGTCTTCCTCTGAGGTGCTTGCTGATGCTGAGGATCCTAAAGGGAAGTATTTGGATAAAGATGCACTGGCTGCAGTGTTGGTGCAGGTGGCAGAATACATGGGGTTTCAGCAACCACCTCCTGGATCCTGGCCTCCTCCATGCCAGTTTAAACATACTATTGGGGTGGGATTGCTGTTGCTTCCTGCGATTCAGGAGGAAATCGTTAAGGATTCCTGGCTTTATGGCCAAGCTTTTTCCCGTACATTGAGAGGAGTGTACCATTCCACAGGGGCTTCAGGTGGATACTATCCTGTCGAGCATGGTGGGTTGCTCCTTGATGGTGGTTGAGGAGGTGGCCATCTGGGATCCTGTGGCCAAAAAGGTTAATTCAAAGGGTTAAAAGGGTTTTACACAGGCATGCAAAGGTTTTACGCAGGCATGTACATGGCCTTTTGGGCTTCAACATACATCTCCTATATGGCTAAGACTGCTTTGGGTGGTTTTCGAAAGTTGGCTTGGCTTGTGAATGAACGAACGGACTGTGCTCCTCTGTCACAAACTATGCAGTCACAGGTGGAACTCCTGTCGAATTTGGGGTTCGTACTGCAGTGAAGACCATGGGAGCTGCTGTGTCTGGCCGTTGTCACTTGCACCTCTGAGACTGGCATTATGCTGGGTATCAGAAGACGGTGGCCTTGTAAATTCCATTTGAAGGCAATGTGTTTGGTGATTTTCTGGAGGACAGGGTGCATTGTGTGTTCAAAGCGGATAAGCACACTGACAAGCTACGCCGTCGTTCTGAGGCGGGCGTAAGAGGTTTCAGAGTTATCCTGTGTCCAGGGGGAGTTATCGAAAGCCCCAGGGTGGAAGTTGGTCTAACGTGATGCAGAAGTCTGGCAGACCCTTTGTTCCTGATGCCAACTGTGTTGGGGTTAGGCTCCACTGGTTCTGGCCGGCTTGGAGTGGGTGAACACGATTTTTCATTGGGGATACCAAATCGAGTTTGTCCTGCCTCTGCCATGCTCGGGAGCATTGGCAACTATGCCTCCTAGGAGGGCAGAGTATGCTGTGGCCGTGACTCAGAGTGTCCTGGAATTCTTGGCGAAGGAGGAGATCCAGGAAGTTCCCAGAAAGGAGAGGGCTATGGGTTTCTATTCTGTCATATTTGTGGTGCCCACCCCCAATGGCAAGTTTCAACTGTTCAGTGACCTCAAGAGGCTGAACAAGTTAAACTCTGCTTTTCAATATGTAGAATCTGCAGAGGATAATCATGTTGATCGAGGAGTTGGACCTTTTGGCATCCCTGGGACTCCAGGATGCAGTATACAGGGGCCTGCTTCTGCACTGCGCAGGGCCGCCTGCAGCCTCTCTTGGGGATTCTGCTGGACAAGGTCACATTGCGGCGTGTGCCTTTGTGGTTCTGTGGGCATGGCTTTCCATACGTCCACTGGTGTCACACTTGCACCGCTCATGGAGGATGGATTCCCAGCTGGTCGATAAACGGATTGCAGTTCTCCTGGCTCTGTGGGTTCAGCTTCAGTGGTGGATGGAGTCGGGCAATCTTCTGCAGGGATTTCCATTGGTTCATCCCTTACCATTACCAACGCCAGTGCCATTGGGTTGGGCCAGTGTTGGGGGGACCATGGGCATCGGAAACCTAGACTTTGTATTCATCCAATTGGAGTGAGAGGGCGGTGATCTTCCTGGCACTGAAAATCTTTACCCATTCCGACCTGGGGTCAGCTGTTCCATTATGGACAGACATTATGTCAGTATTGGCATATGTGAATTGCCAGAGTGGTACAAAGTCACATCGACTGGAGTCTCTGGCGTTCCAATTGGGTTGCTGGGCAGAGAGCAACCTTCTGTCATTGTGGGCAGTTCATGTCGGTGTGGACAACGTCCAGGCTGATGGCCTGAGCAGTAGTTTTCCTTTGTCCAGTTGGATCTTGCTCAATCCTGATCTGTCGTAGGTTTGGAATGCCAGTGCTGGACCTGTTTTCATTTCCAGTGGATGCTTCACTGCCCTGGTTTTGCTCCAGGCTCCAATATCCAGGGGCTTGAGGAGTGGATGCCTTGATGCTTGCCGAGTCAGAGGGGCCTCTTTATGCATTTCCTCCAATCCCGCTGCTTCCCAAGGTGTTGCTGATGATTCAGGGTCAGTGGTGGTACTGGTGGGGCTGTTAAGCCAAGGCGCTCCTGGTACCATCTTCTACTCGACCTGGATGTGGCTCTGGGATGGTTCTTGCCCTTGTTCCCATGCCCGCACTGGATGGAGATAGGGCATTCAATCTCTCATATTCCGAATTGTCTTTTTCTTCGAGGTTGAGAGGCATGGGTTGCGCAGACAGGGCTTGACTCTGCAGTTGGCAATGGTGATTCAGAAGTCCAGGTGGCCATTGACTCTGAAGGTTTATCAGGCACATTGGAAGAACTTTGCTAGGTGGTGCGCTGGGAGGTCTGTTAGGGCTTTGGACTGTTCTGTGCCCTTGATTTGGCAGTTTCTGCAAGACGGCTGTGACATGGGTCTAGGTGTATCATCTCTTATGGCACACTGGGTGGCGAGCTAGGCTTTCAGGGAGCCCTGAGCTCCCAGTTCTGGGTGTGAGCCATTGGTCTTCTAGCTGTTGAAAAGTTTCCTGCTGTCTAAACGCATGATGTGTGCTAGTGTTCCGCCATGGGAACTTCCCTTGGTTTTGCGAGCTATGCAGGACTCTCAATTTGAACCAGTGAAGTCCATTGATATCAAGGTCTCACATGGAAGGCAGTGCTCTTGGTGGCCATTACTTTGGTGAGGAGGCTTTGTGAGGTTGGAGTGTTATTGTGTACGGCTTCACAAACATCCACTGGTGTCACAATTGCACCGCTCATGGAAGACGGATTCCCAGCTGTATGAGAAACGAATTGCCATACTACTGGATCTAAGGGTTCAGCTTCGGTGGCGGATGGATTTGGCATCTGTTCCTGCGGGTTCTTTTGGATTCCCTGGTTCTCAGTTGTGATCCGGGGTTCCTTTGCAAAATGATTTCTATATTCCATCAGGCATAGGATATTGTGCTTATATCCTTTTATCCTAGTCCCACTTCTCCTGAGTAGTGTTACCACAAACTGGTTGTTAGAAGGTCTGTCTTGGCCTACTTGGACTGGACATCTCCCTTTCTGCAGTCAAACAGTCTGTTTTCAATATTTGGGGGTTGGAAGCCTGGCCTGAAGGCGTCTGTGTCTACGATTAGCTGTTGGATTCGGCAGGGTATTGCCTTAGCCTATTCAGCGGTGCAGGTCTCTTTACCAGTTTCTGTTCAGGGTCGCTCTACTAGAAGAAAGGCAACGTCTTGGACTGAGGCATGGGGATTGCCGATTCAGGACATCTGCAGGGCGGCGACATTGGCCAACCCCAATACGTTCACCAGACACTATCGCCTCAATGTGTACATGCAAGGGTCTTCCTCCTTTGCGGAGCAGATGTTGAGTGCTGGTACAGCTAATTAAGGGTGTTTTTTTGTGGTGTGTGGAATGAAGTTGGTGATTGGGTGTTGCAACGGCACTCTGGTTGGCCTGTGTTTTTGTTTTCATGGATCAATATTTCACCACTCTTTTTGGTATGCCTCACAAGTAAGTACTGGGTCGAGGTAGAGGGATGTGGAGTTGATGACTTGGTTACTTACAGGTAATCTTGATTACTCCTAGACCTACTCTTCCTTGTCTCAGTACTTACGACCCTCCTCGCTTGCATAGCTCTCAACCATTTGTCTTGCAAAGGCGGGTGAAATCACCCGATTTTGTTTCTGGCGGGTGAGACGCCCATTGGAATGAATGGGCGTGCAGGAGGCCTGGCGGGTGAGTCAGCCCTTTGCAAGGCGGGTGACACCCGCCAAAAGCGGGTGAGTTGAGAGCTATGCTCTTGGCTTGGTGCAGCATGAAAAACCTTTCATGATGTGTTGGAAGGTATTGAACTGACATGTTGTGGGGTTGAGGGAGTATTGTATTCTCATGGGAGGGGTGCGTCAGGTATGGGCATTGGTAAAAAGATGGACTGGATTCCTGAGATGGAGGTCAGGGACCGCAAAAGTAAGTACTGTGACGAGGAAGAGTGGGACTAGGAGTAACACGATTACCGATAAATAACCGGGTCATTCTGTTGGAACCTGGAACCTTAGCATGCATGCACTAATGTTCCAGGTGGCAGGTTACAGAGAGTGAGAAGCTAAGAGGAGAGCCGGTGGAGCCACCGATGTATCCATAAACTCCTTACCTTCATGTATTAAATGACGCCTGCTCGTTTCATGTTTTAAAGGAACTGTGAGGTCGTTAAAGTGGTGGCCATCATCATGCAGCCCCGGTAGCTGTGTGTGTGTGTCAGCCTTGTCATGAAGGGGGTAATGGCAATGCTTGACAGTAAGTAAGCCTAATTATAAGCGCACGTTTGGACGCCACCACTTTTGATTTCGCCCCCGTTTCACAAAATATAGGACAACCTAGTAAACAGAACGATTATCAAAAGTTTGTAGTTATATTTGTATTTTCAAATGCTCCTGTAATACCTGCAGATGTCCCTAGATGGCAATATTACTCCAGTCAAAGATCACAAAGTGCTCGTAGCCCCATTTTGGATATATATTATCCTAGATCCCTGGAAATTAGTCTCTGGGATTCCTCCTGGATCTGCCCCTCTTCTCCTCTCGTTTCCGTCCTCGTGCCGTTCGGGTCAGATCCCTGCGGTTAACCCTGGGACATTAGCGTCCGCTGGCATCCACGTAGGGTAGGCACCTCTGACCTATGGACTTGCAACACCTGGTAGGAATACAGGTAGATGCATCAGCCATGGTGCCCGAAAGGTAGGTAGACATAACTTTATTTTGTTTACTGATGAGGACAAGGAGGCTCCATAAACCATAAAATACTGTCTCTGTGAGGGCCTATCCTATCCCAAATAATCCTAAACTATTCTTTAAAGTGTAAATGAACATAATTTTAGGATTTCCCCCGGGTCTAACAGAAATAGAAGCAATTCTGCTTCTAATGGTCTCAGTGATTTCATAATAAATACTGTTTACCTGTTATCTGGGGTTCTACCCATAGGACTTTTCTCAGGACCCATCTGGTCCCGCACATAAGGAGCCGAAAAAGACCATTTCAATTGAGGTCTAGGAAGATCCTTAAAAAATACAGTAGCCACAATGCAGCCAAGACCTACCTTACACTCTGGGACCCTAAATATATTTCTTTAAATGTTTTGTTAAAAATAAGTCCTGACCTACAGAAACAGGATTTTTATCTTTCTATGATGGGTCCAACTGATATCTTCAAAAAATCTGTATTACCATTATAAAACTATGGCATGGCATGTATTATGTTTTAAGTTTTCTAAAGTTTGTGTAAAGGTTATAATGTAAACTAAATCACAATAAATATTATTATTATTACCATGATCAAACTATATATTATCGTGGATCCTGACAGGGATGCTGACTCCTGCAGACTCGTGGACGCTGTTTTCCTTTTTGGGGCTGGTGAACCAGGAGGAAAGCAATAAGGGGGCTGGGTAAAGCCATACACAAAATATAATGGGCCAATGATTGGGATGTCTGCTGCATCAGGGAACAGCTTATTGAAAGCAGGGCATCTACCTCCAAGGGCTCTGTGAGAGAGAGGAAAATGGGATCACAGCCTACACTGTCACCTGATTTCACTCCTGAATTGCTCTTTGGCAAACTAATTCTAGGATACCTCAAGCTAATAATTACATAAGGAGGCTTGCTTTCCTCTCCATAAGCATCTTTCTGAAAAGAACAGGGTCCCATAAATCATGGTTTCTACCTGTATCGATTCGTTATGACTTTGTTGTCCGTATTTACTTTACTTTATTATATTTATAATTCGCACAATAAACCCATAGGCGTGATGGCGCAAAACAACAAGAAACAAACACTGCAGGAATTGGGGAAAAATTCCACAAGGGGACACAATCAAATGTTAACATGGCAGCAGGTCTCGCTAGATGACTTTCATCAGCCAATTAAGTAAAAGCAAAATCATGATTAGGGTAGAGAAGTACAGAAAAAGGGTTCCTAAGGGATACTAAGCATTTTATTTTGTTGTAAAGATTAAGTTGCAGTGAGATGCACTTTTAGGCATATAATTACAATTTCTGAGAAAAGCAGGTAATGTACTAGACCCGCACCCCACTATGATACAGTCGGTTTTAGGAAGCGAACACCAATCGCTCAGTTCTATCCTCCGAATGATTATCAGGTCAGTCCCTCTAAACACTCCTTGCCCTGTTCTTTGCCGCAACCAGGCAAGAACCTTGTTGCGCAAGGATTCTTTCGATTCTTTAACTTCAATTCTCTGAATGTTGGTTATGATGAGGTTTCTCTGATCCATAATAAAGTCATGGGTACGCATATCATTTAGTGGTGGCATTTGTGACTTTTTTAGTTGAACATTCCTTCAGAGAGTCCTCTTTAGTTTGGAGTTCATTGTTGTAGTCTGTTTGGGCTCTTTAGGAGACCACTTAGTCTCAGAAGGCAATAGCAATGGGGGATTTCCTGTATTCCCACTACTTTTGATGTAAGGGCTTTTTCCTTGTGAGTCAAGCCTGACCCAGAGGGTATCAAGGATTCCTCATTGTACAGATGAGTTTGAGTGGCTTGGTCTATCAAGTCCTTTTTTATTTTTTATTTTTTTTATTTTTATTTTTTATTTTTTTTCTGCACCAGTCCTGGAGGCAATGCAACACCAGGTTGATGCGTGGAGTGGACAGAGCAAGCTCCCGCTCCATCTCCCTGTTCCAAAAATCAATTTAATATATGGTCCCCAGATAGAGGACGCATCAGATATTAAACCAATAAGAACAGATACTACACTTGATCTTAAGCCAAAAGGCCGAAAAGCGATATCAAGTCCTTTTGAATGAAGGCTTGACAGGCCATATTAGTTCTAGATGTCTGTAAAGGTGTACATGACCTAATGAGCTCATGTGTCTGGGAAGCAGTATGCACTTTAGATGGCCATAGACTCAGAGTCAAATCGCTCAAGGCATTGGCCAAAATACCAAGATCGAATGGATTATTACATAACAGAAGTTCCTTCGCAATATTGTCCATAAACTCAGGCCACTGGGGTGAACCAACAGCATCAGCCTACACTAAATTAGTCAAAACCCTTCCTGAGCGGGCAGGGTTTTTTGGAGAGATGGACATCTCATGTCTTACCGCAAGTGGGGCATCTGCAGTCGATGCTAGCACCATGCATTCCATGGTGCTTGTTGGAGGTACTTGTGCTACTGGACTGCACTTCACAGGTAGAGTATCCATATCCTGGGTTGAGCTCCCTGCTTCCCGATAGGAAGGCATGACAGGATCTTAAAAGTAAGTCATTTTCATAACAGGAGAGTTAGCCTGTTTATTTAACTCTCTCAGTCTCCTGCGCTCGCTGAGCGCTAAGACCTCTGATCCCCGATCACTATTTATGATTGCCGATGAAGCCATAGAGTCCACTGGGACCCTCAGGAACCCCATATCCAGCATTGTAGTAGGGTTGGCCCCCATCTTCTTACATGACATCTTGGTGTTCAGTTTATATGTTAATCATGCACTAAATTACCCTCATCTTAGGTTCTAGCTGTAATATGGGCAAAATATTTGGCTTGCATTGACGGCCGGCGTATGTTTGGTTCAGCAAACTTGTCTAAATTGTGGGAGACTCTGGGGCCATTCACGTGTATGATGTTGTGGCCATTTTGATTCAGCTGAGCTGCGCTATAAGAACTCTCATGGCATATAGACCAGATGGGGGGTGGACCACGTCGTTTGGAGATGATGGAGGCACTTGGCAGGGATGTGCTTTGTGCCCAGTGTTGTTCAGCGCATTCATCAGCAGAGCGCAGCTAGACCTAGTGGAAGGTGCTGCAGATACCACCATGATGGATCACACCCGGCCCAATCCCACTCCCTCAGATGAGGCTGTTCTTCTGGCACAAAGAGGGCTGTCTCAAAAGAAGCTCCTAGGATGATTTAGGGAAGAGATGTTATGGCCCAGGAATTCAAAGCCATTAAAACCTCAAAAACCCATAGTGAGGCAGATTCGGGGAAGAAAGCATATTCAAAATAACCTATTAGAGGCGGTGAAGTGTTATAACTTCCTATAGACCTCTGTATTTCTGAACCACGAGTGTTTTGTCTGAACAGTCTGCATCATGTGTCAGGGGCTTTGAGGTGGTTTAACATGTTATAGTATTTCCCCTCATCCATCACGGAGCTATAAGTTCATAAAGGAAAGACTTAATCTGCAGGATTCTTTGGTGACGAGTCATGTGGCCCCACCCCCTAAGCCCTATGGTGCAAGTGGGGACCCAGCATGTGAAAGTGCTTTTTTTGTCCCCTGCCTCATTCTGAGTCTCCCCTTCACCTGGAAGTGCGGTTTGATTGAGGGTGTGGACTGGATGGTTTGGTTAAGCAGGTGATCTGTTGACTTTGCTGGAAGGCAGAGCCTGAAGAAAGGGCTATAAAATCCTCCTAAATTGTGTTTTTGTGTTTTGGGGTTCACAGACCTCTCTTGTTTTAGACATGCAAGTCCAGCTTTAGCAGTTAGGCATTCCGCTCTTATTGGAACACACTCACTCAGCACAAAAAAAGAGAAACCGTCTGAAGTAGAATACACTTTCTTGGGCTTTCATTAGACTCTATATGCTCTCTGGCGCCCATGTACACGAGAAGGAAGAACTAAACCCTGCAGAGGATATTGGCCTTTAGGAAATCCAGTGACAGGTGGGTTTGCAACAGTGTCTCTGATAAAAGTCTACTTGGTGAAAATCACTGCTACTCTGCCTTTTGGGTTCAACATTTTGGATCTTGATTTTAAAATTGACCGCAACACTGTTTTGTATGGGTCTAATGTAGCCCTTTACAATTTTAGAGTACGTATAGCCTGGGCTCAGATATATGACTCTTTCTGGTCATGTCTTGCTTACTGAAATGCAAATAAAGAAAAGGCCAAGTGTGGGATTATTATGGGGTTATTAAAGCACCTTTTGTTGGCACAGCTCTGCCAGTAATTTGCGTTGTACACTGCAGATGGGAAAGACGTATTCTTGCTCTGCTGATGATCCCTCCTACTATGGTAGAGAGACAGGTACTCCTGCGCTTTGAATTGGTGAGGCCACTTCTGCAACTCAGGAGGAACTTGACTTGGTTTGGCTGAGCTGAAATGAAACCCAGTGTAAAAGAACCTGCGCTGACCCGCAGGTGGACCACAGCCATACATGGTCACCATGCAGACTAACGAGGCTAGAAGGGAATGCATAGCAATATACCTGGGAAGGTATGAACATGGTGTGTCAGTGTTGAATGATTTCAAGGGCAAGAGCCTCAGGGGGTAAGGTATTTATTATTAATCTGCCCAATATTATGCAGATAGGCCACTGCTCCTTGGCGGGATTTTGCATGCTAGAGCCGCAGTCTTTGACTGAAGCAATACATCGATTGGCGACCCCCTCCAACTCCCCAGAAGGCGGGAAGTTGCATTGTTGGGCAATTTCCTGAGTTGATTACCCTTTCATCTTCTTACTTTAACCAGTGTTTAAATGTGTTGTTAAAATGAATGTCGCCATAAATATGTGAATGTGCTATATTGTGTTGTGTTTAACTGTAGTGATATATTGGAAGACCAACCTTAACATGGAGAGTTCCCCCTTCCCCCAATTAAGGTGCCACACAACACATCTGTTATTTTCATTTTGTTCAAGCTAGCCCTGTCTTTGACTCATATAAAGCCACAAAGATCCCTTCCCCTGTGCCACCAATGAGCCAAGAACCAGGCCGGGGTGCAGAAATAATCTATATTTATTAAATAATGTGATCCTTGAATATTTACACTAAATGATTGCACCCTTCACCTTCTCTGAGGCAGAAAACAAAGCTTTGATACACAATCTTACTTTATTCTGGTTTTACGTTTTCCTCATGTACAGGGCACACAGGCCAAATAAACAGTTCCAACCTCTTGTCCCACTAACTCCTTTATATCCAAATTAACCAATACAATTGGAACATTACTACATCATGAGCATTTGCATAAGTTTTAGATTTAAATCAAATGCAATATTTTCTGTGTTCAAAAGCAAATTCACACATGCAGAGCATTGTATATTTAATTTCCATGCATGCTCGAAAATGCTAGCAGTTTTGAAATCACAACATACTTTTGACACTACTTTGGATTGATAGAACCCCTTTTCATTCTTCATCCCCAAAGCAACATAAACTCTTTCTTCTATTAGGGTCATTTTCTCATTCTCGGGAGAGAGTGTGCAGTTATCAATTAGAAATGACACGTGGTTTCATTTAGCAAAAACACTTTGCTTAGCCAGCACCAAACCCAGACTGACTGTGAAATTCAGCTCCCTTCTGCTTAAAGGCCAGATCTAAGGAATGGTGGAAGTTAGGAATTTGTTTTTTGGGCAAGGACACTCCTTTTCTTTAGGCAAGTCTGGGTTTTACAAGAAAAATAGGTGTACCAAATTACATTACAGACTATAGTTGTGAAAGTACACTGGGAATTAAGGGGCTGATTCATGGAATTTGTACGCTGAAAAACGGGGATTTGTGCGCCATTCTGCCCACAAATCTCTGTTTAACAAATGGGCATTTGCGGGCAGAATGGTGCATAAATCCCCGTTTTTCAGCGCACAAATTCCATGAATCAGCCCCTTAATGTGTTCATTTTGAATGCTAACAAAATCACCCTGTGGTATTTGGCTTTAGGGGAATTCATTGAATTATTATTTATCAAATATACTAATGATCTACCCACACCCATTAACTAAGGGGAAGGTATTAAATCAAAAAAATCCCCCCACACTTGTTTCTGTTGGACAAGCTACTTACATTGAATTTCTCTGGGTTTGGAATGCAAGAAAGTCAGCAGCGCTTCTGGACTTTCACTTTTTGAAGCACAGGTACCTCAGTCAAAGATAGTCACCAATATGCATACCTCTATTTGCCTCTCTTTGGCCATTGGGCACAGTCAGCTCTTAGGCTTTCCCAATTGCTGTCTCCCAGGTAAAATAATCTGTCAGCAATCTTCAGTAATTCCAACCTAGGTAGTATTAGGCAGTCTTGCCAGATAATTTTAGGCAGCTGGCTCAGGGTTCACCTCGATGGTTTTTAGGCAAGTCTCCTCTTTCCGTTAGTGCAAGGCCATTTTACCCTCTAAGCCATACTGTCACGACCCACATCCAGAAACCCCTCTGGCAAGCCCATGGGTCAGGAGGGGTCTTGGCTTGGGTCTCCAATAAACTTAGGCATTCATTGCCTAGGCCCTCTTGGGGCCGGTCCTGGCACCTTTGGCGTCAGGCTCATACTTAATAAAGACATGTGTTTAGGGAGCTACTTTATTTCAAGTTGCCAGCCAAAATGGAGGCATCCACATAGCTTGGCTCCTAGGAACCAAGCTATGCAGTATAGTGTTTTGGGTGTGGTAGCCTAGGAACTAATTTATCTGGACTACTTTCTTGAAGCTATTTAAACCACACCTGACTTGGATAACACGCTTCACGTTACTTTGCAATCCTGCAACGTGACGCGCACTGCGTTCAGCTGTACCCGCGAACCTCGGAAGAACAGCATCTGTAAGGAGACAAAAGGACATTGTTAGCAGCAGCATCTTACCTGTAATTTCATTGTTAGTTGCCCACAGCTCCTGCGAACAGCTTCCCAGTACCAGCGCGTCTCCCGGACCGACGGATCTGTAAAAAAGGAAGGAAACAAGATATAAGAGACTTTACAACATAACAAACTGTGCCGAAAGGCTTACCTCGCAAGTCGCCCCTCAACCAGCATTGCCTCAGAATTCCACACTCCGGGTGAGCACCGCGATCTATGGGAAAGAAAAGACAACAGGCTAGCAAAGGCAAGGCATCACGGCGCTGTGCATATCGCCTACTTACCGCATCATAGCGCTCATTAGACGCCGTCATTTACCGGTGAGACCCGATTTAGCCAATGCATCACACTGGACTTCCGCACATCTAAGGAAGAGAAAGAGACATTTATTAAAGAAAGGCATGCAAGAATAACAACAATATATAACAGCAATAAGACCTACCTGAAAGACTCAAAACGGGCCGGCATCAGTGAAGTAACTCGATCATATCCGCCCACAAAGGACAACGCGCCCCTGCCAAGAAGGCAGGACGGAGAGCACACCTGAATTAACAATAAGGAGAGGCCCAGAGGGGCTGCAGGCATACGGGGTGGTGGGGGGATGATTACCCCAGTTGGCCAGTCTTGAACATAGCCCTCCTGTATTACAGGCAGAACTTCCCCGCTGGCCACACCTGAGAACAGCAGAGAAGGATACCAGAGTCCTTATGGCTGGGTGGCGTCCCCGTGGATACCAGGTGAGCGTAACACATACCTCAGACATGCTAAAGTTAGAAGGGGCAAGTTTATTGGTTCTAACTTTTCATTGAAGATGTATCCCCTTCTCCTCCCCTAAGGCCCAGTCCCTCTATTAGGACAGGTCCCTCAGAGTTATGAAGTTGAATTGATGGGAAGGATGAACCCATCCACCAGAGTTTTCATTGGACTTTTTTTGGACATGTACTTTTGCACTGTAAAAGTCCTACATGAGAAAAGTCTTTGTTTTACAAATAAACATAGCAACATATATATTTTGTGTTCCTCCACTCATGCCGGACTGATTAGGATGACCCACTTTACACAATTATAACAGTTATCAACCCAAAATTTTCGATGCTGATATCCAATAAACGGGGTAATTCATGGATTATTTGCGCAAAAAAAAACGGGATTTGTGCGCCATTCTGCCCCCAAATTCCTGTTTAACAAATGGGGATTTGCCGGCAAAATGGCGAACAAATCCCTTTTTTATCGGCGCAAATAATCCATGAATTACCCCCTTAATAAGCCACCAGCTCTCCAACTTTTCAGCTTCATGACATCTCCTGGGGAGCTAGAAACTCATTTTAGGTTGTGACTGGGTTTCCAAAAATCGCATTTTTATGGAAGTTGAATCAACATCATGGGCTCGTAATAATCTTTGAAAGGATACATGTCCCACTTCTATAAGTATCATGGTTCAAAGGTTAATGGGGAAAATGTAATTCCTAATCTATACCTATGGCCACATATTTCCAGACATATAATTCTGAGTTTCATTCCACAATTTAGGTTTCTGTTCTTGTTCGAGCCTCTGTTCCAGGCTCTGCAGCCTAATTGTTGACTTAAGCATTGAGTAAAACTATTAGCCTTTCTTCTTACATGGCTAATGGTCATTTTATGGCTTATCCAAGAGCACACACCCTCATAAAATCACTTGCTGGTTACCAGAGTATCCAGAATAGAACTGACTCCTTCTCAGGAAATAGAAACTTAAGTCATGCCTCTAGCAGCAGACACTTATATTTGTGAAGTTTACATTTCCTTGGACACATGAGGCCTTTTTAGTGTGGCATCTGAAATAAAATACTGCCTTTTCAATCTGTTGTATTTACTTTTCATGTGAAGACATTTTAATATCTCTCCTCATGATATCAATGTCCACTGCACTTTATGATCTTTATTTGAAGGATTTAGGTCAGGGAGTTTCATTGCAAAATAATTCCTTTCCATCCAAACTGTAAAATACCCACATCTCCAAAGCATCTTTCTTTTGTCAGTAAGGTTTTACAGTGTTGAAAAATAGGCCTCACGAGTTCTGAAAATGACATGCAAAGCCCTTGGGAATTAGTGTACTCTTGATTTGAACGCAGCATTTTTAATGTGGCAGCTGAAAATGAAAGGCTGCCCCTTTCTTTGTCAATTTACAATGTGCCTTTCCAGTTCCTTTCTGCAGTCTGGTTTTATTTTTCACATATTCCTTGTTTTAACTGCAGAAATACACACAGTTTGAATTCCCTAGACAACTTGCCTGTGTTAAAGTTCGGAGGCTGGCTTTTCATTCTGCCAGTGTGCCTTTCCATGATAAGAATTTATTTCTGCACATTAGGGCCTAGCATGGCCTTTCTGTTCATTTGATCCTGGGGCTGCCATTAAACCCCACATAACTCGTGTTGCCATTTTTATACTTCACATCAATACGTTGTTTTAAAACTGTAACTAGAAGTTAATAATGTACACATTGGCCTATTTCTGATTAGATTATCATGGATAAGATGTTTAAGACCAGGCTCGCCAGTGAATATCTAAGCGTAAAGTGTTGGCTGATGTTTGAATTGATTAAAAGACCTGGGTGCACTTAACTTTAACTTCTGGTTCCAGACCCCCTTGTATTTGCCCAGAAGCTGAAATCTAAATGTTGTGCACCATATGAGTTGCCTCCACCCTTAGAAAGCCTGACACATGCTATGCTTCTATGTGCAGAGTCTTGTCACTCGAATGGCTAATTTGACAAAAAGGGCCTCAAAATATACAACTTTTTACTGTAATATTCTTTTAGTTTCCTGCTTTTGCAGGATTATTACTCTCTGAAAATCATGATCATCCTTTTCTCATGTTTCTTTAACAGATTCCCAGTCTCACAGGTGATTCTGTCTTCTATCTCAGATTCTTTAGCAGGATATAATTCCGCCATTGTTCTTCTCCCCCTGGGTCACAATAGTCTCCTTCTAGCCACACCTCACAGTTTCCCACTGTTGAATTTATATTTTGAAGCGTTTTCAGGTTCTCAGCTCATCTCAGGGTGCAAGTGATTTCAGGTTCTCAGAACCTCTCGGGGGACAGGCATGGGAATCTTGACAGACCCCGGATTGCCATTCCTGTTTACATGCCATGCAGAAAAGCTCACTGGATCTCCACCGTGCACGGATGCACCCACAGCAGACTTTTGTAATGGCAGCTACCATAATAAAACTTGGTGGCTGCCATTACAGCACATCCCAGAGGATATTGGCTGCCCATAGCACATTCTGTAAGCAGGGATTCTACACCTCCCGCCAGAGCCAGAGCTTTGATGTGGGTGATAAGATATGATATGTTTATTCATATAGCACCTATACACAATGTGTTTCAAAGCGCTTGACCGCAAGGGAGGGAACAGGGGAAAAATATAATGACATTCTTAAAGGCCATGAACAACAAGAATGTGAATTTATCTATCGTACTCGGCCTAGCGACATTTCAGATTGAGCAAGTGCAAAGACACAGATAGGAAGGAATGGGAAACAAAAAGGTGACTACCGCACTAGGCCTGATGACATTTCTGGTAGAGCCGGAATTTTACAAGAGGAGAGGGAGAAGCGATGAGAAGGAGGGAGAGGAACAAAACAAGTGACTATCGTACTAGGCCTGACGATATTTCAGATAGTGCTGGAAGGGGGGGGAGAACAAGTATTGGAGGAGGGGAAGAGACAAACATTGTTGCTATCATACTAGGTCAAGGAACAATTCTGATAGAATAAGTGCATAGAAAAGAAAGGGAGGATGGGAGGAGGGAGAAGGGAGAGGAGGTGGGAACAGATAATAAACAGTGAAAAAGAGCAGAGAAGCAGAGGGGAGAGTGAATACAGTTGCAGAGGTAAGTAAAACACATAGGCCCTCATTACGACCCTGGCGGAAATCGAAAAACGATGGCGGAAATGCAATACCGCCATCGAATAGCGCTCGGTGCGATTATGACCCGTCACCGTAAAGTACGATGCCATTAGCGACACCGTAGTGAACGCCAACGCTAACTGCACCAAGTACGCGCACGCGCGCCATGCCAAACCGTAATTACCACCATGGCGCAACGGTACGCGAATTCTGACCCTAGCGGACATATACCTAACGCCATCAAGCATGGCGGAAAGTACCATTCCGCCATGGTGAGAAGTACGGCATCGCGAACCAACCGTAAAAGGCCCTACTGAGTGCCTGTACACCACTCCCTGGCCACATTGCACAACTCCTCGTAGGTGCAATGAAGTCACACAATGCAACCAGTGAAATGTACAAGTCACCCATGCATGCCAACGAACAAATGAATCTAGGGGCTCCAAGTGCCTTGTGAGTGGCCATCCATATTTGCCATGGCACCATTGCCGTACTGATGCAGCACAGGCATGTGAAGGTTCAAGTCCAGCAACATGAACTGAAATATGAGACAAACAAAAACAGGCCCCCCCATCGACTGACACCAGTGTAAGGCAACATTCAAAGCAGTATCCTGAGTGAGACTGCACCAGCCCTGTACTCCTGCCAGTAAACAAACCAACCATCAGCATAAGCATGTACCACACAAGTTGGCAGAGTGACTGAGCAGCCAGGCTCATCTCAAGAGGGGCCAATGGGAGCTGCAGGGCACAGATGGCACGAATACAGAAGCTATTCCAATGGACATGACCTCAGTCTCCCTCCAAGAAACGCACGCAAACACAGGCACCTGTGACCAGCCATATTCTGATAATCACATCATTCCACCAATCCACCTGGCTGATCGGCATCTGTTACACAAAAGCTAATCCCCCACCCCTGAGCATGACATCATTAAAACAGTCATAATGGTAGCCCCTATCCCTGACCACACTGGGCTTCGTAGGCAAACGTGCCCAGTACAGTACCACGCAACTATACTCAGAAGCCGGAACCCAATGCAGATCTTCTCACAATACATCGCTCCACAAATAGGAATATGCTACATTACTTGCAAAGAAGAACGCTACACGGTTAATATCAGAATAGAAATTTAATGCACAACAAAATCACCAAGCCCATACAGCTATTAGGTCATGAACTCCAAAATATATTTCATTATTGTGGGCTGCATCCGCAATAAATGACCAGCTTCTTCTTGTGTGACGCCCTGTTCCTTCATGGTACACAGGGGCTACATTCATGTTCAAAAAGGCAACATGGAAGCGCCTAGAACCGCAGGGCCGTCCCATTAGGTAGGCACTAGTCCAGCTGAAAGGTCGATATGTTGCTCCTAGCCACTAGTACTGCGTAAGTGCATGTGGCCCATTGGCGATCGTCCCATAAGATCGTAATGGTGCTCCACTGATTAACACGAAGCAGCAGGTGTCGGGAGTAAAAGCCATCTGCAGGAGTGGCATACAGATGGCAGCGGCAAAAGGGGAGGAGATACCTGTCACCCAAATGAAATGAAAAAGAATAGTATGGGCATCAGAACTTCATTTGAATTACTCACTTCAATGATCACACTAAATCCACAGCCATATGCATGCTAGCCCACTCAAAAGGATTATTCCCACCCAAAAATCACTTGCGAATCATAACTATAAAAATCGAGGTGAAAACACTATTACAAACGAGTGTTTGTGTGCATGCGTCTGTCAAAACAGAATCCATTAGATGGGATTAGTAACGTGCATAGACACAAGTGTTTGAAGGCGCGTCGAGACAGGGAGGGTTCAACAAGGGCAGATAGACGATGGTCCCACTATGGCAGCTCTGCATCACATAGCGCAGGGGAGGTGGATAGATTCCAAAAAGCCCTGTACATGGCAAACTCTCCATTAAATCATCTGTCCATGCATCCATACATCATTCCCTCATCCCGGAATGAAAACGCCTGATTATTTACTCACATAACATGTGAAATTTCCATTGAGTCTGTGCGTAATGCAGTCTGCAAAATCCACTGTGCTCCAGGCCGGAATTCCAGTGTTGTGAAGTAACATGTATTTGGGAACGTCCTGCCTTATCGTCCACTACGCTATTGCGCATCCCATACTATTCATATCAATCATTGCATTCTCGCCATGGCCCCTGTCCCAAGGACATTAAACAATAGAACGTTATATTTGCAGTCAGACCTGTGGGCGTCTCCTCGCCGCTAGCTGAAAACCGAAAGCGCCGTCCTTCGAATTCCTCATTTGCAACATCACGTCGAAAAGGCATCTGTGACCGCTTGAAATCACAAATTCAACCATGTAGTGCGGCAGTGTGTGAAAATGGCAACTGGCTTCACTCACAAATGGGACGCCCCGCCCGTCGGTGAACCTAGGTACAGTGCTGCATGAGGGTCCACCGTTAATCGAGTACTACATTCCACTGACCCTTCACAAGTTTGTTCGCGACTGCAAAGATAGTATGTGAAACAATGGGACCATAGCAGAATGAACATATGAACCAATATTTCTCCAGCATGGGGTCTGGCATGGATTCACATGCTCATGAATATTCCCCGTCGTCAGGCTGGGAATCCTCGGTAAAGAAAAAACCAGTATCAGTTTCGTTTCTGATCTGTCTTTCGTAGTAATAACCAATCACTGGTCTCTGCGTCATACTGACCACAGCCAATGACTGCCCTCTACCTAAGCACCGCCTCTGGCAGCCATCTTCAGATTTTTACCGCACGTTCATGTGTTGGGATCCTCGTGCTATTGCTCTCGAGCGTTAGTGCTATTTTTTCGCGCTTTTTCACAAAAACTTCGATTCTTTCGGTCAAAAGAGCCTCAAGCTCCACCGATCCTACATCCGATCAACGGGGACCCGTGTCGGATTCATCTGTGCCCCTCAAGGGTGAAGATTTCGTCGAGCTACACTTCGGAGGACTCCAGAAGCTTCTCAGGCCCGGTCTCGGAGATGGCCCAGGAGAAGGGAAGCTCGACGCCCGGAAAGCTGTTCAGGGCCTGCCCTGGATGCCAGCTGCAGAACGTCTTCAAGGAGGACGAACACTCTTTCTGCCTTTACTGCCTTCATGGGGACAAGACGCACGTGGAGAAGGACTGTGCGTTTTGCGGCAACATGTCGGAACGGACCATGAAGGACCGCCATCAACGTCTCGCCAGCTGGCTGGAGGGTAAGAGCCCGTCTGGCGAGAAGAAGAAGAAATCTGAGCGGTCTTCTAAGACCTTTGAGGGCGCCCCGGCGACGGGGGCCCAACATAAGGCCAAGCACCGCGAGTCCGCTGGCACCGGGAGCGCCGAACGGTCGGGCTCTACGGGCGCCAGGCAGGGCGCACCCTCCCCGGCACCATCAACCACGAGCCAACGCTCTGGGTCGGGTAAGAGGAAGGCCGAGCACCCGGCGAAGCTCCTGGAGAGACCCCGGTCGAGCTCTAAGGCAGAGGAGGAGCGTGGCAGTGCCCCCTCCCTCAAGGACAAGGCGGTGAGCGCACCTAAGGTGGTGAAGGCCTTGATCCATTCGACCAAGCCCTCTATCGAAACGGTCGCGGCGGCCCTGGCCCAGCCTGTGGAGGCTGCACCAGTGGTGGCGGCCTCGGGGCCCAGAATCTCCCTGCCTCCTCGGAGGGAGTCTTCTTTCGTGCCCATCGATAGGACCCCCGTGAAACCCTCCGTGGGGAAGAAGGGGGGGCAGGGCGTCGTCGTAGATTCGGCCTCAACCTCAGAAGAGGAACTGATCGAGGTCTTAAGCCACGGCCTAGGCGTGGAACAAGACCAGCCCGTCGGAATGGGCCCCGACGCAGGTGACGACGACGACATCGTCGAGGATACCGACGGAGCCCCTGCTCGCCCGTCGGATTCCCCTCTGCCAGCGCCGCAAGACAACTCAGCGGCCATTTTGTTGGCTATACAGTCCTTATGCTCCGAGATAAGGACGAGACTACCGTTACCGACGGAGGAACCTCTCCCGTCGGGGGATCCAGAACCGGGACCTTCTGGTGTTCCCCCTACCAAGAAAAGAAGGATCCATCCACCGCCTCCTTTTCAACCGTCGCGCCCCGTCCAGCCCTCCTCCCCGTCCACCCGAGGGGATGATACGGGGACTGACACGGCAGCGACGGGTACGGACGACGAGGCATACGACGAGGATTTTCCGTCGTCGCCTCCCACCAGGGCTTCTCCGCCCGACGAGATTGGATCGTTCCACTCAATGATCGCCAGGGCATCCGAGCTTTTCCAACTCTGCCCTGAGGAGAAGAAAAAGGAAGGCTTCCTTTACCAACGGCGCGAGACCAAGAGGAAGACGGTCCTCGCAGTGCCTCTGTTGGACGACATTTGGGATGAGGGCCTTTCCCTCCTCAAGAACCCTTCCACGACGCCAGCGAAAAGAGACCGGTACGAGAAAAAGTACCGGGTCCCGGACTCGGCCCCCCTATGCCTCCGGGCGCAGCCTACCCCGGACTCCGTCGTCTCCGCGGCAGCCAGGAAGAAAGCGGGGGGGGGTGCGGCCTCCACGTCGACTTCCCCGCCGGACGGCGAGGGAAAGAAATTGGATGCCATGGGACGCAGAGTCATCTCGTCGGCGGCGACGACGATTAAAGCGGCCAACGCCTTGGCTATCGTGGCCCGCTACGACAGGGAACTCTGGTACAAGATAGCTCCCCTGCTGGATTTTCTGCCGGACGACAAGAGGGCGGAGGCCCTTGAGATCCTGCAGGAAGGTGAGGTGGCCTCGGACCACGCCATCACCGTGGCGACGGACATCGCCGACACTGGGTTCCGCCAGATGGGCAACGGCGTTTGCCTTCGACGTCGCGGATGGCTCAAGGCTACGGACTTTCGGCAGGACGTCCAGACCAGGGTCCTGGACATGCCCTTCGACGGGAACAACCTGTTTGGGAAGACAGTGGACGATTCCCTTCAGGCCATCAAGGCGGATACTGAGACGGCCCGGGCCCTTGGAGTACTGCAGCAACGGCGGACGCCCTTTCGGAGCGGCGGAGGCAAGGGCGCCTCCAAAGGTTCCGGCGGCGGTTTCGCTTCCTACCGTCAAGCGGCCCGCTCGTCGTCGCAAGAGGCCTACAGAGGACGAGGCAAGTCTGGCGGCCCCCGCCGTCGTCGCCAAGGAGGCCAAGGCGGCAAGGCCGCGTCCAAGCAGGATTGAACCGGCCGTGGGGTCGGGCCCCCACCGAAGCACCCCGGTGGGAGGCCGGCTGGCGGGCTTCGTCAGCGTGTGGGAGTCCATCTCCACCGACCGTTGGGTGCTGGACGCCCTGGCCCGGGGCCACGCGCTCGAGTTTCAAAGAAGGTGCCCGCGCGTCCCCCCCGTGGCCAGGAAAGAACTTCACGTCCCTCAACTTCTCCTGGAGGTAAAGGCGATGCTCAGAAAGGGCGCCATCGAACTCGTCCCAAAGAGGCTTCGGGGCTCCGGAGTCTACTCGCGTTACTTCCTCGTGAAGAAGAAGACGGGAGGATGGCGCCCCATCCTGGACCTGCGACGCCTGAACAAGTTCATCAAGGCGCAGAAGTTCCGGATGGTCACCCCCCAGCACGTCCTGGGTCAGCTGGAGGAAGGAGACTTCCTATCGTCGTTGGATTTGGAGGATGCCTACTTCCACATTCCCATCCTAAAGGGGCACCGAAAATTCCTCAGATTCGTGGTCCAAGGGCGTCATTACCAGTTCAAAGCCCTTCCCTTCGGACTGCGGTCGGCACCCAGGGTTTTCACCAAGTGCCTCGCACCGGTGGCGGCGCAGCTGCGCCGCGAGGGGATTCACGTCTACCCCTACCTGGACGACTGGCTCATCCGCGCCAAGACGAGGGAGCTCGCCGTGGTCCACACGGCAAGGACCGTCCAACTCCTCACGGACCTGGGATTCTCCGTGAACTACGCCAAATCCCACCTGGTGCCCGCGCAAGTCGCACTGTTTCTGGGAGCGAGGCTCGACACAGTGTCCCTTCTGGCCTCCCCGTCGGAGGAGAGGACCAGGACCATCTTGGGCAAGGTGCAACGGATGTTGGTGGCCGACGCGGCCAAGGTGAGGTCCATCAAGTCCCTCCTCGGGATGATGTCTTCCTGCATCTACCTCATTCCCATGTGCAGGCTCCGGATGCGCCCGTTGCAAGAGTTCCTGGATGCGCGCTGGATCCAGACGACGGGCAGCTTCGAGGAAAGGATCAAGCTCGACGAGAGTTTCCGACGAGCGATACGGTGGTGGGGCACCCGCGCGCATCTGACGGCGGGCATGGACTTCCAGACCCCAGCCCACCAGGTGACTGTGACCACGGATGCCTCCCTAGAAGGGTGGGGAGCGCACACCGAAAATCTGCACGCAAGGGGACTCTGGCTCCCGACGGAGAAGTCCCTGCATATCAACGTCCTGGAGCTCCGTGCAGTGTTTTGGGCCCTCAGGTCCTTCCTTCCGTCCCTCAAGGGCAAGGTGGTGAGGATCTTCACCGACAACACCACCACCATGTTTTACATTAGGAAACAGGGCGGAACCAGGTCCCCAGCGCTGTCCAAGGAGGCGCAGGACCTGTGGCATTGGGCCGTCGCCCAAGGGATTCTTCTGGTGCCGTTTCATCTGGCAGGGATAAAAAACACCATCGCCGACTCACTCAGCAGGGAGCTGCGCTCGTGCCACGAGTGGGAACTACGGCAGGATCTGGTGGATCGCCTCTTCCGACGGTGGGGCACACCCCAGATCGACCTGTTCGCGACGGCGACGAACACCAAGTGCCGGAGGTTCGCCAGCAGGTTTCCCCAGACGAGGAGCATGGGCGATGCTTTCTCGTTCCCCTGGGAGGGCCTGTTCCTCTACGCGTTCCCTCCCTTGCCTCTGCTAATCCGGCTCGTCAACCAGCTCAAGAGGTCACGGTGCAGGATGATCCTCGTCGCACCTGCGTGGCCGAGGCAGATATGGTTCCCGGACCTTCTGGACTTGTCGGCGTCCCCGCCAATCAAGCTGCCGGCGGACGCGGATCTACTCTCCAGGGAAGGAGGCGCCATCCTCCACCACGACCCGAAGTCGCTGAACTTGCAGGCCTGGCTCCTGCAGCGCTAGAGTTTGGAGGATACGACATACCGGCCGATTGCAGAGAGGTTCTTGCAAAGGCCAGGGCGTCCTCGACTCTTAAATGCTACGGACACAAATGGAAGAGGTTCTCTGTCTGGTGCCACGCACAGAAGATTAACCCTCTACGGATTACGGCTCCCCAAGTGCTGCCGTACCTGCTGACGCTGGCCAAAGCTGGTCTGGCACACGCGTCCATCAAGATTCATCTTGCTGCGATCTCCCGATACACCAGAACCACGGGCCGGACGTCCTTGTGGTCTCATCGTCTGGTGAAAGAGTTCATGAAGGGACTGTTCAGATCGTTCCCGCCGGTGAAGGCTCCGGCCCCGGCGTGGGAGCTCAACGTGGTACTGACCAAACTCATGGGACCTCCGTTCGAGCCTCTGCACTCGGCCCCGTTGAAGTTTCTATCGTGGAAAACAGCTTTTCTCGTGGCCATCACCTCCGCACGACGAGTGGGAGAGATCCAGGCCCTTTCCTGCAAGGCCCCGTACTTGACTTTCCACGACACGAGGGTAGTGCTCAGGACGCACCCCTCCTTCATGCCCAAGGTACCGTCGGACTTTCATCTCAACGAACCCTTGGTGTTACCTGTGTTCTTCCCGTCGCCTTCGTCGCCGGCTGAGAGGACTTTGCACTCGCTGGATGTAGCTAGAGCGCTGAAGTTCTACGTGGACCGCACGAAAGGTTTTCGGAAGACGTCACAACTCTTTGTGAACTTTGGACCTGTCAATCAGGGGAAGGCTCTCTCGAAGGCTTCCATCTCCAGATGGCTCTCCGGCTGTATCATGTACTGTCACCGGTTGGCAAACCGACCGCTGCCTGGCCGTCCGAGAGCCCATTCCACCAGAGCGATCGCAGCTACCACGGCGTTCCTATCTGGTGTGCCCCTGCTGGACATATGCAGGGCTGCTACGTGGAGGTCGACGCACACCTTCACGAAATTCTACTGCGTCGACCGGGATTCCAGGGAGGAGTCCAGGGTCGGCCAAGCAGTGCTGCGCAACCTGTTCGCCTGAGGTGAGCCTGGTGAGGAGGTAAGATGCTTAATGTTGAGTTGATGTGATGCTTAATGTTGAGCCTTTGCCACCTCCCGTGGTTGTGCATGTGAGTACTGCTATGTATTCTTTATTCATGAGCATGTGAATCCATGCCAGACCCCATGCTGGAGAAGGAACAAGTTACTTACCTGTAACTGTTGTTCTCCAGCATGGGTCTGGCATGGATTCACATGCGAACCCTCCCGCCTACCCCTCTGCGGCTCTTCACTTGGTCATACTGCCACTTCACGTGCTTCCAAATCTGAAGATGGCTGCCAGAGGCGGTGCTTAGGTAGAGGGCAGTCATTGGCTGTGGTCAGTATGACGCAGAGACCAGTGATTGGTTATTACTACGAAAGACAGATCAGAAACGAAACTGATACTGGTTTTTTCTTTACCGAGGATTCCCAGCCTGACGACGGGGAATATTCATGAGCATGTGAATCCATGCCAGACCCATGCTGGAGAACAACAGTTACAGGTAAGTAACTTGTTCCTTCACTGCCATCGGGATCAAATACATGATTGTAATAGCAAGATGCCATGCGTCGAATTGCAGCGTTGTGTGCGGGACGTGCTCGCCGAAAGGGGATTGCAGCTTGCACAGGTGGAATGAATCACCACAGGTGGAGGCTATACAGCCTGAAAACACATAAATTGCACACCCAACCCCCTCCCACAACCACACCCACTCCAAAATGCTACCGGCAGGACTAGCGATGTTGGCCCTGGGGGACCTGATAGCACTGCAAGTACTCCAACTTCAAGAAGAAGACGAACACCAACTACTACAACAACCGGCCGCACAGAGGAGACGCAGGAGGAGGAGGAGGGCAAGGCAGGGCCAGCAAGGCCCGCCAGCACAGCCACTACCACCACGCAGGCAGCCCGCAATCCCACGCCTCCGAGCACATCCGTTCAACCTCACGGATGAGCAGATCCACACCCTCTACCGTTTGGACCGGGACACCATAACCGCCATTGTGGACATGACACAGGCTGACCTTGTCAGCATGATAGATAGCCCAACCGCCATCCCACCCCTACTGAAGGTGGTGTCTGTACTCCACTTCCTGGCCACAGGCACCTACCAGCACACAGTCGGACAGTTGCATGGCATTTCACAGCCAGTGTTCTCACGGACACTATTGCAAGTGCTCGATGCTCTCCTGAAGCACGCAGACGACTACATCTCTCTACCACGCTCGGAGCAGGAAATTACGAACACAAAAGTGGGATTCCATGCACTTGGCGGCATACCGGGTTGCATTGGTGCCATCGACTGCACCCATGTGGAATCGGTCGTCCCACATGCCATGTAGGCCCAGTACCGCAACCGAAAACAATTTCATTCTCTTAATGTACAAATGGTGTGTGACTCCAACAGGATCATTACACATTGTTGTGCCCGATTTCCTGGATCAACCCATGATTCTATGGTCTTGAGGAACTCTACAATACCACGCTACATGGAGCGACACGCAGGGAACAGATCCTGGCTACTCGGTGAGTCTCATTTCATGCATGATAATGTGGGGTATGTGATGCGGCAATGACCTGGCAGGAAGGGGGGGGGGGTGCGTACGTAGCAATGTCATTCCACAAACATCCTTTATTGTCCACAAACAGGTGATGCCGGGTATCCACTGAAGAGATGGCTCCTTACACCACTCCAGAACCCACAGAACCAGCATGAGGAGGACTACAACCATGCCCACTCACGTACCCGTGTAGTCATAGAACAGGCATTCGGCCTACTGAAGACTCGTTTCCGCTGCCTCAGCAGGTCTGGCGGGGCACTCCTGTACCGCCATGAGAAGGTTGCAAAGATGGTCATGGAATGTGTCATGCTACACAACATGTGCGTACGTAGAAATGTGCCCATGCCCCCTGACGCAGAACTGCAAGCACCTGAAGATGGTCATGATGAGGGTGGGGATGTGGCAGCACCTCAAGGAGTCCGCGAGGCACAGGAGGGCCGTGACATTCGTCAGATTCTCATTGATTCATGCTTCTAGCACTCACGCCTGGTGGCTGATACATGGACACGGGACTTGTGGCACTGTGTGTGTCTGGAACATGCACAATATGGACTGTACGCCTATAAAGGCCTCGTACACAAAGATCAATGTCCACACATCTCATTGGATGATTGTGCAATGTTTATAGCATATGTGAAATTATGTTACACACCCCATCGACCCGCCACCCAAGTGAGCCCAACACACCCCCTCCACCCTCCTACCTCCCCCCCGAACACCAGTGTCCAAAGATGCTCATTGTCAGTGGGCAGACGCTATTGCAAGCCCCCTCTCCGGGTATCAGGGGCACCCCTGCCTGTGGAGCGCAGGTTCCTCCCAGATCTACGTTGGGGGCTGCCCTGGACGGAACTTGCAACGGATGATGTCTCTGCCTGCTCACGTCCATGCATGTCCCTAAGGGTTTGTGAGAGCTCAGTGAGCACACGGCGCACAGCGGCAAGTTCAGCACATACGTCTTTGGACGTCGCATGCAGTTACCCCCTCAGGCTCTCGGTGCTTCTCTCCATTTGTGCCCTTAGTGTCTCTGTACTTCTCTCCATTTCTGCCCTAAGTGTCTCAGTTGATGTTTCTATGGCTGCCTTAGTACCCCCACATTCATCAGCATGGTCCTTGAGGAGCGTGGCCAGTTGCTGCTGTTGCACGATCACCTGGTCGAGGGACTGTTGCCTCTGCTGTGCCATGGCTATTTGCGGTGGTGTCACAGAGGGGCTGATCACCTCATGTTGCCTTGGCACAGGGCTTGTGGGGGATGGCCAGTCGTCGTCTTGTGGGTGCCCCTGCGTGGTATCCTCATGGTGTACGGGATGAAACAAACAGGGGGATTGAGACAGGTCATGGATGGATCCTACATCGACATCCCCGTTTTCTGTGTCGGAGCATGCTCCCATTAATGCAGTGTCACCTATGGTGCTGCTGCCACCAGAAGCAGTGCCTTCTGTGGCATCCATTGGGGGGACCTGTGGTGGTGCTGTTGTGGGCATGCTGGCTGCTGGGGTGCCTGTTGAAGTTCCCTCCTGTGTGCTGCCACTTGATTTGTGCTGCTGTCGTGTCTTGATCCGTGCAGCTGAGGTGGAGGGTCTTTGGTCGTTGGTCTTGGCCCTCTTTGCAGGTGTGCTGGTAGGGGTGTCCTGGAGCTCGTCGTTTGAATCGGACCCTGTGGTGGAGTAAAGGAGGGCGAGCGTTATTAATGGGTCTGTGGAAATTGGAATGGCAATGTATCACATGCATTGGGGTGGTACCTGAGGGTGATTTGGGTCAGGGCCTTGGAGGTGGTTTCATTTTTGTGTGGAATGAGGATGCAGTTGTTTTGCAGCCTGCAGTTAGGGTGTGCCTGCTGCACGTGTAGAGGGTGTTTTTAGGATTTTTAATTATTTATGTATTTAATGTGACTTTTAAAGTGCGCTATCAGGCAAATGCATGTGGACGTTCTCCTGGCCATGTGTTTCTGTTGCACTATGTGGACACATGGTACTTCACATGATTGGACATTGTGGATTTAGCATTGTTTTATTTGGGCCACCTACCTGATTCTTCTGATGTCTGCACTCCTTTCTCCATCCCTCCGACTCCCTCTATACTCTCCATTCCAATGGTGGAGGCACAGATTTCTTCCCAGGGGGTCAACTTGATGGGTGATTCCGATCCTCCCCCGGTAGCTGTGGCAATGTTACAGTTGGCGGATAGTATGCTCCGTACGCGTATCTGCAAGTCGTCCCATCGCTTTCTGCATTGCTGTGGGTTGCGGGGTGCGGTCCCCACCGCACTTACCCGCTGTGCCACCAGGGCCCATATGGCCTTCTTGTTCGCAAGTGCCGTCCTGGTCATTTGCGTCGAGAAGACGACGGCAGCATTCTCCTGGAGGGTCTCTGTGAGCACGGTGAGTTCCTCACGGGAGAAGTGGACCTGCCGCTTGCGGTCGCACGCTTTTTTTGCTACTTTTCCCATTTTTATTGCTTTCACTAGGGTGGATGACGGGTTGGGATGTGTCTCAGGGTAGTATTTTTTATGGTTGTGTGGGAATTCTGATTTTATAGGTGTACGGCGTGCTGTTTCCCGTTCCGGGACCATGTTTTTACTTCCGTTTCCGTATATTTACGGTCACCGTACTTTCCGATTGCCGCTCATTACGGTGACCGCTATGATGGGTGGCGGAATTGCATCTAGGGTGCCGTACGACGGCGGTGAGGGGCGTTTTGGGGACATTTCCGCCATCGCGGACTTTGCACTTCCGCCATGGCGTAGTGCTCGTGCCCGATGGGTCGGAATTAGCCGCACTTTACTCCGTCGTGCAATGGCGGAAACGCTATTTACGCTATGGCGGTCAGGTCAGTCACTTTCCGCCAGGGTCGTAATGAGGGCCATAATGTTGCAGACACACTGGTGGAGACAAATTTGGATTCCTTGCACAGAGCAGATTTACCACCACAGTTCCCACTCCGTGCAGTGACTCTGGAGGTGGGAGAGCCAAGTGGGGCTTGAGCCATCTCAGGTCAAGTTGTTCCTTGGAGCTCGATCCAAGGTTCAAGCCAATGGGCCATCAGAACCGAGCTCCAACAGCAGCCTGGGACCTACCTGTTTAAAAAGAAAATGTATCTGCAAGAAAATGTTCCTTGCTTATACTAGGAGCAGGAAGCATCTCCGGGATGTTGTGCCTGGTTCCCAGCAGAGAATAAGTTTGCCAGTGACTCAGTCACACACCCTACCTCTCCACCTCCCCTACCTACCCCTGTTAGGAGAAAGCAGGCAGCACTTCTTTTGAAATGCAGTGATCAGCCGCTGTGCTCACCTTCTCATCTTCTGAATGAAAAGGGGCCCAACATGACCTTTAGCACCTTGCAGATTTTGCTTTTGTTTTGGGGACTAACATTGCAAAGCAGGAATTGTTTGGGGTGGAGGGTAAAGGAGGTAAAACGCCTGGTTACCATCTCATGACTGGCCTTGCAGGAACTACACTCAGCAAACAGGACAGTGAGGAAACCTGATGGGTAAAATACAGCACCATTATCGTCTCATTGTTTACGAACATGTGTGCTTAAGTAAATGCAAAGTACATATTTCAATATTTTAAACCACAGCCATTAATTGCGCTCACGCTACGTTATATATAGACAGTGATTAATTTGTGAGGGCGTTTGCCTGAGCTGAGCCCTGTCAATTATTTACGATCCCTGGCACTTCTTTTATCAGCCTCAGTTTCATTAAGTAGTGGTGTTTTGACAAGTTTATTATTTTAACTATCAGTCAATGAAAGTCACATGACAAGTAACAACAGTGTAGACTGCTCTATTCAGCCTGCTTGATATTGGTGCAACTTCACTACTGCAATAACCAGAAGCACTGCCACAGCAGGACGGGTTGACAACAGGACAGCCACCAGCCAGCAGCCCCAAAACAAGGGCAAGGACCGTGAAAGGCCACTGTTGAAGAGGGGTGCCTGTCACAGGTGCCATTGTACAAGAAGAAATGATTGCTGTCTCACTGCTTTCTGGCAGGTAAGTTCATCTGTTCATTTTGATTTGATTTTGATTTGATTTTATTTTATTTATAAAGCGCCAAAAACCAGGCCCAGGGGCAACCGGGCGCATACTCTTAAACATGTTACAAAAAGCAGTAGTTACAGTGAGTTACAAAAATATACAGCATATATACATGTACCGAAGGGTACCATTAACAGCGTATAATACAGGGACAGAGCAGAGAGAAAATGTAAATTCAGTTCTGTACCCCACATGGAGTCTGGACTGTGTCAAGGTCTCATGAGTCTTGGGAGAGCAGCCATGTTTTAGCATTGTTCTTGAAGGAGTGGAATGATGGTTCAATTCTGATAGGTGTGGGCAAGGTGTTCCAGAGTTTGGAGGCCAGGACGGGGAAGCTCACCCCACCAGCTTTTTGGAGTTTGCATCTAGGCACGATGAGGCTGTGAGTTTGGGCTGCTCTGGTAGGTCGAGTGGAGGTGTGGCGTGAGAAGCGAGTGGACAGGTAAGGTGGGGCGTTGTTGTTCAGACATTTGTGAGTCAAAGCTAGGGTTTTCAGGGCAATTCTCTGTTTTACCGGGAGCCAGCGAAAGTCCAATCTGACGGAGGAGATATGAGAGCGTCTCGGGATGTTTAAGGCTGCCCTTAAGGCATTATTTTGTACATTTTTTCAATTTATTAAGGTTAGACTGACTGGTCCCTAGGTAGAGAGCACTACAGTAGTCGATTTTGGCCATAACAAGAGTTCTGGCGAGTGTGATACAGTTGGTGGAGTTTAGGAAGGGTCTACAGGCAGTGATAAGTTTGCAGGTATAGGCCGAAGCTGACCTAACTGCATTTATTTGTCTGTTCAGAGAAAGCGAGGAGTCAAGATAGACACCTAGCGTCTTAGTATCTTTGGAGACTTTAATGTCATTGCCGTCAATAATGAAGGACTTGTAGGTTTGGTCTAGTTTGTTGAGCCGATGATTTGATCCTAAAAGTAAGAGCTCAGTCTTATCATCGTTAAGGCAAAGTTCGTGCTGTGCCATCCAGGCCTGGATGACTGCGTAAACATCGTTAAGGGCTTTGGTGTCAGCTGTGTAGTCTCCTGTGATAGGGATGAGTATCTGGGTGTCGTCCGCGTAGTTAGTGTAGGAGACACCCAGATAGTCAAGTACATCGAAGAGGGGCTTGGTGAATACGTTAAACAACGTAGGGGATACACACGAGCCTTGAGGAACGCCACAGTGAATGGGGGAGGGAACCGCTGATGCCAGCGGTGAGAAGACCCTCATGGATCTATTGCTCAGGAATGAGTGGATCCAGGCATTGGCAGAGTCGGAGAAGTGGGCTGCAGATTTGAGATGCTGGCAGAGTATTTGGTGGTTGACCAGATCAAAAGCCGCGGAGAGATCGAGGAGAAGGAGAAGAGCTAGCTTCCCATTGTCCTTCAGTGACTCCATCTGAGTTTTCAAGTCGATCAGAGCGGACTCCGTGCCATGTTTAGGGCGGAACCCTGATTGTCTTAAGCCCAGGAGATTGTTTAGTTCGAGGTAATCCTGAATCTGCAGTAGGCTGCGCGGTCCAGGATCTTGAGCAGGAATGGGACCGTAGTGATAGGTCTGAAGTTAGTTGGGATATTAGAGTCAAGGGAGGGTTTTTTGAGGCGTGGGATAACCCATGCATCCTAGGTTATCCCAGGATTGCAGGTTGTCGGGGACAATACCCATCTTGAAAGAAGCATTTATGAATGCTGTAATGAACGAGGCTAGCTCAGGAGATGCTTCCTTGATAATAGGTGCTGGGCAGGGGTCGCCTTGGCAATTGGAAGGTTTTAAATTGTTTATTATGTTTTCTACTTCGTGGGTAGTGAGTGGGGAGAAGGAGAAAGGTTTATGCGGATAGGTTAAATGTGTATTAAGTGTAGGTGTGGTCGGTGGTTGGTCAAGCTGTAGGGATTTCTGTTTGTCCCTGATTTTAGATTGGAGGGTAGCAATTTTACCCAGGAGTGCTGACTGAATATTGGTGCACCAAGTGTTGTCTTTGGAGCAAGAGTCAGGGGGGGCTGCAGGTGTCTCGAGTTCCTTAAGGATATTAAAGAGTTCCTTAGTATTGGACTGGGCTGACATAATGCGGTTGTTATAAGAATCTTTTTTTGCCTGGAGTACAGCTTCTTTATAGTTAAGGGTGGCTATCAGAAGACTGTCCTTGTGGGCGTCGGAGTGGTGACTTCTCCAGCGTGACTCTGCTGAGCGTTTCTCTTTGCGTAACACTCTAAGCTGGGGAGTAAACCATGAGTTAAGGTGTGCTCGTTGTTTGGGTTTCCTCAGTTTGAGTGGGGCGATAGAGTTGATGGCTGCAAGCAGTGACTGGTTATACATGTCGGCTAGGTTGGTGGGGTCTGAGCAAGTGTCAGGAATGTTATTTAGTGTGGGAAGGATAAGGGGGAGTATTTTTTCTGTCGTAATGTTCTTTTTATTTCTAGTGAGGGTGGCTGGGGCGACCAAAGGCCTGGGTGGTGGGGCTGCTTCAATGCTGAAAGTGATGACATGGTGGTCAGACCACAAGCAAGGGGCATTGGAGATTACGCTAATATTGCAATTGGTGTCACTAAGCCAGTCAAGGGATCGCCCTTTAATGTGGGTGGGTTCCTGTATGTGGTGAGTGAAACCTAAATCTTTTAAGGTATTAGCTAGGTCGAGGGCCGCAGGATCATTAGGGTCTTGGTGTCCTAGATTGAGGTCGCCAAGAATGATGGTTTAGGAGTTGGATTTAGCATTGTTGAGTACTAATGTAGAGATGTCATCCACAAAGGATGTGGGTGGACCAGGGGGTCTGTATATTAGATGGATGGTATCCGTTTGGTTAGCTGAGAGTCCAAGCTTGACAGAGAGTAACTCTGCAGTTTCCACCTTAGTGCTTGAGATGGTTCTAAGTCCTAATGAGTTTCTAGCGATGAAAGCAATTCCTCCACCTCTCGAGGTGCGATCACATCTGATGATGGAGTAATCAGTGGGGATGGCCAATGAGAGTGCCGGGCCGGAAGCCCCGTGCAGCCAGGTCTCGGTGATGGCGATGAAGTCGAGTTCCTGAGTTTTGATAAGATCAGCAATGTCCAGAGCGTGCGCAGCTAGGGATCTTGCGTTAATCAGGGCAGCTTTAATTAAACCAACTTGCTTGATGAAGCTGTGATGGTTTGAGTGTGATGGGGCGTGGGTGAGGTGGCCGTTTGTGGAGGCGGGCTCTGCGTATGAGTTTTGAGGTATGAACTCAGGTACAAGGGGTGTCCCTTCTTACCCATAAGTCTAGATCCTAATCTTAGGTTTCTAAGAGTGATAGGACATGGTTGGTTAGGTGAGGGTTTTTTGGCGAAATGGTCGAGCCATAGGGCCGGATCGTTCAGGTAGATGTTGTGGTATTGAGGTGCAGTACTTTGGTAGGTATCAGGAGATCTGTGAGAGGTGGCCATGGATGAGGTGTGCAAGGAGCTAGGTGCAGCTAAATCAGAAGGTGGTAGGTGTGATGACCTGGTAATTGACCACACTGAGAGTAGTACTTGTAATGAGGAGAGCAGTGACCTTAGGGAGGACCAGCGTGGTAGCATGTTACCGAGATTAGAGAGGAAGGGCCGCTGGGTCTGTGAGGCAGTTATAGGTAAGCGTTAGAGGCACTATTTGGCTAGGCAGTGCGTGCTCTGTACGAGCAATGCAGGCTAATGAGTTTAAGACAGGTTAAGTCTACTTATTCAGAGTCAAGCAATGGGGGTGCATCAGATCATTAATGATTTTTCCTGCACTTGTCCATCAATTCACCATGAGAGGAAAGCATGTTTGTTCTTTTTTCCTGTGCACAAATGGGCAACATGTTCCACTTGCATAGAATCATAGTAAAAACTTTTTTTTATTCACATTTTTATTAGATTTTCTATTTTACAACAATGCATACAAGTTTTACCAATATTTACATTAGCTCCAAGAACCTCCCCCATATCTCTTCACGGAGGTTTAATGTCTTTCTTTTGTTCAAAATTACCTTTTCCATTTGAGACATTCTGCATAAATCATGAATCCATGCAGACCTGATTGGCACTGTGCACTTTTCCAATCTCTTAGAATTATCTTTTTTAATGATAGTAAAATGTTTACAATGATTTGTTAAAATAAATGTTTCTTTAATTCCGAGACACTGCAAGTAGGTTATGTAAATCTGCGACTGCCTCAGTGCATCCAATCCCTTCAGATAGAAAGCGGGAGTTTCACTTTTAAACCCAAACACATTGGGCCTCATTACACGGATGGCGGTAAGGATTTACCGGTACCGGTAAAATACCGGTACCGGTAAATCCTTACCGCCTTACTACGAGGTCCCTTTGCGGGTTGGGGGATTTAACGCCTGCTTTTTGCAAAATTGCGGTGCCGTAATTAGCGCCTTCCCCATTCCCATTGAGCCCTATGGGGCAGAAATGGGAATGGGGAAGGGCAATGGTGGAAGGGGGATTTACCGCCCCTCCAACCTTGGAATGGGGTGGTAAATCCCCTTTCCACCAAGGCGGTGCCGGTATTTTACCAGCATGAGCCATGGCGCTAATAGCTAATAGCGCCATGGCTCACCGCCTACCGTGTAATGAGGCCCATTGACTCCGTAGCAAGCAGCCGTGGCTGATCGGCAGGAAGCTACCCGCCCTGATGTTTCACCGACGTGCTAGACCATATTTGAACCCTGGGACTTATTTTTGTAACACATTAAGCACTGTATATAAATATTGTTTATGGTATCAATATTCATATTTCCAAAGCCAAACTTTTCAGATTGCAAGTTCAAATTAAGACTTTGCGTGAAACTAAATCATTGACATATTTTAGATTGCCCTATTTTAATTGGAAGCAGTGCATAATGAACCATTTTTAAATGGCAACCACATTTTTTGGTGTGACAAAGGTTAAAAGTTGTGCATGACCCACACAAAGGTTTTAAAACGTGTGACTGCCGCATGGGTCTCTGCCTTCGTTACTATGGACATACACATACACGGGTTTTTCTAAAAACGTTGTTTCAACAGTGATATCAAATGATTTGGCCAGGATCACACACCTTAGCTAAGTGATAAACCCAGGATGTTAGCCCTATCTGTGATTTTGACTCTTTTTTGCATGTCTTTTCAGCACCTGGTCTAGTTTGTACAAATATGTGTGTGTGATTGACAAAATATTGTATTTCACAGGTTTTATGCTGCCATTTGCCTGGCTCGGCCCATTTTGGCCCTTAGGGACAGGCTAGACTGCCTGACTCGGCCCTAGCTCAGCTCTTCTGAGGAATGCCCTGGCTCTCCCAACTCTAAGTGAATGTGAACCGAAAGGATGTGGCTATGGCGATGCGATTACCGTACGTTTTAGCACATCCTAACCATTGCACACCATCGTAAAAGGGAGGGTGTGTGTGTTTAACTGGAGAAACGTTAAACTGTGTTAGGAACGTGGAATTGGGATGGTAATGTATGATGACAGTCTATCATACTGAGCTACACTCTGGCTTACTGGCAGTGCTTTAAGCGGGATGCTAAATTGAGGGGGGCTCTCATTAGGGGACGTGGGCTAAGTACGAGTGTACTTAGGCCATGACCCTAAAGAGAATCCCCACTTGCCTAAGGGTGGGGGGCTGGAGAAAGCCGAGGAGCTCTGGCGCACTGGCATTATTTCCTTTGGTGCGGCCAGCCACTCCCTTTAAACAAAAGGAGGGGTCTGGGCGCACCATAGGTGTGACACCTGTGCACATCAGCTCTCAGACACAGCAGGCAGCCCTTTCATTCAAGGAGCTGTGTGGTTAAAAACCACAGGTGCCTTGAGTGAAAGGTCTGTCTGCTGCATGATGACTGCGTACTCAGAAATAGGAGGAGGGCTGGAGGGCCTGCCTCTCCTATTGTTTCTGAGTAAAGAGTGATCAAGCAGCATGAAAGTCCTTTAACCACATGGTTAAAGGGCTTTCATGCTTCCTGATGACTCATTACTTAAAAACAATAATGGAGCCAGGCCCTCCATCCCTCCTCCTGTTTCTGAGTACAGAGTCATCAGACAGCACGGGTAGCCAAATCCACCGTTACACAGGCTGTCTGCAGGTGTCAGTACTTCGGTTTGGAAAAAAAGAAAAGGAGATGACTTTTCTTTTTTAAATTTGAAGTGCTGACACCTGCAGGCAGCCTAGGTCACAGCGCAGCGCTTCGGCTACACAGGCTGCCTGAGGTGTCCCGCGTGGCTGGGTCTAGGTGGTGGTTGTCCCCGCGCATGACTGGGGCTAGGTGTTGGTGGATCCCGGCTTGGGAGCCCTTTCTGGAGATTGCTGGGGCTCGACCCACCAAGTCCCGGCCCAATTAAAGCCCTGCTTACGGGAGAGTACACTTTCTGCACCGAGCTGCACCCCTGGTGCACTTACACACTGGGCATCAGAGCGTTAACAGCAGGAATATGTGAGCAGACTGGGACATTTGGGAGCAGGACACCTCTCTTGTTCAGCTCCCTCATTAGAAATGAGGGTGCCGAACGGGAAAGGAATCCCGCTGCCAGGACAATGAGTGTTCCTTCTTAACACCCTCATTGTCCTGGAAGCTGGTCACCTTTCCCGTTCGGCACCTTCATTATCAATGAGGGTGCCGGACGGGAGAGGTGTCCCTCAAGGACAATGTCCCACGGAGCTCAGGGCAGCAGAGCGACTCTCCAGAAGTTGCTCTGTGCAAACAGAGCACAATCAGTGGAGCCAAGAGGCAGTGACGGTTCCCCAATTCTAGGGTTACCCAATGATGACTGAAACGCAGTGTAAGCATTGGCAATAAAAGGCTGCAGTTTTTATTGCATGGAACAGCATTGTAGAAAACATATTTTGTACAGTATCACAAAATTCACAATAATAAACAACTGTACACTTTTGGGCACGAGGTCCAGGGTTATGTCCTCGGCCCATGCAGCCAACTGATTCCCACAACGTCGTGGGCCACGTTCGTGGCTCTGTTTTCCATTTTTTCTCCCTTTTGCTTTCCAGGTGGGTGGGATCTGGGAAAAGAAAAGACTTCTGCGTGCGCAGAATGACTCTGGTGCTCTGCCCGAAGTACCAAATGACACTAAATTCTCCCTGTCTGGTGCCTACTTTTATTTCCCCAGTTTCGACTGAGGACCTAACAAGTGTTTGTAGGGGCTTTGTTACTTCCCCGGCCAGCTGGCGCCAACGGTCATTGGCACCTTGATGCGCCCCTTTGTTGTGCCACTTGCCTTCCTCCTGCCTGTGTTGCCATATGAAAAACTGAAGGTGGCGGAGGGAAGCTGTTTGTTTTATTACCTCCTGTTGTACACGTCGTGTGTGGCAGTATGTGTTCTGCTCCACTGTCCCCTTGCCCCTCAGATTACCTTCCTGTGCTTCTAGCTGCGGGGGAACCACTCCCCCCTGCGCAGCACTGGCCATCACAATTGGAGCCATCAGCCACTGATGGGGGGGAGGGGAGACTTTTAGCAGGGACTTTTGTCCCTTAAGAAATGTACATGGGGTGATCAGAAGGGAGAGGGCAGAAGGGTGGATGAATTATAGCATTAATGTGAGCATACCAATTAAATTGTCCACATCCTGGGTTCACCGTTTAATCAAAGTGTGTGATCCTGGGCAAATCATTAAGGGGCCGATTCATGGAACAAACGATTCATGGAAGTCCCTGCGCGTGTCATCCTCGGGATGTGCGCCAAACCCGTGCATGGCGCACACGTCACTGCAACATCCCGAAAGACGTGCGCGACGCGCACAGTGAAAGCGCACAACCTCTGCGCATACACTAGAAAGTGGGCGGAACACGGGGCGTAACGCGTGGAATGGGGAACAACTTGCGAAAACAAGGGCGTAACTGGGGATGTACTGCAGGGAAGCAGAGGGAACGCCCACACGCACCCGAACCACACGTATTCATGGAACCGAATAGGGCAAAGCCACGCACAGCGAAAGACACGCACAAGCCGATACACGTCCGCCACACGAAGGCAGGCGGTAGCGTCCCTGCGCATTACAAAAGTGGCAACATACAGCAATTGTGCGAGCGGGGCACGTGTATTTCGGGGTTGCGCGGGAAGTTACACACGTGATTGAGCGGGATACGTGTATTCCGGGGGTTCGCGGGAAGTCACACACGCGATCGGGCCTGGGGGAGCGGGCTACGTGTATTTCAGGGGTTCGCGTGAAGTTTCTCACGCGATCGGGCTTGGGGGAGCGGGCTATGTGTATTTCAGGGGTTCGCGTGAAGTTTCTCACGCGATCGGGCCTGGGGGAGCGGGCTACGTGTATTTCAGGGGTTCGCGTGAACTTTCTCACGCGATCGGGCCTGGGGGAGCAGGCTACGTGTATTTCAGGGGTTCACGCGATCGGGCCTGGGGGAGCGGGGTACCACTCACCGTCTGCCTTGCGTGTAGAAGAACGCGTAGCCAACACCCGCTGTGAAGTAATAGCGTGTGAACCCCAACGGACGGAAAACACACGCACCGCATGAAAAGCACGTACAGAACATAAATGCACGCGGGATCACCAAGCCCTGCCAGGGCAACGCTCGTGCGCAAAACGTCACAGACGCGCTTACGCTGTAAGGGCCTTTGGTCCAATGAAATCGCGTACGCGTGCTGACGCGCTTACGCACTAAGGGCCTTTCCTCGATTTTCACGCTGACGTGCAGGGTTTTCACGTGCCAAATCACTCCGTATCAAGCTGGCCACGCGAAAACACACGGAAGACCACGCTCCTGCCCAGAAGGCCGAATCACTGCCCCCCAGTGCCCCGAGCAGCCTCCCACGTGCCATCTGCTGCTGCCTGCCTGCCTGCTGCCACCGTGCCCTGCCATTTGGTGCCTGCACATCAGCCATCTGCAGGGGTCCAGTTGCTGTGTCCACCCCTGCTGGTACAGAAGACTCCCGACTCGAATAACATCGCTCCACAGCCCAGCCCCAGGACCCAGTTGCCCACCCACTCCTGCCCCTGGGGTTGCCATGTCGGGCACATCCACATCTGACCCCAGTGGCAACCCCCGGCCAGAGGGGCAGAGGGGCACCAGCTTCACTGCCACCGAAGTTGGTGTCCTGGTGGAGCAAGTCCTGGGGCAGTATGATGCCCTCTTTGGATCGTCCCGCGCCAACAGGGAAGGACGGGAGAGGATCTGGGCCGACTGTGTGGTTGCCATCAACGCGGAGGGGGTGGCAACCCGCACCATCCAGAAGGTCAAGAAGCGCTGGGAGGACTTGAGGTCCAGGACCCTCATGAAGGCCCGGCGCCTCGTGGAGGGGGGCCGGGGCCGCATGAGTACCATCCAGTTGAGGGTCCTGGAACGCGCACACCCAGCGCTCCACGCCCAGGTCCTTGAGAAGAAGACCCGTCTGGAGTTGAGCGGTAAGTGGCCAAGCATTGCTGTGTGAGACAGGGCATGTTGCAGTGTGCTGGTTGTCTGATACTTGCCTGCATGTGTGACATAGGCCATGTACGCATGTATGTGTGCAGGGACATCATGGGAATGCATGTGCGACCTGTAATGTGTGAACCGCACGGTTGTTGCATGTGTTTGAATGCGACATGGGGAGCCCTGTGCAGATTGCACACATGAGAGCATGGCAGTCTCTGTTCCTGGAAATGGGTGGGGGCGAGGGATGGGTGCTGATGCCAGATACATATGTGGTATCCATGTGTGTGTGCCTGACCTGCGTGTCTGTGACTTGTGAGTGCCATGGATGCATGACACATGTCTGTGACAATGTACAGATTCACTGATGCAGCCTAGTCATCCTTGTATGCACTGTGATTGGGGTGTACGGGGCCAGATGGATGTGACTGAGGTGAAGTGTGTGCATGTGATAGGCATGACCCATGATGCATGTGAGTCCCATTACATTGTATGATTCGAGAGTCCATTGAACATGCATTGAAATGTCCATGGCACGCACCATGACTGTCACTGTGTGTGTTTTGCCTGGACTGACACATGTGTTGTGGTGTGACATGATGGAAGTGTACTTTGACAGTGGCACTCATCTGCTATTGCTTCCTGTCTAGGGGACCATTGTACAGTACCCTGATGCTTGTGTTCTATGTCTCCCTCTACGCAGCGGCTAGTGAAGGAGAGGGCGGAGATGGCGCTGTGGAGCAAGGCGGCGGGGATGCCCCCACGGCTGCAGCGGAAGGGGTGGGTGAGCCCCCACAGGGGCCTGCTACGGCGGTAGACAGCGAGGAGCCATCCAGGTTGGTGGTTTCCACAGAGGAGGAGGAGGCCGCCACTGAGGCGCACATGGGACCTGGTGGGGGCATCCCTGCTGGTGCAAGTGGTGCAGTCCAGGGGCAGGGGCAGGAGGCAGCACAGGTCACCGTGGAGGGGCCTGTGCATGTCGCTGTCCCTGAACCTGTGGGTGCACCACCTTGCACCAGCAGGGATGCCCCCTCCCAGGCCCGTCCGCAGGTAGAGGGGATGTCCATGTCATCTGACTCCCCTCCACCTGCGGACGAGGGGACCCCTGGCCGTGTGGAGAAGGTCCTGATTGGGGTCGCGATGCGCACGGCTGTGATTCATGATGCCGTGTGTGTTTCCCAGGAGGAGCACGCACGTCATCACGAAGAGCACCGTGCCGACGTGGCCCAATTGGGATCGGCCATGTTCGGGGGTTTCCTGCATGTGTCGGCCAATCTGGCGGCCCTCTCCTCCTCTGTGGAGACTATACGCCAGTCGTTCTCCTTGCCGTCTTCCGGCCCAGATGCCACCAGGGCCCCCTGTGGACCTGCCCTGACCAATGCAGCCAGCTCGGTGGGGATCCCATCCCTGCCACAGTCGGGAGTCAGAGGTCCAGCAAGGGTGGACAACACAGCAACTGGACCCCAGCAGATGGAGGATGTGACGGCATCATCGGGCAGGGCACGTGCACGACGGCGTCGGTGGTTTCCATCATCCTGGATGCCGTCGTGCTGGCAGAGGCAGTGGCGTCGGAGGCAGCAGCAGGCTCGACGTGGGAGGCATCATGGCTCGGGGCCATCAAGATCAGAGGGGCAGGCATCGGCCGGAGGGCAGGAGAACCCTGGGATGGTAGTGTCTTCCGTGTGGGAGCAGTTGGTCCAGCGGATAGGTGCGGAGCGGCAGCGGGCGGAAGAGGAGCGGCTCACCATGGTCAGGGCGGAGTTCTCCATGCGTCGGGCGTTGAGGCGGGCTGAGTGCCTCGAGGAAGCTCGCAGGGAGTTTGAGGTGAACATGGGGTTATCCCTGCGAGACCTCGGGGCCAGGACAGAGTCCCGCCTCCAGGACATCGACATGGAGTTCGATGATGCCCTGGCCGGCAACATCACAGAGTGAGCCGCAGGACTTGCCCGCTGCCATTGTATATAGTTATATAGTTAGTGGTAGGTTTCCTTTAAATTATTTATTTTTTTTTTGGTTGCGATTGGACAATGCGCCACTTTTTTGTATATAGTTCAGTTTTTAGTTAGTTGACATAGGGCCTCATTACGACCCAGGCGGTAAGGGGTTAACGGCAGCGTTAACAGCGCCGACCCTTACCGCCTGAGTACGAGGTCCCTTAGCGCCATGGCGCTTTTAACACCTGCTTTTAGCAGGTGTTAAAATCCATGGCGCTAAGGGACCATGGAGTTAATTACGCCACCGTAATTTACGGTGGCGTAATTAACGCCTTCCCCACTCCCATTATACCCTATGGGGCAAAAATGGGAATGGGGAAGGGTAAATGGGGATTGGGGACTTACCGCCCCGCCAAGGTCGGAATGGGGCGGTAAGTCCGCCAACCACCATGGCGTAAACATAGTTTACGCCATGGTGGTAAAGTCACGGCCCAGGCGGTAACTTACCGCCTGGGTCGTAATGAGGCCCATAGTTAGGTTTCATTTGGTTGGGCTCATGGACCCGGGATTGTCTTGTAAATAGTTCTTCTATGGATTTTTTGATTTTTTGGATTTTTTTCATGGACATTCATCTTCTTTTTGTTGTTTTGCTTTGTGGTTTTTCTAATTTCATTTCCATTCTAGTTTATTTTCAATACATTTTTATTTTCATCCTTCAATGTGTCGTATCATGGTGGGGGACGTGAGTTGGACATGGGTGGGGGCCTGCTGGCAGGCGCCCCACAGTGCTGGGGGGTGGGGGTTGTGGGGGGACATGAGTTGGTGTTCATTAGTTCAAGGAGACATGTGCCTTTGCTGGGGGGCATGCCCATGTTGGGTGGGCTGCCTGCGGGACATGACCAGGGATGCAGGGTAGTCCCCTGTGGTGTGGGCTGCCTGCAGGGGCCGTGGAGGGTGTACAGGGAACACCTGGGAGGACCCACACTGTCAAATCACATGTAGGACTCCCCGGCACCCCTGAAATACAGGTACCCTGCTGAAATTGCGTGTAAAACTTCCCGCGCACCCCTGAAATACAGGTACCCTGCTGAAATCGTGTGTAAAACTTCCCGTGCACCCCTGAAATACACGTATCCTGCTGAAATCGCGTGTAAAACTTCCCACGCACCCCTGAAATACACGCGCCCAGGCTATTCGCGTGTGGAACTTCCCGCGCACCCCTGAAATACACGCGCCCAGGCTATTCGCGTGTGGAACTTCCCGCGCACCCCTGAAATACACGCGCCCAGGCTATCCATGTGTGGAACTTCCCGCGCACCCCTGAAATACACGCGCCCAGGCTATTCGCGTGTGGAACTTCCCACGCACCCCTGAAATACACGCGCCCAGGCTATTCGCGTGTAAAACTTCCCGTGCACCCCTGAAATACAGGTACCCTGCTGAAATCGTGTGTAAAACTTCCCGCGCACCCCTGAAATACACGTACCCTGCTGAAATTGCGTGTAAAACTTCCCACGCACCCCTGAAATACACGCGCCCAGGCTATTCGCGTGTGGAACTTCCCGCGCACCCCTGAAATACACACGCCCAGGCTATTCGCGTGTGGAACTTCCCGCGCACCCCTGAAATACACGCGCCCAGGCTATTCTCGTGTGGAACTTCCCGCGCACCCCTGAAATACACGCGCCCAGGCTATTCGCGTGTGGAACTTCCCGCGCACCCCTGAAATACACGCGCCCAGGCTATTCGCGTGTGGAACTTCCCACGCACCCCTGAAATACACGCGCCCAGGCTATTCGCGTGTGGAACTTCCCGCGCACCCGTGAAATACACGTGCCCAGGCTATTCGCATGTGGAACTTCCCGCGCACCCCTGAAATACACGCACCCAGGCTATTCGCGTGTGGAACTTCCCGCGCACCCCTGAAATACACGTAGCCCGCTCCCCCAGGCCCGATCGCGTGAGAAAGTTCACGCGAACCCCTGAAATACACGTAGCCCGCTTGCCGTGTTGGTACAGGGTTAGCGCAGCCCTTTGCGCTGGATTGGGGATTTTGATGGCTTTTCCCTGCGCGGAAGGCGTTCTTGGGGGCGTAACTGGCGCTGCTGCAAGGTCGCTGCGCCACTGTGCGCCACGGCTGGTTTTGGTGGCTGGAATCCATGAATACGCTGTGCGCGGAAATGGGTTTTGGCGCACGCGGCTGGCGCAGGGATTCGCACGCGCACACTGTGCGCCAGCCGCGTGCGCCACTTGTGCGCTGAATTCTATGAATTAGCCCCTTAATCACACTCTCTTTCTTATCTGCAGCTCTGTAAGTGATTCACTTCATAGCTTATGTTAATCTATCATGCTATCATGGAAAAGCCTAATGACTATAGAGTTGCTCCATATATAATACTATGGGCCTCATTACGACCCAGGCGGTAAGGGGTTTACGGCAGCGTAAACAGCGCCGACCCTTACCGCCTGAGTACGAGGTCCCTTAGCGCCATGGAGCTTTTACAGGTGTTAAAATCCATGGCGCTAAGGGACCATGGAGTTAATTACGCCACCGTAATTTACGGTGGCGTAATTAACGCCTTCCCCACTCCCATTATGCCCTATGGGGCAAAAATGGGAATGGGGAAGGGTAAATGGGGATTGGGGACTTACCGCCCCGCCGACCTCGGAATGGGGCGGTAAATCCGCCTACCACCATGGCGTAAACATAGTTTACGCCATGGTGGTAAAGTCACGGCCCAGGCGGTAACTTACCGCCTGGGTCGTAATGAGGACCTATGCAATTTAGGTACTTTGCACCACAAAGTTATTTGTCTCTTGGCTTACTTATGGCAGCGTTTTCTAAAGTCACGTTCATGGTGCCTCCATGTATCAAAGACTTCCGATGCTCCTTGCAATGTCCTTTTCTATTAAGTCACTTCTGTGGGTGCAATCCATATGCAAATTAGGAGGTTTGCATATATGTTGCCGCACATAGCTCTAATAGATGAGTTTCTTGCATCTGTAATGGTCCTGCAGTTTTGTTATTTGTTTTGTTACATGTATGTGTTAAAATGCCATCTGCCACTAATGTTACCCAAACACTTGATTGTGTGGGTGGGAATGATACCGTATGCAATCGCTCGCACTGCATGTGGGGGGAAAGTAGCAGGACTCTTGCAATGCTGGGTACTGCCCTGCTTTTGAAGTTGAATGTTCAGAAGCTGGGCCATAACATATGCCAAAGCAGCTTCAGAATCTTAGCAGCTAAAAAGGGGATTTGCACTGAAGATCTCAGCAGGTGCCATCCGGAGAACGCTCGCAGATACTTACTCCCTAGTTTGGGGGATTCGGTTCGGTGCCTGCTAATAATGATGGCCCTACTTGTGTCAGGGTCTGTTCTCGGTAAAGCAGATATTTTCCTGTAACTGCCTGCTATTACCACTAGATGGCAGTAGAGTCTGTCAAACAAGTTGACGCCATGTGCGTATCAGCCTTGGAAAGTTTTCAAATGATTTTTACTTTAATAAATATTTGATTTGATTAAAAGTAGGACGAGATTCATAAGCAAATGGAGGCTTTGCAACCCAGATGTCTCATCCAAATGCCACTACCGCAACTATAGACACATAACAGGAGTCGGGACTTTTCGGAGAGAACAGCAGACTCGTCAGAGTAAAAAAGCCGACCATGTAATGTTTTATCCTCACCCCCCGAAGATAGAAAGACTGCGGGCAGTCAGCGGCTGCAGGGAAAACTGGAGCAATATTTAATTTAATATTAAAATAAATAATTCGGTCATGTGTGCTAGCGGGCATGGTCGCATCCCATGTAAGATTCCTTTTTGTCATCTGCACAGATCTTGAAAGGCTCTGCGCGGGTGGCATAAATGCACAGATTATGCCGTCTGCAGGGTGACAGCGGCCTGTATCCCCGCCAGTATGATTTCGTGCATAAACAGTGCAGCTTGTTCTGACACTATGACTGGCAGTCACAGTCTCCTATAGTCTTCCTGAAATGCTATTGGCTGTTTGGCAGCATGTTGGGGATGGTCGGGCATAGTGCCTACTGCTGACCAGAGGAGCTGATTAGCTGAGCCACTCGAGGGATGCGGGCTCTGCTGTCCTGAGGTACGTTCATCTCCGCACTGTAAAAAACATTACTGAATACACAACGACCCCTCCCAGAACCCTCTCTCCTTATGTTCCTCACTTCACACTCTGATGTCCCTCACTCTGTCTCTCAGTGGCTTTCACTTTCTCATCATGCCCTGGCATGGCACTATCCTCACTCTGTCTATCCGTGACCTTGCCCGTCACACTTCTTGGGAAGGAGGGGGGATGACAGAGGACTCAATTCTGGAACAGTCCTGCCAAAATCGTAATGTCTGGTCACCACTTTCTGGTAGTTCCAATGTTTTCCCTGTTTTCTCTGCCTCCTCTAGCCTCCCAAGAGGGCCTGTGAGAAGGAAGGTTTCATTTGCCTTATGCCAGGGGCTTCCTACTCTTGCAGGTGTCACCACTTTCGAGAGGCAGATGAATGTCATTAATCGCGTCTTCCCCTCTCCCACCTCCATATCCTAGAAACGAGAGGACTACGTCATTTATGGCGTTGGCCCCTCTCCCACCTCTATACCGCATGCACAAGAGAAGATGCTACTCAATAAGACAACCCTGCCAACGTTATCCTGTAACAATAGAAGATATTAATCGGAAAAGTCAAGATGAAATGAACATGCTGTAACTGAAGATGACGAGAGCAAGTGACTTCACTGACAAAGTGACACACGTAGATACACTAGACATGAAGCAAATACACACTCACCATGAAGAAACACAGACAATAGGTCAAACTTGCATTTAGACATGAAGAATGCTAGCTGCACCATATAGAAATGAGTAACGCAACATAATCAATGTATACGCTGAAACGGAAGACGCACAATATGCATATGAAGCTTGCTAAATGTAGAAATGCAACAGTAACGAGTGGCCATTTTGGATGAAATGAATGGCTCAGCCCCGTTAGAGTGAATGGGAAACCACGAAGAAGCCTTGAAGCTGCAGGGAGATTCGACTTGCTGAATCAGCTGGAATACAGACACCTGCAGGCCAGACCGTGGCTACACAGCCCCCTCCAATGTTACTGGGAAAAGGAAGGTGTGGATGTCTCCGAAGAAGAACAGAAGATAATTGCCAAGGCTTAAGACATATTTCTCTTAGATAAATTGGAGAACAAACAACCTTGGAAAGCCAGTTGCCCATTAATTAGAAGCTTAATATTGCAAGAGGAATAGCTCAACCAAGTCTCCAGTGGTCAAAGAGAGGGATAGCACCCATATTAATGCAAGCTAAAATCCTAATAAAAGCCAAGTAGATTAATTCTAAATGTGGTCTCCTCATATGTGACTTATGATTGTAAGACAGTGTCTATTCATTAACCCAGACACTGATAGGCGTCTGCCCTCACTCCCCACAGATTCCCAGAGCAAGAGACAAGGGACAAGGCCAAGTACAAAGCTAAGCTGCCCAGGCTTGACGCTTAAGGGATGGTGTCTTATTCAATTAAACAAAGCAGCACCTTGATATCACTCCCCCTATCAGTGTTTGTGCTCATGTGCCGATGACCTGTCAAATGTCCAATGTTGGCAAGACCAAAGCCAACCATTCACAACTCTCAAAATTATGCAGCCATATCATTGTTGCAGTAGCCAATTACCTGTTGCTAAGATGATGTCTTTCTTGCTTGTATCAATTTAGGGGTGGTCCGAGGTGGGGCCATCAGATAATTATAATCAATGAAAAGACTAACACCAGCTTGGGAGGATAGCTTAAGGGCAACCTGCTCGCCTTTGAAGCAAAATGATGCAGAGCAACCTGCTTACAAACATGTTGCATAGCAGGCTTCTTAAATTCAACTATAATGCCAGTTTTTTGGGCTATGCTCAATGATCAATTTGAAGTGTTTCCCCTTGCTTGTTGACGTCTTGGAACTGTCTAGCTTCACAGACATGTTGAAGGCCCAAAACATGAGGTAAGTGGGTGACCAGAGGTCCCGGTATTCATGGGACTGTCCAGGAATTGGGCACTCTGACCTACTGTCTTGAGTTTTTTTTATTAAATAACCCCATCCCGGTTATGGGGAAAGGGAGGGTGACAGTACCTCATCCCAGGATGGGCTCAAACCCCCAACCTTCCAGGTACCAGCTTTATGGATTAACTGCTTGCCACAGGGACAGGCTGAGAAGCACGTAGATAGCAAAGCATGTAATGTGAAACTGAGCAACAGCTCCTTTGTTATTTAAGTAAGTGCCCTTTTAAAACAAATCAAAACGTGTTATACATGAGATGCTGAACATGTCATACTAAATACCATGGGGGTGCAAAGGTTGGCTTGGGGTGGGGCAGAAGATAGGGGTGGCGGGTTAGTGGGTTTATGTTCTTGGCCGTCACGTTTTTTTGTCTTGAAAATCTGATCACTCTAGAATGTAAACAAAGCCATAAGCAAGTGGATGGATGCGGTTCACTTCCCCTGTAAGCAGAGATCTCAAGGGTCCTGTTGCTATGCATGAGGTGGCCATCCAGTTTGTTCCCTCAGTCCTGTTTTGCTTGGAATTCTGGGACCTGTAGTTTGTCTACATTTCAATGGGAAAGAAGATCAAGTGACAGAATCCAAGGGGAACAAATCCGGACTGGATGGCCTGTGATGCACGGCCACGGGAACCTTGAGAGTGCTGTATAATGCTGTATATCTAAGCTACTGCCACATAGACCCACCTTTACGTGCTCCCTCTGCAAACAGATCGGTGGGCTTATATTTTAAGTGCAGTGAAAGTGGCGCTCTACCATGCCAGTGCCACAGTTCATTTTTACGAGGCTGTGATCCATCCAAGCAGGCCACTTCTCCTGCTGGGACTGTGATTCACCGCTAGATGGCAACAGTAGTGACAGTTTCACACCACACTAAATAAAACTACGCGTGGATGGGGGTGGACCCCAGCTATGAGGAAGAGGAAACAACTTAATGATGAACATCTCACATTTTACAACTGTTGATTAATGCGAATGATTGGCTAGATCTGAATTCCAGACTAGCACAAGGGCACAATGCAGACACTGAAAGGGATGAGAATGAACATACTTCTGTGTGTTGGAAAATCCAAGCTTTTCTACATTGCAGAAAACCCATGCTATCTATTGAACATGGTTTGTGGAACACTGGCGCCATGGTGGTGAATTATAAATCTTACCTTGGAGCATCACTTAAGACAATATTAGATCGTACTTAAATAAAATTCTTAAATGTAACCAATAAACAAAGATGAATATTACCAATGAAATACACACATTCCATGATCTTGATAGCAGTGTGGCAGGAGTCCATTATAGAACGCAAGAGAGCGCAAATTTGGGTGTGTTTATCATTTAACTTTGAAAGTCAAATTACGGTGTGTTTTTCATTTAACTTTGGCCATTAAATGTATCCTGCTAAGCCAGTGACTGTTCCATACCACTGTACTTGCATACATACTTTTCCCACTGCCTCCTCTCTCTACTCACCATGTTTCTCCAATCTACTCCAACTGCTTCTCTATCAACTATTCTTTCCTTCTCACTGAGTCTGGTAAGAAGAAGTTTAAAAAGAATGGCCTCCAACCCAGGTCTCCCAATCGCTGATACCTATTCCAGCGCCTCTTCCACACAGACCCTCACTGACATCCTCCTTGTCGTTCCTTCGCCAGATCTATGGACCCCCATATGATCTCTGTGCTCTGTCATGTCTCCTCCTCTCCCATTAATGGTGGCACCCGCTGGGAAGTCCTCATGGATTCCTTTGAATCCTCCAGAGCCATTAATGTCTACCAAACTGCACTGTCATGGTCCAAGGGCCTCAGGCCAATCTCCTCCTCTTTCATAGGCGGTTCTCTCACCTAATCAACTTCCTTTCATCTCCGACGGTCCCCTCCTCTCCATCCTTGGGTATCTTGCCCTCTCTTCCCTCCTCCTCTGCCCCACCTTGGGCTCCCTCCACACCTCCGCAGGGCATATCTATGATTTGTACTCTTCCCCGGAAGGTCTTTAAGGCTGGCAACCTTCTTCATCTTGCCACTCTAAACTCTCGCTCTGCTGTCAAACACTCCTGTGACATGTGCCACCTCTTGGAAGAACTCGACCTTGATATCCTCGGTTTTACCGAGACATGGTTTACGGCCTGCTCTGTCACAAGCTTTGACAATCTCCTCTCTGATAGCTACAAGATCCTCTCTGCACCCAGAAACACCCTCCCCGGAGAGGTTGTAGCCCTGATCTTTCCTGAGTGGATTCCTGCATCTAGGATCCCCACTCAGACTTACTCCTCTTTTGAATGCCTTATCTTCAGGCTCTCTCTCTCCTAGTCACTCTCTTACTTTTGCGACTCTCTACCGGCCCCCTGGTCAAATCACCTCTTTTCTCTCTGAGTGGGAAGACCTCTCCTCCTCCCTCCTGCCTCAACCACTCAACTCCTTCTCCTTGGTGACCTCAACATCCATCTCGATTCTCGCATTTCCTCATCTGTACTCTTTTGCGATCTCTGCGATTCTCTCTCCCTCTCTATCCTCCCCTCTGGCCCAACTCACTCTGCAGGTCACACACTTGATGTCTTGATCACCTCTGGCCTCCCCCTCTCTATTCCTCTGACCACTCTTCTCTCCTGGAGCGATCACTGCCTCCTCGCCTCTCATCTCTCCCTCTCTTCCCCCCCAAGCCAAGCCTACCCCAAGATTGCCACCTACCTTCTCAGATATCTGGCCCATGAAGCATGTGTTACTGAGGCTTTTGCTGCCTCTCTCCCCCCTACCCCCCTCCACCCCTGGCTTACTCATACCCTGACACAGCCCTGTCCCTGCTCTACTCCTCTATTTTTGCTACTCTTGATGCTCTTGCCTCTGTCATGGGGATCTGTTTGAAGTCCAAAGGCAAGTGCAATTCTTGGTATGACTCTGACCTAGCTACACTTAAACGTAAGTGTAGGTGGCTGAGAGGAAATGGAGGGCTTCTTGCTCATCCTCTGACAAACTGGCCTGTCTCCTGCTCCAAAGGCAATACAGACTCTCTGTCCGCACCAAGAAGAGAGTCCCCATTCAAGCCTGTGTCTCTGCGGCATCTAACAACTTGGCAGAACTCTTTAAAATCTGCAAGTAGCTTGTTATGAAAATGTACAATACTTTACTGTTTCGCAATCAATAATGTCTCAAGCAAGAAAAGCACAGAAACATAAGTGTCTCACCTGAGGGTTGAAGCAAGGATGACGGTTGGTGATGGTATTGGAATACCCAAATTGGAAACTGAGGCTTAGGACCGTCTTTCAGATGAGTTTAGAATCCCCCTGAGAAACCTCAGGCAACCCGGCAAAGAAGCTTGATCACCGGAAGATTCTCAGGGAAACCCTTACAGGGAATAAAACCCTGGGGAGCTGCTAGAGTGCGTAGGCACCTTGAGTTGTCCCAGTGATGTTCATTACGCTATCCCGGCGGTCTGCTGATGGATCTGATGTTGTTTTAAAGGGTCTGATCCATAGCTGCGGTGTCGAGATGACTAATAAGAGAGAGGAAAACAGAGTGATTAATTTAGGATCTATTTGATGAGAGAAATGGTAATTCGAGACCTGAATTCTTACCACAGGGTAGGATGGTACTGAGATATTGGAGTGAGTAAGGCGGAAGACCAGGTGCAAACAGGAGTACTGAATAAACTGAATAAAGCAAGGTAGGTAGGAGATAAATAACGGACAGTTTATAATATGGATGGAGAAAACACTAATCCGAGAGGAATGTTGTGAGAAAATGTCTACCTGGAAACATCCGGAACCAGCTCTAAATCAGGCAATATTAGGTGGTCCTGTCGTGTGAATAAAGGTGGTGTTGGATCTATTGTGTTTTAAGGCAGAAAAGAAGTTTGTAATAAAACCGCTAAAGACAAAATAAAACACTCCCTTTCAATTAAATGAGGAAGAAAGGCTGCCTACCGGAACAGAACCTGGGAAACAACACTGGCCGTAAGCGAAGGCGGGGTTTACTATCCTCTGACTCGAGCTGCTTCTGCAGCTTCGGTCGGAAACAGATGCTGGGTGATACCGTAGCATTGTAAACAAACAAGACAAAATAAGTTTACAAAGTCCAAGCAAAGAAAACGAAGTATGAACAAGAGGCAAGTCAAAGTAGTGGGAGACAGAATTCCTTAACACGGACTCACGTAGCATTTGCAAACTCCTTGGAGAGTAGCAACGCGTCTTCTTCCGGGATCTGCATGTTGATAAGCAGAGGGAGAAGCGATCCGGAAATGTAGCGATGCATTCTGGGGCCCAACTACTAGACTGCTGCTGACACTGCAGCGGTCTGTAAGAACCGCCATGTTGGAATTTGGCGTCACTTTGCGAATAACGCAGAGAGTCGTTACAGTATGTCCGTCCTTAGGACTGGTTCCTCCCTGTTTGTCTGGATGCCTTACATGAAATCTCTTAATCGGGCGAGGTGCATGGATAGCAGTAACTGGTTCCCAAGTACGGTCAGCAGGGGAGTACCCCTTCCAGTCAACGAAGTATTGAAGATGGCCCCGATAGTACCGGGAATCACAGATTTCTTTGACTTCAAATTCTGGTCCTGAATCGGATAAGATTGGTGCAGGACGATCTGAGACTGTGGGATGGAACATACTCCAATTATCATGTTTTAAATGCGATACATGGAAAACTGGATGTATTCGTGTCCAGGAGTTGGGTAAACATAGTCTGAAAGAAGCTGAACCTAAAGCAGCGATTACTCGGAAAGGACCAAAAAACCGAGGGGAGAGTTTAGAAGGTACTAGATCAGCAGAAATCATGAAGACAGCCAAACCCAATCTCTGGGTTTGATTATAGGAGCGGGAGTTCGATGTCGATCAGCAAAATGTTTTCTTCTGTTCTGAGAATGTTGTAAAGCGATTACAGCGGAGCGGTGTCCTTGCCGTATCTGATCCATTAGGTTATTTAGGTCCAGGAATTTTGTGTCCGATCTTTTCATAGTGGGGAAAGATGTGGGACTAAACCCAAAGGTGCACTGAAAAGGGGATGTGTGAATGGCCGAGTGATACAAGTTATTGTATGCGAACTCGGCCAGAGCTAAAAGATCCTTCCAATCGTCCTGTGCAGCAGAGATGTAACTCCGGAGATATCCTTCTAACGTTTGATTCAGTCTTTCTGTTTGACCGTTAGATTGAGGGTGGTAGCCGGAGGTAAGGGCTCGAGATACCCCAAGGAATCGACAGACCAGTTTCCAATATTGAGAAGTGTATTGTGGGCCTGTGTATGAAATGATTGTTTCTGGTAATCCATGAAAGGTAAAGATATGTTTGATGAAAATAAACACCATCTGAACAGCTGGCGGTATCCCAACCAAAGGAACAAAATGGGCCAATTTTGTTAAAGTATCAATGGTGACCATAATAGTTGAATAACCCTGAGATTGAGGCAGATCTACAATGAAGTCTGTGGAGATTATTTGCCATGGACGGGATGGCAAGGGCATCTTTACCAGTTCCCCTATAGGGGCATGTCTAGGTACCTTGTTCTGTAGACAGATGGGACATGACCCAACGTATTCCTTGGTGTCTCTTCGTAAAGTAGGCCACCAAAAGAAACGTGAAATTAGATCTAACGTGGAGGTGAACCCATGATGTCCCGCCATCTTGGATCTATGGCACATATCCAAAACTTCTTTTTGGAGGAGCCAAGTAGGAATGTATGCTTTATGTCCGAAGAAATAACATCCATCCTCCTTAACCAGAGCCAATTTGTTGGAACGTGTAAGCAGTCTCTTCTCTGCAGAATGAGATTGAGATCTAAGGCGGATCAGGAAGTCTGGGCCTGAAACTAATCCCATAGCTATCAATGGAAATATGGGTTCATCACCTAAAAGGATTGTTGATAGGATGTTCCTTGCGAGACAGAGCATCTGCCCTTAAATGATCCCTTTCGGGAATAAATGAAAACGTGATCCTGAATAGTGAAAAGAAATGAGCCCATCGTGCCTGACAGCTGTTACAGGACTGGGCGTAAAGAAGTATCCGAAGGTTGTGGTGGTCTGTCCGGACTTCATCCGAATATTTTGCTCCTAGGAGTAGATGACGCCATTCCTCAAAGGCACGGTTGATGGAGCGGAGCTCCTTTTCTAATACTGTATAATTTATCTCAGAAGACAAAAGTGTTTTGGAGAGAAATGCCACTGGTCGTTCTTGATCGAGATCATCCTGTTGCAGAAGAACAGCTCCCAGAGCGTATTGTGAGGCATCCGTCTCAACGATGAATCTTCGGTTCTGATTCGGCATTAGAAGAATAGGAGCTGAGGTGAATAGCATCTTAAGTTTGCAAAAGGCTTGGTCAATTGTTGGAGACCAGACAAAAATGGCCCCTTTCTTTAGAAGGTTGGCAAGTGGTTGAGTAAGCCTTGAGAATTTGGGTATGAATCTCCGATAGAAGTTCGCAAACCCTATGAAGCGTTGAATATCCTTTCCCGACGTAAGAGTAGGCCAGTCCTGTACAGTAGAAACATTTTCAGGGTCCATTGCTATCCCCTTAGCGGATAGAACGTATCCCAAATAAGTTACCTTGGACTGATGGAAAGTACACTTCTCTGGGTTATGAAACAAATGATTTTGTTGCAGGCGTCGAAGTACCTCTTGTACATGTTGTATATGTTCCTGCATTGAGGAGGAAAAAACCAAAATGTCATCCAGATAAACAACCATACTGTGTAAGAGCAAGTCCGCAAATAGGTGATCCATGAAACGTTGAAAGATCACTGGGGCGTTAGATAGCCCAAAAGGCATGATCCTGTACTGATAATGCCCAAACAGTGTTCTAAAAGCCGTCTTCCACTCGTCACCGGACCTTATTCATATCAGATGGTACGCTCCCTTCAAGTCCAACTTTGTATATATAGTGGCCCCTTTAACGGCTTCCAAAATATCTGGGATCAACGGCATTGGATACTTGTCCGGGATAGTAATTTTGTTCAGGCCACGGAAGTTGATACAGGGACGCAGTTCTTCAGAATTCTTTTTTGCGACAAAAAACAATGAAGATGGCAGCTGGTGACGTAGATTCGGTTATCAAACCGTTCATCAAATTGGTGCGGAGATATTCACGAAGATCTTCTTTTTCGTTGTTGGAGAGGATATACATTCGTCTGAAGGGCAGAGGCTGATCAGGTATCAATTCGATCGCACAGTCATCTCTCCTGTGTGGAGGCAACTGATTGTATTCGGATGTGGAGAACACATCCTGGTATCTTTGATAGACTTCCGGAAGACCAGCGATCTGATTGAGAGAATGTACCCCCTTTGTATCTATTAGAGCAGGTGATGACTCTATGGATACCTTCTGGTGATTTCCTATGCAATGTGCCAGACAGAACTCTGAACCAAGAAAGAAAGAACCAGCTGTCCAGTTAATAAAAGGGTTGTGTTTCTTGAGCCAAGGTAAACCTAGAATTACAGGATGATGAGCTGCTCGGATTATGTCCAGAGTTAGGATTTCTTGATGGGATGAAATGAACATTAAGATTGCATCGGGTTGATCCTTGATGGGCCCCAAAATCAAAGGACTACCATCCACGCTTTCAACAGGAATGGGTTCCCTTTTGGAAGAACGTGGAATGTTCTGAGACGCGACCCAGTGATCGTCCACGAAATTTCCCGCTTCCCCACTATCAATTAGAGCTGGAATATCTTGTAAGATAAGACTTCCGATAGTAAAGGAAACTTTAAGTACCAACATGTTGGTGGTTGAGTGATTGGTACAATAGAATGAATGAGATGCTTGTGAGGAACCTTGTTCAGATTTGAGTTCCCGGATCGTGGTTCCCCTTACGACCGGGCGTTGGTGTTTCCCGACCGCTGGATAGGTGCGATTGGGCATTCCTGGACAGAGTGTGTGTTGGGGCCACAATACATGCACAATCCCAGTTTCTGTCTGTGACTTCTTTCCTCGGGGCTTAGAGGCCCTCGAGATGCAGACCCCGTTTGCATGGGCTCATCGGTGGTCGGGGATTTAGAGGTAGAAGGAACAAAAGATGTTCTGGTGATCCTGCCTCTCCTCCTTTCAGTCATCCTTTCCTTCATCCTGTAGTCAATCTGCATGACTAAAGCTATAAACTCTGTGAGAGTAGAAGGGCGTGGTACTCGAGATACTTCGTCCGTGAGGTCTTCTGATAGTCCTCTCCTAAATATTGTGGCTTGCACATCATCAGACCATGTGGTCTCACTTGCCATTTGTTTAAATTTTGTAATGTAAGCTAGAATATCTAGATTACTCTGCTTAAGGTCCAAGAGATGTTCTTGTGAAGCTACTCTAATTTCCTGTCTATCAAACATAGTACGAATACTATTGCAGAAGGCTGTGTGGGAATCTAATATAGGGTTATTGTTAGTAATCAGAGGAGTAGCCCAGGCTAATGCTGGTCCTATCATCTGGAATACCATGTAACCTACTTGGTCCCGGTCTGTATGAAAGAAATTAGCTTTGAATGTGAACTGCACAGGACATGCATCAAGAAATTCTTTCACCTTATGTGGATTCCCATCAAATTGCCCACCCGGAAGAGGCCTGGGTGGCACCTCTGAGCAATGAGGAATACGAGCCACGGCAGCTTGCTGTGCAATCTGTTGAGATGCCTGTTGTTGCTGATGTCTCGAGGAGGTATTCTCTTGTTTTAACTGGTAAACCTCGTTCATTAGAGATTGAACGGCAGCAATCAATTGTTGGATCTTTTGCTGTTGTGGATACATCTTTCAGCCTATGGATCTGAATGAATTTCTTACCAGAGACTAAAGATTAATAAAACTCCTTTCTTTTTCTTGGGGCATTGCTAACTGTTATGAAAATGTACAATACTTTACTGTTTCGCAATCAATAATGTCTCAAGCAAGAAAAGCACAGAAACATAAGTGTCTCACCTGAGGGTTGAAGCAAGGATGGCGGTTGGTAATGGTATTGGAATACCCAAATTGGAAACTGAGGCTTAGGACCGTCTTTCAGATGAGTTTAGAATCCCCCTGAGAAACCTCAGGCAACCCGGCAAAGAAGCTTGATCACCGGAAGATTCTCAGGCAAAACCTCCAAGGGAATAAAACCATGGGGAGCTGCTAGAGTGCGTAGGCTCCTTGAGACGTCCCAGTGATGTAGATTATGCTATCCCGGGAGTCTGGTTATGGATCAGATGTGGCTTTAAAGGGTCTGATCCAGACCTGCGGTGTCGAGATGACTAATAAGAGAGAGGAAAACAGAGTGATTAATTTAGGATCTATTTGATGAGAGAAATGGTAATTCGAGACCTGAAATCTTGCCACAGGGTAGGATGGTACTGAGATATTGGAGTGAGTAAGGCGGAAGACCAGGTGCAAACAGGAGTACTGAATAAACTGAATAAAGCAAGGTAGGTAGGAGATAAATAACTGACAGTTTATAATATGGATGGAGAAAACACTAATCCGAGAGGAATGTTGTGAGAAAATGTCTACCTGGAAACATCCGGAACCAGCTCTAAATCAGGCGATATTAGGTGGTCCTGTCGTGTGAATAAAGGTGGTGTTGGATCTATTGTGTTTTAAGGCAGAAAAGAAGTTTGTAATAAAACTGCTAAAGATACAATAAAACACTCCCTTTCAATTAAATGAGGAAGAAAGGCTGCCTAGCGGAACAGAACCTAGGAAACAGCACTGGCCGTAAGCGAAGGTGGGGTTTACAATCCTCCGACTCGAGCTGCTTCTGCAGCTTCGGCCGGAAACAGATACTGGGTGATACCGTAGCGTGGTAAACAAACAAGACAAAGTAAGTTTACAGAGTCCAAGCAAAGAAAACGAAGTATGAACAAGAGACAAGTCAAAGTAGTGGGAGACAGAATTCCTTAACACGGACTCACGTAGCGTTTGCAAACTCCTTGGAGAGTAGCAACGCTTCTTCTTCCGGGATCTGCATGTTGATAAGCAGAGGGAGAAGCGATCCGGAAATGTAGCAATGCATTCTGGGGCCCAACTACTAGACTGCTGCTGACACTGCAGTGGTTTGTAAGAACCGCCATGTTGGAATTTGGCGTCACTTTGCAAATAACGCGGAGAGTCGTTACAGAGCTGGCCAACCCTGCTGCAGTCTCTAACCACCCCCCCTTGCCTCCCAGGCTCTTTGCAATGTCCTTGCCTCTTACTTTATCTCTAAAACCCAGGACATACTGTCCACCCTCTCATCCTCTACCCTTCCTCTCCCCTCTCCATCTCCGCTCGCTGATCCTCGTTCAGCTACTCCCCACCCTCTTTCTCATTCTTTCCCTTTTTCTCCCCCGATGAGGTCACTAGACAAGTCGATCTATGAAAGCCTCGTCAAAACAGGTTCTTCCTTGTTCCTCCAAAACCAACAAGGACCACATCAATACCCTCGCTCTGGCCCTTGCTGATATTTGCAACCTCTCCTTTGCCTCAGGAGTCTTCCCCTCCCCTCTGAAGCACTCCCTTGTGCATCCTCCACCCAAAAAACCCACATCTGATCCTTCTTGTCCGGCTAACTATTGCCCAATTTCCATTACTCCCTTTTTGGGCAAACTCCTGGAAAAAGATGGCCATCTCTCATGCTGTTGGCTGTCTCCATGACCACCAATCTGGGTTCAAAGCTGCCAGAAGCACGGGAACTGCTCTCCTGAACATCCATGAAGATCTGCTACCTAACCTTGACTCTAACATTCCCTCTGTCCTCATCCTACTCAATCTCTCCTCCGCCTTCAACACGGGCAACCATATCACCCTGCTCAACCTTCTCTGTGATAATCTGGGTATCACCGACCAGGCTCTGGCCTGGCTGACCTCTTTCCTGTCTGATCGACTCTCCCAGGTCCAACTTGGGTCTTTCCTATCATCTATTTCCCTCTCTACCTGTGGTGGTCCCCAGGGGTCTAACCTCTCGCCCTGGCTTTTCAACCAACACCTAGCAACTCTCGCCCACTACATTGCCATTTTATGCTCAAATTTCCAGTGCTACGCTGACGACACTCCACTAATTTTCAGGCTGCTCTCGGCCACCTTCGCTCCTTCTCTCATCTCTGATTGCCTTACTACCATTCAGGATTGGTGTGCCGCCAACGATCTTTGTCTAAATGCCAATATGACTGAGATCCTCCTCATCGGTACACCTTCACCAGCCTTTCCCCTCACTCTCTGGCTGGCCTCTCTTGGCCCTCCTCCTACCCCTACCGGCGAGGCTAGAAAACTCAGGGTCATCTTCGACTCCATACTTTCCTTTTCCGCCCACATCACTGACGTCTCTTACAATTCAAACTTCCTACTGCACCTCCTCTCCTTCCCCCAGAAGCTCATTGTCTTCCAAGCGCTGGTTCTCTCTAGGTTGGACGACTCTATCAGCCTGTTTATAAATCTACCTGCCTCCACTCTCCGGCGTTTACAACTAATCCAGAACAGGACTGCAACACTTGTCCTTGGCCTCAAGCCCTAAGATCGTATCTCTTCAGTTCTGAAATCCCTCCATTGGCTCGCAGTGGATGCAAGGATTACATTTAAAACACTCTGCATTGTCCACAAGGCTTTCTGGGGCCTGGTTCCAAAATACTTCCAACTATCCCTCCGTAAATACCTCCCCTCTTGAGCTCTTTGCTCCTCTACCTCTAACTTCCTCAGGGTCAGTCGTTTTTACAAAGAAACAAGCTGGGGGTAGATCTCTGTCTTCGGCTGGGGCCTCCCTTTGGAAAAGCTTCCCTGCCACTCTGAAACTTGAGGAGAACCATCTCCGGTTCCGGAAGCACCTCGATACCTCACTCTTTGCTTCTGCCTTTGCCTCCCTTCTCCCCTGCTGATCTGTCTCTCTCTCTCGGCACTGTTTACCTGGCCATCCTCTGTCCTCTGGGCCCAGGTCCCTGCTCACCTTGCCACCCTCCCGCACTGCCTGCGGGCCACCCCTTGCACTGGGGTCTGTATCTGTACCCATACAGTTCTCCACCCGCTCTTCTTCTGCACTTATCAGATACACCTGCTCTGCTAAACCCAACACTTTCCACTTGCTGGCTGCACCACCACTGTTTATTGCCTTATTTATTTATTATATTTCTTATTATTTGTTTTCTCCTCTGTTCCGCACTTTCCACTTCTCCCCCCTTCCATTAACTTTTCCCCTTTTCTATTTCCCATGCACTTGCGCATTCTCAGTTTCACTGGGCCTAGTAAGAGTGTTGTTTTTGTTCTCCCCTGTTCCCTTCCCTTGCCTTGTAGCGCTCTGAAACACTTGTGTACGAGTGCAATATAAATAAAATATCAAATTCACCAAAATTTCAGTTTTTAGTTGGAAGTGGGAAGTTGGCGTGCACAGTTTGCTCAAAAGCCTGTGAGCTCATACGTTGTTATAGTCCTGCTACCCATTGCAATAAAATAGAATAGGGCCTGAAAGAGTTGCATTGTGTTAGTGCAATATCAGGGACACCATTTCACCAATATGCCAGGGGTAGCGGAAGTTACATCACACAACCCTTGACCTCTGATGACATCACAGGACGTGATGTCACATGACCCCCACCTGAAGTGACATCACAGGAAGCGATTGAACACGACCTTTCACCCCTTATCAAAACAGGAAGGGCTTCACATAACATTGTTCCTAAGTACACTACGAAAAATATGGTTATGATATCACTGTAATGTGATATACATTTCATACAAGAATGGATCACCATATGTATCGTTAACATCAGTGTGTATAGGCCCATATTACCAAATTACTGTGAATTCAAGCAGACATCCAAGACCAAATGATAATGATGTTTTTTTATAGAACACTTACGTTTAAGCGCTTTATATAGAATACATATACATGCAATATTACCCAACCTGTGTTGGTGCTCAATTATCAGCCTCAGAAGGATGAAAGGCTGAGTTGGTCTTGCCAGGATTCGAATCTGCAACCTGCAGATGTCCCACACACATTGCAGCAGCGAACACTCAACCCACTGAGCTATCTTACTGACTGTAGCTATCTGATCAGCTATTGTAAAAGGAGCAATTATATGTCTGAATGTTCTCAAAGTCAGAAAGCAAATTATACTCTGCAGTGGATACCATTAAACTGGTAACTGAGATTTAACAGCAGATCAGTTACTCTGCAGGTCTGGTGCAAAGTTGGCCATATGTCAAGTCTGTGTGGATCTTCTTTTCAGGCTTCAGAGTTTGGCAAAATACATATCATTGGGAGGGTTCGTAACTGTATCAAAGAATTTAGAATAGCGCAGGGAAAGCAGCACACTCACACGGCATCCCCTACTCTGGGCACTCACTACATCATACATGCAAACAAAGATCCTGAACAGCATGCCATGGAGATAGGAAAGACAGACACAATACAACAAAGTATTAATTGTGGCACAATAAAATTAATGACCACTTTATGTGCTATGGTCAAACATTTGTACACTGTACATAAGCATTTAGGCACAAGGATTTGGTCAAGTGTCTGAGGACAGCGAGTTAGAATGTCTTGTGATGACCATAACAGAGACAACGGCAGAAAAAAACATGCTATAACTGCAACTTGCGAAAAACAAAATATGTCGTCTGAAATGGATGCTTATTCGACCCTAAATGCATTTTGGAAGTTTTTGTCGCATTGTAAATGTGGGGTGTTTAAGAACAGACTAAAGTGTGCCTGAAATAAACCTTTAATGAGTCTAGCAATTATTGTATAGAATTACAGAAAGACAAATTATTTGTTTTTTCCTATTCTTTCTTATTTAGGGTCACTGCTCAAAGTGTTGCACTTGTCGCACCGCCTATTCCTTTTAAGAGTCCTGAGCAAAAATGCCAGCCACTCCAGAAACAAAGAGCCACATGGTGCTGGCCACAGCTCAGGAGCTTCCATTTTTTTCATTTACTTTAGGGGTGTCAAGGGAGACCTCAGGGGTCGCAGGTGTGATTCCCTGGCAACCCCCAAAGGACATCCCTGTGCAATATGGGTATCTGTTGACTAGTTCATACGCTGTCTTTTTCAGCATTAGTCGAAGTGCTCTGTGAATGGGGGGTGGGGCTCCTAGGGATGTTTTTGATGATAGAGGTAAGGAGCACAATTTGACAGCATGTTGTGCAGGGAGTGTCATTGGCAGAAGGCTCACTTGGGTCCGTCCATGAGGAAGCTGCTGCTGCAGGAATCTAGAATGTTAGTGGTGACAGACTGCTTATGTAATCAAGGTCAGGTGGTGTGCCAAGGAAGGATTGTTACGGTTCAGTGAGCATGTGCTCCGGATTGTATCACCAAGGAGATTTTAGTGAGAAGTAAAGGCAGTGGCATAGCACATAATTTGAACCGCCCACCGTGCGAGCCATTCTGAGGGGTGGAGTGCCCACCCACCCCAGCTCGGCAACATATCACATGTCGTGCCACACTCTGGGCTGACCTAGACTACCATGCCCATAATTACCTTCACGTTCTTCTTCCTTATCCCAGTGCTTATGTATGAGGTACCTTGCCTCATAGGTGAGTACTGGGATGACGAAGAAAGGGACTAGGAGTAATGAAGATTACAGGAAACTAAGCCAGGCATTATCTCTGTGTCCCTCTACCTCATCCCAATGCTTCTGTAAGAGGCAAAGGGATTCATACACAAGTAGTACAGGGACGAGGAAGAGTATGACTTGGAGTAATGAAGATTGGCAATAAGTAATCCAGGCATTAAACACAAGCACACACCATTCACTGTACTCTCACACACCCACAGCCACCCGTACCTTTACATGTGCACCCTTTCACCATACACTAACACACACAAGTCCAGGCAGCCACCCATACATCATGTACCCATACATCATGTATTCACACACATTACATTATATACATATACACACACACGCTTACATGCATGCACATTTAAACAAAATACATATTCTTACCTTTTTTAATCTGTTGGCCCAGGGAATGAGGCCTTCAGCTCCCTGCAGCAGGAAGCTTGTTCCTGTCATTGCAGAGGAGCTGGAGGCTTCCAACCCATGGGGTAGGGAGGGATGGGGTTATTAATGCAAAAATAAATAGTCTCTTGTTTGAAGTTACTCTGCCTTCATACAGAAATTATTTCTTTTTGAAGTCATATGACTCCCCCCACTCCATGACACACGGAAATAATTTCTTTATGAAGAAGATGGTAGAGTAACTTCAAAAATAAGCTATTTCTTTTTTTATGTCCAAGTGGTCCCCTTGCCCGGACATGGCCCAGCACCGTGGGTGCTTTGGGGGGCGCTACGCCAGTGAGTAAAAGGTGAAGTTGATTATTGCACCACCACTGTTGGCTTACTGTACCAGCAGGGCAGATGTGCCCTTTTAAGGATGAAAGTAGAGGAAGACTTCAATGCCAAGCAGTAGGACTTGGCTTTCTCAAGGCCAACTGTAATCCGTTCATGCCTACATTATCTGGAGGTTTCATTCTTAATTCTTAAGCCTTTAAATCGTCCCAGTGTTTAACTCTGCAAGTTCCCAGTCAGTGGTTCTCTTGGGCAGTGGGCGGGGGCCTGCTGCTCTGAGGGATAAATACATGCACATAGAGGCGCCTACTGCTCTGGGGCCACCCACCTCCTTGCCCTGCCTCGTTGCTTTGGTTGATAGGATACACTATCATTTTTTATTGTGTTACAGTTTCACACATACACAAAATATAAAATAAATATAACGTAAGAAAATGGAATTTACAGGTAAAATTAAACATACCTTTAACGCTTTGACAATTAAACAAAATCACATACAAGGCCTTGTTACAAAGCAGGATAAAACAGAGAAAGGTAAAACAGATTTCGGCATCTAGCTGATGCCCATCGAGGACCCTTTGTGAAACCTTTCAATAGAACTTCTCCATACAGACCAAATAGTAATTCCACATATGAATATATAATGGTAATTTATTCATTTATTAAAAACAATTGCACTAAAAGATGCTAAAAGACTTCTCAGACAATTTTACACATATAATGCAGGACTCTCCACATGATATTCTTATTTAAGGACTAAAACCTCTTTCATAAAACGTATGGCGGCCAGAGACTATTTAAAAGACTTGTCCATTAAAATGCGTTGCCAGATCCAGCCTGGGTCAACTACCTTATAATCCTTTAGAAGGTGCAAAAAATAAGTCTGACGGGATCTGGACAATTCAAAGCAATGTAAGAGGAGGCGCTCAAGGGTTTCTGTGGAATTCTCCAATTTACAGAATCTGCAGCACCTTAAATTGCGTGCAATAACCCGCTGCGGGCCCAGGATTGCATTAGAAGGGAGCAAATTTAAGCAAAGGCGTAAGCACTGACTACGCCAGTAATGGCCTGGAAATTTCTCCAGGAAGTGAGACAAGGAATTATAAGGTCTGGCATCTAACAGTAGGCCCCTAAATAAATAGTACTTCCTGGCGCGGTCTATTGTGTCAATCCAGTCGGCCTCCCATAATCTTTTTTTTTACCTTCAGCGGATACATTAGAAGGGAACTATAGTGTGGGCTAATGTTCCACTGCGCTGACCACCCTTGTATCTGATAAGCCACTCAATAGTAAAGTACGGCACTGATAGGCTGCAAATGAGGGGGGAAAGCGGGGGATAGGTTCAAGCCCTATGAAGCTATAAAGAATGACAACTGAACAATTTTTCCCATTTGCGCCAATGCCTAGTTAGTAATTGAAAAGCACAACCAACAGTGAAGCGATTCTGTTTGAGATATAGGATAAACTGGAAATACTGGTCAAAGATTAGTGGCCTACACTGGAATGTGTGCAGTGTGAACCATTAGCCCTGAGGAGGCCCTTGACTCCAAAGGTCGAAACACATGTCGACAAAGTCCACCTATTTGACAAATTGCAAATTAAAAATATATATATGAGATTGCTCAAGAAGGCCTAGCGATACAATGGCAATTCATTCCTTTTGTGACAGACTGAGTAGTACGGAAGGGGGAGGTTTTTGATAAAATGTGATGCAAATTGTGCATTTTAAAGAACATTTATTCAGTAACAATGGTCAAAACTACTAGCCGCATGGTGAAGTAACTTATCAAATTGGCCCACGTGGGTCCAAAAAGTGACCTATTTTGACCAAAAGAACTGGCCTGTGCTAGCATTTTGCATTGCCTGACATTGCTCTATTGCCCTGTAGGCCAGTCCGAGCCTGCCCATGTCTAAGAAATTTTGGGTATTTGCCTCAGGTCTACAACAGCCTCTCTGCACCTGTAGTCCATCAGCCACCACCAGTGTTCCTAACAGCCAGTCCCCGGCGTGGGCAGCCACCAGTTCCATAAGAATCAGACCATAACCAGGTATTGGCTCACTGGTAGGTAGAGGAGTGTGGGAATGACTGAGAGCAGGTAGAGTCGAGCATAAGTTGCAGGCCGGTACAGTCGAACAAGATGGAATCTGGAAGAGAGTATTGGGGGAGTGTCAGGGGCACTGGCATAACAGGGCAGAGTTCCCCCTCGGACTTAGAAAAATAAAAAAATACAAATGAAAGAAATCGTTTCTTTTTGAAGTCACTCTGCCTTCATAAAGCAATTCTTTATGAAGTCAGAGTGACTATAAAAAGAAACTATTTCTTTTTGAAGTCTGAGGGCTCTTCCCACCCCATAACATGGATGCCAAAAAAGGGGTGGGGGTGCCCTATGACTTCAAAAATAAATAGTTTCTTTTTTGAAGTCAATCTGCCTTCATAAAGAAATTATTTCGGTTACGGTTTGGTCCTTTAACGGAAATCATTTCTTCATGAAGTCAGAGTAATATATTCTCACACTCCGATGGGATAGTGATGACAGCAGTACTGACAAAGAAGACATGCTTGGGGCACTGGGCATGGATGACCATCACAATTTATTGCACAATCCCCACCCCAACCCACCTTCACACAACCCCTCTCCCTGCAACACCCAAAATCAGCTCATCAGCCCAGAATGACTTGCTTGTAACATTGTGAAGCTGCACTAGAATAGTCTCACTAGAATGTGTAAAGAAGTTAGATGCACCCACACAAATAAGTTTGCTCCTCCCCATGCCCGTGAAGTTAGGTCCTCTCCCAACAGCTCATAGGTCACCAGTACAGCTTGGACAGATTAATGGATGTCATACATTACCCTCAGCAACTAGCAATAGTTAAATGCCAAGCACACATACAAGGGGAGGACTCTGTCTCAAGGGGAAATAAAGCAGCATAATAGTGGCTGTGTGTCCATTCTTTCGGTGGATCGAGGCATTCCCCTATTCTCATCCTGACGCCCTTCGAGCGGCGAAATTTCTGGTCCGAGCACTGTTCCCATGATGGGGCATGTGTGAGGTCCTGCAATATGAAAATGTCCATCACTTTGCCAAGGAAATGTTCACGCACATCACAATGCTGCTGGGCATTGAACAAAAATTCTCCTGTGCTTATCACGCCAAGCAATCTGGGTGTGTGAACATCTCAATGGCCTTCTGAAGGAGTGTATTGCCAAAACTTAAAAGAATACCAACAAAAATTGGCTCCACTGTTTACCCTTAGCACTGTTTGCATTGCGCAACAAGCCCTGTCTGACCTTCATTTAACCCCACATGAGGGATGGCCGGACAGCGTATGCAACTTCCCCTGGATCCTCCCACTAGGGCACTCAAAGATGCAGAGAGTAGTGCGACTGTTTTAGGTCAACAAATGTATGATTATGTTACTTCCTTGATTGCTAGTGCCTCTTTTATCTCTCGCCAGATACAATGACCGGGAGGCCCTGAAGCCAACGGAGAAGGGAACATCTTTCTTCAGCAGATTAGTCAAAGGTACTGGCAGCATAGTTGTGAATGAATTTCCTGTAAAAATTGGAAAGTCCAAGACATTTTTGGATGTCTTTCACCGATACAGGTGTCAACCAACTTTGGATGGCATGAATCTTGCGTGGGTCCATGTGGACAACTTTACTGGACAAAACAAAACCAAGATAAGGGGCCTCATTACACGGTAGGCGGTAAGGGTTTACCGGTACCGGTATTTTACCGGTACCGGTAAATCCTTACCGCCTTACTACGAGGTCCCTTTGCGGGTTGGGGAATTTAACACCTGCTTTTTGCAGGCATTAAAAACCAACCCGCAAAGGGACCAGTGGAGCTAATTGCGGTACCGTAATTAGCGCCTTCCCCTTTCCCATTGAGCCCTATGGGGCAAAAATGGGAATGGGGAAGGGCAATGGTGGAAGGGGGAATTACCGCCCCGCCAACCTTGGAATGGGGCGGTAATTCCCCTTTCCACCAAGGCGGTGCCGGTATTTTACCGGCATGAACCATGGCGCTAATAGCGCCATGGTTCTCCGCCTAGCGTGTAATGGGGCCCAAGGTATGCGCGAGACACCAATAAACATTTATCTGGTTTCACCAATAGGTTATGAGCGTACAAGCTGGACAACACTTCTTTTACGTGATACGTATGATCAGAAGGGTTTTGAGAATAGATCAAATTGTCCTCTAGATAAATTATCATGGTATGAAAAAGAAGGTCTGAGAAGATGTGGTCTACAAACCGTTGAAAAACAGAGGGTGCATTGGTTAAACCAAACAGCATGGCCTGATACCCAAAGTGACCGAAAGGGGTGCAGAAGGCAGTCTACAATTCGTCGACTTTCCTTATCTGTAATAAATGATAGGCCCCTCTGAGGTCGAGTTCCGGGAAGACCACTGCCTTCCGAACCGCCTCCAGGATGTCATGGATAAGCGGGAGGGGGTATCAGTCTTTCACGGTAACACTGTTAAGGCCCTGATAATCCAGGGATGGGCGAACTTCCTTGCAGTCTTAGGTAAAAAACCAATAAAGCCCCACATGGTGCTTTGGAATGAGAAATAATGCTGTTTTGTAGATGGACCCATAGGTATTCTAGGAGGGCTTCTTTTTCTGTCTCTGAGAGAACAAACATATGTCCAAAAGGGACCTTGGATCCAGGTATAAGATTGATTGAACAGTCGAATTCCCGATAGAGAGGTAGGCCTTTTACTGGTTGTTCTTAGAAAATGTTGAGGTATTCATAGTATTCTTTCGGTACCACCTGTATGTTTCCGATGGGAGTCACCGGTATAGATTCTTGACTAGTGGAGGTTGGCTAGAAAGATGCAGTGGGGGGAAAACAATGCTTTTTGCAAAAGGCTGAGGAGAGATGACCTACAGGACCTGTCCAATCAATTGCTGGGTTATGAGTCTGGAGCCACGGCATGCTCAACACCAAAGGGTAGTGTGCAGCCCTGATTAAGTCAAATTCAATGACTTCCTGATGGTTTGTTATTTTCAGAAGGATAGGTAAGATGTGAGATGTAATCGGTCCAGAGCTGAGGGGCTGGCCATCTATCCCTTCAACTGGCTGCGCTTCTTCCTTCATTTCCCAAGGGATGTTGTTCTTTTGTGCCCATTCAGTATCCATGAAACAACCAACTGCTCCACAATCTATGAGTGCGGTTGTTTCTGTGATCTGTTCATCGATAGTCAAAGATACACGTAAAACGACGAAATAAATGCTGGAATTGGTGGATGAACATAATGTCCTGGGGGGGACTTGGTTGATTTATTTCCAGTTCAAATGTCCCTACTTTGGACGGGACTGTTTGTTTCCCGAACCCCAAGGTGAAACCAGTAGGCAATCTTTTAGAAGATGGAGATCTGCACCACTGTACATGCAGAGACCCATGCCTCAGCATCTTTTGTGTTCTTCGATAGTTAGACGACCCTGAGTGGGGCCTAGTTGCATAGGTTTGGGTACAGTAGACTTAGGCTCTGTAATCATGGTTGGTCTGGAAGAACAACAGCCTTTCTTTTTTCGTGTCCACAGTCCTGCATACAGAAGTCAAGCTGCATGACCAATATAAGTAATTCTGGGAAGGAGTAAGGGAGGGGTACTCTTGCCAATTCATCCTTAAACTCCTCATGCAAGCCACGTCGAAATAAGGCAAGTTGTGCAGACTCGGCCACCTAGTTTCTGTGACGATTTGTTTGAAGCGGGTTATACAGGACAACAAGTCCCCTGAACCTTGGGAGATGTCTAGCAGCATTTCCTGTGATGGATATGTGAGTTTGGGTAAGTGAAACATTACCTTGTGCAAGCACAGAAAGGTAATCCCTCATAGCTGGACTATCCAATGTAACCAGAGTTGTAGCCTAGGCCTGAGCGCTTTTGGTTAAATTAGAGAGCTTAAAAGCAATCTTTGCCCGATCAGATTAAAAGGATTGGAAGGAGAAGTACACTGAACATGCATTTATAAACTCAGTCAGTTTCTTCGGGCTTCCATTGAATTTCTCCATATTAACTGAGGCGTTCGGGGGTTCAACCCCTAATGTCTAATGTGCCACCATGAATTGCCGTAGAGTGGTGTTTTCAGCCTTCAAAGACTGAACTTCCTGACACGACGACTGGACCGCATTCATCAGTTCCTGTAACTGAGATATTCTATCCCCCCTTTTTTGGGGGGCTTTTCAAGCTGTGAGATTATAGATTCACTCACCGTCCATATAAGCAGACTGGACAGCCAGTTGATGAGCAGACCAGGATGGCCATTTCCTTCTCCTGATCATCCAGAGATCACAGGAGAGCAGGGAAAGACCCGGCCACCAGGCCAATTGAGGGAAAAAAGGGTTGTACCCGGAAAAAACCCTTGTGGTAGTTGCTCTTGGAGTTTTTTGATGGTAGAAATGTTACGAGTAGAATTCCAAGTGAATAGGAGAATGCTGTTTTAGAACTGGATTCCAAGGAGGAACAAGGTGTTCCAGCGAAGGCAGGCAATGAAGCAGGAATAGGAAGGTAGATCGAAGAAGAGGGAGGCAGAGAATTAACAAAGAATGGGGAGCTAGTAATACAGAACAGAGAGCATCGATAGGTAGAAGATTACCTCTGTTGAGACGCAAAGCTCTGTAGTGCCCAGAAGCATTTATTTTCTTGGAACACCAAAGCAACAGGAAGTCGGTGGCCATCTTGGAAAAGACTAGGCTGCACACATGTTAGTGAGTGAAGCCGTATCGGAACAATATTCTGTGTGCAATGCCATTTGGTCCCAGGGGTTCTGGAGTCTAAAACCCTTACACTGACCCACAGTGCAAGAAACCTCACTAAGGATCATATTGCCCCCCCTGCTTAGCATATTCTAATCTGAGTCCCCTCACTCTACTAGCCCTAATGTGCTTGCTGACCTTTATGCCAAGACTTTCACTGCAGCCATTGAGACCATTGCCCCATTAGTGCCTAGCAAATCGAAACAATTAGTACACAAAAACTCTTGGTTGGGTCCCTCCTGACCGCCAAGAGCTCTGGACGGCTTGCAGAATCTAAATGGAAGAAATCACCCACAGACTCCTTGAAGCTGTTGTTCACTACTGCAGCCAAATGCTAGAAACAAGCAATCCTTCTGGCCAAATCCACCACATATAATGCTAGAAATGCCAATGCAAAGTCCAACACTTGTGAGATTTTCACCACCCTCAGGGAACTAGAACCCTCCTCCAGCCCCCTTCACTATAACTTAGGATGAGACATGGTGCACTAATATCCAAAATGCATGTCTGCCAAAATGGACACCCTTTGCAAAGAAATAAACCTAAAGCAATCTACACTGAAATCCTCGCAGCAGCCTTGAGTTGCTTCCGTAAAGACCGTCCAAGGTTTCGCTACACCAATATCTCTGAGGCCAAAGTCAAAACCATACTAAAGGGTCTGAAACCATCAAGATGCGTAGGGGATATTTGCCCAGCGGTCCTCATCAAGGACCAAGGACTGCTCTGAGGTCCTGGCACCTTTCATCACCACCTCTATAAACCCCTTCTTCTCCACCAGAGTAGTCACCACTAGCCTCAAGGAAGCCTCGGTACGCCCACTCATTTAAAAACCTTCACTAGACCCCATGGTCCCAAACAACTACTGTCCAATCACAACTGTCGCATTCCTACTCAATATCTTGGACAGAGCAGCCTACCTGCAAATTCAGCACTACCTGGAAACCAACCACATTTGTATTTGTATTTGTATTTTGTTTATTTGTATAGCGCACCAGGCCCAAAGGCAACCGTGTGTGTGCCAGTCTTGGTTCCGTCCTGCCCACGGCACAGAATCAGCACTGCTTGACTTCTAGAACCAGTCTGGTGAGATAAGGGACAAGGGTTAGCCTGCTGTTTTGTTACTCCTTGATCTATTGGCTGCGTTTCATCTGGTCGACCACACAATCCTTTGTCATCACCTAACCATGGCAGCTAACTTTTCACCTGAGGCTTCCATGTGGATTGCCTCCTTCCTGGAGGAAGGATCCATTAGAGTATTCACTGAAAATACCAGTGCCCCTGTCGCCCACCTCCTGTGTTGTGCCACAATGGTCTTGTGTATCTCGACCCTCTATAATATCTTTACGAAACCTCTATTTGGCTTACTAGACTCTGGCGACTTTAATCTCCATATATCCTCAATACATTCTACCACTCCTTTTCTCTGTTCTTGACTCTCACTTCCTCCTGCCTCTTGTGACCCCTCCATCGGACACGTCTGGCTCTTCTCTTGATATAATTTTCATCTCAACTTTCACTGCCTCTCCCGTGCTAGCCCTACCTGTCTATCTTTCGGATCACTATCTGCTTTCAGTGTCACTACTTCCCCCAACCTCTCAACTTTTCTGACCTCTTGCAAACTCAATCTACCCACCTTATGTGTCTTTTTCAAACCCTTGCACAACTTCTTTGTCCTCCTACCCTTAACCGTTCTGTTAACTGTACTCTATCTGCTTCTGATTTTGCTAATTTCTTCTCTTCGAAGGTTCTTTCTCTACATTGTGATATCAAAATGTCTCTTCCATCCGACACATCACCTCCTCCCATGTCCATTCCTCACGCTTTCATTGCCCATTTTGCTCCAGTCTTCAATGCTGATGCCGATTCCTTCTGCACTAATCCCCAAGGTCTATCCTCTTCTTGTACCCTATCTTGTCTCCTTTTTTAACATGTCTTGCTACCTCCATTTTTCCTGCATCTTTTTAACACACATCTATATTTCCTATCTTAAAGATTCCCACTGCTGATCCTTTGACTGTTTCTAACTTTCATCCTATTTCTCTCCTATCATACCTTTCTAAAATGTTAGAACTGAAATTATGGTTCTTTAGTATCGTGCATGCAATGGATGGGGTTTGCTGAATAACTCCAAAAAATTGCACCAACTCAGGAAAAGGGTAAAGGTTGCTCTTTTATAAACACTTATCTAAAACAGGGAGGTTACAATGGACACCAACGGACGTTCACTCAGTTCTCGACACATTTCTCACAAAAACATCCTTGTAAGCAAAAAATACGTCAGCAGTGATGCATACTACGTGGAAAATAAGAAAAATCTATACCTGATTATGAATGGTTCAGGGGGAACATCTAAGTATACTTTGTATAAGGACTGGAATTGTAATTTGCTGTCCTACTGTCAGGTGGACAACGTATGCCTACCTCTAAAACAGTTCATCTTCAACACTATTAAGTACACGGTTTATCACTGGTTCTCAAACTATAAGGCCCTTTGTTATACAGCCCTCTACAATTGGCTGGCACGCTCGTACCATGTCTGGAACATTCGGTTCACTTGGCAGCACGTAAGCTCATACCCAGGTGCCAGGAGGTGGACTTGACTTTACCTCCCCACCCAATTAGCCCAACATCTCATCACCCATGCAGATTGTCTTTGAACTTGGCCTTGCAAAGTATCCTTGTCTGTGGGAATATATGGTTGTTCTAGGACTCTAACCTCAACACTATTTCCATCCTCTGCTCACGTGACAGGAGACCACAAACTGGTCTATTCTGCAGCATTTAAATGTCTTAAATGAATAAAACTTGCACTCTTGGTGTTCTATCTTTGACCCTTAATAAGGGATGATTCAACCTTCTAATGTTTATTGCTTTTAAGAATAGATAACCAACCTTGGCTGCTTCTGTTTTGATGCCAGGCTAGACAGCTTCGCCCGGCTCCTCCATGATCTCAGCTTATTCTTGCTGCAACACAGTTCTCAGCCTTTCCTCTCCATGGGTTCTGGCTTACTAAAATTCATGACACTGATGTCCATCTTCTATACAATGGCGGTTACGCCTGCAGCCTACAGTCTATTCACTATGTATAGGCAGCTTCTATGATCAATTAGTTACGTGCTTTTCTGCGTCTGTACAATTATTTCATACTGTTTTCTGCATATGAAAGTTTACTCGATTCTTAACTTCGTCATCAAGTTCTGTAAGATCCATGCATTCTCTTCAGCCAGTATTCCTAGTTTGTATCGCTCATCTCTTGTGTCGTCACTAACTTCTCTTTTACTCCTTTTCATATTCCTTCAGGGAGTTCCTCCCTCAGATTGTTGTCTCTTCGGGGATACATTCGATAAGGGTTTTCTCAGTGGGTAACTTTTCTCAAATAATCGCTGCAGTATTGGCAAAACTACTGGTGTCAAACATGGCACAGTCTCTGACTTCCAACATATAGGAGGCGGGGGGCAGGATTTCTGGCAGAGGTATGCAGCTGCTCCTCTACATTCCCCCCTCTGGTCGAGTCCTCAACCACCTCATTAATAGTTTCCACATCTTGATATTTTCTCTTGAAGAAGTGCTTTTACGGAGTCCAGATATTCCCCCCCCCCAGGGTGCAGGCTGACTTAACATGCTCATCTACACTCCAGGTCATTTAGTTGCACCGTCCATTTGGATTACAATAGACCTATCGTCCCACATACTCCTTGTGATTCTTAGGATAAGGGAACCTTGTTTCCTCAGGTGCTACAATGGTGGCCTCTCTGTATTTTCGGACATCTTTATCCATCAATTTATTGGTTCCAAACCCTGATTCGACATCAATCATGATCTTCATTCCTACTGCCTTCTTTGCTGTCTTCTTGCATTGGGCAATTATTATCCTGATCACACAGAATCCAAGCATCACCATGACCAATATTACTCCAAGGATCTTGAATATGTTTGCCAACCACTGTGGAATCCATGAGAATATGGAGGCAAACCAACTGTCATCCATAATGTTCTCTGTCTCGTCTTCCACCTTGTTATATAGATTTGTTAACAACGTTATGGCTTCTGTCAGGGTCCCATTCTCGTCATCATGAGAAGGTATGAATGTGCAACATGCAGGCCTGATTTTGGCTCAAACTCCTCCTTCCATCGCTGTGATCATTTCAAGAACATATCTGTTTTGCAGGGTCATTAGCTGTATGGCCCTCAGCTCTTCTTTCATAGCATTGAATCCCTTTATGGTGGTATTGATCGTCTGCAGGAGCTCCCATCTTGTGATCTGCAACCACTTGGCGTTGGCCATTGTTTGGGTCCCAGGCATGAAGATAGTCATGAAGATTGAAGCAGTCTTGCTGAACAACCTGTGTTCATAAGAAATGGCATCATATGCTTCTGTTGATTTGGCTGAGAAATAATTCTCTCAGCTGGTCCCGATTGAGAAACACAAGCGATCTTCTGTTTCACAAACGGACATCTGCTTTTGGAAATTCTCCAATGTTCAGGTCACTCTGAGGAATCACTAATGCTGGAACATGAATGAGCACCAAGGAGCACGTTCCTCCCCAATCCTTGGGCAGCTTCATGTAGGCCCTAGACCTACAAGCCCAATATCGATCCATCAGGACGGCTGTCACTGCTCCCATCCTGGAAAGTAGTTCTACAGTCCTTGTCTCCCACATGATTCTTTCCATGTCTCTGGAAGCACAATGTTGCATTAGCCAATAGGATTGGGGCCTGAATCATCTTCTACCAATGTTATCAGTTTGGCATGCTTAGCCAATGACTTCAAACACCCATCTACTCTCTGTACCTCTTGTACATACTCTGGCTTCAGTAGATGAGCTGCACAGGACATCAGCCCTTCTTCCCATCCCTTCTTGGATTTCACTCGTCCATAGACTAAGACTTAGGTTTGCTCCCAAAATCCAGGGAATCCACCTATTTCTCTCACATTGGGACAATTCATTTTCTTCATCTCTTCAATGACCCCTTCATCCTGTCCTGTTGCAGTATACACAAGCAGTTTGCCTTTCCATCCAGGTTCCTTTTACATCTGTGTGGTCTTGATTTAGTCATCATGGTATGGAAACAACCATTTCGATCTCCATCGCAAAGGGCCCAACTTCTGTGAAATTGTCCTCTGGTTATGCATGCTGCAAGTTAGCCAAGGCACCTAGCATCATGTTCCGGAACTTCTCTGGCAATGAAAGTTTGCACTGCATTCATGGCGTAGGGTATGAGAGAGCAGACAGAACAACTCTCCTTAGATGTTCTTTCTCCCACTTTTCTCATGTGCTGGTACCACATGTTATTCCCTAAGTGTGCTGCATTATCTAGGTAGGTATTTATCCCTTCACTATCTTCCTCTGCATTTCTTGTGTGTCTCCCAAAGGTTGTGTAAAACTCATGAAGCAAATCAAAGGTAGATCTCATAGTAGGGAGAGCCATAGGTACCTCTCCCTTAGCAGAAGTACCAACATTATAGAGAGCGTGAAAGATGAGGAACAGAAAGACAAAGAGAACAATCATGCAAGCATATATAATGCACAAGAACATAGGCATCAATTTCTCGCACCATCCTACTACTCATTGAACTTGTTCTTCGCCTTGACTGTGCCACTTTCCTCTTTAATCATTTGTAATACAATCATCAAATTCCTTATACTTTAGGATCCTGTTAGAAAGTACGCACCTCAACGTTTCTTCTCACAAGACCAGGGTAAGCTTGGAGTATAAACACAAAAACCGCAAGCAAAAGTCGATGAACGTCACTATCGGTAAGCACCATATGATTAACTGCTTAGAACAGGTATTCTCCACAAAATGATTCTGGATACTGATCTCGTTTCCAATTTCTAATCGAGAACTGACATTTAGGTATAACTCTGATGCTTCAATGTGTAATTCTGAAGTTCATTTTCAGCCTACTGAAATTCTCTGCAAGCCTTTTCACTCACTGCTAAAATATCTATAAGGTGTGTCAACTTGAATTTCAGTCCAAGATAAATCTATATTAACCGCTGGTTGCTTTATCGTCCTTCTTCATCATCGATCGAGTCTGCACATGCTGAAATACTTCTTGACTTGCTTCTGGATCAGCAATGGTGGGAGGGCAGGTCTCACCTTTATAGGCCTTTACATCAATTAGGTGAAGCCAAGCTTGTCTCCCTAGGACTTTCACAGCTGAAGCATTTATATTCTCAACACAAAAGGGACATTAAAACGTGGCTCATGCCACCTTAGAGTAAAGTTCTTAATTAAGACTAGGTCTCCCACTTATAAGTTAGGTGCCGATTGTCGTTTAATTGGGTTGGTTGTTGAATTGTCTTCTTCTGTGCTTGAAGACTAACCTCCCTTGCGCTTGACTTGATCTGAAATGAAAGAAATGCTAGAGGTCATACATGTCAAATAGTCATGCATTTCTCCGCCTAAGGTTTTAGCTACACTCTGGGCATCACTTCTTCTCCTAGATGGAGGTGTGAGGGGTGTTCTCATACGCTGCCCTGTCACTAGTTCATGAGGGGTGAGGTGATGGTCTGATCCTGGCTGGTCCCGAAGGGCATGTAACTCTAGAGGTGGGCAATATTGCCATCCCTTTTCAAAGTCAATTTAATCTGGCAATCCTTTCTTTAAGGAGGCCGTTGAGTCTCTCCCATATCCTGTTCACTTGCAGGTTTTAAGCAGAAGAAAACCTGTATTTTATACTCAATAGAAGCCCTATTTGTTCAAATAGCTCATTAACAAAATGTGGCCCATTGTCGGATCTCAGCACTTCACACACACCTCATCTCGGGAAAGCTTTTGCACACTAAAACTTTGCTGTGCAAGTGGCAGCAGGGTGTTTACATGGACCTGCCTCGATCCACCTAGAAAAGGGACACACCACCACTGATAGATACCCATATCCATTACTCACCTGAAACATATCGACATAGTCGATATGTAAATGCTGAAATGAACCATTCGGTTGAGGTATCATACCTCTAATTGTTCTCAGTGTATGCCCAGCAGTAAACTTTTGACATATGATGCAATTTGCCATAAATAGTGCAACATGTTCCAACAAATTCAGAATCAACCACTCTTCCGCAATCGTAGCAGCAAGACAATCGCTAGTTACATACGAGGGGTAATACAGCTGTTCAAGCGCGACCTTCAATAACACTATAGGCATCACCGGCTTTCCAGTGCTGTCTTGTTGCCATAATGCTTCTGTGGGGGAAAAAGAACACCCACTTCATTTCCACAATACCTGCTCTTCCTGTGCCATGCACTCCCTTGAATCTCCATTAGTTGGGTTATCGATAATTTAAGAAACCCTTCTTGCACTAACATGGTTGTGACTACTTTTTCTTTAATATTCTCAGTATCAAAACTCGGAATATCTGGGGAATTGCAACTCTTTTGGCTTCTTCGCCTGTGGCTACGTTCGCGCAAGAGATGAAGTCTGGGAGTTATAGTGCGTTAATAAGCCTATCCACTAAGGATGCGTGCTGCACTGGAGTGCCATCCGCACAGAGGTAGCCCCTCCTTTTCCAACGCACTAATCCTGCATGTACGGTTGAGGTCACGCAGGTGAAGTGACTGTACACTGTCACTTCCTGTCCTTCATGTTTCTCAAGCGTAACAATGAGCGCTACTAATTCTGCTGCTTGCGCTTGCTACAACTTCAAATTCTCCATTTAATCTAAGTCTCACTACTGCAGCGCCTGAATGCCTTTCCACACTAGTCTGATCAATTTTTGAAGAACCATCAATATAGAGAATTTCCCCTCCTGCTAAAGCATTCTCCTTTACGCAGCGTATATCATCATAAAATTCAACATAATTAGCACAATCTTGCACATGATCGCCTTCTACTAATGGCTCAGCTATAAACGTGGCAGGATTCACTATTTTACATCTTACAATTTTAATTGTTGGGTTCGAAATCATTACCTCCTATGCTGAAGCTCTTTGAGATGTCAATGTGCCTTTGGGTTTCTCTAAAATGGCAAATAGAGCATGCTCCACGAAAAGGGTCTTAACAGCCCATGACAATACTTGTAGACTTCTCAATCGCGTACGCAGTGGCAGCCAATGACTTTTCGCAAGTAAAGTGTCCTCTCATAACTGGTTTTAATATCCCACTGTAATATGCTAAAGGTTTGTACCGCAATGTAGTTCTCTGCGTAAGCACTGCTGTCATGACTGTCCCATTTGTGTGCGGAACGAAATTAAATTCCTCAGCATAATTGCGAATTCCCAAAACAGGGACTGTACACATTGCTTTTTTTCAGTTCCTCAAACCCTTCCTCCATTTCTTTAGTCCATTCTATTTTTTCTTTTTCCACCTGTGCTTTCTTTAAAGCCCGCAGAAGTGGTCTTGTGTACGTACTATAATCAAACACCCAGGCTCTGACATAGTTGCATAACCCCAAACAATGTTGCATCTGTTTTACTGTGTTTGGTTTAGATGTTTTCATAATCGCCTCAGCTCTCGTCACTTTCTTTCCTTCATGTGAAATCAATTGATCTATGTATAACACCTTTTCTTGACCATATTGCAATTTCTCCTTGTCTCCCTTATATCCCTTGTCTGCTAGAATAGTCATCAACTGAACAGAAAGTTGACGGCACTCATCTTCTGTGATGCTAAAAATTAAAATGTCATCTATGTATTGTATCATCGTACTCTTACGATCTGTATTGCTTAAATCCATCTGTAGGACCCTATTAAAGATTGCTGGGGACCCACAGTACCCTTGGGGCAAACAGGTATGTTTCAGTCAAGTTTGGCGTAACGTAAATGACGTCAAGTCTTGCTAGTCCTTATGCAATGGGATCGAGAAAAACGCATTCTTCAAATTGATCACTGTGAAATATCAAGCTTCCACCGCGATACTACATAACATCATCGCCGGATTAAAACTAAAGGAAACGCTACAACTACAATCTGTTAATCGGTCTCATATCTTGTATAAATCTCCACCACCCTCCTTTAGATTTCTTAATTGGATGCACTGTATGACAATTCCAATGGCACCAGAATTCCTTGTTTCATCAGTGCTGAAATATACCCTCATCAGCTTCTCAAGACACAGGGTACTGTTTTGCTCGAGGTACAATCGCTCCTGGCTTAAGCTTTATTATAACTTCCCCTATTCCCTTCAATAACCCTACATCATTAGGGCCTGTGTTCCAAAGGACGCTTGGCACCTTTTCCAAGTCTTCCTGAACAAATGCTGGACATTGCCGCATTATCACCATTCGCTTTTTGGACATCCCTTTTCTCTATTCTTATCCAGTATGTAATGCTCATAAAGAACACCACTTCATCATCTGTTTAGTCTTCCCTGGACATGTCGTCATAAGTGATGTCAGTCAATCTGTACCCTTCGTCAAGAGCTATTAATGTTCTCCATGGTCTACCCTCATCATCTACTCCTTCGAGCATTGCCATTTCTTTTCATACTATGGCTGCTTCCAATATTATAGGGATAGTCTGTCCCCCCTCTTCGTCCATAGGTATTCATGGTCTAAACTAAAACCTCACAATTTTTCCCACTAAACCATGAAGCCATGTCAGTAGAATGCACACTCCATACAGAAAAATCTCTGGATCTACTGGAACGCCTCACAGAGCCAATTGCCCTGTAAACGCCAGCATAAATTCCCCCACATTTAAATAGTGTAGTCCTAGAGTTGAACACTTTAATCCTTGATCAGTGAATGAAATTGTCATGTTAAGTTTTGTCATCAAATCCCTTCCCAAAATGTTAACCGGTGTTTCTCATGAATATAACAAAGGAACAGACATGTCACACTCTCCTATAGAGACTGGTAATTTGTTAGTAAAAGGAAATCGACTTGTAGCCCCAGAGAACACGTAAGCATTCATGGCAATTCCCGACATTGGATATTTTCCCTCTCGTATACATGAACGAGTAGCTCCAGTGTCTACTAGAAAATAAAGAATTGCCTCCTATTGTCACATCAACCCGTGGTTCCTCTTGGGGGTCTGGTGTTACAGATAGTACTGAACACAAGTCAACCTGTGAGCTGTCCTATTGCGGGTACTACAGGCTCATCCCGTCCCTGGAAAAGGATTCCCTCCGGATTCCCTCCTACCACAGTGATTCCTTCTATCCTGGGTGTCAATACTTGTCCTGTATTCATATTCACATACTGCTGTGTCTGCATGGCGGCTTGTTGTGACTGCCCTTGTGGTGTATTCATTTGCACTCGTTCTTGCTGTTGCACCTGCTGCAATCACGGTTCTTGTGTATGATACAATGTCTGATCTTGGCCAAACCCTTTTCTAGTCTGTGTGCTATATGGTGGACGATAAGCTGTCCTCTCTCTTGAAAATTGGCCATTCTGTACATTCCCTTGGCTCCCACATATATGCGTGCAATGTGCCCTGTCATCCCACAAGTCAAACGTAATGGGGGTGCCTGTCTGACAAGCCCTCCTTGAGCACTCTGGTTCCCATTTTGCGCACCTTAAAACCCACCTTGATTATTTGGAAATCCTTCTCTTCCTCTATAGCCTATACCTCTGCCTCATGGCATAAACCCATATCCACCTTGATCGATAGGGCGCAGATTACTAGCCTGTGATGTACCCATTGCTTGCTGCATTCGCAATCCTTCTCTGTTTGTCAATTCTACCCCTTCTATGGAAAATGTTGACAATTTTTTCTGAACTGACTTGGCTTCCTCAATTTTCCTATTCTCATCTTTCTTCTTATTTTTCTCTTGTAATAACCGACACTGGTGTACTATTGTCAACTGTATCTCAGCCCAAGGCTTCACTTCCATCCCCACTTGTTTCTTCATCTATCTCTGTACTGGCTCAGGCAAACCCTGACATAAAACATGGTAAAATAATGCCACTGTCTTTTCCCACAGCTCACAGGTTGTCATTGCTCCTGAATATCCTGAATCTAAGCAATATGGTCTTCATCTTCCTTCATCTTAAGTGTCATAATTGCACCCATATCTGATGTGTCAGGATACTGTACCCTGAGTTCTCTCCAAACATCTGCTCCACAATTATGAAACAGTGCTCCATCATGCACTATATTCTGTGTGCTCACACTTGAATACCCCGCTCTTCTCCATATATCATCAGCTCTCTCCCCAAGAATAGCTAGCAGGAGACCTTTTATGTCTCCTATGGCCTACGTGTTTCTTTCTGTCATTTTTTCTAATTCGTATATCCATTACCCAGCTCACAGAGTGAAACTCGGGAGCTTACACCTTAAATTATCCTTGTCCATCTGCGGCCATGGAATATACTGTGGTCTTGCTCCCCCTTTTTCTAATAATGGAAACTGCGTAAACCGTGCAACACAGTTGGATCCTACTATTAGTCTATCGCTGGCAGGGACGAACTTCCCTGTCTGCCCCCTTGTGGGTAATGACCTCAACCTGCTCACACACAGTGGCGACTCTCCCTTCACACTGTACGATCGTCCTCAAGGACACTCAAGATATGCTATGGGATCTGGTGTCCTATCCATAGGTTGTTCCAGATCAGACCATCTCACTTCTTTGTCCATCTGCAAGCTTTCTTCAGGGGCACACACGCTCCCTCCTCCTACCTCGAGAGTAGACTCTCTTTCCTCGTCCGACATGTCTTTTCCCCAACAAGTGTGACTATCATTCGCTTCTGCCTTATCCAGAATCAATCTACTTAAAGGTAATGCTTGATGTTCATTACTGAGCAGGTTCCCCTCCTCTCTTCGTGAATGAGGCACTGGGGATCGATCATCATTCCCTTGAGTCTCATACTCGCTCTTTCGTCTCAACTGTTGATAGACCTTATCGATCCTTTCTCCGATGCTTTCTGCATCAAATCTTTCTTCGTCTAATGCAACTCTAGATGCCCCTGGCATTGCTTCTTTATCAGAAGGAACTCTTCTATTCTATCCCATCGTATTGCTGGGCTTGGCCCTACTGGTTTCTTACGAGTGAGACCGGTGTCAAGACCTCATTGCCTCCTTTTCCGTTCCATTTCTTTGTCTATCTCTCTTCACTTTCTTGCATCCCTTCTAATTCTTTCTTCTTCTTGCCTTCGCTCTTCCCCTCTCCTTATTCGTACCCTTGTTTCCTCTTCTTCCCTTCGTCTCTGTAATCTTTTGTCCCATAGTTTTTGTGCTTCCTCCTCTTCTTTCTTCCTTTCTTGTCTATCTTTCTTCTATCACTCTTTCTATTGTCATACTTTCTTTGTTCTTCTACCTGTTCTTCTTTTCTTTCTTGCTCCTCCTGATATGTCTGTTCTCATCGCTCTCTGCTCTTCCTTTTCTGCTCGTCTTCTCTCAATCTCTTCTCTCGTTCCTTATCCTTTCTTTCTTGTTCATCCTTGTCTTCTCTTTGCCTAACTTCCTCGATAATTTTCCCATCTATTTTAAGTAAGATCTGTCCTCCCATCCATCCGTTCTACATGAGCGCTATCTCGTCAGCTTTATCCTTCTTTCCTTTTCATCTCTTAATGTCCCTATATATTTCTGTCGATAATTTCGACCGATCACTCCTTTCTTCTTTGTCTTGTATGATCTTATAGATCTCTTCTTTTCTCTTATTCTCCCCTGGACTATCGTCACTATTGTAAGCTGGGGGTTCATATATCAGATTACTATACCCTGTCATCGCTTTCAACTCCTTTGAAGGGTACAACCCTATTTCTTCTGTGCTAGCGCCTTTTTCTTCGGGCGAGGTAAGGGGAGCTGAACGCTTAACACCTTCCTCCTTTCGCTGACTAAGCATCCATTCCTCAAGTGGAAGGTCTTCACCTTTCTTCCTTGTACATTTTCCAGAGCTCTAAAATTGCTAATCTTTTCTCTAATTTCTTCCCCGTGTACGCAACGTGCAAGTATGTGGTCATGTGTTGCAATACCGCTTTTGACAATTATCCCCTTTGTGGCGATGACATGAACATTTTATCTGCCGTGCCTTTAATCCATTCCACACTATACTGTTTGAGCTTGGGCATGTGCTTTGGTAATGTTTTGCATAAGTGCATCAAAGGAGTATCTCCAATAATGACAAGTCTCAATTGACTGTCAATACTTACCAGATTTATGAAATAACCTTTATACTTCTGTTTAAATCACCTCTTTTCAACGTTTTCAAAACAAGAAATATGAGCACACACCATCAATCGCTGCTCAAGCCTCTAATTTCTTGATTAGCTATCTATTCAGTTGATTGGCTATCTATTCTCTTGATTGGCGCCAATCGCTTCCCTATGCTCAATCACTGTTGCTCCTCGACTTTTTCAATTTCTTCACGATTTCTATCACTCTTCAATATTTTTACTCAACAAACAACCTGCAGACTAGTTGACATTACACATTAATAAACACTGTGATTACCTTTTTCTCTCTCGCTTTTACTTTATACCCTGTGCAGGGTTTGAGATGTCACCTTACGTATTTCTAATTGCCCGTTTTATGTTTCTGCGCTACCCTGTTGGGATATGAAACATCTCCTTCTGAAACTGCCTTCAGTCAGGACTCCAAGGGGCTACATTTTCTTCACACAATATTTCCAGTGACTTAAACATTATCACAATCCCATCCCCTTCATTTGCCGTTCCCCTTAGTCTACTCACCATTCGTTCGTTAATCGATTTGAGGCCTTCGGTATTGACTCCTCCTCCAATCCGACCACTTCACCTTCTGTGTACAGAGTGCCCGTGGAAACTGGGCGGGGATTTTCGTCGAAGGGGGACCTGCCCACTATCTCAGTTCTTCTTGCAAGTTTATTTCTATCGGCCGCTCTCCACAGGAAACCCAGCAATCTTCCGGCTAATGGCAGAGGAGGCCTGATCATCCGAAAGACTGGGGACAAACTAATTTGGATCTTTTCAACCATCCGCATCACTACCATGTGAACTTATGGTTCTTTAGTATCGTGCATGCAATGGATGGAGTTCACAGAATAACTCTGAGCCCAAATAATCGAACAAACTCAGGAAAATGGTAAAGGTTGCTGTTTTATTAACAATTATCTAAAACAGGGAGGTTACAATGGACATCAATGAACATTGGCTCAGTTCTCAAAAAGTTTCCCATAAAAACATTCTTATATGCAAAAAATACATCCACAGTGACATTATACTATGTGGAAAATAAGAAAAACCTACAACCGATTATAATTGGTTCAAGGGGAACATCTAAGTATACTGGGATTGTGATTGGCTTACCTACTGTCAGGTGGACAACTTATGCCTACCTCTAATGCATGTCATCTTCAGCACTATTAAGTACATGGTTTGTCGTTGGTTCTCAATATAAGGCCCTTCATTATACGGCCCTCTACAATTGGTTGTCACGCTCGTGCCATGTCTGGAACATTCAGTTTACTTAGCAGCACGTAACCCCATACGCGGGTGCCTAGAGGTGGACTTGACTTTACATCCTCACCCAATTAGCCCAACATCTCATCACCCATGACTTCTGCCATGCAGATTGTTTGTGAAGTTGGCCTTGTAAAGTATCCTTGTCTGTGGGAATATATGGGAGTGCAGGCTTTCACTATCATTGTTCTAGGACTCCAAGCTCAACTCTATTTCCATCCTCAGCTCACGTGACAGGAGACCACGATTTGGTCTATTCTGCAGCATTTAAATTTCTTAAATGAATAGAACTTGCACTCTTGGTGTTCTTTCTTTGCCCCTTAATAAGGGATGATTAATCATTTTAATGTTTATTGCTTTCAAGAATAGATAACTGACCTTGGATGCTTCTGTTTTGATGCCAGGCCAGACAGCCTCGTTAGGCTCTTGCACGGTCTCAGCTTATTCTTGCTGCGAAATAGTTCTCTGCCTTTCCTCTCCATGGGTTCTGTCTTACTAAAATTCATGACACCAATGTCCAGCTTCTATACAATGGCAACTTCGTGTGCAATCTATTCACTACGTATAGCCAGCTTCTATGATCACTAAGTCTACTTGCTTTTCTGCGCCTGTACAATTATTGAAAGGTTGCATTTCTGTAGTACCTTGAATACGTGCAATCTTCTTTTCTGCATGTGAAGGTTTACTCGATTGTTAATCAAGTTCTGTAAGATCCATGCATTCTCTTCAGCCAGTATTCCTAGTTTGTCACGCTAGTCTCTTGTGACGTCACTAACTTCTCTTTTACTCCTTTTCATATTCCTTCAGGGAGTTCCTCCCTCAGATTGTCATCTCTTCGGGGATACATTTGATAGGGTTTTCTCAGTGGATACCTTTTCTCAAATACTCGCTGCGGTATTGGCACAACTACTGGTGTCAAAAATGGCACAATCTCTGACTTCCAATGTATAGGAGGCAGGGGGCAGGATTTCCTGCAGAGGCATGCAACTGCTCCTCTACCGAATACCTTGTTTACCTTTCGATTTCTTAATTTGTTAGTGACTCCTCTCTTCTTCCCTGATTTCAGCCTGCCTTTTGTCCCTCTCATTCTAAAGAAACTGCTCTGGTTTCTGTACTAAATTCTCTTCTCTCGGCTCGCTATTCTAAGAAATCTTCTTTTCTTATTCTTCTTGAAATATCGGCTGCTTTTGACACTGTGGATCAAAAGTAAACTTTTGGCATAACTTCCTTCATTTGGTTTAACGGGTTCTGTTCTGTCTTGTTTTGACTTGTCCTTGTCTAATCTAACACTCGCTTGCCCATGGGGTACCTGAAGGGGCAGTTCTAGGCCCCTTTCTCTTTTCCATGTACACATCACATCTCACAGGTATCAGTTCTTCCTTTCGTTTATCTCATTACTTTTATTATGGTGACACTCAACTGTTCCTATCCTTTTCTTCCTTTTTTCCAGCAATCCATCACACCTCTGTGGCTTGCTAAGTTGCTATTAAATCATGGATGTCTTCCCACTTTCTAACTCTTAACGCTGGGAAGACTGAAGTACTGTTTTTCACTGCTAACACTCTTCCTCCCCATCTTCCACCTTCCTTCATATCTTTTCCCCCTTTGAAGCTCCCAATCTCATCTACAGCTCGCAATCCCGGTCTCCACTTTCATACAAATCTCTCTTTTTCTCATCATATTTCTCTAACCTCTCATTCTTGTCGTTCCCATCTCTACAACATCCGTAATGCCTGTCTGTTTCTTACATTTCAAGCATCTAAACTCTTAATTTCCTCTTTAATCTTTTCTTGACTCTTCTAATGTTCTACCACTCTAGGCTTTCCAATTCTCATCTTGCTCCTCTTAGATCAATCTTTAATTCTTCTATTCGTCTATTGTGTCTTCTCACTTATCAGGATTCCATTTCTTCTTCTCTTGCAGCACTTGGCTGGCTGCCCTTTCATTCACAAATTAAATTACATTTTCTTTGTCTTGTCTTCAAGTCTCTCCACGGTCTTGGCCCTCGCTATCTTGCTGCACTAATATCCTTTTACATTCCCTCTCACTCTCTTCGGTCCTCCTCTCAGTTCAGACCTTTGGCTCCTCGTCCCCCCTGTGCTGAGTCTAATTTTCGATCTTTTGAACTTCTTTTCCCCCTTCACTGTAATGCTATCTCACTTTCTCTTCGCTCTATCACTGTCTACTCTCTTTACTGTGGTTCTCTAAAATCGCATTTACTTCAACACTCCCGATTGATCATTTTCTGGACCCAATTGTTTATTCACTTTATTGTACTGTGTTTCATTTCTATGTTCAGCGCTTTGGCTTAATACGCTTAATAAAAGTCAAATAAAATCCAAATACATCAGCATATCCTACACCAATTATGTTGATATACCCAAATCTTACTCCCCTTTCTGACAACTACCAGGAAGACAGTGCTACTCTAAACACTGCCTAATCAATTATCCAGTCCCGGATGGCCACTCACTGCCTTTGCCTTAAAGATGAAAAGACTAAGATCCTTCAGGTAGGTCCTTCGGCTGTGATCAAGAAGCTCAATGTCCAGTACACTTCTTTCAATATTGACGCCATTCTGATCCCTATGTCTTTTTCAGTGAAGATTCTGGGAGTCTATCTGGATGCTAGACTCTCGCTCACGCATCAAGTGAATGCCATCGCCTCTTCTACCGCAATACACCACAAAACTGATCAAAGTATCCAGACCTTTCTTGTCCCCTGACAGCTGCCTTACAATTGCCCGAGCTATCATCGGATCCAGGCTCGACTATTGTAACACACTCTTCGCAGGCACCTCTTAGCACAACTTTCGAAAGATGTAGGTGATGCAGAATAAAGCACTTCGAGCAGCTCTCAACATCCCCAAACTTGAACATGTCACCTCTGCAAGAAGAAAGGCCAATTGTCATTCACACAGAGATGTCTCTCCAATGTGACTTCCTTCTACCTCTCACAGAAAATTATGAAAGCAAACTCATCCAGACCCACTAGAGCAGTTTATGCTCAGTGCCCAATCCAACCCAAATTTAAACCAACTAAAGTGGGTGGCTCGAGCTACTTGACTTTTGCAGCCAAACAATGAATGGAACTTACTCCTGCCGGCATGGCGAGCAGAGCAATCATACTGGACCTTCAGGAAATCAATATAAATGTGGCTGTTTGCATAAATGGTCATCTTGATTCTGACTGATTTACTGACTTTATTAACATGTAGTGTGAGTAACTGGTTATGTAACAGTGCCTTGATGCCCTCGGTTTAGTGTGCTTTATACATGTAAAAATAAACAAATACATTTCTCTTTTTTTATTTTTTGGTCGAACAGGGATTTAATAATTTGAGAGGACAGTAAGAGACTGAGTGGGTCATTTTGCAACATGTGGCAATTACATGCAGGGGAGAAGTATGTGTTTCTGGTGTCCTGCATGTCATTTTAAACACTCCCAACGTGTAGTGTAAAAGCAAAGAGTAAATGAATGTGGAATCGCCTCAACTCTTCACTTTTACTCTCCACTTTGAGAGAAATAAAAAACTGCCTGCAAATACACTTTGCAGACAGTGGGCCTCATTACACGGTAGGAGGTAACCATGCCGCTATTAGCGGCATGACTACTCCCTTACCGAGTACCGGGCCAAATACCGTTCCCCATTCCCATTTGAGCCCCGGTAGGGCTCAATGGGAATGGGGAAGGACCTAATAACGTTACCGCAATTTGCGGTACCGTTATTAGCTCTGAAGTCCCTCAGCGGGTCCCATCCTTAACACTTGGTCAGACCAGACGTTAAGGACGGGACCTGCTGAGGGACCTCGTAGTAGGGCGCTAAGGGATTACCAGCACCGGTGACCTTACCGGTGCCGGTAATCCCTTAGCGCCTACCGTGTAATGAGGCCCAGTGTTTTAGATTTAATTCCAGTGGAATCCACTTGTTCATTAGAAGGCGTTAATGAGAGGCGTATATAATTAGAGCACATTTGTTTTATGCCTGCAAGTAAATCTTATGCAGGCGTAAAACCAAATGCTCTTCTGAGATGGAGGAAAACAAAATGGAGATAGCATCTCCGCTTTGCCTCCATCCTACACCTCGGAATAGCTGCAAAATGTCTTGGAGTGTAAAAGTAAAACGTAAAGCATTTTAAGCATTTGCATTCATGTTCCAGCGCATTGTAAAGCTACCCCCTGAGTGACCATCATTTATTGATGAAACACATAGGGGCTCATTATGGAGTGCTGTGTAATTAGTTGATGGGGACCTGTTACGTTTACACTTTTGTGTAAACAGGTGCCCACCACCCAAATTTCCACATTTGCATGGCGGACTGAAAAAGGAGAAGGTAAAAGGCAGCGTACATGCTTGTCCGCCGCCATTTTGCACTCTACCCGGGCAAAATGAGTAAACGCTGCCTGTCATGGACACATGGTAGGTAGCATTTACAATGGGTTCCTTTGTAGTCCACCTGCATTTTCAATGGCAAAGAGTAATAGGGCAGTGGAATTGTAAGTTACGAACTGCCCCTCATCTCCACCATGCAAATAATGGAAATGGGGCGTGACTTCAATAAAAGGCATAATAGCCTTGCAAGGGCGTTTATGATATATTTTATTTATGGCACGCTCATACACAAGTATTTCAAAGCGCGATGAGGCAGAGGAGGGGAAACAAGGGGGGGAACAAGACAGCAATCTTACTAGGTCCAATGACATTGAGATTGCGCAAATGCAGGGGAGAGGAAAGGGGAAAAGTGCTGGGGCAGAGGAGGAGGAGCAAGTGCAGCACATAGGCACTAAACATCAAGAGACAAGAACTGTGGCCAGCAGGTGCCAGTGCAAGGCTAAGTGCAGAACAGCAAGTGATAGATAGTGCAGGTAGGGGGACATACGCAGCCCCCAGTGCAGGGTTGCCAGGAGGCAGTGCAGGTGTGCGACTGGGAGGACAGGGACCAGGGCCCATGGTTCAGAGGGTGGCCAGGTAACCAGTGCCTTTCATTTACGTTAGGCACACCTCAACATGAGCTCCATGCTGCTTAGACCCAGGGGATATTGAGATGGTTTATCAATTTACCTGATATAAGGGAAGACCCATAGATAACTATACATTACTTTATATAACGGATCCCATATGTTGAACTTTGTTTTAAAAACAGTATTTCAGGTAATGTATACTAATTACGCATCTCTGTCTATCAGGGATATATTTTAAAATGGTATTTGACATTTTTTTACCTGCTCGGTCCACACTTGAATGAAATAATGGGTTAATATAATAATCTATGGTCTGATCACCTATTTTGTGTATTGTGTATCCAATTGGAAGATGATTGATAAATGAATGCACACTGTGGCTATTGTGCCTGTTTTAAGTTATCCTCAAAGGCATTGGTAAATATAGTGAAAAGACTCAATCCACTTTGCACAGGTTAGCAGTGTGAACCCCTTTCCGTTCTTATGCTGCAACCTGGAGAATTGGAGTTTTCGCCATGTGACACTTCTTCAGCAGCAACTCAAATATACAGCCCCGTTTCATGGCTCCAGCGGAGCGGGCGACGGCCCGGGGCGCAGAGATAAATAGCTCAGCAGGTGGGCGCAGTAAGGGGCCCACCCAGAAAACTGCTTCTGTGGTTACTGGACAACTGATTAAGAAGCCTGCTGTGTCGGTGAGTGCTCCTCTGCGATGTGCGGCTGCTGCTCTCTGCTGACTTGCAGATGACTGAGTTGCGTTTGGAATATGCAAATGAAGGAATGCATATTTCAAACCCATTATTTGAGATGCTCTGGAGTCACACACCATGTGCCCCTCATTCCTTGTGCTGACTTTTAAGTGGGCCAATTTATAAGTGATGACTCACTTAACAAGCCATTGTTTTTACACAGTATGTGCTTAACATTTCAGTGTTAAGAACTGAACATGGGGTATTTGTATTCACCAGGCCAGCACAAGTATCAGTTAGCTGACCAAAGATATGCATTCTTAATTAACGTGCCACACAGATATAGTTTTAAACTATTTTCTTTAATTTCATGTCTCTTTATTTGACATATCAAAACTTTTTTTTTTATATATTACTTTTTAGTTACATATGGTGCAGCCCTGGGAAGGTTAACTCTAATTCTCGTGCTTAAGTACTCTACTGGCTGCTTTGGGACATGGACTAAATACATCTGCTCAGCATCAATTGTCTTTTAATTGCCCAAACAAGCCAGTTTAACGCTCACCTGGTATCAACGGGGATGTCACTCAGCCTGTTCTGACCTCTTATGACCTCGAACCCTTCCCTGGAGGCTATTCGACTGGAGACTGGGCCTGAAACACAGGATTGGTAGAGTTTAACTCCCTATTGTCTCTGTGTGCTTGAACCCCTTCTTCCCCGGGGTCCAACCCTTCCCTTTGATCCACAGCTCATCTTGTTTTCTTGGATAGTGTGCTCTCTGTCCTGCTTTCAGTGCAGGGGCGCGTTGATTGATGCAGGCTCGTTGCTGCCTAGTTACTTCTCTGGCAAGAGTCCGACAGGTAAGTATAATGAGTCTTTTGAACAGTTCTCTAACTTCCTTCCTTAGATGATGGCCGACGTCCTGGGATGGTGGCGTGCTGCTGAGATGAGTAGCGCTGAAGGTGAGTGAGAGAGCAATGCGCGATGCACCCCTTTCGTATTTGCATTGAACTGAGGTTTTTTTCTGTGTCTTTTAGGTGCCGCGACGTTTTCAGCATGTATGCCGGTTATGAAGAACAAATGTGGTGGGAAAGCGCAGTATGCAGCGCCTCTAGATGTTTCCGCGCTAACCTGGAGTGTCTTTTCCCTCTTGCAGATGGATGAGAAGTTCCGGAGATAGAGTTCCCCCAGAGTGGCTGGAATTCAGGTAAGCGTTTGAAGCTCGTACAGTATTTAAAAATAATCGAAGATTTGCTGAATGCTTACTAATGCCTTTTTTCTGTTCTTTTCCCTTTTCCTTAGGAAGCGGCGTGCCGGGATGGGAATGACACTGCCGAAGATGCCCGCAGAACAGAAGGCGCGATGAATGATGGGCAGAAGCGCCGCAAGGTAAGGCTGTTCCTAACGGTGTTGTTGTTTTTGCAGGAGCTGTGCGCAGAAGAAAGATGCAGGCCTACTGGAGACCGATCGGAACACGGTGAGTGTCACGCTGCAGGTGCAGAAAATGTAAAGCATGTTTCTCAGCCTGGGTGTGGCTTAAATAGTCCCTGGGTATCGCAGGTGTCTCTGGGCTGAACCACCCCCAAAAGACTAGACCACACATGCAGTTCTGGGAACCGAAATATGTGGGGGCATCCATCTTGTCCCCATCAATGCACTACAAGTCCAATCCCCAATGTTATCCTATGGGAGTGAGTGAGTCTGGCGCCACAAGCGCCAAGTCTGACTCCAAGTGGGTCTTTAGAGGGATGGAGAGGCCCTTAAGGGCCATGTGGGTGATCGTGGCCTGGCTCCAGCCTGACATCTTGGAGGGCTGGGGACATGAGGGGCAGGAATCATGACAGCCAGCCACTGCCTAGTGCCCACTCCAGATGGCAACTCAATGTCACTTGGCACCTTGATTAAGAAAGTAGAGTTCCTTGTGTATCACCATGCAGACACAGCAAATCAATGCAGTGATATGTTTGCAGCAATTATTTGTGCGCTACACAAGTCACTGCCCTGTTGGTTAATGGTTCCTATGTGGTGCTCCCTTATGTAACAGCACATATACCTGTTTTTGTCTGATGTGCCCAATGTCCATACAAGAGCACACTGGAATGTGTTGTTTATGTGACTCTGACAAGCATGCCATACTGTGCCCACACTTAAACACATAAGGCCTCAAATAAAGCCTCAAATGGTAAAGCCACTAGGCCAAACGCCCTTTCTACACTGCCACAGCATGATTTTCTCTAGCTGCAGGCCAGCACTAATAACAGATGCTAATGCCAGCTCTGTTAGTTAAAGCATGGGCCTTCTCTTTTTTGCCGAAATAGCCCCTGGGGCATCAGTAATAGTGAGGAGGTAGTGGCTGAGGAACTGTGGACTCTTTACCATGCATTAGAAGCCAGTTTTGTTTAAAGCGCTTCATCTGCATATTACTGGTCAGGTTAAAATTTGAAAGAGGTACAATCCTTTCTGTGTAGCCTTTCTGTGCATTGTTTTTGGGTCTCTCTCTTGTGCAGTATCCTGTCCTGTCTGTAGATATCATTCCCTATAGATGTTTCTGTATTGGGGTTGGGCATGCCCACACTGAGACCCAGCCCTTCCTTCTCTAAAATTCTTGAGAAGCAAGAAGCAAAAGAGCCCTTGTACCCCATTTGAGTGACTGATGGTGCAGCCATTTAATACTCCAAAACATAAGCTGTTCAAATGAGCATGCATGGTTCTTGTGAACCGTGATGTGAGCACCAAGCCATGCATCAGTTTATGAATTTAGAGATACAATCCTTTTATCACAGACTTGGTTATCAAATGTCGAGATCTCTGATCACTGTTATAGTCTTTAAATGCTCTGTGATTTAATGCAAAGCATACATGAATCCTTATTGGTGCTATTTGCCCCCTTTCCCACTCACAAAGAGGTATTTTGAAAGAGTACAATAAGAATGTACCAGACTGTCCATCTTGGAATGATAACCTTCTATCAGAAAATAATTCATATGGTTAGTCTTGTATTGCCCCTTGCGAAATACACACGAGGTGGTACGAACAGAACACCTGCAACACAGGGCCAGTGGGCCCTCAGACCCGGTAGGCTGTTCACCCCGCAGTGTGCCAGTACTGCATTCAGGCAAGGCCTTCCCTATGAGCAGGTGACAGAAAAACCATTTACTTGGGCAGCAATTGCTGTGTTTTCACATTCGAATTATTCTGTAAAGTACTTGATTTACAATGTCATTTATATAGCAATTATTTATTCATATTGAGGAGGGGTTTTGTTGCACGACAGAGGTGTAGTTTGGGAGTGACGTGTACCAGTAGGGGGGTGCATTATGATGTTTCGCCATGGGCACCAATATGGCTAGAAACTGCCCTGCACATATAGAATGTGTTTACTTCTGCCCGGGCATTCAATGTATTTATTGTGATGAGGCACTCGTGAGTATTTTGAAAGCACCCACTCCACTCGACTCCTAACGGCGAGGCTTGACCTCTTGATCACCGACTCTGGGGCCAGGATGGCGGAGGAAGCCCTGTTCGCTTAAATTTGGAATTGCACCGAACCTGTACGCAAAAGAGAGGAGGAAAAACAGGCCACTATCCCTTCCTGATTTTAGGGGAAATCTGATCATCCATACTTACATGGATACTTGATTATTATTAGTTTTCAGGTGAAGCTGATGCTTATTTGAAGGGAAATTGTATTCTAATTTTAGGGACATTTACCTCTTTATCTTTCGAACAACCATGCTCATTCTGCTATTATGAGGTCAATATGAGACATTCTCTAGTGATAACTGTTATTGCTAAGAGACCATCTTCTAACAGCATTAAAATAACTACAATTGACAGTTAACAAAGACAGTGGTTCTGGCTTTATTTAATGCCATTTGCATTTTAATTTGCCAAGCTACATCCATCATGTGGCTTGAACGGCCTGATGTTACCAGATATTGCTACCACAGGCCATGCTGAGCCAAATATCAGAAGAGGATTGCATTATATGCCCAGTCCAGTCATCTTTATCCAGCCCACAGTATTCCCAGGCCAGGCCCTGAATTTAGAGCCATTTCTCAATGCACATTGATGCCACATACAGTGTTGTGGAATGCTCTTAAAGTAAAGGTCTTACGCACAAGGGGAAATGCGTACAGAGAGGTGAATGCTCAAAGGAGTCTGTATGCATGTTAACGTAGGGCCCGGCCCACGTCCAGATCACTATGCCCACCTATACCCATCATAAGCCAACTGCAACCATGATTGCTAGGGACAACTTCAAACTCATGACTTGTTTCTTTGATAATTGTAACATTTGAATGTCTTGCGACACCTGAGGGGGAGAGGGTCGAAAAGAGGAGGCCTGGGGGGCTGGAGAAAGTTCAGCACATTACACATGGGAAAGAGAATTGCGTCATTAGGAGAGGCAACACTGGTACAGATTTAGATTGTATTGGAAATGAGGCGCTAGGCTGTTTCAAGGAGCTGGAGCCCGTACTGCAAGTCAATGATCTCTGAGGTATTGTTTTTAGAATCCTGGCATCTCTGGGAGCAGTGCCCCTGTGGATCGGAGAGTTCCTGGGGGCTGCTGTCTCTTGAATCAAGTCTCAATGTAGGAGGGACCTTGAATCTCCTCCATAACTTCCCACAGAGTGTCCTCAGACCTGCACTTCTCAGTGTGTGCCCTGCCTTATTCCGTACACGTGACCTCAAGTTAATACATGCCTCCCGTGCATTCTCCAAGGGCTCAACGTTCCAACATTTCCAAGAATACATCCTGGCTCACTAAGTGCCGTATCTCTGAAAGAACTATACATACCAGAATGTACTCTACCTCACTCAGTAGACTTCATGTCATAGGACGTCATGTCCTCTCATACACTTGCATCACTAAATCACTTCCAATGTTGTCTGTTCTTTACCCCTCCTAGCCCGGTAGCAAAGGCCTTCCACCCAGGATTTCATTGGGCGAGGTTTAGTGTGGGGTGATGCTAGGTCTGGAAAAGATCTGGGGCTAAGCTAAGGCCGGAGTGGCGGGACTCGGGGCTAGGTAGCATTTTGGTTGTAGCACCTGAATTTCTACCCAGCGCTACAACCAAAAGACCCGGGGCTATAGCCCCCTCAGCCTCTCCCTAGCAACGCCTCTTTCCGTGAGTGAGTGGGGCCAGGGGATGTTCTGAAAAGGTTACAAGGCACCTGAATCACCCCAGTGGGGTAAGAGTAGGTGACCAAGCTTTGGGGAGGCCAAGAGCTGGTCTATTATTTCTACTTTCACACTCTACCACATAGAGACGCCAGCTGAAAAGGAAAAATAATAATTTAGCATTTATATAGCGCTACGCAACTCAGAAGGATGAAAGGCGAGTTTGTCCCTGCCGATATTCGAACCTGCGTCCGCACGAATGTCAAAACGAGCGCTCTACTCACTGTGCTATCCGCTCTACTCACTGTGCTATCGGACCGCCTATAACCTTGCACCAGTAAGCTCTTTTTCATAACCTAGAAGAAATACAACAGTGTTTAGTTTTAACTTGCTACAACTTTATAGAAACCGTTTGAAATAGAATACATTGACTGATCTCTTAATTGTGCTTGTATTTTCGAAGGGTAACCCTCGAAGGGGCGGGCTGTAGAGTTCTGAATAGAAGTCAGATATCTTAGCTAAACTGACGATTCAAATTAAACTACCTGCCTAATTCATCAGGCAACATCTCATGCACACATCTACTATATAAACAAAACAAACTAAACAAATGTAAGCAGGAGAGCATTTCCGGTGGCTACAAACAATTGGCGGGAAGCTTAACTGATCTGCTCAGAGGATTTGTAACCCTGCCACCTCCCGAGGACCACAGAACGCAAGCAGAAGCCAGGGCGCAAGGACCTTCCCGCATTTGGCATAGGTCAGCTCAAGAGCTCTGCTTTTCGTTTTTCCCCATTAAAATCACACACTTATCCCGCACATTTGGTTAATAATATAGCCTTATTGCCCGAGGGAGGGGTCATTATTACAGGATAGTGACCCGTGAAGTCCATACATTGGGGAAGTGTCATTATCCTAAGTGATAATAACCGCTCCCAAGGTCTATAAGGCCTGCAGCACATATATGATTTAGTGTTTTTGTGGTGAAGAAAAAACGTTACTTTAATAAGTGAGCAAAGTAAAAAGACAAAAAGTTAGTAAATGATATGTGTTTTTATTTTGCAGAATTTAAATAAGTTTGTCTTCATAAGTTAATCATTCAAATTGCAAACTTGGTTATGCTAGAGTGCTTTATCATGAGCATGCATTAGGTGTCAAGTAAAAGTGAAATATTTCTCTATAAGAAAGTAAAAGCATTTTCCCATGTGTTTGACATTTCTCTTTGTTGTGTTAAATAGGATGTTGCAGCAAAAAAAGCTCCTGGCAGAGAGGAAGTGTCTTGCAGAAGTAAAATATTCCCTGGAAATTGCATTGTTGTTTCCCTGTTTACTTTTCAAGACAGAATATTCAGAATTCAGTCAATATCAGTAGTTATTGACTGTTCTGAACATTCTGGTTAGCTGAGGGGAGATGAATAACGATCCCCATGTGCTATTAACAGCCAACAGTTACGGTACTACCTTATCTCTTGTCAAGGGGCAAGTAATTTAGCGGGTTGTGATTTTGCATTTGCATTCTGATACTTGCAGTTTTGCATATACGGTAGTCCAAGGACATAAGCATTATCAAGGAGGAGATTGCAAAGAACCAGTAGGTGCTGCAGATGCATAATCATGACATCAAAATGTCCAGTTTCTGGACAGCAAAAAAGGGAACTGTTTTACTTTGCAAGAACCAAGATTGTTTGGTGATTAAAAAACGCAGTCTCCATATTTCAAGGGCAGATTGTCCATACATAAAGACACGCCCTACTTGATTCAGGTGAACTCAGTCATGTTTTTATTTGCCCTCTGGGATTTGTTTTAATTTCTCTATTATAAACCCATGGCTACAAGTCAATCAAAGCAGAGAGAAAACCAGGACTAGTTGATCATCTTCCAAAACACACTGGATATGTTGGCATGTTTGCTTTTGAATGATTTTGAGAAGTCAGGAGACTGGTAGTATAGGTTTTATATGGTAACATTGCCTAGACACTTTCACAAAAACAAGATAAAATCCGCCTCAAGGCTAGAGTAGCTTTGGCCAAGAATCACAAGGCACTGCTGGAAAATAGGGTTGAGATCACCATTAGCTTGCTGTAGTGAGTTATCGCTGATTGTATGAGCAGAGAGCAGATGCTGATGACTTTTCCTGATCTTGCAGTAGAATAGCACAATGACCTATAGCAACTATAGTGCAGCAAAATGCAGATTCTGGTTCCAGATCTTCCAGTAGACCAGCACAATGCATTGCCACAAATGCAGTTCTGAAAAGTGCATTTACATGCATGGAAGGGTGCTCAGCCAATCAGGGGGCTCTAGACAGTGGGTGAGAATACACAGCGCACCACCCACTGTTTCCAGCCACCAGAGGCCCTTCCCCAGGTGGCGCCATCTTGATTGTGGGGAGGCAACAGGGAGCCTCTCCCTAATGCCACCTCATGTCCCCACACTCCCCCACTGCCACAAACAAACTTTACACTTTCCCGTGCCCATACCACCCTCCCTCCCCACTTTCCTGCTGGACTGCAGCTTTGTGCTCCGGTCCTGGCGCTCCTCCCGGACAGCAGCTGCTTTAGAAATGGAAAAGGGACAAATGGCGGTGGCCATCTTTTTTTTCAGGGAGACTGGGATCAAGCAACACGCACAGAGCCCATCTCCCAAAAAGTGTATGGCTATCACCCCCTCGTTGAGGGGAGGACGTGGTCTTTAACGCCCCACAGCCCTTCGCTTTGCTCATGTTTACCTAGGCTCAATCTGGTGGGCTGTTACCGGCCATGTCCACCCCCGACATGGGGGTGATTGCCATAAAAGTTCAGCTTCAGGGTTCGGGTCTTCCAGTAGACCAGCACACTACACTGTGTTGAGTATCGCTGTGAAAACTATGCACAGCTCTTTCAGGCCATACAGTGTAATGTGTGGGATATAGTGCTAACAAGTATACTTTTTAGTACCAGGTTTTGCAGTGACAACTTCAGTTTATTGTGGGAGTTGTATTATCATTTTTATTGGCATTCCAAATAGCACAGATTATTGATGAAGACTTCTTGGGAGAAATGACCGTAACTTTTTAGACCTGAGCTGTCATCGGAAGAGATCCTGAGACATAGGCCTACTTACCACCAAATTCACTCTGGCCCATGTGACTAAATGCCTGATATTGCAAAAATGTTTTGTATCAGTGATCTGTTTATCTGCCCGAGTGCTACCCATACAACCACCAACCCAGAGCTCCAGTGGTTGGACGCATATGAGCGGACGAGGGATGTCATTTCACCAAAATGCCAGGGGTAGCGGAAGTGACATCACATGACCCTTGACCCCCTGATGACATCACAGGAAGTGATGTAATTTGACCCCACCCCGAAGTGATATCGCTGGAAGCGATGTAACACGACCTTTCACCCGTTGACAAAACAAGAAGTGCCATCACATAGCATTGTACACTACGAAAAATATGGTTACGATATCACTAAAATGTGATGTACATTTCATGCCAGAATGGATCGCCATATGTAGCGTTAAGATCAGTGTGTATAGGCCCATATTATCAAATAACTGTGAATGCAAGCAGACGTCCATGACCAAATGATAATGATGTGTTATTATATAACACTTACGCTTAAGCGCTTTATATAGAACAAATATACACCCGATATCACCCAACCTGTGTTAGTACTCATTTATTCGACCTCAGAAGGATGAAAGGCTGAGTTGAGGTGTTTAAGAACAGACTAAATCAGTGACTCACCCCATGAAGTGTGCCTGAAATAAACCTTTAATGAGTCTAGCAATTATTGTATAGAATTCCAGCAAGACACATTATTTGGTATTCCTATTCTTTCTTATTTAGGGTCAGTGCTGAAAGTGTTAGACTTGTGGCACTCCTGTTCTTGTTTTTCTTCTTTTTTTTAACGGGCCTGGACAAGAAAGACAGCCACTCCAGAAGTAAAGAGCCCAGGAGCTTGCATTACAAAAAACGAAAAAAAAATATATATACATATATTTTTTTTTTTTACAGAGGTCGCAAGGGAGACCTCAGGGGTCGCAGTTGCGACCTCTGGCGACCCCTAAATGACGTCCCTGGAGCGGACTCAACCAGAAGAGGCAGGACGAGGTGGCCTGTCATTAAGAAAGGAAGGGGCTGGTTCTTGACACAGATAATCTTTTACAATAGTGGACACATTGAACAACCAACTAAAATGGGCGCATTCTGTTGAGATAATGAACCCCAGAGCCCGTTTATGAGACCTAATAAAATGGATTTATGTCATTTTTTCGATTTTTGTAGGTCCCCTAACCAAAAAACCAACATTTCTTTGCTGCACCCCTCCCTCCACCTAACCCACCCTCTCTTGTCCCATTTGCTAAAAATCATGGGGTTTCAACCCCCAAACCTCCCTCCCTCAGCCCCCACAGCCTCCTCTACCAAGGCTCCCCTCCACCATTACACACACAAACACGTACACACACACACACCCCCCCATGAACTTACCCGTTCTCCCTCGTGGCCGCTTCCGGGTCCTGGCCTGCCTGTCAGTCCCGTTTCCGTTAATTTAGAAAGACAGAGCGGTGTTTCTAAATAGTTTTTTTTGTTTTGTTTCTTTTAAAAAGGTAATTTGACCCAATAGCAAAATAATGCCTTGGATTTCAGCAAGCCTTCATTTGTGAACTCGTATTTAATAGATTATTCTAAATGTACCGAACGATATGTGATCTATCATAATTGCAGCCTGCACTCTTTTGGGTGATAGTAATATTACATTGTAATGTGATGTTGGTCATCGTTTCTTTTTTAAGGCTGTTGCTCTCCCGGAAACGAGAAATCCAGGAGCAGAGTTAGACACTTGAATGCATTTCCTTCTTCTGGAATAGGAGAAGCACACGTGTGAAAACGGTCGAAACTAACTATATAGTCATTGCAGAGACTTGAAATGCTATTGAATTAACGACTTAATTTAGCTTGAAGGAAGGGCTGGTTAGGAGGGGCTACACTAGTAGTAAGTAAGGCCCAGTCACCCGTGCAATGGCGATAACCCCCCTTCCCGAGTTTTACCCCACCCTTGTTTCATTTGGAACGGGAATGGATTTCCGCCTTCCTTGCAGTATTTTCAAGGGGATGTAATGTACCGCAGGAATCCACTGGGAATGATCTGGGAATCCTCACCTTCAATGGAAGGACCCTGCCCGCCCTTCCTCCATTCAGCTATTAGGAGAACTTGAAGGCCCGATTTCTACGAATCTGATGCGACTAGTTTTATTGAGTCACTTTTTTTTTTTAACTTTGTTAATTGAATGGTCATGCCATTAAGTACATTACATAACGTTAAACCTTGGCAGTGTACAGCATTATTTATATCAAACAGACAATTAGGCATTTTGACATTAGGGCGTGGGGGTCGGAGAAGAATCATTGTCGGATATTTGTTCATAGAAATAACATCTGAAAGGGAGTCCAGATATCTTTAGAGGAGACTTGTTACAGTCATGGACAATACAAACTGTTCTACAAAGAACCTTTTGAACTTTCTACACAGATTCGAACACTCTTCTATTATATGGTAAAAACATCAACATGGATTTCCCAATTTTAGAAGTTTTGTATAAACGAATATTTTCTACATTGTATTTCTTTGATGGTGGGCCTCATTATAACCCTGGCGATCCCGTAATGAAGGGTTACGGGACCGTCACCCTTCATTACGGGAGCGCCGATTACGAGGTTCCCTTTGCGGGACCCGCTTAGGACACCTGGTAAAACCAGGCGTTCTTAGCGGGTCCCGCGAGGGGAAGAGGGAGCTAATAACGGGCCGTTATTGACGCTGCCGTTATTAGCTCCCTGCCCATTCCCATTGCGCCCTATGGGGGCTCAAATGGGAATGGGGATGGGTTCCTGCAAGGAGGAATTACAGGGTCCTCCAATGTCGGAATGACCCAGTAATTCCTCATTGCAGGAACCCGGTATTAGAGCCTGGTATGGAGGCAGCCATGGCGCTAATACCACCATGGCTACCTCCATACTCGTAATGAGGCCTGGTGTCTTAAATGTATTTATTTGCTTTTATGCCTATTTTGCCCCAATAAAGTTCATATTGATTGATTTCCTAGTTTTATAGACGGTAAAAGCAGGGATGCATTTGTTCCTTGTTTCCTCTTCTAATCCTCTGCTATTTAGAGAAAGGAATGGGACTAGAGCAATGCCACAGAAAAGCACTGCTATAGCTTCCGCCATCGCAGGATTTCCACTGCGCATGCATCATGCCTCCTGTTGGCAAAAGGGCCCAATGATATGATATAGGATTTGGCATTAATAACGTGCCTTTACACTAGTGTTTCTAGGCACCAAAAAACAAAGGAGGGGAGACAGAGGGATGACAATGCACACGATCTTACTAGGTGTTGTGGCATACAGATCGTGCAAGTGCCACGAGAAGTGCAGGCGAGAGGGTGTGGGGAGAAGTGCCGCTGGGCAGCAGGGCTCGGAGTAAGTGTGAGGACGGCAGAGGACTACATGGTGCACTCCCAGACCGGAAGTACTGGGTAGGCCACAAGGCAGTGCAGGGGGACTGATCAAGGAGTGGGGGGCGTGGGACCGTGTGTGACTCTGAGGGCAACCACACCACCAGTCAGGCCGAGCAGTCAGGTAGATCAGTAGAGGAGCGGGAGTGTGAAGGAAGAAGAGAAGAGGACGGTCTTGAGCAGCTTCCAGAACTTCAGGTGATCAGGCTAAGTCTGAGAGGGGCAGGGAGGCCATTCCAGAGGGAAGCACCTACAGAGGGATCTACCCCCGCTCTCTGTTTGGAAAAGCATCTGACGCGCAGAGAGTTTGAGGTAGCTGAGCACAGGGCTCTAGAGGGAAGGTATTTATAAAGAGAGTGTTGGATAGAGAGAGGACCACAACCCCAGAAAGCCTTGTGGATGATGCAGAGGGTCTTGCACCTGATCCTCACACCCACAGGGAGCCAGTGGAGAGATTTCAGAGCTGGAGAGATGTGGTCCCTGGGCTTGAGGCCAAGGATAAGTCTCACAGTCATAATCTGGATTAGTTGAATAGGGCGAAGAGTAGAGTTAGGAAGATTGAGAAAGAGCATGTTGCAGTTTTCCCGCCTGGTGAGAACCAGAGCTCTGGAGACAGTGAGAAAAGGTGAGAAAATGTAGGATACAACTGAGGTGGTGCAGCTGGAAGTGGGCCTTCTTGGCAAGGTCTGTGATGTGTGGAGAGAAGGAGAGCCTGGAGGGAGTTGAAGATGACAGGAAGGATTGCCTCACAGGAAAGTGATGGGAGGGGGCCCAAGAAGGGGGGCCAGAGGGAGAGAGGACAAGTGGTGCAGGGGTCCCAAAGAGAAGAATCTCTTCCACTGGCATTAAGGCAGAGGTCAAAAGAGGTACACCTTCCTTGAATAGCAGATCGACAATCAGGAATGTGAGGGAGGGCAGGAGGCTGAGGGTAGCCTGGAAGAGGGCTGAGTGTCATCCGCAGTACGGTATAGGGCAATTTTAAAGAACCTATACAAAAAATGGTGTTTCAAGGTGCCACAAGACAAAAAAGGGGGTGACAGGGAAGAAAACAACAATAACAGTCCTACAAGGCCTTGTGCCATTCAGATTTTGCAAGTGCAGGAAAAAGAAGTGCAGGGAGGAGGGGAGTGCTGGGGAAGTGCAGGTCGGGCGGAAGGGATAATGCTAAGGTGGGAGTGGAGTACAGGGCAGTGGAGACATGCAAGTGCAGTGAGGGAGGAGGAGGGGAAGAAGAGGGCCCCTGGGGCTAGGCAAGTGCTAAGGGGAGCCAGCAAAGTGCCAATGGATGAAGTGAGTGAGGACAGCGAGGACAGGGGTCGACCAGGCTCTGTAGGGATGCACACCCCACCAGGCAAGTCAAGGCGAGGGGGCCCAGAAGGGCAAATGTAGGTTAGGGGGGCTACTTGGGGAAACTGGGCGAGGAGGGCCTGGCACCCTCTAGGACTCAGAAGGGACTTTTCTGATGATGCCTGAATACTAAACACTGATATGCTTTTGACCAAGATAGTGATCGTTCAGTGCAGGGGGCTCCTTACTGAGACCGGTTCATGGCTGTTGGGTCTATATATCTCAGACAGACAGTTTTACAGGAGTGATGGTCTCCACTGTGACCAAACTTGCAAGTGTTTTAATTGTCTTGGGACACCCACTTAGGCATGCTGTTCTCACACCAATGTTAAGACAACATTTGCCGGTCCATCCATCTTGAATACTTTTGGCCGTACAGGAGGCCCAGGCTGCCTCGCTACGATCTTGGAAACAGTTGAAGCCTCCCAGCAGCAGCAGTCTGGCTTCTACCCAAGCTATAGTTTCTAGCCCGCCCACCTTAATGTTCCAAAAGCTCACGATGACAACGTGTCAAAGGCCCTTATACCCTTCGTGTGCCTATTTGCAGCTTTTGATACTGTGGACCACAGCCTCCTGGTGTCCTGCCTATTCTCAGCCGTGCATTACTCGGCCAGTCGTCTTGAGTGGTTCTTGCCCACCTCGTGGACATAGAGCAGCCGGGGGTCCTTAAGAGATCAGACCTTTCCCTCCTTATCTCGAATATATCTTTCTGGTTTCTTGCACCGACTGAGATCAAAATCACGGAGGCCGAAACGATGAGTACAAATCGATTGATAGCAATCACATCTCAAGCACAGGTGAACTTTAGTGGTCCTTATCAGCCTCTAGGAAACCAAGATGTCAGCCACCCCTGAACACTTCCCCTTCGAACTGGAACCTTCCTTTCCTCCCAAAGTAAACCTTCTCAGATTGATTTGGAATGCAGATTTGGGACGTAGTTCACAGAGCAGCTCAGTGGTGAAGACGTTTGCCCTTAATTCCTTCGAATCAATGGCACTCGACAAGAAATTCCAAACGAGGCTATGGAAAAGCCCTCTGTGCAGTTCTCCTTAACCAACAAGTCCCGCCTCTGCTGTCTCCCATTGCAGTGAACACTTGTCTCTCAAGCCTGATGACTCGTGCACATTTATTCTATAGAAGCAAAGTCAGTTTTTATCCAAAAACCTGTCAGCTTCGTACATGAGCGTGAAGAGGACGAGTCAGCGTCTGCAGGGCTAGAAGGCATTTGGTGCTGGGTGCTGAGGCATATGTTCACACCGGATATTTACAAAGCGCGAACACGTAGGAGTATCGCTGCGTAGAATGTCATTCTGTCAGATAAATACTGTTGCATTTGTTTTCTTCAAATTGTATATGGGTCATCCAAATCTTAGCGGCACTTGTTTGAAATGGTGTTATTAATAGCATCTGTTTACAGTTTGATTGCATCATAGCCTGGTTGCGAAAACTATAAGCGGCTTCTAGCGCACGTGACTTCCAGCTTTGCATCCATGCTGTGCGACGCCTATTCCCATTCAAGTCTTATTTGTTAGCTCAATTCTGGTCAAGCGTTGTCATGTGAAGGAAAAATGATGAACCTTTGGTTCTACTTGCCACACCGATTAGTCTTATTTCATTTACTGTGGCCAGCGCACTAGCACGGAGTTCCCACGCAAGAATCGTGGGATTGACCTTACTCAATGCACGCGGCTTACTTTTCTCTGCATTTGATGACTGTTATGCCATCTTGCATTTGTGTAGCGCCTCTTGACATAATTCATGCCGCCAAAGCACTGTGCTTGTCCGAGAGGTTCAGAAAGAAGATGGCAACTGTACTAAAGAGTAGCCAATCAGCATTATTGTTATTAGGGTATTTATTGATCGTGGATCTAGCTTATAGAAGCAACGCAGCGCTTTACAATCATAGGGGGGAGAACAAGGTTCAGGAGCAGAGAAACAAGGGAGTGGGGATCCAACAACAGGAGAGGGCAATTGCCAGCAGTGGATCTACAAGGGACCATGGGAGGAAACAGTGGGGATCAGATCAGCCGGCCCCAGGTATGGATGGGAGTGGACCGTGTATGGGCCTAGGGTGCCATTCCTTGACGAGGAGGAATGCCAATCCTTGTATGTAGTTGGGATAGGATGGAAGACCCACAGGCGACTCAGGAAGTCATGAGAAAGAAACACACAAACATGCAGAAGCCTCCTATGAGGGCCTCTGCTGTGTCTTGCTCACTGTGTGTGTCCCGTATGGGTCCCTGTCTAGGATGGGCAGTTGAGTTGTAATTGCCTGGGTTTTGCAGGGCTTAGTACCTGCATACATCATGCTTGCAGGTCAATCTGTAAATGGTACAATGAATGCTTAGATGTTATTCTCGCAAGTTCGGCATCCTATTTTGTGACATACTGCTGCCTTTCAATACATATTTTTAAAAATGACGAATGTATTCTGGCCTTGTACAGCAATACATGACTGGACTCTCAGCACAGGTGTCACGATGTTTATTCAGTCGGGTATATATGTGTAATCATTGTCTCTTGGCCATAAGTCTTGGATGCACAACATCTGGAGTGAGGGAGCAGAGCAGTCCTCTCTTTAATCCCTCCTGCGAGTGCCGCCCCTCTGAGCCCTTGTCACACTCGCGCTGCCTTGATATCGCAAGATCTCGTACTCTGGAAATCTCCCAAGGTCACCATCTTACATACTTGCTTTTTTTAGGGAAGACGGGTAAGGTGCAGCCCATTGTGAAGTCATCATACCTGGCTGGTTTCTTCTTAGTCCCAGAAGGATGCTGCCTGCCCAGCTTTCCGCTGACCCATATTTCTCTTCTCCTTCTGCCTCCTTCTCTTCTGCCTCCTTCTCCTCTGCCTCCTTCTCTTCTGCCTCCTTCTCCTCTGCCTCCTTCTCGTACTCGCATTGGTCCCTTGATGTGCCCATGTGGGTACTTGTCTCCATCGACACATTGCTCTCACTGGCAACACATTCACGAGTCTCCATGTTGCTGGTTGCATATGGTCCTTGTTCCAGACCTTGCCCACATTGCTGTGGTCCTGAAGTCTCTTCACCATGTGGGCCTGGTTTCCCTCTAGCATACTGTGCCGCTCTTTCTAGGTTCCATCTTTTCCAATCTTGGGGGCGCACATTATGTGTCCCTTTTCTCATTACTTCCATTGGACAACTGAATCGAGATCCTGTTATTTTATCTTCATGTGGTAATTTTATTTTTACTGCATCACCCTCTTCTACTTTTGTTCTGTGTTGTTTACCGTATACCCCAAGCAGTGGACAACAAAAATCTGTCAAACAAAAGAAATTGACATGGTTGCATGGGAATCCTTTACTCTAAAAAGAAAAACAAATAGTTGCCCAGCACGCCGGAGCACCATAGTTTATCTCTTTCAATCCTCACTAGATAGGGTTGAACGGCGCTCTGCTCAGCACTCTGTCAGTGCCGCTGCCCAGGCCTTCATGGTGGTGCTTCCCTGACAGGCAGGGTAGTGCCTGAAATCACTGCCGCCTCCCGGTTGGGCTTTCTGTCACCACTGTGGGGCAATTAGTGGCACTCCCCCAGCAGGGAGCACCCAAGATTATAGCTGCGTCCCTGGCTGCCCAATCAATAAAAAGAAAATGGCCAGCCCCCTCCCAGGTGGCCCACAAGAACTCCCCCGGGCCACTGCTGACAGACGCAGCCCGGGTTGAGGGGTTTATTTGACCCCTAACTGCTGCAATTAAACACTGGGCTGCACCTGGCATACACACCCTGGACTATATTTTTAAAAGGGATCACCCACGCTGCAGGTGATAGCAGGGCTGCATCCAGCTCTGGTGCAAAGAATTTTGCCACCCTAGGCAAACTGTCTGATTGGTGCACCCCCACCACGATCTTTCCGGGTCCTAAACGTGGCCAACCGTCACCATTTTGTTACTGATTGCTGCAACCCATTACATTACCTTCACCTAACACATTGCTCACGTCTTCTGCTGTGTATGGATTCCAATGCACTTTCTTCACATTAAACAGCAAGAGCACTAGCATGTCATTGGTACACTGTATCCAGGCAGGTGGGCTGCCTTGTGAAGGCTGTCAGATGCGGTTGTGTGTCAGCTGCACACATGCTCGCAGCGGGTGATGGCAGGTTGAGAGATGGCCAGGAACAGCAACCGAGAGCTAATCACTTGTGCAGGGACTCTTTCACAGTGCATGGAGCTTTTGTGTCAGTGCGACACTTATTGTACGCAGGGATGCACACAGCAGGCTTTGATTTTATTGATGACTAATGCTGGCTGATAAAGCATAGTAAACACAGTCTGGCTTTCTTTTGTTTTGCTATCACTCAACTTACCCTCCACACTGAATCTGTTGTCTCCATGACTTTCAGTCTGGCTTTAGAGCATCCAGAGGCACGGAAACTGCTCTTCTGAACACCTGTGAAGACCTGCTGTCAAATCTTGAATCTAACTATCCCTCCGTCCTCATTCTTCTTGACCTCTCTTCTGCTTTCGATATGGAAAACAACAACATCCTGATCACCCGTCTCTGTGATACCCTGGGCATCCCAGATCAGGCCCTGGCGTGGCTCACCTCCTTTCATTCCGACTGACCCTCCCAGGTGGAACCTGGGTCCTTTCTCTCCTCTATTACTCTCTCTACTTGTGGTGTCCCCCAGGGATCTAACCTATTCCCTGTTTTTTTAATATCTACATGGCCCCCTTGGCCCACAGGATCTCTACCTTTACTTCTAACTTTCAGTGTTATGCAGATGACACGCAGCTCTCTTTCAGGCTACCCTCGGCCTCCTCCTCCTCGGTCATTCCTGTCTGTCTATCTGCAGGTCGGTCTTGGTTTGCTGCTAACAATCTTTGCCTGAATGCCAGTTAGACTGAGACCGTACTAATTGGGACCCCTGCTTCCGCTTTTCCACTCTCACACTGGCCGACCTCCCTAGGCCCTGCACCCTCACCTACAAATGAGCCAAAAAATCTAGGGGTCATCTCTCCTTCTCCTCTCACATCTCAGACTTTGCCAAAAAGTCCCACTACCAACTGCACTTCCTGAGAGGTATTCTGCCTTTTCTCACTTCCCCCAGAGTTTTACCACCTTGCAAGCCCTGGTTCTCTCTAAGCTGGACTATAGCAACAGTCTCTTTCTCAATCTTCCTACTCTCTGTCCTCTACAACGCATACAGAACAGAACTGCAAGACGTATCCTTGGCCTCAAACCCAATTACCGCATCTATCTGGCGGTGAAATCCCTCCACTGGCTCCCAGTTGCTGCAAGGATCAAGTTCAGGCCGCCCTGCATAATCCACAAGCCTTTGTGCGAAAGGGGCCTGCACTATCTACAATGCTCTCTTCCTAAATAGTTTCCCTCTAGAGTCCTCCACTACAGGGACATCATTTGGGGGTCACCAGAGGTTGTGAGAGCAACCACTGCTATCTCCCGAGCGACCTATGAAATATTTTTGCGACCTCTGTATTTCCAGTGGTCCTGGACTGTAGGTTGCGCTTTTAAAAATAGTTTGTTGTTTCAACAAACTATTTTAAAAAGCGTGCAAGGTCCAGATTGCCTGCTGCCATGCCTGGGCTGCAGCAGGAGCGGGAGCGGCGATGGCGTCACAGTGTCTGTGATCGTAAATGTATCCTTCTTAATTTTGAGTTTAGCCCATCCGGAGATCGGGCGGGCTGAGGGGCAGAGCTCTGAGAGCAGACAGCAGCAGCAGCTCGGGTGCGTGTAGGGGACGGAGACTGTTAAATCACAGCAAGGTAGGGTTTTCTTTTTGCAAAAAGATTAAGCAACCTATGGTGCTTACGTTGTGTTGTTGACCCTCTTTGACCAATACATTGTTTGCCTAACAATCACCTCTCCATTTGGGTGCTGCTTGGCATTCTGCTCAACAGTCTGGCTCTGTGGAGAGCATCTCGCAGGAGAGAAGAACTAGTTGCTTGACAGCTATGTCCTTAGTGGTGTCCATCGATCCGCATGGCACAGAACCATTTCAGTTGGCTCTATGTGCCTGCTTGGCCTTTGCTTCAGAGTACGAGAATCTGAAATGATGGTGTAGGCTAACGTGTAGAGTGGCATGCACCTAGGAGGGGCAGGTCCTTCTCAATGTTGATTTTGTGTTAATTTTTTGTGAAGGGCTCTGTTGTCTACCTGTACTCACTTATGCTTGAGAGCGGGCCGGCCCATGCACAGAACTGTTTGGCAAATAACTAGTCATTTCCTCTCAGAGAAAAATTGCCTGGCCCTTGCATGCTCCTCTTGTAATGTGCAAAGTGGTGTCATCCCTGGAACCCAGATTACAGAAACTGTTGGTGCACTTTTTACACAAGTCTATGAAATTACTGAAACCTGGGTGTGCCCTGTTTACCATTGCCCACAAGCACTGTTAATACAGCTGAATGCTTTTGTTTTCTGCCATTATGTGGTACTTTGGCTGATGTCTACTCTTGCTTACCGAATTCTATGTTTTTCGCAAAAGATTATGGGGGTCATTCCGAGGTTGGAGGTAATTAACTGTCCTTACCGGCATAGCGAAAATAGCGTGTCCGTGTAGTTACGAGCCGGCTAATAGAGGGCTTTTACGACTTTGCGAGCACGAGCTTTGCGCCATGCCGTAAAAGGCCAGAAAAAGGCCCTTAGCCGCATCATGTATAGCGCAGATTGCACTACCGGCATGAACCAATCCGGCATTAGCGGCCACCACTAATAGCGGTCACCGTAAATAAGCGGAACGAGAAGTAGCGTCATCGCACAGGAACGGGAAGGAGCATGGCGGCCATCTTTAAAAACACAATCCATTGCCATCCTCAGCAGCCAAGACCTGTATGATACTGCTGTTGGTGAAATATCATACTCTACCATACCACAATGCCTAAGGCTGTTAAGAAGGGTGCCTTCCGCCAGCGCAAGGAGTGCTTCAATGAAGATGAGATGGCCATGCTAGCTGAGACCCTGCAGGAACATGCTGACATCGTGTTTGCCCAGAGCATGAAGGGGGAGGCCATTAAACGCAAGAAAGAGATCTGGGCACTTGTGTCACAGAAAGTAAGCGCAGTCGGGAACACCCCACGCACTACAAGAGACTGCATGAAGCGGTAGGACGACTTGCGGCTGCGAGTACACAACATACTCTCTGCCAACAGGAGCCAGGCAATGGCAACAGGCGGAGGAGCTAGCTCCCCCATAAAGCTGGCCCAATGGGAGGACATCTGTGCTAGCCTGATTGGCATGGAGGGCATAGAAGGTGTCGGAGACATGGAGTGTGGCAACACAACATCGGCGGATGGGGGTGTGTGTCCTAAGAAAAAACTGTAATGCAGAGTCTGATGAAAGTCCACCAATATGTCTGTCCAAAGAGGCAAGCCAAGGCCCAAAACACACATATTCCCAGCAAAGTTGTCGGACGCATCACAGACACATGCAGTTGCCTGCAGCAAGGCAATGCCGTACCTGACACATACCACACAAAGATGTAAATGGCATAAATCACACTTCATGCAGGCCCCAACAAATATGTATGTCACATACCATACGTCTTCCCCAACATGAGTGACCCTTTCGTATGCCTGCATCACCCACCCATGTAGCAAACAACGTGATCATCCAAACTCAAATGCCTATTACCCTCGATTATGTAGATGATCAATTGTACGAATGTATGTATGATGCCTATCAAACCATCACTCATGCCATCCCTCTCTTCGAGCCCCACAGGCTCAGACCATGACAGCCATGCGCAGGACTCACCCCCACAGCAAAGCACACCCCGGAAGAGGGCCCGGGAGGAGGCCAACAGGCCTTCCACCTCAAAGGGTCAACCCAAGGCCCTCCATGCACCACCATTGAAACCACCTCAAGTTGCCAGGGCACCGGTGCTGCCAAGGGCCGTTGAAGCGGAAGCGTCAAAACCTGTTACACTGCCACATCAAACAGCAGAGGCTCCACACTCAGCAGAGTCCAGTTCGGTTGGGGAGGTGGCAGCCACAGCACCCCAGGCTGAGAAGGAGGCACAGGAAGAGGTGTGGGTGCCCGTGGAGGATGAGTCCTCCGAACTGCCCCGCACATCCAGTCCACTGCCATCCCCCCAAATCACATCTTTGGAGTCAGACCACGGCACCACCCCGGAGCAGTCTGGGGGGAGTTAAATCAAGGGGCCATTAGTCCCATAGTGGAGAACAGTGAGGCAGAACATGAGACCCAAGCACCGTCCACCTCCACAGGTGCACCGGCAGGGCCGCAACGTTATGAGGAGCTGACTGCCCTTGTGCGGCAGTTCATGGATGACAATGCACAGGGAAGGCAGGAGTGGCGGGAAAACATCGCCTCTCTAGGCAAGACAATTACTGACAACACCGCTTCCATGGGCAAGATATTTGCAGACAATACTAGCTGGCTGTGTGAGGAGGTATCCGCTCTGCGGCAGCTACTCAGCCGCATCGCCGATGCCATGGAGTCAGAACGTCCGGCACCCCAGTTTGAGCAGGTAGCCACACCATCGTCATCAAGCTCAACCCAGACCAGCCCACTCCGCACCCTGCGCCGGCCGGACATGCTGCCACCAGGTCCAGGGAGTGCAAAAAAATAGACTGCCCAGCCTGATGAAGGCATTAGACACTTGTTGGGATATGTGTGGGGAGTTGTGGAGGGAGGCGGAGGGGGTTGAGGGTGTGTGGGGATGGGGTGAGGGTGTGTGGGGGACTTGTGGGTGGAGGGGGAGGGGTTTGAGGATGTGTGGGGGAGTTGTGGGGGGAGGCGGAGGGGGGGAGGGTGTTTGGGAGAGTTGTGGGGGAGGGGGAGGGGTGAGGGTGGTGGAGTGCTAGTGCACTTTCATTTTCATTGTTAAATTCAATACATCTGTTGTGTCAAAAGCAAGACCTGAGTGGACATTTATCATTGCGCATGTGTCATTTATTCATATACAGTGCATAGTGTGCATGTACCCCACACCCAGTGCCCTCTGTCCAACTATCATGTTACCATCTGCAGCCATGTGTGTCAGTAATATTGTGCAATCACTGACTGACCCACAGCACTTCCCTACTGTTCATCGGCCCCGCAATGATGTGCAGCCACTTCTTCTTCATCCCCTTCATCATCACCAGGTGGTTGCAGTTCAATGTCAGGAGGCAGGGGCACATTGCGTCGGATACACATGTTGTGCAGCATGACACATGCCATGATCATTTTGGCCACCTTCTCATGCTTGTAGAGGAGTGCCCCACCGACGGGCTAAGGCATCGAAACCATGCACTCAACAGGCCGAAGGTCTGCTCAATGACCTCACGGGTACGGGTGTGGGATCGATAGTAGTCCTCCTCGTGCCTGTTCTGTGGGTTATCGGGCAGGGGTGAGGAGCCACATCATCAAGGGATAGCCACGGTCACCTGCATGGGAGGCATAAAAAAAGGTATATGCCAGTCGATTCATAATGGACAGCTGTACTAGTCACACATGCCGGCAGATTATCATTGGTCACATGCACATGTCCCAGGTTGTATGCATGCCATTTTTAGGCCCTCAAAGTGTCCTGTGCCATGGAATAATGGTGTGGGTTGCATCTTCAAAATGATACACGGTGTTCTCTGCCGTCTTGTAGCTCATGCATTGTGTATGCATACAGCTGTGTCCGTGTCCATTTAGTGATGTGTAGTGTTCTGTAGGATTTTCTGATGTGGAGCGTTGGCAGTAGACTCTGCAATGTTAGGCATTCAGCGCTGATTTTTCCCATGGTGACATGCAGCATTCCTGTGGTTGATCCGGGATATCGGGCACAACAATGTGTGATGATCTAGCTGGCGTCGCATACCATCTGCGCCTTGATGGAGTGGTATTGCTTGCGGTTGCAGTACACCACCTCCATGGCATGCGGGGCCACCAACTCCATGTTGGTGCAGTCAAGGGCACCTATACAATTTGGTATGCCTGCCAGTGCATGGAGGCCAACTTTTGTTTCAAGAATCTTCTGGGGAGTCCGTGGTAGGGATATGTATTACGTTGTGTGCTTGAGGAGGGCATCCAGCACTTGCTTCAGAGAATGCGAGAAAATAAGGGTGGTGATATGCCATGCATGTGCCCCACTGTGTGCTGGTAGGTGCCTGTGGAAAGGAAGTGGAGCACAGACACCGCCTTCAGTAGAGGGGGGATGGCGGTGCGCATTTCAATGAGGCTGACAATGCCGTTGTGTATCATGTCCACAATGGTGTTGTTAGTGTCCCGGTCCAGACGGTACAGGGTGTGGTTCTCTCCAGGGTTGGGTTGAAAGGACTGGCTCTGATGTTTGGGATTGGGGGCTGCCTGCGTGGTTACGCTGGCTGCACTGGTGGAGCATGCTGGGCTCACCCTCCTTCTCCTGCTGCATCTCTTCTGTGGTGCCTGCTGTTGCTGTTGTTGTTGCTGGTGTTGCAATACAAGCATGTCCTCCAGCTCAAATATTGATACTACTATTAGAATTATCTTGGTGTGGAAAGGGTTGTGGTGTGTGGGTGTGCTCCTTTTGTACAGGCCCAGACTCCATTGCCTCCACCTGTGCTGATAGTGTGCACCTCTGGCATTTGGGAACACTTCACATAGCATTTTACGGTTGGTCCGCGATGCCGGTATTTACGGCATGCCGGTATCCACTATTTGTGCTTTCATGATGCCGGTATTTGCTTGTCTGCCTAACTTGTGATTTACTCCCTTTAGCCGCACGCCGCTATTGCCGGTTTGATGGGACGCGTGCCTGCGCCCATGCCGCTATTAGAGGCACTGTTATTTACGGTGCCGTTAATAGTGGGTTGGCAGGTCGGAATGGCCCGGAGCGGTAAGCAATGCCGGTAATCCTTTACCGGCATCGTTTTTCCCTTACCTCCAACTTCGGAATGACCCCCTATGGGCGCGTTTTAGAAACAGTTATCCTTGTTTTCAAATCCATACCTACTTGTTCCAGAGTTGGGTGAACGGTTTACAAGTTCCTGTGTGTAGTGTAATTCGCTTGTGCACTTATTATAAAAAGGCAACATGTTCACAGAAATGTTCGTGCACATTTCGAAGCGTTCCATCCCCTTTTTATTTGCAGGACTTTGCACGCAGCTGTTAAAGAATAGCCATGCTGTTTATTACTGCAATGTAACCACATGTTCTTTTATAGAATAATGGGGGGGGTAAATTCCTGGAAATACCCAGACTTGGTATTACGTCTTGCTGTGCTTACTCATGGTTTTAAACAGTTCCATTTAACACCCTTTGCTAAAATCTTGAAGAGTGCCAACGTGCATTTATCATTGTAAATGCTGACCATTTGCAAGAATATGTTTAGGCAATGCACACATGCTGCATAACCTGTGCATGGGTCTGTGCAGACCTGCCCAGCCATGGCATCAGCATCGCCCAGGAGTACAGATCTGAACATTGGCAAACAAAGGCCAATCGTGCTATCACCCAGGAATGCAGACCTCGGAATTGGATTGGTATGCTGAGAGGACAGGTCTGCATTGCTCAGGAGCCAAGATTCAGCATTGGCCTGACATGATGGGCTGCTCTGTCTGTGTGTGCAAGGTGAACACAGGGTGATCGAGGCATCACCCAGGGGAACAGTCAGAGCTGGCATGCTGTTCAGGATGTTTGTTTGCATGTAGGAGGTAATAGGTGCCCATAGTACGGTATGCTGTTTGAGTGCGCTGCTTTCCCCAGGCTACTCTAAATTCTTTAATACACAGTTATGAACCCTCCCAATGATATGTATTTTGCAACATCTGAAGCCTGAAAAGTAGATCCACGCAAGCTTGAGCAAGCTTGACATGTGCCCAACTTTGCTCCAGAACTGCAGATGAACTGGCCTGCTGTTAAATCTCAGTTACCAGTGTAATGGTGTCCACTACAGAGTGTAGTTTGTTTTCTGACTTTTAGAACATTCAGACATGTAATTGCTCATGTTACTATAGCTCGTAAGATAGCTCAGTGGGTTGAGCACTTGCTGCTGCAATGTGAGTGTGATATGTAGGTTACAGGTTCATATCCCAGCAAGGCCAGCTCAGCCTTACATCCTTCTGAGGGTGATGAATGAGTACCAACACAGGTTTGATGATGTAGTATGTATATTTGCTCTATATAATGCGCTTAAGCGTAAGTGCTATATAATAACACATTATTTTCATTTGACGTTGGACGTCTGCTTGCATTCATAGTAATTTGGTAATATGGGCCTATACACACTGATATTAATGCTACACATGATAATCCATTCTTGTAGGATATGTGTATCACATTACAGTGATATCGTAACCATATATTTAGTAGTGTACTTAGGAACAATGCTAGGTGATGTTCTTTCCTGTTTTTTCAAGGGGTGAAAGGTTGTGTTCCATCACTTCCTGTGATGTCACATCACTTCCTGTGATATCACTCCGGGGTGGGGTTAAATGACATCACTTCCTGTAATATCACTCTTGGGGCGTGGCACTCTGATGTCACTTCCGCTACCCCTGACATTTTGGTGAAATTAAGTCCTTGCTCCACTAGTCCTCCTCCAACTCTCTGCGGGTGAGCCATTTTCACAAACAGAGATTTGGGGGTAGATCTCTATCCTCTGGAGGTGCCTCCCTCTGGAACTGCCTCCCACCTCTCTCCGTCTTAAGCCACAGCACCTTAAGTTCCGTAAACTCCTCAAGAACTTCCTCTTCTCTTCCTCCTTTTCTCTACCAATCCCATGCTAACCTCCACACTTTTTCTCTCCACCCGCCTTCTCCTCCCTAACTCTGTTCCATTTTGCTGAAGGGTTGCCTTATTCACCTCCCAATCCTTACAGGTCCCAGGCTGCCCCGCCAGTCTTTTGCACTTGCCCCCGGGCCACTGCACTCTGTTTAGCATTACTGCACTTTCAGATCACACACCATGAGCGGGGCAACTTCTCTGCACTTAACCCAGGACCCTGCTGGACTGGACTAATTTGTGCCCCCAGAACCCTCTTCCTCGCACCTGCGTGTGTACGTATGCATGACCTAAATATACCAGGACCAGTTAGTTTGTCCTGTCGGTTACATGTAATTATAACACATCCAAAATAACTAATACCATAATAACGAATACCATAATAATGAATTCCCAAATAACAAATACCTTTATCATTGTTTTTGTGGGGGTTCCGACCCAAACCCGCCATTTTGTTGTCTTAATACTTTCCCCAACCCTCAAAACCACTATCCCCCTCCCAACCCCTTTTTGAATTTTTTTTCCGAATTCAATATTTTGGAATTCGTTATGTTAGGTTTGTTATAATGGTGTTAGTTATTTTGGTATTCATGATAATCACTGCATACCATCCTGTCCCTTCCCTCTCTTTTGTGTCCCTTCTCTCTAGCTTGGTTGCTACTGTAACACTTCATGTACTTGCACTAGATGAAATGCCATCAGGCCGAGTATGCTAGTTTTTCTGAAAATCACTTGGAAACCTCAATGCCTAAGAGTGATTACTGTATTTCATTCCCTTCCCATCTTGAAGCGTTTTGAAGCACTCCACCTTTGTATAAGCGCTGTATAAATAAACAATAAAATAAGTAAAAATAAATAAATTAGTGTCATGATGTTTCCTTAAATAGGTTACCTTGCACTGCATTAATAGAGGAAGTGTGATGAGCCAGCACTCCTCAGAGCCCCAAATCCTCTTTTTCTTTTGTAAGCAACAACTGTATTTCAAAGTGATCTACTTGAGCAGAGCTGTGACCAAGCAATAATGAACTGCACTTACTCAAAACATCTTTTGCCGTTGGTGCAGCCTGACTGATGGGGCCGAGGGCTGACTCTGAGATGACCTTGGGCGATATGGGGCTATTGACTTGAGTAAAGCAAGCTCAAAGACATCTCAGGAATGGATGCGTTTTGGGCAGGAAGTGGGTGGGAATGGCTGGCCATAGGGATTAGCATGGCCTTAGGTAGTCAATGGACTGCAATCTCGAATGGGCACAAGTGTCCCACGAAGGCAGATGGGGCAACTCGACTCGCCCATGTTCCTCGCATTTGATGCAATCACTAAAACAATGGCCCTCATTACAACACCGGCGGTAACCAATGGCGCTATTAGCACCATGGTTGTTGCCGGTATTGTAACGAGTCCGCCAATGGTAAATGGGGAAATACCACCCCATTGCAAGGTTGGCGGGGCGGTAATTCCCCATTTACCATTGGTCCTTCCCCATTCCCATTTTTACCCCATAGGGCTCAATGGGACTGAGGAAGGCGGTAATTACGGTACCGCAAATTGCGGTACCGTAATTACCTCGAAAGTCCCTTTGCGGGTCCCTTCTTTAACGGCTGATCCAAACCAGCCGTTAAGGCAGGGAGCCGCAAAGGGACCTCGTAATCAGGCGTTAAGGGTTTACCGGCGCCGACACCTTTTACGGCGCCGTTAACCCCTTAACGCCAGGATCCTAATGAGGGCCAATGTCTGAGAATCAGGAAGACTCTGTGACCTACAGGGACAATGGGATTGCCTGCATTCCAGAGTCTCAGTAAACATCCCATATTTATTCCCCGTGGGACATTCTGTGAATTTCTTGTCTCCAGCTCCCCTGGATGTGTTGAAAAGCTATATTCCGAATCCCCAAATGGGTAGCCTGGGGGACTGGCTACATTATTCGAGGTCCTGGCTCTGTCAAGAACAAGTGTTGCCCCAAGGAAGGAAATGGCAGCCATGTTATTGATTGACCTCGGAAGGTAAGGTGGAGTCGGTCCTGCTTGCATTAGTGTCATTGACAGGAAGGGTTTGCACTGCACACACAGTCGGGGCGTCTACAGCAGGCATGTTAACAAAGTGAGCTAAGTTAATGCATAATATATTGCACGCACGCACCTCTGCCTACACTCCTTGCCATTTTCCACTGTTATAGTCAGTGCATTTAGATTAAGGGTACAAATGGGCATGCAACCCGAACTGCTTTAAAGGTGTTTGCACTGGACGCACTGACTTTCGTGTAGTGGAGTGTGAAGGAGACACAGGGCGCACATGAGCATGCAATCTGCACAGTACCAGTCTCCTATTGTTGCATGCGCAGTACAGCAGAGCACACATGATAACACAAGTACCGGTTCCTGCAAGGGGTATTTAAAGAGGAGGAGGGAGTGTGCGAAGGAAGCAGGATCGATCCTATCAAGGAAAGACAGTATACAATTAGTGTGAAGTCCTCACCTGCGTGAGGTCGGACTGTTCTCAGCACAAACTCCAGTACAGGCAGGGCCCAGCCCCAGGGCAGCTCTCACAGCACAGCAGGGGCCACCGCATCCAGGATGGGTGGACTATGCGACAGGTACACACTGGCCTGAAGCACCGCACAGCAGAAGACTGCTGATGGCCTCCAGCCAGGGTGCACAGGCCACCACATCTGATGGACGGTCTGGACGGTGGACCAATTCAAGTTAACAGGTTCAGGGCAGGGGGCTCAGCCGGGCTGCACTGTGCACTGCAGCATTCCTTGATAAACTCACACCATGACCATCACGTTGATTGGTTAAGACTTGAAGGGGCACATATGGTGCTTTGTTCATGGCCTTCACGTGGAGTGCAAATGCGCAGGTGCCGGACCCTGTAAGCTCGGCCACACCCATGCTACTCATGACCCTGACCCGACCCCAACCTTTGCGGCGTGGCAGCGCTGCCTGGTCTGCTGCTGCTGTAGCCAACCTCAGCCTGCAGACAGCCAGGGCCGGTGCTATCACAGGCAAGGCAGTTAATATACAATTAGTGTGGCGGTGTTAGAGCAGCATTTTGCTGCTCTTACATTTCCACATGTAGGCACGCGCCTAACCTTGCCTAGTGATAGCACGGCCCTGGCTGCATCTGACACAAGCAGCCCAGCCAGAGGACTGTGGGGCCCCCACACAAGTGTTGCTGCTGCTCATCTGCCTGCCAAGATCCACCTAGAAGAAAGAACATCAAGAACTGCAGCAGCAAGGACCTTGAGACAACCCTGGCCAGGCTTTCCCCCAAGTAAGGCATTCATACATAGTTAGAGACTTTTTGTGTATATATTTTTAAAGAAATTGTACTATCAAATTGACTCTTTTTATATTTTTAAATGTTCATTAAATATGCAGCTGCTTAAGTTTTATATTGTAAATAGTGTCTTGTGATTTTCCCTTTTTATACAAAACTGCTAAAACCACCCTGTTGCGCTGAAAGAATATAAGTAATCACAAGAACAACTGAAGAGACTGTACAGCAGAATTTCATTGCCCACCTTTCCTTTTGTGTGCCAAGTTATTTTAACCCAGTGTTTTCCTCTTTAGAGGGCTTTGGGGAACCCCTCCCATTCCAACCTTTACCTACCCATTCCTTCACAACTTCCAAGTGAGACCCACCAAGGCAATCTTGGCACTGCTGAGATCACCTTTGGTGGGCCCATATCCTAGCTATCCCATCTACTTAGTTAGTCCTACATACAATGTTCGTGCCATGGGTAGGTTACAGTTTTCTAGAGTACGTTTCTGTTTTTTTCATGTAATTACTTTTTGGGCACATTTGTAGACACAGATTTGTATACACTGTACACAATCAATACTAACCAACGTGACGCCTTAAAGTGCCTTCTCAATTTTGAAGGCTTTAAGATTGTCTATAAGATATCATAGGGAGTTCCTCTCTCCTCTGACTTCTGTGTGAAAGCTGCAGTCACAGGTTTGAATCCTGGCAGAACTAGCTTAGCACTTCATCCTTCGGATGTCGCTGCATTGAGCAGAGTAGCATTAAGTTGGGCACTAATCACGCCTATTATCAAGCGCCAAGATCCCAGTTTGTGATGTGCACTGCCGAAATGGTGAATGTTTTGATTTTTGTGATTATTATTTTAAAGCCACATAGTGCATCATGCTTGAGAAAGTGTCGGGCGTTTTATTCCCTGAGTGTTGAAGCACTTAAACCCCAGCCAGGGGTGAGGGAAAGTGCTTCATTCCACTCTAGCTAGAAAGTGCTACATTGAAAGTACTGCAACTTACATACTGTTTACAATCTCTTTAACCTTCCAGAAGCCTTAGGATTAACAGTGCTATACCACACCCGCCTGCTCTGACATCTGTGTTTGTTGACACAGGAATGCCTGCTCTCTCTGTGATGCCTCTGTAAATGCCACTCAAACTACCGTATCTGAACTAAGGGAAAGAACCCCATTTGTAAGCTGTAACTAGGCACCAAACATACTTCGCACCTCTTCTAAACCTCACAATCAGTGAGCAGACCACCAATGTCACCAGACCAGTTAGTCACTTATTCTATCTCACACAAGTGCACTAATAAAAACCGGCTAGTAAAGATTTCTGCTTGGGGGTCCACCCCAGAGAGTGTGCACCAGGCATGGGTGAAGTCGAATTGTTGGCCCTTTGGGACACATAGGGGGTGACCACATTGCAGGCAATGCGCTTGAACATTGCATTCGCTTATTTCCATTTGTTTTGGTACTGCGCTAGCCATGTTGATCATTGATTACTTCATAGGTAGGGTGGTGGTCATGTACCGCTCAGTATCGGTGAAATCTACCTAGAAGTCAGCAGCATGTGCGTGATTACGCTCCTCCCCTCTGGGGGTTGTGATCGACAGAAGGACACCCCCTGAGGTGTTACGGGGTCCTGCCCCTCAGTGAGATGAGGGGTATTGGTCCTGAAATTGTGCTCTTATGCCTGCAAGGTGATTAACTACTGTAGGATTTTCTGGCATATTCATATTTTTTTTAATCATTTTTCAGAAGTTCATAATGAACTACTTGTGTGGGTGTTCACAACGAATTTGGTGGTGTTGATATAAGTGGCTGAATGCAATTCTTGGGGAGTGAGCAAGGTGTAGGCGCACACACCTTGTCTCACAATGCTGATAGCCCAACGAGTAAGCCCGACCTACCTTTGCTGTTCTCGATCTGGACCAGAAGGCCCTTCAGGGAATGCAGCTGTGGCCAACAAAAACCAAAGTACGGTGGGCACAACAGCCAAACACTGTGTACCTGGGCACATGGGGGCCATGTTCTACGACTCCTCTGACTGTTGTCAGTGCTTCATCTCAGCGGTGGCAAGGACTCCAGTGGACAGTGGGGCTGGGCAGGACTCTGCTGCCATCCTAATAGCCATGGCATACCTGTACACCACCCTCACAACACAGTAGCAGGCGTGGGAAGCGTGACGCAACCCTCAATAAAAAGTCACGCAAGACTTCCATAAAAGCAGTCCTTTCCTTGGCGGTTGGAAAGCCAAGTAAACCAGGCCAAGGCACGCCCTGTACCCTGCGCCCCGTTGCTTGGGTCAGTAGGGTGGCGGAACTGCCCTTTCCCCACCAGTGGAAATGATCTCTGCTGATTGCAGGGCTCGAGCAGCACATGGTTTTGGGGATTTGCCATTTTCAGATCTACGATCGGATTTTCTTTTCAGAATATAGGTCATTGATATGCCAGAAAAAGGCTGCCTGCGCAATCGTGAATGGCAGTCACTGGGCCAGAGAGTGCCGAGGCCTAGCACTATACACAGGGCAGTTTCTAGTCCAGTTGGTGCCCAGGGCAACACCCTAGGAATGCACCCACCCCACACCCTATCCCATGCACCACTCCCACTGCACCCTGTGCAGTGTGCACCACTCCCACTGCATCCCGCAAGCTAACCCCACTGCACTCTGCGCGCCAACCCCATCGCACCCCGCGCACCTATCGGATCGCACCCCGTACGCCACTCACAAACTACACCATTAAGGCACTCCTACCCAAAGTCAAACAGTCCGTCACACAAGGAATGAATTGCCATTTGCAGCAGTGGGCCACTTTTTCATTGGTGCCCAAGACAATTGTATGCACCAGTCCCACTTAGGCTGCAGATAATGAGGACTGGGCACACCAAGACACCATGAATATTCCATAGGATGCAGTACATACAACCAACAAATAACACAAGATGCTGAAGGGGGTTTGGAGGAAACCTAAGCCAAAAGGGCAATGACAAGGAGACACCTGAAACCAATAAACAATCACTTTAAAATTCTTTGAATGGGAATCAAGAATATGCTTTGATACAGTAAAGTCTGACTGTTGACTTGTTATAAGGATACATGGACCTGGATTATTTATTTATTTATGAAATGTTTGTCGGGTACCTGTATATTTATTTATGCAATGTTTGTCGGATACAGGTATCCGACAAGCATTTGCATCAATAAATAAATTATCCAGGTCCATGTACCCGACAAATATTGCATAGATAAATAAATAAATAAACTGGGTTGTGGATTAAAAATATTTACTCAGCTACATTGGTCAAAACTATTATTAGCATAATGAAGTAACTCATCACCAGTGCCATGGAAGTGGTTTAAAGTGGGATTGATATATAGTTCGGAAAAGAAGCAGCATGAAAGAAATAGCTCAGCTTTGAACTATTATTTTGGGAGAGGCAAAGTTGCCTACAACGCACGACCACTCCCCACACCCCACTGCACCTCCCCTCCCATCACAATGCCAGCACATAACCATTCAGTGACTAATGGCCCACCATTAGCAGTTTCCTGCCGACATTGTGATGGGATGGGCTGGTCTTTGCTGCAGGGGGACCTGAAGTGTTTTAATCGTTGTGCTTATGCCCCCACCCCGCGAAAGTGTTCAGAGGGAGCCTCTGACTTCTGTAATGTACAGCCGGAAGGATCAGCATCAGCACCTGACCCGCAGAACTTTCCCCACGGCAATGCACCGCCCCACAAACTGGGGAATTTCCTCTCCTCCAGAGGCTCTAGGCACCGGGGCTATTGCGCCCCGGGCAGCTGTCCGCCTGGCCCGGGTCAAGAAACGGGCCTGACTATACAACGGAGAACCAAGGTTGCCTAATAGGGGCTTTTCATTCATGGTCGGTTTGTGAGAACTCCAATTGGAAGGCGCAGATAGTAATTTGAGTCCACGACACTCTGGAATGACCTCCCATGACACCTAAGGCTGCAGAGCTCTCACCTGCCTTTCTGCAAATCCTTAAAGACTGTCCTTTTTCAACATGCCTTCTCCTAGATTGGCAGTCCAGGATGCCCAGACTAGCATCCCAGTGTCCAATCTGGCACAAGTTGGAGTGGCATACCAGCCTCCGTGGCCCCAACAGCCACCGTCCCACAACAACAACCAAGACCCCCAGACTGTTTGGCAACTCGCCTGGAACCACCTCACGGTAACTGAGCATCAGGGATCTCTAACAATACAATTCAGGGCCCCTCCAACCTGGTGCTCTAGGAGTCTAACAAGCACAGCTTCCAGTTACCTCGAGTGTATGGAATGTAAACCACGCTTGTATCTAATGCAAAATGGTGGTCACCCATGTAATGAGATTTAGGTCAGCACATGGTCATGACCTCCCCCTCTGCCCTACCTCTCTTCTTGCCCCCGCCGCTTCCCTCTGATTCCACTCATCACCTGAAGTGGGTTCACCCAGTAAATAAATAAAGCACGCTATACTGCCCCATGGGCTTGTTTCCTATTAACACAGCATGCACACAGGCAGTCCGTTTTTAAAGGCACTCTATAAATACGCACCACCTTGGAGGACACCTCCACAGCATAATTTGGGAGAGGACCAGGGGGCCTCAAGTAACACCCTCAGGAGGACACAGCCACTGGCTGCACACGCTAACCATGCGGGGGGCTCGGGCAGCTTTGTCGGTGCAGGAAGGTGTACCCACACGCACATAGAAAGTGTCATAGGCACCAGGCACTCAATGTCAGTGCAGCCGTACCACTGTCTGCAGCAGCGTTTGCAGTTTTCGAGAATTCATAGTTTTTCCGCATTAGGAATACCCTTAAATATTGAGTGGCGAGTTACAGCCACTCACTCCAGCTCCAATCTCTAAATTCTCAGAGCTCGTATGCTTCGCTAGAATAGGGCAGGCAATAGCAAGTGAGCTGCTGCATCATTGGATCAATGTTTGATCAGAGACCTAAAAGCTTCAAAGACGGATGTGCTCCCGGTGCTAATGAAGAGGGCAAGGCCGGCCAATGGGTAACCTTGGATTTCCTCCACTAGCCTTTTGCTATAGACGTGCGCTGTCATGAAACATCTGTTCGCTTTTACCAACCGAGCTCTTATTAATGGACACTGCATGAATAATGTAAACCCGTTTCATAATGGCAGGAAAGCTTCTTTCAGCATTGAGAGATGACATCCCGGATCTTATTTTAGCATCAAGAGCAATTAACCCCTGAAATATGGTATTTCCGTTCATGTCTGGAGAAATACATGAGCCCATGCAAACCAAAATAAAAAAAAAATAGAATAATTTGTTTACTTTTATTAAATTACAAAATATTTCAAATGGCGAGCAGCTTCAGCGCACTGTCAAAAAACAAAGTCATAACTCCCAATATTGATACAGTATGTCAAATACGAAATAGTGGAGACGATTATGATTTTGGTGGTGCGAAACGTTTTTGGTGGTAAATCCAATTTAACACCAATATTTAGGGTCATTAGCAAAGGTGGTATTAGCGCCTGTGCTAGTTTCTGCAATCCCCCACAGAGTCTCACAATTGGAGACTAACACCACCAAACTGGCACTCACAATCCAGCGGTATTTCCACCAGACCAGGTTGTGGTATCAGTAATCGAGTTTTAGCAGTAATTCAGGCGGAATTACTGCCTACCATGCAATGAGGTCCCTGGAATACACTCACATGCAAAATATAGGTGTTTAGGGAAAACCTATGCTGGCATCTAATAAAGGAGTTTGTCTTTCAGCACTTGCCGCTATTTGGGTGCAACATGCATTACACCTGCAACAATGCAGTAAACCAACTGAATTTAAACAGTTGCATCCTAATGCGCTTTGTTAATGATATAAAATGAAATAAACATATGCATACAATTATAAAAAAAAGACACAGGTTTCTTTCTGTGCAATATCAAAAGAAAAGACAACAAATTCCAACAATTAATATGTTTTTCAAAAATATGTTTCAAATCAACTCATTCGTTAAATACGTCAAAGATATATAACAAAAATTGTTTAAATTGGACAACGGATTTCATCTGTCAGTGGTATCCCTAGAATACACAAACAAATTCAAAATCTTTGCATTTCATCAAACTCAGTCTTTAACAGTTGACAATAGTTGAGATTTACCTGTTGAAGAAAAACAACCTGGTACTGAAGATCACTGAGCCAATGGGCCCCATTCTAAGTCTGACGGTCTAGAAATAAGGGTGCCAGTAGCAACGTACCACCACCCTTTCCGATCCGCCAGAATACGAGAATGCCTGCATGGGCCGGTGCTCCCGGCAGGTCTGACCAGAGCACCAGCAGTGTCAGCATGCTGGACTGAAGCGGATGAACAGTCATAGCTGATTCTGGGAGGTGAGGCAGAGTGGGACAATCTTTGGTTAATCTTCAACAATGATACCAAATGTAAAACCCAAGCAAACATCGACAGCTGTGGGTGGTCACAAGTCTCGTGATCAACAGTATACTATTTGGAAACTAGAAATACTTTGCAATCTTGGATACAGAGGATGACAATAGTAGCTTGAATCATAAGGTTTCTTACAAACACGGCAATAAGACGATGGGCTTTTATAGTATTTGCACAGATTGCCGAGGGATCTGTGGCTAATCTCCTTATCTGAATATACTGTAGCAATTATTAGTTGTAGCTTTTAACCAAATGTTACTATTTGTGCTTTGCATTAGATACATTAAGTTTGCTTCTCTTTCACATCACACTGTACACAATGTAATTATGTAACCTATCCTTAAGCGCCCATTTACCCCTGGGTCTGGAGCGCTATACTAAATAAAACAAACAAACAAACAAACAAATAGCGTTTCAGGTTAACCTGAGCTCTTTGAATTTCCTGTATATTCTGTGCTCGTTTGTAATGATCAATTTTAATAAAAGTGGAGTGTTTAAAAAATAATTAATGTGGCCCTAGAATAAATATCAATTCTATGTGAGACTGCCAGAGCAACAGCAGAGATACCGGCACTGAAATGGGAACCAGGAGGCTGCTGCTCTACCCACCCCTGAACCTGGAACGTGATTCGGCTACTGTTATGCTCACCTGGTCTCTGCGGAGGCGTTAGGGCACAGTTGCAGCCCTCCCAGGGGTGACGTCAATCGGGTCCGACTTCGCCCTCTGCACTTATGTGGTGACTGGTGGTAATAGGTGATGCTGCTCGGGACTGCTCCTGTGTGGAGAATAGGGGGCGTGAGTATGCCAGCTTGTGCGGCTGATCCCTTTCCAGAACCTTTCTCCCAAACCGTGGTACCGGTGGGATGCGCTGTCCCTGGAAAGCTCACCTGTTGATTCGTTTTGGCGAGCACTCCGTCCTGCTGCTTCTGGCAGGGGAGCTTGTATGATCTGGACCGAGTTCCTTCACTGGTCCCTTGCACGTGGTACTTCAGTCCTGCTGCGACTAAGCCACTATACTTCAGGTAAGTGTTCCTTTTTGCCTTTGTCTTTCCTCGTCTGTTTTTGTTGTATTTTAAAGTTTGTTGTCTTGTATTGTTGTCCGTTCCACTTTTGATGTTTGCTCTTTTGCTTTCTTCCCTTGCAGGAGATGTTGCCAGCCCGGCGGAAGCTGCGGAGCTAGAGGTGGCAGCCGAAGGGAATGAGGAACGAAGCTGCAGTGGTACAGTAGCTGGTAAGTTGTTAACTAGAGTGCACGCAGGGTTCAAATGTGGCGCAGCCCTAGGACAGATGTTCTAACCTTGTCTTTCTTCTTCTTCACAGGGTCCAAGTTCGTGGATGCGGAGTGTGGTGCTACAGTGTCGGGATCAAGATCAATGGATGTCAGGAGATGAGTCTGCAGATGAAGCGATGAAGCACCGGTTTCCTGGAGGTGAGTGTTGTGTGCTGTATCTGCATAGGTTAATGGAACTTAGAATGATAGAATGATTAGAGGGACTCTGGAATGTAAGGCTAAGGGAAGGTCAGTTAGTATATGAATAAAGACATAGGAAGACTTATGTTTGCTGGCTGCTTTATATTTAATAATGACAAGAGAAACCATAACAATGGCGAGGAGGATAAACTGGGCGTGATATAGAAAGTTGTCTGGAGCAATAGAATCGTGGAACGGACAGCCAATTGAATCGTGAAAGTGACGGAGAAGTTTTCATACGAGGGACAAAATGAAAAATAAAGGCGACACGCAATTTACAAGTTGGCTGAACACAAGGTACGAAAGCAGCTATGAATTGGAATATGAGGCAATAACTTCAAATGTAACTTTGCTGATCGAGATAGGGAAGCGCGCGCAGGAAAAACAGCGCATCTCTTAAGAATATAAATGGCGTACCTGAGGGCGCGAGCCGACGCACGTGCAGCATGGGCATGAAAGAGGGCCTGTGACACGCAAACCAGGTAGTAAGTGTGAGATACTTGAGTAAAGGACTCGCGGGCGTCGGAAAAACGTGCCGCCATCTTGGGGAAAGCGATTTTGTTTAATATTGATTGCTACCAATGTAACGAACTCACGGAGACGTCGCATTCAATTGTGTGAAGGCAAACTAAGTTAATAAATCATAAAACGGAACAAAAGGCACATTCATTGAAACAAATATGGACTGCAAACACCTCATACTGATACTGAAAGCATAAATGAAACATTGGAAAAGTGAACAGACACACGAAGGATTAAAGACACAAAGTAGAAACAAATAATAACAAAACAAATGAAATTACAGAAGCAAGAGTGAACAAAAGAGTGAAAGCAGCCCATAAAACATATATATCAGAGAGGGAACAAACAAAGAGTTTACAAAATGTCACAGGACGACACCCGTTCTGCGGGGGATGCAAATACAAATGAACAGCAAAACATACCCAACTGGCAACAAGCACACTGTTATCAACAAATCCATTAAACTACCTGAGAAGGCCAAACCCATTCATGCTGGAACCACAGGAAACACAAGGTCAGAGGTGGCACGAATGGATTGAGGAATTAGAGGAGTTCCTAAGGGCTGTAGGGGATCAAAATGCCCCGAACAAAATAGATATTTTTATGAATCTAGTTGGAAAGGAGATAAAAAGTATAATCAAAACGATCCCTTTGCAAGAAAGTGTGACATATCCACTGTTGGTGGCTGCAATTAATGCACAGATAATAATCCCGCTGAACAGAGATTACGAGAGATACGTCTTTAACCAATGCAAACAAAGTACTCATGAAACCATAGCCCAGTTCGTATTAAGACTGCAAAAAAAGACCACTTTCTGTGAATTTGCCAACTTCAGTGATGATGAGGCAATACGGCTAAGAGTGATTGAAGGTTTTCTATCGTCGCAATTCAGAAAACACTTATTAAAGAAACCTCTCCCGATGAGAGAGGTACTGGAACTAGCCAGGGTATATGAGAGAGTGGACGCCCAAGCGGCAAACATAGAAAACCCCAAAAATGTAGAGACTGTGGCTGTCATAAATAAGAATGTTCAGTGGCAGAGAAGACAACCAGGAATGGGATCACCTAGTTTGGTGCGCAGGAGCGGCAATGTAAGACATTGCTACCGCTGCGGCTTTGAATTCCCCCACAAGGGACCCTGCCCTGCAATGGGACAGCTATTCCTCCGATGTGGGCAGGAGAACCACTTCCAAACAATGTGTAGAGAAAGGATAAACAATCCATCTGCAAGCAGCAACTCCCAGCTCATGTCAAACAGGGGATACAATATACAGAGGAATTTTGAAGGACGAAATACTGCAGAAAGGGACATGAGAACTTACTCTGGGACAAGGGGGAATTCACATTTAACTGGATTTGTGAGAGCCATGGATGAATTACAGATTGTAAGAGCTGATCAAAATACCCAGGATCTGAAACAGAGAGCAATAGCAAACAATGGGTCACAAGGTCAAGAAGCAATAAAGTATGAGGACCCATATGAGAATCCACCAATATTAAGCGTGTCATATGAGGAAGTAGGAGAGCCAATGGATTACCGTAGAAAATATGAATATGATCGATACAGCAGGGAATATGTAAGACTAATAGACAACCACAAAAGTGACAGGAATGCAATAAGGGTATTAGTGAATTTGAATGGAGAAGATATACCATTCCTAGTGCTACAGTCGATGTTATGAGCGAAGAAATATACAGAAAGGTGGCTAAACTATACCCCCTGAGAACTTCGAGAGCCACAATCTTTCAATGGGGGGCAAAACAACTATTATTGAATGTGGGACTGTTTTACTGCAACTTAATTCATATGGGAAAGTGCATTCCTACCAAAATACATGTCATTAAAATCCCAGTAGTTGGGAGGTGCCTCATCAGTTGTAAAACGGCAACTAACCTAGGTCTCATTGATGTGAAATATAATCAATCAGAGAAAATACGAGGAATTCCATCCGAGCATCAAGCTGTAAGATCCATAACGAGAGAGGAAGTGTATCTGGAGAAACTAAAAATGGAGTTCCCAAAACTGTTTCAAGGGGTTGGAAAGCTGATATCAAATGAGGTTCATTTACATATTGACAGTTCAATTCAGCCGGTCCCACAACACCTAAGATGCGTGGGTTTCCATTTACAGAAGAGGGTGTTGCAGGAACTTGAACAGCTAAGAAATAATGATATCATTGAGAGAGTGGAAAATGGACCGACCCCTGTGTGGATATGAGGATACCAAATACAGCCATATTGAGAGAGGGACATCCGGGCCCGAACATAGAGGATATGATAATTCGGCCAAGAGATTTAGCAAATTGGATTTAAATCAGGGCTACCACCAATTGGTAATCGATCAGGAATCACGTCCAATAACCACTTTTAGTACCCATGAAGGATTGTTTAGGTATAAGAGGCTTAGTTTCAGAATCTCTTCTGCGGCTGAAATTTTCCAAGAAGCCATCAGGAAAGTAATAGCGCTGGTATCAAATGCATTTAGCTATAGCGATGACATTCTTGTGTATGGAAGTGACCAAGATCAGCATGAGAGTGCTTTGAGACAAATATGTAAACTACTGCAAGAAAGTGGACTAACATTGAATGCAAAGAAGTGCGAAATAAACAAACAGAGCATGAAATTCTTCGGACACACATTCTCAGAGGATGGCATAAGGGCAGCTCCAGAGAAAGTAGAAGTGATATTGAAATTGCAGGCCCCAAGAGAAGTGGCTGAGCTGAGGTCTTTTCTTGGGATGGTCGGATACTGTGCAAGATATATGCCAGAATATGCCACGCTGACTGAACCTTTGAGACACCTATTGAAGAAGGACATGGAGTATGCATGGAGTGAAAAATGCGAAGAAAGCTTTAAGAGGATAAAGAGTGAGCTGGCAAATGACAGACAATTGGCATATTTTAACCCTAAATGGGATACTGAGGTTATTGCGGATGCCAGTCCAGTAGGGTTGGCTGCAATTCTTGCACAAACACATCCTGATGAGATAGCAGAGAGTAAACAAACGAGAGTCCTTGCCTATGCTAGCAGAGCCCTACGTGACATTGAACGAGCTTACTCGCAGGCAGAAAAGGAGAGTCTTGCCGCCGTGTGGGCTTGCGAGAAGTTCAACCATTTTATAATTGGAAAACCATTTGTGTTGGTGACGGATCATCAAGCATTCATTTCAATTTTTGGGAATTCTCGAATTAAGATGCCCCCAAGGATTGAGCGTTGGGGCATGAGACTGCAGGAATATGACTATAAGATCGCACAACGGCCAGGAAAAGAGGCAAATCCAGCCGATTATTTATCAAGACATCCAGTGAATTAAGTAGATTCGCTAATGCAATTGGAGGCGGATGAGTACATATCATACATATCATTAAATGCACTGCCAGTGGGGATAACAAAGGAGATGTTTGTGGAGAGAGGCCGAGCTGATCCGATGATAAGAACAGCAGTCAAACTCAACGGGTCTGGGAAGTGGAAATGTTTGGATCAAGAAAAGAATTTGAAAGAAGGCGACATGAAAGATTTAAGAAAATTGGCGAAAATAAGCAGTGAATTATCTGCAACTAGAGAGGGAATACTTCTAAGAGGGAACAGACTGGTAGCTCCCAAGAGCTTGAGGAAGACATTAGTGATGCTGGCTCAGGAAAGGCATAGGGGAGTGGTGAACACAAAGAACATTCTAAGACACCAAGTGTGGTTTCCATGTATGGATTTGATTGTGGAGGACACAATACAAAATTGCTTTGCTTGCCAAGTGACATCCCCTACAACTCAATCAGCACCTCTGGAGATATTACCATTGTCTAGTGGACCATGGGTCCGAGTGGCGTTGGATTTCTTTGGCCCTCTGGAGGAAGGCGGGTATCTCCTGGTGGCCATAGATGAATACTCAAGATTTCCGCTTGTAAAGCAGGTCCAGTCAACAGCGTTTCACCAGGTAGTGGTGGTATTGGAAGAGCTCTTTAGTGAGTGGGGGATTCCCCAAGTTATCAAAACGGACAATGGGGCACCATTTCAAGGGCATGGATTTATCAAATTTGCTACTCACATGGGATTCCGTCATCAAAAGATTACACCCCTATGGCCACAGGCGAATGGGATGGTGGAAAGATTCATGAGTAATTTAAAAAGAGCTAGACAGAGGGCCGTTGTGGACAATATTTCATGTTCTCAAGCGATCTCACAAATGTTAAGGAATTATAGATGACAGGACATTCCCCGGCGGAATTGATGATCCAGTGTAAGCCGCGGATCAGGCTTCTGAGACTTGAGGACTACACAGCTGAGGTGGATGATGAAATCAGAGCAAGGGATCAGATGAAGCGGTGTAAAATCAAAGAATGGGTGGATCGCAAAAGGAAGGCTACAGAGATGAAATTACAAGAAGGAGATATGGTGCTTGTGAAACAGAAGCAGAGAAAGAAAACAGACTCGAAATATAGACCGACGTTGTTGAAATTAAAAAATGTAAAAGGCTCCATGGTTACGGCAACTGGTGCTGAAGGGGAAGTCACTAGAAATGTATCCTTTTTTTTAAAGATTCATGCCATTTAGACAACAGTGTGGGAAAGATGGGGTGATTGAGTCGAATGGTCTTGACATGGATATTGATCTAACCTGGTTGTATACTGATGATGAGGAACTATTGGGTGGAGGTGATGGAGCTGTTCTGGGAAAGAAACATGCAGAAAGTAATGGAGGAAGGGATCTGGGAGGAATGGATTTTGAAGGTGGAAACCTTGACTTTAGTGAAGATTCACGAAACATGGACATGGGGGATGAATCTCGTGATGGGAACATGAGAAGCAGATCCCAAAGAGTTGTTCGCAAACCAGCAAGACTGATTGAACAAATGTAATAGTTGACACAGTTAATGAGTAGTTATATGATAAGTAAGGGGGGGTGTTGTGTGCTCTATCTGCATAGGTTAATGGAACTTAGAATGATAGAATGATTAGAGGGACTCTGGAATGTAAGGCTAAGGGAAGGTCAGTTAGTATATGAATAAAGACTCAGGAAGACTTATGTTTACTGGCTGCTTTATATTTAATAATGACAAGAGAAAACCGTAACAGTGAGCATGCAGGAGAACGCCTGGTTTCAATGACAAGTAAACTGGTCCAAGCGGCGGTGAGCGTCACGTTGCACGCGAGTGCACAGTAACGCGAAGCACCGGCCTCAAGGATGGAGCAGCTTATATAGCTGAGCTTCTCAAGCCACACCCACCAGGTTCAGCCTGCCTGCCACACTCTGCCACACCCAATGAGTCAGCACATGAAGACCAGGCCTAGGGAGCCACACCTGATGAGTCAGCACATGAGGATGTTCTCTGGAATAAAGGCTTTCAGCTTCTGGAAAGTTCTTGTAAAATAAAAGCACTCCTGCACTGAAATAAAGTGTTCTTGCTCACATCTCTATATGAGCCTGGCGCTGAAGGCACCAGGACTGAATCCAGCCGGGGCCCCTGTGTTTATGCGTCCCAAAGGGACATAAATGAGTCAAGTGACCCATTGTCCCCATCACTTGATGGTGTGGTTTTTGCGTTCTGGGGCCTGTGGCCATGACAGCTACCACTGCTCTCGCCACAGCCTTGAGCCTGCTGACATCACAGCAGTAGACAACGGGGGAAACTCTAAGTGGTCCCCTGGCTGCTTTCCAGGGTTACATCCTAGGGGATATCCCTAGCTTTGACCTGCAAAGCGGGTCTCTGCTGCATGAAAATCTCATCTGATCGTTGGTGACTGTTTCTGAAGCTCTGAAAGCAGCAAGAAGACCCCTAGAGCCAAGACAACTAAATGCTGTGCCATTATTATAATTATTATTCTTTTATAGCGATACACACCCATAGGCCTCAGGGCGCATATAAAATCATTGAAATCAATGCCGCCTTGTAACGGTCCTGTGAGAGGTCTGTGCATAATTGGAGCCCTCACCCAGTTAGCAACATAGGTAAGCATCAATGGTGGAAAATATTAAAAGAGGCTAGGAGCTCCTAGGAGAGGAGAGAAGGAAAAGAGAGAGTGAAGTGGAGGAAGAGCAAAATAGGTAAAGAGAAGGAAAGGAGAGAGAAAAGAGGAGGAAGAATAAAATAGGTATGGGAGAGAGGAAGAGTAAATGGAGAAGTGAAAAGGAACACAATACTTTGAAGAATGAAAAAAGAGAAGGGAGGGCAAAGACAAAAATGGAGAAGAAAAAGAAAAGAGGACGTGGAGCAGAAAACAGTGTGGAGTTAATAAATTGTGGATTAGAGAAGTACATTAGGTGAAAGATACAAGGGCAGATAATAATGTGAACATTGAAGTCCAGGGGAAAGCACTCAATGACCATAATAATTGGTGAAGAATCTATCCAAACAGAAATCTTCTCTAACAAGTGATATCAAGCCACTTATTCAAGCCAAACCGTCACAAAAGGTCAAAATACTTCAGGTCATGGCCGAGGTGAGCTCAGAACACCATACAGTAGAACCATCAGATTCTCCACCCACGAAACTAGACATACATAAAATTATCATGGAATTCAAAGCTGACATCAAAGGTCTTTGCAATTGAAATTTAGCACAATCTATCATGGAATTAAACCATCATTTGCAGAAGGTGGAAAAAGGTATGATAACAAGCCTGTGAACTTAATAAATTTGAAACACGCATAGGAGGGATTTAGGCCAACATCCAACAAATCCTGGACAGACAAGAGACTGCTGCAAACAGGTCCTGTCAAAGCAACATACGTTTGAGAGGTATCCCTAAATCATTTCTAGACAAAGACCTTGAAGTATTCATACAGGATTTTTTCAAATCGGTTTTGGGTGAACCTGATTAAACTGAAAAACACATGGATTATACACACAGGATTTATCAGGTGTTCCCTACAAATCAGGGATTTAATTCCATATGTCATAACCACTTTTTCCAGATAAAAGAGAAGCTGATGACCGTATTTAGCAAATCCCCACAAATCCAATTTGGAGATGCTCAAATAACTCTCTACCAAGATGTGTTATGATTGACCTTACGTAGGAGAACATGTCTTTGCACAGTTACATGGTAGCTCTGCAAAAATGGTATAAAATATTGTTAGGGAATTCCTTCTAGAATCCTGCTCAATAATATAATAATGTATTTCTTATATAGCGCTACACACCCTTAGATCTCAGAGCGCTGAAATAACAGAATCCCACAGAGTGGTACCCAATTTATCAACTTCAGAAGGATAAAAGGCTGAGTTTACCCTGCTGGGATTCGAACCAGCTACAGCAGGCTGCACACAGATATCAGGGGTGAGCGCTTAGCTCACTGTGATATCTGCCCGGCAAGATAAATGATAAGCTGAGATGTGTCTGTAATCTAATAGAAGCACGCGATTTGTGGGGGAATTTGTTGGGTCGGGGGACCCACACCGAGGAAGAGCAGGAGAATGATTCAGAAATGGAACACACAAAGTTAACACCTGATAAGATGATGAAGCACAGCCTGAAGGCGTCAATTGATGGAGAGATTCCCTCTCCGTGCCTTACAGGAACTCATAAAGCATGGTGAACTTTATATGTAGACACTACCATAATGGACTCTGGACATAGCCTGTTTCTTCAAAAGCTGAAACTTTAGTACCATCGATTCTAAGAGGAATGAAGGATCAAGTAATGGGATAAAAGAAATGGCTGTGAACATTTTCCCCCTTACTTCTCTCTACCATTCTCTCTTCCTCATACCATTCTGGACACCCGGGGATGGGAATTAAAGGCCTAAAACAGAGAGGCCTAAAATAGAGAATTCTGGTGTCCCCTAAATAGAATTCCCCTTTTTTGACATTTTAAATCAATAGGTGGATACAAATCTGAGTGTGTGTTTGAGGGGCAGGCAAGGGGGTAGATGGGTTCTGTTTTCTAAATTGCGTCATTAGACTGAGAAGGGGTATTTGTATTTAGTACATTAGCAGTTCAGGTTTTATTGGAACTTATTGCCAGGTCAGGAGGAGGGATTGCTGGAGATCTATGTAATGCATAATAATTATATGTATAGAAGACTTATCTTAGCATTCAATCCATGACCTAACTTTGGATGATATCCCCGAATGTTTAAATACTCACCCTCTAAGAGGAAATCTATTGAGAGGAGTTTGAATAAGCAGATTGCATCTATGTGATTTTACAAGAAATTCATGTGATGATGCACGATGAACTAAGATTCATTAGTAGGAAATATACCTTGAGATTTTATGCATCAGTGTAAGTTAAAAAAAGAAGAGTAGTGACAGTCATCAACAAAGATATGCAATTTATGAAGGAGGCTGTTTAAAAATACCTGGATAATGGCCGAGGGCAAGATAAATGGCCGTTTATTTTCCATGGTTTCGATTTATTCCCTCACTGAGGCACAAGACAGATTGTTTGACTCAATTCTTCCAGAACTCAAAGAGTAACGGTAAATGGTGGGGATATTAACTGCATACTGGTCCCAGAATTGGATAAGACGTCCCGTTACATATGCAGATAAACACAATATACAAGCATTTGCAAAGTCTGCAGGTAACAATCCTTGCTAGAACTTTGAAGATTTTTCCACCGGATGGAACAAGATTACATGCCTTACTCTTTTGCCCATAGAATATTTTCAAGAATTCAAAGGATACTGGCATCGCCTAACCTCATTCGTGTGTACATTACAGAAATAGCACAGATCGTGCACCAGTTAAAGCGATTATCCACACCTAGAAAGAAGTCCTGTACTTACCAGGTTTCTTTTGTGCTGCTGTCAGTATTCTTGGCACTCACCATCAGGTGTCCCTCTAGTCCAGGGTAAAGATGTTGTAATAAGGCAGGTGAATATTCAGGTAACACACACGACTCAAATGAGTATACAAGTACCGTTCCCCATCCCGCACCTTGCCAGTATCATCCAGGGGAGAAATGTTACAATCTGAGACAGCCCTTGACAGTGTACTAGGCAGAGAAAATGGTAGTTGTGACAATATATGTAGATAGAGAATGATTAGGAGGCTACACACGTACACGCGTAGTATATGTAGTGGACACAAACACAGGTAGAACTAAAAGGATGCATAGTCATGAAGAATATTCGCCCATAGACATGAACAACATACACATGCACGCAGACATGAAAAACATACTTGTACAGAGACATGAAGAACATATACACATGCAAACTTACAAAAATACATTTATTTGTGGAGCTGTGAAGTTGATTAGAACAGCAGTTGCAGCACGTGCCAAGGTTAAACACAGAAGGGAGTGTTAAACATGCAGAGTGAGCACACGGATTAGATAACAGTTCTCAGGCAGCAAAGTAGAAGCTTTCCAAGTTGATTAAATAAATAAGAAACAACTAACCTCTGATACCCAGGTGTACGGGAGTACCATGCCAAGAAACACTATAGAGGATAGGGAAAGCGTGTCCTAAGTGTTCACAAGGAAAACAACAGGCATGGAATTTGCAAAAATCTCAATGAATAGAAGAAAATCCACTTTTCTACAAACGGCTCTGCGTTTACTTCTCTTTCATATGAACAATAAGAAGTTATGCTCTATGTTAAAAAACGACCCTGCGTTTGTTTTTTCTGCATCTGAACATCAAAGTTATACACTATATCCAAAACAGTCTTGTTTTACTGTTAGTTCACCTGAGGGGCCAGGATATCATCATTGCAATCCGACACAACTTTTGTTTTCCCTTTCTTGTGAACCGCAGAGCTCAAAACACTGCAAATGAAAAAAACGTCTTGGTTTTTCCTTTTTTATTCTGTGTCAAATCAAAGAACCCTGTGCAGTACCCCTACGTGTCAATGCACCAGCAGCAAATGCAAACCCACTCAAAAGGACAAATCAAATGAATCCCATGACCTACAGAACCGCATTTCTAACATCAGATGAAAAATACGGTTTGCACACGTGTGAAAGAAAATATGAAAGGACAGCTTTGCTCGCACAGAATTGTCAGTGAATATGTTGTGGGTGAGGGGTTGACTAAGCAATGTACATTATATTTTCCCCCAAAGACTTCAATCAACTTGGTGGAGGCCCAGGAAACCAGTAAAACCAGTTTTGGGCTCAGGGATAAACCTCAATTGAAAGCCTGGCCTCCCACTGGAAGTCGCATTAATAAGTGAACCATTCCGCAATGACATGTGATGTGGCGAATGGTGTGATGATCCTCTGCTCTGCCAGTCTAGAATGCAGTACTGGCAGGAAAGACAAAGAAGGCAAGTGTGACTAGTACTTGACCAAGAAGTGCAAGCTCCTTTTTGCACCCACTCCCAAGGACAAACTGACAAACTTCAAAGGGTGCAATAAATGTTTTTTGTTGCAAGCTGAGCCAGGGGGAGACATTTGGCTGTGGGGGATGAAGCACTGCCATCCCACATGGGACAGATCCTCCAAATTGACATTAAAGGATTTATGCATTTTAGGCATTTTTCCCAGCACTCAGAATAAGAAATAATTTTGTTTTATGATATTTTTCCATGTGACTTCCAGGTGGATTTTTAGAGATTAAGCGCAAGTTCCTAGGATTTTGTGAACTTAAATGTCCAGTCAAGACTTGTTTCTGGCTGATTTTAGAATGGGACAACTATGACAGTTGGTGGAAAGATGGAGATGTACATTATGAATATGCTTAATCATTTGCTGAGTGATAACTATTATGCATTTTATGAAAAGGAGAAAAAGGTGCCAAGGGGCCATGCCACCTCGCACAGAGTCAGCGATCAGCTTGTCTAATTCGCAATAACCCCCTGAAACCGCCTATTTAGTTATTGTGGCGGTATCTAGTATAAGTTGGAAGTTATGATATATAAAAGTTGAATGGAGAGCAAAGAAACCTAATAAATAACAAACAGACCGATGATGCTCCCTCCCCTTGAACCAATGATGCCCGGGGTGGAGGGAAGAATGGTAGGCTGTCCTATCCCGGGGTAGGAGCAATTCTAGGGTACTTCCCCCAGATTGTAAAATGGATGATGTCATATGGCCTATATAAGGGGACACTGTACTAGACAGAGACACAGACAGACAGGAGACATGAATCCGGGGAGACAGGAGAAGGAGGACGGAGGAAAAGCTGAACTTTACCACCTTGAAGAGTGCAAAGACCAGGCCCCTTGACTAGCTGATCCCATCCAAGAGAGTGCAGAGACCAGACCCTTGCCTAACTGATCCCATCCAGAAGAGTACAGAGACCAGACCCCTTGCCTAGCTGTCCATCGGGTTCTGATATCCAGCTGGCTGTCCAGAATCCCAAACCAAGGCTTACTTTGTAAGTTGCAAATAACCCCAGTCCCTAATTGTTATGTTATGTTATGCTATTGCATTTGTACCGCGCCAAAGCCCAAAGGCATCCGGGCGCAAGCAGATGGAAGAGAACCCGATGAAGAAGCCAAGACTAATTATTCTTTAAGATAAAAGAGAGCGGTATTTAGCTGCTTTCTAAAAGTCAGGTAGTTCTCCATTTTGCGCAGATGTACAGATAGAGCGTTCCAGGCTCGAGGGCCCTGGATGGGAAAGGCACGGCCAAGGCCATGGGCTTGCCTGACGCAGTGAACTTTTAAGAGACAGTCGTTAGATGATCGGAATATTTCTAGTGGGTTGATAGGTATTTACCCTGTCCTTGAGATAGTCTGGAACACGACCAAAAACACATTTCTGGCAAATAGTCAACAGTTTGAACTGAATCCCATGGGCTTGCCTGACACGGTGAACTTTTAAGAGACAGTCGTTAGATGATCGCAAATTTCTAGTGGGTTGATAGGTACTTACCCTGTCCTTGAGATAGTCTGGAACACGACCAAAAACACATTTGTGGCAAATAGTCAACAGTTTGAACTGAATCCCTGCTGCAACAGGCAACCAGTGCAGTGTTTTACGTGCCGCAGAGGTATGCTCAAAGCGTTTAATCTGAAAGATAACATGAACAGCAGCATTCTGTATCTTTTGTAGTCCTTGAATATCGGCTCTACTGGCACATCCCATCAGGGCGTTACAGTAGTGTAAATGCAGAGGAGGATAAATGCTCTGACAAGTTAAGTGCGGTTCTCAACAGAGACCAGTTGAGCCACTTGCCGTAGTACTCCTAGATGGTAGTTACTACTTTTAGTGATGGCAGCTACATGGACCTCACTATCCAGACTGTCCTCCAAGTAAGTACCCAAGGTCTTAACTTTATGAACAGCCATAATCTTGCTGCCATGGATCTCAAAGCTAGCATATACTTGATCTAGGTTGTTTCTATTGTGCCGAGGACTTAACAACATGAGCTCGGCTTTGGATGCATTTAGACAAAGCCAGTTGGTTGACATCCAGCACTTAATAGTCTGGTACACTGAGTCTGGAACCGCTTTGTCTTTCTCGTAATCCTTGCTGATCTCCAAGACAAATTGGAAGTCATGGGCGTAATTGCAAAAAAATAGATTCAGGGACTCCAAATCATTACACAAAGGAAGAATATATATGTTGAACAACAGGGGGGAGAGACAGGCCCCCTGTGGCACTCCACAAGTGATTATTTCCATATTGGATGCACTATCACCCCAATGGACACGAGAATAACGAATCTCAAGGAAGGACCTAAGCCAGCTGATTGCCTTACAAGAAAGGCCCCCCACTGTGGCCATCCGGTCCAGTAACATGTGGTGATCCAGCAAGTCAAAGGCTGCTGATAAATCCAATAGCATCAGCAGCCCTGACATGCTATGTTCTAACTTGGATAATGTGTGGATCTGGAGGTCAAGCAGTGCGCTCTCGGTACCATGATAACTCCGGAAGCCAGACTGTTTCCTGGGCAGAATGACAGCATCCGGAACATAGGATTGGAGCTGAACTCTAGCAACCTTATCAATAAGTTTGAGAAAGAATAAGGTATTAGTAATGGGCCTGAGATTGGCTGCATCACTAGGATCTAGCCCAACCTTTTTTAGCAGTGGGGAAACCGCAACATTTTTACTGGCCTGTGGAATATAACAGGATTGAAAAGAAGAGTTAACATACCTGCAGATAAAAGAGACAAACAAGTCTCTATGCTCCAGAATGTATTTAGAGGGGAGCAATTCTCCAGGGCAATATGTGGGATGCATGGTTTTGAGAGTGTCATATATCTCTACCGTGGACACCTCTTTAAACCTGAACCCAGTATCTGGAACTGTCTGAACGGGGAATCGGATTCCGTGCAGGATAGACTCTTCTGAGGGCTGTCAGAATCTGACTGTCCCATAATCGGATTAGGTGTGTGAGCCAAGGGGAGGACGGGTGTTTTTAGCCTTTAACAGTTTATCAGCAAATGCTTTCTGCACTATGTTGTAGGTTTAACTCATCACTTGTAGGTTTAACAGAGGGACTCATAACATAGGTTTTTCTCAGGACCTAAAACGTCAGAAAAGTTCCTTGGTATGATCGCCAGCAAGATTAATTTGGTCATTGTAGAAGGATTTTTTTGCCTCCATAATCATAGTTTTATAACCTCGTTCCTTAATTTTCCAAGCAGTTAGATTGCATAAACCTATACTTTTGTAACATAAATCCCATAGAAAATCAATTGAAAATCCGATTGTAAGTCCCAAATTGCCAGTATAATTCATTCACCTTTTTATCGAAGAATCTGTATTAGCCTGTTCATGTTAGCGTATTCCTTTGATAAATCTTTCAGTCTGTATAAGTCCTTAGTATAATTTTAAATAAATCAATTAATTCCCGAATAGAAACACACGTTCACTATTGTTGCCACTCGAAATCAACAATTTTGTCAAGGGTTTTTATTAATTATAGTCATTAAAGTGTTGCCTCAAAAGGATTAGTCTCCTTGTCACTGAAAACTGAATTTGTCTGCATATTGTGTGCCTTCCCCACAAATTCCTAATTTGCATCTGTCAAACATTGAAAACCTCAAACTGTAGTCCTATTGAGAGCAACCCTTTGTGCTAGCATCTTACCTGTTATGTGCCTCTGTCCTTGTCCTAAAAAAATGATTTCCGATTTTTAAAGGTAAGACCTTTCTTTAGCTACCTGTCATTACAAATCCTGTGTGAAACGAATTTCCATTTGCCGTGTGTATTTTTCTTTTGCATTTGCTTTCTTCCCCAAAATCGATTTTCCTACTTTGTTTTCATGTTACTCTGGTGTGTTGATTAGTATTCTTTAGGCTTCTTTATCTCCTTAAGCGTAGCAACACAAATGTCTTTTCTAGCTGTGCCTAGCAGTTGTGAGTGACCGTGCAAGTAATAAGCCAAATCTGAGTCTGCCGTTTTGCTCTAAAAATGGGTTTTCGTTGTCTTTTCTGACTTCCCATCTTGGGGTGGTGGACTGTATGCCAAATCTGATTTTTCTCTCTTTATCCTTACTCCTTGCCACTGCTTTCCATTCAAAGGGAATTAAGTTAGCTGATGTTTGGGGGTGAGTTTTGCAGTGGGAGTGCTTAACCTTGGTGCTATCATTTGCTTTAAAACCGTTTTTCCTCTTTTGTCAAGATCCATGTGAACTGTGTTAGAATTTTGAACCCATTGTTATGCAGGAATCATTGGATTTGTGTTGCCACAAAATTGGTGGCTGTTGTAAAATTGTATTTTGAATATATTTTCCTTTTTCATTAAATCATAAATTAATAAATATCTTATTGATACACATTGGCCTGGTTCCTAGTCCCTTGTGACACAGGGTGTTCAGGAATGTGGGTGCGAGATGGGTTGGAGGCCTACTCAAAACGAATCAGTGGTTTATTAAAGATAAAAAACCTTTTTTTTTGTGCACCACGTTCATTGTCGGGGAAGGAGTCCCTGGCTGGAGTGTGCTGTGTTATAAAACTGTGACAAAGTGGGAGCTTGTGCCGTGATTGAGGTTAGGGTTTTCACCTGTGACAGTCCAACAAAGCAGACTAACCCATTGAAGGTAGTGTTACTTTTGGTGGTTAGAAAGCTGTGTTACACTGTAAAGGCACTGTCCAAAAATGTGTACCATAGATATCAGGCCTGTGTCTCAAAATAAAATAGTGTAACCCTAAACTAGGCAAGAGCAGGGTAGAGATGTTGTCCTTGCATAGATAACCAACGGAAGAACACTCTACATAATGAGCACCATGGGAATTAACATAGCTAGGTAGCACCTTCGGTCCAAATGATTCATTAGAGGGGAATGGGCAAAACAAAAACATGAAACCTGGCTATCTAGTATGATGCAACAGATGACCTCTATAAGCATGGATGTGTGGCAGGACAGTGGCCTGTTACATCAAGCCCTGACTGAGTTTTATATGACTCAGATCATCAAAGATGAGGAGATTAAAATGGTACAACTCACTACATACATGCACTTCCACATGATAGTCATGGAAGAAAAGTACCAAGAAAGTGTAACCTCTGTGCAAAACCAGTCTGAACTTTTAAATCAAATACAGAGTGAGTTAAGGCAGGCATAGGAGAAAATATAAGAGAGCCAAAACTCTGAGTTAGAGTTAGGAAATAGCATTCCGCAGGTAAAGAATGCGTTGGCAGCTAAGCAACAAACTAATTCAGAACAGGAGGCCCACTTGTTTTCACTTAAAGAGGAGTGCCAGGAAAGGGTTGATTCCCTGAAGGAGAGTCAACAAAAACGGAACCAAGTGGTATACAATAGAACCTGCTTAGAGGATATGATTGCATTACAAAATCAGATTAAGCAATTGGAAGAGGAGAATAGTAAGTTAATCATGGAAGAGGTCCATTCCCAAACAGATCTTGACAGGGAACACCAGAAGCTAGGCGCTATAACCCAACAGAGAGATAACCTTAGTGAACAGAATTGTGCACTGTATCAGGAAAAAGATGCCCTATGCCAAGAAGTGTATAAATTAAAGACAGAACTGGAGAGAAGTGACTCAGGTCTTCAGGAACTGACTTAACCTAAAAGTAGAGAATGAAAAGTTAATGGGGCACATAAGGCAAATAGAACATGATCTAGAGCGGACAATACTGAAAATAAATGCTCAGAATGAGGAGATGTATCTCCTGCAACAGAAATGGTCTGAGTATTCCCAAACAATACAAGAGGTCCAGAAAGAAAATGAGAACAGGTTACTCCCGAGCCAAGTAGTAGCACAAGGGAAGGTCATAGAGGCCAGTCAAGCCCTGATAGCAGAACACAAGTCTCAGGCTTTTACATACTATCAAGAAATATGGGCTGAGAAACAGAAATTTGAGAGGTTAGAAAAACAGTGTGCTAGGTTAAATAAGGACTTGAGGAACCCTGAACTGTTAGAGAGTGACAGGGCAACCCTGATCACAGCGTAATGCCCTCTGTACTATGGGCCTCAAACCAACTTACCATTCTACATGCACAAGGCGCTGCTAACTCCATGTCCACAGGTTCACAAGAATCAGGAACCATGAGGCAGCCGGACTCAATAAGGCCCAGCATGATTGAGCCAGCAGGCCAGAATCCATCAGAGATTGGTGGACGTGCATCCCTGTTCAAGTTCAAAAATATTGTGGCCATTGTATCTGACCAGGAGGACTCCTATGAAGAGAAAATCAGGGAGTTAGACTGGCAGAAACATCAGCTACAAAGGAATCACCTGGTCCACTTTGCAGATAAAAAGGAGTCTGAGTTTAGGCCTCAAAAGAGTATTCTGAAAACCTCCACCCAATCAAGGAGGTGGGGGGAGTTCTCCACCTACCGCGGAAGAAGGGAGGAGTCAGATGACTACTCCAGTGTGCGAAAGAGGGAGTCCAAGGGAAGTGACCCAGAGAGCCCACAATACCACAGGGGAGAAGAGACTAGGCCCCATCATTTTGGGAGAGGCTCCCAGGCTCAAAGAATCAGGGAGCGCCTAGAGGATAGGGGAAGGGACCTCAAATAGCAGCATCTCTGAGTCTGAGGGCAAATGGGCTCAGGTGCAGCAGAAAAAGAAGGCTGCCAAACAAAAAAGAACTTTTGTAAAAGACCCCATTGTTAAACGGGAAATTATATTGTGCCTCCTTCTAATATATATTGGCCTAAGTCTAGTCGCTCTGCGAAGAAAACCGCTTTGCAAAGTTCTGATTTTAGATCGACTTCGCCGCCATTTTGGGATCATCTGCCATTTTGATTTCTGTTCATATATAATTCTGTGTTCTAAAATGGTGGACTGAGTTTCCAACTTGCAATTGAGCCTTCCCAACCTTTGCACCTAGTTAATGGTTAGACAGTCCGCGGGCCGAAGGTTTAGACTGGGTAATGAGACCTTGTCCCGTACATGACTTGTGGTTTTAGGATTGTTTGCACCAACAAGCCTCCTCCACGAACATACATCGAGGACAATATAATAGAAATGTCGAGCGTGGACGCTGGCTGTAACGCATTGTGAAGGGATATGTGCTAAGGTTTACTGCTAAATCCAGGAATACACTTTGCCTTTGTAACTTGTTTGTAATGTAAACCAAATGTAATCTTTGTGCATATTGTTGTATGAGCCATAAGTGAACTTGGCATGAACACTAGACCACAGATTATTAACTTGCAGATGGGGCTGGACATTATTACTGAACTGTATAAATAAGCGAATGTCCAGATGTCCAGTACCTCTCACTCCTCACTCTGAAGGGCTGGTATTCATTGTGATGTACTAAGGGCCAGATAGCTATCTGAATTTGTTTCTTTGTAACTGCGCAGTAGAATAAAGATCTGTGAATCTTTATAAGCTCGTGTTTGATGTATTTCCTTGTGTGGTACTCAGCCTCCCTATTTCCTTTTGCTTTTACAGATGGCGCCCGAATAGGGACCTTCAAGATTGATGCCATCTCGTAGAAGGTTGACGCGGCTATCGGACCGGGATCGGACGGTGAAAAAGGGGGCCCCTTTCTTGGATGAGAAGCGATACCTCAACAGTACTGCACGACCCGATCCCTGGACGGTGAGCCCACGGTCCGAGACGGCATCTTGACGGGGGTAAAAATATCGAGACGGGCAGTTTTGCCGAAATCACCAACCACGTGGGTCCTTTGCTGTCCTTTGTAATCCGATCGCACCTCCTTAGTCCTTTGATCAGGTGAGTCGTGACCCGATTGTTAAGTATCCTGATCATTTGTTTTGGCGCATTGTTCTTGCAAGTACAATTATTGACCAGGTAACACCAGGAATCTGATATGCCTGAGAAATTGTCTGCCTGTTTCAGGGCGTTATTCCGCAGTGACAATCTTTGGAATTTGGCCGACCGGCGCCACAGGAGGGGTCTCCGGTGTGTACTATGTACTCTAAGCACGGCATTGGTAGTATATTGTTTAATGATATTTGGCACAGACAAACTAGACATGCTTCCGAACTTCAGTGGCCAACCAATGGTAGTTTTGAAATTCCTCGTATAGAATATTTAGAGTCTATATTATTAAAGAAAAAGGCTAGACCTGCAGCATTTGATGTATTACAGAATTGGAAGAAAGAAGCTATGCAGCAACTTAAAGTAGAGAAAAACATGCGCGCCGTCATATGTCCAACGCCAAAAAAGTATGATCAAAATAAACAGTCTGAGTCAGTTAGGAATATGGATAGGGCTTTTCAGCTTGGTATTCAGAAAATGTGCCCGTCTAAAGACTTTCATGTGTCTGATGAGTTGATTGACAAACTTCTAAATGAACAAAGGCATGGTGCCACTGTGCCACCTCAGTATGTACCTATTCCTGCTGCTTTCCCTCTTCCTGCTGTCGTTCCTCCTCCCGTAGTAATCCCTGCTCCTCTTATCGTTCCTCCTATTGTTCCTCTTCCTCCGGCTGTTGTTCCTCCTCTTATCGTTGCTCCTCCACCTGCACCTCCGCCTTTTGCTACTGTTACGGGTCTGGTAGATTTGTCTTCTGCACCAGTGATAGCACCTTTACCGATTGTACAAGATTTGTCTGCTCTTTCTCTTCCGAGTGATTCTGTCCCACTTATAGTTGACAAGGGAGCGGAATCAAAGATTGTAACTCGTAATACTGTGTCTAAATAGAGAAAGTGCGATTTGGAGAAGGGTGAACAATCTGATGTTTCTGCCACACTCTCTAATCTAGAAAGTTTTCCTGATAAAAATGTTTTTATCGAAGGGTTGGGAATTCATTTATGTGTAATGTGGAACAGATTGGACGATATGGGTCTCCCGCAAGGATTGCGGGATCTGAATGTTTTAGCATATTCAAGAGATACTGTGGAAAAAGTATATGAGCACGTCGAGACAGTTTTTGAGGATAGAAGAAAGTTGGAAAGGTTACAGAATGAAGAAATTGATGGTAACGGTTCGAATGCTATTTTTGTACAGAAATGGTTCTTCCCTTGTAAGTCGATAAGTGAGGAAACACGAATTTGCATAAAGGATGCAATTAGATGGATTTCAGACATGTCGATTTCTCCCGTAGAAGTATATGACACGTATAGTCAGTATACGCCAGAAATGCAGAGGAAAGTGATACAGATAATGGTAGAATACCTGCAGGATGAATGTATAAAAAAGAAAGATTTGTTGTCCCGCAGAATTATTGAATATCTACAAGAGAGCTTTTTCGTCTGACACTTCTTCATCTGCCTTAGCGCTTCATTTAGCTGTGTTGCTCAGTAAGCGTTCGGAGTTTCCTATCTCTCAGTTGCCTACGAGAGAGCTTCCGCTGACATTTGTCCCAAAAGTCGAGGTTCCAGCTAATGCCGCAGCAGGCACAGCTGCCTATGACATTCCTGCTCATTATGTATCGCAGTTTGTTCACGTCCCGTTCTCAAGACAGAAAGTGAACACCATTAAACAATCCATCCCTGATATTAGAAAGAATTCGACAGGGTTCTATAAAGACATAGAATCTGTCTTGCAGTCGTCAGTATTTACTCTGAGTGATATAGATTTGTTATTTCCTGTGCTCCTACCCATTGATTTGTGGAAACAGATTAGGACTGTTGACGATGTACCAGGTTTAGGGGTCACATGGGATAATATAGCTAGACTAGATAGAGAAAGACCAGCTGGCAAGAGACACCACAGGTAATACTGACTTTGCCTGATAGAATAGTGATGAAATTAAAAACTATAATTCCTGAGAGAAGGATTATTTGGGACAAATTTACTGCTTGTGTCCAAGGGAAGTCTGAGGGTGCTACCAAATTCTTTAATCGGTTTGAACAAGTGTTTTCAGATTTCAGTGGACAAGATTTGAGCACAGAGTCTGGAAAAAGACTATTCGCAGACAAATTTGTGCGTGGATTGTTGCCTGACATCCAGTCACAAATTATGTCTTCTGAGAGCGCTTGGCAAGCTAAATCTCAGTCTGAAGTATTGCATATGGCTCAGTACTATGAAAACCGAGTCAATAATGAGTAAGAGAGAATTGAAAAGAGAAAGGGAGACCTGAAAATTAAAGTTCTACTGCAACAACTTGTTAGAGTCCCTAGAGGGGGTACTTCACAATTTAGGGGGCAATATGCTCGACAGGGTAATGTGCCGTTGGGTCCTGTACACATAAACCAATGTGCTTATTGCAGACAAAAGGGTCATTGGTGAGCACAATGCCCGATCCTCCAGCAGAGGTCGAATAACACATTTGGTGACATGGGTAGACAATCCAGAGGCCGCCCTGGGCAGGGGGTCCTGGTAGAAGACAGTTTTCTCAAAATTCGCAACCTTTTTCACAGGATAATCAGTTACTAAGTGTGGATAATAGAAACATTTTTGATCTTCCTTCTGCTGCTGAAGACCTTCCTTTTGATGACATTTTGTTTAGCTAGGATTGCCCGAAGCAGGGTTTGGAACCGACGCCTATTGCCGTCAATCAGAAAGGTCCCTACGTTCAAATGATAGTGGGAAATAGGAAACATCTATTCTTGATAGATACAGGAGCACAGAAGTGTTCCATTGACCATTCACGGGTTCCAAACATTCCACTGTCAGGGCAAACCAATGTTTCTGTCTGGTTTTTTGGTACGCCAGTAGTCTGTCCGGTTTCTTTGCCGGTACTGATTAAATTGGGTCCATTCACGGACCACTGTTCATTTATTTTGACAACGAACTGTGGAGAGAATTTGTTGGGGTTGAATCTGTTGAAAGAATTATATGTGGTAATTCATTGTTCTTCGGATGGAGTGGGTTTGATGATTTCACCACAGCAACTTTTTATCTCTCAGTTCCTGATTAGACCTTTGCCGCCGGAATTTAGTGATGTTCTGGAGTGTTTATGGGTAATTGATGACAATGATGTTGCAGTTCTACAAATTCAGTGTAACGCCTACCTGGTATCCATGGGGACGTCAGTCAGCCTGTTCTGACCTCTTACGACCTCAAACCCTTCCCTGGAGTCTACTCGACTGGAGACTGGACCTTGTTTTCTTGGAAAGTGTGCTCGCCATCCTGCTTTCAGCGCAGGGGCGCGTTGATTGATGCAGGCTTGTTGCTGCCTAGTTACTTCACTGGCAAGAGTCCGACAGGTAAGTATAATGAGTCTTTTGAACAGTTCTCTAACATCGTTCCTTTCCTTCCTTAGATGATGGCCGGCGTCCGGGGATGGCGACGTGCTGCTGAGATGAGGAGCGCTGAAGGTGAGTGAGAGCGCGATACGCGATGCGACCCTTTCGTATTTGTATTGAACTGAGTTATTTTCTGTGTCTTTTAGGTGCCGCAACGTTTTTAGCGTGGATGCCAGTTATGAAGAAGAAATGCAGTGAGTAAGCGTGGTATGCGGCGCATCTAGATGTTTCCACGCTAACCTGGAGTGTCTTTTCCCTCTTGCAGGTGGATGAGAAGTTCCGGAGACAGAGTTCCCCCAGAGCGGCTGGGATTCAGGTAAGCGTTTGAAGCTCGTACAGTCTTTAAAAATAAGCGAAGATTTGCTGAATGCTTACTAATGCCTTTTTCCTGTTCTTTTCCCTTTTCCTTAGGAAGCGGCGTGCCGGGATGGGAATGACACCGCCGAAGATGCCCGCAGAACAGAAGAAGCGATGAATGATGGGTAGAAGCGCTGCAAGGTAAGGCTGTTCCTAACAGTGTTCTTGTTCTTGCAGGAGCTGAGCGCAGAAGAAAGATGCAGGCCTACTGGAGACCGATCCGAACACGGTGAGTGTCACGCTGCAGGTGCAGAAAACACAAAGCATGTTTCTCAGCCTGGGTGTGGCTTAAATTGTCTCTGGGTATCCCAGGTGTCTCTGGGCTGAACCACACCCAAAAGACTGGACTGCACATGCAGTTCTGGGAACCGAAATATGTGGGGGCATCCATCTTGTCCCCATCAATGCACTACAAGTCCAATCCCCAATGTTATCCTATGGGAGTGAGTGAGTCTGGTGCCACAAGCGCCAGGTCTGACTCCAAGTGGGTCTTTGGAGGGATGGAGAGGCCCTTGAGGGCCAAATAGGTGATTGTGGCCTGGCTCCAGCCTGACATCTTGGAGGGCTGGGGACATGAGGGGCAGGAATCATGACAACAAGCCTGTTAAGATCATTTTAAAACATGGAGTAAAGTTGCCACGTATTCCTCAGTATAAAATTTCAGTTGATGGTGAGCAAGCTTTGAAGTGCATAGTCTCTGATTTTGTACATCGTGGGGTAATTGAGGAAATTGCAGGTAGTTTGTGCAATAGTCCGATTTTGCCTGTGTATAAGAAAGGCGATAATGTAATTCCTTTTCGTTTTATCATTGATTTACGCGCCATTAATAAGATTGTTGCTCCACAATTTCATATTGTTCCTGATGTGACAACAATACTAACCATGATCCCGGCTTCTGCTACTCACTTTAGTGTTGTAGATCTTAAGATTTCTTTCTTTAGCATTCCTATACACAAGGATAGCAGATACCTGTTCGCGTTCACCTTAGGGAGATGCTCGTTTACATTCACCCATGCGCCGCAAGGTTACACGGAAAGTCCAAGCATCTATAGTAGGGGTTTGAAAGAGCAGATTGACACACTCCAGTTGCCTACCACTTGTACACTACTTCAGTACGTAGACGATCTGCTTTTAGCTGCTGACTTAGGAATTGCCTGTTAGGAGGGCACCGTGTTGTTGCTTATTCACCTAGCAAAACATGGACATAAAGCTTCACTCAAAAAGTTTCAATATTGTCGACAGGAGGTCGCCTATTTAGGCTATATCCTGTCAAAGGAGGGAAGAAGGATGACACCTGAGCGGATTAAAATATTTTCTAGCATGTCTGTCCCAAATGCACAGAAGGAAGTCAGAGCCTTGATAGGAATGGCTTCTTACTGTAGGCAGTGGATCCTGAACTTCTCGTTAACGATTAAACAAATGTTGGCTCTGACAAAGAAGGGCTTTTCTTTGCCATTGCCGTGGAACTTGGAACACCAGCAAGCGTTTCATCTGCTCAAGACTGCACTGTGTTCAGCACCAGTTTTGGGCACACCAAATTATGAAATGGCCTTCGTGTTGTATGTGCATGAATGTGATGGATGTGCTTTGGCTGTATTAACGCAGGAACATGTAGGGAAGAATAGGCCGTGCGGCTACTTTTCTTCCGCCCTTGATCCTGTTGTATGCACTTTGCCAAGATGTTTGAGAGCTGTCACTGCTGCTGCGTATGTAAAACAGAGAGAGGGTATGGTCCTAGGCCATGCTTTAACCCTGATGGTACCTCACTCTGTAGATGTTCTATTAAACAGAACACAAACGCAACACCTCACCTCCGCATGATTAATGAGATATGAATTGATCTTGTTCGCACCGAATATCAAAATTCTGAGGTGCTGTGTATTGAATCCGGCTGAACTTTTACCTTTCCCGCAAGATACTGCTGGCAGTGACGAAGCATCACATGACTGCCTTTACACCACAGAGCAAGAGACTAAAGGCAGAATCGATTTGAAAGATACTCCTTTGAATAACCCACAAGGGTAGCTGTTTTGCGATGGCTCCTGTTTCAAACTTCCGGATGGTACATCCATGGCTGCTTATGCCATCCCCACCCTGAGCACGATTGAGGAAGCCAGGAGAATCACACATAACTCTGCGCAGGCTGCAGAGATAACATCATTGACTCAAGCTTGTGAACTTTCCGAAGGGCTTAGAGTAAATATATATACTGATAGCCAGTATAGTTTTGGGGTGGTTCACAACTTCGGTAGACTTTGGGCAGAACAAGGTTTTTTGACCTGACATGGAACAAAGATCCAACATGGCTCCTTAATAGTACAGTTACTTTCAGCACTTGCACTCCCCACTCAGTTAGCGATCATGAAATGCGCAGCGCAAAATCATAGATGATGTAGGAAAAGGGAATGCTTTCACTGACCAGATAGCCAAACAGACTGCCACTGATCTCTATTCAGAAATGTATACTTCAAGGGAAGCCACAAATGTTTGTACTATGGATGAGAGTATTGAATCTGTAAAGAATATCCAAGCCGATGCCACATTAGAGGAATCTAAGCAATGGGCTGAGGGTTTGGCAATATTGGATGAGGACGGGTGTTGGGTGGACAAGTTAGAAGGAAAATGGTTTCTGCCAGATGCGTACATTACAATGATGGTCGCAATGGCTCATGGGCCTACCCACATCTGTGCGAGGAAAGTTTCCAAAATGTTACAGAATGTCTGGGTGAATGATAAAATCTTGAAAACAGCTGAACGTTTTGTCCAGAGTTGTATGATCTGTCTACAGCATAATATGGGAAAGGGCACATCGACTCAAAGGGGTAGGATTGGTCCACCTTCTGTCCCCTTTGAAGTCATCTACTTTGATTTCATTGAAATGGAGCGTTGCAATAACTATAAGTACGTTTTGGTTGTTATCTGCGCCTTTAGTAAATGGGTTGAAGCCTTTCCTGTTAAAGATGCTAAAGCAATGACAACGGCGAAAACCATGCCTAAGGAATATTTTCCTAAATTTGGTTTGCCAAGAGTCATCTGGTCAGACAATGCTCCACATTTTATTGCTGCTGTAATTCTGCAGATAGGCGCGGGATTACAGATGGATAAACGGTTCCATTCGGCTAGACATGCTCAAAGTTCTGGTTTGGTAGAAAGACACAATGGAATTATAAAGAACAAACTCGCTGAGACGTGTGCCGGCACCAAATGCCGGACGCCTTACTGATCGTGTTATTATCAATGAGAACAACGCCACAGACTAGGACTGGGCTCTCCCCTTTTGAGGTGGTTAAGGGTAGGCCAGCTAACATTTGGAACTTGCCTAAGCCTAAGGCCTTGCGGGACATTGAACATGTACTTCTTTCCGACTACTGTGGCCGGTTAACTAAAAATCTGTATTTGATTTATCAACAGGTGCGAGAAGCCCTCCCAGTTAAGTACGAGGGCCCAGGTCACAGTATTCGGCCTGGTAGCTGGGTTCTGATAAAAGCATTCAAAAGAGCATCCTGTCTCACACCGCGTTGGAGGGGCCCTCATCAGGTCCTCTTGGCCACACAGACTGCCGTACGAGTGACTGGACAAAAGCATTGGATCCACGCATCGCATGTCAAGAGGATTCCCTTCCCTTTGCCACACGAAACAGAAGATATAGAAACTCCTACCTGCTCTGCTTCCAGCGATCATTCAGTATTGAGCAGCATCGAGAGTGCTTTGGAGACTCTCCCTGAGCCTGTGGAGCCTGGGGAAACAGCCGCTTTATCTCCACACTCTCCTACAGATCCTTTTTCACCATTGTTAGGTTCTGTCGCAAATTCACCACTTCCATCAGGAAGCAACAACACGTTGTTCGCAGATCATGCCGTACCAGGAGTCACAAGGTACGATCTGCATCCACGGAGCTAGACTTACTGCACGGTTCGGCTGTGCCACCAGGAGAATCATCATAGGGCTTGTCTTTTGGCCCTGTCTTTTGCACACAAGGAAATCTGTTGGCTAGGGATAGGGAAGGACTAAGAAAACGCGGGATAAGGAGATCGCCAGCAAATAAACTCTGGAGTATTTCGTTTGAAGAAACAATGCCTGCAATTGCTCTCACTCGTACGGAACAAATAAGTGACTGTGTGACCAATCGAAACAGTGGGCAATCGAATGCATGGTCTCTTAAAACGTATTGTTGTCTTGTAATTATGGTAACCGGCTTCACAATAGTAATTGCTTTGGGATTTTGGTATTTGGAAGAAGTACATCCGCTTGAAATTCTTTTGCCCACTGAAAATGTACCTACTGTTTCTGCACCTTTCGTGCATCTGCACACTCGTAGAGACTCTCATCACAGACAGAGTTACTACAATAATACTTTACTACTCATCATGAATGCAATACACGCCATTTTTAATAAGTCTAATTGTTGGGTCTGCTCACATTTACCGCAACATGGAGATAAGGGGTTGGGCTGGTATATTCATCTTTTACCTCTGACTACTGCATGTTATGCTTCTTTAAGGGCACTATTCTTTGACGATGGAATGATAGCATCTCAGGGAACATTGATGGAACGAATTTGAATGATTTTGAGTAACGAGTTCTAAGGCCCCTGGAATGCTTGCTTTTCGTGAATAGGAGCAAGCTTAATGTTGCTTCTATTAGGCCTTCTGATAGACTGTCTTGACCTTTTCAATCTCTGATCTCTTTCAAGATGGCTCCTATAGGCAATAGGGATTCCACGCCATCTTCCTACACTGTTAACCACAGCCCGATTCAGTTTCATTCTGCATACAGAGGAATGGTACTCAGTCAATGGGTGATTTCAAGGGCTGCACCAATGTTGCGAACTTGACCAGTGATGACAGACCTTTGTATGTAGGCAAACCTGTCTACTTCGTTTGCGGTAATGAAGCTTTCCCATGGCTACCTAGGGATTGGCAGGGAACCTGTTTTTTATGGATTCTGTTACCAGGGGTATTCATAGCAAGCACCACAGAAATCTCTAAGCCTCGTCCAAGGCGGGATGAGAATGGCGATACTTCATCACAAGTTCTGGGTAACGTAGCTAAATCCTTTGTACCTTTTTGGAGACAAATATTGAACTCTTAGGATATCAGAAGACTAGCGAGAGTACTGGAGAGGACCATCAACCGGACCACTGACATACTCTATAACATGACTTTAAAACAGAAAGCGATAAGGTTAGTGGCCCTACAGAACCGGATGGCATTAGACGTCATCCTGGCTGAGCGTGGTGGAGTATGTAAATTAGTGGGGTCCGCTTGTTGCGTTTTCGTGCCAGAATCCTCCCAAACCATCTTTAAGGCTATACAAAATCTGCACCTCCTTAGTTCAGAAGTGCACGTTCCCGAGGGAAACTGGGACCTTAGCGCTTGGTTCTGGGACTTCTTACGATCTTGGGGATGGAAGCTACTTTCGGTCTTGTTGATTATTTTGGGTATTCTGTTGTTCTGCTGTTGCTGTATACAATGTCTTCCTGTCACATGTTAAGTATTAGGAGGATGTTGTGCACAGACCGTGGGAACATTAGGACAAAAGGTACGCGCACCGGAAAGAATGACTAATGAATTTGTGTTGAAAGAAATTTCTGTTACAAACCTTATGGCAATCGATATCTCTGATGATTGTGATTCAGGGTGTATGTACATTGAGACGTGGAGTTACTCGTAAAGTGACTAAAAGTAGTTTAGCGCTTGGCTTAGGCCAAAAGGAGGGTTTGTTAAATGGGAAATCATATTGTGCCTCCTAATATATATTGGCCTAAGCCTAGTCGCTCTGCGATGAAAACCGCGTTGCAAAGTTCTGATTTTAGATCGACTTTGCCGCCATTTTGGCATCATTCGCCATTTTGATTTCTGTTCATATGTAATTCTCTGTTCTAAAATGGTGGACTGTGTTTCCAACTTGCAATCGAGCCTTCCCAACCTTTGCATCTCGTTAATGGTTAGACTGTCCGCGGGCCGAATGTTTAGACTGGGTAATGAGACCTTGTCCCGTACATGACTTGTGGTCTTAGGATTGTCTGCACCAACAAGCCTCATCCACGAACATACATCGAGGATAATGTAATACAAATGTCGAGCGTGGACACTGGCTGTAACGCATTGTGAAGGGATATGTGCTAAGGCTTACTGCTAAATCCAGGAATACACTTTGCCATTGTAACTTGTTTGTAATGTAAACCAAATGTAATCCATGTGCATATTGTTGTATGAGCCATAAGTGAACTCGGCACAAACTCTAGACCACAGATTATTAACTTGCAGATGGGGCTGGACATTATTACTGAACTGTATAACTAAGCAAATGTGCAGAGGTCCAGTACCTCTCACTCCTCACTCTGAAGGGTGTGGGATGTTTTTACCCATGCATCCAAGCCCTACCATAAAACTGTGCAGTACTGGCATGGAAAACATCATGATGGCCAGAACTCCCCAGAGAGTGCACAGGGAAAACATGAAGAATAGGCTGCCACCCATTTTTGCTTATGTTGTTAGCACAGGAGGGCACTGCCTAAAACCACCATTAGGCTACACACACAGTAGCCTGAAACCATTGGGAATGGCAATGCTGATTGCCAAAAAGCAACTCAGAACTGTGGGGAATTCATTTATCCCAAAAATGGTTGCAATACCGGTACTCACCACTATCAGAAAGCCGGCGTTTTAAAACCACCAGACTTTTGTGTAAAACTGAATAGAGGAACCCAAACCAGACCAAGGAAAGACTTGCTAAGAGGTGGATACAATGTAAAACTATATTCTGAAATGACTTGAAGGAAGTCATTATTTAATGTATAGGTAAAAATTGTAAGTTTGATTTAAACTGGGAACTAAAGTGACATTTAGCTGAATTCTGCCTGACAACTACCCCCCACAGGAGAAACCTGCTCAGCCACTCTTCCCAGGACTAGCTGCATCCTGCTTTCCCACCAAAAGGAGTTGACACCTCTCTGATTAGATTAGGGGAGGGGCACCGCAGGAGGTTGAACAAAGCCTTGTCCTGGACTCAGGCAAATGTTATATTGGGGGGGCCGTAAAGTGGCTTCCTCTTGCGAGAAGTGGGAGGAGAAGTGCCTCTGGGAGCCACCCGAGCTGGAGGCGGGGGCAGACAGAAGCTTCCCCCATGTGCTTTGGAACCTAAACCACACCCATCTGGGCCAGAGCATAATTTAAAAAAAAGATGGATAATTCATAGTACGGACTTGTCAGAATTATATAAGTAATATCATTATTCTTGTGATTTTTCTGTGCACGTTTTAAGAGGTGTTAGGACCCTGTGGTGTATGTTGGGGGGTTGCTAGCGGAAAATAGGGTCTTATTCCAAATGTCTGACACTTCATCAATTAATGTCCATATTCCTTGTGCACATGTGTGTAATGTTTGGTAAATGTCCGATATTGGTACACCAGTCAAAAAGCACAAAATGCTGTCATTTGTGAATGCAAGCCCCCAGGGAAGATCAGAGGCGGACAAGCATGGACCATAAGGAATATATAATGTGTACCTGTAATTTCAACACATTGTGTATCTGGGAAATATATATTTGAATCAAATATAGATTTGTGGGCAAATTGACCAGGGGAGGACCTCATCACGATGACAATCCATTTCCTTCCCCCAATCATGGGAGAGGGGAGAATTGGGCCTATGACATGTAGAGAGGGACAGTCTCAGTTATGCCACGCACACACCCACTTCCAAAACACATAAAAAGAGACTGCTGGGACAGGTAGAGAGATTCAATTCCATTTTCTGTGGGACGCTCTGCCGGGAGACTCCAGACTTCACATCCATCAATCTTCAGAGACCAGAAATTCACTTCAGAACTTAAAGCAAGGGCCTAACCCCACAAACTGAGAACTCTTCTCAGCAGGCCTCAGCATCCTTAAAATCATTTGCAAACTATTCAACAGCCGGGTGAGCTGTCTGAATTCTTTTGCCAAGAACTTTTGCCAGTACCCAGAAAGCAGTGTTACATCCAGAATCCACTTGATCTGGACCGGAAAGCAGAGCAGTATCCAGAACCAGAGGCCGCTGTATCCAGAGAGGCTAGACCAGCAGAGCAGAGCTGACCCAGACCGCTGTGAGCAGAACCAGAGATCCGGATCGCTGTGAGCAGAACCGGTGCCTGATTGACCCGCCGAGCAGACAGAACCGCCACCTGACGTGTTGACCAGATCCGTGACGAGGCCTAGTTCAAATTTATATGGTGAATACCTAGCAGAACTGTGCAGAACCAATCTCTTAGTTAAAATAATCTAATTCAAGCTATTTTAACCTAAGTAGAACTGCCTCCTAGAAATCGTGTCATCTGTCATTTTTAAAGCTGCACAACTGTCACCTGTCAATTCTGCAGCTGCAAGCTGTCACCTGTCATTTTGAGTTTTACTTTAAATCCGAAAATCTACCTTTATTAAATCATCCGTATCTCTGGAACTTCCTACTCCCTATACTTTTTCCGCAATCGCGATTTACGCACTCGCGAAATTTACCGCGATTTGCGATTTTGGCTCAATTTCTCCACTTGTCAAAATAGCAGCTCCATTCTTGCCTTTGTTAAAATCCATTTGCAACCTGGTAATAACTCATAGAGCATTGCTAAAGTGAGCCTGAACTAATACCAACAAGCATCTCTCACTCACCCTGAATCTCTAGAGGGAATTAAAATCAGTTAGCACATTTTCACATCCATTGCCATCACATTTAAAAGCATTTTGGGCCTGTGTTTCAAACTTCTGCCTGTTTCCTCTAAGCTTGCTGGGGGGGGAACTGAATTCCGTATTGCATTTGATTGTATTCCCGAAGACTGTGTGTGTTACTTCCATCTCCTTGCGTTGCATATGGGGGGGGGGGGTGAATTGCCACCAGGGGAAAAGTGATTACATTGTCTTTTGTTGAAGCCATATCAAGTTATTTTCTGTACTGCATTTCATTCATCATTGCGTTTCCTTGAACCATATAAAGCATTCTTTCCCACCTTATTCTTCTGTTCCTATTCATAAGTTACCTCTTGCTGATTACTGCTCATATTCACAAGTGTAATATCCATTATCAATGTATTTATAGAAGTGTGATATATATATATATTGTTTATATTTCTCAAATAAACCTTTTAAATTTGCAAAACAGACCTACTTCTTGGCTCAGTGGGGTCAGGGGGATTCTAAGAGAGGGGTGTTATACAAGGGTTCATCATCCAGATTATAACTTGCCATAAAAATACATAAATAAGGGCTTCCCTTGGGCATCCCAGACAAAGCACAGACTTAGTGGGATTGCTTGATCGGAGTCACTTACAAAGTGGGGGCTCGGAGCCGAGACATTCTGGGTTAGATTTACCACTTGTGCAGATTAATACAGTGTGCCAACTGACCAGATACACATATCCGGTTAGATCACCACGCTGTTTTACACTGTGAAAGCACCCCTCAAAGGAACGCTCTAAGGAAACTGTCTGTTTTGCAAAATAAAATACTAACTGTTGTAAGTCAGGAGGGAGATCAATCTCCAGCATGACGACCGTGGTAGATATGAAAATAACGAGGGAGCACCTCTTACATAAGCTATTTGTGAGAGGTGAGTGGACTCATCAGGACCAGGCGGTCTGGTTGCAGGCAATCGCGCAACAGGTCACTGAAACAGGGTCAGATATATGGAGAGATCAAGGTCCCCTACATGTGGCCCTGAGCGAACTATGTATGGCCCCTAAGGCAAAAGATGAACACAATAAGATTGCCAGGATAGCGGCATATTTGTATCTATATATGGAAGTCATGCAGGACAAATGTGCTGAAAGCCAAGATCTGGCAAATAGGCAACAGATGGCGTTAGAAAAGGCCCAATTTGACCTGGTCTCTTCTGAGCAGAGGCTGCACAGGAGCCAGGAGTCAGAAAATGACAGCAGACGGTACATCACTAAAATAAAGGAGCATATGGATAGGCTGCAACAGGAAAAGGCTGACCAGGATACCAGATTTCTGGCCTTACAGAAGGAGTACCAAGAAGGTTTGGACTCCCTTCTGCAGAGCCAGAAAAAGCTGGAGCAACAACTGGACTTCAACAGGGCATGCACAGAGCAGGTAGCCACCCTGCAAATTCGATTAGACAGAGAGAAAGAGAAAAGCAATAAATTGATTCTGAAAGACCTGGATACCCAGGCAGAGTTTGATCAGGAGCGCCAGAAAGCTGGTGCCTTCCAAAGGCAAAGGGACGACCTGGCGGCATAGATGCAGGCTCTTAGTCAGGAAAGGGATACCTTAGGCCAGGAAGTCTGCCACTTAAAAAGGAAAATGGAAGAAAATCACCTGGCCCTCCAGGGACTGGGTGACCTCCGAAAAGAACACCAGAACTTTTTTAGAGCACACCAGGAGGGTGGAGGATGCTCTGGCAAGAAAGGAGCAGGCCAATAGGGACACAGCTCAGGAGGTAACCCTCCTGCAGCAAAGACTGGCCCAGTACTCCAGGGCCAATCAGGAGGCACAGAGAGAGAATGAGGCTCTCTGCCAGCACAATGATAGGCTCCAGCAACAGGTAGCGATGCAGGAGAGACTGATAGAGTCTAGTAAGGCCTTAACTGAGGAACTGAAAGTGCAGACTCTTGCATTGCAATAGGGAGTAGGGGCGGATAGAGATGAGGTTCGCTGGGACAGAGAAACTCCTGAGCATAACCTCAGGAGCCCTAGTGCCAGAGGCCTTCACCTCTACCAGTCCCTGGACTCTGCCACCTCCATGTTCCCTGGCGCACATGAGCACGGGGCCAAAGGGATGGCAGATTACTATCCAGCTAAAAGTATGGGGCTCATAGGCCAGTACCACCCAGGAATGGAGGGGCGGGCATCCGGTATGGGCACCCAAGCACAGTGCAATTTAGTGGGGAACCCCAGGAGAGTAGGCCCACTAAGGGCATCCTGAAAACCTCTGCCCCGTTAGGTCAGTGGGGGGGATACCCATCAAATCCTGGTAGCAAGGAGGGATCTGAAGACTCCTCTGAGCATCACAGGACACAGGAGACCAGGTCCCCACATTCTGCCAGCCATTCCCAGGCTCGCAGAATCCGGGAAAACCTGGAAGATCAGACGGGCATCTCTGGGAGCAGCGCTTCTGAGTCGGAGAATGAATGGACCAGGGTTACCCGAACCAAAAAGGCCAATAAGGCAAAAAGGGCCTTGCTTAAGGACCCATTGAAACAAATAAAGGCAATAAGGAGTGTCATCACGCCTTATCATAAGAACGCCAAGTATTCTGTTTGGGAACACTTGGAGCTCTATAAGCAAATGATGGAGACTTTCCATTTGAAGGAGAGCCAAAGCTGTATTCAATATGTAAAGTGGACCTTCTCACCAGAATACTCCAGTTTCTTTGCGGGGCTGGAGGATCAAAACCATTCAAGGTGGTCCACATATAGGGCGGCCATCTTGAAACATTTTTCTGTGCACAGAAATCCTCAAGAGGCTTGCAAGGCCGCCTACAATTTGCAATGTGGGAAGGATCAGGCCCCACAAGAGTTTGTGCAAGAATTAAAGCGTGCTTTTGCGCAGACCACCAGAAGGGTGCGCACGGACAGCAGAGAATTTGTCAATACTTTTTTCCATGCCTTGCCCAAAAACATCATGACCCAGCTAGTGAGAGATTTTCACGAGAAGAGGTCACTAGACTGGGTCATTGAACAGGCTACCCGGATCTATGAGGTGCAGAAGCCCATAGAAAATAAAAGTAATGCGCAGAAAAACCCCAAAACCAACAGCACCCCTGCTGCTGCCAAGGTGGCAGAGGTAAAGGTTGCCCCAGTTTTAGATTTGGAGATGGGGGGGCCTAAAAACCTGCCTGCACCAAATAATTCACAGCCCAGAATGCCCTCGGGCCAGTCACAGACAGGGAGTCGAGGAGGTAGTCCCACAAATGGGGTCCCCCGCTCCCCTGTAGTCCCCGCTACAAGGGAAACCGACCAATCCTGGGTTATGTGTGGACTCCTCCAGCCCAAGGGGGGGGATCCAGTCAAGCACCTAACCCAGAGAACTTCCCTCCAAACTTCCCACAGGAGGGCAGAAATTCCCCAAACACTGGGCAGAACTTTTTTCCCAGGTATCCACCCAATTTCCAACCCCAAAACCATCCATCCTTCTTTCCCCAATTCCCTGAGCCCAGACAACCTAATCCGGGAGAGGGGAGGCCAAGGGTGGAGGGGTACCCAAATCTTCCCAATCCGGGGTATTACCAGAGAAGGGATAGCTACCCTTCCCGGGATCAGCCCAGGGGAGAAAATAGAGCCCCGTATCAGCCTGAGCGGGTTTCACAACTTGAGCGCCAGGTCCAAAATATGGCACGGGATCTGAGTCACATACTGAGGGCTCAACAGAACCCTCAGATGAGCATGCCACCGCAGAATGTCCCAGAACAATGACGGGGGCAGCACCCCGATAACCCACCGGTTCTCAGAGATGAGGCACAAGGGGAAGGGGGGTGTAAAGCCTTGGAGGAAGCTTCCTTCCCAACTTGTAAACAGCCCCTGGAAAACCAGGAACCGGAAACAAAATCTCTTGCCCCTGAAAGTCTACCACCAAAGGAGCAGAGGGGGGTTAGGAGAAGCAAAGGACCCAAACAGGCCCAGTTTGTGGAGGAGGTACAGATTTTCCAATTTGAGGGAGAGGGATCCTCAGAGGATCCTGGGAAAAGGATCTTCTCCTTTAGAGATGGGGGAACTCCTCCCAAAGAAAAATGGGTCCCAAGGGATTCCAATCCAGACTGGGGAGATGTGGAGACTGAGCTATAGCCGCCCATCATCTCATCCCAGAACCGACAATACCAAAATCCCATGGGTCAAACCCATCCTGATGACTGCCTCCAAAAAGCGGGGGGTGGTCCAGAACCCGAAACCATTGCCAGTTGCCAACTTTTTCTTTCAGATTCCCCAGGCTCTCCACAGAATTCTGCCCAAATCTCTTCGCTAGCAATGTCCAAAACCAGAAAGTTAGCCCACCAGTTGTCCAGAAATGTGCATTATCTGTGCCCCCTTGAGGAGAAGGAGGGAAGATATTATGCCCCGGTACAAGTACAGGGGCAGGGTACAATTTCGGCACTGGTGGACACTGGATCCCAAGCTACCCTTCTGTCCAAAAGGGCCTTTGATGAACTAAATGCAGGAAGGGGGGAGAATTACCGTATTCCTCTCACCTCTCTTCCTGGACAACTGCAGAACTTTGACGGGAAGGAAATTCCTGTCGAGGGGACTGCAGATTTGGACATCAAAATTGGGCGACACAAGGTGAAACACCCGGTCATAGTAGTGACTCCAGAGGGCACCCCTTGTTTACTAGGGAACAACCTCCTGAGAAGGTTGTCACCCCTAATAGATTGCGTAAACAAGGTCCTCTGGACCTAGACTAGCCGACCAATAAAATTAAAACAGAGTGTCAACCATGTTAGTTTAAATGGCACCTGCCACATGGTTGAACAAAAATCTGACCAAGTAGAATTTCACTTCCAGAACAACCAGATTCCAGACGTGACAGTAATAGCAGTAGGACAACAGACTGGTGATGGGGGGTCCTCTCTATTTCTGAAAATCAACCTTCCTTCCAGTTTAAGGTGGTATTCCACACTGGAAGGAAACACTCTGAAATTCTTTACCAATCCACAATCAGACACTCCCACTCCTATAGTCCAGAAAGAGGTGAAATCAGCTCAGAGCCTGGCTGATATTCAGCAAATTGGAGAGCAGTTGTTCATCCCTGTTCAGTTGAATGAGGGGAAGGACTCTGTTCTCGCCCGAGTGTGTGTGAACAACAGTAAGAGCTTCATCAGCGAAGCCATGTTTCGCCAACTCCCAAAAGATCCAGCCATTCCCACATTCAAACTGATAGACAAATGGGAAATGGACGTGGAAGCACTCAATTCAAAACATCTCCTGCCAAGCAGGTGTATGCTCAAAATCTCCATTGGCAACAAGAGCATAGTCCATAATTGTTGGGTCATGCGAGACGTCACTGCCGCCTTTTACTTAGGCAGTGACATTCTCAATCGGTTCGCCATTAGTTTGGACCTAATAAACTTCAAAGCTTGGTCCCGATTAGCGGATAATCTCATGGGCTTTGATGATTCAGAAAAAGCATTTAGGTCAGCTCAATTGCTACCTTATGCAGTTGAAATTCAGATCAAAGAGGAAGTTACCATCCCAGAAAGGACCCGACAATTCTCCCTGGAAGCGAAAGTTAAAAGAGGACAAAAATTGAAAAACCCTGATGCGTATATACATCTAAATGCTTCTCTCCAACAGCAAGGGTTAGGGGTAAACCCAACACCATTAGTCAACATAGAACATGATACCATTCCAATAGAGGTGGATAACAGCGACTTACAGAGTATTACTCTAGCCACAGGCACCATCATTGGAATGGCGGTTGATGACCGACATTTCTCCATTGATTTAGGAAATGAACTGTTAGGACCAATCCCCAAGGACTGTTTTGACAGTGACAGTGATGAAAATACAACACGAGACAGGATTTTCACCCAGCATGGGGGCAACTTCCTGGTGTACACTTCTTGCCCTTATGGTAAGGAAGATGTGACTTGTGACTTCAGGAGGGATGAGGTGATTTTCCAGGTCCATGAGGGCTGCCTTTCCCACCTGAAGCCTCCAGTCCAAATCAGCACTCTGACCATGGACTTCTCCTCCCAGCTGGAGGAGGCCGCTGAGATAGCCAAACCAGAAGTCTTTCCAGGCTTCAGGCAGATGGTGGAAGAGAGAGTCAACCTAGCTGATGCCTGTGTGACTCTGGAACAGAAGCAAACGTTGAAACAAGTTTTCTTGGATTTCCAAGATCTCTTTGCGGTAGACTCATATGACTGTGGTCGCACCGACATCCACACAACAACAATTCCCACGGACCCTGGAATGACTCCAGTGTTTGTGAAGCAATATCGTTTGCCTCTCGCATCCATGGAGTCCCTTACTGAAATAATTAAGAACCTTGAGTCCCGGGGAATAATCCGTCCAGTACACATCACCTTCAATAATCCGGTGCTGGGAATATTGAAGCCAAACGGCCAGTGGAGACTCTGCGCCGACCTTAGGGAGCTCAACAAACGGGTCCATACTTCCCGATGGCCTCTGCCCTACATTGACCAAGGGCTGGCCCAGATTCAGGGGTCACAGGTATTCACAGCAATGGACCTGACCAATGGATACTGGACCGTGCCTGTCAGTAGGGAGGACCAATGCAAACTGGCTTTTACCTTTGGGGGCCAGCAGTACACATGGACCCAGATTCCTTTGGATACCTCAACTCCGGCAATGAATTCAACATTTTCCTACATACGGCCATGCCCGACCTGGGTGCGAGGGGTAACCTGGCTTATGTAGATGATGTCCTCATCAAAAGTTCATCTATGGAGGAACACATAGCGGAGATCCGTTATGTTCTGACGCAGTTGAGGGCCGCCGGAGCAAAACTTTCTTTTCAGAAAGCACAGTGGTGTAGAACCCGTGTTCATTTCTTGGGGCATGAGATTACTCCTCAGGGTCTCTGTCCCCAGGAAAAGAAAGTGGAAGCACTTCAGAAACTGAAAGACCCCACGACTCTGCGGGAACTAAGGAGCCTCCTTGGACTGACTAATTACAGCAGAAAGTTAATTGAAGGCTACGCAGAGATCACTAGACCCCTGATTCATCTCTTGAAGGGGGGGTCAAGTGGGAATGGGGTTCAGAACAATCCGAGGCAGTAAGACAACTCAAGAGAAGCCTCTCACAAGCGCCTTGCCTAGCTTACCCTGTCAGAAACAAGGAGTTCTTCCTGGAGACAGGGTTCTCTAATACGTGCTTGACGGCAGTATTATACCAAAAGCATGACAAGGTCAATAAAGTAATCTCCTATGCGAGCAAAACTTTATCCTCTGTGGAGGAAAAATTCAACGATTGTGAGAAGACACTCCTGGCAACGGTGTGGGCATTCAAGAATTACCACCTGTTTATCCAGGGGGAACACATCATAGTGGAGACTCCACACCAGCAACTTCAATATCTCCAAAGTGACAGAATCCGGGCCGGAAATGTGAGTAATTCCCGAAATACTTCCTGGATTCTGTCGACGCAAGGCTTTCCTGTGGAGGTCAGATATGGCCAAAACAAGAAGAGTCCCCTCGCGCAAGGTCTGGCTGACTTGCATGATTGTGCCAGAGAAAACTGTCTCGAGGACGAAAGTCTAAAAATCAAGGACAAAACTGGAAATGACTTAGCTGATCAGCTGGAGGCATACATGGAGGCATACCTCAATTCCCCACACAAAGTCTTTGAAGAGGACAAGTGTGAGGGAATGCCCACTGTCTATGTGGATGGATGCTCTTACCGTGTTGACAACCACGGGGAGAAAGAACTGGTGGCCGGCGTAGGGAATGCATGGGTGAAGGAGTTTCCAGAACCCTTTGCTGGATACAAATTGGTCCCCGAAGTAGTCAGGTGGCAGAATTGATGGCTCTGCATCAGGTCATTCTCACTACTGTCCAACATCAACTCCACGAACTGGTCATAATCACAGATTCGGATTATGTACGGAACGGGTTCGTGGAGCACCTGGTTAACTGGAAAACCAGAGGCATGTTATGTGCTAATAACAAACCCCTGAAACATGGGAAGTTAATCCAAAATATTGATGATCTGGTCAGATCGAATGGGATGACCATCTACTGGAAAAAGATCAAGTGTCATTCCAAAGTAAAGGGACCAGACAAAACTGGAAATGACTTAGCTGATCAGCTGGCCAAAACCGGGGCCATCCACGGGGATCTAATAGAAATAGAGTCCCTGTTGGGGGAAATCCAGGTCACTGCGATCACTAGCTCCCAGACAAATGCTCACAATGATCTTTCAACTGCACAATGGAGTAAGGAGACCCCTGATGCTGATTTGATTACGGCTCAAAAGGGGGATCCAATAATTGGTAAGTTTTACCAACACATTGAGTGAGGACCCTGAGAACTTTCCCCTGACGGATACCGATTACATTGGGAAAGAGGACCTAAGAGTGTTGATGAAATGTCCAAAGATGTTCCGGATCCAAGACGGGCTATTGGTAAGGAAATCCCAAGCTGACCATGATCAGTGGGTGGTTCCTACCTCATTCTGAAGCCTGATGTTAAGTCACGCCCATGATGCGGCCATAGCCGGTCATAGGGGGTTTCACACAACACTGGAAATCTTAAGAGAGGTTGCATACTGGCCACACATGGGGCAGGACCTCGACCAATACTTGAAGGGGTGTCTTGTGTGTGCACAATTTCAGCCATCATCCCTCACACACCGGGTGCCTCTCCAAAAGAGGGGAATGACACTGCCATGGTCAGATTTACAAATCGACTTTGTAGGCCCCGTGATTCGCTCAGCTAGGTGGAATAAGTACATGTTGACAGTGACATGCTTGTTTACCAAGTGGGTGGAATGTCTCCCGGCCCCAAACTGTAAGGCAGAAACAGCAGCTGCCCTGATGATTAATCACATCTTTTCCCGTTTTGGTCTACCTCAAAGGATTGAGTCAGATAGAGGAAGTCACTTCACCAGTGAAGTAATGACAAAGATGTGGGAGATACTGGGGGTCAAAAGGAAGCTACACATTGCTTACAGGCCAGCTTCTTCTGGAGCAGTGGAGAGATACAACCAAACCATTGTGAGCATCTTAAAAAAGTTTGTGGCAGATTCTGGGCCAAGTTGGGATATCCGACTACCTCTGGTCCTAATGGCACCATTTGAGTTGATGACCGGACGCAAGATGATGCTTCCTCAGCATTTGCTCTACAGGACCCAAGAGCAGACACTGATAAATGCCTCCACAACTCATGAGTATGTGGAGAATTTAAGGAAACACCTCCAACATGCTTTTGCCTATGCTCAGCGGAATCTAGAAAGATCAGCTGAGAGTATGAAAACCACCAGGAAGGAATATGATGTGGGAGACCGGGTCTATCTATACAATTTCTAAAGGAACCAGGCCAAACAGCGAACATTTTTGCCTACATGGAAGGGACCCTTTGAAATTATAGACAAGATCTCCCCTGTTGCCTACAAAATCTGCATCCCCAAAGGTAGTTTGGCGGAAGGGGAAGATAAGTGGGTCCATATTAATCAGCTGAAGTGTTGCCATCCCAGGCACACTCTGCAGCACCTGGAGGAGTCCTCTGCAATACCAGAGGGGGCCGCTCCAGAGTAATTCAGTTCCAACCCTAAAATATCCCATATATATTCTCTAAAATATTATGACGCTTGTAAGCCTCTGTCTCTGAATTATATCTTGTTTTTACAAATTGGAATGCTATGTCTATTAAAGTATAAAATGTATCTGTCGCCCCACTATATCAATAGTGAGGGAGAAATGTCTATGCATAGGTATTGCCGCTTTCCTTTGTCTTCCTAGGAGAAAGAAAACATGGAGACTGACCACAGAAGGTGACCTGGGGACCGGGAGCGAAGATCCGAGGTGCCCGGGGTACCACCCAATCCTCCCATCAGGACCAGCAAGGAGAACTGATTGATCAACTGGAGGGAGGAAAAGATGCTGAACTGTGCCGTCTATGGAATTGGAAGAAGAGGAGGCGAACATCCCAGATCTTGCGAGTTCCATCAGTGAAAGGACAGAATGGCCATCGCAAGAGGGGCGGCTTGTGGGATGTTTTTACCCATGCATCCAAGCCCTACCATAAAACTGTGCTGTACTGGCATGGAAAACATCATGATGGCCAGAACTCCCCAGAGAGTGCACAGGGAAAACATGAAGAATAGGCTGCCACCCATTTTTGCCTATGTTGTGAGCACAGGAGGGCACTGCCTAAAACCACCATTGGGCTACACAAACAGTAGCCTGAAACCATTGGGAATGGCAATGCTGATTGCCAAAAAGCAACTCAGAACTGTGGGGAATTCATTTTCTTAATCCCAAAAATGGTTGCAATACCGGTACTCACCACTATCAGAAAGCCGGCGTTTTAAAACCACCAGACTTTTGTGTAAAACTGAACAGAGGAACCCAAACCAGACCAAGGAAAGACTTGCTAAGAGGTGGATACAATGTAAAACTATATTCTGAAATGACTTGAAGGAAGTAATTATTTAATGTATAGGTAAAAATTATAAGTTTGATTTAAACTGGGAACTAAAGTGACATTTAGCCAAATTCTGCCTGACAACTACCCCGACAGGAGAAACCTGCCCAGCCACTCTTCCCAGGCCTAGCTGCATCCTGCTTCCCCACCAAAAGGAGTTGACACCTCTCTGATTAGATTAGGGGAGGGGCACCGCAGGAGGTTGAACAAAGCCTTGTCCTGGACTCAGGCAAATGTTATATTGGGGGGGCCTCTGGGAGCCACCCGAGCTGGAGGCGGGGGCAGACAGAAGCTTCCCCCACGTGCTTTGGAACCTAAACCACACCCATCTGGGCCAGAGCATAATTTTAAAAAAAGATGGATAATTCATAGTACGGACTTGTCAGAATTATATAAGTAATATCATTATTCTTGTGATTTTTCTGTGCACGTTTTAAGAGGTGTTAGGACCCTGTGGTGTATGCTGGGGGGTTGCTAGCGGTCTTATTCCAAATGTCTGCATGTTAAAAATCTGACACTTCATCAATTAATATCTATACTCCTTGTGCACATGTGTGTAATTTTTGGTAAAATGTCTGATATTGTTACACCAGTCAAAAAGCACAAAATGTTGTCATTTTTTAATGCAAGCCCCCAGGAAGATCAGAGGCGGACAAGCATGGACCATAAGGAATATATAATGTGTACCTGTAATTTCAACAAATTGTGTATCTCGGAAATATATATTTGAATCAAATATAGATTTGTGGGCAAATTGACCAGGGGAGGATCCCCTGACCCATAAACAGACCTCATCATGATGACAATCCATTTCCTTCCCCCAATCATGGGAGAGGGGAGAATTGGGCCAATGACAAGTAGAGAGGGGCAGGCTCAGTTATGCCACGCACACACCCACTTCCAAAACACATAAAAAGAGACTGCTGGGACAGGTAGAGAGATTCAATTCCATTTTCTGCGGGACGCTCTGCCGGGAGACTCCAGACTTCACATCCATCAATCTTCAGAGACCAGAAATTTACTTCAGAACTTAAAGCAAGGGCCTAAACCCACAAACTGAGAACTCTTCTCAGCAGGCCTCAGCATCCTTAAAATCATTTGCAAACTATTCAACAGCCGGGCGAGCTGTCTGAATTCTTTTGCCAAGAACTTTTGCCAGTACCCAGAAAGCAGTGTTACATCCAGAATCCACTTGATCCGGACTGGAAAGCAGAGCAGTATCCAGAACCAGAGGCCGCTGTCTCCAGAGAGTTTAGACCAGCAGAGCAGAGCTGACCCAGACCGCTGTGAGCAGAACCAGAGATCCGGATCGCTGTGAGCAGAACTGGTGCCTGATTGACCCGCCGAGCAGACAGAATCGCCGCCGGACGTGTTGACCAGATCCGTGACGAGGCCTAGTTCAAATTTATATTGTGAGTACCTAGCAGAACTGTGCAGAACCAATCTCTTAGTTAAAATAATCGAAATCAAGCTATTTTAACCTAAGTAGAACTGCCTCCTAGAAATCGTGTCATCTGTCATTTTTAAAGCTGCACAACTGTCACCTGTCAATTCTGCAGCTTCAAGCTGTCACCTGTCATTTTGAGTTTTACCTTAAATCCGAAAATCTACCTTTATTAAATCGTCCGTATCTCTGGAACCGTTTGGCCTAGGAATTTTAAAGCTGTGATTCTAGGCTTTCCAACGAACCTAGAACCGACTTCCTACTCCCTATACTTTTTCCGCAATCGCGATTTACGGACTCGGGAAATTTACCGCGATTTGCGATTTTGGCTCAATTTCTCCACTTGTCAAAATAGCAGCTCCATTCTTTCCTTTGTTAAAATCCGTTTGCAACCTGGTAATAACTCATAGAGCATTGCTAAAGTGAGCCTGAACTAATACCAACAAGCATCTCTCACTCACCCTGAATCTCTAGAGGGAATTAAAATCAGTTAGCACATTTTCCCATCCATTGCCATCACATTTAAAAGCATTTTGGGCCTGTGTTTCAAACTTCTGCCTGTTTCCTCTAAGCTTGCTGGGTGGGGAACTGAATTCCGTATTTTATTTGATTGTAATCCCGAAGACTGTGTGTGTCACTTCCATCTCCTTGCTTTGCATATAGGGGGGGGGATGAATTGCCACCAGGGGAAAAGTGATTACATTGTCTTTTGTTGAAGCCATATCAAGTTATTTTCTGTACTGCATTTCATTCATCATTGCGTTTCCTTGAACCATATAAAGCATTCTTTCCCACCTTATTCTTCTGTTCCTATTCATAAGTTACCTCTTGCTGATTACTGCTCATATTCACAAGTGTAATATCCATTATCAATTTATTTATAGAAGTGTGATATATATATATATATATTGTTTATATTTCTCAAATAAACCTTTTAAATTTGCAAAACAGACCTACTTCTTGGCTCAGTGGGGTCATGGGGATTCTAAGAGAGGGGTATTATACAAGGGTTCATCATCCAGATTATAACTTGCCATAAAAATACATAAATAAGGGCTTCCCTTGGGCATCCCAGACAAGGCACAGACTTAGTGGGATTGCTTGATCGGAGTCACTTACAAGGGCTAGTACTCATTGTGATGTACTGAGGGCCAGATAGCTATCTGAATTTTTTTCTTTCTAACTGCGCAGTAGAATAAAGATCTGTGAATCTTTATAAGCCTGTGTTTGGTGTATTTCCTTTTGTGGTACTCAGCCTCGATATTTCCTTTTGCTTGTACACCATTAGACAGATAAAAGCCATCAGAAGTTTCATGACCACCGACATTGGTTTTGTCAGCCTTCCAGGCCATTGACTGCAGGTCAGCCTTCACCCTGCCCTTAATGGAAGCAGCCCTGCCCAAACTGTTAGACCACAAGGCCTAAAATTGCCTGCCATGCCAGTTCAGAGGGTACATGGCCTAGCAGTTGAGGTTGAAATGCACATTTTGGTGGCAGAAACAGGCTCAATTGCTAATGGCTTGTCCCATTTTTCAATTGCAGAAACATATTAATGACTTATGTCATGGAAGGCTTCCCTTGCATCTATCACTTTTTGATTTTAGTACACTCTCCCCTGTGTGCAAGGGTGATATGTGATATAATCGCAGGTATAAACATCGAAAGTCACTTCATATTTTCTTTAAAGGCACTAAACACCCTTCCCAACATATTTTAGGACCGGTGCAATTATATAAACAAACTCCAGTGCTAGAATATTTGGGCATAGCGTTGGATAGTGCAATATCACCTGTCATTTATTGTGTGACACAGTTAACCATTTTATTAAGCATGATGGGAATAATTGGTTTATTCATACAAAAGAATTCAACCTTTTATTTTAGGCTTAAGAAAATAGTTACCTTGTAACTGAGATGTTGGGAAATGTAGGTCAAATTAACAGTGCAGTTAAAAACAAAAGCAACACAGGCTCGTGCTAGATAATTTCAGGTAGCCTGTTTGAGCAAGTGTGCTACCTCACTTACAGGTGTAATGGTCCTTCATCTCCCTGGTCATTTGTGCTTTCATGGCTGTGGGGCATAAATGACTGCCCAGCCCAAGCAAACAAATCCTGGCTAGGCCTACTGCAGTGCAGACCTTCAGGATACTAATAGTACTGGAGTTGTTGCAGCATGTTTAGAGTGAGATCCCCCTTGCCTTCCCCCCATATCCCCTTTACAGTGGAGTTTAACACCACTGGCAAGGACTCCAGGGTGCCGGGGGTGATCTTGGGGATCGGGGGGCAGGCTCGGCCCCCTGTTCACCCTGCTGAAGCCAGGCCGGGTGTGAGAACCCATCTACTGACGGTAAACATGCTCCTCATGCAGAAAATCGACCAACCTGCTCTAAACACAACTCGTCTGCAAAGAGAGGACCCGCTAACAATCATTCTCTTGTCAAGCACCCAGACTCGAAAACTCAATCCTGGTATCGCAAGGAATGCCCCCACAATTCTCCAATTTTGCAATTCTTCAAAATGTGGCTTTTTCAAAACCTGACCAATGACTAATCCCAATGGATGCACAGACTGATGTTGGTTACCAGACATTTGGTCGAAAAGAATTGGTCGACCAGACAAATGGTCGAACCAATTTGGTCGAAAACCAAATGGACGAATTTTTTTTTTTTTTATTTTCTCCCCTTTTTTTTATTTTTTTGGGGGGTCCCCCCCAACCCCCTTTTTTCTCTAAAAAACCCTTTTTTTAAAAAACAAAAACCCGAAAAATAAATATATAAATAATAAAAAAAATTCGACCATTTGGTTTTCGACCAAATTGCGTCGCCCAAATGTCATTCGACCAGTTTTCAGTCGACCAAATGACTGGACACCACTGATGTTCAGTCTGCCAATCCCATTTCTGCACTGCTGTTAAAAGATGCCTGCTTGAACACTGGCTACCCACACCCTGTACAGTGCTCCGCTGCTCTCGAGCTAGGTCCGTGCTGTAAACAAGAAAATGAAATGAAAAAATTAACAAGTCCAAATAACATGTCCGTGGAAAGGTGCTCACTCAGGAGTGTCTATAATCAAGGTTAGCTCCCTGTGACATACCAGAGGAGAAATAGCCCTCTGTATATCTGTCTGTTCCCACCCAGAGGGAAATCCAGCCCTTTAATGCCAGGCTATTCCTCTCTGAACAAGAACAACAACTGCAACCCCAGACATGTGTTTTAGTCTTGGCCATCATCAGTAAAGTGCCGTGTCTCTTTAGGCACGAGAGCAATAGGTTCATGCCTGGATTCACCTTGCTAACATAGGGTGACGTTCTCCAGGTCACACAGCAGATGAGTAGATTTCCACCCCCATAGTCCTCTTTTTGTAGCGGTTGGTCGAGGGGCAGAGTTTCAACAGGGTAATGAGCCCCGCAGTCACTGAACACCAGACAGCATGTTCAGCAGGTTGCAGAGCAGATCGGTGTTTCCAAATCTTGCTAAACTGCAGGTTAAGGAACTGTTCTGTTATCCCAATTGTACTTTCCTGTATCATGTTGTTGTGCTAGCCAATCAAAATAATCATATGAAAGGAGCTTGCATGAGATTTCTGTTCTTTTCTTTTTTTATAATTCTGTAGAATAGCCACGTGTGTCCAGCTATGTTTAATGCGCCCCTTGCTGGCTGTAAGGGAGTGCTAGTGATTCACTTATGCAGCATGTGGGTTGGCAGCCTCATCTGAGTAGAAACCACTTACACCACATTTTTTAAAGACACAGACACATTTCCTGTAAGTGACGCTGGTTAGGAGACCTGACCTTAATGCCGAATCCATGTACTTGAGCTTCTGAAGTTCTGAACCTGGGATGTTTCCCTAGCAGATGGAATGCCATCACGCACCCCACATCTGAGAAACTGGTAGCTAACCTTCGACAGGGCCCTCCGCCATACACCAGCAATATGGCTTGAAGGATATTTGCGCTGAAATATCTTTCTCAAGTTGCATGTCAGCATGAAGAACATGGTATGTGCATGGAATATACCTTCGGCCCAGCCACGAGGCCAGGGTGGGACTTTAGACCTCCCATATACACTACTGCTCTATACCCGGCCCAGTGACCAGGGCTCCTTTTTCCTGGGTAACCACATCCTGGGGTTCTGGTTGCTAAGAGTGCTTGCTCTCTAGTGGTTGCGGTGCTTCCATAAACATATCTGCTGTCTCATTGTACTCAGGGGGGCTGTCAGATTCAGTCCCCCTGTCTCCAAGTCCATTTTCCACCTTGCGGGAGAAGTTGGGGACATGCTTAGAACAATGACCCCATCCCAGCCAGATCTACAAAGTCTGACGGACCTGGACGGACACAAGAAACTGGGATGTAGCACTGCTTGATCACCCTCAGGAGAGTGTTCAAGGCTGCTCTGTGATGAAGCCCCTTCCTGGCTTTCGGAGCAGGGGGAATGGTGGCCAAGTGCCACGGCCCACCATGCAGTATTGTGCCTCGGGGTGGTATGGGGAGGATCCCTGGCCCACTCCAGCGTGTTCTGGGCATTTGGCAGGGTCGCTTTGCATTTGGTCACAATGTGACCCAAACTCCTCTAAGGAGACCCCACACATGAGTAGAGTCATAAATCTAGATGCCACACTGTGGCACATTTGCTCCCAATGTATGCCATCTAAAGACGTCCCAGGAATCGTGCCTCCTGTGAGGCAGGGTGGCAGAATACTTCCCACCCGAGCATCTATTAAGGGGGCTTGCAAAGGAGGAGGGTTAGCTGTTTACAGATTGCCAAGAATATGCTGCCCCAAGAACGCTGGAATTGAGCAAACACAAGGTGCACGCTAGAAAGTCTGCACCACAGGGGACCGCGCACTAGGGAGTCCTCATTCCATTTAGTTTCCATTTCCACAAACTATGGTTATATACAAATCTGAATCCCAGACCGCCAAACAAGTAGTCTGGCTCCTGGCAAAGGTTGAGTGTTAATCCATGATGGCATCTGCCCTTAATGAAGGCTCAGGCCATGGCCCTGTGAACCTAGAGGTAGCTCAGAGGGATCGCCAGAGAGCCTGTGATCTGACACAATCAGATTTAAAACACCATGTTGACCCGCACCTGAGAGCTGCTAGGCACAGGCAGCCACTGTGGGGAGGGGGTGAAAGCACCTATAACCCTGAAAGATGTGTTGGTGTTGTAGGGTGGAGTCAGAGTGTTAATTTGAGTTGTTGATAGACAGAGAAGAAAGTAAAGAGAGAGAGCAGGAAGGTAAAGGCTGTCGAGAGGGGGCCCAAAGGAAGATGAGGTGGAGGAAAAACCAGAATATGGACAAGAGGAACAGTAGAGGGATAGAGGAGAAGCGATGTGGAGGACAAGTAAGAGGAGGAAAATGGGAACAGCAGAAGTAGGGATATGCCAGGAGGAAAGGTTAAGGGAAGAAAGGAGGTGGAGTATACTGGAGAGGTGGTTGCAGAAGATATTAGAAGGGGAGGGGGAACATGTTGAGAAGACAGTTGGAGGAAACATCAGGAAGGTTGAGAAGAAGTGCATAGGGAAGGTACTTGAAGGAGACAGCAGGGGTATGGAGGTAAAGAGCACTGCGGAGGAAGAACCCCAAGAGGGGGCGAAAGGTGAATGAGGTGGGGAGCAGAGGAACTGAGAGAGGAGAAACTATAAAGAGCAGATTGGTGAAGTAGAAGGGAAGGGCCAGACAAGGTTTACACCCGATGAGATACAGTTAAGGAAGGGTGGAGCTGTGAGTATGTGGCAAAGCACTGAGGAGGCACAAGAGGAGTGGGGGGGAGCGTGGGGGATGGGTGAAATAGTGGCTTGTAAGCCATTGAGGAGGTAGGGAAGGTCAGAATATTGGGGACTGTAGTCAGAAATCTAAGACATGGAGGAGGAGAGGGCTCCCCACGTCAGGATTCAGAGGGGTATAGCTGTGCTGCCCATAGATTGAGGTTCTGGGGCCTGTCAACACACCATGCTGCCCTGATTGAGCTGGTAGGGATTCTCAGTTGGCTCGTTTCATGGTGTAAGCCATGGAGCTCACACTGTTGGCATCTAATCCAGTTGCTTTTGTTATCTTGGCCTAATATAGGAAGCGAGGATAAGAAGGAGAGGGCCTAATTCTCTAGCAAAGAGAGCCAAGAAAGGAGCTTGGGGGACACTTAAACCCCAAGGCCGAGTGCTTGAAAAAAACACGATCCCTATGGAAAGGACCTCCAAAACTGTATTGAAAACTTTGTTGAATCTTAAGACTGTGCTTAATGAGAGACTTCATTATTCTCCAGAAATAGGTCTTGTTGTTTGAATCTCAGGTGAAGCTAGCTCGAATGTTTAGTTTCATTTTTGCCTTCGAGGATTGGCCTGGACTGTGAGTGACACTTTGGACAATCACTACCCCGGAACCTTTCTCATGGTGCTTCAGCTCTAAATACAGATCCCCTGCTAAACCTCAGTACTTGGAACTGAGGGAAACGTCCCAGGAAAAGGAGGGGTTTGCAAGATGTGTAACTATCTTCACCAAATATTGTTTATTTTATTTATTTATTGAATTGATATAGCTCTTTTATCCATAGTGCTGAACATGGTAACAGCAACGGTATGATAGAGGTGGTTACCAAAAAGGCTAAAAATCATGAAGCAAATATAATTTAAATATGATATACATTAGTTAATTGCAGATGATGTTGTTTCAGGCATTCCTTAAACAGAATTAGGGCTGTACAGAGAGAATGCTAAAAGGCAAAGCATTGCACATTTGTGGGACCAATAATTGCTCGGAACGAAACCGTGATGGAGCACATGGGGCAAAGTGTGGCTAACAAAAATTTAGTAGAAAATGTAGCTGTCTGGGTGGTTGGTATAATTAGATGAAATCAGATAAGCATGAGGGGTGCAATTTCGTGGACACATTTAAAAATAGTAGGCTTACAATTACATTGAAATCTTAGCTGAATGGGCAGCCGCAGCAGGCAAGTATAAAAAATAAAATGATTTTGTCCACTTATTGTTGTCTGTGCAGTGCTTGATCCCACTCAACTTCATGAGGTGTGAGAAGTGGGATGACTGCTAGGCCCAACCCACCACCGGTCAATCAAGCTCCAGAGTTGCAGTCCAGGATGAAAGACAATTCATCCGAGCAGTTCACAATGGGTTGACTTCCAGTGATGGGTTCTATGGCTAGCAGCAGAATCTCTGAGGGCAATGAGTCTCAGCCCTGAACATTATGTATAGAATGAAAGACGAAAAGTGGCTTGGTACTCTATGGCCTATGGGGAGATGGAGAGACCTGACTGGACACTGCGACCACCGTTGGCTAACCGGCTAACCTAAGGGTGGGAAGTCTGAGATTCTCTCCAGAGGTACGCAGCATTTCCTGAGGCAGCTGCTGACATTTCACGTCAGTGGGAGGACGCTCTCATGAAATAGCTTTCATCTGCTAGGCCAATGAGTGGGAATCTAAAATAGGCAGACACATGTTTAACAAGCATGTTTATTCATTTCCTTTAACAGCGCTATATCTGTATTTGGCTATACAGTAGCTTATATTTAACTCATCCTCCAATGTATACATGCAAGCTACAAGGTAAAAGTACAGCCTACAGACAAAACATTTGCAGGCAAGCTTCTTTAAGTAAGTTGTCAGGAATGCATTGTCTAGTTTACAGGTATGCCAACCTAAAGGAGCATGCCCACCCCATGTAAGTTAAGAAACACATCTGGTGCTGCACTATCAGAAATGCAGCCCCATTGCTGCTAAAATTAATTTAGATTTAGAATACCGTTTAAATACCCACAGCATAGCCTGCATTCTTGTGTAAGATTGTATTATAGAGAAAGCTGGATCATTAGACAGCTGTATGTTATGAAGTTGTTCTTTGTGTGGCAAATGAATATTTGCAAGGAACACTTAACATGTGACACTGCTGCTTAGTTTCTGCATGCACACATTCCCACTGCTGTGCTTACTTCCTTGTTAGATAGCCATGCGGCATCCTAACAGCTGCTGGCATGCCAACTAACTGAGGCACAGTAGAAAGTATGCACAGGTGTCTTATATATGCGTCTTAGTGATTCAGTTGCGCTCTGTATGGGCTGACATGCCCATCTGGGTCCAGACCACTAACACCATGTTGTTAGCCACAGCGCACCTTATGAAAGTGAGGCTGGTTAGCAGACCTGACCACAGGCTCCATGCAGCACCTGCTCGTCAGATACACGTTCCCTCTGGCTCTTGGCCTGTTTGGCCTCCCTCCTCATCATCATGATCAGTCTAGGGGCCACTAGGGACTGGATGCAGAGATGACAGAGAACACAAGGAGATCGAGGAGGCAGCAGAAGTGCCTCTAGTTGTTACTGCATTCTCCGGGGCTCTAACTTGCATCTCTAAGAAAGATGGAGTTTCTTGAAATGAAGGTCAATTTGGAGGATTTTGGCTGGCTTGGCAAAGCTCCTTGACTCTCTGTAGCAGAATGTGCACTCTGGAAGTGCTCCCTGTTCATCGATGATTGTTTTCCTCCTCTTCTTTCCATAACTCTATAGAGCAAGCATTGCCAAATCCAACAGGTTAGGCTTCTGTGATAAGCATTTGCCAAGGACTACCATAATGGTACTACCTGGTCTTAAAATGGCAACAGCTAGAAATTGGTTAAGTATCTCAGAATATGATGGCACTGCCTTTCTTGTACCTATAGAAAAGCACCCCTACTGAATTTGCCAATGCTTGTTTTTACCAGGAGAAAGTTGCACAAATGTACATATTGCTTTTGAATCAAGTGGCTGATTGCACACTTGGATAATACATTTTATTACCCCTGGACGCTCATTACAGCTGAAATTAAACCATTAACTCTCAGAAGACTGCTTAGAAATAACACTGGTATGCTGCATACAGCAACAAGTTAGATGTACTGCATGATAGAGCTAGGTCAAAGCGATACCAGGAAGATGTGTTTTGGGTTTGTAGGGGCAGACAGTGGGTGAAAATGGCCATATAGATTAGCATAGCAATAGACGGTCAATGGGTGGGTAAAAGTCATAACAACACCCATAGTGCCTGAGTCCCTCCTCACATACCATACATACTCAGGCACTGTGGGTGTTGTTATGACTTTTTACCCACCCATTGACCGTCTATTGCTATGCTAATCCATATGGCCATTTCCACCCACTGTCTGCCCCTACAAACTACAGACCCATTAAAACGGTCCCCTTCTTACTAAAAATCTTGGATAGGGTTCCATATTTGCAAATCCAAGACTAACCTGAGACTAACAAACTTCTGGGAACCCGGCAATCTGGCTTTAGACCACAACACGGGACAGAAACTGCTCTTGTTAACCTCAAAAGCCAGATTGACGAACTCAAAGACAAAGGAAGTCTTGCAATCTTACTCCTCTTGGACTTGTCAGCGGCATTTTACCTCATCACCTTGCCTCGGCAGCCCACTTTTCCAAGACCGCAATCACCTGGATTCAATCCTTCTTAAACAATAGAACCATGCGTGTCTTCTCGACATCTGCATCCGCTGACCCCATACCCATCACCTGTGGTGTGTCCCAAGGCTCATGCGTGTCGCCAACTTTGTATAACATCTTTACAAAGCCGCTGTTTGATGAACTGGACCGTCTGGGTGTCACCTCCACAAACTATGCAGATGACACGCAGATACTCCTACCCCTGACAGGCATTTATAACACAGATGTACTTTGCGTAAACGAAATCTACACAATCATTCAGGCATGGATGGCTATCCACGGCCTCTGCATGAATGGCGACACAGCGGAACTCCTCTTGGTTGGCTCACCAGCCAACATAAACAAAATAAACCCTAAATACACCACTCTCTATAGAGACGGGAACAACATCCCTATCACCAAAGAAGTAAAAACCTTAGGCTTTTACCTGGACGCTACCTCCAACAACCTAACCAAACAGGTGAATATGACTGCTTCAGCCACTGTCTACACTGGCAAGCTGATAAGGGCTTGCAGACCATTGCTGTCATCTGAAAGCCGTCTCACACTAGCCAGAGCACTCATACAGTTCAAATTGGACTACTGTAATGGTCTCTACTGGGGAGCTAATAAGACTGTACTTAACAAATTACAGATAATGCAGAACAATGCTTTTAGAGCTTATTAAATATACAGAGAAGAGAGCACATCTCAGCAACTAGAAAATGTTGTAAATGGCTCTCTATAAAAGAAAAGATTGAACTCAAACCTCTTTGTCTTACCTATAAAGCACTGAACCACACAGCCCCCCCGTATCTCACTGAAAAATTCACATTCAGATCCTCCACACGAATAGCCAGATCCTCCAACACAGCCTGTCTGGTGGTACCTAGATATAATCTCAAGAGAGCAGGCGGATCCAGTTTCCCGGTCTTGGCCTCCCAATTGTGGAAGACCCTGCCAACTGACTTTTTTAAAAATTGTATATGGTAAAGAAAAACCTTTTACAATACAAAATCACAGAGCCTACATACTATTCAATCAATTAAAACAACCTATACTACATGAACGCAACATGATGTAATAAAATACAGTAGTGAAATAAAACAAAAAAAACACAAAAATAGAAGATAAAACACAATAATACACAAAAATACACAAAGATACACACAGGGGTAGAGGTAAAGAGGCAATCCAGCAGTATAACCGAAAGAAGGGGAGAAAAAGCAAGGAAACAAGAAGATGGACATTTAAAGATCTTTTCCCCTTAAACAATAACATAGCATCCCCCTAAAGGTACAACTGCTTGTCTTTTTGCTGAAACTACCCCATTGTGAGACAGGGAAAAGTGGAGGGAGAAAAAAGGGAGCTTAAACCAATTGATTTGAGAGGGGGAGGCTGAATGGAGTGGCGGTGCTGTAAGTACAACATACAAAACAATTTAAAAAAAAACCTTAAAGAGGTTACGCCAGTCCCAGATGACCCAATACTTCTTGACCTCTTGCATAGCAGTAAAGTCCTAGAGTACGATATTTATTTTCTCCAGGACTTGAACCACTGCAACTGTCAATGCTACATCGTGGCCCACCACAAGTCTGTCCCAGAACGTGCCCTCCAGATGTTTCTCATTTTCCACCCCAAACCTGCCTAACAATAGAAGTCTTGTAGTCCTAGTACCTTTACAATCTAACAACAGATGTTTGAGATATTGGTTAGCTGGGTTAGCACAGACTCTACACAAGGCAATTGCAGTCTCCTCCAAGCCCCTTTTGTGCAAAATTTCCCCTGTATGGGCCACATTTAGGCGAATTCTCATAAAATTCATCCGAATTCTCCAATTAGGAAATTTTACTAAATATCTGGCTATAAACCCCTGTTTTTTATCCACTTTCTGAAACAGATTTACTGGGACCATTGATCGCATATTGTCAATCGTTTCTGACCAGTCCATCTGTTCCATGGCTTTCTTTACTTTTGCTGGGTTATCCATCAGTGCTTCCCGATTTGTATTTGCCCAAGCTAACCCTTCTTCAACCTTTGCTTCTGGTCCAGATAGGATGGTGGACCTTTGATTGCCCAAATGATGTTTAATATCGGAGTACAGAGAGCCCTCCTTGGCCGTGATGATAATTTCCAGCCCGCCAAGGCCTTCAGTGAACGTAAGCCCAATTCGAACCTCAGACTGGCCATAGGGAGACCTTCCAGCCACTGCCAATCCACATTCCATAAGGAAGGCTTAGCTTCAAGTCTGTACAACATTACAGGAACCACCTTAGCAGAATAGAATTTTATCAAAGGAAGAATCGAGAACTTACAGAATTTTGTCAGTACCTTTTTCATCTGGGGAACTAGCTGTATCAGCTTGTTCCTGATATCAGCTTCCACTTTGGAGATGGATGGGGAAGCGTAAACTTTGTAACCCAGATAGATCACCTCTTCCACTCTTCGTACTGGCTGGCACCCCAACAACCGTTGTGCAAATGTCACCCTTTTATGCAGGTGTCTAAACCCCACAATTTTAGATTTCTTAGGGTTAATTGCGAGGCCATTCTCCCTTGCGTAACAGTCCAATCTGATTAGCAGCCGCTGTAACCAGACTGCAGTGTGGTCTAATAGAACCACATCATCGGCATAGGCCAGCCAGTGAATCTTAGAACCATTGATCACCGCACTGGCCAATGCCAAAGGCGCCAAAAACTCCCCCAGATCTGCTAGGTATAAAATGAAAAACAGTGGAGCCCCCAGACAGCCCTGGCGGATGCCTCTGTCGAGCCTGATGGGATCCGAAAAGGTGGCCATCTTGATCTAGCCTAACTCTGATTGTTGTGTCTTTATGAGGTTCAACCAGCATTGCCAAAAGGCCCTTCCGGAATACCCCACTGTCTAAGTTTTGATCACATCCTGTTTCGGTCGACTAGGTCGAACGCCCTCGAGAAATCGTCCCAGGCCCCATACAGTTGTTTTTCTCTCCTCTGCCATATCTTCTCACTCAGGACATTCAACACCAAACCATTTAATGCCGTAGAAAGACCCTTTCTAAAGCCTGTTTGGTGTTTGGACAAGATGCCTGCTTCCTGTACCCAACCTTCCAATTCGTCCAAAAGGATCCTCATGACTATCTTGCTCTCGATGTCCAGGACTGCGATCGGACGATAATTTATAGGTAAAGTCCGATCGCCCCCCTTGAACAGCGGGATGATAGTTGCTGTCTTCCATGATGAGGGAAATTTCTTCCTCACCAAGATGTCCCCAAAGTGCCAAAAAAGTAACTTTGCCCAGAGGTTTGGATTGTTCTTCAAAACCTGATATGTTAAGGCCATTCAGCCTTGCGGCCCTTGAGTTTGAGGACTTGGAGATTAGTTCTCTCAAACTCTGTTCATCCAACGGAAGCCACCATGCAGCATCCATCTTCGGACGAAAATTAGATTTTATTGGTTGCTAAAAGACACCAGACAAATAATCCACCCACCCTCTTTCCGTCACCGACCAGAAGTTCCGGGAATCCTGTTTGTTAATCAATTTTAGCATTAATTACCCATCCTGTTGGAGAAAGGACATTTTTCTGTCCACTGTCCATTGTTTGTATTGTAATGACAGACATCTGAGTTCCCTCCTACTGTCTTCCTCATTCAACACCAATTTTAATTTTTGAGCCCGTAGTATTTTTGCCTGCCTTGTTTCTTCATCAAAGGCATGTTGTTTGCCCCCCCGCCCACACTTGGTGGGAGTGAGGACCAGATGAATTTGACAAATTTATCTGGGCGACAATTCTCCTGCTGAACATTGTCTGGGATTGCCGTCAGGTTGCTATTTAGGGCTTCCCCATCTCTCTTATATTTGTGGAGATGGACTTTCCCTTTCCAATTCACCAAGCACTGTTTTTGACTATCCGGCAATCTGACCACAATATCGGCAAATGTCAGCAACAAATGGGAATGATCGCTTCCACCCTCTGGCCTGATGTTCAGGAAGATCTTTCGTGTAAACAATTCAGATGACAAAAAAATATAGTCCAGAGTCGAGGTGGACTTGCCTCTATACCAGCTAGGGCTGGGGGGGATGTCCCCTGAGACTTTTAGGCCCGAACCCGCAAGGAACTCCACCCAAATTCTCCCCTTCTCTGAGATTCTCTGCGTGCACGTGTTTACAGTATTTTGCAACAATGGAACACACTTAAGTCCCCAGCCAGTATTATCTGTGCTCCCTCGTGTGCTAATTTGACGTCCTCCAGGAGTTTCAACAAGACCTCTAGGAAATCCTGCAGGCTGGAGCAGGCGGGATTCCAATACACATTAATAAAAGTTATCACCAAGTGTGAGTTTTGTTGTTTCAAACATACTCTACAAGCTTGGATACCCAATCTGTTGTAGGAAATTTCAATTGACGCCCCAATTGAGGCGTTTTTAAATGCCATCAATAGGCCACCTGATGGTCTTCCCTTGGCCTCTTGAAGTGCTGATTGGGTGTGGATTGAGTAGCCTTCGATTGCGATTGGATTCACCAACCACATTTCTTGCGAAAGCAGGACGTCTACTTCTTGAAAAATCCACTCTTTTATTCTTTTTTGATGTAAAGTTGTTTGGACCCGCGTGTTTCATCACAGCATACACAATTCTGGCTGCCTAAAGAGACTGCTTTCCCACCCACAGTTTCTGCAGCACTTGTGTTAGAATCTTAGGAAGGAGAGACAGAGCATTATCTTCAGGAATCTTTCCATTGTCCCTTTGATTCCACGGGGAATCGATTGGACTTGCATTGCTTCCAGAGGTCTCCCTTCCCCTGGATTTCCATCCTTGAGCTGTGGATTTCTGTGACGAGGTTTTCAGCGGCAATATGGAGGAGACCAGGATCCCATGTCTTTCCAAGTCTTTTGATGGCCCTAATATCGCCTCCTGGCCTTCTCGCGAGGTGAGGCCTACCTCCACCAAATACGGATTCTGATTATAGGGAAATTTTACTGATCTAAAAGATAAAGATCTGTGATTTTCTTTAAATATGAGAGAATTAACCCTCTGCTCAAGGACTTATAGTTACTGTTCTTAAACATTGAGCTGATCCACAATTTCGGCATTGCGAAGCTGGAGGCAGATCTCTCCTCAACTCTGTCCTGTTCACCCAGCTGAGGTAAGGGTTGTTTTAACTGTATTGGCTGGATGGGATAAACCCCCATTTCTGAGGGCTTTCCTCCACCATTCACTCTCATCTCCAACAACACAGATTTCCCTTGACCCACTTTGATTTCCTCTTGCAATGGTATGATCTCTGTGGTTTTATTCTTTTCAAAAAGATTGGGGCTATTTTTAAGCTCCCTCCCTCCACTGCCCGTGCTGATTCCATAGCAGGGGACCTTTGTACTCCCACTGAACATCTTTTTGGCAGAAAAATTGGAGCAATTTGTTGTGCAGGTTTTTTTGCCGCTCCAGGATTTGATACACTGGTAAATTTTTTTAAAGTCTTTCTGCCCCAAAGCTGTTTCGTTCACACCCGCTTTGACCACTGGATTGGGCACAATTCCATTCTTCTTCTCCTCCCAATCCGTTTGGAGGCCTATGCTGATTTTAATAATTTCAATCTTTTCTTGCTGAGAACTCTCTTTGTCAACATCTTTTATTGTCTTTCTATTTTGCCCTTCTCTGGCCTGTTGACTTGCTTTGGGGCGACAACTACTCAAATCCTTCCCAGAGGGAGGTACCAGCTTGAATTAGACACTTCCACTGGGCTGGCGGCTGTTGCCGATCTCAAAAGTGATTTGAGGAGAACATCTTTGGCCCCTTTTTTTTATATATTCTTTTGCTTCTTTGTTTTGAGTACTTTTAAGGTCCCCTGGGTATCGCTTCATACTTCAGGACCTCGAACTTGGGTCTCTGGGGAAACTCTTTCAGGATGGAATTCCCTTTCCGGAGTGAGAGCACTGGAAATTGGACAGGGGCTATCTCCTAACTTCGAATGCCATGTAGGATCCTGCACAAGGAGGGCGATTTCCAGCTCATTTGCCCTTTTGCCCTTTTTTTCCCAAAATGATCCTCAATTATTTTTTTTTTAGTAGTTACAGTGTATTCTAACCCACGTTGCCAGGCTTGCATAATTGGCAGTTGTAACTGGGCGGCTTCTGGAATTCTCTAGGTGTTTGTGGTACAGGCTCTGAGTGAATTTGTACTTGGATTTGTGAAGACTTGCTTCATCAGCCTCGTCCTCGGCCTCAAGAACCTGAGGGGCTTCTTTTCCCATTGAAACCAAAAATGAACCATCATACTCCGGTGCCCTCCTTTCATCGTGCATAGCTGTGCTGAGCAGTTTCATCCCTAAGGGTCCCCAGAGAGAAGAGGGCTGAGGAGGAACCACTTGCAGGAAAGTTTGTAAATATAATGCGTGTGTTACAGTTTCTATTCACTTATTTCTTTGACACTCAAAATGAGCAGTGTGATAGAAGCACGTATTATACCATGTGCGCTCCAGTTGAGAAATTCCCCAATGATGTGCTAGTTGAATGTCCCGACGAGGCTGGATAACAGAGCCAGGCAGCCTGTAGGGACTACAGCCACACTCCCTCTGCTGAATGACCACACACCTGCTAAGCACAATGCCGATAGTAAATGCAGGATCTTCAATATGAGTTAGACATCGGGACACGCAAAAAAAGGAAAATAAACTTAGCGTGTCTCCGAGTCACGGGCACTCCCACAGTTTTTCTCCCCGTTAGAACAGCCAAGAATGTGACTCACGATATCTCGATGTATGATGTGAAGTATAGAATGCTCAATCCGTCAGATCAGGGGTGGACTGGGAAACAAAAATGGCCCTGGAAATAATTTTCAAAGTGGCCCCATATTGCACATTTTCAACAATCCCAACCCTTTTCCTATGGGAACATTTGGAAATACCACCCAAAAGAGGCCAAGGGTGCAGAGGCCTACCGGGAAATCTCCAGAGTTTACCATAGGCCAGTCCACCCATGCGTCAGATGCATTCAAACTTCTGAGACTCTGGCCCTCTGAGTCTTCTTGTTTCATCTGTGTCCAGTCGGTCCAGCACCAAACAGCAACAAAACAGCACACAAAGAAATGAACTGCCCTTAACTCCGCGGCCGGGCTTCGCCACACTTCACAAGCTAGTTAACAAGTCTGCCAGAAGCTTTCGCTTTCGTTTTTGCCGTAAAGCTTCACTCCGGCCTCACTCTCCACCACATATGCAGAAGCAGCAGAGGAGAATCGCAATGTGTGATCAAAGAAAAAGGGAATGGCGGTTTGGATTTTTTGGGTTTTTAAACCTCCTCCAAGACTCACCTCGACTCCCCTGGACTCACCTGCACCTCCGCCTTCGCCTTCTCCTCACTCCTCACTGACGCGAGTCACGGGAGTCACGGCAAAGCTTTATCCATAAGGAGTTGTTTCCACAAGGGTAATGGTAGAATAGGGAAGGGAGAGGAGAGAGGAGGGGCTCTCAGGCAGATCTGGAGCTCCTACACCGCAGAAAGCAACACCACAGCACACTGCCACAAACTGCCAAGCTAGATTCGAAGAAAACAATTTCAGGAGAAACGTCATCTCTTGGTTACTCAGTAAGAACTAACTAATCTGGCTGCTTACACTTAGTGATTAGTAGAACAACTGTTTTATCCACTTGCTTCCCACCTATTCCTCTTGCCCTGCAAGAAATCACTGGAATTGTTACCTCCAGCACCGCCTGTGCTTATGTAACTGTTCTCATTGCTTTCTCCATGTATGTAAGTATGTACCCTCTATTTACTTACTGTAAGTGACCAATGTCACTGCTACTGTCTGTAACATTCTACTTGCCTTAATGAGCGCCCAGATACCCTTGTGTCAGGTGCGCTATATAAATAAAATAAACAAACAAACAAACATACTCAGCCTATCTGTACTCCAATGAAATCGTTTTGGCTTTTAGGTGGTGCTAAAGTGCCACCTTAATACCTAAAACTAAAAACAGCTGCAACTGAGACACGAGTCAGAACATTTGGTCCTTAAATGGCAATTAAGACTAAAGGTCTGATTCATGGAATTTTTAGCGCTGTGCAAAGTGACTTTGCACTGCCAACAAACACCCTGATTCACAGAGTGCTGCAAAAGTTCCATGAATGAGGCCCATAGTGCTTTTTTATTTATCTGGCTGATAACTCACCTTTTAGCATTGGTTTGTACTAGTATTCTTTCCAGGGAAGCAAAAGCCAAATCATTCTGGAAGGAGGACTGTAGTGTAACGTCTTCTGCTCTGATGCAAGAGACAAAGAACTCTTAAGATTGAAACAGGCCCAGCCACATCCAGGGATGTCACGTTACCAGAATGCCAGGCCAGTGGAAGTGAATTTGTGTACCTGACAACATCATAGGTAGAGATATCACATGACTGTTGACCCTGACAACATCACAGTAAGTGATGATGTATATGACCTGTTGCTTTAGTGACATCACATCACAAAAATAAAAAACAACAATACATCTTTGATTAATAAAATAACAACTAGTACTAAAGCGGACGAAAGGCTACTTTTGTTTGATCCTATATATCAACTGCAGTCCGGTCCCAATATGTAATGGGTGCACTCATGATATGACGCAGTCCGACCCAGCAGAATCATCACAGACCAGTAGAATTGCTTTCTGATGCCACAACCACCTGATATGACCCGCCACTGCCATTTTATAACTGTTAAAGCCTTGCGTGCCATGTATAGCAGCCATAATATTCTAAATACTACCTCACATGCCAGGTATTGCTATAGAAAAGTGCAAATCCATATACCGTGATCCATTTCATCCCACGTTAAGCATAATACGCCATGCGTAGTCAAAATATGGAAGTTACATCCTCACACGCCCAAGTGTTATGATCATATGCCAAGTAAAGCCTGACATAGTAGATACCTGATTCTGTTTGTTTGTTTTTTAAGTGCAAACTTAGCTAAATCACTTTTATCACTTTTGGTGATCTCAATTTGAAGAAATGTAGGCCCTGTGATGTAAAGTGATTTCACCAGGATCACAAATGTGATTCAAGTGATGTAGCCAGGATTTATGCCTTTTCACTGTCTCCAATTTACCCAGTAGACTATAATTCCTACCATTCCATATTTAGTTTGCACCAACATACTTTTCTGTGTTCTGCTCTTTCTTAAGCGGGCACAGTTGTTTGTGTTTATTAAAGTAGAAATTTAAAGTTTCACTAGAAACCAATTGTCGTGGAAATTGTCTACAACTAAAAAGCAATCAAATTCAACAAATTGGGGAGAAATTAATGATTGAGCTAGGAAATCAAAGACCTGATTATATTCCATTGTTAACAGAGTTAACCATTCCTGGAAAAAACTCATTAAAGCTTGGTCAAACTCATCGCCATAAATATTGCAAGGTATTACATGAAGAAAAAAAGGCTTTGCGAAAAGATCTGAGATTGATAAAGAAGAGAAATTCCAAGTTGGATGCCCAAAAAGAACTAAAAACACGACGCATGATGTATCGAAATTGGACAAAGTCACATGCAGCCATAATAGAGCAAGATCGTGCAGAGCATATGTTACAATTAATTATGACTAAAAACACACGTGACATATGGAAAATCCTGAATATGGAGCTTTTAAATTGCAACTCAATCCCAATAAACACCATAACAGGCGACGTTTGGAATAGGCACTTCTCTCTGGTGTTTAAGAAACCGGATTTCGAGATCCCAACACCAAAATGTTCTGCTGACACTCAATGGGATGTACAGATGGGCCATGAGGAAATTGTGAGTGCTATTAAAGCTCTAAAGATCTCACGTGCTGCGGGACCCGACTTGATCTCAAATATTGATCTAAAAAACATCCAAACGAATGGGCAATTTTCATTGCTAAGCTATTCTTAAAAATCAGTCGGTCCAAAGAAAGCCTGAATCTTGGACATCAGCGATTGTGGTGCCAATTCATAAGCTAGGCAGTTGGGACGATCCAAACAACTATCGCCCAATTGCCTTGCTAGACACCATTGGAAAGATCTTTGGGTCGAATCTACGTATCAAACTTGCAAAATGGGCCGAGATGTCACAGATCAATGACATCAGGCAAACTGGATTTACGAAAGGGACCGGAGTCGACGTAAATCTGCTCATTCTCACGATTCTAAAGCTAGAAACCTTAAATAAAAATGGCAAGATTCACCTAGCTTTCATCGATATGAAACAAGCTTTCGATGGTGTGAATCGAAGCTTATTATGGGAAAAATTGTCAAAATGGCTATGTCCGGCATCAATTTTAGAGCCTATCATTGCTCTACATGAAAATACTTCAATCAAAGTCCGGCTAAACAACAGTGGATTGTTATCAAATAAAATAGCTACCCACAAGGGTGTTAAGCAAGGTTGTCCCCTAGCTGCTGAATTATTCAAACTATTTCTAGCAGATCTGGCAATTTACCTGAACAAAGTCATATGCTTCTCACCAAAAATAAATCACACAGCAATTAATTGTATAGTCTACGCGGATGACCTGGTGCTGATAGACAGAACCCAAATTGGCCTACAACGTCTCTTACTAGGCTTGAAATACTATATGGGCATAAACCAACTGGAAATAAATTCACAGAAAACAAAGATCATGTCCATAGGAAATATTAGAAGCAAAAAAGATAAAGGTTCCAGGTGGAAAATCGAAGAAATCAACTTAACATCTGTCGATTCAATAAAATACTTGGGGATACAATTTAACAATTCCGTCTGCGAACAACAATGGATCGCAGATTTAACATCCAAAATGTCGAAGTTAGCAACACAAGCCGTAAAAATCAATAAAAATTTTGGAAAATTTTCATTGGAACCCATACTCAAATTCTACTTACAAAAAGTAACCCCAACAATAATCTTTGGGGCTGCGGCGGGTTGGAATATAAGCGTGCAAACTTGGAACGCCTTGGAAGGTCACTTTTGGCGGAAAGTCCTGCAACTGCCACAGGCAACACCACTATCTAGTCTGCGGCAAGAACTAGCAATTAACTCCCTTCACATGAGAGTGGTCTGGAACTCAATCTCAATAATGCGAAAAATGACCCTCGATTCATCCGCATCGGCTTATAAAATCTTTGCAAAAAATGGCAGCTGAAAAAAAGGCGACATTCTCAATCTATGGTTTCAGAAACTGTCGGCGTTTCTCACAGCTGCACAAATAAGCAATCAAGAACTGCTTAATTGGCCACAGCTGGCAAAAAAGAAATTTGAAAACTGGGCATGGATTGTTACCAATGAAGAAATGTCAAAACTAAAATCAACAGAGGAAATGAGAGGCGTGCACAGGAAGCAAAACGAACCAGCGCAATATCTATTGTACTGTCCATCTCGTCATCACCGAACCCAATTTTTAAGGTTGCGAGTCAATGCTTTAAAAACGAAAGGAACTCTCTAGCAAAGAAAAGATAAATCTATTGACGATAATCTCTGTCGTTTCTGTAAACAGTCAATTGAAACAGTCAAACATCTGCTAATCGAATGCACTCAAACTGTCAAACAACGCTCACTACATCTAGGGAACTTTGCACCACTAGATGACGATATGGAGCGATGGTGGGGGCGGATCATTTCAGGAAGTAACACAAGACTTGTATGTGCGACTGTGAATTACTTTGACTCGATTCTGAAAATGGACTCCCTTAACTAGAATTAGCAGTGAGAGTCTGTTTTTTTTTTTTTAGAAGACTGGTGGAACCTATCTCTTGGTTATGAAGTGATTTCTTTCTGTTGAAACAAAAGTTTGTCTCTTGAATTCAAACTGAAGTTTTTCAATAAAAAAAAAAAAAAAAGTAGAAATGGAAGTACCAAAGCACGTTCCAAATGAATCGTAAAATATTAAAAAAAATCTTTCTTGAAACCTGGCTGGTAAAGTCAGTATGGTCTATTATGAACTAATGCAGGAGGAATACAATAACTAGCGGTATTCCCCTAATTTAAAGAGCTACGGATCTTCATCCATACTACATACAAAGGTTAATTTCCAAAATGTATAAAGTATATAGAAATAACTGCTTTGCACAGTTGAATGTAATCTAAGTGATTTTATAACAAATACACATAATTCTGAAGATCCCATGGCAAGTGCTATTGTGGAAAATATTTAGTTTCCCTCTGCAAATGGAGAAAGTGTACACTCCTTCAGGAATTGCTTGTGGCCTGTAGCTCCCTCTCTGCAAGCTGTCATAATTTCGAAAAGGTGAATTGGCCTAAACACACTCAGAATGTCAAACCAGTGTGATTTATTTCAAGCCTTCATTGTTTTTTTGCTGAGCAATATATCGCTATTTGACATTTATGTGTGAGGGCCAGTAGGCCAGTGGTCACAGAGGCAGTGCCAGGGGTCCCAGGGAGATTGCCAGGTGTAGCAGCTGCTATCCCTAGCTATCCCCAGATGACGTCAATGTCCACATCCCTGGGAAGAGTCTCTATTGAAGGCCCTCACCGCCAACCTCCGGGGCCTTGAACTGACTTCATTCAACCCTGAGTTCCCATACTGAACCTCGGCAAGAACCCCGCTGTCGCACCACATCTACCCCTTCTTCCCCATCTGCTGTAGCAGACCCGAGTACAAAATATAATCCATAGTAGTCCAACAGATTGCTGGAGATAAATTATCCTCTCCTCAAAACTGGGGCTTGGTAGAATTTAAGAGGAAGGTGATCTGGGAAGGGATGTATAGGATTACAAACTTATTGAGCCCCTCCGGCGCTACACATGATTGGCCTATGTCATTGAGAGCGTCCTTCCCTTTGACCTAAACCTGAGCAGTTTGTTTCTACTGGTCAGTGCATGTTTTTATGTATCTGTAAAATTGCTCACGCTGACCAGATTATTTGGACGGTTTTCGTCTCAGAGCTGGAAAAGTGCATGAGCAAAATGAGGTTAAACAAACTTTTTAGTTTTAGTGGACGGCCGCTGGAAACTGAGCAAATTGCTCCCCAGGGGGAGGTACGTTGTTAAATAAAAGGACAGCACGGGGGTTGACAGATTTCCTGCGTCATGGCCATTGTATAAACCATCGTGGTAAAAACATTCAAATGACGGTGAGGAGGACTGATATCCGCATCTTGACTGCTCCATTAAATTACTAAAGGGAGAGTATTGCGGGGTCACAAGCGGAGAAGCAACTTCCGGGTCTTTGATTTACTTCTGAAGAAAGGAGATACGCAGAGACTATTGCCGAAGAAGCAGATGCAGCGCCTTTTCAAGGACAGCTTTTATGACGCAATGTTTACTTGAAAGTGAACACGTACTTGAGAGGATTGTAAATTATTTACATGGTTAAATTGCTGTTATACTTTTCTGAATGTTTATCCTTGCTAGAGTTCATAGCTGCAAGGATAAAAACTATGGAAGCCAATTCACTGACCATGCTGTTGGCTTGATGACGCAGGAGACTAACTGGCAGTGAGGGAGATGCACAGAGGACGTTGTTCTGGATTTTTTTTGTTGTGTCAGAACCAGTGGCGCCTCGTGAATTTTTCAAACTAGTGTGGTGTAAATGTATGTGCCTAATATGCGTGAGCGACGTAGCGAGTGATTCCGAACCAGAGCAGAAAGGTTTGGGGGGTTCTCCCCCTGAGAAAATTTTTTAAAGTAATGGGTTCAAATGGTGCATTTTAAGCCACTTTCTGTAACCAATTGGATTAAAAGCCACACAGTTTGCAATCAATTTTGTATGGTAGCACATGAAAAACTCAACAGTGCTCAGGACCATTTCCCAAATGCATTTTCATTATGTCTTTGCCCACAACATATGCAAGCATATCAAATATTGCAATGCTGGCTGTGCCCATAAATGTTTCACCAAATATTTTAGTATTACCACATAAGGAATCCCAGCAGATACAAAATTGCCATGCCACAGAAAGAACGCATATCGAGCTGATCTACATTGGATGTAGGCCCATGACAACACTGGTCATGTTTGCTTTACCTTTGATGCACAGATGCATAGTAATAGTGCATCAAGGGTAAAGCAAAGTCAAGTGTTATACATTCGATGTAGAACAGTCCAGCCAGCTAACGACCAGAGCTGTTAACTGAACTGTGACTTGTGGGTTTGACCCGCAAAAAAACATGAAACCCTTGAGGCCACAACATGTCAGAAAACCTGAGAACAGGGCCGGCTGAGAAAAATGGTAATTACTTATTAAAGTGGAGGTGCGTAGTGATTGGGAGGTGAAGGAGTAAATGGACTTTCCTTCACTGATGAAGATGAGATCTGTTGAAGTGTCGGAGCCCCAAGATATTGAGTGCTGCGGTACCCTGGAATACTATGATAAAGCGTTTGACCAAATCACCAACAGGAATGAAAAGCCATTGAAGCGCATCAAAAGAATCTTTCACACAATTACATTTCATGTCCGCAGTCTCATGTCAAGGCCCACTTTCTATGGCCCTGTCTTTTCCCCTGTCGGTTGCCTGATCAGGTCTGGGAGCCCTCCACTACACAAACCCACATGTGCGCATGGTGGCTGCGGAGACCTCCACACCTGTGGTCACACTGAACAATTGGAGCATCTATCATCTCTCCCAAGGTCAGCTCTCGTCACTAACTTCTTTGTCCCTCTTACTTCATGCCTGAGACTGTTCCCACCTCTCACTCCTTCTTATCTGGACTCCGACCAACTCAGTTGTGCCCAGTTGCTGTTTGTATTTCACCTATCCTGCCTAATTTGTATTTGGATGTGCCCATCTGCTGCATGTGTTTCACCTGTCCTGTCAAATTGGTATCTGGTTGTGCCCAGTTGCTGCATGTGTTTCGGCTTGTCCAGCCAAAATTCGAATTTGGCTGTGCCATCTGCAGCCTCTACTGCTTGCTCCTGTTTCTCCTCCTCACCTCTTCTTCCCACCCCACCCTCTCTGCTAGCACTCTCCTTTCTTCAATCCTCCATGTATTGTCGGTGTATTGTCCCCCCCTTATGTTCTCAACCCCCCTAACCCATCCTCTCCCCTCCTCCCTACTTGCCCATTCCCTTATACCTCAACTCTGCTTTACTACTCGGGGCATAGTATTGCCCAGTAGTTTACATTTCCCATGCACCTCCTCCCCCTCTCGCATCCCCGCCCACTTTATTTATATCATGCCTCCATATAATTGTATGCAATTTAGCATTGTTTAGTAGCCTGTCTGTTCTACCCTGCCCCCCTCCTTTACCCTATTTGTGTAAGACACATTGAAAAACAAAGGGCTGTCGTCAGACATGAAAGAGTTATCTCCACTGTTACATGTAATACTTGCACTTATTCCTGCTCTGTGCAGGCTTGTATCATTCAGAAGTTCAAGGGCTCTGAATGACTGCTGTTTTTTTCCCACTGCCCCTCCACCCCCTCACTCCTTGAGCACTTTGAAATACTCCTCTGTGTATAGGCACTATACAAATGAAAAATAAATAAATAAAAGTGATGACGCTTTTACATGCAAAGCGAGCCTTTCATCTCTGCACAATGGCTTTACTGAGGTCTCCTTCTGCCAGTGACAGAGCTTTGGCCTCCTGTGATCGCTTAATGTTGGCAGATTTTGTAGCCCAGAAGTGTATGATCTTGCTGTCACATCTCCAAAGAAAATGATTTAAGGGTTTTGGAATCAGGCATACAAGTTATTTGTGGGTCTGGGTTGAGAAAAAAATCCATATTCTGAAAGTAAATCATGCACTGATATACACATGTTTTCAATTGGGTTAATTGTAAGTCCAGATAATTGTGTTTGTCCCGTCACCACATACAGTCAGTACTGATGTTTTAATTTGTCAAGAAAGTCACTGCTAGTTAACACACAATCCCAGAACAGTTTTGCTGAAGATCACAAGGCGCACCATTGCAATACCATCACTTCTAATTACCTATTAAGGGGTAACTCAAAAGTACAATGTTAGATGAGAGATGCAAATAAGATGACATGCTTGTCTTTCAAACTAATCACAAATCACATCTAATTGGCTCCTCTGTTGGGGCAAATACACTCATGTATGCTATTAAACACTATTACAAAAATGTAAAATGGAACTGTACTTGTTTTGAATTGTAATGAAATGTTCCTCAATGTCGTGGATTCACAGTGCATTTTGTTCTTTTAGTGAGGTGGGCAGAGATACCCAAATTATGGCCATTTTTGGAGTGCAGGTCATGAGAACGTGATCAACGCATAAGTGACCCTCGAGTCCACTGTGAAAAGTTGGCATCTTTGGGTAATAACACTTGCCATGTTTGCCTTACCCTTGATGCACAATAACTGTCTGGTCATCAAGTCTAGACAAGTGCAAAGACAAGTGTTTTTATGTGGATGGAATGGCCTACATTCAATGTCTTAGCTCTGGCAGCACACGGGCGAAACATCATTTGGTGCACACCGGCACCAGTGTAGGGCCTGGGAGCTTTTCACTTTATTACGGTGGCGCCAGGCCCTGTATTGTGGGGGCTTAAGCTTAAGTTTGCAGGAAGAAGGAAGCACTCTGTCTAGATGTCGAGTGCTAATCCCCGGGCTCCGATGGCAAAGGGGCGCTCCAACATCCTGTCAGATTTCTCTCTTGGGAGAGCAGACTATTTACATTTGAACATCCATTAACAAGGCAGCAGCAGCAGCAAACATATACTGGCAGAAGACAAAAGCTTTCCTAGGAGATAACAATACCCTATGATGACAAGCTTTCAAAATTGTCACCCAGCCACCCCTCAAAAATAAATTGAGGATGTCACCATCAACGTGCGAGGGAGGTGTCCTATGTAAAAGAAACGCTCCCTACACCAGGACTGGAAGCTCTTCTGTCTCGAGGACCAGGGCTGACCCAGGAAACTCCCAGATCTGCTTCAGAAGACTTGGCAAGAGAATGAATGCAGAAACAGCCAGCCTCACATCCTATCCAACAGATCCAAATTGGTATATATGTGTTGCAATGGACAGGTATTTATTTTTTAGGGTGAGTATTGTGACAATGAAAACAGTGCAGTCCAACTTCCATTACTTACTGAAAATGATTACTTGCTGAATCACTATCCCAGATAGGTTTCACATTTAAAATGTTGTGTATTCTTGATATTCTTCCCCACAATTTTAAATTTGCAACTTTCACCATTGACAACACCAATATCATGGTGTCTCAAACCGTCAAGACCCTTGGCATTTACCTCGACTCCAATCTCAACATGGACAGACAGGTAACGCTGTTGCATACTATTCTAAATTGCTCAATGGAGCAATACCATTCCTCTCCCAACTCAACTGCCTTACCATTGCTAGTGCAATAATTGGGTCACGTTTGTATTACTGCAACGCTCTCTTTACAGGGACTTCCAGTAAGAACATTGCCAAATTGCAACTGGTACAAAATAATGCCCTCAGGGCTGCCACTGGGATCTCCAAGAGGGACCACATCTCCCAGATGCACAAGGAAGTTCATTGGCTCCCAGTAAAAGAGAGAATTGTTTTTAAAACCCTTGCCCTCACACATAAATGCCTTCATGCATTGGCACCACCCTACCTGGTCCAAAGAATAGTTAAGTCCACATCAACTAGGCCTACCAGGACTGCCTAAGCCAACAGGGTCTCCCTGCCTAAAACCCAAAGAGTGCGTGCAGGCGGAACAAGTTCCCGTCCCTAGTGGCTTCTCACTGGAATGCTCTGCCTCCACACGTCAGGCTCATTGACTCGCACTTTGCCTTCCGTAAAGCAATCTAAACCTTGCTATTTGTCTGACGCCGGATCAACCTGCACCTCGACCCCACAAGTTAGCTTGAACTTGAAGCCTGTAGCAACTCTGGGGCATTTCTTCTCCTGTTTTCTGCCTACTGATAACTATTTGCACGTTCTATTATTGTCTTGTAACTAAGTAACTTGGACAGCTTTTTTGTAACCCTTAATCAAGCTCACGTTCATTTACTTGTGACAGCGCCTCGATGCCCCTGGGCTGTAGTGCGCTATACAAATACAAATAAATAAATAGTAGAGACATTTCCATAGGATCTGGGCAAATGCCTGGGCAGGTGGGAAAATAGGCCCCATCTCAATTTCTTCCATACTGCCAGACGGAGTGACACTACTTCTGGTATTCCAACACTGTCCATGTAATTCCGCCTGATAGACAAATGTACACCCTAGGCCGGTGGCAAACTTCATGCGAGGTTATCTTGGTGAATTTACAGTGTGCTTTGGGATGGTGACAATACCATCTCAAATTGTGCTATAAATTCACAAAGTCTACTTAAAACTGGCCCATATAACAAGTAAATACATTAGAAAGCGTGTTACAATATTAAATGCTAAAATAGTGTTCAGATCACAATTAATTAAAACATTACCTTAGGCTCAACTCCTCTAAGCTAAGACCGTAGCAATCTATTGCCCGGCACTTCATGCTCCAGCCCTTCTTCGCGGCCCTTTATTATTCTTCCCCCCTGACATGATAACATCTTCCTCCAAGGCCTGGATATCTTGGGGTCCTCTTCCACAGTAATCTCAGACTACACGATTCCATCTTCACATTCCATCTACCCCTTATACATATCCATTCAGGGCCTAGCATTCCCTGCCTGGGCAACCCCGCCATCCGCTGCTGTCCAGATTCTAGCCTTTGCTCCAGTGCCCCAATCTATCTCTCTGTCATCTATGCCATGCACTTCTTCCTGTGTCCACTCCCTTGCTTTCCTTGCCCCTCTCCACTTGAACCCCCCCTCTCTGATATATAAAAAGTGGCACTACTATCCCTGTTTTAAAATCTGTCCTTAAATGAATGGCTTCCCCTCTGCCTTTGTCTCGGGAGGATAGCTCAGCGGCAACGTGCTCGCCTTGGAAACAAGATGACACGGAGCAAAAAGAGGTTTTATTACCCGCGTCCGTGCTTAGAAACCTCGGGGTATTAAGCGCCTTATAAATAACCTATCATATCATCATATCATAAGTCTGGAAGGGCACCCTACCCTAACCAAGCCCATCGTCCCGTCTCCATGATCACCTCCCCTCCTCTGTGTAAAATGCTGATTATCCATCCATCGCACCGTGCACTGCCATCCGGTTATATGCATGTATTGCACTTATGTTGCCAAACTGTCCTGTCCCGATCCCACGTCCTCACTAGATGCCTTACCTCCCCTTCCTTATCTGCTGAATTATCACTTTCATCATTTTTAAAGCACCCTCGAAAAGAATTGCTCTGCTCAAGTACAGCATTTCTATTCAAAGAGCCCACCATCTTGAGCAGTAAATAGAGATACAAATACAGAGGAAGAAACATGCAAAAAAACTACCGTCAGAGATAGGAGTATGGTGACGTTCAGAGCCAGTGGTGTAAGTGGGAACTGTCACTAGACTTAGTGTGGTCCAGTTCATGAAATGAGGGAGCCTGTTTCAGCACAAAAATAAAACATGTTGCAGGATAAACATGTTGCAAGATTGCCTGGAATTGTAGGTATGTGGAGACAGTTTAAACCCATTTGGCAGTCTGACAGAAGAAATCTGTGTCCACTTCTGACACGGTATTAAGCCAATCAGATAGCTGGAAGCTACTGACCTGTGCATGTGCACTCTATCCTGGTGAGTGCAGGGCTAGTGCGCCTCATCCTAAATTGGTGAGCCTTTTGTCCCCTCTTCAGGTCCCTCTGCTGTGTCCATGTTGCAGCAGAACTTTAGGTGTACGAGAGACAAGCTGGTCAATGGGCAGCAGTACAATTTATTTATAATGCGCCGAAAGCCCACAGCATTGGAGTCCGCACACAAAGGCAAAAAGACTTATATATAAAACAGAACAGATGCTGAGTGTCTAAGCAGATTTACGAGGTTGAAGCCTTCACCTAAATAAGTGTGTTTCAGGGTCTTTCTGAAAGTGGTGTAGTCTGATTCATGTCTTAGCTGCATAGGTAGGCTGTTCCATATTTGAGAAAAAGTTTGTTTGTGCCCACACCTGATTGCGCCAAACTTCTTATGTAGCAAATTAAATTCACAAAAGTCAAATTGCTTGGTATGAATAATCTTTGGTTTATTTGGTACGGTTTCTGCCCTTTTTTGGATGACACGTGTTTCGGCGTTTAACTAGCGCCTTTTTCAAATCCGGGCTGTTCTCAGATAAAAACATAAACACAAAAAAAAATAGAAATAAAATAACATTTTGAGTAGCATATGACTTGATTGCTATCTTTTGATTAATTACACGTTGTGTACACGAGATAGTGAGCCTGGTTGTTATTGTGAGCCTTATAAAAACATCCCTCAATGTGACAGACACCTGAAAAGTGACAAGCAATTGATACCTCGTGTAATAGTAAAGCAAAAGAAAAAGTCAAACCATTAAATGCGTCGCAGAAAAAGTAGGTTAGACCCGTATTGGCTTAAATATCCAAAATGAAACACATTCAAAATTGATCTCTCACCCTTGCTTATCTAGGTTGAAGTCCCCCTTCCGGGAAATATTTTTTTAATTTGAATTACGTAACTGTAGTCCTAGGGTTTAATCCCTCCTAAATAGAAAAAAACAAATGTTCCATTTATACTGATGTTAGCTGGGATAAGACCATTTATCTCATCATTATCCATCTCTTGTTGTAAATATGTTTCTCACGGTTACATGCCTATATTTGAATTTAGTACTTGCATTGCACCCTATGTTCTAATAATAGTGCGGTATCCCATTACTGAGGAAAATCCAAATCAGCGCTATTTATTTCACACTTGATTTAACCCGTGATGGCAATAATATGGGACGTGTGTCTTTCTTGGGCTCCTGGAGAAAGGCACACCAACTCCATCGATTTCACACTTTTTGGAATATTAATTATAAAATTGGTGGCAATGACCATGAAAGTTATAGTCCTCCCTCCTCTTAAGGGAGTGAGAGCGCAAACAATTGATTATATTGTCATGTTTTACGATTGTGATAGATAAGCAGGGGTAAGAGATCAATTTTGAATGTGTTTCATTTTGGATATTTAAGCCAATACGGGTCTAACCTACTTTTTCTGCGATGCTTTTAATGGTTTGACTTTTTCTTTTGCTTTACTATTACACAAGGTATCAATTGCTTGTCACTTTTCAGGTGTCTGTCACATTGAGGGATGTTTTTATAAGGCTCACAATAACAACCAGGCTCACTATCTCGTGTATTTTTTTGTGTTTATGTTTTTATCTGAGAACAGCCCGGATTTGAAAAAGGCACTAGTTAAACGCCGAAACACGTGTCATCCAAAAAAGGGCAGAAACCGTACCAAATAAACCAAAGATTATTCATAACAAGCAATTTGACTTTTGTGAATTTAATTTGCTACGTAAGAAGTTTGGCGCAATCAGGTGTGGGCACAAACAAACTTTTTCTTATATTTTCCATGCAGACTTGAGGAACTCTATGTCTCCGTGCTGACCCACACTCCTGCGACAAAAGAAAAGTTCAGAAAATAACCCAGATAAATATCATATAAGAAAGACACTAACAGCTACAGCAGCATCCATCTACAGGTCGCAAGTGTACACTGTAAGATATCTCCTCATTAAAAAGTTCCTCTCCAACTACACTGTTCCATATTTGGGCTGCTTTCACAGAGAAAGCACGGCCCATGCCATTCGCCCATTGTAAACAGTGATCAATATATGAGTTTGTAAATCCAGCATGTCTGTCTCAGTGCTATGAGCTGCTCTGAAACCTGATTGCTGTCTATGCAGGATGTCCTGTGCCTCAACAAAGGTTTGGAGCTGTGCAGTCCCACCTTGTCCATAACTTTAAGTAAAACATTACAATTGGTTATGGGGTGAAGGTCCAGGCCTGATTTTTTCACCAGAGGTGTAATGGTGACCATTTTTATACCCTTAGGTATCATCCCGTCACTGAAAGAGGAATTCACCATCCTCGTAAGCAGGGGCGCGAAGATCTCTTTGTTGTCTAATATCATTTACGGGGGGAGTATATTTTCCACATAAGAGGTAGTTTTCATGGCTGTCAGTACCCTTTCCATATCCTCTACGGTGATAGGGCGGAATTCGAAACTTTCCTGGTTGTTCTGTAACTTAACTGGCTAAATTGAGCCTAGATGGCCTTGTGATTTAGCTTGCTATGTTGTTATTTTCTCTCATGCTTTCTTTATTTCATTGGCAAAGGCCTCCTGCACTTTTTCACAATCTTCCTGCGATGGTAGAAAGGGAGGGGTCATGGCCTTGGGTTTCTCCATGGATTTAAACACTTTGAACAACTTGCTTGTCGAATTGGATGCCGATGAAATCTGATCGTTGAAGACGTTTTTCTTCCCTTCAACAATCCCTTTTCTGTATAGTCTCTCTGTGTCCTTCCAGTTATCCGTGTTGGACTGCAAGGGTTTTTTCAACCATATGCCATCTATTCTCTTTTCTCTTTTCAGTTGGGCTAAAGACTCAGGCAAAAGACGTTTTTAGTTCCTGGAAGGTTTCCCGTTCAAGGCGAAGACCTCTCAACCTGCAGGAGAACCTGCATCACTTTGTTTCTGCAAAATGCACTGTTACATGAGGTCGTCCCGATGCATAAAATGGAGTCCTTGGTTGCCGTAGCATCCAACAACAACATGCAGGGAAAAAGAAGCATCACTGCTGCTGCCCGGAATCCTGATTGGCTTCCTAGGCCTACCGGCCCACCCCCACCCGCCTTAAAGGGAGAGGAGGCCGACTGGCAGGCAAAGATGTCGAGTGAAGGCTGTGGGACAACTCCTTTCACCCTGTCTGCAGCTCTATGCTGCTCAGAGATGCTGCTTGGTGCACACATACCGTTACCCGGCACAGTGGAAGGTAAGCAGCCTCATCCTAACTCTTTGTATATGTGCCCGCAGACCTGTCTCCCTCACTCTACGTGAGTGACCCTGGCCCTTAGAGCCTCACGCCTCAGAGTGCGCATGCATATTGCACCCCTCCCATCAGTAGCCCTGTCCTCCGGCATGCAAAACCGGCGTTTAGGCTCCAGGCTCCACTATCCCCGTTTTGCATCCTGTACTCTGCTGCATTGGGCCCCTCTCGTTGATAGAGCCACCTCCCCAACTGCAGACAATGAAACCTGGATCTGGGGCCCGTCATATGCTGATACCCAACACAATACGACCGTTGCACCTTCACAAAGCTGGAGGCGTTATGAGACACAGCAACGGCAGGCCACAGCCCAAAAAAGGCACCCAAGATTTATGGTTAGACCACATCACTCTATAGCTGGGTGCTCTCAGTCGTTTACCCATGCCGGCATTACTCATTGTACGAGCCCCACCACTACTCCTGCAGGGGGGTCATATGGGTCCGCAGAGCCTGTCGCTTACATGCTCAATATGCCCATTACTATTCTGCTGGCCACAGACCAAAATGGGTGTTTGAATTATGTTGCACCCATGCCCATTACTGATGTTGACCAAAACGGATGTTTGAATTATGTTGCACCCATGCCCATTACTCCCGTTGACCAAAGCGGATGTTTGAATTATGTTGCACCCATGCCCATTACTCCCGTTGACCAAAATGGATGTTTGAATTATGTTGCTCACGTGCCCATTCCTGATGTTGACCAAATAGGATGCTTGAATTATGTTGCACCTGTGCCCATTACTGATGTTAACCAAAATGGAAGTGTGAATTATGTTGCACCCGTGCCCATTGCTCCCGTTGACCAAAATGGTTGTTTCATTCCTGCTGCACACATGCCCTTTATGCCTGTCTCTACGCACGGTAGAATGCTAACTCCCACCACACCCGTGACCAGTGTGCCTGGTCTCCCTCCTAAGGCTATCGTTAGGCCAGTTGCACCAGCCAGCGCTGCCCCCAAGAATTCACTCACCCTTAGCTGCACCCTTATCAATGCCCGTTCACTCCCAGCTCATGCACTGGATGTGCATGACTTCATTACCACCCATAATCTAGACCCGATTAATCATTAGTGAAACTTGGCTGCACAAAGCATCAGGGTCTGCCCTTTCACTAGCCCTCCCGCAGGGCTACACCATCTTCAGGCAAGATCGCTGTTATGAAGTATATTTGGTGGTAATAAAGCTGCGTCTCGAGACACAGACCTGCTGTGGAGTCATTGGGTTTGTTCCAGGTAGCTTTATTTACATAAGTACAAATGTACATCAATTCAGTTTCTCTTGTAGGTATATACAGTGGCACAGTAGACAGGAGACAGGCCATAGTTACAGAGCAGATCCACCGGCCATCCTTCACACTCCAGCTCAGGCCCCCAACTGACACACTCAGAACATTCACTCACAGATCCACCCAACATTCTCCTGAGCTGCATTCATGCATCAACATTCTGACATCAAGCACTCCAGGCCAGTGACATACAAGACAAGACTATATTAAAACATCTCCCTTTCATACCCTGACACAACCATCACAACATCTCCCTTTCATACCAGACTGAACCGCAAAATCTCCCTTTCTCACCCAGAAACCTTCTAACACAAAAACTCCTTCCGTCCAGACCCGCCACATCCAAACACTGAGCCTGCCACACTCAGTCACAAACCAAACCGATCGAAAGAACATCACTCATACGCACAGGTGGGGAAAAGGAGGGAGGGAACACAGTCTGACACACAGTGGACCCGGATGCTACGCGTACAGCGTAGCAGAGCCAATCGGAACCCATCCGTAAGAGTTCAAACAAACTAACACTCAGGGAGAGTGGTGTTGCCCATGCCAGGAACAACAAGTACAGAAGGGATACGTAATCCACACTTCTTCCCCTCTCACAACCAAAACACAATCAAATTCAACCAGCTCCCACTTGCTGCCCAAACACACATCCCACAGATCACAACCAATATCAAATGCAACCAACATCCAACCAATCCAGCATCAGACACATGCACACTGCCTCATTCACTCAGTGCAGACATACGTATACGGGGACGGTGGAACGAAGCACACACATCTAAGTGCAACCTCTCAACAACAGGCGAGCACTTTCATCTCACCTGCGCCACATACAACCTTAAACCAGTATACTCATGCATGCGTCAACCAAACCACAACCAAACCACAACACTACCAGACTCGCTCACAATGAAAAAACATTTAAACATATATTGTGCTCCTGGAAGCACTGCAATTACTTAAGCATAACCTTAACTAAGAGATTTTTTTTCTTTTAACAACAGGTACCATAACATTTTTGTGCACATAACTTTTTTTTTCTTTATATTACACCATACGCTGGCCAGAACAAATTCCTCTCCTGTATATAACATTACTTGTATATACGAGTAACCTTTATACCTTTTTTTCCTCAGTAACCTTCACTATTCAACATTAACTTATACATATATTGGAATCACTTACCTAAATTCCAATTTATCACCCATTGCTCCACTGATTGCACAACTAACATGTGGCAAACAGGTGATTGAACATTTGGATTCAATCTTTAATTGCATTAACATATAAATAACATCCCCATTGCACAGCTGATCACACAACTAACTTCTGGCGATCAGGTGATTGAACATTAAGATTCAATCTTTAATTTACACAATACACTAGATACTCTGCACGCCAACCAAACTACAACACATGCAGTATGGTTGACTGATGACAACACTTGGGCCACAACACCTAAGACATTTCACGCGACAACGGCCCGAACGGTGGGTCTTTCATTTAACAGCTGTTTCCCCCCCCACAGCTCTCCTTACTGTCTTATTTAGTTGCTGAAGCTCCTCCTGCTGTCTATCTGTCCTATTTCTTATTTCTTTTTCTTTATTTCTTGTTTCTCTTGATCCAGGGTTCTTTTAACCTTGTCGCCAATTGTTATGAAGTATATTTGGTGGTAATAAAGCTGGGACTCGAGACACAGACCTGCTGTGGAGTCATTGGGTTTGTTCCAGGTAGCTTTATTTACATAAGTACAAATGTACATCAATCCAGTTTCTCTTGTAGGTATATACAGTGGCACAGTAGACAGGAGATGGGCCATAGTTACAGAGCAGACCCACCGGCCATCCTTCACACTCCAGCTCAGGCCCCCAACTGACACACTCAGAACATTCACTCACAGATCCATCCAACATTCTCCTGAGCTTCATTCATGCATCCACATTCTGACATCAAACACTCCAGGCCAGTGACATACAAGACAAGACTACATTACAACAATCGCCCCCTCCAGAAGGGAGGAGAGGTAGCCCTGATAGCGAAAGAATCCATACCTATTAGGAAAGTGCAAGAAGAGCTAGTCTCCAACAGAGACTACCTGCTCATGAAAATTAACCCAAGCCCAAGTTCTACCATCACCTTACACATAGTCTACCACCCTCAAGGCCCAGCCTCGGACTTCCGGCACTCCTTCCGACATGTCATCTCTAATAACCTTAAAAAAACCTCCAAAGCCATCCTGCTAGGGGATTTCAACTTAGGTCTCCATGACCCAGTGAACTTGCAAGCCACATCCAACAAGCAGTGAAAATGCCCACCCACATCAAGGGTCGCACCCTGCACTGGGTTGCACATCACAACTCCTCCCCCCACTATTGCCCATCCCATGGTCCGATTATCATTCCATTTGTTTTACTTTAAACATAGCTAATGAGCCACCCCGACCTGGCAACCCTCTCCCTCCTGCTGCAAGCAGAAGTGCTTGTCAACTCACTAAGGAGAGGCTTCTACCCTACCTTATGATGCCTGCCTTCCAAGCTCCCTTCTCTATGGACCCAGGTACCCTTGGTACAAATGCATCACTCAGGCAGTGGACGCCATTGCACCACTTACACTTACCCTCAGGAAAGCCAAACGGAACAAGCATACTAACAACTGGTTCTCCTCTGAACTTCTTGAGATGAGCGCTAAAAAAAGAGCTGCACACTGCGCCTGATTAGCCAAACCTTGTGACCCTACAAAAGCTGCATTTAAGTCTATTGCCAAAGACTAGAAAGCAGCCATTATCAAAGCTAAAAGTAGTTCTTTCAACACCAGGATTGCGAACACCAAATCAGGCACCAGAGAAATCTTTGCTATTTTCAGTGAATTGGAATCACCAGCCCAAGCTCCACCATCCACCTCTAAAAATTCAGACTGGTGTAACAGCCATACGGCCATGCTTGACAAGCTCAAACTTCTATAAAACAAAATCATCGTCCAACAACAAGCCCTAAATCAACAAATGGCGGACCTCCACTGTAAGTCCTCCCATGAGGCCCCCCCTTTTCATTCAAGGAATGAACAGGAAGTCATCGCCCTAAAATCAATAAAACCATCCAATGGTAGGGGTGACGCCTGTCCCACACAACTGACCAAAGAATGTCCCTCCATCCTGGCTCCTCTCCTGACTGCTTTCATTAATGCCTCCTTCACATCTGATGGGGTTCCGGTGTCGGGGCGATTATCCCGGGGCCGGCTGAGCCGTCCGCGGACCTCCGTGCTGGGAGCCCCCAACTCCTCCCGTGCTTCCCTGAATGAGTATGAGACACACACAAGGAGCAAGGTGGTTCTGCTGTTTATTATAACAACGGCAGGGATGGGTCTTGGATCGTACGCGTCCGTCCAGACTCTCAATCTTAGTGGGGCTCACAGGCACTTTTTACAGCAGTATGACGCGCTACTTGCGTCACCTGGGAAAGTTAGCAAAAAACCTATTGCCACTTCGGATTGGTTCCCCGAGTGGTACGGTTAGTATAGGATACATATAGAGAAGGATATTAGTGGTTAAGGATGAGTCAGGTGGTATACTTGGGCTGTCTCTACTATTAGATACTTGAAAATCGTTACAAGAAGACCCCTGATGATTGGCTAATGTTAGTGGCGTCAGTGATGAGTCCCTCTGTGTTCTGATTGGTCCTCTCGCGAGCCCCCAAGCCTGGGACCATCGCCGTTCCCAGCTCACGGTGTACCTGTCATTAGCAACAATGTGCAACTATGTGTTTGTGCAGACAACGTACGGGTCTGCTCATAGACTTGTGAGCAGGCCGTTTCCATCGCCGTAGGTGTCCATCTTGCTGCTTTGCTGTTGCAACCTGTGTCCCAGACGTGAGACCCAGGCGACTTCTGTCTCGTGGGTCTGGCACCTTGTCAGATCGGCTTGGTCACGTGTGGAGAGACCGTAGCTGGAGCAGAATTCTGCACATTAGATGTGTATTTCGTTTCTGTGGACTTGGCTTTTTTACAGGTATAACCTTGGTGCCGGGCTGGTAGCATACGATTTGCAACATCGTGGCCTTGGCTATGAGCTCTCGCTGGGGTTCGTTCTGCATGATAAGCACTTGTACTCTTGCTCTGAGAGAGTTTTCATGATGAGACTCTTGCTTGCGGCCTACTCGAGCCTAGTTCATGGGTGGTTATGCATAATCCATTGTACGGAGGTCACGGTTTGACATGGCGTCACAAGCAGTGTTAGGTCTATATGATGGTGTCATCACAGGGCGAGTGGTGGGAGAAGCATCAGCAAGCGTATACGCGAGTTCTTCAAGCGTCTTGCGTTTCTGCATTACTATAAAAAGGCCTATGTGAAAAATAACAACGATGCACGTCAGTGGGTGTGTCAGTCACCTACGTCATAGCACTGAATATGTTCTTCGTGTAGGTTGGTGTGTGAGTGACCAGTGTGCATGGTGGCACGTGTGTTCTTGGCAGTTGGCTAGGTCATTGTGGCATCTCTAACAATGTGGGTACTTGTGGCTGTTGTCTTAGTCAAGTTCATCCATGCTGTAGGTGTCGGCTTGAGTCGGACAGGCTGGTGGGCATACCCTTATGTTGGTGAACCAGGGTATTTTGTCATCTGATAGATAGACGAACTTGTCCCGTGGGGGGTGCCTGGGCCGCGATCCTCTAGGCCATGGTTGTGATGAGATTGGGGGGAGCTTGTTCTCCCATTCTCCCACTTCAGTCCCCCCTCTGGTCGACTTGTCGACTACAAACATATCATTTTCTTTATCTCCTCTTACTCTCCATACTTTAGTTATTCCAGCCAAGTGTCCATAGTGGTTGACATGATCTTCGAACGACCAGTACATATAAACACAGCTTCCTCCTGGTTTGCAATATACCCATCTTCCAACATAGCTCCTCGGGTTTCTTGGGTTCTCCAATTTTACAGATGGCGGATCCATGGGGTTGGTAATGATCTGGTTACGCAGTCTCTCTCTTTCCTTTATTATCACGTCGGTGTGCTGGTCATCAGTTGGCATCAAGGGGTGCATGCCAACCATTTCTATCATTTCGTCTGTAGTGCGTGCTTTCCTGGCTTTCCAGAACCTTATTACAATCAACATTGCTGCAGCTAATATTATGCATTCAACTATAATCTTCAGTCCATCTGACAGCCATGATGGCATCCATGACCATAAAAATGAAAACCAACTAGTATCCTTATTCACCCCTTTGCTTTCTTCCATCATTTTGGAGTGCATCTGGGCCAGTTGTGATACTGCTTCAGTAAGTGTCCCATTATCTGCATCGTTAGCAGGGTTAAATGTGCAGCATGATTGTCCAATATTCGCACAAACTCTGCCTTCCATAGCCGTGAGAAGATCCAGTACATATCTGTTTTGTAGTGCTACCATTCTTACCGCTCGCAGCTCTTCTTTTATGGCGTTGAATCCGTTTACTGTTGAATTAATCGTCATCATCAGTTCCCACCGGGTGATCTGAAGCCATTTTGCGTTTGCATATGCTTGTAGTCCTGGGTGTATTATTGACGAGAAGAACATTGCAGCCCTGCTGAATAATCTGTGTTCTGGTGGGATGGAGGTGAGTGCTGTTTCTGATCTTCCCCACAGGTAGTTTCCTGTCAGGGGTTCTCCTTGTCTTTTCATTCTTGGTAGGATGTTATTGTTGTTGTTGTTCTCTCCTTCTTGTGATTGTACAGACCTTTTCCTCCTCTTGTTCCCTTCGTCCATCTTGGGGAAATTTGCCATGTTAACATGTTTTTGGGGCACTACTAGTGATGGTACATTGATGTGTACCATGGTGCATATTCCATTCCACAACAGAGGCAAGGTCTGGTATGCCTTATCCCCGCCGGCCCAATAGTGGTCCATTATTACTGCCGTTCCAGCAACCCCCTTTGGTAGTTCTAATACGCTTCCGCAGTTGATGTTGTATCTCACATCCACATCACCTTTGTGTTGGTAGCATAGCTTGGGTGCGGTCAGTGGTAGTATGCTTATTGGGTTTTCATCCTTCTCCATCCATGTCAGCATGGGTACATATTTACCCCATGTCGTCCAGCATCTGTCGTTGTGCTCCTGTATGGTGGTAACATTTTCTCTTGTTATCATGTTGCTCCCAACCACTCCTATTTCCCATTCATTGTTCGTGTATATTTTCCCGGTTATTGTTATCAGTGGCCTCTCCCAGCATCCCTGCACACCAGGAACTTCAGTGGCGTACCAATCACACGGCTGGTATTCTAGTGTTACTTTCTTCGTTTCTCCTTTATCGGGACCACTCGTCATGTATCTGAATGCCTCAGCGTGTAAGCTGCATTTATGGTAGCTCAAGTATGACTTGAGGAAGTTGTTTTCGTATGGGTATGTGTCCCTTGTTTCCCACTGCATTCTCACCACCGTTCCTTGGAATCGTCCCCTCGTTTGGAATAGTGCCAGATATATTATACATTGCGCTGTCTTTTCCTGTATTTCAGTGGCAACGAATGTTCTTGATGCACTCATGGCGTATGGGATCAATGAGCACACATAGCAGCTATCCTCCGTTGTCTGCTTACCAATTTGGGTCATGTGCTGGTACAACATGTTGTTTGAGACGTGTGCTGAATCTGTTATGTAATTATCAATACCTTTATTGTCAGTATATGTGCTGCGTTTAACTCTACCTCCCTTACCCTTAGGGTTGCTAGTACCACCTGATATCATACTTGTTGTAGCCGTGGCAGGGGGCATGTTAGTTCTGGGTGCAGCCACAAAATTGGTAGCATAGCTTTTCTGCCATACAGAGGCAGCCAACAGACCAGTGATTACCAACACCCCTATCAATTTTATTACAAGAGCTAGTCTCACCGGCATTTTGTTCTTACCTCGCTGCAGTCCGGCAGCTTATTCTTGCGACGTTAAAGGTGCCCGCCTGAAAATCCTTAATGTGTTGGTTATTATTGTTAATATTTGTTAATTAAGCTCTTCCTATCAAGTAATCGTTCAGGGCCCAGGCGAAGAGCTGTTCCCACGCTAATCTTAGTGACCTATCCCTTAGAGCCGGTAAGTGCTCGTGAAGATGGGGAAATGATTGTTCTATGGCCAAAACAAATGCAGTGTAATATACGCGTACCCTTCTTCTTTTTAGGTACTTCGGCCTTCTTATATGATATACAAATTGGTGTGATAGGGCCTCAGGGGTGTTATCATCCGCGGGCAGCATCTACTCCTGGGCAGAGCACACTGTTAGTTACTTTACTTTCTAAACAATACAATTATATGCGGTACCTGCATGTGCGAGAGAAAAATAGAGAAAAACATACAAGTGTTTTATTTGTGTGTGTGTAACATCCAAGTTTGTTATACAATGTCCCTAAATCGGTCGTGGCCTTGGAGGGGGGGCTGGGGCTGGATTGGGCACAGGTTTGTTTACTTTGTGATCTCGTGACCATGGGGTAGGCTATGGGCAAGTGTCCAACGTCTATGGCAGTGGTTGTGACTGGGGAGTGGTCAAGTGTAGTGACACAATTGTCCTCAGCGGTGGTTGCTGTATCCTTCTCTGTAGCCAACGTTGTTGAGGTTGTTGGTCTGGTAATGGCCCTGTCGTCAACGCTAGGGAGGGTCTGATGTTTGTAGGGCTTTACGTCGTGTAGGTGATTCCAGGCGAGTTTATCGTGCAGTTTCACTGCTCTGGGAGCCACTTCCTCTACCAAGTGGGGTTCGGTAAAGCGTGGGCTGTTCCACTTTCTATTGAAGTTGCGGAGAAGTACATGATCGCCCCCCGCAATAGTGGTTAGTCCTTCCTTTTCTTGTTCGTCGTTGGTGTCTTCTTGTTGAGAACTCTTCGACCCGCCCCGCGTGCGCTTGAGCTGTTGAGATACAAAGGCGACACTAGTAATCAAGGAAGGCACATATTGATACATTTCGTCACCAAGAACAGTTGCAGTGTTTTCATGGTCAGTAAATGCTCTTGATGTTGGCGTTAAAGGAAGGCACATTTGATGTCCTGTCACCACCTCGTGGAGAGTGAGGTGGTGATCAGACCCTGGCCTGTTCCTCAGTTCAAATAGAGCAAGCGGAAGGCAGTACAACCAGCTCTTTTAGTTGTCTGCTGAATTTTTGCGATCTCCTCTTTCAATAAGTACCTTTTATCACTTGCAGCGTGTGACCGACCGTAAACTGTTGGCATGTGAGGCAGTTGCTGATGAAATTAGTAACATGAGAATTTAACTCGGGGCAGAACCAAGCCTCCCTAATTCGTGCTGCAATCACTTCCTTTCCTGTATGTGCTGGATGATGAAGCTGGGCCAGGGTGGTGTTCAACAGTGCCAACGGCATGACCACTTTTCCAGTATTATTTTGACGCCACAGCGCATCTGTTGGGGACATCGTACATCCTCTTTTTACCCACAGTTCCTTTTCTGCCATTGGTGCAGCTGCCTGTAATTCCATTATCTGTGTTGCAGGGAGATGAGTGTACCCTTCCTTCATCATCATCTGTCTTACCATTGCCCTCCCCCTCCCTCTCTCTGATTCTGGGGGGGTCCATAATTCACCAAAATATGCAGCATGCTTGGCATGTGCGTCTGCTGTTTCATTTCCTTTTGAGATATAGTCATCTCCATTACTGTGTGCTGGGCATTTAACCAAAGCTATCTCTTGGGGTCATTAATTACTTCAATCAATTCTGCTAGCAAGAGGGCATGTTGCACTGAGGTGCCATCAGCTCTTCTAAACCCCCTTCTCTGCCATTTTATCAACCTGGAGTGCACCGTTGATGTGACATATGCGCTGTCAGAATATATAGTAACTCTTTTGTCAACACTTTCCTTTAGTGCCAAAATCAGCGCAACCAACTCCGCTGCCTGAGCCAAATAATGTTGCGGTAATTGCACGCATTTTACTGGGACATACATGAAATCTTCTGTCATTTTTACTACTGCTGCCCCAGTTTTCCTTATCCCATTGCTTTGGTCAATTGTTGACGAACCATCAATGTACAATATCTCCCCCCCTTTAAGGGCATCCTCCTCCACTTTCCTTGTGCTGGAGTACATTTCGATAGTCTGTGTGCAATCGTGAGCATAATCACCTTCCTCAACAACTTCCGCTATGAATTTGGCTGGGTTTACGGTACTGCATCAGCCAATTGTCAATTCGGGTCTAGATAGGATGATGTCATAACCTGACGCCCTCTGTGTGGTCAGCGTGGACTTAGGTTTGTTCAAAATTGCAACCAGCGCATGCTCCACAAATAATGTAGTGGGGCACCCCATTTTTATCTATGATGATTTCTCCACCGCAAATTCAGCTGCGGCGAGACCCTGTTCGCAAGGGAAATGTCCTAACATGACAGGGTCCAAGTGACCGCTGTAAAATGCTATTGGCTTGTGTCCCATGCTAGTTTTCGGAGTCAATACTGCTTTCATTACTGCTGAGTCGCAATGTGAAAAGATGAAAAATTGATGTTCGTAATTTGGAGTGGCTAGTACGGGAGCTGTGGATATGGCGTGTTTCAACTAATCAAACGCCTCTTTCATTTCTCTTGTCCACCCCAATCTCTTGTCCCCTTTTTGTGCCTCTATCAATGCCTCGAGCAGGGGTCCTATGTATGAGCTTTAGTCGCAGACCTATGCTCTACAGTAGTTGCATAGGCCCAGGAACTGCTGCAGTTCCCTCACAGTTTGTGGTTGTGGCGTGTTGGATATGGCTTGTGCTCTTTTGTGGTGCAATGTTTCTTCTGTGCTGGGATATTTGTTGACCAATGTATAGTACCTGTTCCTGACAGTACTGTAACGTTTCCTTGTCTACCTTGTACCCCTTTTCAGCCAACACTGTCAGCATTTTTACTGAGCCTTCCCTGCACCTCTCCTCAGTTGTGCTGTAAATTATTATATCATCAACATATTGCAGCACTGTACTTTCCATTTCAATTACTCCCAAATCCATCTGTATTACTCTGTTGAAAATTGAGGGTGACTCGCAGTACCCTTGTGGTAACCTCGTGTGTTTCCATTTTGTATTCCTGTATGTGAAGCTTGTCAAATCTTGTGAATCTGGGTGCAGAGGTATTGAGAAAAAGGCATTTTTGAGGTCAATCACGGTGAACCGTGATGCGTCTGCTGGTATTCCACATAGTATTGTGGCTTGGTTTGCTGCTTTGGGGTATTCTGCCTATACAATGTAATTCAAGGGCCTAAGGTCCTGGATGAAACGCCAAGACCCTCCTTTAGCCTTGCGCACTGGGTACACAGCCGTGTTACATGCTGACTCTGATGGTACCAATATGCCATTATTTATCAGGGCTGTTATGGTTTCGTATATGCCCTCATCTGCCTCTTTTGATAGTGGGTATTGCTTCACTCTAGGTAGTATTGCACCCTTTTTCAACTTTATTTTTACTCCTCCAATGCTCTTTATGCAGCCCACATCATAGGGACTGGTGGTCCACAGTGATGCTGGAACGTTAGCCATGTCTCCCTCGTAAAATGGTACTGGGGTAGATGCAGGTGCCTCGAGTGCCATAGCCATTTTCAGTGCTACTTGCTTGTATGTTACTCTTAACCAGATGTCGACACTCATCATAAATACCATCTCTCCTTCTCCCTTGTTTTCTGAAAAGAGCTCTTCATCAGACACCTGCATGAGCCTGCATCCCTCAGCCAGGGCTATCACTGCTCTCCATGCTTTCCCTTCCCTGTCTTGGGCATGTACTGCGATGTAATCTGCAGTCGCTATAATGCTCTCGATGCTCACGGAAATCACCTTCCCCTCTGGTTCACTAGCTGGTGTCTCAGGCCTGAACAAATATGCTGCTGGCCTCCTCCAAATCTTTCCTTCTGTTCCTGGCATCCATGCAAATGCCATGTCTGTTCCATATTGGAACAGCTCGCCATCCACAGGCTCAGCTCGAGCTACTGTCTGGCCACAGTAAGCTTGCAGTATTTGTCATGCAGTAAGCATGTTTATTCCTGGTGTGGATCAAATTATGCCGTTCTCCGTGAAGGAGATTGTCATATTTAATCTGCTCATTATGTCCCTTCCAAGTATGTTCACTGGCGACTCCCTTGAATACAGGCGTGGGACAGACATGTCATAATCTCCTATAGATAAGGAGATGTTATCAGTAAAGGGAACCAACCCTCTAGCCCCAGAGAATCCTTGGGTGTGCATGGCCTTACCTGACATTTTAAATGTACCCTCCCTTATGCAAGACCTGGTTGCCCCAGTGTCAACAAAGAAGGAGAATTTGTTGTCACCTATCGCTACCTCAATGCGTGGTTCCTCCGCACTATTAGGTGTTATCGACAGAATGGGACACACCAAGGACGTCTGTGGGCTGTCCTATTGTGGGTACAGTGACTGACCGCTTCCTGTGTAAGGGTTGTGTCCCAAGATAGTCACCCTCCCTAACTGTGTTTGTTGCAGTGGTTTATCAATGGGGGTCAATTTATGGTCCTGTATTTGAGTGAGCTGTTGTACTGGTTGCACTTGGTGTTGTTGTGTTATTGCCACCTGCTGCTGCAGTGGTGTGTATGTCTGCAACTGTTGTTGTGGTGATATTTGCTGCTGTGTGTTGCTCTGTTGTGTTCCCTGCAGTTGCTGGTAACCCTGCTGCTCCCTCATAGGCCCTTGTGGTCCCTGTTCCCCCCAGGCTGGTGGGGTGGGTCTCATTCTACACGTGCGTGACATGTGTCCCAACATTCCACAAACCCAACATACAGGTGGTTCCCTGGCCTGCCATTGGAAACTCCCTGCATTTTCTTGGGACCCTTGTTGCCCATTGGGGTAGTAACTCCAAAATCCTCCCCCTTGCTGTTGTGCAGGTTGGCCATATCCCCTCCCTCTCATCATTCCGCCCCTTCCCCTGGTGTTGTTATAATATCTATTTCCCGGTAGCATGTACCCTCCTCCTGTGGGAGCCATGTATGGCGGGGGTGGTGGCATCTGTTGTGTTATAAATTGTGGTGGTTGTGGTAATGGTGCTATTTGTTGCTGTGTGGGATCTTGTGCAGCCACTACTTGCGTGGGGTTTGGTGTCATTGTTGTCGGTGTAGTTATTAGTGCTCCTTCCATGGTATACTTAGTTAGTTTTTTCTGCACTAATTTTGCCTCTTCTGCTTTCCTATCTTCTTCCTTTTGTTTCATCTTTTCTTGCCACATCCTACAGTGGTGTACTATTGTTAGTTGTATTTCCGGCCAGGCCTTAGCTTCCATTACCACTATCTTCTTCAGTTTGTACTGACTCCGGAAGCCCTTGTACTAGTATGTGGTGAAAAATTTCTGGTGTCTTGTCCCATTGCTCTCTAGTTCCCAGACGCCACTTCTCCTGAACCTCCTGGATATAATCAACAGGATCTTCATTCTCACGCATCTTGCATGACGTAATTACTCCTATATCTGATGTGTCTGGGTACTGCACCCTCAGGGCTTGCCATAATGCATGCCTGCAGTTCGCAAATGGCGCCCCGTCATGTCACGTGTTTGTTATTGTAACTCTGGGGAATCCTGCCCTCTTCCAAATGTCGTCTGCCGCGTCCCCCAATATTGATATTAATAGACCCTTCACGTCTCCCACTGCTAGTTTCTGTCCTGCGGTGTGTGTTTCCATCTCGTATATCCATTTCCCCGCTCCTCTGCTTAGTGATGGGAGCCTGCACTATATATTCTCCTTATCAGCATGCTTCCAAGGGATATATTGTGGTCTAACCCCTCCCCTCTCCAATAGTGGCATTAAATTGTACCCCATCTGTCCCCCTAGTTGTCGCGGGGTGGAATCCGTGTACTCCTCCTCTTCCTCTGTGTCAAGTAAATCTGCTGCCATATCTATATTACCGCTGCTTGTCGTATCTTCTCCTTCATTTCGCCCCCCTCGGCTATTGCTCTCTTGATTTACTGCAGGTGTGCATGGCCGTTCTTCCTGCCTGTGTCCTGGGAGGACTCTGAGCCTGCCGATGTATGGTGTGTGTTCAGGTGCGGGTGTGGGTGGGCGTGTTGGGCGTAATGATGTGGGTGTAACTGCACGTGTTGGTCCTCCTGCCACTTTTCTTACCTGCTCCTCACTTCTCTTCACTTCTTCCTTCTTCTTACATGCCCATGGTGATGCCCCGTTAGCGCGTGTGATGTACAATTTATCTAAGCTCTGCCTACCACTGCTTCTTCCATCTCCCCCCACTCCCTCTTCTTCTTCGCTGCAAAATTCATCCAGGAGCGACAACCCCCAATCTGTCCTTTTCCCCCTATTTGTCACAGTTTTTAAGTCTATTAAATCCGTTCCTTCCTGTTCTCCTCTACCAGTTACTCCCCTTTGTGCTGATGTTGTAGCTACTTCCGCATCCCAACGCACATATGTTCTTACCCCACCCCCCACTTTCCTCTCTCTTCTCTCCTCTTCTTTCTTTTCCACTATTTCACCACCTATTTCCTCTCTTTTCTTTTTCAATTCCTCCATCACCTCACTACTTACCTTCTCTAATATCCTTTCTTCCTCTCTCCTCCTTTCCCATTTCTCTTTCTCCCTTTCTAATATGCTTTCTATTACTTTACCTTCTTTGTATTTCCTGGTGCTCTCAGAGAGTATTTTCTTCTTCCATAGTTCCATTTCCTTTTCTTTCTCTTCTTCCTCTCTCTTCATGTCACGCTGTGCTGCTCGGGATAGCCTTTCTGCTATTGCCTTCATCCTCTCCGCTTCCCTCTTCCTTTCTTCAGTTCGCTCCTTCATTCTCTCTAACTCATCCCTACTTTCCTTCCTTTCCCCCCTCCTTCCTCGTGCCTCTTTCTCGAGCTTCTTAATCAGTGCACTCCGCTCATCCCTTAATTCAGCCAATCGTTCCTCCAACATCTCCTCCTCTTCTTGTGACAGCTCTCCTTCTCTTGTGTTGTTCTCCTCACCCCCTATTCCAGTGCTCCTTATTCATTCTCCTCACCACCTCTTTTTCTTCTCCTGTTAATGTCCCTTGCAGCTTTAAGAGCACCTGCGCTGCTACCCACTCGTCTTGTCCTATGTTTGAAATGTGCTCTTCGCTGTTCTTCCTTTCCTTTGTGCGCACATGCGTGCAATTCGGACCTACCGTGCTTGTCACCTCCCCCCCCCTGGTAGCTACCTGTAGATGTATATGGTGGAGGGCTATATGTGGGGTTTGAGTACCCCTCAGCTGCCGTCAGTTGTTGCCTTGCTGCTTCTCGTAGCTCCGTCACAGGATATAACCCACCTTCCTCCTTCTTCACTACCTTCGCTAGGGGCATGTCTTCTGTCCCTTCCTTCTTTACTTCTACTTCATGTACAGTACCAGGCTTTTCATCCCCCTTCCTGTCTCTTCCCGTGCACTGTGCGCTACTGGTTGCCCTTTCCCCATTTCCTACTTCCTCCTTAATCTCCTTCCCCTCCTTTGTTTCTTCGCTCCCCTTGCCTTCTGTCGTCCCTTACAGAGTGAACATTCCGTTTGGCCCTGGCAGGGATCCCTGGAACATCCTCCACAACTTAAACACCTCCACGTGATGTGCCAACTTCTTCCCTTTGTACGTGTTGTGTATGTGGGTCAGCAGTGAGTGTTGGACGTACGGGTCAAAACTGCCGTTAGGCGGCCATGGTGTCGTCATTTTGATGTCTGTTCCTTGTGTCCATTCTATGCTATATTTGATGAGTTTTTCCCTATGGGGTGACAGCGTTTTACAAATATGTTGGAGGGGGGTAGTTAGAGTGTTCCCCCACCCTCCCGATCCAGACCCATATGACATGGTTACACTGTGCTTTTAACTCCCCTCAGCCATCATTACCTGGTCCCGTAGATTGGGGACTTTCGACCGTCCGCTAAAAAGTAAAACAACCAAGTATAACAATTACAAATATACAGTCCTTTTCCTCTGTTTGTTTTCTTCCTTGATACCGTCGGTACAGCCCCCTGCGGCCACGGCGCACGAAACCCCTGCGGCTGTGTGCCCTGTGTGACGTGCTTGTACAGCCGCCCCACCTTTTCCACTCCCCTCCTTCTTCCACCTTACTCAGCGTGGCCGGCGTTCTCCGTGCACGGTCACTTCCCCCTTTCCACCCTTCCCGTATTTGGGGTGGCCAGCGGTCTCCGTGCGACCCTCCCCACCTCGGTTTTACTGCCCTTGTCCTCTGCTTACTCCCCTACCACCCTTCAACAACGCAATGTGGTCAAGGTGTCCTATGAAGGCCCTACGGGTGACATCACTAACCTCTTCCAACTACTACCGGTAAGATCTTTACACTTCAAGAGAGCGCGCAATAAGTTTTAACTTCTTGTCCCCGTTAATCCCACAGCTGTCCTCTTGTTATGCCCGGAACAAGGTAACCAACAATACACTCTTATAATCGGACTGCGCACGCAGCGTCTCCTCGCGTGTGACACGCCCCTCGCCGGGAGGGCTTAACCAGCCAATTATCTTCCGTACTTGGCAACAATCTAGCTACCTCCTACAGGAAAACGTCATCTATCTATCGAGTTTCACTGCTCGATCAATAGGGATCCTCATCTACTCATTGATCGAAAACGCCAATTCGTAGGAAAGCCTCACACTCCCCCTCTACAGGTGCCCACGATCTAGACCAATCAGTGTCTATGAACAACCGCACGTGGTGCCTTCTGGCTCCACCCACCCTGCTTCCATGACGTGGTAGAGGACGGCCCTCGTGCCTGTCCCGTTACCGCTCACTCGTTTATCAACACTTATTGATCAAATCTTCGCCACACACTGTAATGACGCCTCCCGCTGCCCTTATTACAACTCCTCCCCCCTCCCTCACAATTTCACATTGCTTGTTGGGTGTGTCATACTCACCAAGTTCTCTTGATGGGGGGCCGCTTGACTGCGTGCACCCCTCCAAGCGGCTCGCCACCTCCCCTCGTCTGGACCACATCTGGACACTCACCAACCGCGGGCGGGATACTTCTCAACCGGCTACCAAGGGCCAATATCCGGATTGCGCTGTCCAGTCTTCTCGCAGTTCCGCAATGGTCCTGTAGTCCTCAAAAGGGGGGCAACGGCAGAGGGGGCCGCGCGTGCCAGGCCTCCTCGCAACGAGAGGCCTTGGAAAAAAAAAAAAAAAAAAAACTGAAAGGGTAGACCTTAAACAGATCTCAGCAGTGCCTCCAACTTGTCGGGGTGATTATCCCCGGGTCAGCTGAGCCGTCTGCGGACCTCCGGGCTGGGAGGCCCCAACTTCTCCCGTTCTTCCCTGAATGAGTATGAGACACACACAAGGAACAAGGTGGTTCTGCTGTTTATTATAACAACGGCAGGGATGGGTCTTGGATCGTATGCGTCTGTCCAGACTCTCAATCTTAGTGAGGCTTGCAGGCCCTTTTTACAGCAGTATGACGCGCTACTTGCGTCACCTGGGAAAGTTAGCAAAAAACCTATTGCCACTTCGGATTGGTTCCCCGGGTGGTAGGGTTAGTATAGGATACATATAGAGAAGGATATTAGTGGTTAAGGATGAGTCAGGTGGTATACTTGGGCTGTCCCTACTATTAGATACTTGAAAATCGTTACAAGGAGACCCCTGATGATTGGCTAATGTTAGTGGCGTCAGTGATGAGTCCTCCTGTGTTCTGATTGGTCCTCTCGCGAGCCCCCAAGCCTGGTACCATCGCCGTTTCCAGCTCGCGGTGTACCTGTCATTAGCAACAATGTGCAACTATGTGTTTGTGCAGACAATTTACGGGTCTGCTCATAGACTTGTGAGCAGGCCGTTCCCATCGCCGTAGGTGTCCATCTTGCTGCTTCGCTGTTGCAACCTGTGTCCCAGACGTGGGACCCAGGCGACTTCTGTCTCGTGGGTCTGGCACTTTGTCAGACCGGCTTGGTCACGTGTGGAGAGACCGTAGCTGGAGTAAAATTCTTCACATTAAATGTGTATTTCGTTTCTGTGGGCTTGGCTTTTTTACAGGTGTAACCTTGGCGCCGGGCTGGTAGCATACGAGTTGCAACTTCGTGGCCTTGGCTATGAGCTCTCGCTGGGGTTCGTTCTGCATGATCAGCACTTGTACTCTTGCTCTGAGAGAGTTTTCATGATGAGGCTCTTGCTTGTGGCCTACTCGGGCCTAGTTCATGGGTGGTGATGCATAATCCATTGTACGGAGGTCACGGGTTGACATGGCGTCACAAGCAGTGTTAGATCTACATGATGGTGTCATCATAGGGCGAGTGGTGGGAGAAGCGTCAGCAAGCATATACGCGAGTTCTTGAAGCGTCTTGCGTTTCTGCATTACTATAAAAAGGCCTATGTGAAAAATAACAACGATGCACGTCAGTGGGTGTGTCAGTCACCTACGTCATAGCACTGAATATGTTCTTCGTGTAGGTTGGTGTGTGAGTGACCAGTGTGCATGGTGGCACGTGTGTTCTTGGCAGTTGGCTAGGTCATTGTGGCATCTCTAACGATGTGGGTACTTGTGGTTGTTGTCTTAGTCGAGTTCATCCATGCCGCAGGTGTTGGCTTGAGTCGGACAGGCTGGTGGGCATACCCTTATGTTCCTGAACCAGGGTATTTTGTCATCTGGTAGATAGACAAACTCGTCCCGTGGGGGGTGTCTGGGCCGCGATCCTCTAGGCCATGGTCGTGATGAGATTGTGGGGAGCTTGTTCTCCCATTCTTCCACTTCACCGGCATGCCTCAAAGAAGCCTGGGTATGCCCTCTTTTGAAAATAAACTACACCTAACCCTACCTTCCCAGGGACCTATAGGCCCATTACTACTGTTCCCTTCCTATTGAAAATCTTGGAAAAAGCAGCCTATATGCAGATCCAAAACTTCCTGGAAACTAATTACCTCCTTGGTCTTCGCCAGTCAGGCTTCCGTCTGGACCATGGGACCGAATCTGCACTTCTTGACCGTAAGAATCAAATTGATGATCTAAGAGATGCAGGGAAACCAGCACTCCTCCTACTACTTGACTTATCGGCAGCTTTTCATCTGGTGGATCACAATACACTCTGCCACCTACTGTCATCCTCTGCCAACTTCTCACCGAAGGCTACTGCGTTGATTGCGTCATTTCTCCAGTGTAGAATGAATAAAGTGTTCTCGGATCAAGCTTGTGGTAACCCATGACATGAGTGTCCCACAGGGCTCCTGCATTTCTCCTGCCATGTACAACCTCTTCATGAGGCCACTTTTCAATTTCCTGGATGAGTTAGGTATATCATATACAAACTATACGTATGACACGCAGGTGCTCATTCCCCTCACCGGTGACTATGAGGCCGACAGAGAAAACATAATCTCCATTTACTCCAAAATTCAAGCCTGGATGTCAGGAAATTGGCTCTGCATCAACAGCAAGAAAACTGAACTGTTACTTATTGGGTCCCTGTCAACCTTAAAGCGACTAGACGACAAGTACAAATCTTTTACCTTTGACAACACTCCTATCACTGTGTTGCAGGCGGTCAAAACCCTGGGGGTCTTCTTACCATGAACATGTCTGTTCATGGTAAGAAGACCAGTCAGAGGGATTGCGTCTTCTGTGGCATAACATTCAAAACTACTCAACGCAGCCAGATCTTTCCTGTCTACAGAGAACTACCTCACCATAGCAAGGGCCATAATCGGATCCCGGTTGGACTATTGCAACGCACTCCTAGTAGGTTAAAACATCAGAAAACTCCAGACCATTCAGAACAATGCCCTCTGGGCCGCCACTGGTATTTCAAAGAGGGAGCACATATCGGGTACAAGGAGATTAGTCCATTTGCTCCCCATCAGGGAGCGCATCACATTCAAATCTCTCACTATCACGCACAAATGTCTCCATAATAAGGCCCCACTGTACCTCGCCCAGAGATTTGGTAAACCCTTATCCGAGAGACCCACAAGGACTGCATACACAAACATGGTCACCATTCCTAAAACCCTGAGGACTAGGGCAGGAGGCTCTAGCTTCCCTTTCATTGCGGCAACTCAATGGAATGCTCTGCCTCCGTAACTAAGGAGCATTGAATCTCACATGGCCTTTAGGAAAGCCATTAAAACATTGTTGTTTGTATAAAGAGGTTGGAGGTGCCCACAACCTTCCTTCACCTGTCTATCCATGTACCATGCATTGTAAACTATGTTGGCTGTCTTCTTTGTGAACTATGCAACTTTTTTCCATGAATATGCGTTTTCTCATTTTTTCTCAGGTCTCTGCTCTCTGTAACCCACGAGCAATCCTTTGCACCTGTAACTAAGTCACATGCTTGCAACAGCACCTCGATGCCTTTGGGCTGCAGTGCGCTTTACAAATACAAAAAAATAAAATAAAACAATTTGTGCAGCTCTTTGCAGGGGATTTGGCAGCATGTTGAGTGAATTGAAAGGAGTAGGGAAAACCTGAAATGTGTGCGACCATAGCTAGAGTGGCAAGGTGTTGAGGCACAGTGAATCATGCCCTGCGTTGCAGAAGCAAAAGGGCCAGGAACTTGATGTGTCAGCCAAGGAGGAGAGCGAAGTAGGGAAATGACACATTGAAAGATTATGCCTAGCAAGGCTGCATGCTGTATGCATAAGTAGATGCCCCCTTGGATCAAAAGAGTATAGTCAATAGGGCGCCTGACAGTTCCCTGATCTACCCAGGTAGGTCAAATAGTAAAAAACACAATTGATCAGGTAGTCCAAACGAAATCATGCAACTCTGTGACTTAAGAAATTTTGCAATGAATACCACTCTCGTAGAGTTTCATAAATGAATTTTAGTGATCAAAAAGATGAATAACTTGGTACACGAAGTAGTGACAAATCGGGATTACACAGGACAAACAGGTTTGGCAACTGTACATGTGGTACATGAAATCAAGAACATTGTTGTCAGTGCATATATATGCACAACAATGGAAGAGAAATGGGACCACCTTCAAATTCTGAGACCATACAATATAGTTCAAAGCAAGTTGATCTGAACAACTGACGAAAAGACAATTTTGAAAGTAAACATTGAGAAAAAATGAATGTCGACACAGGTGTGTTTTGGCCACTGGCAGCTGGTGTGCTTGGGATTGGGTGTCCTTCATTAGGACGGACGAAAGAGTTTTGGTAGTAAAGCATTTAATGCAGAATCCTGTGTTGCTCTGCAGAAAGATAGAGCAAAGGAGAGTGTATAAGAGGCTCTGAAGTTTTTTGGATACATTTCATATTGTTAAAGTAAGCACCTAATGCTTTTCATTGTTGTCGAGAACCACCAAAGGGGGGTGCTTACCGTGTGTTCTTTGTTCAACATGTTGTATGTGGGAACCACTCGACATTAGTGGTGGAGGGATCCGATCAAGGTTCAAAGGCTGGAAACTCTTCAAGGCTTGATCTGGTTGATAAAGAATTACTGAAAAAATGCAAATAACTGCTTTTCAGTGGAGCTCACAAAGTCTATATCTAATGCCCTATCCGTACCGGGGTCGCAGCTATGGGCCTGCTCAAATATGTAAAGGGGCATGTGTTGGATCCAACAAACAGAAAGAGTGTCCTATCCCTAGCTGGTTCGGACTCTGGGCATGATTTCCAGTCAGTGTATCACAGTGATGCGCGGTTTAGTAAGGACAGTGGTTTTTTGTTTGGTGAGTATTATAGTCAACAGGTGAGGAGCCGAGGTAACAGCAGAGCTTAGGGCCAACACAGACAATGATGTCTGACAGACTAAGTCGATAATGCCATGAGTGCTGGCTCCTGCCACCATCCCGTAGGCCAAATATACCCCAGTTTGCGTCGGTGCATCATAAAAACTGGCGCTTTAAAATCCTATATCAGATGCAGTAAAACTGTTTTGTTAATTAGCCTGAGTGTGTCCATATCAATGCACAGTTGTTAAAACCGGGCCGTGGCATGCTGCTAAATAAGGTGCCGTACGCTCCCTCATAAAAAGGTGAAAGCTAATTCCAGTGATATGATAAGTGTATAACACGATTGGATGTATGGGCACAATCTCACCATATTACACGAAGAAACGATCACATCGTCGGCAGTGACTGGACGATCAATGGCTTAATGTGCCTCATGGAGATCACGACCAGCAATGAGCCTCATATTGTGAAACACAATGCGTCCGTTGCCTTGGCAACGGTTTCAGAAAACTGGCCGGCCATATTGGAATGGTTACTGCAATGGCAATAGATAATATGGCTGTTACTTTCCCAGGGAACAGGGATCCCTATGTAGGATGGGTATGCTATCAAAAAATGGGCTTGTGCAAGCAATGGATTTCCATTCCATTGATTTCCTCCACCTACACATATATAGATCAGGAACCATACTGAAAACTGAGTTGTTTCGCAAAGTCAGGGACCGGAATAGCTTACTACACTTCTTCAGCTACCATCCGGGGGGAATGAAGTATAACCTTCCATATGGTCAGTTCCTCAGGATAAGGAGGAACTGCACTGACAAGTCCAAATTTGCACTACATGCAGACAATCTGCAACAGAGATTAATGGATAGGGGATACCCAAAAAAAATATGAGGATTGCCAAGAAGAGATCCGCAAATACCTGCAGAGAAACTTGCTTCGCTCCAAAAATATGTGTACCTCTAGAAAGACTGGTGTATGTCACCACGTACAGCCCTTTGAGCAACTTGATCAAAAGCACCATTAACAAACATTGGCACTTAATCAAGAATGCAGGGAGCCTCACGAAAAACCCTTTTCTGGCTTTTTAAAAACAAACGCAACCTCAAAGAGGGACTAGTGCACACCTACGTTGAACCAACCAAAGTGTCAACATCAGGAACTCTGTGGGGTTTACCTCCTGTCGCGGGCCACTACAAATGTGGCCATTGTGTAGTTCGCAATTTCACGGACACCAAGAAGATTTGCTAACACAACAACGTTCGGTGGGAGCTACCTATCCCTAGCTGCCTACATTGGCAACCCATTGTTCGAACTGAGGATGTTTATGTGACCCCTATCCTTGGGCTGTGTTACGTTTGATGAGTCCTGTTGTTGTAGAGAAAGAGCTTTTCGTATTTATTAGCTTCATCTCCCTGCCAAATGCCCAGAAACAGCCTGTTCGGGTCCAGTGGTACCTCTCTTCTTAGCACCCCAGCCAGTTTATTACAGCATTTTTGCCAGAAGTTCCTGATATGAGGACATTGCCAGATGATGTGTATACATTTACCTTCCCCCTCATCACACTGCAAACAGTTTGGGCCGGTGGCCCGGTTACAACGATATAGCGACATCCTGGGGTAGTAGACCTTTGACTGTACTAGGCAGAGTCTAGAGGTAATCGCTATTTCACTTGGGGACATCAACGCTACCACCCAGTCTTCTGGATCAATCGCATCCACATCCACCTCCCATTTCGCTTTCAGAATGGACACTTCCTGTGTTGCAAAGGACATTATAGCATTATAGAGTCCTGAGGTAACCCTGGAAGTGATGTGTTCCAGGAGAACATTGCGTTCTAGTGGGCTTTATTGTGGAATGTCAGAGAATAGGTTTTGATGACTATGTAGTGCATGCGTGAGTTGCACATAGTGATATTGCTCCGTATTTGGGAGTCTAGATCTACATTTCAGTTCCTCAAAGGGGACCACTTTCCCTTCTGCGTGCACGTCTCCCACCACCGTGAGTCAGGCCTCCTCCCACTCCGGCCAGATTGGTAGCTTATTTACTTCAGCAAGGTTATTATTCCTCCATAAGGGTTGCGCTAGCGTTACCTTATCAACCCAGCCAATGTATTTGTGTGCCTGTCTCCAGGTTGCTGTCGTGTGTGTTGCCATCGTCTGTCGGGAGGATCTGGTTAAGGGTTTATAGAGATTCGTAAGTGGCGACATTTCCTGCAGACCTAACATCTCAGCCCTGATGTGCGGCATTTCTTGGTGCCCATGGAGTGTGTCATTAATGACCATCATTTCACTTGCCCAGTAGTACACCTGCAGACACAGCAGTCCTATACCCCCCGCCCAGACCGACGGTTGTAGTGTGCAAAGAGCGAGTCTCTTGCGAAATTCGATGTCCGGGATCAGTAGAGGGGCATTCTGCAGGATGTATAGAAAGTGCGGTAGCACCAGCATTTTAAAGAGGGCTTCCCTCCCTAGCAGGGTCAGTGGGAGCAGTGTCCAGGGGCGGACATCAGTGGAGAAACGGTCCGTCACCGTAAGTAGATTGTGGGTGAGCTACTCCGTCAGCCGAGATCCGGATCCTCATATAGCGGAATTGGTCTCATTCAATAGGGTCTGGGCAACTCGTAGGGATTATGTGTTCCCCACCCTTGATTGGCAAAAGGACCGATTTACTCCAGTTCACCCGCAGCTGCTAAACTTTCCATACTGCTCTAGTATTTCTGTAATTATTGGGCAAGACTGTATCGGCTCACTCAGATGTAAGAGGGAGAGTTTATCTTCTTCACCACTGGGCCAGCAGAACCCTGACAAGGACTCCATCTGACAAAGTAGCTGGGCCAAAGGTTCAATGGCGATCGCAAATAATAAGAGGGATAGGGGGCAGCCCTGGTGCATCCCTCTACCCAGGGGAAAAATCTAGGAGGGCCAAGCATTAACCCAAACTTTCACCTGCAGGGCTTCATATAGCAGTCGAGCCCAGCTCAAAAATGTCTCCCCAAATCCCATTTTCTGCATAACATCCCAGATGCTTCCCCACACCACTGAGTCGAATGCCTTCTTGAAATCAATCACCAGTAAGGCAAGGGGTTCCCGAAGAACGAGTGCTCGTTTTAGCAGCAGGTGTAAGAACCGAATGTTCATGCATGTCGATTTATTTGGCTTGAAACCACTTTGACCCGGGTGCATTAGGGAGTAGATTACTGTTTGCAGTCTGGTTGCCAGCACCTTCGCCAAGACTTTCATTTTTCCATTTATCAACGAGATCGGTCTGTACGAGCTGCATAGGTCAGGAGGCTTCCCAGGTTTATGAATAACCACGATGCTGGATGTACATAGATCCGGAGAAAGAGCACCATGTTCTCTGCAATGAAGAAACATTTTAAGGAGGGGGGTCGCAACCCCCCCACCCCCAGGTTCTTCCATGTTTCCACGGGCAGACCGTTAGGGCCCAGAGTCTTACCCGAATGGAGTTGAGCGATAGCCTCCGCACTTTCTCTTTCAGTGACATTAGCGTCCAGCTGGGCATGCTGTGCCTCAGACAAACAGGGAAGCGTAACATTCTCAAGTATAGTACCATCTATTGGGTGATCCAGACCCTTATATAGTGCAGCATAGTATTCCGCAAAAGCCTCCGCAATCTCAGTGTTCATCCGAGCCACTGTTTTGTGATTGCCTTGTCGCGCCTTGAAACACTTGTGTATAGGCGCGTTATAAATGTCATATTATATCATATTATATCATATCATATCATATCATATCATATCATATCATATCATTATTTCCCTAACATGCCGTTGACCTTTGTCTCTTTTTTCGAACCAGGCTAACAGCTTGTCAGCCTTATCCCCACTTTTGTAGATGTGCGCACAAGCTCCCCAGTGAGCATGCTTGGCGTTGTTTAGTGCAATGTTTCAGAGGCATTCCCTGGCCGTGAGGAGAGATCTATGTATATCGGGCAATCCATCACTCGCATATTTTGTTTCCCAATCAACCATCTCTTTTTCTGCCTCCAAAACCTTTTGTGTTTGTGATTTTTTCTTTCCCAATATCCAGGAAATCATTTCCCCTCAGAGCACCATCTTATAGGTTTCCCATACTGTTTCTGGGCTATCAGCTGATGTGGCGTTAAGTTCAAAGTATTCAGTAGTCTTATCCTAGATTCGATCTACAAACTTCAGGAACCCAAGATAATACTCGTTGAGACGGCACGAAGCGGGGGGATTGGGTCTATTCATCTTAATCCCCAGCAGCAGGAGTGAGAAATCAGAGATGCCTCGGGGAAGCAGTGTCACTGCTGTCGCCCTGTGAGCGTCCGAGACCGGGACAAAGATATAGTCCAATCTAGATGACGAGGCATGAGCCCCTTAGTGAAATGAGTAGCCGCGCTGCTGTGGGTGGAGTTCGCGCCACACATCACTGAGCGCGGAGGCAAAGGCCGTCAGTTTGGTGGGGTCATTGGGGTTTCTGTTTCGTATATGTGTGCGATCTAATGTTATGTCCATAACATCATTAAAGTCACTTCCGAGGATCCATAAATCGTGTCGGTGCTTGGCAACTGTGGTCACTATGTCATCGATCAGTTCTGCTTTAAGCAATGGCAGAGCATATATAACCATTATACCTATGGTCTCTCCCCAGATCGTGCCCTGCAATATTACAAATCTGCCCCTAGCATCCTGTTCCACTGGAGCAAGTGTGAATGGGAGACGTTTATGCATTAGGACTAAGACCCTTCGAGAACCCATGGAGAATCCCACGTGTAGTGCTGTTCGGAAATGTGTTCTGCGCAAAAGTGGACATGTTGTGCCTGCCGAATGCGTCTCGGTTAGAAGGGCAATATCAGGGGAGTGCCAGTTGAGAAACTGGGTGATAAGACGACGTTTGATCCCTGAACCCAGGCCATTAACATTCCATGTGAGTAGTCTCAGGGATTTACCATCATTACTGTTCCCTGCCATGACTTAATTGTGAACCATGGGCGCAGTTAAATGTTCAGTGGCATATATGTATTGTCGACTTTGCATGCATTCCTATGTGGTTAAGTGAATGTGTACCTCTTCCATTCCAACCAACCTGAAAACCAAAATCATAACAAGAACAAGGAACCCTCCCTCCGCCCTCCCCATACTCCACCCCAATCTGAATCATCTGTCGCTGGAACACATGCGGTTGGCTGAAAACCCACCAGCAGCCTAACCTCAAAACATAGTTTTCCCCTCAGGGATTAACCTTTGGCATAATTCACATCCAAGTGTTTCATAATGGTCAGCCACTCTTTGGCAACCCCGTAGTTGCCGATCATTGAGGATGTGTGTTTGTTAACCCATCAGCCAGGCCATCATCTTTGTTCTATCAGTCGCCTTTCCGGTTTCTTCTTTGCTGATGTTCTCAGGTGTTGTCTGCCAGTGGATCTGGGTCCGGGTCTCTCACATCTGGGACTTGTTCTGGCAAGGGCTGGTCCGGGCGGGATCCAGGTTTATTATTCGCTCTGCTTCTTCCCGGTCTCCAGTCACCCTCTAGGTGCATTTCGGCCCAATTCCAGGCCTCCCAGGGGTCTGTGAAGTGTACTGTGTGAAGATGCGCCGGGAACAGCAGTCCATATTTAACAGTCATGGATTGTAGGCGTTTCTTGAGCTGATCAAAGGATTGCTCGTTGCACCTCTCTGGTGTAATCCGGGAAGAAGGTGATTCGGGATCCATTGGAAGTTATGGAGCAGGGCGTCACAGTCTCTGTAGTTTAATAGCTTTGCTATGATTGTGCGTGGCGGTGCCCCTGGAGTGGGTCATCCCAATGGCATACGATGAGCTCGTTCGATAGAGAAGGATTTGGAGAATGTCTTGGGGGCAAATATGTCTGTCAACCATTGTTCCAGAAAGAGCTCCATATTTGGCTCCTCCGCTTTTTCGGGACCCCCAGGATGCGTATGTTATTGCATCGCGATCTACCCTCTCCTTCCTCTATATGGTCTTCCATTGTCTTCATTCGTGCTGTTACCTGTGCCATTCGCTGTTCCATTGTGTGAAGTCCATCACCTGCTTCCGAAATATGGTGTTCCGCCTCTCCTGTCCGGGAGGATAACTTCTGAAGGTCATGGCTCAGAAGGGAGACATCCATATTCCTTTCCATGGAGGATCAGGAGCTAGCAATAGCAGCCATCACATCCCTCAATGAGAGTTCCTTTCCGCTGTCGCTCTGTTCCCCTGTGAGACCTGACTTCCCGGGATGATGGTGATGTTTGTTGCGAATCGGTCCATTTTGCTCTGCGTGGAAGTATTTTCCTGCTTGTCCTTCACCATCCTGTAAACACTTCGAAGGGGTGGTCCAAGTGTTCCAGTGAGTATCACCAGTTGCATCAGGATAGTCCTAAGGGCAATTTAGTGCCGGTGTGCCCCTGTACTGTGTTGCAGCAGACAGCATCGGTTCAACACGGTGCTAGCCACTGCCTCTCATGCTCCATCTTGAGTTAGTTCAAAGAAGGATCCTCCAAAAGCCCCTCAGTTACTCCCCTATTCTTGCGGCCAATTCCTGGGAAGTAGGGCACTGTGTGGACCTTGGTGTATCAAGACACTTGAAGTGGTCAGGGGTCAGCTCTGTATGCGTGATAGCCGCGTATCACAAGCCTCCAGTCAAAGTGTGTTGGGGTGTTGGGGAGACTGTGGGTGCAAATCTTCCAAAACTGCTTGTTTCCCCAGGCCTGTACTATGCCCCACCCTCCCCTGGTCCCCGAACAGGACCCCTTCTCCTTACTAGAGCGTTTAGGTTATTCCAGCAACCATTGTTCCAGAAAGAGCTCCATATTTGGCTCCTCTGCTTTTTCGGGACCCCCAGGATGCGTACATTATTGCATCGCGATCTACCCTCTCCTTCCTCTATATGGTCTTCCATTGTCTTCATTCGTGCTGTTTCCTGTGCCATTCGCTGTTCCATTGTGTGAAGTCCATCATCTGCTTCCGAAATACGGTGTTCCAACTCTCCTGTCCGGGAGGATAACTTCTGAAGGTCATGGCGCAGAAGGGAGATATCCATATTCCTTTCCATGGAGGATCAGGAGCTAGCAATAGCTGCCATCACATCCCTCAATGAGAGTTCCTCTTCCGCTGTCTCTCCGATCCCCTGTGAGACCTGACTTCCCGGGATGATGGTGATGTTTGTTGCGAATCGGTCCATTTTGCTCTGGGTGGAAGTCTTTTCCTGCTTGTTCTTCACCATCCTGTAAGCACTTCGAAGGGGTGGTCCAAGTGTTCCAGTGAGTATCACCAGTTGCATCAGGATAGTCCTAAGGGCAATTTAGTGCCGCTGTGCCCCTGTACTGTGTTGTAGCAGACAGCATTGTTTCAACACGGTGCTACCCACTGCCTCTCATGCTCCATCTTGAGTTAGTTCAAAGAAGGATCCTCCAAAAGCCCCTCAGTTACTCTCCTATTCTTGCGGCCACTTCCTGGGCAGTAGGGGACTGTGTGGACCTTGGTGTATCAAGTCACTTGAAGTGGTCAGGGGTCAGCTCTGTATGCGTGATAGCCACATATCACAAGCCTCCAGTCAAAGTGTGTCGGGGTGTTGGGGAGACTGTGGGTGCAAATCTTCCAAAACTGCTTGTTTCCCCAGGCCTGTACTTTATCCCACCCTCCTGTGGTCCCCGAACTGGTCCCCTTCTCCTTACCAGAGCGTTTAGGTTATTCCAGTAGCCATGTTCCAGTGATTCGGTGTGGTGCTGGATTGGGACCAGATCAGCCCCACAGTACAATGGGTTACTTTCCTGCCATCCGGCTGTAGTCAGCACATCTGCAGGGTCTTTACTCTAGAACTCCTCACCGGTTCAGTCAGAGCAGAACGTATTCGGATCGAGGTCCATTATGGGCTTCACATATTATCCTCCCCTGAGCCCAGCTTCCAACATGCAGTTCCAGTTAGTCCTCGTTTCGGGGAGACCCCGCATGTAGGTCCCCCAAGCAGTGTTTCTTTACCCCTCTCTGGCGGTGCAATGTCAATGTCGTCTGCCACCAGTTTAGGCCCTCTGGGCCCTCATCAGCTCATTTGTCTCCTCTGCAGCTGTTTCCAAGCCACCTTGCGTGCTGCTAGGCTATTAGGGTAGCCCACGTGCACTGTTCGATTGTCCAGGCTTAAGCCATGCAGTATGCCATTACAGACCAGGTAGATTCTCTCCTGGAGTGTCGGGCCAGATATACTTGTTTGTCGGGCGGGTTTTATCTCCGGTATCAGTCGCGGCCCCGGGAGCAGCACCAGCAGGCATTCCAGGCGGCTGTTCCAACGGTTTTAAGACTCACCAAGACCCCCAAACGGGATCTTCTCATAACACCCTGGCCCTTTGCAGCTCCTCTCCCCAGACACCTCGCCAGTCCTACCGGTCATCTCTGCTGTCTGATATTGTCCCCCACTCTGCAGGGTCGGGTAACCGGATTGAGCTTGTTCCCGTGTGCTAGGCAGGTGCTTAGTCCTTAGGCTCTGGCGGGCGCCTTTCCTGTCGCCACTCCGTCATTGCTTCCCACCTTTAAGTTGGGGTCTGCTCGAGTTGTTGCCGGTCTCCCACCTTCTAGGACCCACATTTTGAGTGCAGTGTACCGAGCGAATGGGCAGGAGGCCGGGCTCCCATCAATATGTCGCTCACCACCACGCCTGCTTCCGTGGCGGCCCGGCTCCGACATGCCGCCACTCGGCTGCAGTCATATGGCGGGCCACCCGGCTCGTTCAGTCCATCCCAAAAGAAGGGGTGGACTCCCCTTCTCCGATTGCAGCCACGGGCAAACAGGAGACCTCCAGTGTGTTTCTCACCCCCGTATTTCCTTCTGTGTCGGCCTGGTGCCGGCGCCTCGCCGCCCGGCTCAGGCAATATGGCAGATCACGCGGCTCACTCCTTCCTTCTCAAAGAGGGGGGTTCCTTCTCTGATTTGAGGCAGGGATAGACCGTTCTGCTTTTTGAAGGATTGCCCATCACAGCTGTTAGAACATTTCTTGAGCAACCGGGCTGAAAAAACAAGATATTCGCCAGGATGTAACAGCTCCTCCAGAGCTGCCTTCACACACGTCCTCAATCAGCCATCGCGCAACCTACACTTGCACATGCTCATTTTTTGATAGCATTCCCATCGTACATAGGGATCCCTATTCTCTGAGACAGTAACAGCCATATTATCTATTGCCATTGCAGTGATCCTTCCAAAAAGGTCCGCCTGGTTCTCTGAAACCATTGCAAAGGGAACGGATGCGTTGTGTTTCACAATATGAGGCTCATTGCTGGTCACACTCTCCATAAGGCACATTAGGCCGTTGATCATCCAGTCATGCTGACGATATGATCGTTTCTTTGTGTAATAAGGTGAGATTGCGCCCGTCCATCCATTGTGGTACACAATTATCATATCACTGGCATTAGCTTTCACCTTTTGATGAGGGCACGTGCGGCACCTTATTTAGCAGCACGCCACAGCCCTGTTTTAACAACCGTGCATTGATATGGATTAATTCACAATGCGGTTTTACTGCACCTGATATGGGATTTTAAAACGCTGGTTTTTATGATGCACCGACACAGACAGGGGTTTATTTGGTCTACGGGATGGTGGCAGGAGCCAGCACTCATGGCATTATCGACTTAGTCTGTCAGACATCATTGGCTGTGTTGGCCCTAAAATCTGCTGTTACCTCGGCTCCTCACCAGTTGACTATAATACTCACCAAACAAAAAACCACTGTCCTTCCTAAACCGCGCATCACTGTGATACACTGACTGGAAATCATGCCCAGAGTCCCAACCAGCTAGGGATAGGACACTCTTTCTGTTTTTTGGATCCAAAAAATGCTTATTAACATATTTGAGCGGGCCCATAGCTGCGACCCCAGTATGGATAGGGCATTAGATATAGACATTGTGAGCTCTAATGAAAAGCATTCACATTTGTGTTTTTTCAGTAATTCTTTATCAACCAGATGGAGCCTTGAAGAGTTTCAGCCTTTGATCCTTGATCAGAACTCTACACCACTAATGTCGAGTGGTTCCCACATACAACATGTTGAACAAGGAACACACGGTAAGCACCCCCCTTGGGGGGTTCTCGACAACAATGGAAAGCATTAGGTGTTTACATTAACAATATGAAATTTATCCAAAAGACTACACAGCCCCTTATACATTCTCCTTTGCTCTATCTCTCCGCAGAGAAACACAGGATTCTGCATTAAACGGTTTACTACCAAAACTGTTTCGTCCGTACTGATGAAGGCCACCCAATCCCAAGCACACTAGCTGCCAGTGGCCAAAACACACCTGTGTCGACATTTCTTTTTTCTCAATGTTTATTGTCAACATTGTCTTTTCGTCAGTTATTTATATCAACTTGCTTTGAACTATATTGTATGGTCCCAGATGTTGATGTTGGACACATTTCTGTTCTATTGTTGTGTATAAATATGCACTGACAACAATGTTCTTGATTTCATGTACCACATGTACAGTTGCCAAACCTGTTTGTCCTGTGTAATCCCGATTTGTCACTACTTCAAGTACCAAGTTATTCATGTTTTTGATCACTAAAATTCATTTATGAAACTCTACGAGAGTGGTGTTCATTGCAAACTTTCTTAAGTCACAGGGTTGCGTGATTTCTTTTGGACACCCTGATCAATTGTTTTTTACCCTTGGATGAAGATATATTGAAATAATGGCATAGAATGCTATTGAATTACCAGCAAGGGTATGAACAAGGACACTCACCCTGCTCCCTGAGAAAGGGTGCATAGTCATTAGAGAGTTAATGGGCAGTGGATATGTGGATATGTGGATACTGCGGTATCCAGTTAATAACTCAAAAAAAATAATTCCGAATGACAAAAATGGCAAAAAAATGAAACCTAACATTTTTTTTTTAATGTCTTATTTTTTAATTTACATGTTTTTTTTGTTTCGCGAGTAAAAAAAAGGGTTAAAAAAAAGGGGGAGTTGCGGGGATCCCCCTCATTTCCAACAAAAAATATTAAAAAAATACATTTTTCTTAGGTATTATTTTTTCGACATTTTGGCATTCGAAATTATTTAATTAGAAATAGTCACTATAAACCGGATACTGCTTAGAATGACGTGGAAATAGATCAACTGGTGAATGTGCAAATGGTTGGGCTATTTTACATGCATTAAACTCCCAGAAGAGAATGAGGTGGCAAGTTTTGACTCAAATAAATCAAGCGATACAACAATTATGGCGCAAATACATTGCAAGTTGCTGCCAGTGTTTTTAAAAATATTTATATTTTAACATTAAATATTTAATAATCACAAATATAATTTGCAGAATGATAAGTTCTCCTCAGTACAAAACAATGGGGTATGGAAGATGATAAAAAACAAAAATTGAGGGTGCCCGCAGAGTACAAGACACAATTTCATAGGGGTGTTTTTATTTATTTTTAATATTGTGCCTTCCAGAAGAGAGTACAGCCTTTTCAATAATGTACGGCAAAACAAATTCATTAAGTCCCCCAGACACAGAAGGTGGGCGGCTGTGTTTCCATTGAAGTGTTATCAATGAGAGTGCCAAGATAATAGCCTTCATAACAAACAAGTATTCTATGCTGTGTTCATCATATGAATCACCATAAATAATTGATTCTTAATCCAGAAAGAATGGATGATTCATAATTTCCTTTATTCAACCCAGGCTAACAAGACATCATTATCATGCATGTACCAAACATAGAATTTAACAGAACAACTGCGTCAGTCAACTTGGTAATGGTGCCTGGCTATTATGCTTTCACTTCGTGCTATCACAGAAATCTGGATCTCGCCTTATGACTCTGCTACAATAGCATCTCCCCACACTGACTATGCTACCTTCTCCCACTCTCCCGACATATTGGGAAGGGCAGCGTTGTGGGCTTCCTTATCAATAAGGCCTTCAACACTGCCCCTCTACCCCACTTTGACATGAGCTCTTCTTCTACTGAATATGCCACTATTCAACTCTTCCTCACTATTCTGGCACTTTAACAACCACCTGATTCTCTCAACTCCTTAATCCGTGATCTGACTCTTCTCCATGAGTCACTTCCTACCGACATCCCCAGAGGGCTTAAGGACTTTAATCTTCCCAAGCCTTCTGCAGCCACTGGCCTTGAAATGAAATCCCTCCTATCTGGCCACTCCCTCTACTTCTTCCTCAACCAGCCTACCAAATCTCCCGGGAACTCTCTTGACCTTATCTTTCTCTCTAATTCATTCTCCTCATCTGACGTTGATAGACCCCTCTACCTCTGATAACTCCATTGTTCACTTTAACATCTTGGTCACTCCACCTTTTACTCCTCATCTCCCCTCATTAAAGACTAAGAGGAAATTCAGGCAGGACTCTCTTACCCCGTACCTTGGTGATGTAAGGACCTCACTCCTGTCTCTTTCCCTGATTCAGGCCTCTTCCATTGACCGTGCTTGCTACAACTTTCCCTATGTACTTTCACTCCATTTGCCAAACGCTATCTTGCTCCCACATTTACACCTTCCCATCCTCAGCCTTGGATTACCTCTGAAATTCAAACCCTCAAAAAAGACATGCTCCAACACATGCAATGCTAATTCAAATTATTCAAAAGTCCTTGAGCGAGTGGTCTTCCACTGGATCACTAAGTCCTAGAGGATAATAGCCTTGGAGATCCACTTCAATTTGACCTCTGCAGTAAACACTCTACAGAGACTTCACTCATGCATGTCTCCAACTTTCTCTCTAATGTTCACCACTCCAAACTCCCTTCTTTACTCATCACCCACCCCTTTCTCCTCATTCTCCAGGGCCTTGGGTTTCACAAATTCGTTCTTGCCTGGATCACCTCCAACTTGGAAGGTCGATCCTTCAAAATCCTTTCAAATTTCTTGGAACTCACAGACCTGTGACCCCACCCCTCTCCCTGTTGGCATCCCTCAATGATCAACCCTAAGACGTCTGCTCTTGACCCTCTATACCTCTGCCCTAGGAAGACTTATCTCATCCTTTGGCTTTCAGTATGATCTGATATGACACTCAAAAAATGTTCTTCTTTTCCTCCTTCACCCCACCCATCCTAGAACAGATTATGAATTTGTCACTGGATGGCTCTCCTCTGCCTCATGCTAAACTGTTAAAAAACGGAGGCCATCTTTTTCCCAGCTTCTAATGCCATCCCTTCCCTCTCCTATCTGCTTTCTGCCTGAACTTCTTGCTCCCTCACCCAAGGTTCAGAATCTAGGGGTCCTATTTGACAGCAACCTACAACTGCAACAATTCATCACTACATCTTCCTCTGCTGCTCATATATACTCCACAACATTCAGAAAAGGTGTCCTTTTCCAACTAACCACTGTACACAAACTCTAATCTCTGCTCTTGTCCTCAGCAAACAGGACTACTGCTCAAGCCTACTTGTTGGCCTTCCTCTCTACTTGTTCCTCCCTCTAGACAAAGTCCTGAACTTGCTACCTGCACTCTCTGCAACCTACCCATATCCGCCCCCACTTCTACCTACAGACAACATGTGGGATGGCTCTCCATTCTCTTTTCCAAATTCCTTCTCCTAGTCTACAATGCTATCAAAGGTCTTTCTACTCAGTACTTGTCTGATTGTATTTCAGTTTACTCACCATCCCATTCCCTCCAATCCCCCTCCCTGAGCCTCCTTTCGCTTCCGCTCTTTCTCCTTACTCGCCCATCTCCACTGGAACCCACTGTACATAACAATCAAAGCCAGTTCAACTGTGGATCTCTTCAACGCTCGGCTTAATCTTCACTTCCTCAACAGCATGGGCACAGCAGATGAGCTCCCCCTGCCCTCTCCCCCATACTCCCTACTTGACTCCACTGCTGCCTCCAGTGACGCTAAATAATGTTATTTCGTACATCTAACCAGTAGTCCTCTTTAGTTAGAAGCACTTGCTCCCTTAGGCTAATGTTACCTTTATATGACCCCTGTTTTCTGATATACATTTTCTTTTTGTTTGGTTTGTTTTGTCCCCGGTATGTGCCCTAATTTTTTACAACCTCATAAACTGGCACACTACTTGTTTTCATCTTTACACTATTGTACAGGCACCCTTCGTTGGAATGCTTCTGTCATATGTAAATGGGTTATTGTAGGTCATTTCTGATTGAAATTGACATGCCTGTTCTCCAAATAAATACCAATACAATACTGAAGATTTGGTAGGGAGAGAGCCAGTGTAGCATGCTCAGGTCGGTTTACAGCATGCCTGCCGTGGGTCTGGTATCTCATAATATCGGTAATAATAGAGTTGAATGTTTGGAGCTGTGCTATTATATAAGACATTGAAATAGCTCTGAGAGTATTTAGATACTTGGGTAGAATAGTCATCTTAATGATTACAGTCTGGCCCAAAATGTCCAAATGAGGTGCAGCCCAGGTCTTAGCCGAGGTTTTAAACTCTTCACTCTGCCTCAAAATATTTAGAACCCCTTTTTGTGCAATATGACTACATAGTTACACTTGAAGGTAAATTGCTGCTTTTGCTACATTGCTCAAACAGTTATATATGTTCTAAGACATAATTTGTGGTTTCAACTACTTGAGTTGATAGCCTGACATAGAACTGAATTCTGCAGCTAACCGGACAGTTTCTGCATGTGCTGTCTGTGAATTGGAAGTAATTATAACACCATCATTTTTATGCAGAATGATCATGGACCTAACTGTGCTAGTAAATTCTAAAAATGGCATTAAGGCAGACACCATAAGCTATCATACACATGCTTCCTTTTTGAGCAGAGCATTTGTGTAGAGAGAAGACCACCCTCGCAGGGGGCAGGCTTGATGTGAATAACTTTCGGTTTGAAACCCCTCATCATCAATCCTTCAGGAGGATTATCATACAGAGGGTTATCCTATTTGATGAATGCTCTGGGTAAATTCATTAGTTGCAGGATGGCCTATAAAAAGAATCCTAGCTGACCCTATCAAACACTTTTTCAAAGACTAAAAAGACCAGATCCGGCTGGTATTTAAAGGCACATGCATGAGGAGAACAGTTATCTCTAGCTTAAGTGATAAGAGTGTTCCTTGTAATCCACAAAGATACGTTGGGTTTGGCTATTCATGCAATTGCTGCACTAATTGTTACCTTTCAGTGGCTCTGACATGGTTGAGTTACTTTTAAGTAATCCCATTAAGTTCAACGAGATAACTCATTTCAATTGTGACATCGACTGAAGATGGTACGTAGAGCTATTTTGCATGTATGATACATAACTACACAGAGTTGAGCGGTTATTGCTAGTAGCAGTCCTATTAGAACTGCTACATAGTACACACAACTTAACACACCAAGCGGGTTCCTTTGAATTAATAAGGAGTTAAGCGAGGACACCTTTATCACCAGCGAGATTGGAGCACTTTCACTTTAAGAGAGTATTGACTTTTTGATGTACTAACGATTACATGGCACGAGCGGATCATGTACCTGATAACCATAAGTTATGTGATCGCCACAATATATGGTGATCGCGGGATGGAAACCCGATTGATTGCTGCCTCGCGTGCCCTTGTTTCGTCATTTGAATCCGAGACAAAGACAAAGGTAAGCCACTTTCCGTGCAGAAAAACGTGTTTGCCAATTCTCTATCAGTACATCTGTAGAGATTAGTGAGTGATTTTTACCTTTTATATTCCAGGTATTGAGAGGGAACATTGTATCCATCTGAGAACTATGTATGAGAATGATTTGTCATCCCCAGTAAGTGGCAATCAATCTAGTATGAGTTGCAACATAACTATAATACTTTGTATATCAATGCGAATGATCAGTTTGAATACATTCACAGTCTTACAACTATTTCACCTTTGACAGGACGCACTGGAGAACAGTCTATAATATGAAGTCCACAAGTGTTTCTCCCACAGCCAGGGATATCTCCACTTCTATAGAAGTCCACCTTGTTAACACAATCATAAGGTTAATAACAATCTCATCTTCAGTCACAAAGTAGCGACCAGTATAATAATGACATCATATGATTATTTACATTATTGAAATTTAAACTCCAATAAATTAAGAATACTATTCCTTCACGCTTAGATACTTATTTCAGTCCCCCACACCTGAAGAAGAGTCACAGACTCGAAACGCGTAGTGTCAGCATACCTTTCAACAGAACTCCACAGAGTTCAGGACCAGCCTTGAAAGACCTTGCTAAATTGGACTCAAATCTACCCTTTGGACTTTTACTTCTAATTGAACTGTTTAGTTTTTGTTTTTGATAAACATGTTACAGTATGTGAGTTTAACATAATCTACACTCAACTATCAAACGAATAATGGAGCCTTATATGCACAGTTCGTGAAAAATGAATAATAATTGTGCTTTTGTAATGAACTTCACTTTTTTACTTTTTTGTCAAATGTTCACGGTTACTAATTAAATGAATCACATTGATTACCATAATTTGTAAACTGCTTACTAACTTTTCATTGTGAATTACACATTTCTTTAGAATTACATTCTCTAAATACTGATTTAGGGATCCTTCTTTTTTCCCCTTCATTGTGTGCATTGCTGTATGCCTGATTAGTTTCAGGGAACATATCTTTTGTTCTCGCTTAATGCTTTATCCCTTTAGCCAGGCATATTTTCTGGCGGTTGCACCTTAAATTATCCTAAACTATTGAAGTTACTGTACATTAGAAGAAATATCCAGTGCGTCCCTTCAACCCCTCTTTTTGTTAACTGGTTGATGATGTCATGACCTACATGGACAAATCCTAAGAGGAGGTGTGTTTGTCATGATCTCTGCTTCCAAAAGGTCAGGGTTTTCCCAACTCCCTTGGAAGCAGATCCATAACCCAGGTTCCGAGTGCCAACCAGTCCCAATTGGGACCTTTTGGACCCAGTCCTGGCGCCAGTGGCACCAGGCTCATAAATATGCCCAGTCCCAGCGCTGGAAGCGCCGGGCTCATAATGCTTGGGTGGACTTACCTGCAGCAGACCATGCTGCTTACTTGCCTGCCAGTTGAGCCTCTGATCCTCTTCTGTTTGGAACTACTTTTCCTGTTGGGTGGGGCAGGAGCCACTCCCTAGATTCAGAACACTGGAACTCTTCTGGAAAGCAGGAACTCTTTTCTTACCTAGGCGTGGCTGTGGAAGGAGACACCTAAGCACTACAGGAGGCTATTTAAACCACACCCGATTGATGAATCTTGCTTTGCGTTATTCTGCATCCTCTGCAGCAGAACACTCATCGTGTCTTCTGCATCTGATCCTGGGCCTAAGGAAAAAGGCTTACCATCCTGAAGCCAGTCTTCAGCAACACCTATAAAGACAAGAAAGAACAGGTTAGCATTACGGTCTTCAGTGACAGCTCTTCACTTACCTGGTCCATCGGCTGTCACCAACGCCTCGCGCTGCATTCCGGCATCTGAAAGACAAAGGCTTACCTACTCTTCGTGCGCTCCGGAGGTCTTCACACTGCATTCCGGCATCTGAAAGACAAAAGCTTACCAACTCTTCGCACGCTCCGGAGGCCTTCGGCGCTGCATCCCGCATCTGAAAGACAAAACAAGGTGCGTTTAAAGACATTGGGGAACTTTAATACTCACGTGCCATTACTCCTTTCCACATCTAACCCAGTGGGTATTCCGGCACCCTGCAGCCGCTCCGAACTTGTACCTGCAAAATAAAAAGACAGTTAGAGCGCATCGTGAAGCAGGCAACAAGCGCTTACTTACGTGCTTCCAGGCGCTTCTATTCATCACACAGGCTCCATCTTCAACTCACTTCAGCCCGTCATCCGCCATCGCCGGAACCCTGCAAAACAAGAAACATCATTACTAAAGACTTTAAAGACATTAGAATTACTCGAAACTTACCGTTTGTGCAGTAAACGACGGACAGCAGTCCTCTGAAGTCAAGAGGCCTGCTCCCCTTATCCAGTGAAGAAACTGGTTACAGCACCCTGCCCCGAGGCAGATGGAGAGCACGGCGTTCACTTACCTAAGGTGAGAGCGTTAACCTTTGGGGTTCTACAGGAGAAGAGAAAGGGAAGAAGAGAGAGACATTCAATAACCCAGTTCCTTAATCCCATATTTTCTATCTGCAGACATCTTACCCTTCGAGGCAGACATACAGTGCACAGAGGTCCAGCCCAAAGAGCCAGCCGTGTGTTATACATCACCTTTGAAGATACGGTATACGCCCAGTCAAGACCGGCGCCTCTACGGGAATCAGGTGAGCATTACAGAACGCAAAGCCTACCACAAAACTCCCGTCCAGGCGCTATGGAAACCTCGGATACCGACCAGCTAGCCCAGTTACTTGGGGAACTAAGGGCAGAAGTGCATGCAGCCCGTCAGGAAACGAACGCTCTAAGAAGGGAACTGATTATTTCCAAGGAGCGAACAGATGATCTCGCTAGACAATTGCTACAGTCACAAGCCGGACAGACCCCGTTATCCGCATCTGGGGGAAATCTTCCTTCTACATCCTCTATGAATCCAGTGCAGATCAACCTACCTGGGAATGTACCTCTGGCTCCGCCCGAACGATTTTCTGGTGACCCAAAGAGGTTTGCAGTATTTATCAATCAGTGCCGGTTGCATTTCTTATGCCGGCCAGCAGCCTTTCCAACTGATCAAGCGAAAGTAGCTTTCGTGCTTTCGTACCTTAGTGGCAATGCGGCAGACTGGTCGATCCCTCTAGTAAATCAAGATGATCCGGTCCTCCATGATTTTCAAGCTTTTCAGCTCAGTATGGAAAAACTGTTCGCAAGACATTCACAGGGGCAGGCCTTGGACAATGAGCTTCTTTCGTTGCGACAAGGTAATCAAGACCTTTTGGCTTATATTGCGTCTTTCAACAGACTGATAGTGGAAACTCAATGGCCTGAGGACAAAAGGATTACGCTGTTTTATAGAGGTCTACGTGGAGAGCTCAAAGATGTGTTAGCCCAAGTAGTGAATCCCCCACAAGATTGTTCGGACTATATAGACTTAGTCGTTCAAATAGATCACAGACTGCAGAACAGGAAGGCCGATCGTTCCAAGTTTGATGCTCGAGTATTTTCCAAACCGCCAACTCCTTCCAAAGGAGTAGACTCCGGGGAACCCATGCAAATAGGGGGTCTGAAAGGTCCTCTAACACAAAAGGAGCGGGAAAGGAGAAAACAGTTGCTATTATGCCTCTATTGCGGAAACTCAGGGCACTTTCTTCGAGACTGTCCGGTGAAACCTGCCAAGAAGGCAGTAGGAGCTGCAGTTACCAAAGTTACAAACTCTGAGCAGGGAAACGACCTCGCCCGACAAGAATAGAGGTCCTCTTGCCGAGCGTGAAAACCAGTTCCGTGACCTCGCATTTCGTGATACCTATGGTCCTCATTAGCCCTGATAATCCGGATCGATTACATGCAATTGAAGCTTACGTCGACAGCGGTGCCATCGGCAATTATGTGGATCATGAAATGGTTTTGAGGATGAATCTAACTCTTTGTCCCAAGGCTGTAAAGGACGTCATTACTACGGTGGATGGTACGGAGATAGCCTCCGGGCCAGTAACGCATACCACTCAACAGGTGACGCTAGTAAGTCAAGATGGACACCATGAGAAGATCGTGTTCGATGTGATCAAGGCCCCTCAGTTTCAGATTATTCTAGGAATACCTTGGTTAGAGAAACACAATCCTCTGATCGATTGGCGAGCAAGAACGGTCCAGTTTCCAGAATGTGTCTCTACTTGTCACCCTCCACCTGGTGTTGCACTGGCAGCAATTTCTTCAGAGACTCCCCAGTTACCTCCCGAATACCTAGAATACCAAGATGTTTTCCGGAAGGATCAGGCTAACTCTCTACCTCCTCATAGGTCTTATGACTGCCAGATAGACCTGATACCTGGATCTACTCCTCCTTGTAGTAGAATTTATGCCCTCACCGAGCCTGAGAACCTTCACCTTCGACAATACCTGGATCAATACCTGGCAAATGGGTTTATTCGTCCTTCCAAGTCCCCTGCTTCTTCAGCTTTGTTCTTCGTTCCAAAAAAGGAAGGAGACCTTAGAACTTGTATAGATTATCGCTCCCTGAACCAGATCACCGTTAAGAATAGATATCCGTTACCTTTGATCCCTGAACTCCTGGACCAAGTCAGAAAAGCATGCATATATACAAAGCTGGATCTTAGAGGAGCTTACCACTTGGTACGAGTAAAAGAGGGCGATGAATGGAAGACGGCCTTCCGCACCAAGTATGGGCTATTTGAATATCAGGTCATGCCCTTCGGACTTTGCAATGCCCCGGCCGCCTTTCAATATTTTATGAACGATGTCCTCAGAGAGCTCATAGATGTGTGTGTTGTTGTTTACATTGACGACATCCTCGTTTATTCTTCATCGGAATCTGAACATCGGAAACACGTGAAAATGGTCCTCGAAAGATTGCGTCAACACAAACTTTTCGCTAAGTTGGAAAAATGTGTTTTCAACGTGACTGAAGTTGAATTCTTGGGAATCATATTATCACCTGGCAGAGTGCGTATGGATTCAAAGAAGGTCGATGCAGTTCTCAAATGGCCATCACCATCCTCCGTAAAAGGTGTGCAAAGCATGTTAGGCTTCGCTAACTTTTACCGCAGGTTTATCCCCGAATTCTCTCGAATAGTCCAGCCCATCACTGCCTTGTTAAAGAAAAACAAACGTTTTGAATGGTCTACCGAGGCGGAACAAGCTTTCCAGGATTTGAAGACTAAATTTATCTCTGCACCAATCTTAAAACACCCTCGCCCCGAACTCCCCTGATGCTTCAAGCCTTGCCATGGGGGCAGTTCTATCACAAAAGGACCCGGTAACCAATCAGTTGCATCCCGTGGCATTTTGGTCCTGCAAATTCTCGCCTCCTGAAATCAATTACACGATTACTGACAAGGAACTTCTGGCTATCAAGTCTGCCTTTAAGGCTTGGCGGCATTATCTGCTGGGGGCCCGACACACCGTTACTATGATTACGGATCACCGAAACCTGCAATATTTGAAAACCGCAAAAGCCCAATCCTCTAGACAACTCCGTTGGGCATTATTCTTTGCCGAGTTTGACTTCATAATTACCTATCGACCTGGTACAAAGAACGGTAAAGCTGATGCCCTTTCTCGGATGGGAGTGGAAGAACACTTGATCAACCCTAAACCTGTACCAATCATTCCCGAACAAAGAATTCTGGGTGTAATCGCCACAGAATCCATAGAGGAAGTTAAGGATAAAGCCAGGCAACTTGTAACTCCAGCAGACATACAGAATTGGCATCTGCAGGGAAAGGACTTTGCAGTAAAGGACAACTTATTGTATTTCCAAGAACGATTATACCTACCCAGCACAGATTTACAGAAAAAAGTAATCTCTTGTTATCACGATTCTTTAATGGAAGGACATCCCGGTATGGCCAAGACCTCAGAAAAGATCAAGCGCTACTTCTGGTGGCCGTCTTGGAAAAAAGATATCAGAGACTTTATAATGTCCTGTGGAGTATGCGCCCAAAACAAGAGTCAAAAGGAAAGACCAGCAGGCCTCTTACGCCCTATTGACATCCCACCTCGCCCTTGGCATACGCTTTCTATGGACTTCATCACCGATCTACCTCCATGCTCCGGATACAATACGATTCTAGTAATCGTGGACTTATTCTCCAAGATGGCGCATTTCATTCCGCTCAAAGGCTTGCCAACAGCAGCAACTCTGGCCCGAGAATTTCTCGAAAACATCGTCCGACTGCACGGTTTTCCTTCGGTTCTAATTTCGGATCGAGGTAGTCAATTTATTTCTCATTTTTGGCGAAGTTGCTGTCGGTCAGCTCAAATTGATGTGAGACTATCGACCAGTCACCACCCTCAGACCGACGGACAAACCGAGAGGACCAATCAAACTCTGGAACAGTATTTACGCTGCATGCTGCAACAAACTGAAAAAACTTGGAAAGACATCCTTTGGATGGCGAATATGCTTACAATAACTCTGTCCATTCGGGAACTGGGAAAACCCCGTTTTTTCTTTTGTACGGCAGTCACCCTCAAACCTCGGAGTTGGATCCCCTCCAAGATCTTGAAACACCAGCAGTAGACTACCTGCATTCTACAATCACCCAAGCCTTTAAGGAAGCTGTTTCTCACCTTCAAAGGGCTAAAGAACAATACAAGAAAGGAGCAGATGAACATCGGAAGGAAGCCCCTCAATATCAAGTAGGGGATCAAGTATGGTTATCCACCAAATATCTACCTCTAAAAGGGCCACGCACATTCAACCCAAGATACCTTGGTCCCTATTCCATCACTACCATAGTAAACCCAGTAGCGGTCAAGTTGGACTTGCCCCCGCACATGAAGATACATCCGGTCTTCCACGTCTCTCTATTAAAACCCGTGCAACCTCAAACCCGACTAACTAAATCTCCAAAACCTATCCTAGTTGATGGAGAACTCGAGTTTGAAGTCAAAAGCATTCTGGACTCCAAGATCTCCAAATCTAAACTATTTTACCTAATTGACTGGAAAGGCTACGGCCCCCAAGAGAGATCCTGGGAACCTGCTGAATATGTCCACGCTCCTCGCCTAATCAAAGGATTTCACCGAACATTTCCTGACAAGCCAAAACCCCCGGAGAAGCCCGGTTTGGGAGGGGCCTTGAGGGGGGGTACTGTCATGATCTCTGCTTCCAAAAGGTCAGGGTTTTCCCAACTCCCTTGGAAGCAGATCCATAACCCAGGTTCCGATTGCCAACCAGTCCCAATTGGGACCTTTTGGACCCAGTCCTGGCGCCAGTGGCACCAGGCTCATAAATATGCCCAGTCCCAGCGCTGGAAGCGCCGGGCTCATAATGCTTGGGTGGACTTACCTGCAGCAGACCATGCTGCTTACTTGCCTGCCAGTTGAGCCTCATATCCTCTTCTGTTTGGAACTACTTTTCCTGTTGGGTGGGGCAGGAGCCACTCCCTAGATTCAGAACACTGGAACTCTTCTGGAAAGCAGGAACTCTTTTCTTACCTAGGCGTGGCTGTGGAAGGAGACCACTAAGCACTACAGGAGGCTATTTAAACCACACCCGATGGATGAATCTTGCTTTGCGTTATTCTGCATCCTCTGCAGCAGAACGCTCATCGTGTCTTCTGCATCTGATCCTGGGCCTAAGGAAAAAGGCTTACCATCCTGAATCCAGTCTTCAGCAACACCTATAAAGACAAGAAAGAACAGGTTATCATTACGGTCTTCAGTGACAGCTCTTCACTTACCTAGTCCATCGGCTGTCACCAACGCCTCGCGCTGCATTCCGGCATCTGAAAGACAAAGGCTTACCAACTCTTCGCACGCTCCGGAGGCCTTCGGCGCTGCATCCCGCATCTGAAAGACAAAACAAGGTGCGTTTAAAGACATTGGGGAACTTTAATACTCACGTGCCATTACTCCTTTCCACATCTAACCCAGTGGGTATTCCGGCACCCTGCAGCCGCTCTGAACTTGTACCTGCAAAATAAAAAGACAGTTAGAGCGCATCGTGAAGCAGGCAACAAGCGCTTACTTACGTGCTTCCAGGCGCTTCTATTCATCACACGGGCTCCATCTTCAACTCACTTCAGCCCGTCATCCGCCATCGCCGGAACCCTGCAAAACAAGAAACATCATTACTAAAGACTTTAAAGACATTAGAATTACTCGAAACTTACCGTTCGTGCAGTAAACGACGGACAGCAGTCCTCTGAAGTCAAGAGGCCTGCTCCCCTTATCCAGTGAAGAAACTGGTTACAGCACCCTGCCCCGAGGCAGATGGAGAGCACGGCATTCACTTACCTAAGGTGAGAGCGTTAACCTTTGGGGTTCTACAGGAGAAGAGAAAGGGAAGAAGAGAGAGACATTCAATAACCCAGTTACTTAATCCCATATTTTCTATCTGCAGACATCTTACCCTTCGAGGCAGACATACAGTGCACAGAGGTCCAGCCGAAAGAGCCAGCCGTGTGTTACACATCACCTTTGAAGATACGGTATACGCCCAGTCAAGACCGGCGCCTCTACGGGAATCAGGTGAGCGTTACAGTGTTCCACACATGAGCTAAAGATGGTAGTTCAGATAACGGCTACCAATGACAGTGCAGGAATTGGAGAAAGATGGGATTTATTTGAAGAGGATTTGTCCAATTACATTTGGGGGTGGATGATAATAAAGTATCTGGAAGTGTTTAAACTGTTGCACAAATGTATAAAATATATGAACTGATGTGGTGTGTTGAGACTTGGGTTAGTTTGGCTCCTCAGCGTCATCTAAATGCTCCCCAGACGATTGTACAATAAACCTGATTTACTTACAAAATGCACACTCATTTCTCAGGTGGAGGGCCTGCTTGAGTTATTAGGGGTCTGCCCCCACACATTGGTGACCATGAAGGGACCCCAGGCTTTCAGAGACTTTGGGGGCCTTCTGTGCGCACCACTCGACTGCGGCACCACACTGCGGGGACCAGTCCTCCGTGCAAGGTGAAAGAGAGGTTTGCATACTCCATATTGGATAACGGTCCATCTGTTCCCCAGACATGTGGTGCCATGGCTCAGCTGTGCAGGACGACTTGATGGAGCACCACATCAGAGCGCTTCAGGGTTCACGTGAGTACACTTTTGAGGGTTCTTTTTTTATTTATTTTATTTAAGGGGTTTGGCAAGGGTAGACATGGAGTGCGGGTGTGGAGTTAGTCGAGGTTACCAAGATTGAAATGGTGAATGCTTTGAGCGAGTGAGTGTACTGTCTTGCTTTGTAAGTCCTAGTTTGATATTTTAGAGGTGTGAGGTTGTATCCTACCCAGCACAGTCATTGTGAGGTTTGTCCTGATACCCTTCAGTTTGCTTGTCTGGGTGGCGGGAGCCCTCACCCATATGTGAGGTGGCATATTATGGAAAGTCCACCCGTAGATACCTCCAGAAGTATATCTTTGGCATCTTTCATACTGTATTGAGTGTGCGGGCGGAGGGCTCGCCTCGATTTTCTTGGTTAGTCGAAGTAGTGACGGGGAAACTTGCTGTAGTCACGGAAAGACGGTTTTGTAGAAGAGAAGGCTATACTAGTAATGAGGGAAGCGAGAGCAGTGGTGCTGTAGTGAAAAGCATTGCGCTCCTCCTATGCTCGAGTTGGGGAGATATCTTGGAGATGTTGGCCGGCAAGTGATTTTGATAAAATGCTGTCTTTTGTGTAAGAGTGAGAAGTAGAATTAAAGCGAGTAGCTGAGCGAGGTAATTGCGATATAAACGAGTATGGTGAGTGAGTGTGGGGACTAACTAAGCAACTGAAGAGGGGTAAAAAGGGGGGTTCTTATGGGTGGACATTTCTAGTGCTGGGGATTGGGCTCAGTATTGATTTTTCTGACATTATTTTTTTGATAAATTGGGGTGGAGTATGGAGACTCAGTTGAATCATTTGTGTCAGGTACTTCTTGGATATACGGCGAAAATTATAAAGTACCATAAGGAATGGATGCAGGAAACTAAGGGGAAAATGCTCAATGATTGACCTATTGAGGGGTCCTATGACACAGGGGTATTGGAGAACGTCCATGCTTTCTTGACTACAAGACACAAGGGCTCAAATCTAGAGAAGCGGGTAAATATCTTAGAGCTGTGGAGGATGTATGAAAAAGGTGGCAAGTGTTAAGATCATAGAAAAAGGAAGGTGCAGAAATTCCTTCTGCACCACCATTCCCTTAAGGAGTGCTATCCTTTATCGCCCGCAGGGGGGTATACAGACCCTAGGTTTGAACCTCCATTTTACCCAGCGGCTACTCCAGTGGTTGCTAGACGGACACAGGTACACTTCCATCAGTTACGATTTCTAAGAATTGGGATCTGGAGGAAATTGGAAGGGAAACTCCTTACATGTTTAGGGCTGCAGAGAGGTTGCGAACGGAGAGCGGGAAGGGAATAACTCCACCGACTGCAAGGTTAGCAGACAGATTAATGGTGGAGGAACGAGAGAGAATGAGGCTGGCAGCTAGAAGCGCAAATGAAGGGTCAAAAACAGGGGATATCAGGCCTTTCCGTGCTAGGATAGAGGATAGGTTGCAAAGAGTGGTGGAGACGAAAGAGTGAGAAAAAATGAAAGAAGCGCTGCGGCTTGTGGAGGAAGAGGTAGTGCTGCTATAGCTCCAAAGAGATGAAGAAGGGAGAAGACAGGTAAGGGATGTAGAAGAGGGAAGGTGGAGGCATGGGCACGTCCTTGTTAGGTTGGACAAATCGGTTATCAAAGCAGTTGAGGTGGATGTGGAGAACAGGGATGCTGCCACAGGTACAGGATTTGAGCAGGGAGAACGGGAGGTGGCACCCTATGGTAGTGCTGATTATGCTTCAGAAGATGTGGTAACCAGAACAGGAGATGAAGAGGAATGGGAATCGGATGTCGAGCAGGGAGAGCTGGGTGCAGTTGCCCTACCTCCTGCTCCAGTACCAGTGATAGAGAGCACACCATGGAGTCATTTTCTTTTTTCCAAGGAACCACAAAGGATCGATGACGTTGAGGCCATCCACCTGCCTCACCATGCTTGCTGCTTTCCCTCCACTCTCTGGGGTAAGCATGGTGCATTTTGCACGATCGCACAGTGGTGCAGTAACTTCTACAAGAACTGAACTATTTTGCTTTGAAAATACTGGCAACTCACGGCAAGAACGCACGTCGGAGCATTACATCTCTGAAACAATGCATTTCCTCCCTGCATTTTGTCATTCTTGTGCCTGTTCCTTGGCACCCCTCAGCCCTTCTTCATGGTGTTAGGCCTTCCAACATGGCCTCCTTCTTTTCCCATGTCTTGCTGTCTGGCCTGGCCTGGCACGGCTTCCCCTCCCATTGAATGCAACTCGGTTTGGTAAGCCAATTGTGGCAACCAGGAGGCGGGAGCCGGGCCATTTACCTAAGGCCCACATCGAGGCCCCCTCACATTCATTCTCTCTCTTCCAAGGAACCATGGAGGATCGACAACATTGAGGCCATCTACCTGCCTAACCATGCTTGCTGCTTTCCCTCCACTCTCTGGGGTAAGCATCGTGCATTTTGCATGATCGCACAGTGGTGTGGTAACTTCTACAAGAACTGCCTCGCTGATCCCGTGATGTATGTGTGTCCCCCCTGCCCCTGTGATGGTATGTGTGCCCTCCCTACCCCCCGTGATCATATGTGTCCCCTCTACCCCGTGATGGTTTGTGTGCCCCCTACCCCCTGTGATCATGTGTGTTCCCTTTGCCCCCCGTGATGGTATGTGTGACCCCCCTGTACCTCTGATGGTATGTGTGTCCCTCCCTGCCCCCATGATTGTTTGTGTGCCCCCTGCCCCTGTGATGGTATGTGTGTCCCCCTCTGCCCTGTGTGTTGGTCTGTGTACCCCCCTACCCCTTGTGATGGTTTGTGTGCCCCCCTGCTCCCTGTGATGGTATGTGTCCCTCCTGCCCTTTGATGGTTTGTGTGCCTCCCCTTACCCCTGTGATGGTATGTGTGTCCCTCCGCCCCTATGATGTTTTATGTGCCTCCATGCCCCTCACAATGGTATGTGTGCCCCCTCTTCCCCCGTGATGATTTGTGTGCCCCCCTGCTTCCCATGATGGTATGTTTGTCCCCCCTGCCCCTCGTGATGGTTTGTGTACCCCCTCTACCCCATGATGGTTTGTGTGCCCCCTGCCCCTCGTGATGGTATGTGTGCCCCCCAGCTCCTTGTGATGGTTTGTGTGCCCCCCCCGCCCCTGTGATGATATGTGTGTCCCTCCTGCCCCCTGTGATGGTTTGTGTGCCCCCCGCCCCGTGTGATTTTATGTGTGTCCCTCCTGTCCCGTGATGGTTTGGGTGCCCTCTCTGCCCCTCTAGGATGGTTTGTGTGCCCCCCTGCCTAATGTGATGTTATTTGTACCCCCTCTGCCCCATGTGATTGTATGTGTGTCCCCCTTGGCCTCGTGATGGTTTGCATGCCCCCCTGTCCCTCGAGTTGGTATGTGTGCCCCCTCTGCCCCCCTTGATGGTTTGTGTGCCCCCCCTGCCCTCGTGATGGTGTGTGTGCCCCCTCAGCCCCTCGTGATGGTTTGTGTGTTTCCCCCCTGCCTCCCGTGATGGCTGTGTGCACCCCCACCCCCTCTACCCCCTGATGGTTTGTTTGTGTTCTCCCCTGCCCCCTGTTATGGCTGTGTGCTCCTTCCTCCACCCCCCCTTTTCCTCTGTGATGGTTGTGTATGTCCCCCCTGCCTCCCGTGATGTCTGTGAGCACCCCAACTGCCCCTAACATCCTGATGGTTTCTTTGCGTCCTCCCCTGCCCCTGTGATGGCTCTGTGCTCCCCCTCCACTCCCCCTGACCCCTGTGATGGTTGTGTGTGTTCCCTCTGCCCCCCCGGGATGGCTGTGTGTGCCCCCTCTCCCCCTGCCTCTCTGATGGTTGTGTATATCCCCCCTGCCCCCCATGATTGATGTGTGCAGCCCCTCCCCCCCTGCCCCCATTGTGTTTGTGTGTACCCCCCTTGCTGGTTGTGTGTGCTCCCACCCCCCACTTACCCCCCAATGATGGTTGTGCTTACCCCAACCCCCCATGCCCCTACCCCCCCATGATGGCCGTGTGCACCCCTACCCCCCCTCGGGTCTCCCTTGATTGTGTGTTGTTTCCCCCTTCTCCCCCTCTCCATTCACTAGCACTTTGCTTTTCATACTTGCGTCCTGATCTGTATGATAGCTGCCTGTCTGTGTCCCCCCCTATTCTTGCACTTCTCCTACCCCTCCCCTCCAGCACTACTCTGAATGGTCGTCTGGCCTAATACAATGGTTACCTGTTTTGTCCTTCTCCTCCCCCCTCACACTTTTTCCCTCCTCGCCTCCCCTCAATCCCCTCCTCTTGTTAAATTCCGGTACTACCTCAATTGCCGTCAGGCATAGTAATTGTAGCCACCTGTCTTTCTCATCCACTTGCCCTTCCTACCCCTCCCCTTTTCTTAAATTCCGGCACTACCTCAATTGCCATCAGGCATAGTAATTGTAGCCGCCTGTCTTTCTCATCCACCTGCCCTCACCCCCTCCAGACCTCTCCCCCCTCTTGTTAAATTCCGGCCCTACTTCAATTGCCGTAAGGCATAGTAATTGTAACCGTCTGTCTTTCTCATCCACCTGCCCTCTCCTCCTTCTCACCCCTCCCTTCCTCTTGTTAAATTCCTGCACTACCTCAATTGCCGTCAGGCATAGTAATTGTAGACACCTGTCTTTCTCATCCACTTTCCTCTTCCCCTCACTATTACTGTTCATTAGCACTTACTCTATCATTTGTCTTGTGACCTTGTGATAGCAGCTTGTTTGTCTCCCCCCTTCCCTCCTTGTTTCCCCTCCCACTCCCCCCAAGCACTACTCTGAATTGTCGTCAGACCTAGTATGTTAGTTGCTTGTGTTGTTTTTCTCCTTCTCCCTCACTCCATACCCCTCCCCTCCTCTTGTTAATTGTCCAGCACTACATCAATTGTCCTTAGGCATAGTAATGTAACCGCTTGTTTTGTCTCATTCCCCTCTCCCCCGCCTCCCTTATTTGTTCCTTGAACTTGCACTATCTGAAATGTCGCCAGGCTGATTAAGATAGTTATTTTTCACATTCTGAATTGTTTCAAGGACTTGTAAGAATGTAACTGTATTTCTCCCATGTTCCCTCCCTCCCTGAAGTGCTTTGAAACACATTGGGCCTCATTACGAGGTTGGCGGTAAGGGAAAAACGATGCCGGTAAAGGATTACCAGCATTTCTTACCGCTCCGGTCTATTATGACCCGGCAACCCGCTATTAGCGGCAACCCAAATAACGGTGCCTCTAATAGTGGCATGGGCGCGTACATGCGCCCCTTCGGGGAGCAAATACCAGCATTCCGGTAATAGGAGGACATCACAACCCACGCGGACATGCAAATACCGGCATCCAGAAGACGGTAATCACGGGCTGCACGTTGCCGGCCATATAGGCATCGCGGACCACCCGCAAACAGCAATCAGCAATCAAGCCAACTGCCACAGGTGCACACAATCACTACAGGTGCACTCAATGGAGTCTGGCCCAGCATAAAAGGAGTACACCCACAGACCACGCCCCTTCCTACACCAAAATGATACCAGTAGCTGTTGTAATCATGTTGCTGGAGGACATGCCTATACTGCTACAACTACAGCAACAACACCAACTCCAACAACAACAACAACAACAGGCAGCACAGAGGAGATGCAGGAGGGTAGGCAGGCCCAGCAATTACCACCAGCACAGCCAGCAGTGCCTCGTAGGCAGCCACCAATCCCTCGCATCAGACCCAGGCCATTCAACCTAACCCCTGAGCAGATTCACACCCTGTACCGGTTGGATTGGGACACTATCACCACCATAGTGGACATGATATACAACGACATTGCCAGCCTCATAGAAATACGCACTGGCACCCCCCGCTACTAAAGGTGGTGTCTGTGCTTCACTTCCTGGCCACAGGCACCTATCAACACACAGTGGGTCAGCTGCATGGCATTTCACAACCACTATTTTCACGCATGCTGAACCAAGTGCTGGAAGCACTCACATATCCCTACCACGGACTGCCCAGGAGATAGCCGACACCAAAGTAGGATTCCATGCACTTGCAGGCATGCCCAATTGTGTTGGTGCCCTGGACTGCACTCATGTGGAATTGGTAGTCCCCCATGCCATAGAGGCGGTGTACCGCAACCGCAAGCAATACCACTCCATCAATGTGCAAATGGTATGTACTCCAGCAAGATCATCACACATTGCTGTGCCCGATTTCCCGGATCAACACATGATGCCATGGTGCTGCGTAACTCCACGCTACCCCGTCACATGGAGCGACATGCTGTACCACGTGCCTGGCTGCTTGGTGAGTTGACCAACGGGCCCATGGCAGTGCTTTGGGGTACTGATGTGTAGGGATGCATACTCCAACTGGGTGGGAAAGGGGGGGATGCATACTCCACCTGGGTGGGAAAGGGGGGGATGCATACTCCTCCTGGGTGGCATTTGTCGGTGATTGGAGAATGCATGCAGAGCTAAACACTCCTGACCTGAACCTCCCAAACCGAACATGACACATCACTGGCACAAATTTGACCATAAATGCATATCGAAGACAACAAGTAAGAGCCACGACCAGGCCACCATGGGTACGTCAAGCAATGCATGACTGAATAGGATATTGCAACTGTGCCAATGTGGCTAGTGTGACCATGCACAGTGTAGAATACACAGCATCAATGGGAGGCCCAACATTTTCATACAACCACAGTACATCCGCCTCAGCATGCATTATTACAACCTGCATCATCTATTGAACGCCATCCAGACTACCACACATCATAGGAGTATAGTATGCATCTAGGTAACAATCTTGCATACATACAGGGACATATGCATGTCCACACCAAATAGCTGCGGCCATGACTGTGCTTCCTGAAGGTGGCAGCTCAGAGTGACACACACCTATTTGTATTTGCTTGCAGGAGATGCAGGATATCCTTTGAGGCCGTGGCTACTTACCCCTGTGCGGAACCCACAGAACAGCCATGAAGAGGAGTACAATTGTGTGCACACCCGTACCAGTGTCGTGATTGAGCAGACCTTTGGCCTGTTAAAGGAGCGTTTCCGCTGCCTAAGCAGGTCTGGTGGGGCACTACTATATAGTCCTGAGAAGGTGGCAAAGATCACCATGGCCTGTGTCATGCTGCACAACATGTGCGTCTGGAGAAATGTACCACTGCCACATGACATTGACATGCATGCACCGGGTGAGGATGATGAGAATGGAGACGGAGGTGAAGTAGCCCCCATGCCAGTATGTGATGCACAGGATGGCCATGCAGTACGCCAAGCACTGATTCACAAATACTTCTGAACCACAGGGACTATGATAGACATGTGTCAGTGACACACTGGGTCCATATGGACATGCACACAGGGATTGTTGGGAGTTGGCCACTGAACACCGTCACACATTAAATGTATATACACAAAATGAACAATGTCCAGCCATTGAATTCTTTGCACACAGCGGGTGTATTTGTTCAAACAGGAAAAAATGTGACCACTCCCCCCAACCCCCAGTGAACTCCCAAACCCACCCGACAAACCACAAAAACCCCCAGTGAACTCCCATACCCACCCAACAAACCCCCAAAACACCCCCAATATACTACATGAAATGCTCCCCTTCACCCCCAACCATGTGTCCCACTCCCATTGTCTGCCCACACTACTTCTGGGACTTTTTGCTGTCCGGGGGTGGCATCTCGGAGTACTGTGCACTCCTCCGGGTCTGGCACACAGGGCTGGTGGGGACTAAGGATGCAGGTGTGGTGGCTGTAGATGATTCGGAGGCAGGTTCCACGCCTGCTCCAAGGCATGGCCGCTGCATGTGGAACAGGATAGAAGTTAGCACTTGTGTCACTGCCCCCAGGCAGTCCCTCAGGAGCACAGCTGATGCATTCACAGCGGCTGTGTTCGCTGCAATGGCCGCTGTGGTCCCCTCAATGGCAGTTGCGATTGCCCGCCTTGTGTCCTCTCCATCGGCAATGTACTGCCGCAGGAGGTCCAACATGGCCTCCTGTCGGGCCTCCACCCTCGACAGATGCAACTCCAGGGTGTTGGTAGAAGCTGCAGTGGTGGGTGGTGAACCGACGGGGCCTGTATTCTGGGTGCTTTCCTGCTCAATGGAGCTCAGGTCAGAGTCTCGGAGGCAGGGATCCCAGGTGCTGTTGGTGGGTGAGGGCTCTATATGGGGCTGGGTGGTGGACGGGGGGCTTGGGGTGGGTGAACAAGTCACTACTGTGACTCCCTCAAGGTCCACATTGGTATCCTGGTCGTCCTCGGTGGTTGCCGGCGCATGTAGGCACTCCCCTACATCTGGTGTGGGTGTGGGCTGCTGGGTCTGATGTGTGTCCGGCACACTGGCAGCAGGTGTTGTCGGTTGTGTTTCCACTCATTCAGGCACACTGCCTGTGGGTGTTGGCTGCTTGTCTGCCATGGCGGTGGTGCTGGCGGTGGCCCTTTTCTTTTGGTGTGACGTGGATGCCCTCGCAGTGTTCTCCTGCCTGGCATCTTCCTCATCAGTGCCTGGGGGTAGAAGAGATGCAGGGCATCAGTGATGATGTCACATGCCAGAGGCATACAATAGTGCTGTTCAATGTTCATTCATCTATGCATTCATGTCTTACAGGTGTGTCACACAGGGTGTTCTGAGGGGGCATTTTGGCATTCACTGCATGGCAGGTGGCATGCCGTTGATTTGGGGTTTGTGTGATGTGTTACATGGGCACGGTCCAGGTGTGTTGGCCGTGTGTTGGTTATGGGATTGGCACTCAGTATGCATTTCTGTCTGGCAGAGTTTGGGCTGCAATCTGGACTTGGATATGTTGATGTGGGTGTAGGGACGTACATTGACTTGCCTAGTCTCTATTCCACATCACTTGTGCTACATCATGGTTTCCCCTACAAGGTTGTGCAGGGTCACTTTCCTCCTTCTGGGGATGATGCCGCACCCATCTCCATCTCCTCGAATCCCTCAATCGACTCAGGATCGATGAAGCTGCTAGCAGTCTCCTCCCAGGGCATCATCTTTGCGGGAGAGTGGGGACCCCCGTCTGTGGCTATGGCTGCCCTCCTGTTGCTTGACATTATGTTGCGGACCCTCAAGCGGAGGTCGTCCCACCTCTTACAGCAGTCCCTGACAGTACATGGGGTGGTCCTCATGGCCGACAACTTCCGGGCAACCACCTGCCAGATTTCCTTTTTTTCTGCTGGACCTCACGCTTCATATCGTGTGATTTTATGAGGTCTGCATGTGCAGCTAGAGTGTCTATTCACACAAAAGGTTAGGCAACACACAACTGTGTAAGAGCTACTAGCAACCACCTGAAAACCCAAGACTAGGTCCAGATAGTAAAACCAAACCCAAAGAGAAGGTTTTATTTATTTTACTATGGGGTGGACTCAAATCTATTCATAAGGAGAATAGAACAAGGTTGTGGCTGAAGACAGAAGGATAGAGCGAAACAAGGGTGCTATCCCTGCCTAAAGTGCACTCTTGACTAGGTTGCGGTGTTACAACGCCTGTCTATTAGTGACAGAATAAGAGTAAGATTACCACTTCTATGCTATGTAATACGTTCAACCTTGAGAGTCCCAACCCACTCTCTTCCCGATTGGCTTAAATCGGAAGAGACTACCAGTAAAACCAGGGAAAGGAAAAAAGAGAGTCAACCCAGGAAAGTGAAGAGAGTCAATTTTTCTCTTCAGAACGAACCATGTGGCATCTAATGGGATAGACAGTTTTTTAATAGACCATTGATTGTCACACTGCTCCTGGGGTGCTCAAATGTAAAAATGACACAACTTAGGGAAATGGGATAAATTCTCAATCCCAAAAACACACACAAAGAAAATACAATTACCACTTCCCATGTGGAGTCAACTTTTTGCTCATGGAAAGTGGGACAATGTAAAAATGTTTGCTCAAAACTAAAATGGGGGCAAATTGGAGCCCTTTTAGATGATACAAACACCGTCGACCGGTTTCAGTGGCTTAGGTTTAGTAACGCCACATTCATCAGGACAGTCTAAGCTCCTCACAAGCTGGTGCATTTCATTGTACAACAACCAGTTTATTGAGGAAAATGGTTAAAAACAGTAGATGGCATGGTACATTACCACCCTGCAGTAGGTGTCATGGAACTGGAACAGTCTGGGAAGGAACCTTTGGAATCAACAAAATGAACCACAGTTACTAGGAGGCTGCTAAATTCCACCTATTAGATTTGGGATGGCACAACACTGGTGTGCCAGCCAAAACAGACACAGCCCCATGGCTGTCGCACAACACCACCTCATTTCCCAATCTCAATATCAAAGTCTCATCTCTTTGGTGTCAAAGAATGCCACCTGTATTTGTTAGCCACAATGTTATTTAAAAAGAGTAACCATAACATATGTGATAATTCTAACAATGGTATGGAATGCTCTTGAACAACTCCCGAAATTGTATTGACAACAGAGGGATCTCAACTCACCCTTGATGTTCACTCCCTTTTGTTCTAAAGAATGGTGTGCCACAAATGTTCGTGGCTCTAATGGAGGAACTTGATATCCGGGAGTTCAGTTAGATACAAATACCCATGATGGAGCAGCTTTTAATAATTATAGGGCACATGTTTGGGGGCCCTGCAAATTATGTATCCAGATACGCTGGATATAAATTCGATTTTAATGAAAACAATGAAATTGGAGGATGAGCCTGATGCACACATCCAGTTGATTCAGGAGATGTGGAGGGCAGAGACGGGAGAAGTGCCGGATCAAAGCGTGGGACTTTTTTTACCGCATGCTAAAGAAGGGGCTCTCTACGGAAGTCCAGCAGGATTTAGATAAGGTTTTGGGAATGGAGGCCAAGAGTTGGCTGGAGATTCAAGCACATATTGTGCATTTTTGTAAAAGGTGTAAGAAAAAGAAAGGAAGTGTATAGAGCAAGCAGAAAAAGCAGAGGCTAAGCTTGCACAGAACAAATTGGAGATTTGTTTGTAAGGGGCAGTAATTACCAACTCCATGAAGGGACAGCAGGGGCAATTAAGACGGCAGGGAGACGGTGAATCGGGTATGACACAGGGGTGGATGAACATGTATGCTCCGGGTCCAAGACAAATGAGAGAGTTTCCAAGGGGCAAGGTAAGATTTCCGTGAGGATGTGGGTCATTTGCGGTTTGGGAGGAATGGGTTCTTATTTAATGGGCCAATGGTAAATAATTATGGAGGGTTCTATAGGATTCAGTGTTGGTTGTGTGGAAGGTTGGGACACATGTCATGAGAATGTTGTGACCGGCCACACTATTTTAACATGGGAGTTCAACAATCCCGACCCTGCCATATGCCCCAGGCTTTGTCCAATCACAGCAGGCACAGGTTGAACAGAACCCAGTGACTGGGGCTGCACAGACCTATGGGATCCCACCAGCCATGCCAGCACAAGCATCGGTGCAGACATGGGAGAAGAATCCTTTACCCAAAGGAATGGTAACTCACTATACTGGAGCAAGTGTGTTTGGAGGGAGTCCTTTTTTGCTCCCTGGTGCTTATATATACCAGGAGTAGGACAGCCCACCGGGGTCTCAGGTGTGTCCAGTCCTGTCCATTACCAAAAATCTGGAAGAGGAGTCCTGGATAGGTGTGCAGGTATGTGATCAAATGTTCTCATTCATGGTCGTCACAGGGGCAACACAGTCTTGCATTAAGAAAGGTGGGTTCCCCTTGTCAGGCAAAACGATGGACACACAGGGATTCTCTGGCACTAACTGTCAGTTCCTTATAATGAAGATCTCCGTATTAATGTAGGTAATCAAAATGTATCTGCCCCTTTCTTTTACTGCACATACATCTCAGTGAATATTTTAGGAAGAGACCTCCTGAGCAGATTACAGATTTTGATTGCTTTTACAGAGTAAGGTATAGTATGCTGAATTCCAGGTTTATATCCGGTATGAGAAGCAGCGCAAATGTATGCATACTGTAGCGACTGTGTGATAAGGGGGGGCTATACATACAGCCTTGAGGCTTTATGAAGTAATGGTTTTGTTGGGTTGGGTTCCTGGGATCAAAAACCAGACATGGTGCGTACCAATTGAGTTTTTGTTTTGGCCTGTTGTGCCACAGGAGGTAACTCCCATAACCATTGTTACGATTCTCTTAGAGGCAGTAGGGATCAAGAAGAAAAGGGTGGTTCTCTTAGGCACAGATGAGGAATTTGGAGAATGGCGCACAGTTCTGTGCATTGATCTGACCTTATCACTAAGGCACTGAGCGTTAGAGCCTTTTTAATCTGTGGTAGCGCGTCATGCAGTGGGTGGGAAACAGAGTAACTCCTGCTTGAAATAACGGAACCAACTCAGGAAGATGGCAAGTTTAACTGTTTTAATATCAATTGTCTAAAACAGGGAGTTACAATGGACATCAATGGATGTCGCACAGCATTCTCTGACTAAAAATATTTCATAAAAATCCAACTTTTATACTAGAAATGTGCCATCCGTGACATCATACTACGTGGAAAATAAGAAATACCTACGGGGGTTGTGGTTGGCTAACAAGGATCATCTACGTATACTTCCTATAAGGGGTCAGGTTGTGATTGGGTCTCTACAGTCAGGTGGACAACTCATGGCCACCCCTAGTGCAAGTCATCTTTGACACTTATTAGATACACGGTACATCATTGGCTTTCAAATGATAAGGCCCTTCGTTATATGGCACTCTACAATTGGTTGGCATGCTCATGCCCTTCTGGAACATTTGGCTCACTAGCAGCATGTAAGCTTTACCCCAGGTGCCAGGAGGTGGACATAACGTTACCTCCACACCCAATTAGCCCATCATCTTTCATCACCCATGCCTTCTGCCATGAAGATTGTCTTTGAACTTGGTCTTGCAGAGTATCCTCACTTCTGATAATATATGGGAGTGTGAGCACACGTTATCTTAGTTCTGGAGCTGCATGCTCAACTTCTATTTCCATCCATAGCTCACATGACAGGAGACCACAATTCAGCCCATTTTGCAATTGTCTTAAATGAATAAAGCTTGGCACTCATGATATTCTTTCTTTGCACCTTGACAAGGGATGATTCAGCAACACACAATTACTGCCTTTAAGAATAGATAACCAGTTCTTGGCAGCTCCGGCCTTGAAACTAAGCCATACAGCTCTTCTCGAGTCTTTCATGATTCCAGCTGCTTCTTTGCTGCGACACAGCCTTCAGCCCTTCTCCACGGATTCGAGCTTACTAAAGTTGTGACACTGATGTCCAGCTTCTATATAATGCCAGCTTCGTCTGCAGTCTATTCACTATGGATAGGTTGCTTCTTTGATCACTTAATCTATTTGCGTTACTGCATCTGTAAAGTTATTAAACGGCTTGCATTTTCTGCAGTGCATATGAAAGTTTACTCAACTCTTTACTTCGTCATTAGAGTCTATCAGGTCCATACATCCTGTTCTTCAGCCAGTCTTCTCACTGCGCCATGCTCGTCTCTTGTGACGTCACCAACTTCTGTTTCTTTCATTTTTCATATTCCTCCGGGGACCTCTTCCATGAGATTGTCATCTCTTTGAGGATACATCAGATAGGGTTTTCTTAGTGGATACCATTTCTTGAAGATTCTCTGCGCAATAGTCACAATCACAAGCATGGCACGATTTCTGGCTTCCAGCATATAGGTGTGAAGGGAGCAGGATTTCCTTCAGGGGCACTTGGCAGCTCCTCTCCAGTACCTGTCCGACTTGGTTGAAGACACCGAAGACACAGCAGAGATGGTCTTTGAGATCAGGGTTCCATGCCAGATAGTGATAGTGCAAAGCAAAGTTCCACAGACCATGTTCATTGTTAAAAATACATCACCATATTGGAAGGAGGATTTGGGAAAGGTGCCAGACCATTTGTGGACCAGCAATCCTAATGATGTGGGGCTGCTAAAGAGTGTTGGAGTGGTGCGGATAAAGTTGAAACCCGATGAGATATTGCGACAGGTTAAGCAGTGCCCCATGTCTAGAGAGGTGGATGAAGGGATTTACGAGACCATTATGGCATTGTTGAAGCAAGGCATAATACAACCTTCTGTGTCCCCATGCAATACGGCCGTCTACCCTGTAAAGAAAGCAAAGGGGTCCAGTTGGAGGATGGTCCAGGATTTGTGCCCCCACAATATTATAGTTGAAGTGGAATTTCCGGTGGTACCGAATCCTGCCACCATTCTGTGTAATATCCGTACTGCGATCACCCACTTCACGGTGATTGGCTTAAAAAATCATTTTTCTCTGTTCCCTTACACACTGATTATCAATACCTCACATTGTTTACATATCCTGTTCAGAGGTTCAAGCACACAAGGTTGCCCCAGGGGTACTTTGAATCTCAGAGTGTTTTTAACATGGTGTTTCAAATGTGTTTAGGTACTTTACATGTGTCCAGTATCATAATTCAGTACGTGGATGATTTGTTAGTCTGAAGCACTTTAGAGGAGCAGTGTCAAGGAGTTTCAATAACGCTACTCACCTGGCTTGTGCAGAAGGGGTACAAAGATGACAAAGAAAATTTGAAGTACTGCCAAACAGATGTAACATATTTGGGGCAATTTATTTCACCTGCAGGAATGAAGGTAATGCCAGAGAGAGCCACTGCAGTGCAGAATATGCCTCAGCCAGTCACAGACAGCAGTATTTGGGGCTCTGTAACTATTGTAGATCATGGATCTTTGATTACTCTAGTTAGGTGAGGCCCTTACTGCAGGGGCTTACGGAAGTGGAGAAGGTGGAAGGTCCGATAGAGTGGTCTGAAGAAATGGCAACTTCCTTTCGGGAACTTAAGGCGGCGATCAGTAATGCTCTGGTCTTGGCGACCCCAAATTACAAGAAACAATTATATTTGTTTTCTCATTCGAATGAGCAGGTGATGACAGCGGTCCTGACCCAGCAAACATTGCAAGGCCACAAACCTTTAGCATACTACAGCGGACTCCTAGACCCAGTAATCTCTTGTGAAAGTTCCCTTGTGAGCAAGATTTAGTGGCAGCAGTTTTTGCAATTCAAAAGTCTTCAACCATTAGTATGGGTTGCTCAGTGACATTGTACATGGAGAATGGGGTCCTTCCGATTTTAGAGAAGTCTAATTCAACATTTACGACTCAAAGAGTTTCAGGGTATGAGGTCATTCTTTCAAATGCATCGGTACATCCCATGCAGTATCACCTAATCAATTCGGCGACATGTGTAACCAAAACAGTGCAACCAGAGGCCATTGTTCATGATTGTGCCACTTACGAGGGAGAAGAAAGGATGAATGTTAAACAAGATGCCTTGGAGGGGGGTGAGGTACTTTTTGTTGATAGATCTTCAATCATCAACCAGGAAACGGCTGAGAGGCATATGGGTGCAGCTGTTGTGGGCCTTGTGGGCGGGCAGTCGTGAAGAGATGGTTGTCTTTGCTTTACTTCGCGGAAGCAGCAGAACTAGTGGTACTTATAGAGATGCTAGAAATGAGTAAGGTGAAGGAAGTCACTATTCTGACTCTGCGCATTTCACCTCCACTGTGCATTCTGGGTTATCAAGATGGCAGAGAAGAGAGAGGCACAATGGGCTCCTTAAGTTCCATTTAGCAAATCTGTGTAATGAGTTGAGAAAGTCTTGGTACCACTGTATTCCCCTTGCACTATTCTATTCGAGAAATCTGCCTGCAAAAGACCATAATCTAAGCCCCCACGAAATTGCAATGGGGTGTAGGTTACATACACCTCTCTCACCTGCATGTACAGCATCAGACGCACACAAGACCGCAGAGGTCCTAGGTGAGGAGTTTGGGGAGTACCTTAGGGCTTTAACAAAAATGTTTAAGATTATATCTTTACAGGTTGTGTCTTCTCACCAACAGACTACGGGAGAAGACGGGCAGGAAACTGATGATCAACACAAGACACAGCTGCTTCCGGGAGACACCATCTTTATTCGTACCTCTGTGTGCGGTTGGAACGAGCAGCGTTTCCAGGGGCCTCATCACGTGGTTTACGCAAATCTGACTGCTATGAAGGTGGAGTGCAACAAGAATTGGATTCACCTTAGTGACACCCAAAGGGATACCGGTACCCCTGCGCCAGCAGAGGAGCAGGCACAACGTTAAGAATGCCCTAAGAATCCACTGTTCAGTCCGGTGGAAAAGGGGGGTGCAAATGAAGATCTTGAACATTAATATTTTGGCTTTGAAAAGAAGAAATGTTTACATTTGTGAACAATAGTGTTTTTAAATTTTTTATGGTCCACTTGTCATCATGTCTGAAGATGGCAACAAGAGAAAATACAGAAGGTTCAAATGTATCTAGTTTTGTGGAATTCGAAGAAGTACTAACAAGCGAAAAAGTAAATGTTGATATTGATTTTCTGAATAATGGGGATGATGTACTAGATCCCACAACAAATACACATGGCTTTGCAGTGGATAATATATGGTATAGCCATATGAGGAAGGTTGGGGGAGAGAGAGATCAGTAGGATATTGCTACATCTGCTCTCTCATCCCCCATGCTTCTGGTATCCCTAGGGTATTTATCCTGACTGAGGTAGAGGTAGCAGATGCTCTATGCCTAGTGCACCTAGCCTTGTGCAGGGTCTGAGGGCAGTTTAAAGGGAAATTGGTTACGGCATCAATCCTACATGTTGATGAAGACTGTTTAGTTGTCGTAAAGAGCAGAAAAACAGATGGTGTATCCAGAGAGCCCAACTGAGTCTAGAAGGGGCTATTTTTGCTAATGATAGACAAGAGCAAGGGGGTGAAGAGTTGCAGAGCTGGAGGAATGAGAGGAGTCTCAGGAGAAGGGTTGGCACGAGTAAACAAAGAATGTGGGACTGTGTGGCAGAATTACTTGCAGTATCTTAAGAGCCAGAAAAACCTATTAAGATAGAGATACTTACCCATTTTTCTCTGTGTATTAAAGGCGATGGCATGGTGCCCATTGGCAGAAATGGGAACTGCAGTCCTGTGCTTCACATCGCTGATCTGGCTGGAGGTACGGCTACCCTTCTGGATATTCTTTGGACCTGTGGATAAAATGAATATAGGCAGTTGCTTCCAGCCTTGTGAGGGTGTGTGCCGCTTCTCTGCTCTCCACGTGACAGTTCTCATCAACCCTGAGGAGCACCTGGTCCTTGCTCGACCAATGCCCAAGGTTACATCTGTGTCGCCTTTGTCCCCTGTGCCCCTTGCATCCCTTTCATCTTATATGGACAAACCAATGACTTTGTACTATGACAAGAATCAGGAAATATTGCAACACCCAAGATGCTCTAATTTCTTGTAAGTGGCCTCATCGAAAGCTTTAATGGACCTTCTTGAACAGTACTTGCTGTTTAGCCATACTCACTTCTTCACTTCTCTTCTGGCACCTGGCATCCAAACTGTGTTGAGTGCCAAGTGGCTCCAGGTGACCAGATATGTACACGTCTGAGTCAGCGTTTATAACTATAATCATTCTTTTATAACATGCTTAATACCAGTGAGTGGTTTCTAAGCGCAGAATCAGGATTCAACCCTGGGTTGCGCTGCATTGTCTTCCTTACAATACAAATGTGTGGCTCCTGAGTATCCTTACTCCGCCATCAAGGAAGAGTTACAGGCAATGAGGCTCATGACTTTCCAGAACCGTTACTAACTCGATCTCCCTACAGCAATGGAGGAAGGAGTCTCCCTACAGCAATGGAGGAAGGAGTGTGTCAAATTGGGAGTACTTGCTGCATGTTTGGGCCTCCCAATGACACAGAGAATGGTACCATTACACAAACTATTGCTGTTTTGCATAAACTCAGAGTGATCATGGAAAATGAGGAAGGGATTACCAATGATTTGTGGTTTGAGTCTCTCTTCTCTTGAGTATCATCTTGGATGAGCCTCGCTGTGAAGATCCTGTTGCCTATTTTTGTTTTCTTCTTATTCTTTTCTGTTCCTGAAAGCAGCTGCCATGATGACTGTGTCCCTGTCCAAGGTAGGACCACTAACACTTCATCCCATATGGATATTCAGACTGAAGCTGTTTTGTCTCCTCCACCAAGTCATGATAATTGTATGGAGCAGTGGATAGATTGCGGATATGATGGAGGGACGAGTTGGGGTTGTTCAGCGGAGGAGTTTGCCCATATTGAGACTGGTATGGAAGATGGTTGTAATGTTGTTCCCTAAGAAGATGATTGTTTGTTAGTTAAAGTATTAACTACAGGGGGGAATGTTGGGGTGGTCAGGAAAGGTCCCTACAATCAAGATGGGTTTTTGCTGCATGTGCCATATTTGTGACTGGGGGTGCAGCAGATTGGGTGCGATGTTGCAATTTCATATGTATCCAGTATAGTTAAATGTGAATTTGATATGTTAATCAGTGTTACCCTTTGGTTAAATTGAAACATATTACCTTTGCACATGAGCAGAAACACAAACGCTAAAACCTACAAATGAAATATAAACGCGATTCAGACAAAATGTGCTATAGAGTGCCCAGAAGCAGGTAGTGAGGAGTTTTTATAATGCTGAACTGGATATACCAGCCCCTCTGATGAGTAGCAATTACCCTGGAGATGGATGGGGATGCAGATTTTATTCTTATATCAATAATCAAAACGATTCAGGTAGTTTGGAAAAAGGAAAACTGTTTTAATGTCAATTATCTAAAACAGTGAGTACAACAAACATCAGCACTCGCTCGATCCTCTTACTCAACTAACCTTACAAAAAACGGAGGTTATATTCCGAAAATTCGTCATCAGTGACATTTTGACCTGCGTCATTACCAACGTCATCCTAAGTGGCAAACTACAAAATCCTATTGAAGAAAGTGGTAGGCTCTAAGTGAATAGCTAAGTATGTGTTCCATATCAGTATGCAATAGTGAATGAAAGTGATAGGGTACTTAACATCAGGTGGGGCAACTAAGCCCTCCCCCTCAAAATGGCCACTATGAACGTGACTAAATACACAACGTCCCATTGGCTACACAACTACCCAGCCAGCTAACCCCGGGTTCCATAAACTCTGCTCCCCTGATAACATCTGACCTCACTTCCTACATCCCCAAAGATATGCTGATAAAGGGTGCCTTGGTCAACGCCAGGTCCCTCCCTGCTCATGCCTTGGACATCACTGATTTGATCACAACTCAAGATCTTGACTTCCTGGCCATAACAGAGACCTGGTTACATGCAACCTCTGGACCATTACTATCCCTCGTCCATACCTACTGGCTATTCTATCATCAGATGCGACCGTCACACCAATCAGTTGAAAGGCAGTGGAGTCACCTTTATCCACAAAAGCCCCATCGGCCTCAGAGCTATCCCTAATCAACAGATTCCATCAGCAGAGTTACTATCAATCAAACTTCCCATCTCATCTAACCAAACTGCTTCCCTGCATCTCATCTACAGGCCACCTGGACCTGTCACTACCTCCCCTAATGACATTACATCCATCCTAGTAGATAAAACTAAGACTAAATCTCAAATTATCCTACTTGGTGATTTCAACCTTGGCTTTCAAGTCCCTAACGACCCTAAAGCATTGGACCTTGCCAAAGCTCTAACCGACTTGGGCTTCTCCCACCACATTCAGGAACCCACCCATTTCAAGGGGAGAACACTTGACTGGTTAGTGTCATGGCCACTTGCCCAGGATCACAGGAGTTGTACCATCAGGTTTTGGGAGCAAGGGGCACCATGGTTCATGCACGTCCCTCTGGGATGTTTATACACAGGGGGCCCGGTTGGACTCCGTCCTGGAGCCTTTGGCGCCAGGCTCATGGAGAAACATAAACAAGACTCTTTATCATGGGCAGGAGTGCTTTTCAAGAGCTTTCCACATGTGTGCAGTCAGTCCGGGTGTGGCTTTCTATCTTGAGTTTCTATCTTGAGTTGCAAGCAGAACAGAACTTGCGGGCATGGCCTTAAGAGCTCAGCTATAAAAGCCAGCCCAACCCCAAGGCGCACGCTTCGCGTTAAACTGCATTCGCATGCAGCGGAACGCTCACCGCCACCAGGGATAAAGCAGCACTTACCTTTGGGACTCCAGTTTCCTGCCCATACGCTTACCTCCTGGAGTCAGCATTCACCTGCATTCTTCACCGCTGAGCCTGGCATCCATTCTTCATCTTCCAGAACGCAGGACTTCAGCTCTGGGCACCGCAGCATGACATCTTCTTCATCTTCTGGCACGCAGGACTACAGCTCGGGGCACCGCAGCACGACACCTTCTTCATCCAAGAAGGCAGACCCTGTAAAAGGATAAAAGGCAAGGTAAGACATTACGAACTTGCAGTTTGAGGTTGCGCTTGCAACATTTTTCGCGCTTGTCCTTAAAAGCTCACTTACCTGCGCTGGACCACTGTAGAATCCTCCGCTCCTCATCTGGAGCCACCTCGTGCTCTGTAGCTCTGCTGGACCGCAATTAAACCTATTTGGGAGAAAGATAGACATTATTACAGAGCTGACAACAGGCTGATAGAAAGACAATACAAATACTTCAAGACAAAGAGAAAACAGAAAGACACTTATCAGAAAGGCGTGGAATCGTCGCAGCTGGACTGGACACCACGTACGAAGGACCAGTGAAGGAACTCGGTCCTCATCCTAAATACGCCCCTGCCAGAAGTAGCAGGACGGAGAGCTCACCATTAATAATCTACAGCTGAGCCTTAATGGGTCGATGCATGCTCATGGAAACTATGGTATGGGAAGAAGAGTTTGAGATGGAATTCACTCACTGGCCGGCAAACTTACGTCCTCTCATATCTATGCAGGAGCAGTGTTCCAATTCATCGCAGCAGCCCACAGCCTATTTGCAGTGGGAGAAAGCAGATCGGGGGGTTCTACTTCCTGGGAGAGCTGCAACCGTGCCCCAACATCCCAGCAGAGACCAGGTGAGCGTAACAGAACGCGAAGCCACTACGAATCTCTGCTTGGGCATTATAGATACCTCAGAGACCGACCAATTGGCCCAACTTTTAGGTGAATTTTAAGTTCATGCTTCTAGGCAGGAAACCAATGCCTCAAGAAGGGACCTTATTGTGAACCGAGAGCGTACTGATGGTTTGGAAAGACATTTACTCCAGGCACAAGCTGGCCAGGTTCCATTGCCAGGGCCTACTCCCATACCACACCAGTCACCACCAGTTCAGGTGGTTTTTCCAGGAGCAGTTCGTCTGGCCCCGCCCGAACGTTTCACAGGCGATCCTAACAAGTGCGCCATATTTATGAATCAATGCTGCTTACATTTTTTGTGCCGACCTGGGGCTTTTCCCAACGACCAAGCCAGAGTGGCATTCATACTCTCGTATTTGGGAGGCAGTGCAGTGGACTGGTCAATACCTTTGGTAAATCAAGATGATCCTTTGCTTCGGGACCTTAGAGGTTTTCAGCACGAAATGGAGAAATTGTTTGCTGGCACACTCAAGGACAGGCTCTGGAAAACAAATTGCTGTCACTCAGACAGGGAAATCAGGATTTGTTAACCTACATCGCATCCTTCAATCATCTTATAGCTCAAGCAAATTGGCCAGATGGAAAAAGGACTATGCTCTTTTACCGTGGATTGCGTGGAGAACTCAAGGACATTTTAGCTCAAGTGGTAAACACCCCAGAGGGCTGTGCTGAATACATCAACATAACTTTACAACTTGATCACAGGCTGCAGGATCAAAAAATGGATCGAACAAGGACTGAAGGGTGACCGGTCTATGTGCGGCCTCGTGATAATCCACCCAGGTCACACAAACAGATCGAACCCATGCAACTTGGGGGACTATGGAGTCCACTCACCAAGGCAGCACGAGAAAAAGGAGACAACAACAACTCTGCTTGTACTGTTGAAAAGCAGGTCACTTTCTTCGAGAATGCCCGGTGAAGCCACCCAGGAAAATAGTCGGAGCAACCAACAAAGATGAAGAAGGATATCAAGACTCGGAAAACTCCATCACCCGGCAAGCGTAGGGGTCCACTGGTCGAGCGGTAAAAAGGAACCTGTACAGACCTCACATCTAGTCATCCCGGTGCTCTTGGTAGACCACAAACAACCGTCAAAAATACATGCTTTGGAAGCATACATTGACAGCAGAGCTGTGGGAAACTACATTGACCAAAATCTGGCTATCCGAATAGGCCTTCCTCTCCGACAAAAGCAGAAATTGGAAAATGTCACCTCGGTAGATGGATCTCAGCTTTCAGCCGACCCAGTAACATATTATACCAAAAAAGTCAAGCTGTTGTGTCATGATGGCCACCAAGAGGACATTACCTTCAATCTCATCGGTGCTCCGCAGTTCCAGATGATATTAGGAATGCCTTAGTTGGAGACCCACAACCCTAAGATTGACTGGCAAAAATGAGTTCTGACCTTTCCCCAACACTGTTTTGACACCTGTTACGCTCAAAGGCCCACCAACCCGAAGACTAAGAAAGGAATCGTACTGGGTCTCACTGGCACCTTGCCACTCGAATACCTAGATTACCAGGATGTTTTTCAAAAGGAACAAGCAAACATTCTTCCTCCGCACAGGTCTTACGACTGCCAAATTGATCTCGTACCCGGAGCCCAGATACCCTGCAGTCGGATTTATGCTCTAACTGAGCAGGAAAACCAACACCTAAAATCTTACCTAGACCAGTACCTAACCAATGGCTTCATCTGTCCATCCAAATCCCCTGCCTCCTTGGCACTCTTTTTCGTGCCTAAAAAGGAGGGCGATTTAAGAACTTGCATTGATTATAGGGCACTAAACCAGATCAGGTGAAGAATAGATACCCGTTACAACCTATCCCAGAACTCTTGGATCAGGTAGAAAACGCTCAGATTTACACCAAACTGGACCTACGAGGGGCCTACCACCTTGTAAGGGTCAAAGAAGGAGATGAGGGTAAGACTGCATTCTGTACTAAATATGGCCTCTATGAATACCAGATGATGCCCTTTGGGCTATGTAATTCCCCCGCGGCGTTCCAGTTCTTTATGAACAACGTGCTCCGTGAATTACTGGACATTTGCGCACTTGTCTATATTGATGACATTCTCATTTATTCAACTTCCAGAGAAGAGCATATTGGTCATGTTCGGGCAATTCTAGAAAAGCTTCGGCAACATCGACTGTTTGCCAAGTTGGAGAAGTGATTTTTCCATGTAACAGAGGTCGAATTTCTTGGCTTTATTCTCACACCACGAGGCGTTCCCATGGATACATGCAAGGTGGATGCTATCCTTCAATGGCCCTCACGACGTCTACAAAAGGAGTACAAAGTGTGCTCGGATTCGCCAACTTCTATCGTTCGTTCATATCCGGTTTCTCTCAGATCGTCCATCCTATTACCTCTGCTCGACGGCGGACCCTGTAAAAGGACAAAAGGCAAGGTTAGACATTACAAACTTGCAGTTTGAGGTCGCGCTTGCAAAAATGTTCACGCTTGTCCTTAAAAGCTCACTTACCTGCTGCCGAACTGCTGCAGAATCCTCTGCTCCTCATCTGGAGCCACCTCGTGCTCTGTAGCTCTGCTAGGCTGCAATCACACCTATTTGAGAGAAAGATAGACATTATTACAGAGCTGACAACAGGCTGATAGAAAGACAATACAAATACTTCAAGACAAAGAAAAAACAGAAAGACTTACCAGAAAGGCATGGAATCGTCGCAGCTGGACTGGACACCACGTACGAAGGACCAGTGAAGGAACTCGGTCCTCATCCTAAATGCGCCCTTGCCAGAAGTAGCAGGACGGAGAGCTCACCATAAATAATCTACAGGTAAGCCTTAATGGGTTGATGCATGCTCACGGAAACCACCCTATGGGAGGAAGCGTTTGAGAGGGAATTCACTCACTGGCCAGCAAACTTACGTCCTCTCATATCTACGCAGGAGCAGTGTTCCAATTCATCGCAGCAGCCCACAGCCTATTTGCAGCGGGAGAAAGCAGATCGGGGGGTCTACTTCCAGGGAGGGCTGCAACCGTGCACCAACGTCCCCGCAGAGACCAGGTGAGCGTAACGGTTAGTCGACTTAAACTGCAGCATTAACCTACAGTCTAAACTACCCTGTGCTAGGTCAGACCATCATACCATTACCTTCAATATTAAAGCCAACAAGCAATGCCTCAAACAGGACATTACTCCCTCAATTCGTACTAGAAACAAAAGGGACATAACAAGCGAAAAACTGTTCCCACTTATCCGACCCATTCTAAACAAAGTGTCATCATCATGCACAGACCCCGCAGTATTAGTTGATATCTTCAACCATACCATGCTGAAAGCCATGAACGCCATTGCCCCAATCAAACTTAGGAAACCCAAACCATGTGCACTCCTCAATTCGTGGTTCATGCCACACTTGAGAGTGTTACGTAAAGAAAAGCAAAACGCTGAAGCCCGTTCGAAAAGTCATCCTTCTGATGCCAACAAGGACAGCCTCATTATAGCGTCCCTTAACTATAAAGAGGCTATTTTACAAGCGAAAAAAGACACCTATAACAAGTGCATTATGCAAGCTGATTCCAACACCAAAGAGCTCTTCAAGATTCTGAAAGAACTAGAATCCCCCGTAACTCCTTCTGCAGCAAAGACAGCACATGGTGCTCGAATATACAAAAAGCGCTCCTTGACAAAATCTCCACACTCCAATCCAAAATCAACGCCAAACAAAGTAGCCTTCAGATCGACTAGCAGCTCAACCCCCCCCAGTAGCACAACCACCCCCATCTCTCACTCTCATAAACTCTTCAGCTGCTCACCACTAACTATCACTGATTATTAAGGAGGCCGCACATGATCTAGCCCCTTTCAACACTGCCTTTATAAATTCGTCCTTCAACGCAGGAATCGTCCCGGATAACCTTAAGGATGCATGGGTCATCCCACTTCTCAAAAAACCCACCCTTGACCCCAGCATACCCACTAACTACAGGCCCATCACCACTGTACCATTCCTGCTTAAAATACTGGACCGAGCTGCTCATCTGCAGATCCAGGATTACTTGGAATCTAACAAACTCCTTAGCCTCAGGCAATCTGGCTTCCGGCCTAGGCATGGTACCGAAACTGCCCTCATTGATTTAAAAACTGAAATTGAGGATCTGAAAGATAATGGGAAACTGGCCCTTTTACTATTACTAGATCTATCAGCACCTTTCAATTTGGTTAACCACCAAATCCTATGCCGGCATCTCAAATCAGCTGTCTACTTCTCAGACTCTGCCACCTCCTGGATTAGATCCTTTCTGGATAATAGATCTACGCGGGTCTTCTCCCCCTCAGCCTTGGCTGAGCCTTCACCGGTTCATTGCGGTGTCCCTCAGGGATCTTGTGTCTCACCGACACTCTACAAGGTATTCACTAAACCACTCTTCGATATTCGTTACTATCTGGGTGTCATCTGTACTAACTACGCCGATGACACCCAGATACTCAACCCTATCACCGGAGACCATACAGTGTACACAAAATACTTGAATGATGTCTATCTGGTCATTCAGGCCTGGATGGCACAACACAAGCTTTGCCTCATCGATGATAAGATGGAGCTCCTCGTCCTGGGTTCCCATGATCGTCTTAATAAACTAGATCCCTCATTCAAGTCATTCACCATCGAAGGCAATACCATCAAGGTATCCATTGATACTAAAACTCTAGGTATCTACCTCGACTCTACCCTATCATTGTCCAGACAAACTAATGCTGTAATTTCAGCCTCTGTCTACACGTGCAATCTTATTTCAGCCTGCCGACCCTTCCTTACTACTGCTAACTGCACCATCCTTGCCAGAACACTCATTATGTCAAAGATTGACTATTGTAATGCCCTCTATCTAGGAACAAGCCAACGAAACCTAAATAAACTTCAGGTCACTCAGAACAACGCTATCAGGGCAGCCCTAAATATTCCCAGGAATCAGCACATCTCTGACACCAGACGCAATTTACACTAGCTCTCGGTAGCTCAGAGAATCTCCTTGAAAACGCTTGCCCTCGCCCACAAGTGTCTGGCCAACCAGGCTCCCATCTACCTGGCAAGCCGATTCACACCCCACACCTCTACCCGACCTCAGAGAGTTGCCCAACCCGGTGTCTGGTCAAAGGATCGAATCAAAAGGATCGAATGACCTTTTGTTCAAATCCAAAATGACGAAAAAAAGGTCGAATTTTATTTATTTATTTATTTATATATTTTTGTACGTTTAGTGTACATAAAAAGTTATTCATAAAAAGAATTCAACCCTTTTTTTCAGTCATTTTGGTGTCGAAAAAAAGGCATTTGAGCCTTTTGTTTTCGAACCTTTGACCTACAACCGCCCAAGCCCACTGCCTCTCCCTTCCCAGGTTCAAGCTTCAGAAAGCTGGTTGGGTTAGTTTCCCGGTCCTAGCCACCAAACTGTGGAATACACTGCCCAACCCGCTTAGATCGGAACCTTCCTTTCATTCCTCCAAGAGCAAAGCCAAACTGTGGCTCTCTGCTCAAGACTATCTTACTATTTAATGACTCTGCACCTTGTTGCTGCCACTGTCTGGCATGCACTGTGATTGTAACACTGTATATATAACCTGTATGTAATTTTGGAACTTTGTCTGTATATATATTCTACATTCATATATTGTATATTATGTATTGTACATATATTCTGTACCTGTCCACTATCTTTAAGCTGTAAAATGTTGTCATTGTAACTTAAGATATGCGCCCAGATGCCTTTGGGCCAGGTGTGCTATACAAATAAACAAAATACAAATACAAATACAAACTATAGGACTCCTAATTATGCGGTCCTCTACAATTGGTTGGCTTCTAACCCCTGTCAGTACCTTTCCACGTACGTCTAGCAGCAGGTAGGCTGAACATCCAGGTGCCGGTCAGCTCGTCTTAACACTAGCTTTCCGCCATAGGGTATCAATCCATCATCACCTCAGTGGTCTAATGTCAATTAGTGATTTGAAACTCCGCTTTGAGTTTGCACTGTGCTGTGAGAAATTTTAAGGAGTGTGGGCACACTCTGCCCTCGTGCATAGGTGTGACCACCTCGTTCGTCCAACTTCATTCTTACACATGACTGGAAACCATGGAATCAAGCCTCTTAGTGTATTAAAATACTGTTTAATAATAGTCCTCTGACGTCTTTTGTTTCGATCATGCCTTCTGAATAGGAGTTTCTGTTCTTTCACACGATTTGTATCCAATGTCAGTTCATTCTAGTTTGATAAGACCTTGGCTTCTTTGGCTCATCCAACTCTTTCTGCTGAGATTCATTTTGTAATTCCATTCTGCTTTTTTAACTGCGACACACTGAAATTAGGCCTTCTTATTATTTAGCATTTTTAAAGCGCTCACACAGCCCCCGGGCATCGAGGCTCTGTTACAGGAATTGTTTTTAAAACATTTTTTTTACTGTCCAACACTGCTATAATGCGTAGTGGAAATATCCATCCTTTATTTGTCCATATGCATGTATATATATATATATATATATATATATATATATATATATATATATATATATATATATATATATATATATATATATATATGACAAAGAAGGGTGCGAGGGGCGCACTCTGGGTCCCAGCTAGATGTGCCTTTCCACAGTCCAGTTGATGTTCTCCTCCTAGCGCGCTTTCTTGCCTCTTGCAATCATCAGGGAGGCAGTCTGTGCAGGTGTTTATTCAGGTGTTGATGGTTACTACCAGTGACGGCCTCAGGGGATTCTGGTTGCTGTAGCCATTCAAGTAGCCAGGAAACAACTCAACCTCCAATTACAAAATGTAAAACCCCAGTTGGGGGGAGGGGGGAAAACCAACAGTGTGGCTCTCCTGAGTAGGGGCATGTGTCACCCCGGTGCCGCCGCCTCTGGAGCCCGGGACTCCTAAAAGATTTGACAAAGAAGGGTGCGAGGGGCGCACTCTGGGTCCCAGGTAGATGTGCCTTTCCACAGTCCAGTTGATGTTCTCCTCCTAGCGCGCTTTCTTGCCTCTTGCAATCATCAGGGAGGCAGTCTGTTCAGGTGTTTATTCAGGTGTTGATGGTTACTACCAGTGATGGCCTCAGGGGATTCTGGTTGCTGTAGTCATTCAAGTAGCCAGGAAACAACTCAACCTCCAATTACAAAATGTAAAACCCCAGTTGGGGGGAGGGGGGAAAACCAACAGTGTGGCTCTCCTGAGTAGGGGCATGTGTCACCCCGGTGCCGCCGCCTCTGGAGCCCGGGACTCCTAAAAGATTTGACAAAGAAGGGTGCGAGGGGTGCACTCTGGGTCCCAGCTAGATGTGCCTTTCCACAGTCCAGTTGATGTTCTCCTCCTAGCACGCTTTCTTGCCTCTTGCAATCATCAGGGAGGCAGTCTGTTCAGGTGTTTATTCAGGTGTTGATAGTTACTACCAGTGATGGCCTCAGGGGATTCTGGTTGCTGTAGTCATTCAAGTAGCCAGGAAACAACTCAACCTCCAATTACAAAATGTAAAACCCCAGTTGGGGGGAGGGGGGAAAACCAACAGTGTGGCTCTCCTGAGTAGGGGCATGTGTCTCCCCGGTGCCGCCGCCTCTGGAGCCCGGGACTCCTAAAAGATTAGACAAAGAAGGGTGCGAGGGGCGCACTCTGGGTCCCAGCTAGATGTGCCTTTCCACAGTCCAGTTGATGTTCTCCTCCTTGCGCGCTTTCTTGCCTCTTGCAATCATCAGGGAGGCAGTCTGTTCAGGTGTTTATTCAGGTGTTGATGGTTACTATCAGTGATGGCCTCAGGGGATTCTGGTTGCTGCAGTCATTCAAGTAGCCAGAAAACAACTCAACCTCCAATTACAAAATGTTAAACCCCAGTTGGGGGAGGGGGAAAACCAACAGTGTGGCTCTCCTGAGTAGGGGCATGTGTCACCCCGGTGCCGCCGCCTCTGGAGCACGGGACTCCTAAAAGATTTGACAAAGAAGGGTGCGAGGGGCGCACTCTGGGTCCCAGCTAGATGTGCCTTTCCACAGTCCAGTTGATGTTCTCCTCCTAGCGCGTTTTCCAGCACTGCTATAATGCGTAGTGGAAATATCCATCCTTTATTTGTCCATATGCATGTATATATATATACACACACACACACACACATTGGCACTTGCTGCAATCTATGCACTATAAAGCTAGCCTCAAGATTACTTTATCTGCTTGCATTTCTTTTGAATCTGTACATGTATAAACTAGCTTAATATCTTCATCTGTTTCTATGGCATAAGCTTCTTCATCTTGATCCCAAGATGTCACTTATCCTTGGTACTTTCCTGATGCCTTATATAATATCTGCATTATCTGGTCTCTGCTTCTCTTCTGTACACATCAGCTTGATTCTGTGTGACGTCACCATTCGTCTTTGCCATTTAATTGCTCTGCTTCTTCAGGAATCTCATTCAAATGGCCATCATATTTCTTTGTATGGAGGTACGGTTTTCTCAAAGGGTACCTTGCCTCCCAGATTCTCTTAGGTATTGGTACTCTCACTGGTACTGCACAGAGTCCATACTCTGCTCTTTGTCTGTTCAACTGCTCCGTTTATGTCTCATACTCTGGTTTCCAACAGACAGGTAATATGGGCGGGACGATTCATGTGGGGGTACTTAGCTCCTTCTCTACACTCCCCCCTCTGGGAGATTCATCGACCACTCTCTCATCATCCTTCACATCCAGGCATCCTCTTCTGAAAAAGAGCTTCTTAGGGACCCATATCTTTATGACTCCCTTCAGGCACCCACCTGATTTGACATGCTCATCTTTGTTCCATGTCCTAAGAATACATTGTCCACGTGAACTGCAACAGATCCATCTTCCCACATACTTCTTATGATTCTTTGGATAGAAGAACTTTGTTCCCTCAGGTGCATGGATACTGGCCTTCACAAAGTCTCTGATGTCTTCATCTGTTAGGTCTCCAGCCTTCCATCCTGATTGGACATTGATCATGATCTTCATCCCTGGATTTCTTTGCTGTCTTCTTGCATTGCGAGATTACTATCTTGATCACACAGAATCCAAGCAACACCAACACGATCAGGGATCCAAGAAACTTGAACATGTCTGCCATCCATTGTGGAACCCAAGAGAAGAGTAATCCAAATCAGCTATCATCAACAATGTCTTCCACTTCGTTTATCATCTGGCCATGGAGTTTCGTCAGCATGTCTATGGCCTCTGTCAAGGTTTCATTCTCATCATCATGAGAAGGTATAAATGTGCAACATGATTCCCCAATTTATGCACAAACACCTCCATCCATAGCTGTGATCATGTCCAAGACGTATCTGTTCTCGAGAGGCATCAATCTTATGGCTCTTATTTCTTCTCTGATTGCATTGAATCCCTTTATGGTAGTGTTAATTGTCTGCAGCAATTCCCACCTGCTTATCTGTAACCACTTGGTGTTTGCTCCAACCTGGATTCTCGGCACGAAAATCAGTGTGAATACTGAAGAAGTCTGGCTGAACAGTCTGTGCTCATACGGGATAGAGTCAAAAGCTTCTATTGATTTGGCTAAAAAAATGTTCTCTCTCTTCATCCTCTTTATCAGCTCCACAGATCTCTTCTTCCTTAGGTGAGCATCTGCTTTTGAACAACTGTCGAGATTCAGATCACTCTTTGGAATCACTAATGCTGGAACATGGACATTCACCAGTGTGCATATTCCTCCCCAGTCTTTTGGTAACTTCACGTATGCCTTGGATCCACAAGCCCAATAATGATCCATAATTACTGCTGTCCAAATGTTCATTCCTGGTGCTTCAAATATTCAACCACATTTCTCGTTCTCTCCAATTTTTCTTGTGCCATTGTTTCTGAAATACAGCTTTGCACTTTCCAAAGGCACTATCTGCAAGGGTGCTCCTCTGTCTTCGACCCATGTCAGCAGCCTAGCAAGTTTCAACCATAGAGGCTTACACACCATTTGTGCATTTTCAATTGTTGGCTGGTAGTGACCAGTTATTACCCAGTCTCTGCAGATCACCACCCCTTCTTCCCAGCCATCTGGTGATAGGACAGTTCCCCAAATCTGCATCTGGCCTCTGTTTTTCCATCTGCAAATTTCTTCTGCAGATTTTCCTGGAACTTCCAGTTTTTTATTTACTTCCCATCTGATTCCAGCTCCCTTTACTCCATGCTTTTCGTACCTGATCACATGATTCTTAGTATGGGCTCTGTTTCTTGTCTTTGTGTCTTGAATATAGTCATCTTCATCTGGATCTGTCCATTTGAGGTAGGATGTTCGACCCATGAACTGGACTTTTGTACTACAGAATGTTAGATGCAATATGCAGTGTGCAGTCAGGACATCTATTTCTATAGCTATGAAGATTTTCGACTTCCCCATGCTGTATGGCAGGAGTGCACATACGAAGCATTCCTCCTTTGAAGTTCTTCTTCCAACTTCCTTCATATGTTGATACCATATGTTATTTCCCAAGTGAGCTGTGCTGTCCAGGTTATCATTTAATTCATAATTACCTTCCTGGGTGCTTCTTGTAGGCCTCATTCTTTTTATTTGAGCTTCTATGATCTTATCTTGAAGTGTACCAGCATAGCCTCTTCCAGCTGGCCCAATTACAGGAACATCTATCAATGCTCCCCGTGTAGGAGAAGTTTCAGCAAGTTTAATTTTTTCAGCATATCCTTTAGGCATACAAATGTCTCGCAATATCTCCATATGTGACTTTCTTTTAGAGACTGCTCCTGGGTCAATTAACACAGGATCAGGCGTGTTTGCATGCGTTACTTGTGTAGGCTCACCGTCTAGAAACCGTTCTCCCTTTCTGTCTTGCCAAGCCTGTCTTTTTCATCCAAAAAGAGTTTCTAGGACGCTTTTTGCATGTGAATGATTGTTAGTGATATCCATCTCAAGCTCAGGTAATTTGTCATTTTTCTTTGGGACAGGAATGACTACATAGGGTCTGGGCTGCCCAGTAGTTGCCACTTTTACATTTTCCTTCTGCTCAGGAACATGCACAGGAGTCTTAGCTCCATGTGCACCAATGTAGTAAGATGTGCGTACTGTCAGTGAAAGCAGTATGATTACGAACACAATGCAAGCATAAATAACACAGAGGTATGTTACTTTACAACATCTACTTCATGTACATCGTGGACGTCTCTCTGCATTCGGCATTATTATGTTACTGTTGATAGTACCCATCTTTAATGCCTAATGAAGGAAACATTCAAACTTTAATGCAGCAACATTATGTACTGCTTCTGGAATCTGCTGTCTCGAATTCAGCAATTCATCCTCGATCTTAGTAAGTCTAGATAGGTTCAATGACATACACCAGTTCCCAGTCGATTCCTCAAATCTTCTTCAGCCCAGACGACATGATGAGTTTCTTTAAGCATGAAACAAGAATCTTTCTTTAACAGCAACCACTCAATCTGTCCCTCGAAGGAAAGTTTTACACCGACCTCAGAGTTTGCTCGGAATATATGCTTACTTGGATTATAATACCTTCCAAGATTACATTCAAGTGTGCAGTGTTTCTAGGATACCTTAGAAAGGCGAGCATATCCGTGCGTCTTCCAACAAGATGTGGGTACTCATCAATTAGATAAAAAAATACCACAGTGACTAGTCTCTGAGCGTCATCAGTTGATAGGGGCATTTGTGCTCTCCCTGTTATGGGTGCACATCGGATCTGGTCCTTGTGGCGCCGTTGGCGTCATCTCTCATGCATTCATGTTGCATCCCCCAAGATGGCGTCCACTCCGCTCTGGTTCAGTTCTTTGGAATGGCTTGGAATGCGCTCCTCCCCTTCACCCGGAGGCAGTACTGAGGTTGCTACTGAGGTTGCTACTGTTTACAGCGGCCCTGCTTCGTGAGTATCGCTTTCTAGGATTTTCACGATTAGAGTACTACTGAATACTTTACCTTTGCCTTGTAATCCATTCTGCCTCCTCACCCTCTCTCAGGAACCCTCCGCTCACCAGTAGACCTTGCGGTCATTTCTTTGACAATCCTCTCAAGCAGGATTCATTTCGGATCCTGTTCCGCCAACGTAGACGTTCATTACCAGCTTTTCATTTCAGTCCAGGCTCTCCCTTTCTCTCTGAGTAACGTTGCCATATTCCCTTTCAGTCCCAGCAAAGTGCCTCCGTTCCTGGGACCACATTGCCCAGCTTCCCCTGCGGTTCCCACGCGGAAACATCCTCTGCGTCTCTACTTTCCCTGCTGCTTCCTGGTCCCGGTAGGTTGCTCTCGTAAACCCTGATTCCATTTCTCCCCTCGCCTTCTCCTTTCTCTCCTTTTTGAATCTGCTGTTTCCCCTAAGATGGGCTCCTTCCAGTGGGACACGAGACTCTGCCTCCGTTCATTCACAGGTGATCTGCTAAGGCTCCCAATAAGGTAACACTGCTGCTTTCGGCAGAGAAGTATGAACACGCTCCCTTTCCCTGCTAATCATGTCCCACTGTCTTGCAGCCTCCCTCTGGTACATCTGGACATTCTGGACATTCAGACAGAACACAGTCCATCCTATTCTCGCCGGGTAAACACTGTGCTCTCTAGCTACGAAGGCAGTGTTCGTGTAAACCCCAACGCTCTCAAGCATCAAAGGGTTTTTTCCCCCCACAAGGGTTTCCCTGGCGTTTTCACTTGGTGCTTGCTTTTCAGGCACGGAGAGAAGACGTCAGGTGAATCACTCCATTCTGCAAGAAAGATCCGAAGACCAGGTTGGTGATTCAACATTTCTGTTAATTGTATGCTGTACACTGTGGTGATCGTATCATAACTTTTGGAACTACTTGAAAGAGGCCAGATAATTAACAGTATAACAGTTCGCCACGCAATTGGTGTGATCGCCCAGTGCCGGCCTGCGGGTAACAAGGTGTTGGAGAAATGATAATGGAATAACAGGTTCAGCAGTTGGTTGCTGCCGTTCAGGCATTGTCTGCTGAGGTGCAACAATTTAAGCAGGAGAATGTGGCCTTACGACACCAGACAGGTCATTCGGCTCAGAGCTCGGTACCTCCAGGGCCTCTACCCTCTGGTCGGTTCGACGGGAACCCTCATTCAGTAAAAGAATTTCTGGAGTCCGGTACAGTCCAGTTTGCCTTAAAGGCAGCTTTTTTCCCAACTGACAGTGACAAAGTGGGTCACATGATTTTACAGATGACTGGCACAGCATTTGCTTGGGTGACCCCTTTAGTCACGAGTAATAATCCAATCCTGGATTCCTATCCAGCCTTTTGCAACAGTGTGAAGAACATGTTTGGCTGAAAGGAGGTAACCATAGCATCACAAGAGCGCTTATTGGACCTTAAGCAAGGGAACCAAGACATCCTAACCTATATTACCAAGTTCAAACAAATGGCGGCAGATACCGCCTGGGCTGATGATGCCCTTATAACCATCTTTAGGCGGGGACTGTCAGGATAGCAGAAGGATGAGGTATCCCGGGTCCCTCGCCCTCACAATAAGACAGAATTCATTGCCTTGGTGATGCAGCTGGACTATAGGCTCCTGGAAAGACATCATGAGAAGAGAAAAGGTTGGAGTCTTAGACAGCATTCAGAGGGGTTTTCTACTCCCAGCAAACCGGTTTCTACCGAGGAACCTATGCAGTTGGGAAACACTTGCGGTCCTCTAACAACTGAGGAACGGGTCAGACGAAAGTCGCTTGCTCTGTGCATGTATTGTAGGGCTAATACCCATACCGTCAAGGAAAGTCCTATTACCCCTCCTAGGAAGGCGGGAAACGCCAGTGCCCGGCCGTAAAGGCAACAATGGTTCAGGGTTCACATACAGCAATGAGTTCCCTTCTTATAGCCCACTCAGATTCCCAAGACCCCGCATCAGAAAACAGCATGATAGTCCAAGGAGCTTCTCTCTCTTGGGACAACATACGGCTCGAAAAACGTCCCAGCCCTGATAGACAGCAGGGCTGCTGGCAATTTTGTTGATGACTTCTGGGCCCAGAAAAATGGTATCGCTCGTTCCACCAAATCCATGGCCATTCCTGTGGAGAGCGTGGATGGCAGCCCTCTCACGTCCGGTCCTATTAAAGACCATACCTGTTCCCTTATCATGACCATCGTCTCACATCAGGAAGCTCTAGACTTAGACATTATTAGGATGGCTCATTACCCTATCATTCTTGGTCTGCCCTGGTAAAGGAACCACAATCCTTATATTAGTGGTCGGCAGGGACTCTATTCTTGGGCTCGTAACGCTGCATCTACTGATGTCTGGGACGGAGTACAACTCAGTCTGGACGGGATCCGGAGACAAGAAACGGGAGACCTAATATTACGGTGTTAAACCAGGTATCGGCTCTTCCTAGCGAGTACCAACAATACCAGTCGGTATTCTCTCAGGCCGAATATTTAGAGCTCCCCCCACACCGGGGGGATGGTTGTGCCATCGATCTAATACACGACAGCCATGTTCCATTCGGGCAGATGTACATTCTTTCAGCATAGGAGAAAGAGGTCCTAAAAGACTACTTGCATGCGCACCTACAAAATGGTTTTATCACGGAATCCACATCCCATGCGGCAGCTTCTTTGTTTTTCATACCAAAGAAGAACACCTCTGAACTTCGCCCATGTATTGACATTAGAGGGTTAAACAAGATCACTATTTTGGATAATTACCCCATGCCTCTTATTCCCGACATTTTGGAAGCAGTCCGTGGTGCTAATATCTACACTAAACTCGATTTACGAGGGGCCTATCACCTGATCCGCATCAAAACCAGCGATGAATGGAAGACGGCGTTTAGGACTCTTTTCGGCCACTACCAGCACAAGTTCATGCCCCTTGGCCTTGCGAATGCCCCAGCAGTCTTTCAGAGATTCATGGCCCATATCTCCGCAGACATATCTTTACACTACGTCATCATCTATCTAGATAATATCCTGGTCTTTTCTTCCACATTATCGGACCACGTGCTGCACGTGCGGGAGGTCCTACACCATCTTCAGCAGTATCATCTCTTCTGTAAAATAGAAAAATGCCCATTGCATAAATCCACTGTTGCATATTTAGGGTACATCCTTTCCAGACAAGGCATTTCCATGGACCCCACTAAGGTCTCCGCTATCAGCGTATGGCCTGCTCCTAAATCGGTCAAGGATATCCAGAGATTTTTGGGCTTTGCCAATTTTTACAGGTATTTTATACCCCATTTTTCATCTCTCACCCAACCCTTGACACACCTCCTTAAGAAGGGTATACCTTTCTGTTGGTCAACGGAAACGCAGGAAACCTTTGATGAACTAAAGAACTAAAGACACTCTTCACAAAGGCCCGCATCCTGGCTATGCCAGACCAACTCTAAGGTTCATTGTTGAATCTGATGCATCTCATCATGCTCTGGGGGCAGTTCTCCTCCCACCTGATGTCAGAAACGTTGAGCGACTGATAGCCTACTTGTCGAAACCCTGTCTCCTGCCGAGATCAACTACACTGTGTTAGAAAAAGAGCTACTGGCTAAACGTGCTTTTGAAGAATGGCGTCATCTACTACTGGGGGCCCAGCACCCGATAGAAGTGAGGACTGACCACCATAACCTACGCACTCTTCAATATGCGCAAACATGTAACAGCCGCCAAGCTCGATGGGCCCACTTCTTTTCTCCCTTTCATATTGCGTTTATGTTTATCCCAGACAGAATGAATTTGAAGGCTGACGCTTTGTCCCAGAGGGACTCATTGGAAAGGTATCTATTTAAATCGGAACCTATGTTCCCTAAAGCTGTGTTTGTGCCCGTGGTTCATAACTTTATACAAAAGGTTGAGGCCAGATCAAAGGACTTGGAGTTCACTCAACCAGAGCTGATCCCAAGACATAAGTTGACCATGAGTAGGGGTCTTCTATTCAAAGACGAGAAAGTCTTCATTCCCGACGGAGATCTACACACGGAGGTATTACGATTCACGAGCAGCTGGCCATCATGGGTTCGCAAATACTCTAGAACTAATTCAGAGGCATTTTTGGTGGCCTACCATCAGGCAGGATGTTCAGGACTACACTGCATCCTGCACCGTTTGTCTCCAGACCAAGACCCCCGAAAACCTCCATTAGGTGAACTGGTTAAGATGCAAGTTCCTACAAGACCTGCACTTTCGGCGCTTGCTGCTGCATCGTTTGATTCTGAGCAAATACATCTCCATTTTGCTGCGAATATGCAGGCAGATTTGACACCCCCATCTTGAAAATTGGCCATTTTACACTAACCCTTGACTTCTACACATGCGAACAAAGTGCCCTGTCATTCCACAAGTCCAACAAATAGGCATAGGTCTCCCAACCTGCCCATTTTGCATATTCTGATTACCATTCTGCATATTCTGAAACCCACCTTGGTTATTCTGAAAGCTTCCCTGATTATCCTGCCAATTCCCTTGATTACCTTGCCAACCTCGTACTCGAAATTGTCTTCCCTGTGGAGCAAATCCACTATTGCTTTAATCGAACTGCCTTTGATTATTCACCTGCGGCATGTTCACTGTTTGATGTGAATTTGATCCGTCTACACTAGTCAACATTGCCCCTTCAATGGGATACTAGGACAATTTTTTCTGCACTAACTTTGCCTTTTCGCCTTTCCTAACATCATCTTTTTTGCGATTCTTTTCCTGCAGGAGTCTGCAGTAATGCGGATTGGTCAGCTGAATCTCTGACTGCGGTTTTGCTTCCATACCCACTAACTTCTTGAGCTGCTTTTGTTTTGGATCTGGCAGCCCTTGGCATAATATATGATAGAATACTGGTATATATTTTCCCCAAGCTTTGCGCGTTTCCAAGGCCCATGCCTCCTGAAATTTTTTTATGTAAACAAGCGGATCATCCCCATCCTGCATCTTTTTTGTCATTATAGCTCCCATATCGGACATGTCCGGATACAGTAATCTAAGCGCTTTCCAGATTGGTGCCCTACAGTTATGGAAGGGTGCTCCATCATGAGCAGTGTTGACTGTAATCACACCAGGGTACCCTGCCCTTGTCCACACGTCATCAGCTCTCTCACCAAGTATGGCGATTAGGAGACCCTTAATGTCCCCTATAGCCAACGTATTTCCTCCCGTCATATTTTCTAACTCATGTATCCATTTCCCAGCGCCAGAAGTTAAACTCAGGAATTTACACCTTAGATTATCTCTATCTATTTGGGGCCATGGTATATACTGTGGTCTAGTTCCTCCTTTCCGTAGCAAGGGAAACTGTGAAGCTTCAAACTCGTTCTCATTTCTGGTCATTTTTCTATCCACGCAGGGGTGATATTCCTGCATCGCCTTCTACCTGACAATGATCTTAATCTGCTCACATATGGTGGTGATTCCCCCTTCTGACCATGGAGTTGCTCTTTAGGTCGGTCTGACTATGTCAATGGTTCTGACACCCTAGTTAAGGGTGCGTTTAAATCTGACCATCTTACTTCCTTATCCATAGCAAAGCATCCCTCAGGGCCACATGCGTCATCTCTCTCTTCCCATGGAAGGTTTCCCTGTCTTCGTCTGACATTTCTTGTGCCCAACTCGTGCAACTTCTCTCTTCTTCATCTTTATTCAGAGTCAGTCTGTCTAAAGACAGCTCCTTATGTTTCATACTACATGAGGCCTCCTCCGTGTCGCACAACTGAGTGCTCTCGAGACAGTCATTTTCTCCCTTCCCCTTTAGTTCTTTCTGAGATCTCATTTCATGGTATACTTTATCGATTGCTTCCCCAATGCCCCTGGAGTCAAACTCGTCTTCTAGATTTGCTCTAGATGGGCCTGGTAGTGACTCATATTCTGGAAAGAATTCCTCTATATCCTACCATTCTGCTTCTGGATTAGGATATCTAGTCAATCATTTTAACACTCTTATTCTCACATTATGTTCATCCCGCCTCCCTCTGTTACTCTCTTTTTCCCTTATCACTTCCCTTCATTTACTACACATGCATCAATTTGCCACTCTCCTCAGTTTCTACTCACCATTTGCATGTTTGTCTTCAGATTCTCTGAATCATACGCCTCTTTTACCGCCTCTTCAAACTGTCGTCCGGTCAGCTTCTTGTAGACCTGGGAGTGGATCTTGTACAAACCAGGGGACCTGTCAAACCCACCTTGCAAGGTCTTGGTAATTACACTAACCACTATCTATGGGGAGCTACATGTCCTGTCAGCAGAATGGCAAAGGTTGTGCGATATTTCCAGGACTCTTAAGTTTACTTATGTCGATGGATTTTTTAATAAACCATCATCTCTCTGCTACCAAGTGAACTGGATATCCCAGCCCCTTTGGTGAGTAGCAGTTACCCTGGAGATGGATGGGGATGCAGATTTGTATTCATACACCAACAATCAAAATGACTCAGGTAGTTTGGCAAAAGGAAAACTGTTTTAATGTCAATTATCTAAAACAGGGAGTACAACAAACATCAGCACTCGCTCGATCCTCTTACTCAACAAATCTTACAAAAAATGGAGGTTATTATCAGAAAATTCGTCATCAGTGACGTTTTGACCTGCGTCATTACCAACGTCATCCTACGTGGCAAACTACAAAAACCTATTGAAGAAAGTGATAGGCTCTAAATGAATATCTCAGTATGGGACAGTGAATTAAAATGATAGATTACTTAACATCAGGTGGGGCAACTAAGCCCTCCCCTCAAAATGGTGACTATGAACGTCACTAAATACACAACGTCCCATTGGCTACACAAACTATAGGACCCTTAATTTTGCTGTCCTCTACAATTGGTTCGATTCTAACCCCTGTCAGTATCTTTCACCTACGTCTAGCGGCAGGCTGAACATCCAGGTGCTGGTGAGCTCGTCTTAACGCTAGCTTCCCACCAATTAGCATATCAATCCATCATCACCTCAGTGGTCTAATGTCAATTAGTGCTTTGAGGATCGGCCTTGGGTTTGTACTGTGCTCTCAGAAATTTTAAGGAGTGTGGGCACACTCTGCCCTCGTGCGTTGGTGTGACCACCTCATTCGTCCAACTTCATTCTTCCACGAGACTGGAGACCGTGGAATCAAGCCTTTTAGTGTATTAAAATACTATTTTATAATAGTCATCTGACGTCTTTTGTTTTGATCATGCCTTCTAAACAGGAGTTTTTGTTCTTTCACACGATTTTTATCCAATGTCAGTTCACTCCAGTTTGATAAGACCTTGGCTTCTTTGGCTCATCCAACTCTTTCTGTTGAGATTCATTTTGTAATTCAATTCAAGGGTTATTATCTCTCAGGTTACTGCAACTGTTAATGCCTCCTTTAGGGAGGATGCGATCCCACCCACACTTAAGCACGCCCTTGTGATCCCTTCACTAAAGAAAACCTCACTTGATCCAGAGGTGTTAGCAAACTATCGTCCTATCTCCTTACTCCCGTTCCTTATGAAATTACTGGAAGCCCTGGTTTCCCCTCTGCTGTCCACTTTTCTGGAATCCATGTCTTATTTTGATCTATTTCAGTCTGGGTTTCGGCCTGGTAGGGGAATTGAATCAGTCCGGAACTCGGTGCTCGATGACCTGGCCCGAATGGTGGACCCGGGGGGTGTCGGCGCAGTTGTTCTTTTAGATCTGTCAGCTGCGTTCAACACCGTCAACCATCCCACCCTGATCTCCTGGCTTTCGTCTGCCGGGCTGGCTGGTAGAGTCCCGGACTGGTTTGTCTCCTTTTTGACCGACCGTTCACAATCAGTTTCTCTCCCCCATTTTCCCTTCAGCCCTGTTTTACTATCCTGCGGTGTTCCGCAGGTTTGCTCTCTCCCCGATTCTTTTTAATTTGTATATTAGGCTTCTTCTGGCTCTCATTCACTCCCATGGCTTCTGCTATTATTCCTACCCCTACGACACTCAAATTCTGGTTCGTCTTGACCTTAATCATGCCAAAACGGCCAGTCGGTTTAGGTTGTGTCTTCAGGAGGTCAGGGAATGGATGTCATCTAATTGGCTCAAACTAAATGGTAGTAAGATGGAGGTACTGGTGGCTGGTACCACCTCGCCTCTTCTTTATTGGACCAATGATTGTTGGCCAGCCTCCCTTGGCCCTCTCCCGGTTCCTGTGGCATCCAAAGAATTTGGGGGTTGTTATCTCCTCCTTTCTTGCGATGGACGCCCAGGTTGCGGCAGTATGTAAGAGTGGTCATTTTAAGCTGCACATACTCTGGAAAGTCCTCCCTTTTATACCGAAAAAATGTCGTGCTCCGGTGGTAGCAGCACTCGTCCTGAGTGGTCGAGATTACTGCAACTCACTTTATCTTGCCCAGCCCCACTATGTGATTCATTGGTTACAGCTAATGCAGAATGCTGCTGTTAGAGCTATCCTCCGGCCCCCTATTGGAGCCCACATTACCCCTCTGTTGCGGCAGCTCCACTGGCTTTCCGTGGAAAATAGGATATTGTGCAAATCCCTGTGTATGGTACATCGGGCTTTCAATGGCCTTGGGCCAGAATATATTCAAGAAAAGTTCCCCCACTACGTACCTACGCGTTGTCTTCTCCGCTCTCACTCTGCTTTTCTGGTCAAGGTCCCCCGGTTACGACTGACTCGCATGGGCGGCCGTGCTTTCTCTGGGGCTGCCACCAAGGCCTGGACTTCTTCTTCCCTGTCATTGCGGATGACAGTTGATCACCTTACTTTTCAGCGTCTGCTCAAAACATCTGTGCTTTAATTTTCTATTGGTAGCTCTGTATTCATCCAAGCGCCAGGGTGACTTTGGGTGTTTGTGCGTTCTATAAATGCGTCTAACATAACATAACATAACATAACATTTCTTTTGCATCTGTACACGTATGCACTAGCTTAATATCTTCATCTGTTTCTATGGCATAAGCTTCTTCATCTTGATCACAAGATGTCACTTATCCTTGGTACTTTCTTGATGCCTTATAGAATATCTGCATCTCTGGTCTATGCATCTCTTCTGTAGACATCAGCTTGATCCTGTGTGATGTCACCATTCGTCTTTGCCATTTATTTGCTCTGCTTCTTCAGGAATCTCATTCAAATGGCCATCATATTTTCTTGTATGCAGGTACGGTTTTCTCAATGGGTACCTTGCCTCCCAGAATCTCTTAGGTATTGGTACTTTCATTGGTACTGCACAGAGTCCATACTCTGCTCTTTGTCTGTTCAACTGCTCTGTGTATGTCTCATACTCTGGTTTCCAACATACAGGTAATATGGGTGTGACAACTGATGTGGGGGTACTCCTTCTCTACAATGCGCATGCGAGAAACGGGGCCTGTCGTGCACGAACACACTGTACAGGAAAGATGGCATTTATTAAACATGCATGCACAATGAGAACATATATAAAGGGGATTTATGAATCTACATGTAGCAGGCTTTTTATAAACAGATTAAAACATGGCAGTTAGGTGTTGACTTTCAGAAACTGGTTCTGCAGAGTTTCAAAAGGCCAGAGGATGGGCGAATAAGTAACTACGACCTTAACGATGGTCAACTCAGCTAAAGGAGCTGGCCATAATTTTTATGGTCTGATAAGTATCACAGATAGCAGATATAATCTCCTGAATGCATGGGAGCTTGACAGAGGGTTTTCGCTATTTGATTTTGGCCAGCAGTAAAACATGGGGTGAGTCAATGCTCAAGGCTAAAGTAATTGAAACCCAGGAGTTTCAATTGTATTCTCAATATGTGCCGTATTCGATGAAATGGCAGTTATTTAGATTAGAATGTTCCAATGGAGACGGGGAACCAGGGGATGACATAGTTATCGCTAGTTCAAAGAAGAACTTGTTTACTCAGCCTTCTTCATATCGCTATTTTTGCGAACCATGTGCAATTAAGAGTTAAGGTTAAAAGGGCTTAGGCCAGTAATTTCTGGTAATGAATTATGTTAGCAAACACATGTTTAATTGGTTGATGATGTCATGACCTACCACAGACACATCAAAAGAGGAGGTGTGTTCTACACCTGAGCTGAAGATAGTAGTTAAGATAACAGCTACCAATGAAAGTGTAGAAATTGGAGAAAGATGGGATTTTTCTGAAGAGGTTTTGTCCTATCACATGTGGGAGGCGGATTCTAATAAAGCATCTTGGAGTGTTTTAACTGTTGCAAAAATGTATAAATGGTAACAACTGATGAGGTTCGTTGAGACTTGGGTTAGTTTGACTACTCTGTGTCGTCTAACTGCTCACCGGACGATTGTACTTAGACAATAAAGTGACCAAATGAGTGTATTTTAAAGCACATTTAGAGGGATTGAAAGCTAATTCTTTACTTCAAAGCAATGTGGGGGATAAGGAGTGATGGAAGGAAGAGGATTCAGGTGCCTGGGAGAGGGGTTATGAGTGGCAGAAAACCAGGGTAGCTGTACAAAAAAAGCAGTTGGTGCTGGAGCCCACTGGGGAATTTGTAGAGTTCTATGCGGCCAGGCCACTCTGCTCGCTTCCAACACAGGGTGAACTTGCACTTCACAGGTATGAATGCTGTCAGGGCTGAATCAGCGCTTCATCCTTCTGAGGCCAATACAGTTAACTGAGCACCATTAACCTGGATAATATTAACATCCATTCCAGTGCTTAGAAGCGGTAAGAATATGGAATGATGTGCTATATAAAAATGTAACATTATTTTTGTTGTTAATCTTCTAATTCTCATTTAGAGCTGCGGGAGCCAGGGATTTCATGGGTAGGGCCGAGCCTGGGGGTCAGGCCTGTCTCCAGGTGCACACCACGGTGGAGCCCATGAAATCCCTCTCTCCACCCGAATAATCAAAACAGATAAACGTGGCCCTGGTGCCATCAGGGTAGTTTATTTTCTTTGCAGATCTGCGCATTTCATCAAAATGGAAATAAAAAATGCCCAAATATGGGAAAAAAAGCTATTTTGGCCCTGATGCTGGCTCGAGTGACGACAAGGCACCAGGGCCGCGTTTAGTTTCTTTTCATATTTGGACATTTGTTTGCATTTTGGGGGGTGGCAAGGTCAAAATTGAAAGAAATGTCCAAATATGAAAACAAATAAACGCGGCTCTGGTCCTCTCCCAGCACCCGAGCTGGCATCAGGGCAAGATTTTTTATTTTCATATTTTTGCATTTTATTTCCATTTTGCCTGCGCAGCGCTGCCAAAATGGAAATAAATGCCCAAAAAAGGAAGATAGGGCGGGGAGTGTGGCCTACCTTAATGCGTTGCTGCTGGCCTGATGCACGCCTGTCTCTTGCCCCGAGTGACTCCCTGTTCTGCCCCCAGCCAATCGTGTTGTCTGGGGCAGGACGGGAAGTCATGGATCAGAGGGTGGTGTGTGGGCTGGCCTGCAGCCTACAGCGTAGGCTGAACTTTTTTTTTTTTATCGCTGATCATGTGGCTTCTGGGCAGCAATGATGGGGCTCGTAGCAGGCCTGTGGCTTCCGGGGGTACCGGCCGAAACGATGGTTGGCCTGGAGCTCCCGTTTGAGCCTGGGCTTGTCTGGGCCTCGCCAGGCTCGCCCACCTCTATTCTCATTATTGTTATATTAAGGCACTACCAAACAAATATCAATACAGTGCTTAGAATACGGAATGATGTGCTTATAAAAAGCTGACATTATCATTTTATTGTTATATGAAGGCAATACCCAACAAATATCTTTACAGTGCTCACATATCCGGCCAAAACAATGGCTTTTGTCAGTTTCTGTTCACAAACTTGCATGAGTAGTTGGATCACACAAAGATGGAGACAAAAAATACACGTGGGACTCGAGCCCTCTGTATATAAAACAGAACTTTAATGTAAAACTAGTAAAGCATACCTATGGCTTTATTCAACTTGAGGGATAAAGGGGAATGTTGCATTCGTGGTTGTTGACCCTAACCCCTCCCACAGTCAGCGATTCCTCCATTCATGTTAAAGAGCTGACTCTTTCTGCACAGGACGTTGTATCTGCCTCTGGAATGCCATTGCCACAGACGCTCTCTTGCAGTTGCAGGCGGGCTGTGTCTAGCATGACAGAGAGACCAGGTGTAGTGGAAAAACGATGGGAAAACAGTCGGCCGTAGATGTGCCTTTTAAAGATTTTTTGTTCATTGGTTAGTTTCGAAATCCGTTTTACATCATCCCTTCTTCAATTAACAATCCTGCTCTGCCTTGCATGCAATATTATGCAATAAGTAAAGCTATAATCCCACAGCCTGCTGTAGGAAACATGAGCGCACGGGAAGACAAGGGGCACGGTGTGGCCTTTTCTTTCATTGATAAGGACGGCAAGCCCCGTGAGAGGAAGGCCGCTGCTTCTAGGCATTCAGTGGCCAAATGGAGCTGTTAAATGTGCTTTCTGGCGGAAGTCCTTCAGCCAGTGGTGGGAATAGGCAGGGTGTATTCATTTCTTCTCAGAGGGACCTGTATCGATCGTGCAAAGGAAGGCCACGTGCACCTCAGCAGACTGGGAACAGATTCTGGCGAGACAGTGAGGGCTTTCCAGAAGCTTCCAGCCATTAGCCAGGCATCAGCCTGAAATGAGATCTTAATGAACCCATGGCCAGATGGATCACATTTACTGTTTCCTGTCCCTGAAATAATGCGTGCCATTAGAAATCGACGCACTGGAGCAGCTGCCGAAAACAAACAGCGACTCCAATGACAGGATGTTTCCAGGCCATTCACAGAGCCTCACAATCATCAGGAATTCAATAAAAACACGTGGATGAGAAAGCAGGATGAGCAGTCCGCAGGAAGACTATCTGAATTCTCCTGAATAGAGAATTACACGATGCGGTGTTAATTAGGTTTGGTAATAAGTGAGTTGTATTTCCATTTCGCCTGCTTCCCTGCTGGGTCCCATAACACTACAAAGGCACTTACGGGTTTACGAAATAGGCCCCAGAAGTTGTTCTTTCAGCCCAGCTTCTCTCACCACATCTGTCTAGAAAATATATAAAGGAACTGCTCTTATAGGGATTATAACAATAAGATCCTTTTATATAGCGACTCTTCCGGCCTCTGTGAGCTTTTACTGTTATTCATATTAATGGTACTTAATGAATCAACCTCGAAAAGAGTACGTGCAGAGACGGCTGAAGGCCATGGCAAGTCGTCTGGTAGTGTTCTAAAATAACAAAACCCTTGAAATTCAATGGAAAATCTTTAGTTAATGATCAGTTAAGGTAAGAAACCTATCGTAAAAAAACCCTGAAATTCAACACATTCGGGAACTCAGACTGGCTTAACTCAGTGCGTTCCTGTTGCAAAGTCCAAGAGGACATATTTATTAGAAGAGAAGGCATTCCCAATGCCATAGAAAATGGCATTATGGGGGATATAGTATTATAGGGGCGATCAACAGGAGCACACAGAGTTAAGCCGTTCCCGAGTTCCCCAATGCATTGAATTTCAGGTGTTTTGTTGCAATACATTTATTACCTTAACTGATCATTAACTAAAGGTTTTTCATTGACCATATCTATATATATATATATATATATTCAATGAAAAATTATTGGTAAAGGAACGTTTTGGTTCAGTTGCATTAATAAAAACCTATGAAATTCAAGGAAATATCTTTGTTAAAGGGACGTTATGGTTACAAGTAAAACCGAAAACCCCCAGAAATAAGCCAGTTATGGTAAGATAAGCAACCATAACTCATGCCACCACCGTGCAGTGCTAAGACTAACACCCAGAACATCAAAGATGACATCACAAATGTCATTGATGACATCACTGACGACATCACATATCTTGGCCACTTGTATTTGTTCACTGACATATATAGGCCAGGTGGTTTTGTTCACTGACAGTCAGAATATCACAATTGAAAAGATGCTATATATCTAGACGTTAACCTTGTCATATGTTCTTTCAGTACTTTCCTTAGGGTTTGGTCTCAGCTCATGGTGCACATACATGGGGAAATGAGCAGGCCTCAAACACACAATTCATTTATATACATGAAGATAATCTTCAAAGTCATCAACATTCTCTGATGATGCTGTTTCTTTCTTCATTACTTTAGTTTCCCTGTATGTGCCTCTGATTTGTATATATTTTGGTTTTTCATATGTATTGTTTGTACCAGCACAAGTGTTGTAAGTCTTGAATTGTTAGCTAGCTATTACATGTTTAACATTACTCAAAACTCTGATAAGGTAGCATTGATTATTGTACGATCCAAAATTACAAGATTATAAATAGTGTACTTCTATGGTGCATGCTGCAGTCATTGCCTATGTTTATATATGATTAGGTTTCTGTATTAACAACGACACTCCAATACAATGATTTTAGATGAGTACATTCTTTAACAGATTAAGTAGTTCATGATAGGTCTCCCGATCACCCCTGACATCTTGTTACCAACAATATAAACACAACAAACAGCTTGTACAGACTTTTCATCAACATTTATTTCTCATGTGATGTCATCAATGACATTTGTGATGTCATCCTTGATGTCCTGGGTGTTAGTTTTAGCAGTGCACAGTGGTGGCGCGAGTTATGGTTGCTTAGCTTACCATAACTGGCGAATTTCTGGGGTTTTCCGGTTTTACTTGTAACCATAACGTCCCTTTAACAAAGTTTTTTCATTGAATTTCATAAGTGTTTATTAATGAAACTTAACCATAATGTACCCTTAACAAAGTTTTTTCATTGAATTTCATAAGTTTTTATTAGTGCAACTTAACCATAACGTCCCTTTAACAAAGCTTTTTCAGTGAATTTCATGGGTTTTTACCAGTGCATGCTATTTTCCTACAACTTACTAATATAATATTTACCCAATATAGCAATATTTGTGTCCAATTTACAAAACTCTTCCATTTCTCACCTTCTAGAATAATTTTTAACACTTCTATACACTTTTTGCAACTATTTCAACTAGTTTTGCATCCATAGACGTCTACGAACATCTGACTTCATTGCAGACCTTCCGGACAGTGCCTGATGATCATACGCTGGCGCGCAGCATGATGACGTGTCCTTTAACCCGTCCGCACTTCCCGATAAGATCTGTGCTTCGCGGACAGTTTGGAACTGCATTTTCTACTGATCTAGGAACTTTCAACTTCAAAATTTCCCTTGCACAGCTCCAACACCTATTCATACTCATTATCCATTAACAATTTAGTAAACAGTACATACTTTTAGGAAAACTGCTATTTATCTTAAAATGGCATCAGCTAATGCCATCCCTCCTCCCCAAGAGCCACCACCACTGCTGTAATCAAGGAGCATGAGAAACACTGTTCCCTACCTTAGAAATAACACACGCGCAATATTTTCTCCTGTCCACCTACCCCTCCATATTAGTGTTTGGTGCCTCTTCCCTCATTTCCCTCCCCACCTTTCGTTCCTAGCTCTCCTGCCAAAAAAAAAATACATCCAAAAACAACAAAAGAAATGTTCCTTTAGGAACCACCTTTCACAGTTAAAAAATAGAACTAAAAAAAATGTATACACTCCATCTACTTTATATTTCTCAGTAAATTACATAGACTCAATAAGATTTTCCAACTTTTCCATTTGCATTTTGTGTTACGCTAATGGGAATATTGTGGCGCTCATCCTCCGTTCCAGGGACTGGAACGGCGGATACTGGCCCGGCAGCCCAAGTTATCAGCCCAAGAGAAGCCAGGGTGGATAACAAGGTCTTTGGACCATTATCCCCCCATTCCAGCCCCTGTAATGGGGGGATGAAGGCCATTTGCACCCTAGGTTCCCAAAGCGGGAACCTGGGGTGCTAAAAAAAACTATTTTTCTTCCTACACCGGGACACCTCTGGCGTCCCGGTGTAGGAAGGAAAATCCTTTTCCAAGATGGCCACCATGGAAAGGGAAGGCGGGGTTCCATACAGGGCCCCTCTTCACTTTCCATGGCAGCCTGCAGAAGGCGAAAAGATAACCCTATGACCATATCACCACAAGCACATTTTTCTTCCCTTTCAAATCTATCCCAATTTCGAATAACGTTACCACAAAGCCAGTCCCAGTTGGACATGGCCACTTTAACCCCATGTTTTGTCTCTTGTGGTCATGGCCAGTAGCCAGATTGTCCGGATCATGACCTTATTCCATGACCCGGACAATCTGGCCACTGCCCATAGCCACAGGCTACCCCTCAGTCACTAAAGGTATACCACTATTTTTTTTAGCTACATTATGACACTTGTCAAAAAATAAAACACGGGCACATTTGCAAAACCATGCTTTCAGGTCCTTGTGAATGCTCCTTACACAAGTTTGCTGGAAATCCATCCATGTTTTATTTTTTCAAAAGTGTCAAATGTATGCACACACAATCGTCATATAACCTAGCCCCCACTTGACAAAATCCATTCCGACTTGATGAAAAAATGTATATCTAGATCTATAATCTTTTTGCAAATCTGTATGTAGATTTGTCAAATGGCACCACGTTTCTAAGCCTTTACAATATTTTGGGACCCCCCTCTAATTTTGCCCCCTCTTGACACAATCCCACCAAACTTCACAAAAACATGTATATCTATATCTATTATCAGTTTGCCAAATTAAGTGTAGATTCATCAAATAGCACCTCATTTATAAGCCTTTACATTATTTTGGTACCCCCCCTCTAATTTTGCCCCCTCTTGACTGAATCCCACCAAACTTTGCAAACACATTCGGGATCAGGTCAGGAATAGGGTTTTGTGCAGTTTCATTAAGTGGGGCCAAAGTTATAAGCCATCCAAGAACTGCTTTTCACCAACCCTATAATCCAGAGGTGTCCACGAACTTCACAGGACTATTCGCGAACATCCGAACTGATTGCGAACTTTTGCAGCAAAACACACCCTTTTTTTGCTTCTTGCAGCCATATTCCATTTCATCCTCATCACCCCTCGCCTCCCCAACGATTATTTGATAGGTTTGACAAAGACAATGTTGTGTTTTTTTAATATGTTTTTACTGTGATGTCCATGGGCACCGGCCGTGAATCCAAGATAGCGGGCGCTTCCAAAAATCTGACGCACCTAACGGTTTACTGCAACCACTCAGCGAACACATTGTGTGTCCGCGGACATGAGGCAAGTCTATTAGCCAATCAGTGCCCTGTCCGTGGAGCGAACAGGGAAGTGTGTCCGCGGATCGGACATAGATATCACACATTTTTTAAGACCTACATTTTGGTCATTTAAAAAAAACTACTGCACACATTTCCACCAAATTGGGCTGTAGGCATGAGCAAAGTTTTTCTTCATTCAGTCTATGGGAAAAAAATATATTTTAGGACCCCCCCTATAACTTTACCCCCCTAGACCAAACCTCACCAAACTTTGCAAATAAATTCAGAGTGGGCCATATACCTTTATTGCAAAGTGTGGTGAGGATTCCTCCAGGGGGAGCAAAGTTATAAGTCGCTCAAAAGTGCTCTTCCTATGGGTTTAGCAACTTAACCATAGCTACATGGCCGCTACCTCAGGCCAAGTAATATTCAGTAAAATAACGTTGTTAAAGGGACTTTATGGTTAAGTTGCACTAATAAAAGCCTATGAAATTCAGTGAAAAAGCTTGGTTAAAGGGATGTTATAGTTACAAGTAAAACAAAAATAAAACCCTATAAATTCACCAGTAATGGTAGGTTAAGCAACCATAACACACGCCACCACTGTGCACTGCTAAGACTCTAGTATCTAGGGTTACCAGTGGGAACATCCAGAATAACTCCCTTTGTGATAGAATTTTGGGAAAATCTCCACCTCTTGGGAGTGGGTGTACCACTTCCAATATTACTACTCTCATTTGTAACCACCGTCCTCTCTGGACATCTACAAGTCACAGCGCTCTGATTTACCAAGTAATATGTGTGTTTTTTAGAAACTGACCAGGATGCTAAACAGATTCCCTGCAGGAAGATATGAATCTTTGTCCTAAACCTTAAAGCACCACAGATTTCATAAAAGGCTATCACAAGGTTAGCATCATTCTCTTATTCCTCCTACATTCAACTATTAAGGAATAGATCCAGAATGCATGTATTCCAGCAGTTCAAATAACCCCCCACGCTCTGCATAAGTCAAACTCTTTAAAATACACTAGATTAGCTTAATATGATCTGCACCTCCTAGGCATTTCTCTACCGGAATAAGTTGATCATGAGATTTAACTGCTACAATTGTCAATATATGCTGGTATCCAGCCTTAGGTCAATTGAATTTGTTGATGTATTGTAACCCACATTATGCACATGAATATGATAAAACAACAAAAAGGTGATTGGTTGAATTTTTAAATGGTCTTTACTTTGAATATATTTCTGTAAAATTGTTACATGAACCTTAATTAGGTTATTTGTTTGATTGTTTTTCTAGAGCTACAGAAAAAAAATATTTTGCCTCTGATGAAGAGTAATAACATGAAATGCATTGGGCCAACAACGTGATACATTTCTACTTCTTGTGATATTAAGAACATTGTCATTTGAATTTCTATTTTTTTTTAATATGTTTATTTTAAACCAAGGCAGGATGACAATATTACAACATTTTTCAAGATAAACTGATCATTTTGCATCAAACCCATTCAATCCCCTTCTCACCTCCCTTTTTCAATCGTCAGTTAAAGCCGACATTTAATCAATCTGTGTTCTCTGTGTCCAAATCGGCTAATGTTCCTTTTGGAGGGATGTCCCCAGCACCCAGGGCCCATCTGGCATTACAAGGTTTGTAGGTTAGGGCCGGATATTTTCGGTCATAGTCTAAAAACGGGGCCCAGATATTATGAAAGCGGTGAAGAAACCCTGCACTGGCAGCTGTTGTTTTCTCTGCAATCAATATGTCCCATATTTTCTCCCACCAATGCAACATAAGGGGGCCATCCGCAGATTTCCAGGAGCGAGCGATCGCTATTTTACCTGCCAAAAGGCATTGGGTTAACAGTTTGGCTTTGTTTTTCCGGAACGCGGATACATTCCTGGGATCAGGGTCTCCAAAAGGATAGGCTCAGGCTCTAGTGGGTGCGCCGTCTGGGTGATCTGTTCAATGGCTGCTAGACATAGTCTCCAGAACTGTTGGATTTTGGGACATGCCGACCACATGTGGAAAAAGGAGCCTGGTCAGCCACAGCGTCTCCAGCAAGCGGTATCAAGTGCCTGGTTCATGTGGTGGAGCCTCAGGGAGGGGATAGTACCAGCGTAGCAAGATTTTGTAAGGACATTCTCTATTGATGACACAGAGGGACGATTTATGTGTTCGGGTCCATATATCCACCCAGGCTTTGTCTTCTATAGGATGTCCCAAGTCTACCTCCCAGTGAGCCATGGATAGCGTTTTTGAGGCCAGGAATTCTCCTAAAAAGTGCTTATATAAGGTGGAGGTCCTGCCTCGGGACGGGAGGTCGCTGAGAGTTAGCCTGAAGAGTTTGCGGGTGAGAGCACCAAAGTCGTAGTTGGATGTAGGAGAATCTGTCTCTTTCCTGCAGCTGAAAGTATTCCTTGCATTGTTCAAAGGTGCGAGGTAGGCCTCCTACAAATAGTTGACCCAAAGTTTTGAGGCCTCCTGCAATCCAGTTCTTAAAGTTCTGGGGGTTTGCTCCAGGTGAGAAGGCTGGGTTGAGGAAAACCAGGGATAGTGGGCCCACTACTCTCGTGATTCTCTTATGTCTCAGGGCCCAATCCTAGGTGTTTATAGTGTGTTTAGTAGCTAACAGGAGTCCTTCCCATTGCCTTCGCAGGGGGGGTGGAATGTATGGGAGAAACTGCAGGGGGGAGAGGTAGGTGTGACTATTCCAAATCAACCCATCTGGGACGTTTGGTGATTACCTGCCATGCTTGGATGTGCGCCAGTTGTGCTGCCACCTGATAGGCCTGGAGGTTAGGGACTCCCAGTCCACCCAGTCTTGCGTTACCCAGCATTGCCCTTTGGGGGATCCTAGCTTTCTTCCCTCTCTAGATGAATTGGGGCATTTTCCTTTGCAGATTTCGGAGGGTGGGAGCTGGGATTGCGACAGGGAGAGAAGAACAGACGTATAAAAATCTGGGGAGGAGGTTAATTTTACATGTGGCAATACGTCCCATCAGTGAGATTTCCCGGGACGTCCAGCGTTTCAGATCGCATTTTAGTTCTTTGAGGAGGGGGGGAGTTTACCGCATATGTGTCCCTTGGATTTGCTGATACTCGGACCCTCAGGTAGGGGATCGCCTTCATTTCCCATCGGATGGGACATATCGGGGCTAAGAATTCTTGTGCAGCCGAGGACAGGCCTATCCCCAGTGATTTATTTCAGAGAAGGCCTGCCTTAATGAGGAACGTGCCTCCGAGAGTGGTGAGTAGGACGTCGTCCGCATAGAGGGCAATTTTGTGTGGGGAAGGACCCACCTGGGGGCCCTTGATGTGGTCATTCAGTCTGATTTTCTGGGCAAAGGGTTCCATAATTAACGCAAATAGGAGTGGGGATAACGGGCAGCCCTGTCTGGTCTCGCAGGTTAGGGGAATAGGGGCAGAGAGGGAGCTATTGATCTGAAGGAGGGTCTTTTGTGACTTATAGTTGGCTAGGACCATTGCTCGAAACGCCAGTCCAAATCCGTAGGCCTCCAGGGTAAGACTCATAAAGGACCAGTCAACTCGATCAAACGCCTTGGTGGCGTCCAGGGCCATCAGTACTAGTCCTTGAGAACTCTGGGAAGCGAGGTCCATCAAGTTCAGGGCTCTGCGAATATTATCACCTGCAGACCTATTTTTAATAAAGCCAGCTTGGTCGGGTGGATTATGTCAGACAATATGTGTGCTAGGCGATCCGCAAGACTCTTGGAATAAATGTTGGTGTCTATATTCAGGAGGGCTATTGGCCTGTAGGAAGTGGGGTCTCTTGGGTCTTTTCCTGGTTTGGGTAAGAGGACGGTGATTGATTCCTGCGTAGAGGGGGTCACGGTTCCTGTCTCCCTAAAGGAATTGAATAGTGCCACCAGGGGGGCCACTAGCTGGGGCCTAAAGATTTTATAGAATCTGGAGGAATATCCATCTGGGGCCCGGGATTTAAGAGACTTGATGGCTTCCTCTACCTCCTCACCTGAAATCGGAGGGTCTAGGTTGTCCCGGGCCAGGTATTGTAGTTGAGGGAGTGCTGCCTCCTGCAGGTATTCTTTCTGTCAATTCCGGTCTCGTGGCGGTGCGGTCATCACTTGATGCCGTTGCTTATCCGGTTCTGCATAGTGTATTACGCCTTGTGGGTCTCAGAGCCCGATGATGGTGTTGCTCCTTTTGGTTTTAGCCAGTTTGACCACTAGTAGCTTATTCGCTTTATTATTCTTCACGTAGTAGAATTGTGTGGCTTTAGTCAAAAGCTGAGCCGTGTGCTCAGCGTAATGGGCCTCAATTTTCTTTTGTGTATTGCGGGTGGCTCACTGTGTTTTAGGGGACCAACCCTTTCTTATGAGTTTCTTCCACTTCCCTAAATTCCTCCTTGAGGATCAGGCAAGCCTGTCATCTCCTTCTATGGAAAGCCACTCCTTGTGCGATTAATTCACCCCGAATAACCGCTTTCTGGGCGTACCAGGTGTTTGAGGGGGAGTTATCTTCGTTGGGGTTTTCTCTGCAGAAGTTTTTAATTGCTGTTGCAATCCTGTCTCGAAGCGGCATTTCGTTGAGGATCGGGTCATATAAGGTCCATCTACGCTGGGTGTTAGGTATTGGGTCATGTGCTCCTTGATCCTATAGATACGTCATTGGCGTAGGCACGCACTTGAGGAGACGTCAGGAGGAGGTCAATCCTCGAGAAAGTTCTGTGAACATAGGAGTAGAAGGAGTAGAAGGAGAAGTCCTTCTCAGAAGGGTGAAGCACCTGCCCTGAGTCCACCACCTCTAGGGTTTTGATCAAATGCAGAAGGCTAAGTGCGAGAGTGAAGTCCCCATGGGAGGGGTGGTGGGATCTGTCTTTTGTGGGGTCTGGAACTCCGTTGAAGTCTCCTCCAATTATCGTCTGGCCTTCTGCAAAGGTGGAGAGGGACAAGCTCAGCGATTCATAGAAAGCGGGTTGACCGGTGTTGGGGGCATATACTGAAATAAGGGTATATAACTGTCCTAGCAGCAGACATTTGACCGCCACATATCCGCCTTCTGGACACGTTATCTTTTCCAGGATCTGGGGGTTCAGTCCTTTCATGAAAAGGATAGCTGTGCCCCCTTTCTTGAAGCCACTTGCAGCAAAGATTTGAAGTGGGTAGTGTCGGGAGCGGAGTCATCCGAAGTCCGCTGGCAATAAATGAGTTTCTTGTCTCATCATCCTGAAGCTTCTGTAAAATAGACTTGCGCTTAGTGGGAGAGTTTAGTCCTCTAACATTGAGGGAGAGAAATTTCAAGGTCTGGTGTTCTTGGGTTAACTCTGGAGCCCCCACAAGGTCTGACGGGGTGGGGTAGATGCAAGTCATTCATCATTTCGAGGGGTTGTTAGACGTATGTCATCCTGCTCTCGGGGTTTTAACTCAGGCCCCCAACGGGAGGCCAGAACTTTAACTAGTGGGGGGGCTGAGGTTGTGGTGACCCCCCAAGCCAACTGGGCCAAACAAATACCTCCAGCCACCGTGGCTGGGGTCCAGAATAAGCACTGTGTAACATTCCAAGGACTCATAGGTGGAATGTACCTTGGAAATGGGCATGGGCCCTGAAAGGGGGTCCACTGCATCGTTTATAGCTGGTCGTTTACTTTTGCGCAGGAACAGCGAGGTTTCCATGGGATAAAGTAGAGTTCCCAGCGATGAGGGATGCCAGATTCGGTTATTTGAGGCCACAGTGGGTCATGGGACCCAGGCTGTAGCGGTTCATCTTTTTCTGCTGTTTTTCGGCACCTTTGACCAGGATGCCCGTCTGGGTTTCGGTGAGGGGAACAGCCCTCTGTCTGCATTGTCCTCCGGGGTTAGCGATACCGTTTCTCCGAGTGCAGCCGGGAGCATGATCTTTTCGGCATCCTCAAGGTGGCTGACTCTGCGCAGGGTGCCTCTGAAACAAAACTGTAGGGCTGTCGGGAAAAGCCATCTGTATCGAATCTGGTGGTTTTGAAGGAAGAGGATTAGAGGTCTGAGGGATTTCCTCTTCTGAAGTGTGAGGAGAGAGAGGTAGATTTGCAGGGGAGAACCTTGGAAATATAGTTTGTGCCGGGAGCGGCTGATGGCTAAGTGTTAGGGAGAATTCTCTGTTTAGGCTGAATTTCCTAACCTAGTGAGTCCCCCAGCAGCTTTGCTGGATTTCTGGAGTTTGTTTTTTTCCATCCTGCCAAGAGTGAGACTCTTTTTCTCCCACTCTTGGACATGAATGTGTGTAATTCCTTTGAATGTCAATGTGTTCTATGGGCTATGGGGTCTTTTAATCCATAGGGTCTCATATGTTTTTCTATGTGTGTTACACCGCACCCTACGTGCCGTAACACTGGGGTGTCCTAGCGGACCTCCATCATAGACTCCATACCCGGGGACTGACTACTGTCTCCCCGGGCATGTAAAGTCACCATTGGCTTTACTAGACCTAAATTTACTAACAGAACTAGTACAAACCATCCTATTGTGGACGTACTAGTAGGGGTAATTCGATTACTCCTGGGTCTGTTATTCGAGGGGGCACTGTCCCGTCCCCCCTCGTCGAGTTTTGGCTGGTGGCAGTGGAAACTACTTGTTATATTCGACCCCGAATATAACCCTATGGGATTCTTCCCATTGTTAGAGATTGATACTGTTTCTCGTTAATCTCTAATGTACCACCGGTCTACTTATCTTAAATAAGTCTATCGGATGGTATTTTCTGCCAGAACTCGGTTTTTAAAATGGTGTCTGTGTTCGTCTCTTTGACTCCTAAACCAAAGGTCGAGCCCTTTGTTCCACTTTTGGCGGGCCTCTGTACAGAGACCCACCAAAGTGGTGCCATTCTGTCTGGGTTACCACAGGGTTGTGGGAGGGGGTTTAGGCACCCTGGACCGAGTTGCCTTGCCAACTCCGGTCGCACTCTGGTGTGATTGGCCCAAGTGGTGAGCCTCCCCGCTCACCACTTAGCATGTGTTGATTGACAGCTAGGCTGAATGTATGGGGTTTTTCTGCATAAAAGCAGGGCTTTTGGGACTGGATCTTCAGAAGTCGCCACAGGACCTAAGAATCCGACGAGGGTAAAGCTGAGCCGACCTGCAACGACGACACCTCCGGTGGAGCCCTGCTGAACCGACTCACCACTTCCCGACGACAGAGGAGATCACCCTGCCGGAGAGTCTCTTCCCCTGACTGGTGGGAACAACCAGTCCCCTTTTGCTTTTTCTTCGCCTCAGGACGCAGTGGTCGAATTGCCCGTGCAGAGCACCTCGGCAACCGGATAGCCACTACCCCTGTACTGCGACCAAAAGGTGGTGCCTTGTGACGGAGCACTCCGTGGCTGGTCTCTTCCCTGGTGGTGCACCGGACTTCACTTTTCTTCGACGACGAGATCATCTCTACTCTTGGCAAAGACCCGACGTGCATCCACCACCAGGAACAACTGCCCCCGCCGGAGCTGTCTCTCCACAATTAAGGTACTGTTTCCGCCTGGCTTCCCTTGTTGCCGGATAGAGTGAGGTGTCTTAATCCTCGCCTCACCATAGGGTCGCCTCTAAGCTTTCTCTAGCGCATTGTTCTGAACTGGTACAATCTTCCAATAACAATTTGCTACACAGACTCGAACGCATTTCCACAAAAGAGACTTTTTGGGACATATCGCCTTGCCTCTCTCCGAGTGGGCCTGGCCTCTGAACTTTATGATCTATTGTGGTTCTTGTCTTCTTGCCTTGCGTTTTTCCGTGAAGTATTGAACTGTGTTGATTTCGTAACCTACCTATTTTTCTCTCCCGTCCTAACGAATACTAGAGTGCCATCTAGGTTGAAGCATACACCTCTGTCTGCAAATAAATGATGCTGGTAGAACCTAGACTTGTCGAACTATTGTTAGGGGGATTGAATTGTTTTCTTCGTAGAGTAATTGTACTTGAATTGTTTGCCGTGATAGTGCCAGAGTGTTTTCTATAGATGTTCCGTTATAAATAAATACCTTTATATCTTTACACTAAAGCCTTGTCACGTGTTTGCTTGTCTTACTGTGAAGAATTGCCCTATATTGTATACTCCACATACTGCTTAACTCTTCTTGAGAGAAGTCTGACGGCTCAGCCACAGCTACCAAGTGAATCTGTGTGGTACAGACTGCTACCAAGTGGGTTTACTGCAAAACACCTGTAGTCCTAAATCTTTTGCAGTGGTCCCAGAGGGAACTGCACAGGTTTCTGCCTAACACTGGTGGACAGCAGTGGGATTTGAATTGAGTATACAGTTTTAGAGTGCTTTTTCGACACTTTAGGATAACTAACCACAAAGCTTTGCACTAAAAAGGCAACTTTCAAAAAACATGTCTACTATGGAAACTTACAGTCAAGAGTCCCTGTCCGGTGAAAATACTGAGAGTTTACGAGCTCTCTGTAGGCAAGAGAATCTTTCTGTAAGAGGCAAGAAGTTGGAACTAATAGAGAGATTGCTGGCGAACCAAAGTCTGGGTACTGGTTCAGAGGAACCAATTTCTCCAGCAAATGTAGATAACAGTGATGGTGTTGATCTAAATCATAATTGTGATGATAGTGATGAAGAGGCTGAAGAGGAAGGAGAGGCTAACGAAACTGTCTCCCCTGCTCCTCTACCTGCCTTACCCGCTGTACCTATGGGGCCCATACCAGGTCCCACAAGTAACCCTGCTTATCTTGAACTTGAAAAAATGAAGCTCGAATTAGAATACAAATGATTCTTGGCTCAATCTGAACGAAACCAAGAGCTCGAGTTCAGACGGATGAATGCCCAGGCTGAGTAGAAGCAAGCTGAGTTAAAACTCAGGGAAATAGAACTTAATCACGAGTTAGAAATGAAAAAGTTGTCTATGGAAAATGCTTCTCTCTCCTCTGGTTCCTCTAGGAGCTCCAGTCCCAAAAGACCCCGGATGCCGAAGGAATTAGTGGGTATGTATGAACCGAGATTGGATGTGTTGGATTGGTTAAAACTGTTTGAGTACAATCATCGGCTCCAGGACATCACCGGGAATGATTTACTTCCCTGGTTGATCTCTAGGCTCCCTCCTGTTGCGACTGATGTGGTAATGGAGTTGGGGGAGACGGATAAGACGGATTACGAAAGTGTGAAACTAGCTTTGATAGCTAGATTCGGGAAGACCCCTTCCCAGTATCTTAAGAGGTTTAGAACCCTCAAAAAGCATGATGGTACCCCTTGGGCTACCTGGGTGAGTGAAGGGTTGAAAAACTTAGAGGGATGGATTAAGGGTTACAAAGCGAACACTTATGAGGGTATGAAGAATCTTTTTATGTTGGAGTCTATTTATGATGCCTGTTCTCCTGAGCTCAGACAGCACTTGGCTGATTTTTTTTTTTTTTTATAGTTTAATATAAACTTTTTGTTCTAACACACAGTTCCTTACACATATCCTTATACAATCCTTATGCCAGACCCTTGGCCCACATATCTTATCAGACATTTAGGGCATCAATAAAGTTGATCACCGCACAGGTTAAGATAATAGAACTTCCACTCAAGATTCGAAACCACCACTCATCCATGTTCTCATTTAGTGGTGCGAACTTCCTAAGGTGTAGAGATCTTAAAGAATGGAGTTTGGGGCAGGCAGTTATCAAATGTCTTACTGTCTCCATTTCATTTCGGCAGAATCTACACAAATTGTCGCTTGTCTCTGCGTCTTTTCTTATGAATAGTACTTCTCTTGTTCTTAGAGCATTCAGCCGAAGTCTGAGAAATCGATCCCGATGGTGCCTTGATGGAAATTGAGTGAGATATCCTGGCAGTTTATTCAGTTTGTTTGCTGTTGGTCCTAGTTTGGGGGCAGTTGTTAACCCTTCTAGTTTATCCATGTTACATGCCCAGGACCATTCTTTTAGTCTCTTTTTTGCTAATTGTGGCCACTTTATTAGCATTTCATTGCTTATATTGGCAGCCACCATGATGTTATTTGCTTTTTCCAACCATTTCGCAAAAACACCCCCTACGTGTTTTGCCTCTGTCACCGCCAGAATTTTGTACGGTGGTTCTTTCTTTGTAATTAGCATCTTACGCATTAATGCCAGTGTTTTCCAGATGATAGTTGTATATAGGTCGTCAAGTGCTAACTCCTGCCTTATAACCTTTATGGAAACGCATTTTGGTAGTCTTAAAACACGTTTCCAGAACTGGCCTTCTAATTTTGCCCAAATTGAATGGTCCAGGTTCCAGCCAGCCTCTGCTCCATAGGTGATTGACGAAATCACTTTTTGGAGGTAGAATAGCCGGATCGGAGCGAGGGAGAACTTGCCGAAGAGATAATGGAACCGGGCTCCTTGTACTGCCAAAGTGGTCATCCGGAACTCAACGTCTTGGACCCAGTTCCGCTCACAATTTGATGGACTGAACATGATTCCTAGATATCTCATTTCAGTAACTTCGTCTAGGGTCATGTTTCCAAGTCTCCACTTAAAGGAACTTGACCTTGTGCCGCTTTTTGGTCCAATCTTCATGATTTTTGTTTTTGATATGTTTATTTTTAAGTGATTTTGATTCATGTAGGCTTGTATCTTTTGCAAAAGACGCTGGAGGCCAATCTGCGTGTTATCAACTAGCACGATATCGTCCGCATATATCATGCAGTTTATGTGAGAACCATTTATCTTTGGGGGGAAACATCGGACATTACACAAAGCAGCCGGAATATCAGCGATGAACAGCTTAAATAAGCATGCAGCTATTGGGCACCCTTGCTTCACACCTCTTTGTGTCCTCATTTTGTTCGACAGGAGTCCTGCTTCATTTAGCCTTATTTGTATTGTGGTTGAAGTGTGTAAAGCAATTATTGGCTGCAATAGATCCTGAGGACAATTCCATTTTTTTAGTTTGTCCCATAGCAATTTCCGGTCTATGCAATCAAAAGCTTGGTGAAGGTCAATGAAAGCTATAAACAACTTCCTTTTTCTCGCCAGAGCTGTCAGTTTTAGGATGTTAAGCAGCGTCAGGTTGTTCTCAGTACCAACACCCTTGGTAAACCCAGTTTGTCTGCAGTCCACAATTTTAGCTGAAATGGCCCACTTTGTTATTTTTTTTTGTAGAAAGTTAGCGAACACTTTGCCGATGGTGTCCAACAGGGCGATAGGGCGGTAATTTGCTGAATTTGCCCGATCACCCTTCTTGAATATCGGTACGATAATGGCAGATGTCCAGGTTATGGGGATTTTCTTCGATGTTGCTATCTTTGTAAATAATTTTGCAATAAAATCCGCCCATTCAGCTTTATTTTGTTTAAGCATCACATTCGATATGCCATCGGGGCCTGCCGCACGTGAATTATTCAGGGAATTGATTGCAAGGAGTATGTCATCGACAGATTCAATACAGTCCCAATTTCCTGTCGATGCTTCGTCTTTTTTTACTTCGCATTCAGTCTCACCTGCAAATACTTTTGTAAAGTGTTGGTTCCACTCAGCTTCCGATACCACATTGGCCATCTTAGTTGCTTGATTATTTGAGCAGCTATTTAGTATGTGCCATATTTCTCTACATTTGTTGGATTTCATCAGGCCTAGCATTTGTTCACCTCGTTCCTGATCACGCTGATACCTGTATGCTTTAACCCAATTGCGGTAAACCTGGCTCTTTTTTTTATCATATCGATATTCTTTATGCCTCCTTGTGATTTCAGCTTACGTATCTCACTTTGAAGCGTCTTTTTTTTTTCATTTACCATCGTACTCCAGCCATGCAGATGCTGCTTATTGGTGTTTTTCTTCCATAATGGGGCGCCATTTTGCTGAGGCAAAAACGACACATAATCCACTTTATTGTAGGTGGAGATCCTGTCATTATCCATGACCTTTGATAGCGTAATTATTTGTTGAGAAGATAGTCGCAGCTTGTTTTTTCCATTATTTACTTCGAGAGCTTGTCCGAAGGTCTGCAATTCTGGATTGTTGCTTATATACAAGCCCATCACCAATATTTCGTGGTCACTTTTTGTTGTCTTGATCACATTCATTTTTCTGATTTTATTCCAGGAGTGTTTAGACACCCAAATGTAATCTAGTACCTTTGCGTGACCCATATTATGCCAAGTAGTATTTGGAGGTATGTCTCCATCAATTTGCCCATTTACCATGACACAATCGTAGGTCTTCATGATGTTGTCCCAATGCTTACGTCTATCATGGTGTCGGGATTCCATTTCTCCCTTAGTAAGCAATTTGTTACCTTTTATATCGAACCAAGTTAGGTTCATGTCGCCAACAATAATGATCATGATGTTGCTTCTGACCTGCAAATTTTTATCTAGGATTGTGGTTACCGCAGTTATGAAATTCTTCAGAGTTATCTTCACTGGGTTCCAATATACATTTAATAATAAGATATATTGGTGTAGTCCAGGGCTGCTTGGTTTACACTGGAGTAAGGTACTTTGTATGAAGATGTTAGGATTTACAATTTTAATTACTGTCCATCCAAGCCCGATTTTAATCATGGTTAAAAGGCCCGAAAAGGGACGTCCATGCTCATTTTTGCCTGCAGAGTTTAGCAAGGTGACATAACCATCTTTAACAGGCACGGACCTTAGCCACGTCTCTTGTAGGCAGATTATGAAGTTGTTCTCTAGATCAATTGGAAATTCCTCAAGTAGATGGGAGAATCCCCTCGTGTTCCACGAGACCAGGGAGACCACATCTTTGGCCTTCACGTCCCCCAGCTAATGTATCTGGCCACCGTACATGTTTCTCTTTGTCATTGATTTTGCATATGTTCCTGTTCGTAATTGGTTTCTTATGTTATTTTTTCTCTGTTCATTAGGTGCTAATCTGTTTTCCGATTCACACAAAGGGTTGCAAGCTGTGTGCGGGACAGATTTATGCTCACTAATGTCAAATCCAAGTTGCAATAATTCGACTTTGGCTGCCAATATGACTTTTCTTACTGCATGAGATTTTATATGGAGATACACCTGGTCTGCATAGTCCTCCGAAATATATTCGATGATTGCAATATCATTGGAGGTTATCGTTCTTAATGCAGGCACTGAGTGTAGTAAGCACAGTACATTTCTCCTGTTCATATTCACATCACGATCCTCTTTCAAAATATTCACGATTGCGATTCGGATATCGGACTGTTTGCCTGAATCTTGCATTTCGTGATTATGTTTCAAGGACTCCTTTAGTCGCTGAGCAGCTGTTAACTTTGGATTTAGCCCCATCGTTGTTTTACTGCTATCATGATCAGTCAAGGTAGACCCACCAGAAGTTGCCACTCTGGTGGATGGCCCAGCATTACACTTCGATGTAGATGGCCCTGGTTTTGAAGAGTGACTAATTTTACTCAGTGGTGATTTTTGTTTGAGACAGACCTTTTTACTTATGGCCCACGGATTTATCGGCCGTCTTTCCTCGGGCTCATTTGACTCAGTTGAGTCAAGCGTACTCATTGAACTATTCGAGGTATCGATCTTACGGGCTCCACACTCATCATCATGAGAGTATGTAGATAAATTACATAAGTCAATAGAAGTATTCACCACCACGTTTATCAGATCATCTGAATCAAGTCTTTGTCGTTTTTTTGGGTTATTCATATCACATGTAATTGCCGGCCCTTTCACAACAGCCCTTTTTGACCCTTTAGTATGCTGTGCCAAATTTTCTTTCGAAGGTCTAAAGAAGGGGGTCACTTTAGCAGGTGTCGTTAGATTACGTATAAATTTCTTTGCGTTGCCAGCCCCTTTTCAAGAGTCGCAATTCTTTAACTTTTCAGTCCTTTTTTTTGGCTGGTCCTTTGTCAGTTGTTTTGCTTTTTCTTTCGTGGTGATTTCCTTTGCCATATTTAGGTTTTTTGCCGGGCCACTGAAAATGCCAAAAGATGCTACTGAGATTGTACGAGGCAAAGATGTTAAAGTTTCCTTTTCTTGCTCAGTCGTCAATTTTTCTTTCTCCGGTTCTGTGGAGGAATTTGGACACTTTTCAGCAATCTCAGCCAGTTGGGCATCAATAAATTCCAATGGTGACGCCAAACCTTTTGATGACTTTTCAACTACCGGTAGATTGAGTTCACAATTCTCATTCGCATTTGCATTGCCTGCGATGACTATTAAAGTTGGCCTCGACTGCTCATTTATAATATCGGCCACTGGACCAACCGGCCCCTGCGGGGGAACATCTAGGTTGTTTGTTCTTTGGGCTATCTGGTTCGTCATCAGGGTTATTTGCTTTAAGCACGACGAAAAAGCTGTTATCAATTCTTTTTTTTCGTTGATCTCATTTGTTGTCATATCATTCACACATTTTTGCAGGGAAACAGAAGAAGATCTTTCACTCTCCAGGTTTAGTTGGAGCAGTGAGATGATTTGGTCTTGCTTTACTAGCCGTTCCATGATGTGATCCAGACGACCCCCATTTGATTGCACTGAGTCATTTATGCTCTCGTATAATTTAGTAAAAGGAATGAGAGCAACTGATGTCGCAGCCATCACATTATTATGTATTTGTAGTGCCGCAGCCGCAGACAGATTCGATTTAAGGGCTGCCGCGGCCTCTTTCGTCGATTCATTCATCAAGTTATGTTTGCTTGTATCCTTGTTTATACATATATCAGCAACGTCACAATCTACCAATTTTTTTGGCAAGACAAGCGAGGCCGCCATCTCCTTAGGGGTAGAACAGTGCATAACCATACTCGGAATGTGCTTTTGTGGTTTGTTCAGCATGAGGGGCGCGCCTCTGCCCCCGGTCCGTAATGTACCACACATCGGGAGGTAAGGGGCGCAAGAAGAGCTGTCCGGTATTTCATGTTCTCCCGGTCCGGCTGTTGTATGTATATAGGCACTGCCGGACTTTTCTTGATTTACAGGCATGGAGTTAGAAGTACACGTAACACTAGACACTGGCACTGGTCTGGGGATACTCGACAGCCGAACCTTAATTTGCTCGAAGTCGTCCTTCAGACGTTGTGTTAAACGCGCCTCTCTCCCAGCCAGATCGAACAAATGCAGCGCATTATTGGAGCAAGGCTGTGGTGAACTGTTGATTACATCAATACCACACACTGCTGTCAAAGGTGGTATTATCGCCCCGCCCACCGCCATCAAGGGAGTCGGTGGCATATTTATTGAACTCCTTTTGTCAGTCTTGTCTTCAGAGCTTACATGCATTAGGTTCTCATCTAGAACAACATTATTTTGTTGTACATGAACGCTCACTTGCCCACCATTGTTTGCGGTTTCTGTTACCCCAGTTTGTGAATCCGCCACCGCTTGTACAACATCTTTCCTTGGACCTAGGGACTTCGATTTCGATGTTTCATGTCCGCTCTGCGAGGACCGAGTCTCAAACTCCAGCAGTTCGGTATCGGTGACGTCGAAAGAGAAGATTCCCGCAGCACTTGTTAAGTCTATTTTTGGCGGTCGCTCGCCATTTGTAGTTCGAATATTCTCGTTCCCAATCTCTCTTGATGCACTATAGGCGAGGGGAGAGCTGACCACCTCCAACAAGCTCCTCACTGGCCTTCCCCTACAAGCATGCCTTGCTTCTCTCGTTAGAGGTGGTAGCAAAGGCTCAGGCACAGGGCTCTGAGCAATCGTTACGGTGGCTTTACATGTAGGCAAAATTGAGTCCAAAGCCTGCGCGCGCCCCACCCCTGTCTGGGAGAGACCGTCCATGCCATGCCCCACTGATGATGGTAATTTGGACGGGGTTAAGTTCAGGGAATTGCTCAAGAATTGCACTGCTAGATCATTCACTACAGAAGGACCTGGTAGTGTGACCATTTCAGTTATTACGGCAGGCAAAAGGGGGGCATTTGTACAGGGCTCGCTCTGTTTTCCCCAATCATATCCCCTCAATGAAGCCGATGTCGGGAGCGAGCACCCTTGTGTAGGAGATTCATTAACTACATTATCTTCAGTGGCTGGCCCACCTCCCTGAGGGGTAAGTGTGCCAGCTCCAAACTTTCTGGGTCGCTCGGCAAGAATCGTATTTACCGAATTGTCTCTAGGATGTATCGTTTGCTTTGCCATAGCTCGGGTCAAAGGCCCATTTTCGGCCATCCGAAACGGGGTAAAGAATACTTTCCTTACCTTCACTGGACGATGGCCTGGGTCGGCAGTCAGCTGACGCAAAGTTAAGCAAAGTTAACGATGGACGATGGGCAGCAAGCAGCCTCCGTTCAGCCGCGGACTGCCGCAGACTGAACTCTGCCCGAACTCCGCGCGCGCTCGAGGCAGGTTTTTAAAGTTGGTGGGGCTTGATTTGTTGAAGGTGTACGACACCGTCAGCCACACACTTGAAGGAAGCAAACAGTTGAAAGACACGTCGCTGCAGCTCCTCACTACACACTCCACCAGAGTCTGCCGCAGACTGAACTCTGCCCGAACTCCGCGCGCGCTCCGCGCTCGAGGCAGGTTTTTAAAGTCGGTGGGGCTTGATTTGTTGAAGGTGTACGACACCGTCAGCCACACACTTGAAGGAAGCAAACAGTTGAAAGACACGTCGCTGCAGCTCCTCACTACACACTCCACCAGAGTCTGCCGCAGACTGAACTCTGCCCGAACTCCGCGCGCGCTCCGCGCTCGAGGCAGGTTTTTAAAGTCGGTGGGGCTTGATTTTTTGAAGGTGTACGACACCGTCAGCAACACACGAGAAGGAAGCAAACAGTTGAAAGACACGTCGCTGCAGCTCCTCACTACACACTCCACCAGAGTCTGCCGCAGACTGAACTCTGCCCGAACTCCGCCGATTCGAAGGAATTGGATTCCCGGAAGCTAGCTAGGGCTGCTGACTTATAGGTTGCCAACAGGGCTACTCATAAGGATTCTGGGGCAACTCAGAAAAAGGATGAGGGAAAACAGCCTAAAAAAGACTCAAAAGAGAATTCTAATAACTCAAATTCCAAAGAGGGCCCCAAACAAAACCAGAAGGGTAAGCCACAAGGAAAACCGCAGGAGAATAGTGTTTCTTCTGGTGTAAAACCGGAAGGAGGTCAGAACAAGCCACCATTCCAGAAAGCATTCGGTAAATGCTTTGTTTGTGGCTCGACTGACCACGTGAAAGGAGATCCCAGATGTAAGGGTAAACCTTCAGGGGTCCAGCTTGTCTCCTTAGCCTTCGCTCCAGAGGAGGAAGTCCAAATGGCAAGTGGAAATTTTCTACTGCTAGCTGACGAACCCATTGGAGTCTCAGCCAGCGTTTCTTTAGTATCTCTGGGTTTGTGGGAACAACAGAATTTAGATGTCTATAATTCTATCCCCGATAATACTAAAGATTATTATAAGGACAGTGTCCAGGTGAATGGTCAGGAGACTCCTGCCATTAGGGACACTGGGGCCAGCATAACTGTGGTGGATAAATCGTTTTTTCAGGCTGAGGATGTTGCTAAGGCACCCAAACGCCTCATCAAGTTAGCTGGAGGGCCTGTGCAGATGCTTCCCCAATTACCAGTTCTCATCCAGTGTAACGACATGACTGTGAAGATACCTGTCAGCATACAGAGTGAGGTACCAGGACACGTACTGTTGGGTAACGATTTGAAAACTCTCAGAGTTGTATCGCATACTCCCAGACCTCCTAGTAAACGGTTACAGGAGCTAACCATTCCCACAAGAGAGAGGACCATGCGCGGTACTCTCCAGGAGATGATGAAGCAAGAAATCACTCCTGCTCCACTGGAATTATCGGCCGCTGTCTCAAAGAAAACAGAAGCAAAAGGGAAACCTAACACTTCTGCCCCGAAACCAGCAGCCGGCATTTCAGTGCAGCCAACACGGACTTCCCCGCGGTTGTCCAAAGTTACACCCATAACTCCACCTCCAGCCGAGGCTGAGAGGGAGGTACAACCCTGTGTGGTAGAATTAGACTCTGAGGAAGAGCTAATAGAAGGCCAGGAACTCATTGGAGATCTGGATCCTGTTGACCATCCTGAACTGCAGTCTTTACCTGGAGAAGGTGGACCCAGTAGGGCAGACTTCAGTAAGGGACAGAGAGAATGTCCAACTCTGGAAGGTCTTCGCCACCAGGCAGAAGCTCAGGCTGAAGGGCAAGAGCCTGGGAAATACAGGTTGCACTGGGAAGATGGCCTCTTCTACAGTGAACCGACCGAGTCTGCACCTGGAGACTACAGACGACTTGTAGTACCCCAAGAGAACAGACCACAATTCTTGCAGTTAGCCCACGAGATTCCATTGGCTGGTCACTTGAGTTTCAAGAAGACTAAGGAAAGGCTCTCTCTCTACTTCTATTGGCCAAAGATGGGGGCCGAAGTGGAAAAACACTGCAAGAGCTGCCACACCTGCCAGACCTCTGGTAAGGTTGGCTCCAAGAATGTGGCACCTTTAGTGCCTCTCCCAGTTGTGGGAGTCCCATTTGAGAGAGTAGGGATTGACATTGTTGGTCCCCTTGATCCTCCAACCTCCTCAGGCAACAGGTTTATACTTGTTGTAGTAGACCATGCTATTAGGTATCCTGAGGCAATTCCTCTGAGGACTGTTACAGCTCCGGCTGTGGCTAAGGCCCTCCTTGGTATTTTTACTAGGGTCGGGTTTCCTAAGGAAGTAATCTCTGACAGGGGGTCAAACTTTATGTCCCACTACATGAAAGCCATGTGGAAAACCTGCGGAGTTACTTACAAGTTCTCAACGGCTTACCACCCACAAACCAATATGTTGGTAGAACGGTTCAACCGAACCATGAAGAGCATGATAGGTGCTTTAGAAGAACCCCTTAAGCGTAAGTGGGACCTTCTACTGCCATGCCTTCTCTTTGCTTATAGAGAAGTCCCTCAGGAGGGAGTAGGTTACTCTCCCTTCGAGCTTCTCTATGGTCATCCCATCAGAGGTCCATTGGCCCTGATTGAGGAGGGGTTGGAGAGTGCTCCTTCCCTCAAGCCAGTCAGAGTGACTGACTACGTGATAGGTCTCCGGAGGAGAATGTCGCACATGATGACGGAAGCAAGCGATAACTTGAAAGCTGGACAAGCATTGGTCAAGCACTGGCACAATCAAAAGGCTAACATGGTTGAGTTTGCGCAAGACTAGCTCGTTCTCTTTATGATCCCAACAAGGCAGAGGGCCTTGCAAGACAAGTGGATGGGACCCTTCAGAGTTGTGGGTAAACTCGGAGAGGTCAACTATCTGGTGGACTTGGGCAATCCCAAGGAGGCTCCGACAGTCTTTCACACCAACCGACTCAAAGCGTATGTGTCAAGACCCGATGTAGGAGCGTTGCTTCTAGCATCATCCGAGGAAGAAGAAGAGAGTGAAGCTCTTCCGGATCTCCTCAGAGGCTTACCTTTAGACGAAAAAATTGAAGGAGTAAATCTCTCCTCCAATCTGACACCCGAGCAACAAGAAGAGTGCAAATCTATGTTGAATCAGTTTGCCTCTCTGTTCTCGCTTTCACCAGGCTTGACCCCTTGGGGCCAGCACGACATACTCACTGGTGACTGTCTGCCGGTCAAAAGCAGAGGATACAGAATGTCAGAAAATGTACGAACCCACATCAAAGGTGAGGTCAGCAAGATGCTCGATCTCGGGGTAATAGAGCCCTCTACTAGTCCATGGTCTAGCCCAGTTGTGTTAGTACCAAAGGCCGGATCTAAAGAGCTTAGATTCTGCGTGGATTATAGAGCTCTTAATGCAGTCACCAAGACTGATGCCCACCCTTTGCCAAGAACAGATGAGTTGGTGGACAAACTTGGCGCCGCCAAGTTCCTCAGCACATTTGACTTGACGTCAGGCTATTGGCAAATAGCCCTGTCAGACCATGCCAAGGAGAAAACTGCATTTTCTACCCCCGTTGGCTTATACCAGTTTAAGGTAATGCCTTTCGGATTGAAGAATGCACCTGCTACGTTTCAACGGATGGTAAACCAGGTTCTGAATGGGATGGAGGACTTCTGCATGGCATACTTGGATGACATCGCAGTGTTCAGCAATTCCTGGGAAGAACATGTAACCCACCTGAGAGATGTTTTGCAGGCTCTTGGACGAGCCAATCTGACCATCAAGTCGAGTAAATGCCAAATTGTACAGAGTAAGGTAGTCTACCTTGGACATGAGGTAGGAGGTGGAGAAATAAGGCCTTTGCTCAGTAAGATTGAAGCTGTGCAAAATTGGACAACACCTACTACTCAAACCCAAGTGAGAGCCTTCCTAGGCCTCACTGGGTACTACAGGAAGTTCATAGAGAACTATGGGACCATAGCTTCTCCACTGAATGTCATCTCCTCGTCCAAATTCCCTAAAAAGGTTAGATGGACCGAGGAGTGCAATCAGGCTTTTGAAAACCTGAAAAAGGTGCTTTGCCAAGCCCCAGTACTCAGAGCTCCTGATTACCGCCAACACTTCATTGTGCAGACAGATGCTTCAAATGTAGGAATAGGTGCCGTACTCAGTCAACTAGATGGGAAAAGTAGGGAGCACCCTGTTTGCTTCATCAGCCGCAAGCTGAAGGATCCTGAAACAAGGTGGGCAACAATCGAAAGAGAGTGCTTTGCTATCGTGTGGGCGCTGAAGAAGTTTAGGCCGTACTTGTATGGTTCTACTTTCGTCATTCAGACTGACCACCAACCCTTGAGATGGTTAATGCAAATGAAGGGGGAAAACCCAAAACTATTGAGATGGTCGATCTGCCTGCAAGGGTTTGATTTCACCATTGAGCACAGGTCAGGGTGTCACCACCAAAATGCTGATGGTCTCTCTAGGATGTATGTCATCGACTAGAGGTATGAGATTCATCCAGGAGTGGATTAAATCCTCCTGTCCCTTAGTCTGGGGGGGCGAGTGTTAGGGAGAATTCTCTGTTTAGGCTGAATTTCCTAAACTAGTGAGTCCCCCAGCAGCTTTGCTGGATTTCTGGAGTTTGTTTTTTTCCATCCTGCCAAGAGTGAGACTCTTTTTCTCCCACTCTTGGACATGAATGTGTGTAATTCCTTTGAATGTCAATGTGTTCTATGGTCTATGGGGTCTTTTACTCCATAGGGTCTCATATGTTTTTCTATGTGTGTTACACCGCACCCTACGTGCCGTAACACTGGGGCGTCCTAGCGGACCTCCATCATAGACTCCATACCCGGGGACTGACTACTGTCTCCCCGGGCATGTAAAGTCACCATTGGCTTTACTAGACCTAAATTTACTAACAGAACTAGTACAAACCATCCTATTGTGGACGTACTAGTAGGGGTAATTCGATTACTCCTGGGTCTGTTATTCGAGGGGGCACTGTCCCGTCCCCCCTCGTCGAGTTTTGGCTGGTGGCAGTGGAAACTACTTGTTATATTCGACCCCGAATATAACCCTATGGGATTCTTCCCATTGTTAGAGATTGATACTGTTTCTCGTTAATCTCTAACGTACCACCGGTCTACTTATCTTAAATAAGTCTATCGGATGGTATTTTCTGCCAGAACTCGGTTTTTAAAATGGTGTCTGTGTTCGTCTCTTTGACTCCTAAACCAAAGGTCGAGCCCTTTGTTCCACTTTTGGCGGGCCTCTGTACAGAGACCCACCAAAGTGGTGCCATTCTGTCTGGGTTACCACAGGGGTGTGGGAGGGGGTTTAGGCACCCTGGACCGAGTTGCCTTGCCAACTCCCGTCGCACTCTGGTGTGATTGGCCCAAGTGGTGAGCCTCCCCGCTCACCACTTAGCATGTGTTGATTGACAGCTAGGCTGAATGTATGGGGTTTTTCTGCATAAAAGCAGGGCTTTTGGGACTGGATCTTCAGAAGTCGCCACAGGACCTAAGAATCCGACGAGGGTAAAGCTGAGCCGACCTGCAACGACGACACCTCCGGTGGAGCCCTGCTGAACCGACTCACCACTTCCCGACGACAGAGGAGATCTCCCTGCCGGAGAGTCTCTTCCCCTGACTGGTGGGAACAACCAGTCCCCTTTTGCTTTTTCTTCGCCTCAGGACGCAGTGGTCGAATTGCCCGTGCAGAGCACCTCGGCAACCGGATAGCCACTACCCCTGTACTGCGACCAAAAGGTGGTGCCTTGTGACGGAGCACTTCGCGGCTGGTCTCTTCCCTGGTGGTGCACCGGACTTCACTTTTCTTCAACGACGAGATCATCTCTACTTTTGGCAAAGACCCGACGTGCATCCACCACCAGGAACAACTGCCCCCGCCGGAGCTGTCTCTCCACAATTAAGGTACTGTGTCCGTCTGGCTTCCCTTGTTGCCGGATAGAGTGAGGTGTCTTAATCCTCGCCTCTCCATAGGGTCGCCTCTAAGCTTTCTCTAGCGCATTGTTCCGAACTGGTACAATCTTCCAATAACAATTTGCTACACAGACTCGAACGCATTTCCACAAAAGAGACTTTTTGGGAGATATCGCCTTGCCTCTCTCCGAGTGGCCTGGCCTCTGAACTTTATGATCTATTGTGGTTCTTGTCTTCTTGCCTTGCATTTTTCCGTGAAGTATTGAACTGTGTTGATTTCGTAACCTACCTATTTTTCTCTCCCGTCCTAACGAACACTAGAGTGCCATCTAGGTTGAAGCATACACCTCTGTCTGCAAATAAGTGATGCTGGTAGAACCTAGACTTGTCGAACTATTGTTAGGGGGATTGAATTGTTTTCTTCGTAGAGTAATTATACTTGAATTGCTTGCCGTGATAGTGCCAGAGTGTTTTCTATAGATGTTCCGTTATAAATAAATACCTTTATATCTTTACACTAAAGCCTTGTCGCGTGTTTGCTTGTCTTACTGTGAAGAATTGCCCTATATTGTATACTCCACATACTGCTTAACTCTTCTTGAGAGAAGTCTGACTGCTCAGCCACAGCTACCAAGTGAATCTGTGTGGTACAGACTGCTACCAAGTGGGTTTACTGCCAAACACCTGTAGTCCTAAATCTTTTGCAGTGGTCCCAGAGGGAACTGCACAGGTTTCCGCCTAACACTAAGATAGCCTCCTTTATGGTGAAAAGGTGTATCTCAAGGTCCAAGATGTAAGGAGTGAAGGTGAGAGAGGAGTCAAAGATGACCCCAAGGTTTTTGGCCTCATAGGATGGTGAAGGTAGAGAGCCCAAGGAGGGCGGCCAGAGGGTAGGAAGGAAATGGGGCTCAGGTGTCTCAATAAGAAGGATTTCCATCTTACTGGCTTTGAGACAGAGCTTTTTAGCCGCACACAATGCCTGGATGGCAGTCAGACGATTGGGGATGAAAGACAGGGAGCAGAAAGTAGTACAGAGGAGTTTCAAGGCAATCTGTATGTCATCAGCATAACACTGGAAATGAGGAGAGACGGAGGAGATCAGATGAGCGAGAGGGACGAGATAGATATTGAAAAGCCACAGCAATAGGATAGAACCCTGGGAAAGGACCCATTTACAGCTGGGAAGGGCGGTTAGTGAGGAAACAGGTCAGCCAGTCCATTGCCCGCTCTGTGATGCCGAAGGTATCATGTAGCTGTTTAATGAGGATAGAACGGTTGACCGTGTCAAAGGCAGAGGAGAGATCGAGGAGCACTATCCTCAATTATACTATGATCATAAATACCATATACACTCCAAATATATCATTGCACCATCTTACAAATATGATATACTCCTCCTATAGTTACTATAATAACTACACACATATTGCTGTAGTGTAAGTGGCCAGTGGCCAGATTCTTGTGGTACAGTTTACAGCCATGCCCCCATGAATCTGGTCACTGGCCACAACCACCACAATAGAATTAAACCATATAACAAGTATGTACAATAGACCGTCAAATAACAAGACTCACCCAGACCCCCCCCGCATTCGCCAATCCTAATAACATCCGCGGACAGAAAAATGAACAGCAGACACAGCGCACCTGCACAACTTTTTTTACCTATAGAAATAGCTCTATATCAACTTTTTCCAATCCGCCACCCTTGTCTCTTGTCCCTAACTGTCTCTAAGGGCCTTTGGAGAAGGAACAGGGGGGCAGAACCACAATGTACCCGGTGCGGACGAAGCTCTTGGTGCTCAATAGCAAAGAGGCAGTTCCAGGGCGCTTTTCAGCCCTTGACACAGAGTTAGTGGCGGAAGATATCTGTGGGTACCAGGTGGCAGGCAGTTCGGCAAGCGAGACTGGATGGTCTTTTTCAGGCTATCCAGCGTGGTGGCTCGGGGCCAAGAATCGTTGTCTCTCTGCTGGTTGGCAGATCTGGAATGCTGGTCGAGGCATCTCGGATGGCTCTAGTGACTGCGGCGTGACAACAGTCAGCGGTGTAGCCGGATGCGGTTCGAGGACTCGACTGTCTCAAAAATGTACTTAAAAGATGGATGCTGGGTGATGCTTGTGTGGCACTACTTATAGCTTTTTCGCAGGGCATGTGTCCTTTCAAGACAGATGGCCCAAAGCTCAGGAGAGTGTTTGCAGGCAATGGCCTTGTCTTTAGTTCAGATACTCCCTGGCACTTCCCACCTAAGAAGCTTGCTGGCAGAGAAACTAGCAGGGCATGCTGTGTGTTGGCTGTGTACCGGTTCTGGAGCTGCTGGATGGGTCCTCTGAGTCAGGTACCTCGCTCTGTTCCCTGGGAGATGTTTAGGGGAGTGATTTTGCTTCCCTCTTGGAACTCCTGGCCTTCCTTCACTGGTGGTAGATGTAAGGTAGGCAGCTCGGGTCCAAATGAGTCCTTTTTCTTACTTATTTTGAAGCCTTCAGATGATCTGCTAAGTGAGGGGTTCAGCCCTCTTTTAAAGCCAAATGGGCCCCAGTGATTGGTGCAGGCCTACCTTAATGAACCAATCCTGGGTCCCCACCAACTATCTTCTATTATGCATGCGGTCAGGAACAGAGTGCTCTGCAACAAAACAGACAAGGGGGTGACAACATATGCCTACGTCCCACCCATCTCCCTGTCTGTTATAGATCAAAGTGTCTCTCTGGCTAACTGAGCCCTCTGTGACTCTTGATGAAAGTGCAGGGTTCCCTTGAAGTTTGTGCTGGGAGCAGACTTCCTGTCTCCCCCAAACCACATACTTCTCCCCTCTGAAAGGGGTCAGCTCTGCAGGGGTTTGCCTACGGTAAATAGTGGACCAACACATGCATTTTACTGCCTTTCACACAGAGGGGTGGGAACTAGCTTTAAGTTGACACATTGCATACCAAAGGGTTGTTAGCCTCGCCTTTCCTGTTGTCTATTCCGGCAACCAAGCCCCTTCAGGCTTGCTTCAATTAACTCTCATTAGTACGAGCTGCCACCAGTCGGAGGACAAAAGGAATAAAGATCCATGAAGCCTTTGATATTTAAATTAGGCTGCTCATGGCTGAGGAAGCTGTGCCTTCCCCCTTCTGGAGATGCTTTGATATACCCAGGGCTGTCACATTCCAGCTGAATATGACAGGGGAAGACGACGCCTGTAGGCTGTGTCTTCCTGGAGTACATATGACTATGCATTTGGTGCGGGAAGTAGAAGGACTGAGTGCGGAATGGCCTCACACAGTCCTCGGACGTTGGTCTCCCATCATTACTTTTCATCATAAAAAAATCAAAAAAGCCTAGGTGAGCGCTCTCCTCCGTGTGGATGGTTGAATTCCTCACATGCCCCCAGCATCAAAATGTGAACCATCACCATACTGAAGGTCTGGTTTGTCATCAAGGTGAAAGTACTGGCTGAGGACATCTGCATTTCCATGCTGGGAACCTGGCTTGTGCTGAATGTCCATATCTAATCCCTTTAGGGTTATGGCCCACCACAAAAGCTGTTGGTTCTCCCCTTGCATGGCCATTAACCATCGCAGAGGCCTGTGGTCCGTTTGGATCGTAAAGTGAGACCCAAAGATGTAGGATATCAGCTTCTTTACAGCCCACACAACCGCATACGCCTCTTTTTCTAGGACAGCCCAGTTCCTTCCCCTTTTTGTCAACCGCCTGTTAATGTAGGCAACAGGTTGCTCTACCCCGTCAGAGTTCAGCTGCACTAACACTGCTCCAATCCCAAAATCACAGGTGTTTGTCTGGATAATGAATTACTGACCATAGTCTGGTACTTTCAGATCTGGGCCCTGCACAATCCATCCTTTAAATCCAGAAAGAAGGTTTGATAGGCGGGGGTCCAAGTTACCTTCTTTAGCATCTTTTTGGATGTTATATCATTCAGGGGCATGGCAATTGTCCCATACCCTCTGTTCAATGACCGGTAGTACCCGGTGAGACCTAAAAAGGCTCTCACCTGCATCTGTGTGGTGGGGATGTCTTACTCCTTCACAGCTTGTACCTTTGCTTCGAGAGGTTGTTTCTTACCTCTACCGACCAGGTGGCCTCAGTAAGTCATGGAACCCTGCGCTATCTGGCACTTCATGGCCTTGATAGTCAGGCCTGCATTCTGCAGCACCTGAAGCACTTGTTTCAGGTGGGATCCATGATCCTCCCAGGCATGGCTAAACACAACAATGCCATCTAGATAGCCGATGCTGAAGTTTTCCAGTACCGACAAAACTTGGTTAACCATCCTCTGAAAAGTGGCAGGGCATTCTTCAATACGAAGGGCATCACAGCGAACTGATAATGTCCTTCTGGGGTTGAGAATGCCAACCTCTCTTTCGCACCATCTGTCAAGCCGACCTGCCAATAACCCGCTGTGAGGTCAAAAGTACTCATGTACTTGGGAGTGCTGAGCTTGTCAATGAGCTCATCTGCCTGAGGAATGGGGTAATCATCTGTCCTCATGACAGAATTGAGCCTCCTGTAGGCCACACAAAAGCGAACTTCAGCTTTCCCACTACTGGTCTTTTTAGGGACCAGTACTACTGGGCTAACCCATGGGCCGTGGGATGGCTCTATCACTCCTAGGGACACCATCTTGGAAACTTCATCCTTGATGGTGCCCCTGACCTCATCGGACATCATGTGAACCCTACTCTTCACCCGCTTACTGTCTCCTGTGTCCATATCATGGGTGCACCAATCTTCAGAACTGGGGCCCTGGAGACAGCTGTGGGTACCTGGCGGCAGACAGTTCGGCAAGCGACGCTGGATGGATGTCTGCAGGCTGTCCGACGCGGCAGCTCAGGGCCAACAATCATTCTCTATGCTGGTCGACAAATCTGGAATGCTGATAGAGGCGTCTCAGATGTCTCTGGCGACTGCGGTGTGACAACTGTCAGCGGTGCAACCGAATCCGGTTCGAGGACTCGACTGTCTCAAAAATGTCCTTAAAAGATGGACCCTGGGTGGTGCTTGTGTGGCACTCCCCTTTGTTTCTTTGCAAGGCTCAGGTCCTTTCAAGGCGGATGGCCCAAAGCTCGGGAGAGTGTTTGCCAGCAACGGCCTTGTCCTCATTTCAGATACTTTCCGGCACTTCCCACCTAGGAAGCCTGTTGGCAGAACCTAGCAGGGCACACTGTGTGCTGACTGGGTACCGGTTCTTGAGCTGCTGGAAGGGTCCTCTGAGTGCAGCATCTCCCTCTGTTCCCTGGGAGATGTTTAAGGGAGGGTTCTTGCTTCACTGGTGGAAGATGTAAGGTAGACTGTACCTTCAGCTCAGATCTAAATGAGTCCTTACTTCTTTCGAAGTCTTCAGATGATCTGCTAAATGAGGGGTATAATGACTAAAGGGGGTTATCTCTACGCCTGCGCTCTATATGGCAGAGTAGAAGCACAGAGCACCCCATCCAAGGTTCTCCATAGGGTAGCAATGGATGAGCAACCAAGGCTTAAGCTCTCAGGAGGTGATGCAGGCTGGTTCTTTAAGTACATTGTAGTCCCTAAGACCCCCCACAAAGGAATGTCCACACGCTATGTTATGTGCTAACACAGTTCTTTATATATGAATAAGATTCAAGATATATACATCAATTAATAACACACTTTGTACCCCTAACAATTCTAATATGGCAAATATGTACAATGTCTATGTGGTACGACAGGTAGCTATTGACTCCTTTAAAATGCATCAAGAGGTGACAGTTATAAGGGCATGCAGATCACATAACAATGTGTATCAGCATAGATCATATGAAGGAAGGAAAGTTAGGTGAAACAATGGCAAATTGTTTTCTCCCATTACCTAGATGCAGTTCTGAGTGGGGACCCCCCCTGCCCCCACCAGGGCAACCTGTAATAAAGAGTATTAACAAGCCCAGTCAATTAATATTTAAATAGTCTTGGTTCCTGGTCAAAATGTTCAACTTCCCCAATGTACCTGATTTAGAAGAGTTTCTTCAATGAGTGTACTCCCTTTAAAGCAGGAGCCACGCGTTGTTGAGATTCCTCGAAGAAATGTGAACCCTGGCATCGAGATAGCAGCTTCGACCTTCGCGGTATTCTTCGATGATCGATCATGGATGTCCTGCAAAGATGAAGCATGTGGTGCACCTTGAGGCAAAGAGTTTAGTGCCGCAAAGAAGACTCTGTGAAGAACGTAGGCCCGGCAGTGGACGTCGGGTGTCAGCATTGGCGTTGACGATCATGACTCGACCAAGGCTGGATTTCGGATCTTCACTTGTCGGCGTCTTCCTGGACTTCAGGTGGCGGGAAACCGATCGGCTGACTTTCCTCAGTCATTGATGACCTCAACTTTCTCTGGTGGGACAAAACGGTCAACGGTGATGGCAAGGGAGCTCTTCTTTCAATGTTCTTAGGCAAAAGTGAAGCGCTGCGGCTCCAATCATTGAGTAGCACGGCATCAAGCTGTCCTAGATTCGGGGCAACGCAACTCCACTGGCTTCTAGCGGTTACGGACTTCAACGGACTTGATGTCCTGGTGCATTACTTCGAGATTTCATGGTGGACCCTGTCTCCGGTTGACATCCTTTTGGGACTGGCTTCCAGGGTCCCTCGATGAATATAAGCTTCTGCACGATGTTCCCACGTAACTCAGGAAGAGTTTTCCTAGCCAGGTCCTCACTTGGATCAATCCATGCCAGTCTCAACAGCTTTTAGATTTTGTTGACAGAAAGCAGCAGCAACCCTTCTTCTTCCACTTGGGCTTCAAGGATAAGTAGCTTCAAGTTTCAACTTCAGCTTCTGAACAAATTGGGAAGTGAGATGTCCCCAGATATATACATCTGTCCCTCATTCACTCTCCTGAGGCAAGCTCATTCAGCCAATCAGACAGAAGGGCATTCGTGCAGCCAGGAAGCCAACCAGGCTCACAGTGCACCCATAACAAGGAATGAGGATTGGGGCAAGCACCCAGCCTTTCAGCACACCATACTGCATTCATGTCAGATTCAGGCAGGGCTGTCTCATTCATTGTGTCACACACACAGAACCCAGACACCCATAACATGTAATGCATATTGGTCACACACTATTCATCCAGGTCCCACCCCAAGGGTGTACCCACAACATACAGTCACTGGGAAGGCTCTTGCCAGTTTGGCTGGACTTCCCCACAATACCCTATATGGTTCTTCCACCCAACAGCCAATTAGGAGAGGGGGCAGAGTCAGGGCTTCCCAGGTCTTTGGTAAAACAAGGTAATAGGTAACAGAAACCAAGAGGCTACAGAGGCGATCTTGCCTTCTATCAGGAATCCACTGATATCTATGGTAGGGCCTAGATATCCCAAAATGAAGGATACTCAGAGCATCTGCCAAATTCAGCATGGAGCTGTCACCAGCCCATACCTTGATCTGTGGGCCACCACATGTGCCCAAAAACATAAACTACGAGTACAGGGCCGTACAGCCACCCATGGGTCCCATAAGGGTATCCCAAGGTTCTCTGTTCACCACAACCAAAAAGAGGAGGAGCTGCACTGCCAGGAGTCCCAACTGGACTCCTGTGCAGAAAACAACACAGAACACACATGATAAAGGAGTACAGGACAAGGACATGGAGGCCCTATCCCTCCAATGCATTTCCAGCATCCCAGTTGCCCCCCACCCACCCAGAACGAGGTTAGGGTGGTCTAATCTCCCACAAGATTAACACCCTCATCCAGACTGTCAACATACCTTCTGGAAAGGTCATCTGCATTATCATTACTCTTCCCTGGTCTATGCTCAATAGTGAAGTCTAGCCCTTGCAGGCTAATGGACCACCTGAGTAGTTTATGGGTTTCACCCTTCATCTGCATATGCCACTTTAAGGGCGTATGGTCAGTTTGGACCTTAAAGATAGACCTAGTAAGGTAAGGCCTAAAACACCTAAGGCTCCAAACTATACTGAAACATTCCTTTTCAACAGTAGCCCACCTACGTTTGCTACCTTTGAGTTACCTACGGATGAATATGATAGGAGGTTACCTCCCTTTGTCATGTAACTGGGAGAAGACAGCTCCAATCCCGGTGTCACAGGTGTCAGTTTGAACAATAAAGGGTTTGCTGTAATCAGACAAACACAACACAGGTGCCCCGCACAGACTTTCCATCAAGCCAACAATGGCCCTCTGACAGTCTTCAGTCCAATTAACCTTCCTCTGTTGCTTGGGTGATGTCAGAGCTTTCAAAGGAGCAGCTATGGCTCCATAGTACGCCATGAAGTTCCGGTAATACCCAGAGAGGCCCAAAAAAGCTCTCACCTGGGTTTGAGTAGTGGGAGTCTCCCAGTCATGTCTATCCTGTACTTTACTGGGGAGATGTTGGATTTTACCCCCTCCTAACTCATGACCAAGGTATGTGACTTTCCCCTGACCTATCTTGCACTTTGTGGCCTTGATAGTGAGGTTAGCCCTTTGCAAGGCCTGCAACACCTTTTCCAAATGAGTCAAATGCTCTTCCCAGGTGGGAGTGTAGACTACAATGTCGTCTAAATAGGCCACACAAAAGGGCTCCAGCCCACTGAGCGCATGATTGACCAACCTTTGGAAGGTGGCAGGTGCATTCTTCAACTCAATAGGCATGACTCTAAACTGGTAGAACTCCTCAGGTGTTGAGACTGCATATTATTCCTTGGCCTGGTCCGTCAGAGCTATTTTCCAAAAGCCTGAGGTAAGGTCAAAGGTGCTTACAAATTTGGCAGCACCTATGGTGTCCACCTGCTCATTTGCCCTGGGCAATCGACGAGCATCAATTTTGCTGACGGTATTGACTCCTCTGTAGTCCACACAGAACCTCCCATCCTTGGTACCCACCTGGTAACTTGCCTTGGGGACAAGGACCACTGGACTGGACCAGGGACTGGAGTGGGGTTCATTTACACCCAGATCCAACATCTTTGGGACCTCAGCCTGGATGTGGTTCTTTACAGTATTTGATATCCGATAGCACCTGCTTTTGACAGGTACATTGTCACGGGTGTCAATTTCATGCCTGCACCACGGGGTGAGGCCTGGTGTCAGTGAGAACAGAGGGGTATACTGCCTGAGCAAAGCCCTGCAGACCCTCTGCTGCTCTGGTGTCACATCTGGAGAGAGATGTAGCAAATCAGGAAGGGGCTCATTATCATCCTCCTCTTGATCTGGAGCTAGCAGAAGACATGAGACTTCCTCTCTTCTGTGGAAAGGCTTGAGCCTGTTAACGTGGAATACCTGAGGGGCTACCCCATGGACTCCCATGTCAACCAGATAGTTGACTTTTCCCATCTTGGAGATTATCTTGAAGGGTCCAGCCCATTTATCTGCCAGAGCTCTCGGCTTGGTAGGCTCCATCACAAGGATCTCCTGTCCTGGAGTACTATCCACTTGTGAGGCCAGTACTTGTTTAATTCTTGTATTTGCCCTAAGATTCGCTGATGCCTGGCCCATCATCTGTGCCATCCTCCTACTGAGGCCTAACACATAGTCCCCCACTTGCTTGGCAGGACCTGGAGGGATGGCTTCCAAACCTTCTCTGATTAAGGCAAGGGGACCGCTCACGGGATGTCCAAAGAGAAGCTGAAAGGGGCTGTACCAACACCCTCTTGAGGAACTTCGCTATAGGCAAACAACAGGCATGGTAGGAGGAGATCCCATTTCCTCCTTAGGGGCTCTTCCAAAGCACCCAGCATGCCCTTGAGCGTCTTATTGAATCTCTCCACCAGGCCATTATTCTGCAGATGGTAGGAGGTGGAGAATGTATATGTTAATCCACATTCCTTCTACATCGCTTGCATGTAACTAGACATGAAGTTGGATCCTCTGTCAGAGACCACCTCTTTAGGGAATTCAACTCTGGTAAAAATGCCCAGGAGAGCTCTGGCTAACACCTTGGCAGTAATAGTCCGAAGGGTTATAGCCTCAGGGTACCTAGTGGCATGATCAATCAATTCCAGGATCAACCGGTGTCCACCTGCTTTGGAGGGTCCAAGGGACCGGCAATGTCAATGCTGACCCTCTCAAATGGTATGCCAACCACTGGCAAAGGCTGCAGTGGGGCAATAAGACTGCCTCCAGTCTTGCCAGACAACTGATAAGTGGGGCAGGTCCGGCAGTGAGATTCCACTTCTACTCCCTTCCATGGCCAGTAGAAATGGGCAGAGAGCCTTTGCTTATTCTTCATGGTCCCAAGATGACTAGCTAAGGGCACCTCATGCGCCAACTGCAACAGGAAGGGCCTGTAACCCTTAGGTACCACCAAACTCTTGAGGGCACCAGGTTCAGGTTTAGTGGGCTCACTACAAAGGAGCTCACCCTCACAAAACATCTTGAATGACCTAGGCACTTCACCTTGTGCCTGGGCCTATTTTCTTAGACAAGAGAGAGAGAGAGAGAGAGAGAGAGAGAGGCACTCTCTCTGACCCTTGCAGAAGTCTCCCCTAGAGGGTCCCTGAAGTATGCGAGACTTGAAGGTAAGTAAACTTTCTTTATTTACTTTTAATTAATGAACCTGTGCCCCGCACTGCATCTCACTTCATCCACTCAACATCTCCCACTAACGGTCTTCTTTCGAACACTCTCTCCACACCAGCATTCTCACAGTCACAAACATTCTAACTCACGCGCAGGCGGGGAGCCGAGATAACTTACATATGACATTTTACATAACTAGAATATATTAGAATACTACATCATCCCCCCCTTTCACAATATTGAGCAAAAGGAATGATATACATTTTAAAATTTTTTTTTCATAGATACAATTTCATGAAATCAAAAACTTCAAACATAACACATTTGTGCAACGAGTACTATTCCTATACAATCTTGAAATCCTTTAAACAAACCTTCTCTAAATAAAGAACATCCTTTAACTCTGCATGACATAATCTCTGGACCAAAACGGTAACCTCCTTTCTCTAGAACTACGCACATTTCTATTTTCAAAAACTACTTCACCTTGCTGAGCTCTTACACCTTCAACTTGTCTCACCTCATCATCATTCATATTCCTATTTTCAAATCCATTTTGAATATGATCGTCTCCAAACAAATCAATCGCTCTTCCCTCACCTTTGAATTGTTTCACTCTTTCATTCTTACCCTTCAACATCCATTTACTAACTCTGTCCATGTTCCATACTGATCCTCCCGCGACTCTCACCGCTCTCCTGATAACTTGTATCACCTTAACGGGACTGCTGTATTTAGATTCACCCTTCTTAACATTGTGTCCAAATTTAATTCGCACCAAATCTCCTGGTAATATCTTCAACTTACTCTTTTCTGGAGACTCAAACCTTCCTGTATCTCTTTTGCTCATGTCTATATTTTCATCAGAATTTTTTAACCTAGTACTAACACTTCTCCTGTGATTAACCCATTCAGGATTTAGCAACGTTTTAGGAGCTCTTCCCCTCATTAATTCAAAAGGAGAGACTTCCGTACCTCTCCTAACTGACATCCTAGTGCTCCATATTCTCTCATTAAGGACTTTATCTACCGGCATATTGTTACTCAAAGCCAATTCTACTGCCTCAACAATTACACGGTTATATCTCTCCACTAACCCATTTGTCTGTGGGTGATATAACGACGAAAATCTCCACTCAATTCCTGATCTCTTAGCAAATTCTCTCATGTCTCTACTTCTGAACTGAACTCCATTATCACTTATAATTATTTTGGGGAATCCTTCTCTTCTGCAGATCTGCATTATGAATTTCATTACTTCATTGGTATCAATTCTACTCACCGCTTTGACTTCCACCCACCCCGAGTAATAATCAACTAGAACTATCAGGAACCTCTTCTCCCCAAACAACCTTACATATGGTCCAATGATATCTATTCCTAACATCTCCCATGGTGCATTACCTCTGTCCATGTTAATCGGTTTAGACTTTACAATCCTAAAGCTCTTGTCACTGTTCTGACATGGCCAACAATTCCTGATAAACCTCTCAATCATAATATCCATTCCTGGCCACCAGTACTTCGAACGTACATTATTTTTCGTGCCAGTGATACCAGGATGGCCCATGTGTGCCTTCTCAATTAGTTCACTCCACAACTTGCGTGGGGGAATCAATTTATTTCCCCTCACTAAAAAATCCATCCTTCATGGACAATTCATCTTTAACTTCCCAATATTTACTACAGCCTTCACTGATTGCCCTTTTCTCAGCCACCCTGATTCAGTGTATCTTCTTATCTCTTGCAATTCATCGTCTTTACTCAATTCTTCAATCCACTCGCCCTTGGACGTAACCTCAAAAATGACTGCTACCATTTCTTCATCCGATTCCACACTTGTATTACCACTCTCTAAAGGTAATCTAGATAAATAATCGGCAACTACATTCCTTTTCCCTGGTACATATTTTACGGAAAAATTATAGTCCTGTAATTTTAGACTAAGTCTAGCTATCCTCGGCGAAGCTTTACACATTCCTTTCACCGTAAGAACTTCAATTAAAGGTTTGTGGTCTGTTTGAATTATGAATTTGTTTCCCCACAAATATTTCCTAAAATAATTCACCGCCCATGAACAAGCCAACAATTCCTTTTCAATCACTGAATATCTGCTTTCTGTTTCTGAGATAGCTCTAGAAGCATGACTGATTGTCTTCTCATTGGCATCATCATTTATCTGTGTTAAAACTGCTCCTAAACCATTCCCACTTGCATCCACCGTGATCTTCGTCAACCTCCCAAACTCAAATCCTCCCAACTCCAAAGAATTGCAAATTCCTCTTTTTATGCATTCAACAGCCTCACTACATTCATCACTCCAAGTAAATTTTACGTCCTTTTTTAACAACTTCCTTAATGGCTCTGTTACACTCGCAACATTTTTTACAAACTTGTTGTAATATTCACATAATCCTAAAAATGATCGTAATTCATCTTTGTTGTTTGGATTACGCGACTCTTTGATTGCTCTCATGGCATCTCGCTTAGGCTTATATCCCTTACCATTCACGGTGTGCCCTAGATACTCCACTTCTTCTACCCCAAATTTACATTTGCTTTTCTCAATTTTCAACCCAACTTCTTCCAATCTCTTCATCACTTCTTTCAATCTTCCTTCATGTTCTTCAGACCCTTTACCATTTACAATTATATCATCTTGATATACCAGCGTTCCACTTAAACCCTTCAATACATGCATCATTACTCTCTGAAATACTGCCGCCGCAGATGCTTATCCAAACGGCATGCGTTTATACCTATACAATCCATGTGGTGTAATAAATGCTGTAATGTCTCTACAATCCTCTGTCAAGGAAATCTGATGATAGGCACTAGAAAGATCTAAAGTAGAAAATACATCAGCATTGTCAATACGATTCAACATTTCAGATATAATAGGAAGCAGGAATATGTCAGTTATGATGCTCTTGTTGACGTCTCTTAGGACTACGCAAATTCTGAGTTTGCCATTTTTTTTCAATGTAATCACGATGGGGCTCACCCATTCAGATGATTCTATTTTCTCTATAACTCCCTCCGACTCCAATATTGCAAGTTCTTGCTCAACTTTGTCAGCAATGGCAAAGGGAATTGGTCTAGATTTCGTGTGTTTAACAGGTATCTCTCCCTTCTTGAGACGAGTCCTGTGCGCAAAATTTTTAAGCAAACCCAATTTCGACTTGCCTTTTTCTGTTCTTTAGTATTCTTGCTTTCACGCATTTGACTACTCCCATTTACAACCAAAATGTGTTCTTTATCACATGGGTCCAATCTGATTCTCAGACCAGCTTGATCTCTCCAACCCAGTACATTCACACCTTTTTCTGCTACATATACCTTCACCTGAGGCCGTCTGTCTTTAAATTGAACGATACACAAAAACCATCCAAGCATCTTAATCCTAGATCCTTCAAATCCTCCAGGATTCAGTATATCTGACACTTCCATCTTGCTCTTGAGACCACGTGCTACTAAATTCTTCCACGTTCTCTTTGTGATAATTTTCCATGGTGAACAACTGTCCACTTTCACCTTCAGCTTCCAATTGTCCAGGAATACTTCACAACTCGGCCATTTAAATTCTCCATCTGGTGGTTCACGTATCAGAAACACTCTTTCTTCCTCCGAGTCATTCTCTTCTTCTTTGATGGCTGATACTTTCTACCTTCTTCTACACGTGACCGCGAAGTGACCTCTTATACCACAATTTCCACATTTCTGCCCTAAAGCTGGGCACTGTTTTGCATATGCATAATGACCAACTCTGCCACAATTATAGCATCTGTCTCCTTCTCTCTGTTGAGTGTTCTGAAATCTCTGATCATATTGGTTTCTTGGTTCATTTTTCACCCAATTCTTTCCTCTGTATGAGCCCACTCTTTGCTCAAAGTTCTTCATTTTGCTATTCTTCCTGCATTGACTTCACCCTGGTCCTTGTTTCTGACGTTCATTCCACCTCTGTCTTTAGGTCGTAGTATATTAACTTGACCTTGTTCTTCTGATTCTTTCTCCTGTATCTCTTTACTGCTATGTTTCTGCATACTTTGTACAACCTCTTCTTTCTTGTTCTTCTTCTCCTTCGAGCATAATTGACTGTGTTCCACACGTTTAGCGATCGCTATCGTTTCCGGGAGGGAGGGATTGCCAACCATCCACAGTCTGTCTTGTACTAGGTTGTCTTTCGAGTGAATAATGATCTGATCTCTGATTAACTCATCAAGAGTGATGCCATTTCCAAATTGGCAAGTCCGTGATAACACTCTTAATGCAGAAACATATTCCTCAATGCTCTCATTTTCCTTTTGCACCCGTGTATAGAATTTATATCTGTTTATGGCTACATTAGTTTCTGGAGCATAATATTTATCTAATTGTCTTATGGCCTTATCATGCTCATCAGCGTCACCAGCTTCATCCACTGTCAATTCTGGCAGTTCCCTAAATTTTCTTTGCCCTTCCAATCCTAATGCATGTAACAATAATAACTTATTTTTCCGAGATGTGAGTTCATCATGTTCAACCGCTTGAATGTAGTTCATCCAGAACTCTTTCCATTCCGACCACAACACCACAGGCTGGCCTGGTGTTGGAAGGAAACTTGCCGGTGGTTGAATGTTGATGTTCTGCATGGCTTTATGAGTTTAATGAATTATTATCAACTTCTGTGCAAATTTTTTTTTTTTTTTCTTCCTGTGCTGTATCAGCAATTATCTTGCTAGTTATCTCCAAATTCTGAAATGTCTTAACTCCTTGTCCAAATACTGTGATGAAAATGAAGGGATCACTGTCTCCTCTTCATTTCATCTGGGTCAAATCAAGCGTGTCACGTGACTTGTAGACTTGACGGGTCCTTTTCTCCAACCCCTAGTCTACGGCTACTAATGTGCTCCTAGCGTGCTTCCCCAGAGCAGTTACAAAAAAAAAAACGTGACCCGGACTCCAGCACGAACCAACGCGATGTTACGTGCCGGTTCGGAGCATCCGCTCTCCCTTTTAATTTGTTGCGGACCCGGAACCTGCACAAGCCTATGCGTGTACAACGCACTGGCTCGGAGCTCCCGCTCTTGCTCCCCCTTACTTCACGTCTTCGCAGGCCCAACCACCACGAACCTACGCAACGCTGCGTATCGGCTCGGAGCAACTGCTCTCAAATGTGCTTTTCTTCGTGGGTCCTCAGGGCGCCGGCATCCTCGTCGCCATTTGAAGTATGCGAGACTTGAAGGTAAGTAAACTTTCTTTATTTACTTTTAATTAATGAACCGGCGCCCCGCACTGCATCTCACTTCATCCACTCAACATCTCCCACTAACGGTCTTCTTTCGAACACTCTCTCCACACCAGCATTCTCACAGTCACAAACATTCTAACTCACGCACAGGCGGGGAGCCGAGATAACTTACATATGACATTTTACATCATTAGAATATATTAGAATACTACAGTCCCCTTTCAGCCAGCAGACATTGAAGGTCAGGGTGATCCTCTGGGTTGAGTACCTCTCCCGCCATAGGGTCTTCTGGAAGAGAAGGAGACCCCTTCACAGAGGCAGTCCTCTTGCTCTTCCTTCTCACCTTGGGTGTCCCCTTTGACTTGGTTACCTGACTAGCAGTCAGACCCTGTGTGACCTGAGACCTAATGACTGCAGCAGCAGTCAGGGGTAGTCCATCAGAGATCAAGCCCAACTCTACTTGATCATTCCCCAACACGATGTGGGCAGGTACATTTTCCTGAACCAGGACAGCTAGCTTTGCTGTCTTGTCCACAATCGTGATGGTGACTAGGGTTAACAGAGATAATTTGAGAGGCCCACCAGCTAACCTGGTAGTTCTCAGAAGAGCACCTACATAGTCCTCTGTCATGAGCAGGGTCCTGTCCACCAATGGAATCCAAAGGTTTACGGGTACAATCCTTATTGAAATGCGCTCAGAACTTCAAAAAATAGAAATAGTGGCAGGCTGCGTACTACTAACCCGAAGACCACCCGTAAAGTCCTAAAATACAGTAAACAGATTGGTATGGTTGGGTATAGAGTATCTGCGCTCTGCCTAAGAAGTCCAGTAATCAGGAAAGACTATTGATTAGTTCTTCAATTCACATTAAGATATATGTTGCTTTATTGGTATCCTAATGAGGTACTTCAGCCGACATGTGTTTCAACCTTTAGGTCGTCCTCAAGGCTGACATTCCAAACATAATTAGCATATTCCAATAAATAAAGAAATAATAGTGTACATGATGTGGGTATCATAAATTATGATTGGTAGAAAAAAATATTTTACAATAAAGCAAAATGATAAACAAATTGGTGTTTACACCACCCAAGTGCAAAAATAAACATTGATTGAGAAACAAATACAAAAGGATTATGTTCAAAAAGTACAATAATTGCATCACATGATTACATACCAATAATGAGGTCATCCGTGGAGGGTATTACAGGAGTGGGAAAACAGAGACACAGATGAATGTATTTTAGAAACAGCGCAGATACTCTATACCCAACTATATAGAGTGAGTCTAACCACAGGGCCATGAGGAGTGTTGAATGGGGGGGAGGGCAGTAGAAAGCATAGGCAACCTTTCTGCTGGGTGAGTCTAACCACAGGGCCATGATGAGTGTTGAATTGGGGGGGGGCAGTGAATAGCATAGGCAACCTGTCTACTGGGTGAGTCTAACCACAGGGCCATGAGGAGTGTTGAGAGTGTTGAATTGGGGGGGCAGTGAACAGCATAGGCAACCTTGCTGCTGGGTGAGTCTAACCACAGGGCCATGAGGAGTGTTTAAACATAGCAGAGCATGGCATGCATAAAGAGCAGATGTGCACACTGCATGTATGAATCCATCATCACTCCTTCTGCAATATCCCGTAAACATTACCAAGTATCCATTGAAGTGCACAGAGACTGGATAGGACAATAGAAGGCTAAGGTAGATGAGGAATAACACCAAGCAACCTCATCATTCGCAACCTGCACAACATCTAACCTCACACATAGAATGGAGCGTGACCAAACACAGCATACTGAGTGTAAGAGGATTCAATTCAACACTACAGCTAAGTCAATGCCTAGTCTGGGATACTGAATGGAAACCCTTATGGATATATCTTTATGTCCAGTTCATGAGTTCTGGATGACTACCCCTATATAACACCCCTCTCGTAGAATCCCCCTGACCCCACTGAGCCAAGAAGTAGTTCTGTTTTGCAAGTTTAAAAGGTTTATTTGAGAAATAAAACAAAATATAGATACCACGCTTTTATAATAAATTAATAATCGATATCGCCCTTATAAATATAATGTTAATCAACAATGGGTAATCTGACACTAGCGCACTTCTTGACAATCAATGAGGAGTTAGTATAGGATGGATACAGTAGCAAAAATACTTTTATGATTTCAAGGGAAAAGCAATGAGGAATAAAATGCAGTACAGAAATACTTGATATGATTTTAGCAAAAGATAATATAATCACTTTTCTCTGGCAATTCACCCCCCTCCCCTATGCAATGTAAGAAATGGAAGGAGATGGAAAGAGGAGCACACAGTTCTCAGGAATGCAATCAAATACAATACGAAATTCAGTTCCCACCCCCGCAAGCTTAGAGAAAACAGGTATGAGTTTTAAAACACAGGCCCAAGTGCTTTGAATGTGATGGCAATGAAGTGAGAAATATGCTGAAAATGCTTTTAATTCCCTTTAGGAGGTTCAGGGTGAGTGAGAGATACTTGGGATGAGCTCAGGCTCACTTTAGCAATGATTCAGGGAAGGTTATTAAGAGACAAACGAATTTTCAGCACAGGAAAGCAAAAAGCTGCTATCTTTTTACAGGTAAAGAAATCAGGCCAAATCGCAAATCGTGGCAAAATTCGCGAGTGCGTGAATCGTGATTGCGGAAAAAGTATAAGGAGTAGGAAGTCGGTTCTAGGCTTGTTGGAAAGCTTAGATTCTAAGCTTTCAGAGGGAAGTTAAATCTCTAGCCCAAACGGTTCCAGAGATACGGACGATTAAATAAAGGTAGATTTTCGGATTTAAAGTAAAACTCAAAATGACAGGTGACAGCTTGCAGCTTCAGAATTGACAGGTGACAGTTGTGCAGCTTTACAAATGACAGATGACACGATTTCTAGGAGGCTGTTCTACTTAGGTTAAAATAGTTTGGATTAGATTATTTTAACTAAGAGATTGGTTCTGCACAGTTCTGCTAGGTACTCACAATATAAATTTGAAATAGGCCTCGCCACGGATCTGGTCAGGTTTTGGACTGGACTCCGGTTCTGGTCTCGGCACTTCACAGTGATCTGGGTCAGCTCTCTGGTTCTGCTCACAGCGGTCTGGGTCACTTTGGATCTCTGGTCTGGTCTCTGGCAAGCAATTGTTCTTGGCAAAAGAATTCAAACAGATCGCCCGGCTGTGGAATAGTTCGCAAATGATTTTAAGGTTGCTGAGGCCTGCTGAGAAGAGTTCTCAGTTTGTGGGTTTAGGCCCTTGCTTTAAGTTCTGAAGTAAAGTGCTGGTCTTTGGAGATTGATGGATTTGAAGTCTGGATCTCTGGATGTGAAGTCGTCAGTCAGCATGCTCCGCAGCAAATGGAATTGGGTGTCTCTACCTGTCCCAGCAGTCTCTTTTTATGTGTTTTGAAAATGGGTGTGTGCCTGGGCCTAGCTAAGCCTGCCCCTCTCTACTTGTCATTGGCCCAATTCTCCCCTCTCCCATGATTGGGGGAAGGAAATGGATTGTCAGCATGATGAAGTCTGTTTATGGGTCAGAGGATCCTCCCCTGGTCAGTTTGCCCACAAATCTATATTTGATTCAAATACATCCTTCCCAGATATACAATTTGTTGAAATTACATGTGCACATTATATATTCCTTATGGTCCATGCTTGTCCGCCTCTGATCTTCCTGGGGGCTTGCATTCAAAAATGACAACATTTTGCGCTTTTTAACTGGTTTTGCAATATCGGACATTTACCCAAAATTACACACATGTGCGCAAGGAGTATGGACATTAATTGATGAAGTGTCAGATTTTTAACATGCAGACATTTGGAGTGAGACCCTATTTTCCGCTAGCAACCCCCCAGAATACACCACAGGGTCCTAACGCCTCTCAAAATGTTCACAGAAAAATCACAAAAATAATGATATTACTTATATAATTCTGACAAGTCCGCACTATGAGTTATCTATCTTTTTAAAATTATGCCCTGGTCAAAAAGGGGTGTGGCTTCCCACATCACAGGGTGGAATAACTGGTTTATCCACTTCCCCCAAGCTCAGCTGCTAGCAGAGGCACTGCCCCTCCCAGTTTCCCCTAATAGGAAGCCACTTTACGGCCCCCCAATATAACATTTGCCTGAGTTCAGGACAGGCCTTTGTTCAACTCCCTGTAGTCCCCAGCTGCTCCACCCCTAATCTAATCAGAGAGGTGACAACTCCTTTTGGCAAGGGGAGTGGCTGAGCAGGTTTCAACTCCTGTCGGGGGTAGTTGTCAGGCAGAATCCAGTTTCATTAAGCCAGGTTTCAGCTAAATGTCACTTTTTGTTCCCAGTTTTCTACATTCGAATCAAACTGACAATTTTTACATATACATTAAATAATTACTTCCTTCAAGTCATTTCAGAATATAGTTTTATATTGTATCCACCTCTTAGCAAGTCTTTCCTTGGTCTGGTTTTGTTTCATTTGTTCAGTTTTACACAAAAGTCTGGTGGTTTTAAAACGCCGGCTTTCTGATAGTGGTGAGTACTGGTAATGCAACCATTTTTGGGATTAAGAAAATTAATTCCCCACAGTTCTGAGTCGCTTTTTTGGCAATCAGCATTGCCATTCCCAATGGTTTCAGGCTACTGTGTGTGTAGCCCACTGGTGGTTTTAGGCAGTGCCCTCCTGTGCTCACAACATAGGCAAAAATGGGTGGCAGCCTATTCTTCATGTTTTCCCTGTGCACTCTCTGGGAAGTTCTGGCCATCATGATGTTTTCAGTGCCATTAAGGCACAGCTTTTGTGGTAGGGCTCGGATGCATGGGTAAAAACATCCCACATGAGTGCCTTGAACTTGGTCTTTTGTTAATGTAACTGAATGTGCAACAGAGTAATAGCATGACGAAGCGCAAGGCCTTCCCAGCCATGTCTCCATGCATTTAAAAGACACAGTGCTTACATTAGCACATGTATTAGGATCATTACAAAACAGAAACCCTATCTACCACCATACACCACTCAGTAGTGACAATGAATGACATTCAAAAACACAGTAAAGTAATTCCCAAGTCATGATGCTCAGCCTGAGAGAAAACTATCTGCCACACTGAAATTAATAGTGACAGCACTCACATTCCATAGGTACACTACTGGTCAGTATGCCTGTCATGTCACCTTAAGGGACACCTTCAAGTAGAATGCGTGAAGTCCAAAATGCAAAAATGCTACAAATCTTGACTACCACCAATACATGATTGAGAGGTGCTGGCCTCAACTAATGTAGCTTCATTCAACCATGCAAACACCCACCCAGCCATAATCCTGTTATGTAACTCTTTACCCCTGACACATGACACATACTTCAAATGGATATCACACTAGTCATATGGGTAACGCTGTCGATGTATATGTACATGAAGACCTGTAGATATAGAATGCATACCGTGAAGACCACTGTATAACAAATGCAAATGAGGCAAATGTGTAAATTGACACTGTATAGGCACAGTCCACTTTCATCGGTAACACATAAATGAGATCTGAGTCCATTGTTGTCAGCTGTACTTCATTTGTGAGAGTGCAGGTTCACAGTGAATGGCCCATGTGACAGCAACTGCACCTAACCACCCCCTCACCCTAATGCATCTTCCCTAAATTCACTTACCGGGTTCATAGCCAATAACACATGCCATGTACAGTTATAAATGCCTGTGCTTAGTTGACTTTCCAAATGAACAATGTACAGCCTGTGCCAACATGGAATGACCAAATAAATCACAAGTACCCTTTCTCTTGCTCCCATGCAGGTGATGGTTGTTATCCCCTGATTGGTAACTGGAGGGAGGGCCCTAAAAGTGTCAGGATTGTGGGCTATTTAAACGTGGTACAAAGGGGGTTGTCCTGATGACTGTGTTTAAACGGTCAACTTTCTTATTACTGTAAACCCAAAATTGTTCTGTCATGTGACCTACATTCGAATTTCTTTTGTATGTAGTAGTACTCAATCAATCAATTGATAGTACAGACAGAGACCAAATACAGCTTTTATTTATTTAGCTGTTCATTTCGTAGTCATGAATTTAAACTTTTTTAGAATAGATTTTTTATACAAAAGTTCGGTTTACCAAGTGTCATTCGTTTCTTAACATTTACAAATCCTTTGTAGCAACTGAAATGGTAACACAATTTAATTTGTACATAACTAGAGCAGATTTGTGCTTTAGAATTTTGTGTGTAAGCACCACCTATAGCGACAAGTGATAGCTAAAATACATAATACAACCATACAAAGAAACATAGCTAATAGTGTCACAATTGGTTGTATTTAGCCAGGCTAGAGGGTGACCCTGATGGCATGGCTCATAACCCCCATCAGACAACCACACAACAGGAACGAAGAGGCCTACAACCGTGCACAGTTGCGCACTCGCTGCACCATCGAGCAGACGTTTGGCCTGTTGAAGGCCAGGTTTTGCTGCCTCAGCAGATTGGAGGGAACCCTCATTTACCGGCCACACAAGGTGGGCAAAATCGTGCTGGTATGTGCCATGCTGCACAACATGTGCATCCGGCGCAATGTCCCCCTGCCCCCTGACATGGACATGATGCCACCAGAGGCCGAGGATGACGATGAAGAAGATGTAGGAAATGCTCCGCGCCAGAATGGCAGTGATGGACGTGCCACACAGCAAGAGTTAATTCAACACTGCTTTTGATGGACTGTTAGAGACTGGGCATGCGTCCCACTGGGCACTGGACAATGATCGCACTGAGCACTGGACACTGTACATGATTAAATACACTCACACTGAATAAGCAATATCCAGTCATGTTTGTTTGAAACACCAGGTGTATTGCAACAGGATTAACTATGTACAGATGTGAATGACATTGCCTACCACTACAATCCTGTTGTACTGACCCCACACCCCCTACCCAACTACCCCCACACCCCTACCCAACTACCCCCACACCCCTGCCACAACTTCCCCCACACCCCCTCCCCAACTGCCCCCACCCGACCTCCCCAACTAACCCCACACCCCCTCCCCAACTACACCCTCCCCACATGCACAAGAACCATGGCCTATTTACGCCCCCTTTTAGGTGGATGGGGTGCCCCTCTGGCAGTTGATTGAGCCGCTGTGAACGGCGCACAGGGCTACTTTGCATAGAACTTGTTGGTGCTGTGCTTGAGGATGGGGCCAGTGGGGCGGTGATGTGGCGTTGTTCCGCAATTGCGTTGCCCAACAGTTTGATTGACTCCGCCATTGAAGACATGGTACCATTGCCCTCCCTCACACACCTCGGCAGGTGGTACACCCCCTCCGTGCGGTGTTCCGTGAGGTGTCCTGCATGGTCTGGTGTGTGAGTTGTCCCTCAGTAAGGTACTTCGTCACCAATGCGTGCATTGCCTGCTGCCTTTCCTCCATCCTGGTGAGGCGCCCCTCCATGTCACGTATATGAAGGAGTCCAGGTAGTGGCATGGGTAGTGGGCTCCGAGGGTCTGTGGGACGGTACACTGCATCATCCACATGGCTACCGTCGCTGAGTGTGTCCTGCACACTGGCCTCCACAATGCTGTGGGCTCCAGACACTTGTGTTGGTGTTGCAGGTTCATCCTGCTGGCTGGGCTCTGGGGAAACAGGTTCACCCTGCTGGCTGGGGTCGGGGGAAACAGGTTCATCCTGCTGGCTGAGGTCGTAGGTAAAAGGTTCATCCTGCTGGCTGAGGTCGTGGGTAAAATGTACATCCTGCTGGTTGAGGTCCGGGGAAACAGGTTCATCCTGATGGCGGGGCTGCTTGGCAACAGGTGTTGGTGGCATGCAGGGTTAATTGCCAGCAGGTGTTGGTGGCTGCTGGGGCTGCTGGGCAGCAGGTGTTTCCTGCTGCCGGGGCTGCCTGGCAGCAGGTGCTGGTGGCTGCCGGGGCTGCTGGGCAGCAGGTGTTCCCTGCTAGTGGGGCTGCTTGACAGCAGGTGTTGGTGGCTGCCGGGGCTGCTTGGTAGCAGGTGTGTCCTGCTGGTGGAGGGTCTGGGCCAAAGGTGTGGTGGCACGTTCTGGTCTTGTGGTGGATGTGCTTGGCTCCTGGCTCGAGATGATGGATTCCCTGTGGCTGGGCCGTGCCCCAGTGCCCCTGGATGTGATTGCATGTTCCCCTTTGCTGTCAGATGATGTGCCTGTGGGGGACAGTGAGGCAGGCCATCAATAATGGGTATGGATCCATCAGACAGACATCAATGCTAGTACATTCTGAGTCATGTGCATTGTCATGAACATGGTTGAGGGCATGGTATGGTGCACACATGAATGTGTGGGGGATGCAATGTGGGTGCATGTTTGTAGTGTGGCCATCGAGCGCACAGTGTCTGTTGCCTGAGGTACTGGTGTTTACCGGTTTGAGTGTTATGGGCGTGCCACACGAGCTGTGTGACATGTTGTGTTTGATTGTGAAACTGATGTGTTTCACTTGTGGCTGTTGCTGCGTTGACGGTGATTCAGCAGGAAGGGGCATGGTGGGTGTGTCAAGTGTGCAACAGGTGTCATTGATGTGTTGTCATGAGGTGGCTTTGGCCATGTGGTGGCACAGTGGTGACGACAGCAGTTGGACATTGTCTGGGTGATGTGTGTCTGTGTGCATGCCGATGCTACTTGTGTGGCAAATAAAGGGGAGAATGGGGTTTGTTTTTGGTGTTGCAGCCAAGTACATTGTACATGTGTGAAACAAGGTTGTCGGGGGGTGGAATGGAAGCAGGGATCAGGTGCCACATACTTGACATATAGACCTGCCTATTAGCATTGGGGCTACAAGGTGTGTCATGTGACTTTGGGGTTATGGTGACTCACCGGCATCATCTCCAACTCCCTCTATGGCCTCCATGTGCAGGACGGTGCTGCACATCTCCTCCCATGCCTGCAGTTTGATGGGGGATGGTGCTCCCCCCTCCTGTGGCCAGGCCCTGGCTGCGCTCTGCGGCAAGGAGGTTGCGGACACAGAGACGTAGGTCGTCCCACCTCTTCTTACAGTCTCGCACAGCCCGGGGTGTTGTCTCCACAGCCGGGACTTTACGGGCCACATCGTCACATATGGCCTTCTTGCGTATTTGGGCTTTGCGCCGCAGATCTGCGCAGAATACCTCATCTGCATGCTCCACAAGGGTGTCAGCCAACATGTTCAGTTCAGGTTCACTGAACCTGGGCTTGCGGCTACAGATGAGAGGTTGCCTTGCAGACATGTTCCACTGTGTCGGTAGGTGCTCAGATTTTGAATAACACTCCTTTGGACTGAGGATTGCAATGGATTGTGTTTTTATAATGGCCGCCAGTGCATTTCCTCTTCCCGTGCAATGACATTATTTCCAGTGCTGGTAATACCAGCACTGGTAATTACGGGCTCCTCTGTGCCGGAGTCGGAGTCTGCGGCAGCGATGATGGGGTTTTGGGGCTGTTACAGGCATGCCGGTGCTACCGTTTCTGGCATGCTGGAATGCGCATGCACGCTGACTCGGAATCTACCGTAGATTCCGGCAGCAGTGTTACACGAACACAGTAGCAGCGGCATGCCGGTAATTTTCTTTTTTTTACCGGCATACTCGTAATGAGGCCCATTATCTGAAGCAGAGCATAAACTTTTAAATAAAGGGTTATCGTTTGCACCAAGTACCCATACTGATGTCATTGATTTTCAGATCGATGTATTCAAATTTGTGGGTAAACTAAAATTAAAAAATGTTTTTGGAACCCAAGTTCAGACCTTTGTGCCTAAACCAAAATATAACCCCTTAAGTACTCTTACCATCAGGGATATTGAGGAAACAAATCTTTTAATATCTTTGAATGATGATGTACAGCAAGATTTGACTCCGACATGTGCAGAATTGGGAGTACATGTGAGACATTTGAATTCGGAAGGTGTTTAACCACAACCTAAATGTACGCATTCTTTGGGTAATTAGAATGCGATTGAAACTTTTCATTGGGCTTTAACAAAAGACATTCATTTGCACCTAGACCAACGTGCATTAGGAAACAAGAACAAAAGGGTCAAGAAAAATCTAATTAGAGAAGAATGTGAAGCCCTCAATCGCTTAGAGAAAGATTCTAAGATTGTAGTAAAAGAAGCTGACAAGGGGGGCAATGTAGTTGTGCTAAACACTCTATATTACATTAGTATGGGAGAAAAACCTCTAGCAACCCCAGATTGTTTTTAAAAATTAACTTGCAGCCCAACCAAGAGGATAGTACGGGATCTGAAGATATTGGTTAATAAGTGGCACAGTCTGGGATATCTTACTGATGATGAAAAAAGGTTTTTATGTAAGAAAGAACCTATTATGCCAACATTGTATATTTTTAGCAAAGGTGCATAAACCTTTTATAACTCTGACAGAAGTATGACCAATAATGAGCGGTATAGGCTGGGCTACGGAAGGCATTTCTCAATATTTAGATAATGCTTTCAAGCAACATGTGGTAAAAATGCCCTCATTCATTAGAGACAGTACGCAAGTATTAGAATTTCTCTTCACTATTTCTTTGCAAAATCACTACTTACTCACTTCTTTGTTTGTGACTGCGCTCTATATTAATATTGATTATGACCTTGCAACACGGGCAGTGGATTACACATATAGGAATTCTTCAGCATCATATTGTAGGCACATTGAGATTATTAAAATGTTTCTCAAATTCCCCCTAATGGACAATGCATGCATATTCAATGCTGGAAATATTCTGCAAAGAAAGGGGGTAGCTATGGGGGCTAAATTTGCTCCATCTCTTGCTAATTTATTTATGGTGCATTTTGAAGAGACTCCTGTTCTTAACAATACTACTTTTTGTAATAATGTTGTTTTTTGGAAATACTATATTGATGACATTTTAATCATATGGCAAGGTACCCCAGATTTGTTTGACAACTTTGTATCGTATGTGAATGACAACAGTTTTGGGATCCAATTTACAGGACACTGTGACCCAAATTGTATAGATTTTCTAGATCTTCACATATCAATCCAAAATGGTAAAATTGAGACAAATACCTTTCGTAAACCAACTGAGGTTAATTCCATTCTGCATGAAAACAGTTGCCACTTATGGTCTACCATCAACAACATTCCAGGTGGTGAATTTGATAGAGCCAGACGTAATTGCAGTAAAAACAAGGCTTATGATCAAGAATGTGTTCTGCTGAATCAAATATTTTTGGAAAGATGCTACAAGCCTGACATCATACATGAAGCCTCACACAAATACAAGACTTTAGATCGGACTAACTTGTTAACTACACATACAAAGAAAGTACAGAAGGTCCAGAAATTGAGCATCATCACAAAATATTCACAAGACGCATCTGTACTATACAAATTAGTTTCTAAACACTGGCACATCATACGTTTAGACAATGACCTGCTCCCTTTTTTGTCAGAACGACCCAAATTCCTCTACACTAGAGCAGGCACTATCAAAAACATACTTAGCCCCTCCTTTTTGGACACAAGTAATCAAACCAGGGAGAGGGCATCAGTTGGCTTAAACTGAAGGCAGGGTTTCACAAGTGTGGAACCTGCACAATATGTAAACATGCACATCAAGATTGCTCACAATTTACTGATCTCTCTGGCACCACCATGGAGATCAATGATTTTATCAACTGTAGCACCACACATGTGGTCTACGCATTCATTTGCGTCTGTGGAAAGATCTATATGGGGAGTACTATTTGCCAACTATGGATTAGGATCAGAGAACATCTCTCTAGTCTGAATAGTCAGGATCAACAGGTATCGTTAGCAGTACACTGGCAACAAAACCATCAATTTTCGAACAAATCAGAAATCTAATTGGATTAATGAGAGCAAAAAGAGGAAAGAGGGGGGAGGAGATTTGCAACTTAAATGAAGACAAATGGAGAGCAAATGTATTTGTCTCCTACGCTGTATTGACCTGGGTCTTAATACAGACCATGAAATTAGTGTATTCCTATGATCAATTGCAATAATAATTTCTTTATTACATCATGTTGTGTACTTTATCTGTATTGCTAATGAGCTATGATAATTAATTGGTGAGAAGCATCTGAGCCAATGACACACATGTATTCCTGAGCAGACCTTGACATTATATGCCATGACATTTATTTATATATTTTACTGTCATGTTCCTTGGGATTACCTACTACACGTTAGCAGGAGGGTGTACGCCTTCTTTCCATCCACATCTTGTAGTTGCCTGCCGGTAAACTCAACAGCGCTCATTTACTATTATATATAATAATTTGAGAACTCTTCCACAGACTACAGTGTAATACATATTCAATTTAATTATTTCATTATTTTAATACTAAATTACGCCACACACAATTATGCCTTTTGTATTTCTTCATTTTTAATGAAATTCTTCATTGCTATCAATTAAGGACAATCCTGCACCTGTGTGGGGTTCCTAACTCGTGAACATAACGTTGCTGGTGGAGCTCTGACCCCTTGAAGCATTTTCACGGCATTGCGAGCACTCTGCTCTTGCCGTCCCACGTTTCCTGGAGGAGGCGTGGCTTTTGCCGGTCACGTGGAAGATCACGTGACCCTTTGGGGAAACTTAAGCTGCTGTGAGGCGCCGGAGCGCTGACAATCCTGCACCTGTGTGGGGTTCCTAACTCGTGAACATAACGTTGCTGGTGGAGCTCTGACCCCTTGAAGCATTTTCACGGCATTGCGAGCACTCTGCTCTTGCCGTCCCACGTTTCCTGGAGGAGGCGTGGCTTTTGCCGGTCACGTGGAAGATCACGTGACCCTTTGGGGAAACTTAAGCTGCTGTGAGGCGCCGGAGCGCTGACAATCCTGCACCTGTGTGGGGTTCCTAACTCGTGAACATAACATTGCTGGTGGAGCTCTGACCCCTTGAAGCATTTTCACGGCATTGCGAGCACTCTGCTCTTGCCGTCCCACGTTTCCTGGAGGAGGCGTGGCTTTTGCCGGTCACGTGGAAAATCACGTGACCCTTTGGGGAAACTTAAGCTGCTGTGAGGCGCCGGAGCGCTGACAATCCTGCACCTGTGTGGGGTTCCTAACTCGTGAACATAACGTTGCTGGTGGAGCTCTGACCCCTTGAAGCATTTTCACGGCATTGCGAGCACTCTGCTCTTGCCGTCCCACGTTTCCTGGAGGAGGCGTGGCTTTTGCCGGTCACGTGGAAGATCACGTGACCCTTTGGGGAAACTTAAGCTGCTGTGACGCACCCTTGCGGCGTTAAGCCCGTCAGGGGTGAAGGCCGACGACTGTTTTGCGGCTGTTTGGCGCTGGTGGAGCCTTATTAAGCCGGGAGACTGTGATCCCTCAAAAAGGTATGACTGCAAGGGTAGGAAGAGTAAACAGAAAATTTGAGGCCATTGAACCCCTCCCAGAAGATGATGAAGGTAGGTGCTTAAGAAGTATGAGAATGACCCAAAAACAACAGGGAACCACCCCTAAGAGCTATGAGAGAATACCGACATATAGTCCCAAGAGAAACGAAAATGACAGAACTAGTGAATGGGGTCTGCAAGAAAGGGTGGCCAACAGACTTTACACCAGACTTTGGCTCCGCAATCAGAACAAATTGTGCAAACACAACAAACAGATCCCAAAAAATCGCTACTGACTTCAATAGGGGTGCGCTCTCAAAATGAAACGAAAAAATCACAACCGCAGCTACCGCCACCACTGCAATTACTACCTGAGCCCGATCTAGACCCCGTAGTGGAGCCGGTCTCGATGGTCCTGGTTGACCGGTGCGGGGATCCCGCGGTTGGGATACCGGGGGCTCCTGGAGTCGACCCCTCACTTACGAGTGGGGAGGGAAATGGCCAGGGAGGCGGGGAAGGAGAGGATGCCGCGGAACCTGTACAATACGCTTCACCCGGCGAGTCGAGTCGAACACCCCTTAGCACGGCCCATCAGGGGGAGCCGACGCCGGGCCTAATCTAAGTGGAGGCGGAAATCCACGTGGAGACGGAAGGCAGTATAGACGATAAGGACAATCAAATAGATATGGAAGCAGTCCTTACGGCCAGTGAAGTCAGTAAAACACCTAACAACAAAAAAAGGCAAAGACAAATGGTTAAAATTACCACAAAAAGAAATAAGGGTGGTAAATACTCCAATAAAAATAGGCCAACAACAAATGAAAAAAATTCAGTGACAAACTACTTCACGTCTCGAGTAAACACAAAAGTGGTAAATAGACATCACATGGAGCTATCGGATATGGAGATACTCGACGCCTTAAATGAATGCTTACCCCCTTTCAAACTACGAAGACTAGATTGCAAAAAGAGTGGAAAGCAAAGAGCCAGGGACGTTTTAGCATTGGAGGAGAAAGAGGGATCATTGAATCAGTTAGATGAAGGAGTAAGTGAAGAGCCCGAGACACCCAAGATACCACTCCCCCTAACGACCTTGCAAGAAATGGAGACGCCCAATGGCGATCTGCTTCTACAAATCGATGTAGAAACGATAGAAGAAGGGGAGAAACGGGAAAATTCAAGGGCCATGGAGCGGGAGAAAACAAAACACCAACATGAAATAGAAAGTCTATTTGAAAAATCAGACACCGGGGAGAAAGAAGAAGCCTCTGGTGGTATACCAACAGGGATGGACAAGACAAATAAAATACTGCGGGAAGTAGATACCGGACTTGTTTTGACATTTGACAAAGGAGGTACGTCCGAATCAGACAACGTAACATCCATAAATCCATTCCAGGAGTCCGACCCGAAAGTAAACGACGAGACTAGACGGGAACGACATCTGAGCAAAATGGAGGAAAACACACACTCAGTTGATCTACCAATCCCATCCAAGGTGTCAACACCAGTCCAGGCCCAAACGAAGAAACATTGGCAGAACCACCATCAAAATCCGTGGGGCCATGAACCACTTAGTCCTCGACCAGATACGACGGAAAATCGAAGTCGCTTACTTGACACTGCCACACCACTACAAAATCTGAGGGGAAACAAGACAACAACTACAACTGACGTCCCATTAAGGAGATCTTCAACGCAGCAACATTCTTCGAGTCCAGCGGAACACTTAAATAAAAAGACGGATCTACTCTCCATCATGTCATCGGTAAATATAGCACTTGCTCCATTCATGAAGCTCTACGAAGCCATCGCTGACTCATTGAAGGATCACACCAGTATTCAAGCAATGATGTACAGCAAAGTCATCTTTTTAGAAGCCTATATCATGGCCTTAGAAGCCAGGAAAAAAAACAACCAAGAAGTGAACCACGATTCATCAGTCACGCCTAAACAAACAAGTGGGAAAGACGAGACTCAGGCAGTGACGACAAAAACCATAGAGACTCAAACAATTACCATGATAGACTTAACAGCGAGCAAATCATCCATAGAAAAAGCCACTAAAGTAGTTGAGACGAATACCCGTCCAGGCCAATTAGAGTTTACACCGAACTCAAATAAACCAGAAATTACAATTGAAGTACCAGGAGACAAACTCCAGGGGGGAGAAATCGTCCAAAAAAAAAAGGAACCAAAAATACTGTTACCTAAGCTGGCCAAGCCAGGTACAGAATCAGTAGAGGCGATTTTCCAAGTTTTTAAGCGACCAGTAAATTACAAAGACAAAGCACGACTGGAGGAGAGCTTGGATATAAATACAGAACCCAGGAAAAAACAGGAAAGTTCGGAAACGAACAAGACATCACCACTGAAGACGACTTATGATTCTCTGGTAAACGATGAACTAATGAACCTGAGTCAATATGTGTCGGAAGACTCCACTTCAGACATGAGCCCAAAGAAAATCTCCAAAACTCGGCATTCACAATCGGCTAGTAAAATCAATAAATCCGATAATGACATAAAGGTAAACTCACAACGGACCGAACAACGTCAAAAACAAAAAACGGTAAAAACCTGTAGCCGAGACAATAATGAAATCGAGGGTACTGAAACGTCGAGGCAAAAAACGCTGAAACAAAAGATGGAAACAAAAAAGGAGAGAGAAAGGGCGAGATCAAGAACACCAGAACAACGGAGTAGCAGAACTTTAAAGAAGGTAGATCACCATTCCCGTGTAAGACCAGAGGCCCGTGAGGGTGAACGCTCTAATCGAACCCAGCAAGAAGATTTTCAGTATCGCCAAGACGAGCAAGAGAGCAAATGCAAAAGCTCAAGAGGACACACGCCAACAAGCAAGGACACGAAATATAAACATAATAAACGTGGAAAAAATGAAAAGACCATCACAATTTCATCATGTGACTATGGAGAATTGAGTTCGCAGCACAGAGCTAGTATCAAATGGCCCAATCAAAAACCTAGGAAATGGGACCAAGCGAAATGGCAGATTAAATTAACGCAAGTGGAAGAAAATGAGGACAAGGTAATATTAAATAGAAATTCGGTATTAAAGTTGTTCAAACATATCCGAAATCTAAAATATATCAAAACAGAAGACTTATTAGTGGTAGAACCAAGTCATAGAAACATCAAGGCTAGAACTTACTTGCATATAGCGTCAACGAAGTTAAAAAACACCCTCCTTGAAAATAAAAAAGGACTAGAAAACATGGGATACGACTTAAGAGTGTACCCAGTGACGCAGACAGAGCAAAAATACGACAGTAAAGAAAGGAAGAGGAAAGAATCTCCGAATAAAAACATGAATAAACAGAGTAACTCCAATCCACAAACAAAGAAAAATTACACAAGTCCCGGAGTTAAAGAAAAGACGCAAGAAATGAAAAAGCGAGAAGGACAATAATCATTGAACTTGAAGCATAACATCCAGCACGGAAGAAATGAGAGAAAAGACAAGAGACAAATCTATAGTGTCATGGAAACACCCCCCCGAAAACAGGAACGAAAACAAGAAGACCCAAGAAATATTCACAGAGATAGGGAAACAACAGCCCGAAGGGAACAGAACCAGGAACAGCAACAAAACAAAATTGAGAGCGAACTTCCACTAAAATGTGCCCCAATGAAAGGATTATGGTCCTGGTTGCCAAAAGCGTTAACAGAAAAGAAGCAAAAATAGCAGTTTTCTGGAGTCGAGCACATTCAACGAGGGAAATGCAAGGGAGGAGATCAGAAGCAGTCAATAAAAATGTGCTCGTGGAACACGAGAGGACACCTTCACCTCCTATCCGCTAGCGATATGATTTTGGGAGCATATGATTTAATATGCCTTCAGGAGACCTGGCTGTGTGAACCTCCCTCAATGAGAGGATTTGATTTAATCTTGGCACCCGCCAAAAAGGGCCGTTTGGGAAGACCATCTTCGGGGCTTCTGATCGCCTGTAAAAACGGAAGTGGGATTAAACTAGACAAGACATTGATCAGTAATCTGGAAATATTGATGGTGAAAGCCTCATGGACCCGCAAGACAAATAGCAAAGAGGGCTATGGAAAAACACCACTAATAATAGCAAACGTCTATTGGAATCCAGCAGCCACAGAAGCAACTACCTTCCTGGAGAAAGTTGAAGAAGCATTGGATATAGCCCTGGCGGATCACTTAGTAAAGCACTTCCTGATCTGCGGGGACTTAAATGCAATATGCTCAACAGTTCCAGAGAAAGGAAACAGCCATGTAAACAGACAGCGGGGAGAACAGCGCGGTGAATTATGGACCCGTCTGATGAAATCAAGAAATTTGCACAACTTACATGAAGCCTTCCCAGACCCAAAGCGTCTGCCAACATGGGAAAGAAACAACTCAAAGGCAACAATAGATTACATGTTTGTCACAGAACCGATCTTGGCTATAACAAAAAACTTTGGAATAATTAGAACAAGGTCCAGCGATCATAATCTGCTCTCTACTTCCTGGGAGGCATCAAGCCCCCCGAATGATTATATGAAAGTCAACATCATAATCAATGGACAAGGAAATCGATTAAAACTATCAAAGGAGCACATTGTGGAATTAGAGAATCGATTTAATTCCATGACGGAGACAGCGGAAGCGAATAAAACCAACTATATCCCGCTTCTAACAAAGTACAAAAAAACTTCATTTGTAAAAAAGTTTGGCGGAAACCCACCAAAACATGTGTTCGATAAATCTCTGGTAGAGAAACGTTGTATCCTTCGTAAAATCCAACGCAGAGCAAAAATTAAAGGTACACCAGCAGCATACGAAGAAGCAGTGGCTGCAGCAAAGCACTACAAATCCTGGGTTAGAGGACACAGGTTAAAACTCTACCAACAAGACTCGGAAAATTTTTTAAAATTGATAAGTGGGAGAAATACAAGGGAATTTTGGAGCACCTTGAGAGCCACGATGGATGTACAAGAAAAATCATTAATAAGTGAGGTGGGCGAAACAACATGGGTAAAACATTTCGAAACAATGTACCTGGCTCCAACGAAACCCCCTACCACACTCGTTGAATTTGAGCAAGGCCCATGGCTAAAAGTGGACGACCCTGAGGAGATCCGACTAAAGATATCAAGTTTAAAGAACTCAAGAGCCCCGGGGCCGGACGGGGTCACAAATGTGGACTTAAAAACAAATCCTGAAGAGTGGGCAAGCCTACTGAGTAAAATCTTCAGAAAATGTTCGGATTTGAGAACTATACCGCCGTCTTGGAAATCAGCAACAGTGGTACCCATTTTCAAAAAAGGTGATAAAAAGGACCCAGCGAACTATAGACCAATCGCGTTGCTTGATGTTATAGGGAAAGTGTTTTGAGCAATGTTGCTAGATCACCTTAAACTATGGGCAGCAAAAGCGCCATGTGAAGACCCATTTCAAACGGGATTTAAGAAAAATATGGGCACGACGGCCAACATTCTACTCCTTTCCGTCCTGAAAAACAAAGTCCTGGAAGGGGGCCCAAACATCTTTGTGGCATTCATCGACCTGACCCAGGCCTTTGATCGTATAGACAGGGCTAGGCTCTGGTCTAAATTGGAGGCGTGGGACTGCCCGGCCACCTTGCTAAACCCAATCAAGGCATTATATACAGACACCAATATGCGGATCCGTTTGGACCAAAACGGTTTATTATCAAACCCGATATCAACAGCTAGAGGAGTGAAACAGGGATGTCCACTGGCCCCGGCCTTGTTCTTAGCATTTATTGGCGACATAAATGGCTCAGACATAACAACACGATCTTTTCCACCGAAAATTTGTAAAACACCTATAACGAGGCTCCTATATGCGGACGACCTAGTCCTTTTGGACTATACTCCCGTGGGACTACAGAGACAAATGGCAAGTCTGCAGAACTATATGCAAGAAAACCGGCTGGAAATCAACACCAAAAAAACCAAATTGCTGAGATTCGAGAAGGCGACTAGAAAAAGCAAAGGACCGAGCTTAAATCTTGAGGGTAAGCCGATTGAAACAGTCTTGGTCTTTAAATATCTAGGAGTCACACTAGACAGTACAAAACAAGACAAAGCTATGCAAATAGCGCTAACAACGAAAGTAAACCAAATGGCAGCCCAAGCCAGGGCAATAGATAGAAAGTTTGGCAGATACTCGCTGATACCAGTGCGAGAATTTTACAAGAAAAAAGTAATGCCAACTCTATCATATGGAGGCGATGCCATGATAAACTTGCCATTAGACATCTGGACAAAAATGGAGTCAAAGTTTTGGAGGAAAGTCCTCATGCTGCCGAACTCAACATCGGGTGCTTCGATTCGTAAAGAGCTCAGCTTGCCGTCCCTTAAAAGCTCTGTAGAACAGGCAAAATTGATGCTTTACAGGAAATGCCGGATGGCGGAGCCTCCATCAATTTATAATTTGATAAATCAGGAACTCGAACGAACCACTACTGGAAGCCTAACGAAATGGAAAAATGATAACATCCAGGTGTTGAAACAAATACAGGAGAACGAAGATACACTAATCACTAATCCGAAACAAGTCCTCAAAAAATTACGAGAATACGATTGGATACGAACTTTGGAAATTGCAGAAAAAAATAAGCTAACCGCACATCTGCCACCAAACGTTAAAAGACTAAATGAACTACAAGAATTCATTAAAAAATTCCCTTGCAGGAAGGGGAGAGACATGATACTACGTGCCCGTCTCAATCTTCTGCCAACAAATGAGATCTTGGCAATAAGAGGCAAAACTGCATCCAAGTTCTGTCGTTTTTGCAATATACAAGAAACAGAGTCAATACGTCATTTACTGCTAAAATGTGCCGCAAACCAACAAGTAAGAAGCTGTTACTTGAGACATATCTTTTCGGATTTTATTATAGCTGATGAAGATACTTGTTGGGCTCGCCTAATGGGAGGAGACAAGATAAAATGGCAGATAGCTACGTACAAAATATTAGAATCATTAAATCTGCCACGGACATAGTCCGCGAGGACGACACATTTTAGCGATACCATCTGTTTTATGCGAATTTTATGACAAAATGTCATTTTGTAAAAATCTATTGATTAAATACAAAAAAAAAAAAAAATTAAGGTTCTGCAAGTATCCTGGAGCATGTTGTTATCGATACCATTATATTATTTTGGAGTATTTGGAAGACCACTAACATTTTTTGCCACTACTTAAAACACATGCATGAATCATAGGCTCAAATTTGATGTTATTGGCACAATGTCAGAATATCAACTTATTCATTGTTTAATGTTTTACGATGCTGAATAGCGCTTTATTATCACACATACGGAAACATTTAGTGATTCTTATTATGTTTCACAATTGCTATTACAGCTAGTAATTCTAAAATTGCAATTATCCTGCAGCATTTATAAATAGTTACTATCCATTTACCTCAGACACTGGGAAATGTACCTAAGTATTGTAACCCCTAAGCCTTTTTGATTATCCTATACAGGTATTGAACCTGATATTTACAGACAGTTGCGAGGCAATACTGGGCAAATCTATATCCATTTCCTATTTAATCATCCGGATACAGCCAATAGGATTAGGGTAAGCTTTATCAATAGTAATTTTTACACCTTCTGTATTGTACTTAGTTTTCAAGTAGCTAATTACCTAAAGGGCTTTCCACTAATGTTATCCATATTTGGTTTTCCTGCCCAGATTCCATTAAGTTTTCTCAGTATGAGACGTTCCTCATTGATTAGAAGGAGATACTATGACGTACATGCTGCAAGACAACGTGTTGACATTGACAAGGTATGTTAATTAACAGCATTCCTAATACACTAATTCTTCCACCCCCAAGGTATTAATATTTTGCCCACATCTTTTATTAGGTCAACATTGTTGCTTACAGAGAACATAGGGATGAGTGCAAGTGGTGTGGCAATTCATCTACATTTCAGAGGTATCACCAATTATTTATATTCAAGATCACTGATGTTTCAGGTTTTGATATAGCAATCTCCTATCAAGTTTGGGAGTGCTGCATCTATAAGCTCATGATAAAATTAAGAGCACATTTGGCTCCTCACTTAGATATCCACCATATTCCCATTTCTTTGGCACCATCAGGCTGCACATGGTTAGTCAAGGCGAACACTCACCAAAGCATAAATCCTATTATTAGGACTTTAGCACTATATATATCTTTAGAGCATCCTCTTACAAAGTGATTCATCTATTAACCTATTAGGTACTATTGCTTTGTTTCTAAAATACATTAATCTGTGCCTCTGTTTTCCCGCTCCTGTAATACCCTAGATGGATAACCTCATTATGGGTATGCAATTTTGTCATAACCTCATTATGGGTATGCAATCATGTGATGAAATTATTGTATTTTTTTTAACATAATCCTTTTGTATTTGTTTCACAATCAACTTTTATTTTTGCACTTGGGTGGTGTAAACACCAATATTTGTATTATTTTGCTTTATTGTTAAATAATTCTTCTTTGTACCAATCATAATTTATGATACCCATATCATGTACACTATTATTTCTTTATTTATTGGAATATGCTAATTATGTTTGGAATGTCAGCCTTGAGGACGACCTAGGGGTCGAAACACGTGTCGGCTGAAACACTTCATTAGGATACCAATAAAGCAACATATATCTTAATGTGAATTGAAGAACTAATCAATAGTCTTTCTTGATTACTGGACTTCTTAGGCAGAGCGCAGATACTCCATACCCAACCATATCAATCTGTTTCCTGTCCACCACTGTCATACTTGCCCCAGCTGGCCATTGAGGGGGACACTTCTCAAAAATCTGCAGGTGTTTTGTGGGATAGTAGCCAGTACTTTGGTGTACTGGTCCCAGGCCCCAATGGGCACTAGGGAAATCCCTGCAGGAGCACAAATGTGATACCTGTAGAGGAGGGGAGGACAGTGGCTCCACCTCAGGCATGAAGCAAGAGTAGGTCAGGCTGACAGCCTGGACTCCAAGTACCTTACCTTTACACTTGGGGCCACCCTTCTTTTGTTCCAGAGCCCCACAGTTGCAACAAGTGCCAGGAATGCGAGGTACGGTACTGGGTACATTGGGAGCCTGCTTTGCAGCAGGAGAACCACTACTCTTGCTCCCACCCACATAAGACTTATCCACACTAGAGTTTTGGTTCTTAGCAGAGGGGGGTTTAGCTTTATTCGACTGTGACTGCTTTTGGGACTCCTCAGACTTCTCAGAGGTCCCTTTCTCTTTATCCTTGTCCTTCCCACAGGGTTCCTCAGGGGACACCCTTTGGGAGACCCACTGTCAGGCAGCCTGGTCAGCTTAAAGGGATCCAAAATGTTCTGGTCAGCAACATACTGATGCAGCTCTGGTGAACAGGTTTCAGAAAAATGCTTAAAAAACAAAAGGTGGGACAATTCAACAAAGTATTCACCTTGTATCCATCAATCCACCCCATCATGTTCATATGTGCAGCACTCATCCAGTCAACCCAAGACACATTCTCTCTTTTTTTATATTCCCTGAACCTTTTAAGGTATTGGATAGGTGCCTTGCCCAACTTGGAAATCAAAGCAGTTTTCTTACACACATACTGAACCCTTTCTTCCACACTCAGTTTCAGAATACAGTCATAACCAGTCTGAGGCACTCTACTTAACAAACACTTAGCCCAATCTCTTTTATCAACATCATGGATTCCACAAGCCATTTTAAACGCTTCTATCCATTGGAGGATATCAGAACCCTCCACATGCACATCAACCAAATCTTTCATAAACTTGTTGGCAGGGGACCTGACACTCTCAGCTGGTTTGGCTGAAAGTCTCCACTCCAGCGTTCTCTAGCTGGATTCCCTGACATTCAGTGTCCTTGGCTTTACGTTCAAGATCCCTATCTTTAAGTATTACTTGCTGTGCCAACTCCTCCTTCTTAAGTTTAGCTTCATTTTCAAACTTTTTTATATTCAAATGCCAATTTCATCCTTAATGCCTCAAGTTCCAAGGTATCCCTGAAGGAACAATGCTGGGTTTTGGAATAGAGGGGTCAGGAGAGGTGGCAATCCCAGAAACAGATTCAGTAACAACTCTGGGTGTAGGGTCCTCAGTGGTTCACCCCTACCCCACCTTCATCAAGAGCATCACAATCAGTCTGGTAGTCCACCAGGGCAGCTATCAGCTCAGCCTTAGACTTATCTTCAACGTCTAACTCCTTGGCTTCACAAGCACTCTGGAGAGCCTCTAACCTCATCTGGGTCAATTTACCATTGGCAACAGATGCCATTGCTTGTAATGTAGTTATCCTAGTACACCCCACTAAACCTTAAATGAACAAAGTGTGAATATTTTGTAGGGGGCAAGGTTACACACTGATTCTTAAAACCATTAGCATCCCACCACTGCCACCAGTGCAAAGACTGGAGGGCAGTATCTGTACTCCTGCCCTCTATCTGGCAGAGTAGAAGCACAGAGCCCCCCCCGGCCAAGGTTCTCTATAGGGCAGCAATGGACAAGCAACCCAGGCTTAAGCTCTCAGGGGGTGATGCAGGCTGGTTCTTAAGTATAGTGTAGTCTCTAAGCCCCCACAAAGGAATGTCCACACACTATGTTATGTGCTAACACAGTTCTTTATATATAAACATGGTTCAAGATATATGCATCAATTAATAACACAATGTGTACTCTGGCAATTCTAATATGGCAAATATATACAATGTCTATGTGGTATCACACTTAGCTATTGACTCCTTTAAAATGCATCAACTGCTGACAGTTATAATGCCATAAAAATCATATAACAATGTGTATCAGCATAGATCATAGGAAGGAAGTTCTGAGTGAGGATCCTCCCAAATGGGTAACCTGTAATAAAGAGTATTAACAAGCCCAGTCCATTAATGTTTAAATAGTCTTTTTTCCTGGTCAAAATGTTCAACTAGCCCAATGTACCTGAGTTAGAAGAGTTTCTTTGACCGTTCGTTGATGGATCCCTCAAGAGTGGACTCCCTTTAAAGCAGGAGCCACAGGGCGTCGAGATTGCTTGAAGAAATGTGAACCCAGGTGTTGAGACAGCAGCTTCAACCTTTGCAGTGCTCGTCGACGATCGATCGTGGATGTCCTGCGAAGATGAGGCATGCACTGCACCTCGATGCAAAGAGTTTGGTGCTGCAAAGAAGACTCAGTGAAGAACATAGGCCCGGCAGTGGACGTCGGGTGTCGACATCAGCGTTGACGATCGAGACTCGACTGCGGCTGGATTTTGGATCTTCACCTGTCATCGTCTTCGTGGACTTTGGGTGGCGGGAAACTCTCCAGCGGACTTTCCTTGTTCGTCAACAACCTCGACTTTCTACGTCGGGACAAAACGGTCAATGGTGATGGCAAGGGAGCACTTCTTTCAATGTTCTTAGGCAAAGGTGGAGCGTTGCGGCTCCAGTCATCGAGCAGCACGGCGTCAAGCCGTCCCCGCTTCTTGGCAACACGACTTGACTGGCTTCGATTGGTTACAGAATCCTCTGCACCCTGGTCGACGACGATGGACTTTGACAGCCTTAATGTCCTGGTGCTTTACTTCAAGATTTCTCGTGGACCCCGTCTCCAGTTGACAGCCTTTCGGGCCTGGCTTCCAGGGTGCCTCGATGAAGATCAGCTTCTGCACAATGTTCCCTCGTAGCTCGGGGAGAGGTCTCCTAGCCAGGTCCTCTCTTGGATCAGTTCTTGACAGACTCAACAGCTCTTAGATTTTGTCGATGGAAAGCAGCAGCAAACCTTCTTCTTCCAGCTGGGCTTCAACAATAAGCAGCTTCAAGTTTCAACTTCAGCTTCTGAACAAATTGGGAAGTGAGAGGTCCCCAGATATACACATCTGTCCCTCATTCATTCTGCTGAGTCAAGCTCGGTCAGCCAATCAAACAAAAGGGCATTCATGCAGGCAGGAAGCCAATCAGGCTCAAAGTGCATTCAGGCCATTCACTTCCAACCAGACATCCATAACAAGGAATGTAGATTGGGGCAAGCACCCAGCCTTTCAGCACACCATACTGCATTCATGTCAGTTTCAGACAGGGCTGTCTCATTCATTGTGTCACACACACAGAAACCAGACACCCATAACATGTAATGCATATTGGTCACACACTCCATTCACCCAGTTCCCACCCACAACATACATTCACTGGGAAGGCTCCAGCCAGTCTGGTCTGGACTTCCCCACAATACTATATATGGTTCTTCCACCCAACAGCCAAACAGTCCAATTCAGCATGGAGCTGCCACTTGCACATACCCTGCTCTCGGGACCACACACAGGTGCCCACTAACATACACTAGGAGTACAGGATCGTACACCCTCCCATGGGTGCTATAATCGTATCCCAAGCATCTCTATCCACCACAACCAAAAAGTGGAAGAGCTGCAGTGCCAGGAGGCCCAACTGGACTCTGTCCCTCCAATGCATTTACAGTATCACAAGGGGTTCAGCCCTCTTTTAACGCCAAATGTGCCCCAGTGATTGGTGCAGGCTAAGCCCACCTTAATGAAGCAATCCTGGGTCCCCACCAACAATCTTCTGTTATGCATGAGGTCAGGACCAGAGTGCTCTGCAACAGGACAGACAAGGGGGTGACAACATATACTTACATTTCACCCATCTCTCTGTCTGTTTTAGATCAAAGTGTCTCTCTGGTTAACTGAGCCCTCTGTGACTCTTGATTAAAGCGCAGGGTTCCCTTGAAATATGTGCTGGGAACAGACTTCCTGTCTCCCCCAAACCCCATACCTCTCCCCTCCAAAAGGGGTCAGCTCTGCAGGGGTTTGCCTATGGTAAATAGTGGACCAAGACATGTATTTCACTGCCTTTTATACAGAGGGGTGGGAACTAGCTTCAAGTTGACACATTACATACCAAAGGGGTGTTATCCCCGCCTTTCCTGTTGTCTATTGCAGAAACAAAGCCCTTTCAGGCTTGCTTCAATCAACTCTGATTAGTATGCACTGCCACCAGCCAGAGGACAAAAGGACAAAAGATTCATGGAGCCTTTGATATTTAAATTAGGCTGCTCATGGCTGGAGGCAGGTCAGTCTTCCACCTTCTGGAGATGCTTTGATGTACTTGGGGCTGTCACATTCCAGCTTAATATGACAGGGAAGACGGTTACTGTATGTTGTGTCTTCGTAGAGTACATGTGACTATGCAGATGGACTGTATGTGGAATGGCCTCACACAGTCCTCAAAGGTTGGTCTCCCATCATTCCTTTTCATTATTAAAAAATCAAAAAAGCCCTGCCAAACAACACTTTTCCCAGGAGGATGGTCGAATTCCTCACAATAACATACATACTGAGAACCACAATGAGGGAGAACTTTACCCAGAGAGCAACATACAGAAAGGACTGTGGCACACTGGGCAAATTATAGGTTCTGAGAGCCAACTTTAGGCACAGCTTGGGCACAGGTAGCGAGCTTTTGGTAGAGGTGTGAAAGCAAGGGTCACATGGGGCATAACATAGGCAGTGAAAGTGGCACATGTAGACCTGGGGCAGAACTAAAGCACTGGGAGCCAGACAGAGGTGGACCCTGTCATACAGAGATACATTGGGGCGGAACTGTGTAAGTCAGGGCCACATGGGGAAAGCCTAACCATGAGAATGACATGGGGCGTGAGTGGGCCAGGAAGAGTGACATGGGGCATGACTGGGGTACCAAGCAGCATGAAAATGTGTTAGCAACATGAAAGCTTCAGAAATATTTACTTTGTGAAAAAGCAGCAAGAAAAAGGGGGTTAGAGTGGAAATACTGGGCCTCATTATGAATGTGGCAGAAAGGCAACAACGGCACCGGTAGTGCTACCGGCGCCGTTGTTACCTCTCTGCCACTTTACGAATTCTACTTGCCGGTGCCGGACTGCACCTGTGGTCTGACCAGGCGTGCAGAACGGCACCCGTGAGCAGAACTTGTGATTGCACTGGCACCGTTATTAACCATGCCCCCGACCCCCATTCTGCCCTATGTGGCAGAATGGGGATCGGGAGTCCGGCCATACCGGCATCCAGGAATGGGCAATTACTGCCCCATTCATCTCGTAATGGGCCGGTAATGGCCCATTTGTGGGTGCCGGGGCCGGTAGCGAGTTTGGTGGTAGCCATGCCCTTTATAGAGGCACGGCTACCGCCAAACTCGTAATGAGGCCCACTGGCATACCTTGTTGAGATCATTCTCTTGATTTTCTTTTTTTAAAACATATTTTTATTAGGTTTTACACCAAAACACCTCTTCCCGCAACTTCCCTCCACCTCTTAAGAACACCACACCAGCAAGAAATATCCTCATTTCCATAATACGCAAAACATGGCTCGACATCATTCCCAAGCACTCTGCGGTTTATCTGCGATATTAAAAGGTAGGTCTCAACATTCTCGGTTTAATACAACTTATCCTCATGGAGCTCAGATGCTGAATTAGTGGATTCCATCGTGTATCAAATTTCCCTAGATTGACCATAAAATGGGCAGTTAGTATCTCCATAGATGCTATTTCCCATAGCTTGTGCAACCATCGGCCAACTGATGGGGCCTCTTTCTTGCTCCACATTGTGGTTATCGCTAGTTTTACTGCCAGTGTCATACTATTGAAAAGAGGTAAATGATTCTCCATTCCATCCCACTGACCCTCTCTGGATAGACCCAAAAGGATAAAGGCAATTCTAAGTTCACACCATAACCCCCCTACTTCATAGGGGCACTATCTTGGTTCAGGGTCCTCAACCCAACCTACTCCTCTTTGACCGGGCCCTCATCAAAATTTTTCACACATCTTCTTCTTCCCTGCCCACACTCACTGTCCCTCCCCCTCTGACTGGTGTACCACGCCCCTTTATCCCTCCTCGGAAAACCTTTAAAAGGCAGAGACCTCCTTCATCTAGCCCAACTTAATGCTTCTTCAGAAAAAAAACATTCTTATTGAAGACTTGGACCTCAACTTCCTCGCTCTTACCGAGACGTGGTTCAATGTCAGCTCAGTCACTGCTTTTGACTCCCTTCTCCCAATGGCTACAAGATCATTTCCAAGCCCCACCCTAACCATGCTGGTGGTGGGGTTGCCTTGATTTTCGCTGAGTGGGTCCCTTCCTCCCTCATACTCTCCCAGCCTTACTCTTCCTTTGAGATCCTGGTCTGCAAGTTGGTCATCTCTCCCTCCTCCTCTCTGACCATTGCCACTATCTACAGGCCCCCTAGCTCTTCCACCCTGTTCCTCTTTGAATGGGCAGACTTTTGCTCCTCTTTCCTGTCAACTACCTCTAAATTCCTTCTCTTGGGCGATTTCAATATCCATCTGGACTTCTCTATCTCAGCATCCACTCTCTTCCATGAACTCTGCACTTCGCTATCCCTCTTCATTCTCTCTTCTGGTCCAACCCCGGTCAGACCATTCTCTCCTCTCCTCTCACCTGGATCCCCTTGGCCCTCTGACCGCACCTCCTCAAGCCCTGCCAACATCGTTCACGAACATCTGTCTGATGAAACAAGTGTCAGCTGCTGCCTTCACATCCACCTTAACCGCCCTCTGCCCCCACCCCAGACTCTACCACTGACTCTGCTCTCAGCAACCTCCATCTGGCCATTAACAACACCCTGGACATGCTTGCACCAGTCATGAGGATCCGCTTGAAACCTGCCTCTAAGCATAACACCTGGTACTACTCTGAACTATCAGCCCTGAAACACAAGTGCAGAGATGCAGAATGGAAGTGGCAGACCTCTGGCTCACCCTCTGACAAACACAACTCGGCTGAACTCTTTAAAATCTGCAGGGAACTAGCCAGCCCATCCGCAGTCTCCTCCTCACCCCTCCAAAGCCCTCTGCAAAGCATTGGACACTCACTTCACTACTAAAACTCAGGACCTCCTGATCACCCTTGCTTCTCCCTCCCCTGATCCCTCCTGCACCCCCTTGCCTCCTATGGCCGCCAACCCTCCCTCCTCCTCTCTCTCCTCCCTCTTCCCTGTCACACCTGATGAGGTCACCAGAGTTGTCCATTCCATGAAGGTCTCCTCCAAACAGATATCCCCCTGCTCCTCCAGAACCATTAAAGACAACATGTACTCTCTTGCCCCTTCACTTGCTGATTTCTGCAACCACTCCTTTGCCACTGGATCTTTCCCCTCTTCTCTCAAGCACTCCCTTGTGCACCCTCTGCTGAGAAAACCTTCAGCAGATCCCACCTGCCCAGACAACTCTACCACCCCCTTCCTTGGGAAACTCCTGGAGAAGCTGGCCTTCCCCCAATTTACCTCTCATACTGAACTTGTTGGTGGTCTCCACGACCATCTGTCTGGGTTCTGAGCATGAAGAGGCCCGGAAACTGCTCTTCTGAACACACGTGAGAACTTCAAGTATGCCTGGACTCTAACTCCCCAGCTGTCCTCATTCTACTTGATCTCTCCTCTGCCTTTGACACGGTCAACCATCCCATCCTCATAAAACGGCTCCATGATACCCTGGGTATCTCGGATCGGGCACTGGACTGGCTGACTCCTTCCGAAATGACTGTCCATCCAGGTTATTCTGGGCACCTTCTCCTTGCCTACCTCCTTCTCTACCTGTGGTGTCCCCCAGGGCTCCAACCTCTTCCCCTGCCTCTTTAACACTTACCTTGCTCGCCTGGCACACATAATTTCTTCCTTCCCCCTCTACTTCCACTGCTATGCAGATGACACTTAACTCTGCTTCAAACGTCCTGCTGACCCTTTTGCTTCTTCCATCATTCCGAACTGCCTATCTGCTATCCAGTCCTGGTACATTTCCAATGATCTCTGCCTCAATGCCAGCAAGACAGAGATTGTTCCTATTGGGACAACTACTCCCTCTTTCTTCCCCTCACTCTGGCCATCCTTTATGGGCTCTCCCCCTTCTCTTTTATCCAAAACCAAAAACCTTGGAGTCATCTTCAACTCCTCCCTCTCCCTCCTTCCTCATATCCAGGACATTGCCAAGAAGTCCAAATTTCAACTCTTCCTTCTCAAAGGAATCCTCACTTATCCCCAGAAGCTCAATGTTACCAGAACTGTTTCTCTCTAGGCTTGACTACTGCAACTGCCTATCCTTCCATCTACCCTCTGTCAGGAAACGTAAAGGGATCCGGTATCCGAACCACTCCGGGGCCCGGTGGCAAGCAGCGAGACCTGTTACACCTGCTGTTTCCACACATATCCGCCTTAACCGTCATGGAAATAGAGCACCTTCCTACGGTAGGCGTACCCATATTCATGAGGTACGCTTTCAGTCATTCTGAAAGTGCTGGGGGTTGCCATGGCAACGCGGACGCTCTGCGTTGCTGGGATCACGTGTCTTTTCACGTTGAGCCCAGTTGTGGTGGATCACGTGACCGGTCTTTGGAATATTAATAGACAGTTCAAACTTGGCGCTTTGCTTCTGAATTTGTATTCTATTGCCTTGTTTTCGCACTTCTGGATCTTGATATTCTTGTGACCTTGGCTTGCTTACTGGATTCCTTTGGATTGCCCTCTTTGTCTCCTGGCTTCGAACCTGTTTTTGACCTTGGACCGCTCATCGACCTTCTTTGCTTTGTGATTCTGTCTTCTGATCCTCTACTGGTTTTGACCAAGGACTACTCATCGACCTGCTGCTGCCTCTCCCTGGTTCTTTCCTTACCTGCACTGTGCTTACAGTGGACTTCGGTCCCTCCCGGCATGCTGGACTAGAGACGCTTCGTGCTGCTGATTAGGCGTCCTCGTGCCGGCGGTGGGTAGATGGATCACGGAACTCTTCTTACACGGACACTGGGATTGTGTAATACAGACGTCCTCGTGCCGGCGGGTGTTAGGGTTAGCTGGACTTACCTTGGATTTCCATTTTCCTTTTCTTCATGACCCTGCAAGAAACATACAGATGGTAAGAGTGTTCCATGTATTCTTCATTCAGTACTTTACCGATATCCATGATTAGTCTCTAATTTTGTTGGTGTTCTTCTAGGTTAGACGTCTCACGGTTCCTCTTACTGACTCTTGCTAGCCTTTGCAGGTATTACCTTGTCGTGACTTCCTAGATTGGGTTATTGCTGTAATTGGCTGTTACTAATTGTTACTTCCTTTGCAGGCTGGCGGTTCCTGTGGCGTCCATCCATCTTTTGGTTAATAGATCTTTTAGGGGGTATTTCTGAGTCCCTCTGAAGGGTATATTGGCAGAAAGAACTCGTCGGCTACACGACGGGTTCAACTGCCAAGATTGACCTCTGCTTATTTGGCAAGAATATCAAGCCTGTGCTGACATATTCAGAAGCCATATTATGGATGCTGCTAGCGACCCCTTAACCGCACTTGCCCAACTTGTGGCTGATTTACGAGCCGATGTAACGGCAGCCCATGAGGCCACTCAATGAAATATCCTTGAGATACGGGCTGGCATGCAGCCCACTGGGGCAAGTGCTTCTGGCAGTATTCCTGCACCAACGGCCTCATCGGGGGTTTCTTCTGCTAGGCAGGAGAACGCTCCTGTGGTACTCACGGCTCAGTTCCCATTGGCTCCGCCAGAGCACTCTCATAGTGACCCTAAGACATACAGAACATTCATCAACTAATGTCAGTTACATTTCTTGTGCCGTCCTACTTCATTTCTGGATTCCACAATGAAGGCGGCTTTTGTATTGTCCTATCTGGGTGGAACTGCAGACGTTTGGGCTAACCCTTTATTAGAGCAAGGAAGTAACCTTCTTCATGACAGTGATGCATTGATCGAGGCCATGTCCCGAGTATTTGATACCAGGTACAAGACACAGGCCATTGACTTGGAATTATTGTCCCTGCAGCAAGGGGATGCCTCCTTGCTGAGTTATTTAGCCAAGTTCAACCAGTTTGTTGCCGAGACAGGTTGCCGAGACAGGATGGCCTGATGAGAAGAAGGCTGATCTGTTCTATAAAGGTCTGTCTGACACTCTGAAAAATGTGCTGGCTACTGTACCTGTGTGCAAATTGATGCCCGGAGAGCCGAAAGAAAGGGGGAGAAACGAGGTCCTATACCGGTGGCAGTCTTAAATCATGCGCCGGTTCCAGGCAGTGAAGAACCCATGCAAATAGTGGCAGTACGGGGTCCCTTGTCTTCTGAGGAAAGGGAGCACCATAGAAAAAACAACCTGTGTTTTTATTGCGGGTCCTCAGAGCATCTCTTAAGGCAATGCCCCAAGAAGCCTCAGAAGGCAGGAAAAGCCAGAGCTCGGCAATAGAGGGAGCCCCATTGCCGAGCAGTTCCATTCAGGGTTCCTGTTGTCCTGTTCCTTTTGTTTTGCAAACCTCGTTGGCCTACCGGTCCAGTGAACCATGGCTTGTTCATGCAGTATTAGACTCAGGTGCCACTGGGAACTACATCGACATACAATATTTGCGCCAGTGGAAAATCCCTGTTATCCCGAAAGAACATCCTGAGGTGGTCAATGCAGTTGATGGTACCACCTTAATGTCAGGATTGGTCACCGAACGCACCATTGACCTGACCATGACTATGAGTTCTGGGGATACTGAAGTCATACATTTTGATGTTATTGCAGCACCCCAGTTCACGTTCATTTTGGGTTTACCATGGTTGGTAAAACACAATCCCTTTGTGGACTGGCAAACTGGTTCAGTTACGTTTCCCTCAGAATATTGTACATCCAATTGCCTATCTATACCTGAAGAGCCCTCCAGTCCTTGTTCCTCTTTATTGGACACCGCTGCAGTAATCAGGGCTATCACTTCGTCTTTACCTAAGGAGTATGAGTCTTTCCGAGATGTATTTGTCATGATCTCTGCTTCCAAAAGGTCAGGGTTTTCCCAACTCCCTTGGAAGCAGATCCATAACCCAGGTTCCGAGTGCCAACCAGTCCCAATTGGGACCTTTTGGACCCCGTCCTGGCGCCAGTGGCACCAGGCTCATAAATATGCCCAGTCCCAGCGCTGGAAGCGCCGGGCTCATAATGCTTGGGTGGACTTACCTGCAGCAGACCATGCTGCTTACTTGCCTGCCAGTTGAGCCTCTGATCCTCTTCTGTTTGGAACTACTTTTCCTGTTGGGTGGGGCTGGAGCCACTCCCTAGATTCAGAACACTGGAACTCTTCTGGAAGGCAGGAACTCTTTTTTTACCAGGAACTCTTTTCTTACTTAGGCGTGGCTGTGGAAGGAGACACCTAAGCACTACAGGAGGCTATTTAAACCACACCCAGTGGATGAATCTTGCTTTGCGTTATTCTGCACCCTCTGCAGCAGAACGCTCATCGTGTCTTCTGCATCCGGTCCTGGGCCTAAGGAAAAAGGCTTACCATCCTGAATCCAGTCTTCAGCAACACCTATAAAGACAAGAAAGAACAGGTTAGCATTCCGGCATCTGAAAGGCAAAGGCTTACCTACTCTTCGTGCGCTCCGGAGGTCTTCACACTGCATTCCGGCATCTGAAAGACAAAAGCTTACCAACTCTTCGCACGCTCCGGAGGCCGTCGGCGCTGCATCTCGCATCTGAAAGACAAAACAAGGTGCGTTTAAAGACATTGGGGAACTTTAATACTCACGTGCCATTACTCCTTTCCACATCTAACCCAGTGGGTATCCCGGCACCCTGCAGCCGCTCCGAACTTGTACCTGCAAAATAAAAAGACAGTTAGAGCGCTTTGTGAAGCTGGCAACAAGCGCTTACTTACGTGCTTCCAGGCGCTTCTATTCATCACACGGGCTCCATCTTCAACTCACTTCAGCCCGTCATCCGCCATCGCCGGAACCCTGCAAAACAAGAGACATCATTATTAAAGACTTTAAAGACATTTGAGTTACTCGAAACTTACCGTTCGTGCAGTAAACGACAGACAGCAGTCCTCTGAAGTCAAGAGGCCTGTGCTACCTATCCAGTGAAGAAACTGGCTACAGCACCCTGCCCCGAGGCAGATGGAGAGCTCGGCATTCACTTACCTAAGGTGAGAGCGTTAACCTGTGGGGGTCTACAGGAGAGGAGAAGAGGAAAGAGATAGGGACACCCCAATAACCCCAGTTCATTAACCCCGTATTTTCTATCTGCAGACATCTTACTCTGCACGTCAGGCATACAGGGCACAGAGGTCCAGCCCAAAGAGCCAATCGGGTGCTGCACATCACCTTTGAAGATACGGTAGTCGCCCAGTCAAGACCGGCGCCTCTGCGAGAATCAGGTGAGCGTTACAGTATTCAACAAAGTAGGAGCCGGGACGCTTCCACCGCACCGGCCATACGATTATCCTATCGACTTGGTAGACGGGGCTAGAGTACCCTCGGGACGTGTTTACTCTCTTACCCAAAGAGAAAACATTGTTCTGAAGGATTACATCGACAAGGCTTCAGAGAACGGCTTTATTCGACCGTCTCGCTCCCCAGCCGCTTTGCCACTTTTCGTTGTGCCTAAGAAGGAGGGGGACCTGCGACTTTGTATTGATTACCGTGAATTAAACACGGTCACCATACATAGACAATACCCGATTCCACTTATCTCGGTGCTTTTGGATCAGTTGGGTTCCTCTGAGTACTTTACCAAGCTTGACCTATGCCGGGCGTATAACCTGGTTAGGATGAGGAAGGGCGACGAGTGGAAAACGGCTTTCAAAACCAAATACAGCCTTTTTTAATACCTTGTTATGCCTTTCGGGTTGTGTAACGCTCCTGCCACATTCCAACGATTCATCAATAATGTTGGATCGCTATGTTGTCGTTTATTTGGACGATATACTGGTGTACTCCTCGTCTTATGAAGACCACGTGAAGCATGTGTCAGCTGTCCTTCAACGATTAATGAAAATTGACTCTATGCCAAATTGGAAAAATGTTTGTTCCACGTTCAGGAAGTGGAGTTTCTTGGGTATGACATGACCAATGCTGGCATCAAGATGAACAATGCCAAGGTTAATTCTGTATTGGACTCGCCCGTTCCCACGACAGTTAAGTCCTTACAGTCATTCCTCGGTTTTGCAAACTTTTATCGACGCTTTACCCGCTCTTTCTCAGAGACAGCTGCTCCGTTGACCGCCCTGACTAGCAACGAGCAGTCTTTTGTCTGGAGTCCGGAGGCCCAACGGGCTTTTGATGCTTTGAAACAAGCCTTCACCTCAGCACTGGTGTTGCAACATCCAGATCCCGGACAACCATATTTTGTGGAGGCTGACGCCTCTGAGGTTGCTGTAGGGGCTATTCTCTCGCAATTATGTAAAGACACAGGAATGCTGCATCCGGTAGCCTGTCATTCGAGAAAACGTACTCAATATGAGCAGAACTATACGGTTACAGAGAGAGAGTTGTTGGCCGTCAGAGACGCATTCACAGTCTGGAGGCATCATTTGTTGGGTACCGCCTCTCCAGTGCAAGTGTACACTGACCATAGGACCACAGGAATTTGTTAGCGCTACAGTCTTTACAATGTAAAGATGGCATGAATTCTTCTCTATGTACAATTTCAAGCTCACTTATCGTCCTGGTCCTATGAATTCCAGAGCTGATGCCCTTTCGAGGTTAACAGTGTGTCGTCTCATTCCTGGGGAGGTACTGTCCTTCACGGTAATCAAGTGGTCTGCGCTTGTACATTACAACGCTCATTGGTGTCTTCTATCCAGGAATGGGTAGCGAAAGGACCCAATGAAATACTGGAGTATAACATGGATGTTATTCGTTCTTTGCCTTATGTACAGGGTCGCCTGTATTTGCCGGATGTCGCCATTCGGCGCACTGCCATGCAGTGGTGTCATGACTCTCTTCTAGCTGCTCATCCAGGCAGGAAAAAGACTGTGGAGTTGTGGAGACGCTGGTGTTGGTGGCCTGCCATGACCCGGGATGTGTCTTCTTATATTGATTCATGTTCAATATGTGCCCAATGTAAAGGTTCCACGTCAAAACCTTTAGGTCCTTTGCAACCATTACCGATACCAGATCGTCCTTGGTCAATGGTTTCCATGGACTTCATTGTGGAGCTACCTCCTGTGAAGGGATTTGATACTATCTGGGTGGTTGTGGATTACTTTTCCAAGCCTGCCTTGTTCATTCCTTGTCAAGGCTTGCCCACAGCACACCTGCTCTTGCAGACTTGTTCCTACACAATGTGTTTCGCTTCTTTGGCCTTCCTGATACCATTGTGTCGGATCGGGGGGCCCAATTTACCTCCGGATTCTGGGAACACCTCACAAGTTCAATAGGCATTGATGACCGTTATTCCAGCGCATACCATCCGCAGACGGACGGTCAGACTTAATGCCACGCTCGAGCAATATCTGCGCTGTCTGACCCTGCAATATCAAGAGTCCTGGTTTTCTGTTCTCATACACGCAGAGTTTACTTACAACAATTCTATACATGTATCCACTGGTACCACCCCGTTCTATGCCTTATACAGTTAGAACCCACGTACCTTGCCCTTGGACATCGCTTTGGATACCTTGAACCCGGCGGTGCAGGGTTGTCTACGTGATCTCGCATCCATTCACAAGGATGTTGTGCTCCATTTGACTGATGCTAAAGAACAGGCCAAACGGTTTGCCGACTGTCATCAAAGGCAAGGCTCAACAGTATCAGCCTGGTACCAGGGTTTGGTTATCCACGAAAAATCTACGCATGCCTGGACGTAGATGTCTTCTGCCATGTTTTGTTGGGCCTTTCACGGTTCAGGCTCTGTTAAATCCAGTGGCTGTTCGTTTGGAATTACCTTTGTCTTGGAGAACGCAGCCTGTTTTCCACGTCTCATTGTTGAAACCTTGTATCCAGGGTACCAGATTGCCTACCCATCCTCCACCCCTCTTGGTGTAGGGATCTGAGGAATATGAGGTCAATGCTATTCTTTATATTAAAACTGTGAGGGGTAAGAGATTTTTTCTGTTGGAATGGAAACGGTATGGTCCGATGGATCAAACTTGGCAGCCTGCCACGAATATACACGCTCCACTTCTCTTGTCACGTTTTCTGGCTTCTAGGAGGGGGGTTCTTTCATTGGGGGAGGATACTGTCAGGAAGCGTAAAGGGATCCGGTATCCGAACCACTCCGGAGCCCGGTGCCAAGCAGCCAGACCTGTTACACCTGCTGTTTCCACACATATCTGCCTTAATTGTCATGGAAATAGAGCACATTTCTATGGTAGGCGTACCCATATTCATAAGGTACACTTTGAGTCATTCCGAAAGCGCTGGGGGTTGCTATGGCAACGCGGACGCTCTGCGTTGTTGGGATCACATGTCTTTTCACGTTGAGCCCAGTTGTGGCGGATCACGTGATCAGTCTTTGGAGTATTAATGGACAGTTCAAACTTGGCGCTTCGCTTCTGAATTTGTATTCTATTGCCTTGTTTTCGCGCTTCTGGATCTTGATATTCTTGTGACCTCGGCTTGCTTACTGGATTCCTTTTGATTGCCCTCTTTGTCTCCTGGCTTAGAACCTGTTTTTGACCTTGGACCGCTCATCGACCTTCTTTGCTTTGTGATTCTGTCTTCTAATCCTCTACTGGTTTTGACCACGGACTACTCATCGACCTGCTGCTGCCTCTCCCTGGTTCTTTCCTTACCTGCACTGTGCTTACCGTGGACTTCGGTCCCTCCCGGCGTGCTGAACTAGAGATGCTTCATGCTGCTGATTAGGCTTCCTCGTGCCGGCGGTGGGTAGGTGGACCACGGAACTCTTCTTACACGGACACTGGGATTGTGTAATACAGGCGTCCTTATGCCGGCGGTTGTTGGGGTTTTCTGGACTTACCTTGGATTTCCGTTTTCCTTTTCTTTAGGACCCTGCAAGAAACATACAGATGTTAAGAATGTTCCATGTATTCATCATTCAGTACTTTAGCGATATCCATGATTAGTCTCTAATTTTGTTGGTGTTCTTCTAGGTTAGAGGTCTCACGGTTCCTCTTACTGACTCTTGCTAGCCTTTGCAGGCCTTGTCGTGACTTCCTAGATTGGGTTATTGCTATAATTGGCTGTTACTAATTGTTACTTCCTTGCAGGCTGGCGGTTCCTGTGGCGTCCATCCATCTTTTGGTTAATAGATCGTTCAGGGGGCATTTCTGAGTCCCTCTGAAGGGTATATTGGCAGAAAGAACTCGTCAGCTACACGACAGGTTCAACTGCCAAGATTAACCTCTGCTTATTTGGCAAGAATATAAAGCCTGTGCTGACACCCTCTTCCTCTCTACAACCCCTCCTGCTAATCCATAATAGGGCCGCAAGACTTATCCTTGGCCTCAAGCCCAGGTACCACATCTCTCCTGCCCTAAAAACCCTTCACTGGCTCCTGTTTCCTGCACAGATTAAATTCCTATCCCTCTGCATCATCCGCAAGGCTGTCTGGGACCAGGGACCATGCTATCTGCAACTTGCTATCACTAAATATTCTCCCTCTAGTCCACCACGTTCCTGTGGCACCAACTCGCTGTTTGCGAAGCATTTTGGTGAACAGAAGGGCAGAAGCCGATCTTTTGCTTTAGTAGGCTCCCTCTTGTGGAACAGCCTCCCACTTCCTCATCATTTTGAGCTGGACTGCCTCAAATTCCAGAAGCTCCTCAAGACTTTCCTTTTCACTTCCTTCTTCCCTTCTTCCCTCCTCTGCTTACCTCACAGTCTCTACGATTGGTGACCACGGCCCTTATGTATCCTTGGGGGCCTTGGCCTCCCACACCCAATCACCTCAGATTCTGCCGACATACCGCACTTGCCTCGGCACCCACCGGCATACCCCCCTGTAGGCCTGCACTTAACCACTTATTGCAGTTCAATGCTCCCCACTTACTTACTTGTCACTTACAACTGCTGCTCACCCACTGTCATGGACATTCCAACACTTACCCCCACTCACCCCTACCCTCTTCTCTCTCTGCACTTACACGTTGTGAATACTCACAAGGCCTAGTATGTTTGTCTTTATCCTCCAGTGTATATATTGTTTCAATCCCATATTCCCTCCCTGTTGCCAATGTGGGCGCTTTGAAACACAATTTACTGGTTAAATAAGCGCTTAACAAATGCACAATAAACAAACAAACATATATCACTGCTTCTATGGCTTTCCACACGTCCCCAATTTTGGGCAACTCCCCATGCTGTGAGTTTGTATTCCCTCCTGTCGGCCCCCCCTCAAGCATAGGTTTTCCGAAAGTGACTTAGATCTGCATAGCTTGTCTGGGGTACAGTACCACCTGTGTAATATTTCTCTTGGTGTTGTGTGCAAATTGACCCTTTTAAAACATTGCAGAATTTCCCAGTCCTCATCCGAGATACCCCGTTCAATTCCTTCTCCCACTCATTTTGAAGGGTCAATCTACATCCCCCTGACAATCTGTGATGCAGTTGTAGATCTTTCCGGTCAACCCCTTCATAATATCTGCTTCCTGTAACGTCTTTTCGAGAGATGTGTGTGGCCTCAACACCCCCTTTTTGATTATAGGATGGTGCAACAAGTGCCTAATCTGCTGATATCTAAATCTATCCCCCTCCTATAGGCCAAAGTCATGTTTGCATTGCTTGAATTACTTTGTCACCACTCGTCACCATATACCCCAGCTTCCTGCAACCTAATTTTTCCCACTCCTCAAAACCTTTATCCCTAAGAGCAGGTGTGAAGTCTCACTTACCGTGTATTGGCATGAATGTTGATGGGAATGTCATCATCAGCTTTTTGCGTATCATATCCAAGCCCCCAATGTGCCCCATGAAATTGTGTTCAGGTATAATCCCTTCTCCCTCTGCTCTCTATCCAGCCATGGCTGCTTCCACATATGCTGGCCCACTATGGCCTGTTCAAAGAACAATGTTTTGTCTGATTCTGCTTGGAGCCACTCTGCTAATAATTCATTATATCTGGGCAGGAGAGTCCCCCCTCCTGTTCCTTCCGGCCATCATCATCTTCGCTCAGGAACCTCCCCATATAAACGCTAATGTCGAACGTTGAAGCTGTTTGTCTTTTGTTTGGGTTTAACCTGTGGGACATTTTGGAACAAGTAGAGCAGCCTTGGCAGCACGTTCATCTTAATCACTGCCATCCTACCCAGCCATGTTAATTATAATTTGCTCCACCTGCCTTATTAATTAATAATTGCCTTAAAGAGAGCAGGATAGTTGATAGCTTCCAAGTTAGCCCCTCTGTTCGTAATATTAATGCCCAGATATTTCACTGTGCTTTTTTTGCGAATTAAAAATTAGCTACATGTTGAATTTCCGCTGTCGCTGAGATATTTAGTATCTCTGATTTATGTTTATTGACTTTAAATCTGAGACCTCCCCACAGCTTTTTATTTCCTCCTGTGGAATATTTTTACCCATGCCAGTGCGCGCCCCTCTATACCCCTTTGCCAATGGGGGAAAGGAAACTGCCAAAAATGGAGGTGCTAAACCCTGTGCGTGCCAAATCTGCAAAACTGTGCATGGTTCACAAATCGTTAAAGGCTGCCCACCCTGCCACACAAAGTCAAAGTTGGTGTAAAAACAGGACTCACTGAATGTCAGTCGGTGCTGTCACCTGTCACATGAGGCAATGCCACAGAAGTGGGCTAAAATCCGAAAATGCCCTTAAAATCCAGTTTTCCCCATCCATTGCAACTTTCAAAGTGCTGTTTTGGTGCTAATTTCAGTCATCTTCCCAGTGAGCTATTGAAATGAAAAGTGTGCTGGAATCACAGATTCTCCAGGTGGCTCAGAGAAAGCCAGGCCTCACTGACTACAGCAGCTAAGAAGTGTATTTTCTGAAACACCCTTCCAGCAAAAAACCCAGTTTAAAGGTGTTTCTTTTTTCTGAAGAAATTGCAAAATTCGCCTATTTAAAGCATGTGTGTGAAGGGCTTAATTCTTGTAAATGGTCAAATCCCTTGTAAACTGTGCTTATTTTTATGTGTGTAAAATGAAAATACTGTAAAGTGAATTTAAAGCAACCCAGTATTCAAGTTGAGTAAATACTTAATTCTGACCTGACAGTGCTAGCCTGGGAAAGACTGACACTTCAAAATTGACACTCCCTTGCTACAGGCAGCCTTAATGGTTCCCGTATATTGACAACAAGGAGCACAATGGACTCATCAGACTTTCATCTGTGGCTGAGCCAAGAACAATGGCAAGCTGCCTACTGATCTCTACAGGGGAGCTTCCCTCTCCAGGAAGAGGACACATCTCCCTGATCAAAGGACAGTGACAGCTGTTGCCTGTGAAGGGGAGTTACAAAGAAAAAAACTGCTGGAACTTTTTGATGTTTAAATCTTTGCTTGTGATTACATTTCAAACTCTTTAACTGTGCAACCTGAAGGAGGATAAATCAAAAGATTGGTAGATGTTAACCTAATTTTAGGCTTTTGCTTTGAAGACATTAATGGACCCTGTCCCACCTAAGGAACCAAAGTTACAGGAAAACCCTAATTGTAGCAAAATTATTAATGTTGCCAGTCTAAGATTGTATATACATGATCCAGTGATAATCGCCCAGATCTGTACCGAATTAGAAATTATTAGTCCAGACTGTCATGGTTAAAATTGATAAAATTCTATAGAATGACAAAGGCAGCTCTCACAGAGATGAGGATTGAATGTGAACATAACCCATCAAATATGCAATGTACGTGTCTGATTTTATTAGGGGACATCATTTTAGAAATTTACATTTGTGCAAACATTAAGTTTTGGTCAAAATCAACGTGGGAGTTCCTAAATCCCATCATAAAGATGACAGCTCTGTTCTGACTGCCAACCAGAACAGAGCAAGTGCCTGTGGCCACTTACAGCCGTGGGGGTGTGTTTTGAAATTCTGCCCACACCATAAACTTGGTGATGTCACTTGGTAGGATAAATATAGGAGCTTCACCACACATAGGACACACTACTTCCTGGAGACATCCAGATTTCTGCGCCGTGCTTTGTTCCTGACTTCTTCATCTTGTCCAGAACTCTTCACCTTGCAGCTGACTCCAGATTTCTTGCAGAATCCAGACTTAAGCATTGCTGAACTCTTTCTAGCTAGACCCAAATTCAACCATCCCAAACTTGAGGGGACTTAATTCTGATTCAGTTTGGCTTGCTACCATTAAGGCTTGCCCGCTGAAACTCGCATCCTGTTATCTACCGTGACCAGTGACCAGAAGGGCCCATCCACATCCAATCTGAGGTGCAGTCCAAAATTGACCAGAACCGCATTGCTGATCCAATCCCGCCAGAGGTGCCCTGCTGCCGCTAGACCTGACCCGATCCAATGACAAGAACCTTGACGGTCCAATTTTAATCAAAAGGGACTCTAAGTATCAATAGGAAAAACAGTGACCCATAATATATTTGTATTGTATTATCCCAATCTCAACCCATCCCATCTTTAACTTCAGAACCCTAGTATTGTCAGCACCATTCTTGCGCTGATTTTTCTCAGTTGTTTTACAAAACCATAAGTCATTAGTGATTTTGAGTAACTAAAGTAAATGCCAGAAAGAAAACAGAGTATCCACTACGTGAAGGGTTATGCTGGCCACGTAACTGTGGCGATTACCGGGTGGCATTCTCTTTTTCATAGTCATTAATATAGTGTAATAAACCAATCTGTCATTTTTAAATCTGAATTTCTGTTTTCATTTTTGCGCCTATTTTTCAAAAACACCTCTCACTAAAACCTCCATAATTCTTCAATTTTATAGATAGAAACAACATTTCAACTTCCACTGATACCTAAGACCCTTAGCTACATCCACAACCAAAATCTGTGTATTTGACCCGTATTTTTATCAAAAAGCGCATAGTGAAATTTTGCCGCAAATTGACATTTTACCCAAAGTTTACACGTGTCTTTTTCCCATTCAAAGTGTTACTTCAATCCCATCCTGATCTAAAGTGTGTACTGTTGTTTATCTTGTAGCTCATGTGTGTTAGGACCTGTTTAGTGTTGCTTTCCTAAGAATTTGTCTCCATTTAAGCATTTTTGCCCACTTTGCATTGCGTCACAAAGCCCTTTTTCACCTGTCATTTTTAAAAGTGTTAATTTCCAAAAACGGTTTTCGCTCTTGTTTGGGGAGGAAAGATTACATTCAAACTCTAGACATTGTCTTTCATTCCTGAATACCTGCTGATTACTGACAAATGTGTAGGATTGCTCATTTTTGCCTTAAAGAACTTTGCAGGGGGAAATATTAACCTAAACGCTATCCGTTCAGAAACCAAAACTGTTCTTTTTCCGGTGTTTTATATTCTGCATTATTATAAGTGAATTCAATTGCTTTACTTATCTTTGAATTGTATTATCACCCCTTGGTGATTGCTGCCCCATATATGTATGTATGTATATATATATATATATATATATATATATATATATATATATATATATATATATATATATATATATATATATATATATATTCAAATGTATGTGTGATTTGAATTTAAAATAAATAAATAAATATTTACCTTTACAAACTAGCCTGATTCCTGGTTCAGTGTGGCCTGGGGGGTATTTTGAGGAGGGTGGTATATCATTCAGAATATGGAATTTATAGACACAAATAAATAAGTATTTCAATGCGCACTACATGCTAGGCGAGACCTGGGTGTGTTCCTGATTGAACTCCTTAGCACTCCATGACTGCCTAATCAATTCCAACTGATTTTTCAGCGATAGTACTACCTCATCAGCGAAGATACGTATTCTATACTCCCCTCTACTCAAATACCACTGATTCAGTCAGAGGTCCTGACCCACTCTGCAAAGGTCTGAGGTCCATTGTAAAGGGTTCAATTCCCAGCGCAAAGTGAAGAGGTGACAGCAGGCAGCCCTGCCTCATTCCCCCTCCCAGTGGGTCGCATCCAGTTAGCTGCTCATTTACATTAATTCTGGCCGTGGGAGAGGCATAGTTTACCATGATCATGTTAATTATTCTTGGTGCTAACCCCACTTTACCCAGTACTTTCCAAAGGAAAGACCAATCAACACGGTCAAAAGCTTTTTCAGCATCTAATGTTAGTAAAAAAGCCTGCTCCCTTCCCCTATTGGCCCTGTCAATGAGAATATTTATTTTTCTAATGTTATGTCCGGTTGATCTATTTGCTTTAAATCCTATCTGATATGGGTCAACCAAAGATTGCATGAAGATTTCTTGTCTGTTGGTCAATATTTTGGTGAAAAGTTTGCATCTCTGTTGAGTAAGTAGATAGGCCTATATGATGTGGACCTGAATGGGTCCTTACCTGGCTTTGGGACAGCACAATGTGTGCTTCTGTCATAGTGTGCAGCAGAGAGTTTCCCTCTCTCAGCGAGTTGAAGAGATCTAGCATAGGAGTCAGGAGAGTGGGAGCCATTAACTTGTAGAATGCTGCCAAATAACTCTTCTGGCCCAAGCTTTTTCCAGATACCAACCCGTTGATTGCGTCTAGAACTTCCTGACGCTCTATGGGACAGTCTAGCTATTCTTTCTTTCTTTCTTTCTTTCTTTCTTTCTTTCTTTCTTTCTTTCTTTCTTTCTTTCTTTCTTTCTTTCTTTCTTTCTTTCTTTCTTTCTTTCTTTCTTTCTTTCTTTCTTTCTTTCTTTCTTTCTTTCTTTCTTTCTTTCTTTCTTTCTTTCTTTCTTTCTTTCTTTCTTTCTTTCTTTCATACTTAGCATACACCACCCATATACAATGTTAGGTAGACGTTCCAGAAGGCTTTAAGTTATGTTTGTCTCCCCTGCTATCCTTCCCATAGTCATCTACGATCCTTTGGATAAAGGACCAGTTTTCCTGGGCTCTCAACTTATTCGCCAGAAGCCTATCAATTTTCCCTCCTTTTTCATAAAGAAAGCTGTGGAGATCGGAGTAGCAGTTTTCGGCTTTGTCAGTGGTAAGCGTGTCTAGTTCCCCTCTTTTCACCATTAACCTTCTATAGTTAACCAGAGTTTGCTGCGACCTATACTGGTTTTGCAATGTCTCACTGTCAGTTATGAGGTCAGTTTTCTGTTGCTTCCTAATTTTGTGGATTTACGCCGATGAGGCGATTTCACTCCCTCTTGCCACATGTCTTCATTGCGTCCCAGTGTGTCCGTTGCTGCATTATGCGTGATGTATTCGACAAGAACATCCCTTAAATTGTACCTTACCATCACATCTTTTAACAGGTTGTCATTCAATCACCAAATAAACTGGGCTTTTGGTCTCCCTTCCAATTGTGTGTCTAACAAGATTACGGAGTGGTCTGACATAGTGCCTACTTGTATAATTATCGTTTGGATGTTTTGTAGAGATGTTGCAAGCATGAAGACATAGTCGATACACAAGTATAATTTGTGCATAAAAGAGTAGTGAGTGCAATCCCACACCCCAGGGTGTTGATGTCTCCATGCATCCACTAGCCCCGTATCTTCCAGTAACCCGTTATCTCATCGATATCTCCCCAGTTTGAGAGAATTTAGATTGAGATAATCTATCCCAACTCCCCTCATAATGGAGTTCCAATCAACTGCAATGAAGCATTCCCCCTTCCTAAATCTCTCGAAGGTCTGAAGGAAAGCGTCAAGGCTGGAAGCGCATCTCCCCAAAGAAGCGGGCAATGCTGTCATGATCGGTCTCCCCAAAGAAGCGGGCAATGCTGTCATGATCGGTAACGTGCAGGTTATAGTTACTAATGTGCACTCTGAGGCCTATGGGCGTGTAGCGCATTGCAAATTATAAAGTAGAGTAAAGTAATCTCCCCGGTCCCAATCTCTGCAAGGACATTAAGGGGGTAATGCTGCACAGATCACTTTTAAGCCTGCAGGTTCCAAATCCAGTAAAGGGGTTTCAAAAAGTAATGTACCTGCTGCAGACACCTGTGTGCCACCTGCAGGCCAAGGTTTCTGAATAAATTAAAACATCTTAGTGGGATAATGTGCCTGCTGCTATCTGCCCGAAACCTCCATATAAAGGTTAAAATACTTGCAGGGACATCAAAAAGCATCCTTTTCATGTTTGTAAAATGAGTACCTTTGAATTTGGCAATAGTAACCGCTGTTAATAAAGGACTTGGAAATCCCATAGTTTGAGCAATTTGTATAAAACATTAGCTATCATTCTAATTTTTTTTTTACAAATAATGCTGCACATTCGAGCCTTGTTAAACATAACTCCCATGATGAGGTAGATAAAAGAGCAATGCTTGGGTAATAATAACGACAGTTCCAGTGTTCAATTGAAATGATTTGGACCAAGTGGATGTGCAAGTGAGATAAAGTAAAATCCACATACTAATGCCAATATATAGGTGGAAAGTCAGCACTGACCTGCCAAAGAGGGTCAGCAGAAAGGTATGCAGAAACACTTGTTTGTTTTGTTTGTTTTATTACTTATAATGCGCGGCAAACCCGAGGGCATCAGGGTGCAGAAGGCAACAAGATGATTTTCAGCTTTGGTTAAATAGCTGTGCAGTCATATACAAATATATACAGAATACATACAGGTTATATACAAGCAGAAGGGCAGAAAGGAGTGGGTGGGGGAGTCTGGGTGTTAACAGTTATTTTCCTTGATCGGGTGGATAAGGTTGTGCCTAAAGTGTAGGTATGACTGATCTGCCCTTAGGGTAGGGGGAAGGGAGTTCCAATGTTGTGTGGCTTTAACTGAGAAGCCTCAATTTTTGATACATTTGAATCTATGCACCGTCAGGAGGTTGGAATTGGCAGTTCTAGTGGGGCGGTTGGAGGACTGTCTCTGGAATCTGTCGATGAGATATTGTGGGGCCGAGTTGTTGAGACATTTATGAGTGAGGGATGCTACTTTAAGTGAAATTATGTCTTTGTGGTGAGCCAGTTGTATGCTCTCCTTATGTCAGAGATATTAGCTTTTTTGGGAATACTCAGTGCTGCTCTAAGAGCATTATTTTGTAAAATCTTGATTTTGTTGGTCATGTATTTGTTGCTCACTAGATATAGGGCGTTGCAATAATCCCGTTTTGACAAAATTAAAGCTCTTGCCAGGGTGGTGCAGCTGTTAGAGGAGAGGAAAGGCTTGGCTGCTCTGATTAATTTGCATGTGTAGGCGGTAGAGGAGGCCATGGAGTTAACCGGTTTGTTGAGTGTAAGGGTGGCGTCTAGATAGAAGCCTAAAGTTTTAACTTCTTTGGCTACTTTGATGGTGTTGCCATCTATGATGAAGTTGGAGTAGTTAGGGCCAAGTTTGTTGATGGTGGAGGTAGTGCCAAGGAGTATGACTTCCGTCTTGTCATCATTCAGGCATAGACCATGAGAGGCCATCCATGCCTGGATGATGAGGTACACTCTGTTCACCAAGGCCAAATCCTTATTGTGATCTCCCGACAACGGTACGAGGATCTGGGTATCATCGGCATAATTGATGTAGGTGATACCAAGACCATCGAGATCATCAAAAAGGGGCTTAGTGAATGTGTTGTACAAGGTGGGGGAGACACACGATCCCTGGGGCACTCCGCAGGTGATCAGTATAGGGTCGGCAGATGCTGCGGATGAGAAGACACACATGGTCCTATTGTTTAGGAATGATTGTATCCAGCCTATTGCTTCTTGTGAGAAGTGAACGGCCGAGTCTAGGTGGTTGCAGAGTATTTTATGATCAACTAAATCAAACGCTGCTGATAAGTCGAGTAGTAGCAGTAGTGCCGCTTTGCCATTGTCTCTAAGTGAGTGAATTTGTGTCTTAAGGTCGATTAGCGCTGTCTCAGTCCCGTGTTGCGGTCTGAAACCAGATTGGCATACTCCTAAAAGGTGATTTTGTTCTAGGTATTGTCGTATTTGGAGGTAAGCTACCTTGTCTAAAATTTTAAGAAGGAAGGGGACTGTGGTAATGGGTCTTAGAGTCCATTAACTATTTCACCTTCTTCCCTTGTGACAAAGTCAAATGTAAGGTGCAGAAAGGGGGTACGTGGTAGACCGCTGTGTGTGCCAAAGGCAGCCACCTGGTTTGTGAGGCATCTCCTGGAGAAGGCAAAGCCTTTCTCCCTCGCCGAGCTGCTCTGAAGAGGAATGGCGGTAGAAGTTAGAGATTCTCACATATATATATATTTTTTTTATTTGGTTCAGCTGATAAAATCAACTTTTCAAATACAATCTTATTATTCACACATTCAGTTTGCGATAAAACAATTATACATCCTCTATATGCATCAAAATAAAAAGAATTTCATACATGATTCATAATAAAAAGACAGTTATACCTTTTGTAATAAAAATGCAACCTAATTTACATATTTACTCTTAAGTTTCTTCAGGAAATGCTACATCAAGGAATTGCACTATTGCTTTCATCACAATTAATTTTGTGCTAGAGAATAATTGATTCCAAATTTGCTTTTCTTCAGTGACATTATACAGAGACAACAGATCATCCAAAAAATGTTTACGCTGTACACTTAATTGAGGACAAGATACTACAACATGTTGAAGGGTTTCCTTTTCTGTACTGATTTTACAAACATGACAGAAATTCATTTCAGCAGGTATGGCTTTTCTTCTTGCAAGGATGTCCCTTGTGAGCTACAAATTCAGTCTAAAAAATAAATATTTTTTTCTTATAATAGGAGATAAACATTTCACTAGGTAACTTGACATTTGACCTAACTTTTTATGTCCAAAACTATGTGTGTCAAAGTCTTTGTATTTTAGACAAGTCTCTCGATTTTTTATCCAATCCCAGTAATAAAATGTAATCTTGGCTCGTGTCTGATGTTCTAGCAATAGCGTTATCGAGATATCAGCGTCCGTTAAGGCATTCAGAACACTATTACACCATTCAAAGGGAAAATTAAGATTTGATGAAATTAGATGATGAGCCACAACACTCAGAATGTTATTAGTTTCCAAACCCAAGAGGCATTTTCTAAAGAAGGTGCACAACCGCCACATGACTCGACCAGCCAGAGAAACTAGGCCTAATTCGAACCTTAGGATCGGCATCGGAGTGCAATTTGGAAGATGTAACACTTTTCTCCAAAATCGCGCTTCTAGCTCGTTCCACATCTTTTCTTTTGTATATAGCATAGATTCAGTTCCATAAGTTAATACGGGAACTACTTTCTGTTCATAAAAGAGGAGTAGATGTTTATAAGTAGATTTTCCAAATTTATAAACCAGTATTCTAGCGTGCGAGATCAAAGATGTTAATTTAGGCTGGATATTGATGAAAAAAATAGAATTTATGACCGTATTCTGGAATGTTATACCCAAATATTTGTACTCTGATGCAATTTGCAAGGGTTCATCATGAAGGGTCCAATTTTCAAAAGCAGCTTTCCGAGTCTTCCCTTTGTTTTTACAGACTAGTATTTGGGATTTTTCAAGATTGACGACTAGATTGTTCTTCTTGACATAGGTCACCAATGATGTCAATAGGTTGTTTAGGCCCTTTGGAGTCTCAGACACTAGGACCAGGTCATCAGCGTACAACAACCAGGCTATATGCTGATTACCTAGCTTCGGCGCATCAGAAACAGTTCCATAAACGATTTTCCCATATCCAAAATAAACAGGTTAAACAAGATAGATGCCATAATCCAGCCTTGTTTGATGCCTGAAAAGGTGTTAAATGTTGCTGAAAGAAGTCCTTCCAAAGACAGACACACCTGCATTGTTGTATCTGAATGGAGTTGTATTATCAAAGCCAATAAGGATGGTGGGCAGCCAAATGATTTTAACTTGAGAAATAATAAGGTGCGGTCTATAGAATCAAAAGCCATGCGGAAATCAATAAAAGCAAAATATAAAGATTGTTTCCGGGAGGCATATTGTGATTTTAACATGTTCAGAGCAATCATATTTGGTATGGTTCCAAGCCCACTCACAAATCCTGACTGGAAGGGATCTCTCTTAAGATGTTTACTGAACCACTCGTTCAGTTCTCTTAAAATTATGCGACAAAAGATCTTACCAGGAGCATCAAGTAAGGATATTGGTCTGTAGCTCTCTGGATTTGCACGGTCGCCCTTTTTATAAACTGGGATGGTAATTGAGTGTTTCTAGGAGGTTGGTATTTTTTGCGTAGATAGTATATTACTAAACATGGTATACAATATGTGGGCCCATATTTCAGGGTGTTATTTCATGGTCATATTTAATAAACCTTCGGGGCCAGGCGCCCTCGATCTACTAACTTTATGGATAAAATATAATATATCTTCACTGCCAAATTTTAAGTGAAACGCTCTATTCCTCTTAGACAAAGATAAGGACAATAAAGAAGTGGATACAGAGTAGATAGTTGAGTAATATTTGATCCAGTCATTTTCTTTTACATCATTTGTTTGGATTGCTACTTGTTGTCCAGTAGTGACTTGATTAATAATTCTCCACGATTCAGCAGAGTTCTTGGAAGACAATATTTTCAACATGTGACTACCATCATTTTGGTAGAGCTTTGCTTTCATACTTCTTACCCAATTCCTGTATTTAGTTTGAATTCGAGGAAGAGCCATGACTTGACTGCTCTTAGATAATTTTAGGGCTTCTCTTTTTTCTTATCGAATTTTTGATTTCATAATTCTTAAATCATGATTATAGATGTGCAAATGTGGTGTTTGTTTTGTTCTTTGCCTGATTGAATCAGGCTGAAACAATTGCATTAAATCAGGGTATGGAATTGAAAAGTTCTGTTTATTATTTCTTTCATAATTCGTCAGTGAGGCATAGCAATTTCTGAACGCTTCTAAGGATGTTTCAGTCCAAAAGAATCTATTCCGAGCTGTGTTTATGTTAACAGATCCATGGATATATTTGTTGTGTCTTGTAATCATCTTAGATCTGGGTAACCAGGTACGTTCAGTAAATTGTGATTGCTCGCATCAGCGTAAAGAACTTGAAAACTTGAAAAGATTGCGTTAAAATTAACATTTCTTTATTCACATAAATGTAATCTATAATCCCAGAACTGGAACCTCTATGCCAAGTTGACCTTGGCGGGACATCTGACTTGCAAGATCCATTTAGCATGAAGAGATTTCTGGATTCAATGAAATTAGACCACTTTAGTAATCGATTCTGATTTTTCTGTCGAAAAGATTCTAAACAATAAAGATTGAAATCACCAGCTATTATTAAATTGGTGATTTTACTATCTAGAGTCACTAGATCCAGGGCCTCATTCATGCATTCCAGAAACTCATTGTCAGTTATCCCCAGGGAATTCCAGTACACATTAATAGGCGCATAAAATACATTGTCTCTAGTAAGTTTGTGCATTTGAACAAAAGGGTTTGGTGAGTACCACATTTGTGAGGTTATAAACGAGCTTTGCTTGATGGCAATTAATAAACCAGATATTGGTCTCCCAAAACTTCCCTTTTTAGCTGGAGTCAAGAAGATGTCATAATTGTCCCAGGAAGATGTAGTCATAAGCCATGTTTCTTGCAACACGACAATATCATGGGACTGCAGATTAGAGATCTTATTATTTATAAGGTGCTTAAAACCTCTCGAGTTCCAGCTGAAGTAGCGAACATTGAGCAGTTTGCTGGCTACACTTGCAGACATGGTTGGATGATGTTTGCTTAGAAGTGTTTATGTTTGTCATGGGTTTACTTGTCATACCATTTGAGGTTGTGTCACATGTACTAGGCCCTGATAATAGCACAAAACCTAGGTCAAAGAGTTGTGAGTTCACAGCCCAAATAGTGTTAACTACTACTCTGGAGTTTATCCATAGGGCCACAGATGATCTACTCGAAATATCAGAGAATTCGACCTGTTCTATATCAATTGTGCCTATGTCGTCGAAGGCAGGGATATCACTGAATATTGATAGCACCAAAGCTCTATTTAGATTATACTGAGGTAGAGGAGGGGGGCGACATATCAGAGTTAAAGAATGGACAGCAGGGTGTTTTTCTGAGCGAGTTGCTGTTTTCAGCTGTTTGGAATGATCTAGTGGGGCTTGCAACATCTTTCCGATTGCACTGGCTCTATCATCTTTGCCAATTACAGTAGCTCTTTCATCCAGAATCTGAAATAATTTTGTTTTTATCAGATTCTGTATGTCACTGCCAGTCGACAATTGACAGGGCTGAGCAGCAAGTCTTATTTCATTATGCTCATTGCATAGATCTAGTCCAGATTGAACACGGACAGGCTTTGAGGCTAGGTCATCATGTTGCAGTCGTAATTTGGTCTTATCTAATTGAACATCATCAATAGGAATATTATCATCATCATTTTGTACCCTTTTGTCAATTGTAGATACTTTCAGATTTTTTTGTACAGGTTTGGTTAACATGTATTCATCAACTGCTTGTCTAATTTCTTTACAAGGAGCAATTAATCTTTGGTTTTCAAGTTCTGAAGTGCTGATTAACTGTGAAGTTTCTTCATTATCATGTATCATTCTACCCGTCGTGTCATGCGCAACAGCGTTTACCAGAGCATTAAGGGGACTGTAGGATTCTATTTGTTTACTCTTTTCGGTGACAATCTGATTTCTCCTCGACTGAGTTTGTATCATATATTTCCTAGCAATCGCCTTAGACGCTGCAGTAGCTGCTGTGCGCGGACGTTTAAGATTTTTAACAAAATACCATGTTTGTGATGATGATATTGATTTAATATTTTTTATATTTTTCGATTTCTTAATTAAATCAATCTTGCTTTGCTTGTTTTTAATATGCAATTCCACTACATTTGTACTAGCTCGTTCAATAAAGTGCATAATTAATTTTTTTCTCAGTTTTATTTTGAGTTCCTTCTCCATTACGATAAACAGGTTCTTCAAAGCTATTACAAGCTAGGTCAATAATGGGTTTCCGAATGTTTGGAATTGGGTGGTTTAGCAACTCTAAATCACATTTTCCGTTGTAATATGCATCAGTTTGTGAGCCTATTGAGACCTTACCAATAGTCGGAGAAGAGGAGGTACCCAAGGAACCCACTTTTTTGACTAGGGTTTGCTGCCAGGCTATAATTTGGTCAAGTTGCTGCGATTGATTGTCAGTTTTAGCACGTAATGTCTCAAACAGCCTGGCTAGAGAGTGTATTGCAGCATTCATTGATTTCAAAGCTATTTCAGTTAAACCACTCACGTTTTCTCCCTGATCAATTCCATCGTTGGTTGCATGAAATGGAATCGATTTACGTGGAGTGGGAGCGATGAAAGATAGTTTTTCAACTGAATTCATGTCGCTAACATTTGTAAATAAGTTTGGAGATTTCGACAAATTTTCAGACATTGTGCGCGAAGAAAAGCATTAATTATTTACATCGATGTCAATAATTGCCAAATTGGCGGCTCCATTTTGACTAGAAACGTTTGAAACCGGAACACTGGTGCCTGTTAATACATTACACAATATTTTTACTATCAGTTAGAGAGACATTTTCCTTTGCAAAAACAACAGAAGTATCCGGGACGATGTTTTCTTTTACCTGGAGTTTCTGTGCTTGAAATCCCAAACGATTTCCATTTCCTTTTCCATTCAGTTCGTGTAAAGTTCCGTTCTGTAGATGACAATTAATGTCCTTTGTTTGTGTTGCCTCCCTGAAGATTGATGGAGTCATATAAACGTGCGCTTGGAGGAGAAGCTAATGACTGGTAACAGAGCACCTGCCTTACCAATTTTTAAACATTGTTCCAGGAGTCCCGGGCTCAAAGGCAGCAGCAGCAGGGCCATCATGCCTTACAGTGGAGAGCCACAACCATGGCTTTCCCCCTCCCCCCCATAAAGGGGGAAATTTGTGCTATGGAGGGAGTTGTTTCCAGTCACCTGCCATTAAAATCAAGTGCGAAAAATACAAGTACCAGAATCCTCAGAGTCAATGAACATGCCACACCTGAAAAAGAAATGAAGACACGCCTGAAACAGCAAAGAAACTCAGCCTCCCTGAAGATTGATGGAGTCATGAAAATGTGCGTTTGGAGGAGAAGCTAATGACTGGTAACAGAGCGCCTGCCTTACCAATTTTTAAACACTGTTCTGTAGATGACAATTAATGTCCTTTGTTTGTGTTGAGGGAGATTTTAAAGGTGAAGACTCCCCATTTTTGTCGAGATCTACTATCCCACATGGAGTTTGTTCTTGACAAAAGGGGCGGATATCCATGCTCAATGGTTTTTGTATTTTAGAAGTTGATTTAGATTTAACCAGTCCCACACGAGGGGTGGAACTCAACCGCAATTTTTTTGTTGGACATAGTGGTGAGTTCAACGCGGGGGTGGCACCAAGTGAAGTATGTACTCCTACTACCAGTGACATTCCCGTTTTCAAAGACATCAAATTTCTCTTCATTATAAGCGCTAGTCAACACAGGCTGGCGGCGGACTGCAGAAATACGTCGGGAAGCACCGGAGAGCACCACTTTAGCCCGAAACCCACGACAAGCGTGGCAAAGCGGTACTTTCCGGCACTTGCCAAGGTCCGCATGCTGGGTTTTATAGCCCCGCCTCCAAAATGCAGTAAGGTGCCTAAAGAAGAGAAATACAGGTAAGTACCAATGGAGAAATAGTAGAACAAAGTTGATGTTATAGCTAATATTCACTGGGGATGAAGTAAAGTCACCTTGTGGGCAATGTGGTTCTAAATATCTCCAGTACAGCAAAAAGTCCTTGAGAGCAGAGAACGCGGCCAAGCAGTACTTTCCGGTACTTGCCAAGGTGCACGTAAATTTGAGGAAGTGCTTCATTGACAAAGCTGAATAGTTCAGAGAACATCTCACAAGGAGATTACAGAAGGCTGACTGACCTCAGGAGCAGGGCATGTCTTGCGAGCTTGTGCCTGCATTACGGACCAGCTGCCTGAGAATGTACTCAGAATATTCACATGGATGATAGGTTCTTGCACAGGAGAGGCAGCACGGAAACCCTGACACATACATGTGACCCATTCTTTGCTCAGTATGCATCAGAAGCCAGAAGCCAGAAGAGTGTTACAGTGCTGTACAGGTACCATATGGGGGAGGCCTGACTTCAAAATGGTGGTCACCAATTGTAAGTATTATCAAATAACATCAGAAAGAGAGAGTTAAAACACCTTAGCCAGATTGTTGAAACAGAGGAAATACAGGGTCATTTAGGTGGGCGCAAAGAGTCCTATCACTAGCCAATCAGATATCAAAGAATAGGTCAATTAAGATGTGGCGAACAGATTAAGGCCATACTTCATGGAATTATTTGCGTATAAAACGGGGATTTGCGTGCCAATCGTCAAACAGGGATTTGCAGACTGAATGGCACACAAATCCCCGTTTTAATTCCATGAATCTGGGCCTAAGAGAGGGTAGTCATTGGTATTTTGTGTGGAATTTCAGAAACAAAGAGCAAGAGAGGAGAGACTTTTGCTGAGCAAAGCATCTTCGTTTTTTTAATCACATTTCACGGAGGCTACCCTAGCTAGGACAGAAAACCAAAGAAGAAAGGAGCAAAGTGCAACACCAACTGTGGGCTGTAGTCCAGGAACTGGCTGGAGCCTCGGAACCACAGGAAGAAAATTCTAGTTGCAAGCCTGCTAGGGTCTATAGACCAGTTTCCTGGCTGGAGTGAAAGGACCAGAAAGGATACGTGACTGTGCCTGCTATTAGGTTAAGGCAAGGAACGTGACTCTTGGCTGGTGACATGGAATTCCTTCTGTCTGGAAAGTACCTGGGCGTTGGAGGCCAGGGACAATTCCAGTCGGTAATGCACTTTGTTTCCCATAAAACAATGAGAATTCACAAGCTCTTGCTTGGTAAATCAATCTGTTATCTTCTAGGATAAGCTGAAATCAAGCTGTTGTCCCATAGGCATATGTAAATTCTGCACTTCAGAAGCCCAGTAGAGTAGCACCGCGGATCACAGTGGAAACATGGACATGTTGAAGTAGCCGAGCAAGCATCATATAGTGCTATTGAAGTCCCGTGACTTTGAGTGACTGGAAAGTAGCTATTAGGGTGGCATATCCCTTGAACTGTGTCTGAAAAATAGGGAACAGAATTTTGAATTGACCATTAGGGCTTCTTGAATTAGACACATGCACCTATTTGTTATACCTGGATTCTGACACCATGGGACATAGGAGAGAATCTTGTCTGGATTTTAGGGATAACACATAGGTCCTGTAGGCATTGCTCTTACCCATACCTTCATGCCAAAGCAAAAAGAGTGCGTGTAATCCACAAAATGAACCCATGAACCCGGGCTAGGAAGGACAAGGCTTACCCTTAGGAGCCTCTAGTGTAGCCTAGATGTTGTGTGCTTCAACAGCCTGTTTAACCATTACTTTAGGCCAAGGTGGCCCTGCAATCTTTCTGTTCTTCTCCTATAACTTCATCTCATATAATCCGTTCCTGGTGAAATAAACAATGCTGTATGACACTGCTCTTGCTGTACAGAGTGTTCTGTTGTTCCACCACCATGAATCACCCCACAATTAAACCATAACAGCACATGAACACCTGCCTTATTTGTCTTGCCTCCCTTCGTTTAAAAGAACACTATTCCTATCTCAACAACACACAGAAAATGCGCAAAGAAAATTTGCATCAGTCTTCCTAGTTGCGCTCCTTGTGGCTTCTGCTCCGGAAGCTTTGACAGTCAATACTACATCAATATCCTTCCGGATTATTTCTTGGGGAGGTGGGGTTAGCATCTCTGGTGTCTCAAGACTAGTGGCGATCCAGTACATGGATGGGAAAACTCAAGGCAATATACAGTTATTACTTGATCTGGCTTCCTTGGACTTCAGAAGTGCAGATGCCTTTCATGCTTGGGGCAGGCACTTCAGTGTAGTCAGTCTTGTACTCGGCAGCAGTGGTGTCTGGCTTGCAGGCCTGTTCAAGGGCATTAATATAGCCCTATTGACTGAGGGAGGGGTCTTGTGATAATGACCCTCTACCTTTGTCTCGGGCCATACATTCGGGAAGGGTCATTATCCCAAGAGATAATTTCCTCTCCCGAGGTCTAAGATGCTATCAGCACATGGTGGTAGTAGCAATACATGTTTTTGAGTTTTGGTGGTGAAGTAAAAAAAAAAAATAATTTCAGATTGAGTAAATTAAATTGACAAACTGATTACATTAAATGTGGTTTTATTTTGTAGTATTTAACTTGCGTGGTTGTCTTCATAAGTTAAGCATTTTAATTGCAACTTGGTTGAATTGCAATAGGTTTAACTTCAGAACGCATTAGGTGCCATGTAAAAGTAAATGGTTCCTCTATAAGAAAGTGAAAGCCTTTTCCAATGTTTTAGCTTTCTCTTTCGTGTGTTAAATAGCATGTTGCAGCAAATAAGTTCCTCTAAGAGAGTGTCTTGTTGAAATAATCTTGGCCTGAATTGCATTGTTGTTTCCGTGTCTATGTCTGAAGACAGAATGTTCACAATCCAGTCAATACCCATAGTTATTGCCTGCTCTCTAAACATTCTGATTAGCTGAGATGAGGTCAAAAACATTTTATATTGGTTGGACTTGGCCAATACTGAAATTGGACGTTGTAGATTAATAATGCAGTAAGCTATTGGTGTCCAGATTCATCCCGTTTCACTGGCTTGAGGACATACGTTAATTGGCCATTGTCTGCGTGTACAGTGAATTTAACACCAGAGAGATAATCATGGACTATTTAAGCTATGGCCTACTTCACTGCTTAGCATTTCAACTTGAGTATCAGATCGTTTTTCTCTGAAGTAGCCGTTGTTGCCCTGGAAAGGAGCAGTCTCACGTCACTGTTGCTCTCCTTGCAGCCCACAGCTCCCAGACCAGGCAAGATAATGAGGATAAGGCAGTCACGGGTTGCATATTTAAGGACAAACATTTCTATGAGGGTTTCTTAAAGGTTCCATGCCATTTTGCGAAAGCAAATTACTTTTATTTAATTTGCTTCAAAGTAATTACTTCGACTTTTTACTTCAATTTTCTTTCTTCATTTGGAGGGGCCCTCCTCATGCCCCCCTTTCTTTTCACTACTACTGCTCCCCCAATATCCTCCCCACCCTCCTTTACCTCTTAACCCACAACTATCTATTTAAATCGAAGTAAATTCAATGTAATTACTTTGAAGTAATTGCTGGCGTTGAAACCACGTGATATGATATTTTATTTATATCGCGCTCATACACAGGTGTTTCAGAGCGCGACCAGGCGAAGGGAGGGGAAGAGGGGAGAACAAAAACAACGATCTTACTAGGCCCAGTGACATTGAGAACACGCAAGTGCATGGGGAAGTGAAAAGGGGGAAAGTGCATGGAAGGGGGGAGAAATTGGAAAGTGCGCAGCATAGGAGAGAACAAGATAAATAATAATAAGTAAAATAAATAAATAAAGGTGATAAACAGTGGTAGTGCAGCCAGCAAGTGACAAAGTGCTAGGTTAGTCAGATAGGGTGTATCTGATAAGTGCAGACGAGGTGGGTGGGAGACTCTATGGGTACAGATACAGATCCAGTGCAAGGGGTGGCCCGGAGGAAGTGCAGGAGGGTGGCAGGGTGAGAAGGTACGTGGGCCAGAAGGACAGAGGGTGGCCAGGTGCACACTGCCGAGAGAGAAAGCAAATCAGCAGGGAGAAGATGGGCAATGGCAGAAGCGGAGAGGAAGGTCTTGAGGTGCTTCCGGAACCGTAGATGGTTCTCCTCAAGTTTCAAGGTGGCTGGAAGGCTGTTCCAAAGAGAGGCCCGAGCCGAAGACAGAGATCTACCCCCAGCTCGGTTCTTTGAAAAACGACTGACCCTAAGGGAGTTAGAAGTAGAGGAGCGAAAAGCTTGAGAGGGGAGGTATTTACGGAGGGATAGTTGAAGATATTTTGGACCTTTGAAACCTTGTGAACACGTAGTTAAATGCTGCTATCATTCACAAAAGTGTTCTCAGATCTTGAGGAGAGGCTCTTGGTTGGACAGGGAAATCCTCACTCCCTTTTTGTTAGTTTGGTTGCCTTATTGTAAGTCATTTAGAGGCCTATTCCTCCTATTCCTCCTGAAGTGGTACCAGTGGTATACCTTTGTGGATGCTGTGGCCCTTCTGCTGTTCTTTAGAAGTGCAGCTCCATACTGGGTCCTTAGTAAGGTCTGGGGAAACAAGACATTGCAAATGGGGATAGGATAATTTATGTGGGAAGGGGGCTCAACAATTCTTGAGTAAAGGGTTTTAGCAGAGTGAAGCTCTGGGCGAGAGGCACTTGTTAGGGGAAATGGCAGTAGGATAAGAATAACACCATGGGCTGAGGAGCTCGGGAGCAGTGGAAGACAGAGGTCTTCAGAGGGGCTCCGAGAAAAGGGATCCATGAGGAGGAGAGGTGCTTAGAGAATGAAGGTCTATGGGAAGGATGATCAATCAGGCTGCTCAGAGAGGACACTGGAGAAGAGGGGCCTGGGGAAGATGACTAAACGTTGACAGAGAGACTGAGAGAGGATTCAGAAAAAATAGAGTCAGTTTCCGGAAGGGATTCTGGATCACATGCACTCTGAGATGGGTACTCAGATAGACAGGGAATGCCAATGGAGAGCAGAACTGTAAGGAGCATGGTTCACGGAAGAGGGGCTGACAAGGGAGAGGTGCGGTGAAAATGCAGGGTATGGGAGAGAGTGGTTATAAGCAAGGTGGTGAAGATCTTAGAGCAATGGGTTCAGTGGCTCTAGGGTAACATAACACGGTGGAAGAATATGGGAGTGATAGATGCCATCATGGGCTCAATGATAAGGTGAACGTGAGGGGATCTGAGGAAAGTGTGTTCTTTAAAATAGGGACTTGGAGGGGGGATGAATCCAATCTGAGGGATTCAGAGAGTGGCAGAGGGACTATGGACATTAAAGGGACTGGAGTATATGAGCCCCCAGAAAGGGGCCACGAGGGCTAAGTATTTTACCCTACATGCCATTGCCAGAACTGCCCATCTTTCTGAGGGTAGATTGTGCATCTCACTGAAAGAAGCTTGTGAATTTTGTTGAGGTGGCCAGTTGTACTTTATTATGAGAGTGGCTTTTGCAGCTCACTAACATGAGCTCCCGCATTTTATTGTGGGAACTGTGCATCTCACTCTGGGGATCCTGTGCACTTTTCACTTGTGGTGCACTGTGAGATCATTGGCTATGCTCTGAAGGATGTGACCTGCGTGCCAGTACATCAGGAAACTATGTTGTAAATTACTACATTTTCCAGTATTTTCACAATCTTTTACAGGGAGTCCCCCTCAGAACCCACGTGGGTGTACAGGATAGCTTGTCCCGTTAAATACTTGGTGCAATATCCAGGACTGCTTTTGGTTCCCAGACCAAACCTACTGGGGAGAGCTGGTAGATACCTTAAGCCCCCTGTGCCAAGACTACTAACGTCACTGACCTACTCTGGCCTCTTCGATGACAGTCAGGAAATCAGGATGGCCTACAGGGACCTGACGCCCTTTTGCCTAGAACGCCGATCAGGAATCACACAGCTGCAAATACATAACTTCATTAAACTCGGATAGGTAGTAGATGGGAAGGGCCTATAGGTACCCACCACCCAACCACCCAAACAGATATGTCAAGGGCCCATATGTATCAGATTCTATATTCCTGTTAGTAATAACCAGGAATTATGCAGGTGCATATGCATCACCTTAACACGTCCATACAGGCAGCCGATGGGGAAGACCTATGGCAATCCTCTGATAGGAGTACTCACTTTACTCACTAACTGACCTATACCATGACACCTTGCTAGGATCCCTATCAGAATCTATTTTATCGCCAATGGCTTGAGATGGTCATCTGTGCCATTAGGGTTTGTAAATGGCAGTGGTGCACTCTAGAATAATACTGTATGCATGATATTGTTATAGTCAAATGACTAGTAGAAAGAAACTGTTGTGTAGATATTAATGTAAAATGATACCATGTTATTAATCCATCGTCTCCTTGTGAAGGCGCCCACACACAATTGCAACACATTTCCACCCCCCTTGAATTCATCTCCACCAGTATATATATATGCGTGCTATATAATGAAAAAACTTTGTTAAAGGGACGTTATGGTTAAGTTGGACTTATAAAACCTATGAAATTCAAAGAATAAACTTTGTTAAACGGACACTATGGTTCCAAGTAAAACCGAAAACCCCCTGAAATTCGCCAGTTATGTTAAGCTAAGCAACCATAACTTGCGCCACCACTGTGCACTGCTAAGACTAACACTCAGGTCATCAAAGATGACATCACAAATGTCACCCGTTTTTTTGCTTCTTGCAGCCATATCCCATCCCATCCTCATCACCCCTTACCCCCCCAGAGATTATTTGATATGTTTGACAAGTGGAATGCTATGTTTTTTCATATGTTTTTACTGCGATGTCCGTGGACATCGGCTGCTGTCCGCGAATCCAAGATGGCGGGCATTTACAAAAATCTGGCGCACGTCACGCTCCTCACCATCCAATCAGCGAACACGTCGCATATCTGCGGACATGACGCAAGCCGATTAGCCAATCAGGACTGTCCGCGGACCGAACAGGGAAGTGTGTCCGCGGACCGAACATAGATATCACACATTTTTTGTGACCTACTTTTTGGTCATTTAAAAAAAAATACTGGACGGAATTTCACCAAATTTACAAAAGCACGCTTTCGGGACCAAACCGCTGCTCCTGCCGCAAATTTGCTGAAAATCCGTCCAGCAGTTTGGGCTGTAGGCATGAGCAAAGTGTTTTCCCTATTCAGTCTATGGGAAAAAAAGACATTTTGGGACCCCCACTATAACTTTGCCCCCCCCGGACCAAACCTCACCAAACTTTGCATTCAGAGTGGGCCATATACTTTTTTGCAAAGTCTGGTGAGGATTCGTCCAGGGAGAGCGAAGTTATAAGCCGCCCAAAAAGTGTTCTTCCTATGGAAACAGCAACTTAGCCATAAATACATGGCTACTACCGTGGCCGTGTCATATATAGACATCTACCTTTCATATTCATCCCTATAGCCCTGTATGCATCTGTTGACCTCAGTTAATGTCCTACCTCACCCCTGCATCGTCAGGCTCATTGGCCATTACACATATTCTATGTTAAGTACCCACCAGAAGGAATGCTGTGACTATTGTACGTAGCTATGCGCGTGTTTCTTACCTACATTAGAGGCATTCTCCCTTCCTCACCTTCCCCCAGAAACTCAATGTCTCCAGAGCTCTGCTCCTCTCTAAGGACTACTGCAACAGCCTCTTTCTCAATCTGCCTAAATCCTCCCTTCACCTCCTTCAACTCATCCAGAATAGGACTGCAAGACTTATCCTTGGCCTCAAGACCACTGGCTTCCAGTTGTTGCGAGGATCAAGTTCAAGACCCTCTGCAGCATTCACAAGGCATTCTGGGGAATGGGACCCCACTACATCCAACTCTCTCTCCCTAAATACCTCCCTGCTAGAGCACTTTGGTCTTCTAGCTCCAACTCTCTGGAGATCAGATGCTTTTCCAAGCAGAGAGTGATGGGGGGTAGATCTTTCTCCACCGCTGGAGCCTCCCTCTGGAATGGCCCCCATGCCCCTCTCAGGCATGAGCCGGATCTCCTTAATTTCCGCAAGCTTCTCTTCCTCCTTCCCTCTCCCCCTCCCCTGCTAATGACTGGCTGCCTGGTTCCTTCTGATTCATGCAGGGCAGCAGGTTCTCCTCGACCAGTCTACCCCACCATTCCTGCACTTGCCCCTCTGGGACCCCTCCCCCTGTTCACGGCTGGCAAGGACTGCACCCCTACTGAGCCCAGTCCTCGCACTTAGTGGATCTTCATTCCCTGTACTCCCTGCATTCTCCTGGCACTTGTCCTCCTGGCCTCCCCTTGCACTCGCCCAGTCCCGGGGGCCCTCTTCACCCCTTCTCCTCCCCCCAGCACCTGCGCACTCTCCAGTATGACCTGCACTTCCCTCTCCACCTTATCATTATTGCATCCCGCTCTGACCGCCCCCCCATACCTTGCACTTCTTGTTACTTCACTTGCACGATCTCAATGACACAAGGCTTAGTAGGACCGTTTTTTTTATTCTTCATCCCTGTCGCCTCCACCCGTTTTTTGTCTTGTGGCACATTAAAACACCATTTGCTGTATATGTGCACCATAAGTACCCATTAAATAAATAGATAAACACTAATGCCAAATCATGGACCCGCGTTCTAATGGTGAAATGGTGGGTTTGCTCACTGGTGATAATTGTTTGAATAATGATCCTGCAACATCTACCACTATGCATTTCTTTAGAAGGAACCACTTGCATGCTCATGCAATCTAAATCAAATAAAAATTCTTCATAAATTATGAAGCAAGGTATCTTAAAACAATGGAAGCCACATGCTCCTGTTTCACAAGTTCAAGATTCAATTGCATGATTTTGACCAACTCTTGTGGCATGCACAAGCACAAACTGTGACTGAGTACCCGAAGGTAGGCAGCCGCTTGTTCTGTATTCTGCTTTTGCTTTTCAGAAATGTGGCGTGCTCTAATATAGGGCAAGGACAGACCATGGAAATGGGGCAAACATCCACAGCATCCACAAGAGAAGCGAAGGGCGCATAATGTTGTCAAGGCTGAGGTCTATGTTGATCATTTCGATTTGAATCAGGCGGTTAACATTCTACCCTTACCGTTTAGGCAGTAAGTCCAAATAATCCATAATGGACAATACACAGCATTCCACTACTAACTGGGAGCTGACAAGAAACAACAACATTACATGAATGTGTGAACAAATGTAAGAAAACGCTACCTATTATTGTTTTCATAATGCTTATCATCTCAGTTGAAGGTTTTAAGGTACTGCCACTTAGTTTATGGGTTTTCTTTTAAAACTATAAGAACACATATTAACTTTACCTGTTAGCCAAACATGCGCGCACACACGTGCGCACGCGCGCGTGCCACATTTTGGAAGGACTTCATTATGGAAAGCCTGCCAACCAAAATCAGAGGCACCTTAAATTGTTGATGCATAGTATATAGTATATGCAGGTGTTGACTGTTTTGCTTGATTCTTCTACCCTGCTCCCCCTGACCCCCCTCCAGCCTACTTCTACAATATTCTGTCCTGATACATTCTGGTATCACCATCACCGTCTTGTGGCCAATGCTGGATTTGACTTTTATGGACTTCATTGATTCACAGTGCGTCACCCTTTCTCATGGTGGCCCTAAATCATGCTATTCCCATCTTCATCTTGTATCCTGGCTTGCAACATTATGTGTTACTACTGACTTCTCCAATTGTATTCGCTGTCCCCTCTTGCTTCTCCACTCGTTTTGACTGCTTACTCTCTGTTCTCTCCTCCTCTCCCTTTCTTCCTTTTCCTATCTCCTCCCCCTCCTCCCCGCCTCCCCTTTCTTTCTTCTATGTACTTACTCTATCCGAATTGTCCCTGGACCTAGTATGATAGCAACCCTGTATGTCTCCTCCCTCTTGTTCCCCCCCATCCTCCTCAGCACAATTTGAAATGTCATCAGGCCTAGTACTATAGTAGCTTGTTTTGTTCCTCCACTCCCTTTCTGCACCCCTCTCCCTCACCTTTTGTTTTCTCAGGTTCTACCATAAATGTCGTCAGGCCTAGTACGGTAGTCACCTGTCTGTTTCCATTTGCTTCCCACTCTTCCCCTCCCTTCCTTATCTATGTCTTAGCTCTTGCACTATCTGAAATGTCGTCAGGCCGAGTACAATGGTAAATTTCACATCCTTACTGTTCATGGCCTGTAAGAATGTCATTGTGTTTTCCCTTGTTACCTCCCTTGCCTTGAAGCGCTTTGAAACACATTGTGTAAAGTCGCTATATAAATAAACTATCATATCAAACTATCATATATAGTTCCCAACTGTAAAATCCATCTCCCGTTATAATCTCAAGCATGCTGATATTTTCAGTACTTTTCTTCACAGTAAAGTCCCAAGTAATGCAACACGTAAGAGGATTTCTCCTGCAGAGAACTATTCTGTTCTGAAAAAACATCTCCTTTTACAAAACCATCTTCAGATGCCACAGGCATCCTCAATTCACCCTGAAGTGGGTTCAGTACCATTGCGAAACATAAGCACAAGACGCTACAAAGGATATGGGGTCACTCAAAATGGGCACATGGTGTGCATAAAAAAACCAAATCAAAATAAATTCAGATGAAAGAGGGTTACATGAGGTAAGCATTTGTGGTGGCTTTAACAAATCACTTGAAACACATTAGCAAATGATATGATTTGCATGCCAATGTACCAATCAGTACATGACACTATGATTCATCTGAATTTGATATTGTACTTGTGTTAGGAAACACAAAATTAACAATTGCCCACAATCTTGTCTATTATCATGCCGACGGGGGGGATCGCAGGGGGAAATGGCCACCCTGCTTATCAGGAAGCTCGGAGTAGAGTCATTACCACATGACAAAGAGCCAATTCCAAGCTTCCTTAGAAGCAGGAGGCTACCATCCTCCCTGCACTCCCCCTTGATCCCTTTGTCACCAACCCCCCACCCTCAATTTCCACAGCCCTTGCATCGCGCAGGCCTTTTACTCCAGCCCGGGGCATTTCCTTATGCCTGTACAATTAACCACTGTTCTGCCTGAAAGATGGTCACAAAAGTAACAGATCAAACCTATTACATTGGATCAATATCCCATCAAAAATCATAATGCTTACAAATCAATTAAAACACATTGCTAGCAAAGCCACCATATTAATTTAGAATACGTGTTTCACACATAGCGCTTTGTGTGGGGAAACAGAATGGCCTTGTGTTTTTTACATACAAGTAATGAAAATCTAAATCTGGTTATTTACATAAAACACATCAGTATATCATAAGTTATTACATCACCATACATGCATAAATAACAAAAGTCATTTCAGCTGTTCATTGCTACCAATATCAGAAAACAAAATAGAAAAGAAAAACATAAAAAAGAGGAAAAAAGACTTGTTACACACTGTTCAGCATCATTTTGGATGCAATGCCAATATGTCTTTGCCCTCAATGCACAATATTCCCAACTGTAAATAAATATGGATATTGTATTTCTATACACTGTTCTTGTATTTTAATATGAAAAGCGCTCAGTAAGCCTAACTATTCAAGGGTAAAGGTTTACCCCAAAAATGTGACAAGAGGGAAAAACAATTCTTCAGTTTTCAATATTATTAGTCACAAGAGTTTCCTGTGCCCTGAATACAATTGTGTAAACCAACTGTAGCACTGAATTTGTTGGTCACAAATTCGTACCAAATGGTGCATTATCAGTGTGCTTTGTAGTAGTCCACGTGTCAAATAGATCTTGCACCTATTTCTGTTGGGATACATATTCACAAAAGACCATTATTAGGAAGTATGTGAGAAACTTGAAACGTTATTGGGAAGTCACAGAGAAACAACTGCTTGCTATTGGCCAGATGCTCAAAAACTAAGGCAAATAAAAAAGAAGTGCAGAGGATGCACCCTTTTTTTATTTGCACTTGTTTAAAAAATGTGCTGGTCGTCTTACTCTGAAAAGTGACCCTATTACTGGAGGAGGGCTGTGCAGCCTCACAAAAGAGGCGCTGGCCAGTTCTCAGGGTAGCATATTTCAAGTGAAATACACTTCCAAAACCCAGGTTAGCCAGTCCAACATTCATAACACTTTGTTGGTCACAAAGTTGTACCAAATGGTGCATTATCAGTGTGCTTTGTAGTACACGTGTCAAATAGATCTTGCACTTATTTCTGTTGGGATACATATTCACAAAAGACCATTATTAGGAAGTGTGTGAGAAACTTGAAACGTTACTGGGAAGTCACAGAGAAACAACTGCTTGCTATTGGCCAGATGCTCAAAAACTAAGGCAAATAAAAAAGAAGTGCAGAGGATGCACCCTTTTTTTATTTGCACTTGTTTAAAAAATGTGCTGGTCGTCTTACTCTGAAAAGTGACCCTATTACTGGAGGAGGGCTGTGCAGCCTCACAAAAGAGGCGCTGGCCAGTTCTCAGGGTAGCATATTTCAAGTGAAATACACTTCCAAAACCCAGGTTAGCCAGTCCAACATTCATAACACTTTGTTGGTCACAAAGTTGTACCAAATGGTGCATTATCAGTGTGCTTTGTAGTACACGTGTCAAATAGATCTTGCACTTATTTCTGTTGGGATACATATTCACAAAAGACCATTATTAGGAAGTGTGTGAGAAACTTGAAACGTTACTGGGAAGTCACAGAGAAACAACTGCTTGCTATTGGCCAGATGCTCAAAAACTAAGGCAAATAAAAAAGAAGTGCAGAGGATGCACCCTTTTTTTATTTGCACTTGTTTAAAAAATGTGCTGGCCGTCTTACTCTGAAAAGTGACCCTATTACTGGAGGAGGGCTGTGCAGCCTCACAAAAGAGGCAATGGCCAGTTCCTTTGCATACATTAGTGTTGTGAATGTTGGACTGGCTAACCTGGGTTTTGGAAGTGTATTTCACTTGAAATATGCTACCCTGACATGTATGTAACCTTTCTGTAACTAAGACTGCCACAAGTAACAGTGCCACGATGCATTTGGGCTGTAGGTGCGCTATACAAATGTATAAATACATAAATACAGTGAGTGGTTCTGTGAAATGATGAAAAAATAAATTAAAGCATCTATTCCTTTTTGGGGAATAGAAATACAAGTTGGAAATCAGTGATTCAAACTGTCCCTGTCACACTATGAATGACCCTGTTATGCATGGCGTTATTCCCTCCCCTTGTTTCAAACAAGTGAGGCGAATGTGCTTCTTTTCTGCACAATGCCCATCCCTTTTTGGGATTTGGGATGCACATCGAAATACGCAGCATCTCCCCCTTATTTGCACAAATGCACAATGGCGGTTGAAAAAGCCATCCAAATGTGTGCATCCATGATGGGCACATTGCTTATTTGGCAATACTTTCATGCCAATACTTGCGTCAAAAACAGATTTGAGAATCTTGTCAATTTTGTCTTGATGCTTATTGTTCCCAGGGTGCTTTGTGAGTTTATCTTCTAGTCAACTTGCGTATCCTGTTCATTTATTAAGACCACAGGGTTTAATTGGTTTGCTTTCTTTTTTTCTTTGAAGAACTGTATTTTGGTAAGTAACCCCATAAACACATACAACATTTTCCAACTCATTCTTGAAATACCAAAAAAATACTAAAATGACATTACATTTGTTAAGTAATACTATTGAAGTCCCAAAGATTGCTAACAGACAGAGCCCTCCTCTACAACGCAGTACTAATGGATAAAACAGAACTAGCCTTGCTAAGCCTCTTGGAGGGTGTGAATCACCTTCGCATCTTTCACAGCCTAAAGTTGAATTCTGGTAACCCCAAAAGTGATGGTCATGGGACACCGAAACTCCGGAAGTTCAAATATTTGATAAATGGAAGTTGGTTAGAGATAGTGAGCACATATGATTACCTACGTGGTCCACTTATTGTACAACTAAACATGGACCCCACATGTAAAGATGGCAAAGATTAAATGTACACAACTGACTGGGGAGTCCTCCCACTCCACCAACGACTAAGTGCGGCCTCAGTCAGATCAACTGTTGAAGCCTACAATTCTAATGGCCTGATTCACAAAAGCGTTTTACAAAGGCGGAATCCCATAGGAAAACACTCTGTGAATCAGGTCCTACATCTCTAGCTCATCTGGTTTATGGGACTAAAACATGGGTTGCCCCATGAAAGGTGGTACAGCTATGGTGGGGGACTAATATAATGAAACAAGAGATCCAAAAAGCTGTATAGTGAATTAGAAGCTAAATCCTAATTCTTATTCTAAACTGGTATCAAAAGATTTCCTTATTAAATTACCCTTTGGAACATAACTCAATCAGAAAAGAGGTTGAAGAAAAAACACCAAAGCTAGTATATGGAAAATAGTACTGTATTTCATTAAGTATAATGGTGTAAATGTATAAAAAGAAAACAGAATCAATGATGCTTAACAGGGTGAATTCAGCAAAATTCATGAAAACAATGAAGAAAATGTGTTTCAACAATGAATAAATAATGAGAAAACAAACATAAAGAAGAACAATTGGAATACACAGTGGTAAATGCGTATGTTACAACTGTAAAAGCAGTTTATAAGTCTGCAACAGCAAAGAAAATGTATTTCCACAGAAAAAGCATAGTGAGAGAACAAACAATGAATGTCAATTAACAGGTCTGCCTACGTAAAATTCTTCATTAACTGATATCCAAACTAATATCAGGAATGGTCCAGGATGCTTTCAGTTCGAGGAACAAAGAAAGGGTTCCAACTAACAAGGACCTGATTACGTTTGGGCGGGCCGCCTGTAGGCCTTCAAAATCTGAAACCGCCTTCCTCGGGGCAGAATGTAAAGTGGTAGTCCCTACGGGGAAGCAGACAAACACATAATGAGGATTTTGTGAAAAAAAAACAATTAGGTAATTTCCAACAAAATGCCCCTTTTTTAGGCAGAGGAGGTTTTGGAATGCCACAGTGAGGCCCCCCGTGGTTCCAACCATATGTACCAATGCAAAGACCCTGGGGCAGGAGATGCCGAACTCGATAAATTCTGCAGCAACTCAAATCACTATCTTCAACCTGGCTAAATTGGGTTTGAACCAATCTTTATCTAAGGGGCTTTCATTTGTCCCAACAAGTGGGATGGATTGGTATTCTTCAGAAATGCAAATTCGCATATTTCTACGTACAGTAAGAGTAAAAGCATTTTTTTAGGACTGTCCGGACCGAATCACAGAACAAAACTCAGGACTTAGATGCCCATCATCATTCACACCCCAGGACAACCAGGTGTCAAAAGAAATTCTGACCTTTGAAAAGTGTGTTCTCAGGGATTTGCACAATTTAAAACCCAAAAGCATCAGACACTCTATTACACACAAATTATCGATTGATGAAAATCGAACCTTTAAAGACTGGCATCCAACACAACTAAAGTGTTAAAACCAGCGGACAAGGCTGGCGGTATAGTCATGATGACTAACACGCAATATCTCGAAATGGTGAATCACTTACTAGAGGACACTACAAGTTACAAAAAACTCAAAGAGGATCCAACTAAAGACATCAAAGCAGAAATTGACCAGGTAGTTAAATATGCCTTTGATCGCAACTGGGTGTCTGACAATGAACGCAAATTTTTGACTACTAGCCAGGGACACACTCCCACCTGTATGCGTTACCTAAGATCCACAAAAATTCTGTTAACCCAGCTGGCAGACCAATTGTCTCTGGGTGTGGCACAATACTTGAACCACTTTGTAAATCCATTCATACTTTCCTTAAGCCTTTGAGCATGAAGACAAGTACCTAGTTAAGAGACACTATGAATACCATCCAAATTTTTGAAAATCTGAGCTTTGACCCCATGGAACACATTTTAATCACTATGGATATAATAGCTCTTTATACCAGTTTCCCCCAGTTACAAGCTCTGGAATGCATACGGGAATACCTAACAGAATTGGACTCACAACGGGTACCTACTAATTTCATCATGGAGCTGATGGACTTGGCGCTCTGCAAGAATTACTTTGAGTTTAATGGAACCTTTTTTCTCCAAATAAAAGGGACAGCGATGGGAGCAGCTTTCGCTCCCACTTGGCCAGATTCGAGTTAGAACATATTCTGTGCGTAGCGAATCCCTTCTTCAAATCCATTACCAATTGGAAACGGTATATTGCTGACATTATTTTTTTATGGAAAGGATCAGCACTTGAACTTCAAACCTTTCAAGTGTGGCTTAATCAGATCAATAGGAACATTCAGTTCACCTCTGAACATTCTAAAACACATGTTATTTTTCTGGATCTTGAAATCAAACATGACGATGGTAGACTCAAATGTTGTCTACGCCAGAAATACTTTACTGCAGTACACCAGTGACCACCCTCGCCACCTCAGGGACAACCTCTCTTATGGACAATATTTGTGCATAAGGCGTAACTGTACTGCCATACAGGATTTCCAAAAGAAAGCAGATGAGTTGGATATTAGATTAAAAGAAAGGGGAAACCCCAAGGAACGCATTAGCCGGTCTCGTAAACGCACATGCTTTATGAACCGTAACACTTTATTGACCACAAGAACCCTGACACCTGACAATAGCAAGATGACCTGTGTGCTTACTCATGGTCCAAATAGTTTCCAGTTGAAGAGCATTATTTCAAAGCACTGGGATATTGTCAAACTAGATTTATCTGAGGAACCTCTTCCACGTTTTGCTCTCAAGAGAGCACCACATATTTGTGAGAAATTGGTGCACTCTCGTTTTCAAAAACCACCTCCAAAAACAGGACTTTTGGATTTGCGCTCTACAAAAGGACACTACCCTTGTGGCTCATGCACAGCATGCACCTTCGCTCGAAAGATGAAAGAATTCAAGATTGGAGATTGGATATGGGTCCTACTACACCTCACCAACTGCAAAATGAAACAAGTGGTCTACTGTATTGAATGTCCTTGCGGGCTAAGATACGAGGGGCAGACAAGTAGAGCGATACACATCAGAATATATGAACACTGCTAACGCATCAGGGGTAAAACCACCTCGGCTCCCCTCGTGAATCATTACACAGCACTGAAACACTCACCAAACAAATTACTGTGGTGGGTATTGGATGTAATAAAGAATTCTACCAACATATCCAGAAGCCTGCTTGAAAAAGAAGCACGCTGGATTTTCTGGATGGAAACTCATACACAAGGCCTGAATGAAGAATTCATCCCTCCTTTATAAAACACAGGGGTCCCCACATGGATTATTTATTTTCATGAGTACCCCACATGGAGCTTTTCCAGCTGCCACTACACTGGCCTTTGTACTTTAGTAGCTCTAGATACACGGGTCCCCACATGGATTATTTATTTTCATGAGTACCCCACATGGAGCTTTTCTAGCTGCCACCCCTCTGGTCTTTGTACTTTCGTAGCTTTATCATTTTTTGAGTCATTTCCTCTTCCAATCCAATGGCCATACTAGCCGCCCATTTTTATTGGTTTCACTTTACTCTTCGACAATCCCCATAGTGTGCTTACCAGCAACTTCCTTGTAGCCACGTCTTTCTTGTAACACACAGCCTTGTCCTGCATGGTGTATCAAGTAGCAACTCCGCATGGCCCTGTATGTTTACACACACACAGCCGTGAGCCTCACGCGCGGGACAGGAACGCTAATTAATTCATTTCCCTGTGTTTCTTCACTAATATGCTGGAGTCTGTATTTGATTTAACAGACAACCACACACGTTCCTTGCCGTGAGCCCCGTTTCCTTGGCAAGTGGGCTTGCCTCCCTTGTCCAATTGCATTCGAGCAGCCCAGCTCCAACGTATACTGATTGAAAGGAGGGTGTGCCTCCCTCATCCTATCAACGATCGCCACATCACCAAACAGGAAATATCTTGTACGACCTTGCTACCCAGCAGGCTTCCTTTACAGCAAGCTTCGCTGAGCCGCACGCCCACACAACGCAGTCTGCCTTTTCGGCGACGCGGGTAAGTCTAATTGTTGCTTTCATCCAGCTAGTAGTTATTAACTTAGGTAATGCATCATTCATGATACATGCTCCCAGATACCAGAAGGGCTCGGGACAATGCGTTAATCGTCACACATCATTTCACAAGCCTCCCTAATAAATGCACAACCTTTGATTTCTTCATTCATGCTTTCAACAGAATGGTGCCGTTAATACTCCGTTATTCTCCCTTAGGTCTTCACGGGACCAGTCAGCCTCAACTAATTGTCTGATGCTGTTATAGAATATCCAGTACTCATTTACTATATTCCTTGAATGATTTTACCTACGACCAATCTAAGTAAGCAATTAATTTGGAGCCGGCATAATATGGCTTTGGCCGCTCTTTGCTGCAATATAATTAATTCTACACTTTTCTGATTTGACTAGATTGAACATTGTCGCAAAGTTCAGCCCAGATTTTGGGTGCCTTCATTTATATATACAGGATCCCACCACGTTGTTGGTTCAACCACAGTTTTAACAACCAGGTAGGCGTTTGTCCAAACTTGCTCCTTCTTTTAACTTACACATTGTTGACCACGGGCGGACAAGAGAGTAATTGTTTGATTCGTTCACCCATACAAGGTGTAGTTTTATGCTGTCCTTGATCCCCCGACTTGCTGTGTTGCGCTTGCCTGCCATGACGTGGACCTTTGTCAAGTAATTTTGTCTGTGGAATCCCCCCAGTACCATTGGGTAAGGCTCTTTCTGGATACATTTATATCAGGAGTCTGTCATTGTTAGATTAAATAACATGTTCTATTGCCCTGAGGATTTAGCTCAACCTAATGAGAGGTGTAGAGAAATTTCTTTCACTTTATGGATTTTCACAAAATCCTCATTGTGTGTTTGTCTGCTTCCCCGTACGGAATACCACTTTACATTCTGCCCCGAGGAAGGCAGTTTCAGATTTTGAAGGCCTACAGGTGGCCCGCTGTTAGGGAGAATTCTCATTTATGGCTAATTTCCCTCACCTAGTGCATCCCCCAGAAGCTTTGCTGGACTTCTGGAGTTTATTTTTTCACTTGGTAAGAGTGTGAGCTTTTGCCCCACTCTTACCCATGTTTTGCTATGTGTCTTTCACCTGTTTTTGTGATTGTGGGCTCTGGAGTACACCACTTCAGTAGCCCCTTTCTTTGTGTATTACACAGCACCTTCAGTGCAGTAACACAGGGTTGTCTTTTAGACTTCCCACCGACTCCATTTCTGGGGCTGACTACAGTCCCCCAGAAAGGGTAAAGTTGCCATTGACTTTACTTAGTCAAATTACCACAGATCCAGTACACCCGATCTTCCATGGAGTACTGGAAAGGGTTACTTCATATCCCTTTGTATCTGTACCTCCTAGAGCATTGTTTCGCTCTTTTAACATTTAGACTTGGCTGGTGGCAGTGGTATCTACCCTAACTTTTCTACCGCAATTATATTAGATAACCGTGGTATTGTTTTAGGCTATTATATTAGCCTCGAACTTAAACCCGCTTGACCAAATACTTTTTCTTTTGGCTCCGGTTGGGTTTATTCACCATTTTTTTTTGTTAAAGTCCTTCTTGTGTCTTACTTTGCGCGGAAAACCAGGTTTGCCTCCTTTGTTCACCGTCTTTTGGCGGGCTTCTGCTCAGAAGCCCTCCTTCAGGCGCCTGGTTGTCTAGATGGGCTGAATGTGAGGGAGGGGTGTAGTCACCCCCTGCAAAGGGTATCCTAGGAAACCCAAGTCGCACTTTGCTAGGATTGGCTGAGGTGGTTGTCCCGGCTGGACAACCCCCCTGCTGCGTGATTGACAGCCAGGCTGTGTGAATGGGAGTTTTTCACATAGAAGGCAGGTCTCTTGGGCTAGAAGTCAGAGAGTCACCACTGGAACTACAAAGAACCGAAGAGAAGCGGAGAAGAAGTCGGCTGCTGCAACTACCCCATCCCGTTGAAGCCCTGCTGCAGTCCTGAGGAATCTACCCTTCGACGACCAGAGAAGATCCAGTCTGGAGTCTTCTTCCCTTGAGCTTGGTGGGGATAACAAGATCATCTTCTACAGCCAGAGGATCCTCTTCTTGGTCGAAATTGCTGCACACTGCTGTAGTGGTCCCGATAGCCATCTGAAGAGCCTCTCCTGTTTTTAAGGAGCGCACCTTTTATTCATCGTCACTGCTGCCGGCCTCATCTGTGTGGTACAGACTCCTCCAGACGTCCTCCTTCACATTGAAGCTCCAGGAACCGTGGGTCTGCGGGAAACCAACAGGAACAACTGCCAGGGAACCAGCTTCTCCATTGAATAAGGTACTGTGTCCTGCTTGAGGAATTAGGGTGAATCCCTTTTCTTCATCTCCAAGGCTTGCCCTTGTCTTCCCTCCTTCTTATAACTTTTGCTTCCGAACATTGACAATATCAAAGTACTGTTGGCTATGTTGAATCGTGAACTGTCCTCCTGTGTGATCCTCGACAACAGGCACCCGGTGTCACTTGACCCCGGCTCCTCCCCGTTGACTCTTGAATTCCTGTCTATGAGTGTTCTTCAATTCTGTCTGCCTAACTATAATATTGCCTATGATTTTTGCCTCCAACTCCCTCTGGGAATCTCAGGTGCTAAGTGTGTTTTTGACCCGGTAGCATTTCTTGTCACGGATACATGTTTATTTAGTAGAGCGAACTGTCAAAAAGTGATCGCAATCGTATTCACGGTAACGTGTCTAGTTTTGTAACACCGGTCCATTCAAACACAGGGTACTTACCTTGAGACTTACTGTACAAAGTGAATTGGTTAGTTGTGGTATATTTAACTTGTGGTTTTTATTTAAGTTTAATAGAAGTATTGTGTTTATAACGAATGGTTTAAAAATAAATGTACTTATATTTTTTACCTGAAACCTTGAGTCAGTTTTTGCTTGAGTCACAGTAATTGTGGTCCCTTTGTGTAATATCTACTACTGCTCATATACTCTTGAGATAAGCCTGGCTGCTCCACTACTTCTACCACTTTAACATAGTAGTACAGGCTTGTATCAAAGGTGAAACTTGTATTGCCACCTGTAGTCTTAATTGTGTGTAGTGGTCCCTATGGGCACTGCACAGGATTCTGCCTAACACTGGTGTATAGCGGTGAGGATTTGGAAGTAGAGTGATTACACTTAGAGTGCTGCTATTGCTTGGGTTCAACTAACCACAGGGCTAACACCACTAATTCTATTTAACTATGAAATCATGTAAAATATGGGAAACTACAATGAAGAGGGTCTCTTGAACTACACTGCTGAGGTTTTAAGAACTATGTGTAGGGAGAGGAGTCTCTCTGGTAAAAGAAAGAAATCTGAATTGATTGCAAAGTTAATGGGAAAACAAAGTCTGGAGAGTGGGTCAGAAGGGCCTACCCCTCCAGAAAATGTGGATACTGATGTTTCTGATTCTGGGAGTGTTAATTGTGAAGAAGTAGATGAGTCCTTGTTAGGAAACCCTACAACTCCCTTGCCTGCTCAGAATGCACAACCTCCGTCCACAGGGACCCCCACAGGTCCTACACTTACTCCTGAGGGTATTGCACTTGAGAAAATGAGACTTGAATTGGAAGTGAAGTGTATTGATGCACAAACTGCCATGAAACATCAAGAGTTAAGGCTCAGAGAAATGGAGCTGACTCATGAACTAGAGATGAAGAAATTGTCTGTAGAAAATGCTTCTCTCGCAGAGTCCTCTAGGTCTTCCAGCCCTAAGAGACCCCGTATGCCAAAGGAGATGATTGGTATGTATGAGACTAAACTTGATATTTTGGATTGATTAGCAATGTTTGAGTACAATCATGGGATTCAAGGTATCTCAGGGAATCAGTTTATTCCTTGGCTTTTCTCTAGGCTTCCCCCTGTTGCAAGTGATGCTGTAATGGAGTTGGGGGAGGAGGATAAACAGGATTATGAGTGTGTGAAACTAGCATTAATAGCTAGGTTTGGGAAGACCCCTTCCCAGTATCTTAAGAGGCTTAGAACCCTCAAAAAGCATGATGGTACCCCTTGGGCTACCTGGGTGTGTGAATGTTTGAAAAACTTAGATGGTTGGTTTAAGGGTTACAAAGTGAACACTTATGAAGGTTTGAGGAATCTTGTAATGTTGGAGTCTATTTTTGATGTCTGCTCTCCTGAGCTTAGACAGCACTTGGCTGATTCAAAGGAGATAGGTCCTAAGAGTCTATCCAAGGCTGCTGACTTGTGGGTTGCCAACAGGGCTACTCACAGGGATTCTGGGGCTACTCAGAAAAAGGAGGAGGGGAAGTAGCCAAAGAAAGACAACAAAGAGAATTCCAATAACTCCAATCCAAAAGAGTGCCCCAAACATAACCAGGGTAAGCAACAGGGTAATCTGAATCAGGCTAGTGTACCATCTGGTTCTAAACCAGATGGAGGTCAGAACAAACCCCCATTCCAAAGAGCATTTGGGAAATGCTTTGTTTGTGGGTTACCTGGCCATGTGAAAGGAGATCCCATGTGTAAGGGTAGACCTTCAGGGATCAACACTGTCTCCTTAGCCTTCTCCCAGGTGGATAAAGTACTTATGGCCAGTGGAAACTTTCAGTTACTAGCTGATGAGCCCATGAGAGTCTCAGCTAGTGTTTCTTTAGTGTCCTTGGGTCTTTGGGAACAACAGAACTTAGATGTCTATAACTCAATCCCAGATAATACTAAAGAGTTAGTGTTCTTGTGAATGGAAAGGAAACCCCTGCCATCAGAGACACTGGAGCCAGCATAACTGTGGTTGATGAAGGTTTTTTCAAGGTGGACGATGTTGCTAAAGCACCCAAACACCTAACCAAGTTAGCTGGAGGCCCGGTGCAAATGGTTCCCCAGTTACCAGCTCTCATCCAGTGTAATGACACGCCTGTTCCCCTGCACGATTTCCGGTCTGCTACCTTCCCAACTACCTCAGGGATACTTCCTCTGCGGAGCCTAGGGACACTGTACCATGTGTAATATTTGTAATTATTAAGATTGTTATTATGCTGTATTGGTATACTTTTATTGTAATTTATCTCCCTGTATGTTCTTTTCTTGCAACCCTGTACAAATTGCGCCCTGATGCCCCCGGGCCTGATGGTCTGCGCGTTATAAATAAACAAATACAAATACTGTCAGAATACCTGTAAGTGTGCAAAATAACGTACCTGGGAGGGTCCTGCTGGGTAATGACCTTAAAACTCTTGGAGTTGTGTCTAGTACCCCCAGCCCCCCAACAGAAGGAAGCAGGAGCTCATTAGGTCTACAAGGGAGGGAACCTTGAGCGGCTCTCCTGGGGCCATGATAGAGGAAACTATTACCCCAAGTCCACAGGACTTACTTACTGCTATTGCAGGTCAGAAAGAGACAAAGGGGAAACCCAAGTCTGCCAGCAAGAAACCAGAAAGCACTCCTGTGCCCAGAAGGACATCTCCAAGACTGTCTAAAGTCACACATGTGACTCCTCCACCAGCTGAGGCTGAGTGTGAGGTTCAACCCTGTATGGTTAAGTGGTTAAGCTAGATACTGAGGAATCAGACCTAGAAGAAGATCCTAATCTGGTAGGAGATCTTGACCCTGTTGACCATCCTGAGCTGCAGTCTTTACTGGCAGAAGGTGGACCCAACAAGACAGATTTCAGCAAAGGACAGAGAGAGTGTCCTACCCTGGAAGGTCTTCGCCTACAGGCAGCTTCTCAGCTCAATGGGACTGAGCCTGGGAAGTATAGGTTACACTGGGAGGATGTCCTCTTCTACAGTGAACCAACTGAGTAAACCCCTGGAGACTGCAAAAGATTTGTAGTGGCTCTAGTGAACTGACTCCAGTTTCTGCAGTTAGCCAATGAGGTACCTTTTGCTGGTCACTTAAGTTTTAAGAAGACCAAGGAAAGGCTCTCTCTTTACTTCTACTGGTCTAAGATGGGTTCAGAAGTAGACAAATTCTGCAGAAGCTGCCACACTTGCCAAACCTCTGGCAAGAGTGGAGCCAGGAATGTGGCACCCTTGGTGCCTCTCCCAGTGGTGGGAGTTCCTTTTGAGAGGGTGGGGATTGACATTGTTGGTACTCTTGACCAACCTACATTTTCAGGCAACAGGTTCATCCTGGTTGTAGTGGACCATGCCACTAGATTTCCTGAAGCCACACCTATGAGGACTGTTACGGGTCCGGCTGTGGCTAAGGCCCTACTTGGTATTTTTACCAGGGTAGGTTTTCCTAAGGAGGTGATATCTGACAGAGGATCAAATTTTATGTCCCAATACATGCAAGCCATGTGGAAAACCTGTGGAGTCACCTACAAGTTCTCAACTGCCTACCATCCCAAACCAATGGGTTGGCAGAGAGGTTTAACATAAGAAGAGCATGATAGGTGCTTTAGAAGAACCCCTTAGAAGAAAGTGGGACCTTCTACTGCCATGCCTTCGCTTTGCATATAGGGAAGTCCCTCAGGAGGGAGTAGGATTCAGTACCTTCAAACTTCTCTCTGGCCATCCAGTCAGAGGTCCATTGGCCCTGATTAAGGAGGGGTTGGAGAATGCTCCTTCCCCCAAGCCAGTCAGAGTGACTGACTATGTGATAGGTCTCCGGAGGAGAATGTCACCCATGATGGCAGAGGCAAGTGATAACTTGAAGGCTGGTCAAGCTCTGGTCAAGAATTGGCATGACCAGAAGGCTAACATGGTTGAGTTCACTCAAGACCAGCTTGTTCTTGTTATGGTCCCAACAAGGCAGAGGGCCTTGCAAGACAAGTGGATAGGACCCTTCAAGGTTGTGGGTAAACTTGGAGAGGTGAACTATCTGGTGGACTTAGGCAATCCTAAGGAGGCTCCCAGAGTCTTTCACACTAACCGTTTAAAGGCTTATGTCTCTAGACCTGACATAGGAGCTTTGCTCCTAGCTTCAGCTCATGAGGAGGAGGAGAGTGAACCTCTGTCTGACCTCCTCAGAGGCTTACCTTTAGATGACAAGTGGAAGGAGTTAATCTCTCTTCCAGTCTTCCAGCAGGATGAATGCAAATTACTGTTAAATCAGTTTACCTCCCTGTTCTCACTCTCACCAGGGTTGACCCCTTGGGGCCAGCATGACATACCCCACTGGTGACTGTTTGCCTGTCAAAAGCAGGGGGTACAGAATGTCAGACCATGTAAGATCCCACATAAGGAATGAGGTCAACAAGATGCTTGATCTCGGGGTTATAGAGCCATCTACTAGCCCATGATCTAGCCCAGTTGTGCTTGTACCAAAGGCAGGATCCAAAGAGTTGAGCTTCTGCGTGGACTATAGAACTCTAAATGCAGTCACAAAGACTGATGCCCATCCTTTGCCTAGGACAGATGAGCTGGTGGATAAACTTGGTGCCGCCAAGTACATCAGCACATTTGCCCTAACGGCAGACTATTGGCAAATAGCCCTGACAGACCATGCCAAGGAGAAAACTGCATTCTCCACCCCAGCTGGCCTCTACCAATTCAAGGTAATGTCTTTTGGACTAAGGAATACACCTGCTACATTTCAGAGGATGGCCAATCAAGTTCTGAATGGGATGGAGGACTTCTGCATTGCATACTTGGATGACATTGCAGTGTTCAGCCCTACATGGAAAGAACATATTGAACACCTAGGATATGTATTGCAGGCTCTGGAACAGGCCCTTCTGACCATAAAGGCAAGCAAATGTCAATTTGGTCAGAGTTCAGTGGTCTACTTTGGACATGAGGTAGGAGGAGGAGAAATCAGGCTATTGCCTAGCAAAGTTCAAGCTGTACACACGCCCATTCTCAATGCAGTTTACTTCAGAGTGCAAAGCACATCAAGTGATAAACAACTCAGAACAGCGACCTACACGATCATTTATTCTCAACAATTGATGAGAGTGTTATCATGTCTGTCTAAAGAACTTGAGCGTAATTTTTACTAGTTTATTATAAAACAATAAATATACTTTTAACATACTATCTTGATTGATGTTGGAATCAGTATGTGAATGCAAGAGTTTAAGGTTTTTATTATTTTTACTTGACTTTTACAATATGTTGTAATTGTATTGTTGTGCGATATCTTGAGATTGATATTTACATAGTTTTATGCTTTTATGGGATTACATCTGGAAAAAAAATACTAGAAAGAAAGTTTGAACAATTGCATCCAGTGGCTCTGTCAAAGGAATTAGCCAAGCATATACTGTATGCCTGTATAGTACATAAGAATAAGATTTAACAAAGATACCGGGTGTACTTACCCGATGTATATCAGAATCTCTTATCTGTGGAGTCTCGTTCACCATTATCCTTTAGTTTGCCTTACAGAATCTGTGCAGATATAATAGAAGGGTGAACCCTATTTATGTGCCGTAAACACTGGCAAAAATCCATTATATAAGAAGCTATATCGTGCCAAATTCCTCCTTTCTGTGCCCACGTTTACCTCAAATATTAATGTGCCTTTGCGCTGTGCTCTCCTTTGCAAGGGAGTTGCATCAAAAAAGTTGTATCAACACAAACGTTCTATTTCCTTGGTATGTATCTATTATAATGTTTCAAACATTTATCTCCTAGGTAATAATTAGCACAACTAGAGCGTTCACTGGGTTACACATTATTAGCCATTGTAAGGACCAAACTATACAAACATATCAAGAACATATTTAATCACAATGTAACCTTAAAAAATTTGCTAAAATACCAAGATATGACACAGCATACAACACATGTATGACATTAATTACAAAAATTGTAAACAAAAAATAATATAAAATGTGTTTCTAAATAACAATCTCAAAACAATATATTCAAAACACAAACATAAAAATGCTTATATTCTATTTTCACACTATAAAATGTTCAAAGGAGTGTTAATCTCATTTAACTCTATGAGATGACCAAACAGTTTCGATGAAAAGGCCTCACAACATTCTGACCAGGTCTTCTTCATGGAAATTTTACAATACACAACACAAATTATTGCAAAGTGACCCATTGCATGTGTTTCTTTGTAACGGTGTGCGAATTAAGTGCAAGACTATATCAACTTTTAAACCTTGAACTGAATGCTTTACTTGAATGAGGAAAGTCTAATTTATCCTGCAAAAATATATGGCATGCGTAAAATAAATAATCATGTCAGATAGGCCCGTGTAAACAAATGAAATCAAGAGACCTAAAAAGCTACAACTTCTCACTAAAAGCATGTGCCTCATTCACCTACTATTTATGATTGTAGCAGAGTCAGAGACCTGACCCGGTCAATAGTGGATGGGGACCCTTCTCACCCTAAGGTGGGAAGCCTACCAGGGTTTTTTAAAGTGCCAGTCCTGCCCAGAATCGAGGTGTGGGTGTTAGGAGATCCCCAGTATCTGTACCGTCTACCTGTGCGATGCTGAATGAACTAAGTACCACCTTTTTTGCCCCATACCTTTATTGCACAATGCTGGGCAGTGTATTTTTTTGTCCCATAGGACTATATCACCCAGAAGGCTTGGCATTGGAGGAAAGAGTGAGCAACACAACCCTGAGGGGGCAGTGAGGAACTGCGGACTGTGAAACAATCTGTACATCAAACTGACAATTATAGCACTCTACACCACACAGAATGTGACAGTTATCTTACTTTCAGCAGGTCCGCAGAGTGGTCTGCACATCAAGCTGGAAACCCAGACACTCTGTGCATCATGACCTGTGGTGTCTTCAGCAGGAACTTGGAGTGGTCCGGTCATCAAACCGGCACTTCAGATACTCCATTTGGTCCTTAAACGAACAGTGACATTGATTTTATTCATAGGGGGACCACATACCCAAATCCTGGCTGACCCGTGTTTGAAATGGGACAGGGCGTGAAGCCCAATATATGTGTTTCTTCACCTGTAATCCCACCCCTCGAGAGAAAAAAGCCACTGGTTGGCCCGGGGATCCGGCTGATGGAGAGGCAGTTGAGAGTATAAAAAGGGGAACAGGAAACGGAAAGGTGTGAGTTGATCAGGAGAGGTCAATGGAGGTGAAAGAGGACCAAAAGAACAAGGAAATACAGTGCAGAGGAGCCTAGAGAAGAATAGCTGAAAACGTGTGAAAGGTGTGCTGTCATTTGGGTGGAGAAAGTGATACTTCGTGTGAGTGTGCATAGAAGTTGAGTGAGAATATCAGAAAGAGAGTAGGAGGTGAGTAAGAGTGAACGAGAAGGCGACTAGGAGAGTGAACAGAAGGGTGACTGTTGGAGAAGCTGCAGGTGGAGTGAAGTGTAGTAGTGTGGAGAAGGGAGAATAGTAGTATGGAGAGGGAAGAGTAGTAGTGCAGAGAGGAGAGAGTAGTAGTTGGTAGAGGTGAGAGCAGTATTGTGGAGAGGGAAGAGTCATATTGTGGAGAGGGTGGTAGAGCGGAGGAGAGTAGGAATCAGAAAGAGAACATCTGAGGGACAAAGGGTAAGTGCGATCCGAGTGTTTGTAAGGCACCTGCTCTTGCACTATTTTTGTGGTACATATGTTAGGATTCAGTTAGATTGTTCCCAGAGAGAGAAAGGGCATTTTCCCCTAGTCCATCACAACCAGCCAGTCAGTTGTTAGGCGGTAGAGGTGATCGAACTCCATCCTAGGGTTGAGGGAAACCTGGGCTAGGAAGGGAACTGCTCACTGGAGACGTGAACAACAGGCATGACCATTAGTGAGCCCCTTGCCTATTCTACCAATACAAACCTTTGAAGTGTCTTTGGGAGTTGGTGTGTGCTTTCCCACATACACCTGTTTGCGTGGGCACATGATTAAGGACACCACATTTTTGGATTTGCATGTCGTGTGTGTTTTTAATTACCAATTTTTCTCATCATGCTGAAATTGAACCAACTTTTCGAAAACATGTACACAGTACACATGAATTACAAGTATTGTGTCCACCTTTCTGAGATAAAATTGAAACATGATCTTGTCCCTTCATTATAGCGGGACCTTACCCAAGTTGTGTAACTTTTCGAAGCTTTTTATGAGTTAATAAGTTGTTTCCCCAATTTCCCATGGGCAATGGGAAGCCACTTTTATTTTAAAAGCTTTTTTAAAATAAAACAGTACACAGAGTAGCTAATTGGGGCAAAATAATCTTAATGTATTGTTCCTGGATGCGGCCAGGACTGCACTGAGAAATAACTAAATACTCAGTGACTGAGCCATTGATAAAAGTACCCTGTGTAAACCAGTGAGAGTAAAAAAAGACAAGCCCCAGCCATGGTTGAAAGTAACTAAATGACATATAGATATGGAATACTACCCTGGGATGGCATGTGTAATATGCCCTCAATCAATATTAAAGCAAATGGAATCCACAAGGAAGGGAACCTATACATCTAAAGAGAAAGAGAAAACATGAATAGGGAACTTGGACATATGGCCATGTATTTAAGGCCTACAAGACACTGTATGTAATTAATAATGTGCATGTGCAAAATTTGTATATTTTCTAAATTGCAACCTAATGCCCAACCACTGCAGAATACCCATAGAACAAGAAACCAATCAATGAAGGACAGCATTCAATTCATATTTAGTTCAGTTCATATTCTATGTACAGTCCATGCGTTACATGTACTCCCTGTCTCCCCTCGCTCCCACTGCAGCCGGATTTTCTTGATGCCCAAGAATCTGATATCTTATTTATTGACAAGGTGGTGCTCGTTTTGCCAGTGTTTTGCCAGTTTAGTGAGCAAGGGTGGTGCCTGTGGGTGCAGCCAGTCTCCCACCTGCATGGCCACTGGTACACTGAGTGTGTGGCAACATTGTGCAGGACACATGCATGCCAATTATTCTACAGACTACTGGTGGTGCATATAGTGGTCAAGGGAGTGGAACCATGACTTTAGATCTCTGAATGTGTGCTCAACCATGCCCCGAGTGGCTACATGTGCAGTATTGTAATGCAGCGACAATCATTATTATGTACGCTGTGGAGATGCTCATTGATGCAAATGCTCACTTAATTCATTTTTGGTACTGCCTACATAGAGATCATATACAGTACACGTGCACTTTGACAGTGTATTCATTGATTCATTATTGTAGACTGATTAATACATTGTTGACATATAGTCACTTTAGTGAGTGCATATTTATATAGTGAACATGTACCACACTTCAAAAGTTATTTTTGGTTAAACCATGTTTCCATAGAGGTATTTTTAGGTGTTGACCTATCACTGTGACATAATATGTGAAAACGTCATTATGGGATTCTTCTCTGCTGCCTCCAACCTGTTTTTCTCTTTTATGATCTTGTGGTTCAGCACCAAAATAGAATCTTGGACATCTGATCTGAGAGCCTGTATTTCAACCAAGACGTCCTTTATATCCTTTTTAGTGGTCACATCAGAGGAGTGGGTGGAGAGGGAGCATGGAGCATAGCTTTGTCACCTGTGGATCCATCTTATGCAAGAGTTCCCAGAAATCCTCTTTAGTTGTCACATCAGTGGAGGGTGGAAGCGTGGCTCTGCCACCTGTGGATCCATTTTATGCAAGAGTTCCCAGAAATCCTCTATCGTTGTCACATCAGTGGAGGGTGGAAAGGTGTAGTGTAGCTCTGTCACCTGTGGGCTCTTGGAGATCTGATGTACATTGGAAAGTCTGAAGACTATCTTTCCAGGACAAAGGAGGGGGTTTCCCTCAAGCATGTACACACACAACATGTAGTTGATAAGGACCCAATACCTGATACCAGACCCCATGAGTGTCAGCATCTGATGATTCCTTGGGTTTCTGCTATTTGATTTTGGTTTGATTTGATATATTTATCTAGGATGCTCCACAAAACGTAATCGTATCTAGGTGCAGATGTTAACAATGAGGGAGAAAAAAGTAGACAACTCAATTAATGACCCCAAGCAGTATCCAGACCCCAAGACTACAGTGTTTTATTTAAATAAGTATGTTTTAGGGCTTATTGCCGGAATTGAAGGAAGGATTTGAGGCCCCTAAACTCAAAAGGAAGGCTGTTCCATAATCTGGGACCATGTATGTATGTATGTATTTATTTTTGTATAGCGCCGGTAGCCCAAGGGCATCAGGGTGCTTAAACATTACAACACAGAAGCTGCATGACAGTCATATGGGGCTAATTCATAGAATTTAGCACACAAGTGGCGCACGTGGCTGGTGCACAGTGTGCGCGTGCAAATCTCTGTGCCAGCCGCGTGCGCTAAAATCCATTTCCGCGCACAGCGTATTCATGGATTTCAGCTACCAAAACCAGCCGTGGTGCACAGTGGCGCAGCGACCCTGCAGCAGCACCAGTTACGCCCCCAAGAACGCCCCTCGCGCAGGGAAAAGCCATCAAAATCCCCAATCCAGCGCAAAGGGCTGCGCTAACCCTGTACCAGCATGGCAAGTGGGGTACGTGTATTACTGGGGTTCACGGGAAGTTTCACAAGTGATTGGCCCTGTGCGAGCAGGGTACGTGCATTTCAGGGGTGCGCAGGAAGTTACACATGCGATTTCGGCAGGGTACGTGCATTACAGGGGTGCGAGGGAAGTTTCACACGCAATTTCAGCAGGGTACGTGTATTTCAGGGGTGTGTGGGAAGTTTCACACACGATTTCAGCAGGGTACGTGTATTTCAGGGGTGCGTGGGAAGTTTCACACGCGATTTCAGCAGGGTACGTGTATTTCTGGGGTGCGCAGGAAGTTTTACATGCAATTGGCCTGGGTACGTGTATTTCAGGGGTGCGCGTGAAGTGTTACACGCGATTCCAGCAGGGAGCGTGTATTGTAGGGGTGCGCGGGAAGTTATACACGCGATTGGCCTGGGTACACGTATTTCAGGGGTGCGCGTGAAGTGTTACACTCAATTTCAGCAGGGTACGTGTATTTCAGGGGTGCGCGGGAAGTTTCACACGCGAAAGGCCCTGTGCGAGTGGGGTACATGTATAACTGGGGTTCGCGGGAAGTTTTACCCGCGATCTCAGCAGGGTACGTGTATAACTGGGGTTCGTGTGAAGTTTCACACGCGATTGGAGCATGGTACGTGTATTACGGTGTTCGCAGGAAGTTTCACACACGATTTCAGCAGGGTACGTGTATTTCGGGGGTGCCGGGGAGTCCTACACGTGATTTGGCAGTGTGGGTCCTCCCAGGTGTTCCCTGTACACCCTCCATGGCCCCTGCAGGCAGCCCACACCACAGGGGACTACCCTGCATCCCTGGCCTAAAGACCCAACCAAGTATTGCATCCACCCACAAAGAAAAGGCTATTACATGATACAACCCCAATGGCAAGTATGTAAATGAACACATGTCCATCACACACACACAATGGTTGCAAGTGAATGTGAAAACCCATATCATGACATGCATGAAACCAATGAGATAATACCACACATCGAAGTATGAAAAAATCAAACAAACAACAATGGCAATAAAAAAAGAAAAGCTGCATGTCCCTGAAAAACAGAAAAACAAGAAATCATAATCCAAAGAAATTCAAAGCAAATGGTGTCCAAAGTCACAGTCCAACAAAGCAAATCCAAGGGAAAAAAGAAAAGTGAAAACCATTGCTCGATGGTGAAATAAAAAAAAAATAGAATAATCCAATGGTGAACTATATACAGATGAACAATCCAGGGTCCATGAGCCCAACTGAAGAAATGAAACCTATCAAAAATACTACCTAATAAAAAAACTATATACAGAAACGTGGTGCATTGTCCAAGCGCAACCAAAATAAAGAAAAAACAAAAGGAAACCTAACACTATCTAACTATATACAATGGCGGCGGGCAATTCCAGCGGCTCACTCTGTGGTGTCCAGGGCCAGGGCATCATCGAACTCGATGTCGATGTCCCGGAGGTGGGCCTCTGTCCTGGCCCCGAGGTCTCGCAGGGAGGCACTCATGGCCTGTTCCAACTCCCTGCGAGTTGCCTCGAGGCACTCTGCCTGCCTCAACGCCCGACGCATGGAGTTCTCCACCCTGACCATCGTGAGCCATGTATCTTCGGACCACCGCTGCTCCGCTCCTATCTGCTGGCCCAACCGCAACCACACGGAAGACACTCCCGTTCCTGGGTCCTCCTGCCCTATGGCCGATGCCTGCTGCTCCGATGTTGATGGCCCCAAGCCATCATTGCTCCCACCTACAGCCTGCTCCTGCTGCTGCTGTCCATGTGCCCTGTCTGATGGTGCCTGCACATCCTCCATCTGCTTGTCTCCAGTTGTGGTGTCCACCCCTGCTGGACCGCCAACTCCCGACTGTGGCAGGGATGGGATCTTCACCAAGCTGGCTGTGTTGGTCAGGCCAGGTCCACAGGGGGCCCTGGTGGAATCTGGGCCGGAAGACGATGTGGAGAATGACCGGCGCATAGCCTCCACAGAGGTCCGCCAGAGTGCGCGTCACATGTAGGAACCCTCCGACCAGGGCCCCACCCAGCAGTGCCACATGACAACGCTGCTCTTCGTGATGGCGTGCGTTCTCCGCCCAGGAAGAATGCACGTCATCACGAATGACATGCGTGCGCAACGCAACACCCGCCAGGACGGATCCCATACGGTCGCGGGACTCCTCGCCCGCAGGTAGTGGAGAGGCAGGTGATATGGCACTTTCCCCTACCTGCGGACGGGCCTGGTACAAGGCCTCCCTGCTGGTGCATGATGGTGCAGTCACAGGGTCAAGGACAGCGACATGCACAGGCCCCTCTGCGGTGACCTGTGCTGCCTCCTGACCCTGGCCCTGGACTGCACCACTTGCACCAGTGGTACTACCCCCACCAGGCCCCATGTGCGGCTCAGTAGCGGGCTCCTCCTCCTCTGTGGAGACCACCAACCTGGATGTCTCCACACCGTCTTCCGCCATTGGAAGCCCCTGTGGGGGCTCACCTGGCCCTTCTGCCACAGCCGTTGTGGCAGACGCGGCACCAGCCCCCTCGCTCCCGGATGATGGTAATTCCTGGGAGGGTGGCTGGGTCATGCGTCGCTGCCCGGTGGAGGCATCCCCGCCGCTTGGCTCCACAGCGCCGTCTCCGCCCTCTTCTTCACTTGACGCTGCGTAGAGGGAGACATAGAACACAAGCATCAGGGTACAGTACAAAATACCCTAGACAAGAAGCAATAACACATGAGTGGCACTGTCAAATGTCACTTCCATCCTGTCCTTCCACAACACATGGGGCAATACATGCAACACACATGCAGAAACACTCCCGGCACCTGCAATCAACATCAACACCCATTTACAAGGGCCCCTGTAAACCAAGATGTTGCCTTCAAAGTCACATGCATCCATGGCGTTTCAAAGTCAAACACAAACTTCTCTGGCGCACACACACACACACACATGTGCACCATACATGTATATGACATCAGCACCCATTCCTCACCCCCCCCTCTATGTCCAGGAACAGAGACTGGCATGCTTTCAGGTGTGCATTCTGCATAGAGGTCTGCATGTTGCATTAAAAAACATGCACCTACGATGTGGTTCACACATAACTGGTCCCACATGCATGACCATGATGTGCCTGCACACACACATCCATACATGGCCTATGTCACACATACAGTCAAGTATCAGACTACCAGCACACTGCAACATGCCCTGTCTCACACAGCAATGCTAGGCCACTTACCGCTCAACTCCAGACGGGTCTGCCTCCGAAGGATCTGGGCGTGGAGCGCTGGGCCTATGCGTTCCAGGACCCTTATCTGGATGTTGCTCAGGCTGACCCGGACCCCCTCTGCGAGGCGCTGAGCCTTGTTGAGGGTCCTGGACCTGAAGTCCTCCCAGCGCTTCTTGATATGATGGAATTTGCGGACTGCCACCCCCTCCGCGTTGATGGCAGTCACGATGTCCGTCCAGATCCTGGTCCATCCTTCCTTGTTGGCGCGTCTTGTTCCGAAGAGGGCATCATAATGCCCCAGGACATGCTCCACCAGGACACCAACTTCGGTGGCAGTGAAGCTTTTGGCCCTCTGCCTCTCTGGCTGGGGGTTGCCAGTGGTGCCAGATGGAGATGTGCCCGACATGGCAACCCCAGAGGCAGGAGTGGGTGGGCAACTGGGTCCTGGGGCTGGCCTGTGGAGCGATGGAATCCCAGTCGGGAGTCTTCTGTTCCAGCAGGGGTGGACACAGCAACTGGACCCCTGCAGATGGCTGACGTGCAGGCACCAAATAGCAGGGCACGTGGGCAGCAGGCAGACAGGCAGCAGCAGATGGCTGGTGGGAGCGTGCTCGGGGCTCTTGGGGGCAGGAAAATGGCCTTCAGGTCAGGAGCGTGGTCTTCCGTGTGTGTACACGTGGCCAGCTTGATATGGAGTGATTTGGCACGTGAAAATCTTGCACGTCAGCGTGTAATTCAAGGAAAGGCCCTTAGCGCGTAAGCGCGTCAGCACACGTACGCGATCTCATTGGACCAAAGACCCTTAGCGCGTAAGCGCGTCTGAGACGTTTTGTGCACGGGCCTTGCCCTTTCGCGTGTAAAACTTGCAGCGCACCCCTGAAATTCACATACTCCCTCGACCAGGGCCCTTTAGCGGGTGAAACTTCACGTGAACCCCAGGAATACACCTACCCTGCTGAAATCGCGGGTGAAACTTCATGCAAACCCCGTAATACACGTACCCTGCTGAAATCGCGGGTGAAACTTCACGCGAACCCCGTAATACACCTACCCTGCTGAAATCGCGGGTGAAACTTCATGCAAACCCCGTAATACACGTACCCTGCTGAAATTGCGGGTGAAACTTCACGCAAACCCCATGAATACACGTACCCTGCTGAAATCGCGGGTGAAACTTCATGCGAACCCCGTAATACACGTACCCTGCTGAAATCGCGGCTGAAACTTCACGCGAACCCCAGGAATACACGTACCCTGCTGAAATCGCAGGTGAAACTTCAGGCGAACCCCGTAATACACGTACCCTTCTGAAATCGCGGGTGAAACTTCACGCGAACCCCAGGAATACACGTACTATGCTCAACAGGGCCCTTTCGCGTGTAAAACTTCACGCTGTACCCCAGAACTACACGTACCCCGCTCGCTCGCACAGGGCCAATATTCCTGGGGTTCGCGTGAAGGTTCACACGCGATAGGCCCTGTGCGAGTGGGGTACGTGTATTACTGGGCTTCGCAGGAAGTTTCACACGCGATAGGCCCTGTGCGAGTGGTGTACGTGTATTACTGGGCTTCGCGGGAAGTTTCACACGCGATAGGCCCTGTGCGAGTGGGGTACGTGTATTACTGGGGTTCGCGGGAAGTTTCACACGCGATTTAGCTGTCAGAGCAGGGTACGTGAATTTCGGGGGTGCGCGGGGAGTCCTACACGTGAATTGGCAGGGTGGGTCCTCCCAGGTGTTCCCTCTACACCCTCCACGGCCCCTGCAGCCAGACCACACCACAGGGGACTACACCGCACCCCTGGTCATGTCCCGCAGGCAGCCCATTCACCATGGCCATGCACCCCAGCCAAGCCACCTGTCCGCTTGCACCACTGATCACCAACTCATGTCCCCTGCACCCCCACCCCCTAAGTAGTGCAGGGCACCTGCCAGCAGGCACCCACTCATGTCCCACTCTTGTCCCCTTGCACCCCCACCCCCCAGCAGTGCAGGGCACCTACCAGCAGGCTCCCACTCATGTCCCCTTGCACACCCACCCCCCAGCAGTGCGGGGCACCTGCCAGCAGGCCCCCACTCCTGTCCCCTTGCACACCCACCCCCCAGCAGTGCAGGGCACCTTCCAGCAGGCCCCCACTCATGTCCCCCAGCACCCCCACCCCCCAGCAGTGCAGGGAACCTGCAAGCAGGACCCACTTATGTCCCATTTATGTCCCCCTGCACCCCCACCCCCAGCAGTCAGGGGCACCTGCCAGCAGGCCACCACTCATGTCCCCCAGCCAACACGTCACCACAATCTATATCCCTGGCCCTTATGGCCAGCCTCCACATGTCAAAGACCCACCCAAGTATTGCATCCACCCACATAGAAATGCCAATTACATGATACAACCCCAATGGCAAGTATGTAAATGAACACATGTCCGTCACACACACACAATGGGTGCAAGTGAATGTCAAAACCCATATCATGACATGCATGAAACCAATGAGATGATACCACAAATGGAAGTATGAAAAAATATATATTAAAGATAACATGAACGTAAATCAAATTAAACACACAACAATGGGAATAACAAAAGAAATGGTCCATGTCCGATAAATAATGAAAATCAAGAAAACATAAGCAAAAAAATCCAAAAAGAAATGTTGTCCAAAGTCACAGGTCAAAAAATCAAATCCAAGGGAAAGAAAAAAGTAAAAACCATTGCTCCATGGTGACCACAAAAAAATATTAAAAAAGATGAATCCAATGTAGAACTATGTACAGTTGAAGAATCCAGGGTCCATGAGCCCAACTTAAGAAATGAAACCTACCAAAAACTACTACCTAATAAAAAAACTATATACAAAAATGTGGTGCATTGTCCAAGCGGTCCAAAATAAAGAAAAAACGAAAGGAAACCTAATACTAACAAACAAACTATTTACAAGGGCTGCGGGCAAGTCCAACGGCTCACTTGTTGATGTCCCGGGCCTGGGCATCATCGAACTCCTGCTCGATGTCCAGGAGGTGGTCCTCTTCCATGGCCCGAGGGTTCGCAGAGACGATGACATCTGGATCTCCAGGTCCCTGCGAATGGCCTTGAGGCACAGGCACTCGGCCCGCCTCAGGGCCCTACGCATGGAGTTCTCCGCCCTGACCATCGTGAGCCGTGCCTCTTCCGCCCGCTGCCGCTCCGCATCTATCACATGGCCCAACCGCTGCCACACGGAAGACACTTCCCGTCCAGGGTCCTCCTGCCCTCCGGCCGATGCCTGCCCCTCCGATGATGAAGGCCCCGAGCCATCATGGCTCCCACCTTCTTGCTGCTGCTGCTGTGCCGCTGCCTGTGCCCTGGCTCCTGCTGCCTGCACATCCTCCTCCAGCTACGGTGCGGTTGTTGAGGTGGCCACCCCTGCTGGACGTCTGACTCCCGACTGTGGCAGGGATGTGTCCTCCACCAGCCTGGCAGCAGGGTCAGAGGCAGCTCCACAGGGCACCCAGGTGACACATGGGTGGGAAGATGGCACGGAGGACGACTGGCGCATAGGGGGTTCAGTTGAGGAGGGGGTCGGAACAAGGTCCAGAAAACAGAGGAATCCGGCCCTGGTGAGCTGTTCCAGTGGGTCAATGCGGTCAACGAGCCATGCGAGAAGACGTGCAGTCTCCTCATGAAAAGACTGCAGGTCAGCTCGCATGGCACGTTGACGCAACGCCACCCCACCCAGGACAGGCTCAAACTGGTGCCGGATAGCCACATCCACAGGGAGAGGAAGGCCAGTTGATGTAAGCCTATCCCCTCCCTGAGAACGGGTCTGGACGTAGGTATCCCTGCTGGTGCAAGATAATGCAGTCACAGGATCGGGGACAGGATTACACACAGGCACCTCCGCGGCGGCCTGTGCTGCCTCCTGTCCCTGCCCCTGCACTGCACCACTAGCACTAGTGGAATCCCCACCTCCAAACCCCGTCTCTGTTCCTTGCACGGCCTCCTCCTCCACCAAACCCCCCACCAACCTGGATGACTCCATGCCATCTTCCTCCATCGGGCCCTGTGGGGTCTCAGCTGCCCCTTCGGCTGCCGAGGAGTCCAACTCCAACCTCCGCCTCTTGGACCTCCCCTCGGCAGCTGCGACCTGGGACGCGGCACCGGACTCCTCACACCCCGACGAGATGACAACCTGGGAGGGGAGCCAGGCCTTGCGTCTCCGGCTGGCGGTGCGATCCCTGCCGCTGTGCTCCACAGCACCTTCTCCGCCCTCTTCATCAGTTGACGCTGCAGACAGGGAGAGATAGGAGACAGGCATCAGGGCACTGTACAATGGACTCATACATGAGTGGCATTGTCAAACTTCAACATGGCATCGCAATCCCCAACACACATGTCATTGCAACTCACACCCATGAGCTATTCCACAGCCATATCGCCACAGCCAGCACCATCCATACACATACAACAGCATGAGCAGCCAAAGGTGAGCCAGACATCACATGAAACACAGGGAGTGCACTAGACATGCACACACGCCACCACACTTACATGCATGTGTACACCTCCGCCAACTGTCGCAGTGATGAGATTGGCATCCATGTCACATCTGGCAATCAGTCTTCTACATTTCAGTCTCACATGCATCCATGTTGCATCATGGACCTTGTCAAATACACACACATGTACACGGTGCAGACACCTGCAGCTGGAACCAACATCCATGTGTGACACCACAACCATGCCAACTTACATACACAGTAATCCAAACATGTGTGCTCACACATCTGCATTTGTCCTGCATGCTTACCCACACATACACCATCCATGTGTCTCACACATGAAAGGACTTGCATGTGTCAGCCTCACAGCCCTGTACATACACATCCATACATGGCCCTACAAAACCACATGTGCAACCTGCACACTACTGGCACACCACCACATGCACAGCTTCCAATCAGTATGCATGTACACTTACCGCTCGACTCCAGAGGAGTCTGCCTCTCAAGGACCTGGACGTGGAGCGTTGGGCATATTCGTTCCAGGACCCTCATCTGATGTTCCGACAGGTGGCCCCGGCGCCCCTTAGCATCCGCTGCCTTCAAGAGGCGCTGGGCCTTGTTGAGGGTCCTGGACCTGAAGTCCTTCCAGCGCTTCTTGACATGTTGGAAGTTGTGTACAGCCACCCCCTCCGCATCGATGGCAGTCACGATGTCCGTCCAGATCTGAGTCCGTCCTTCCTTGTCGGCGCGCGAACTTCCGAAGAGGGCATCATACTGCCCCAGGACTTGCTCCACCAGGACACCAACTTCAGTGGCAGTGAAGCTGGTGCCCCTCTGCCTCTCTGGCTGGGGGTTGCCAGTGGTGCCAGATGGTGTAGTGCCCGACATGGCAACCCCAGAGGCAGGTGTGGGTGGGCAACTGGGTCCTGGGGCTGGGCTGTGGAGCGATGGAATAGCAGTCGGGATCTTTGGTTCCAGCAGGGGTGGTCACAGCAACAGCACCCCTGGCTGACATGCAGGCAGCAAATGGCAGGGCACGTGGGCAGCAGGCAATCAGGCAGCAGCAGATGGCAGGTGGGAGCGTGCTCGGGGCTATGGGGGGCAGTAATTCGGCCTTCTGGGCAGGAGCGTGGTCTTCTGTGTGTTTTTGCGTGGCCAGCTTGATACGGAGTGATTTGGCACGTGAAAATCTTGCAAGTCAGCGTGTAATTCGAGGAAAGACCCTTTCATTGGACCAAAGGCCCTTCGCGTGTAAGCGCTTCCGTGACATGAGGCACGGGGGCGTGCACGGGCGTTTCCCCCGTGACGTGGGCATAGTGGATTAGCGCACGCGCGAAAAAAAAGCACGTCCCCGTGTGAATGCATGTAATCCGAGGAAAGGGCCTACGCGCATAAGTGACGTGACACGCGCGGGCGTTTCCCTCAGCATGGGTTAAAGGTGAGCGGGGCCAGCAGTTCGCTGTACGTGCCTTTCGTGGAGACCGACGTGTGTTGCTGCTTCCTGTTGTTTCACGCACCATCACAACTTCACAGCTATCAAGGACGTATCTCTTCTTTTGGCAGGGGGATTGGCTACGCGTGTTTTTCTGCATCGCGCTAGTCAGACGGTGAGTCGCGCACGCTATTTTTCCCACTGCGGGTTCCCCTGTGTATCGCACCGTTTTTGATGTCATAGTAGCCTGCGTGTCCCACGCGTACGCGATTTTCCTGTTACTGGGTGCCACCGCGTACTGCGGGAGGTTGATTCCACGCACGTAGGCTGCAGGGTTCCGTGCACGGTTTTCCAGCAGTTTTGGGGTGCCTGAGGATTGCGTGACCCGTCACTACATCACCAGGGTCACATACAGCCTTGCAGGTGCAGGGGGGCTGTTAACATCTTCCTTCCCACCCCCTTCACCCCAATTGCCCAGGTCAATTGTGGTGTACACCTCCCATTGGCACAACTCCATCTGTGCCGGCACTACTACATGTGTGCCATGGTTGGGAGGCCACCAAAGGTGAGGGGCGCCTCAGCTGGGCGTACTCCTCATGGCGGGCGTGGTCAGGGACGTGGCCGGGGTGACCAGGGAGTAGGGGGACTCCAGGGTGTCCAGGGCAGCCGCAGAGGGGGAAGAGGCAGGGGTGCGCCAATTGAGCACGATGTTGTGCCATGTGTCGGTGCAGTCATGCCACCACCTCCTGTGGTTCCGGGAGATGCAGCTTCTGCATCTGGCACTGGTGCCCGTGTGACCCGGCAGACCATTCCATCGACTGCCACGGGCCCAAGGGTAGTGGTAGCTGATAGGTACAGCTGTGGACACTGCCACCCAGGCTCAGGGTCTGCCAGCGCAGCCTGCGTTGCACGGGAGGAGCCCTTGGAAGATTTCCACAGGCCAGGAGGGAAACTGTAGTGGCACGCAGGGCTGCCCTGACCAAGACACGTGTCCCTGGGGCAGTTATGTCATCTGCTGCCCCAAACAGCCGGGTCTTGGCAAGTGCAGCCACAACCTCCTGCACGTTGAGGAAGAAGCCTTTCTGCAACCAGGAACTGGACTTCCTCGTGGGCTACGTGCAGGGCCACAGCCGTGACATGATAGTAGGTGACAATAGTCAGACTACGGCTGCCCAACGTGATACCCACTGGAAGCATGTTGCAGAAAATGGCAGTTATTCGGCCATGAGGTGCGCACGGCGCAAGAGTGCAAAAAGCGTTGGAATGACATCAAACGCAGCACTAAGGCTAAGCGTGCCTCTAATTACAACTTCACTCTGGTGACTGGCGGTGGGCCTGCACCAGAGGAGGAAGTCCTCACTCCGCATGTGTCACTTGTTGCGGAGTTCATACCATCTGAATCGGTCGAATGAGTGGGAGAGATGCCGAACTTTGATGCCCAGTCCAGTGAGTGTTGATGCGTGTTTGTTGAGAACGTGTGTGTTTTACTTGTGGGATGTGTTGTGCATGATTGCCACTACATGTGAGGTGTACATGGTTCAGATGCGCAAGTAATGCAATGCTTCCGTGATGCATGTCTGCTCTGCTGGATGGTAGACATGTGGAGCAGACGGGGACTGTCGGCATCAACACTATTGCATCCTACTCACATGCTGGTTATCAGGATGCCCCTCCGGTCCATGTCCCAGCTCACTGGCCCTTCTGCATGTAGCGTTGGGTGACCTTCCTCTCAGCCCAGGCACGATGTCATAGCATGACTGATGTGCATGTGTCCTCTGCCTGCATGCGGGTACTCCATGTACGCATGCTCCCTTGCACCTCCACCCCCCGCTCTGCACCCCAATTCCACCTTTGCACTGGTCTGCTTCAATATTGCAGTTGGGTACTTCCCTGTTAATGCTTCCTTGTGTACATGCTAACTTCCCGCAATCAATGTGCCAGACATATGCTGTGTGGTGCAGCCTTAGTTCTTGATGCAGGGTATCTCACTTGTACTGTGCAGAGGTCAGATGCCCCGCAGGGACATGAGTGCCCATTCATGCTCCATGTGCATTGCACGCATGCCCCTCTATGTCCTTGACTGGATGATCACTGTAATACAAGTCCTGGGTGACATACATTGCATGGCATTTCATCAGCCTTCCCATGTCTACTGTGGCTCAGTACTGCGTTGCACACATGTTTAGGGTCTGACAATCTGGGTGGGTCACAGGCCTCAGCCTGTTTAATGGCCAATGACTCTGTCCAACTGGGGTAGTGTCCTCTTCACACATGGGTGGCCTCCAGACGTTTCATCATGTGTCCTGCTTACTGTCCCATCATCATTTGAAGTATTGTCACTCGACTCACATGAAGCTGTTGATGCTAGTCAACACTGTCTGTCAATACACAGGTCTATGGTCAGCCTTTTGATACCATGCTAGGCATCCCTGCTTTTGCATTTGGGTGGAGGGGTGCTTTGCTTGTAGATATGCTACCCATTGAATGCGCATTGCACGTGATGCCTGAAGTTAACCTTGCACTGCCTTCACATTTTCTGACACACACCATGGAGTCCTTGTACATGTAGGTAGTGAGTAACATACATATTTGCTGCACTGCATAGACCCACTTCAATGCAGACTGCCACCTTTCAACAGGTCTGATCACAGAAGCAATTCCAAGTTGACCCAGCATGCATGCCAGGTTCTATTTTGTGTGTAACATGTCTGCCTGATGTTGTCGGTGTGCGTGTGTGTGTGATGTGTGCTTCTGACATATGTAGTGACCTTTTTTTCTCTATTTTTCAGATGATGATGCAATGGAGCCGGATGATGGTGTTGTCATGCCAGGCACAGGGTTGGTATCAATACATCAACTCGGCACAAGTGGGGGTTGTGGGGTGGCAGGCCACGAAAACCCCCAGGTGCTACAGGCCATCTTGTCTCTGGCTGCCTATGAGTCCATCCCTGATGACGACTCTGACGTCCATGTCGAGTTGGATGAGCATCAGGTCCATGTGTCAGGGGTGAGTGATTCTGATGTGGACACTCCTTTGTCTGTGACACCTGCACTGAGGGGTCAGACTGTCTTGGAACCTCCGCCCGTGGTGGATCGGGACGCAGGGTCACCCTCCACACCAGTCACTGATGTGCCTGGGACATCACGTCGACGGGGGCATGTAGTCGTGCAGCCGCGGGCGGTGCCAACACGACGAGGACAACCGGTCCTTGGGTCCCGCAGGAGTCAAGCCCAGCAACGTGGTCGCCGCGCGCAACCGCTGTATACTGAGTGGGAGCAAGACATGACTGCCAATTGAGAACGGCAGTGGGCAGCAATGGAGAACATCGCTGAGAGCATGGAGCTTGTGGCCCGATCCGTGCTCCCCCCTGCTAGGCAGGTGCTTCTCCAGCAGCAGGCGGCACGGTCCACGACCCGCTCGCTCAGGCTGGGCATGGCGGCCTCAGACAGGGCACGCCAGGCTGAAATGTTGTCTCTGCGTCAAGCAATTGCTGCTCACGCAGAGGCACACATGGAGGCCCTGAGGGGGGAGTATGCTTCCCTCAGATCCACTCTGGGTGTCCTTCTGATGTCCCAGAGGGAGCGGTCAGAGTAGAGGTTTGCACAGCTTGAGCGTACCATCTCGGCTGAGCTACAGGCTTGCCGGGAGGTGCAGCGGTTGTCAAGCCAGGCCTTGCAGGAGGAACTCTGTGTTACACGTGCTACCTTGCAAGAGGAAGCACGTGTATCACGGGAGGTTCTGCATGCAGACCTACGTGTCATCGCCACACAGAACCAGGCTCACCCGTCCGGCAGACTTGCTGCCGATGAGGGGCAAGCTGCAGCTAGGCATGGCCAGGCTACTGTGCCACGTCCTCCTTTCCAGGATGAGCCAGACTTGGACGACCATTTATCTCCCACATAGGTCGGGCTGTGCAGGCGTTGAGCCCATGGAGGTTTTTTTTGTTGGCTCAGCATCATCGCATGTGGGTGTTGAGCAGCACCGTGTACCTCCCCCTCCTGGGTGCCCCCCCTAGGTCGTATGTGGCCATTTTTGATTTTTCTTTTAGTTTAGTTAGTTAAGTTTCTGTTTGATAGTTAGTTTAATTAGGTAAAGTAGGTTTTTCGTAGTTGGTGTAATTAGTAAATATAGTTTAAAATTGCTTGTCTATTGTGCTTTCATGTGACAGTGTGGTGCTTTGTGGCTTTTGAAAGCATCCACTGTCTGTTCTAGCTGGGCCCTTCGGGCTTGTCTTGTGTATGTGTTTGCTGCTTGGGGTCCTTGACTCACATATGCCACTCCTGCTTCCCTTATCCATGGGCTTGCAAGGATGGTTCGGTGTAACAGCCTATTACACAAGGGCTTTGGACTGTCATATCTGTGGCATGTCTGATGCTGTGGAACTTGTGTTAACACCCCTAGTGGGGATGATTGGGGTGTTATTGACCACTGTTCTGCTTTTGCTAGATGGGGTGTTTCATGATTCATGTGTACGTTCATTGCCATGCATTGTGTAGTATGTTTCTTATCTTTGCTGTACATGTGCTTGTTGCAATTCATGCCGTAGATAGTTTGTTCCACACTTTGGCTGTGAAAGACGGACTGTGGTGTGATTTCTGATGTACATCTCTGACATGGTCCAGTGATGTGATGCCTGAAGAGACACACATAGATGAATCTAATGCATTAATCATGTGTTTCATGCCCTTTCTGCAGGGGGATGAGCCTCCAGACCACCTTTGCCAGCAGACATGGGCCATTGGACGTCTGGAATCTGGACACGTTTGGTGGTGCCCACATGCACATGTCTGTGCAAGCAGAGGCACAGGGATTGCAATCATACATCCGAAAACTGCTGACGTGTTTCAAGGGACTCCAGGAAAGGTGAGCGGCACAGGGGGGCCACAACACAGCAAACCTTCCACCAGGCCAGTTGCAAATGCATGCTTAGTAGCAGCAATGAGGGTGAGCTTGGACGAATATTGGTGTTGAAAAGCACAATACAGCTCAGATGTGTTGGTGGACTCATGGCTAGTTGATTGTAAGGTTGTCTGGGGCACCTGCAGGGGCAGTGGCACATTCCCTCCCGTCCACCATGGTCCATTGAAGCACTTGTATCACCCAAGTAGCGTTCCGAGACATGTAAAGAAGCAGCTGACAGAGACAGACGGCAAGGGACAGACTCGTGTGCAGTGCATTTAATTTCCATGTAGAATTTGAAACATGCACTGCCTACTTTATTTGGGTCGTGGTGGAACACGACTTGTTTGGAAGTCATACCTTGCTATATGCCTCTGTCTGTTTACCCAGGGAACATTGCATGTTGTGTGATTCGTGACACATTGGTGTTCCATTTGCCATGCACCCACTGGCGCCTGACTTACTGCATTGACTGTGTATGAACCATCACAGGGGTAATGTTACGTATGGGTACGAAGCATCCACACCAGATTGTCTGTTTGTAGAGTAGTTTGTTACTTTGGGGCATATTTGGTGGTGTGTTTGTGTGTTATGGGCATGCACAGATTTTTAACTGTGGCTCTCTTTGCAGCATTGAGGTGCTCCTGTTACCGGGCCTGAGAGTGCACAGGCAGGAGGCCAGCACTCACCCAAGAGATAAGTTTCTCTTTGACTTCCATTTCAGTGAATTGCTGCTATGTTTATGATGAACAAGTTTGGTATGATTGTGTATATGTTAATGTGAGTACTACATTCTTGGCCATTCCCTACTTTCCTGTGTCAATCCTACTCCCCTTTCCTGCCCCTCATTCCGGTTATCCAGTATGCCAACGCCTGTCCCGACTCCATATACCTGACCCTCCTTCCCCACCAGGGCCTCAGAGGCCTGTGTGAGTTTGACCTTGAAGCCACCCAGACCACGGTGGGGGTGGTTGGTTCGTGCCACTCCTGCAACTGTACACGGGAGCAGTGACAGTACACATCCGTTTGTGGTGCCTCATTCTATGTTATGTACCACATATGGTACACATCCTGTTGTGACATTGTTTTACTTGTTGGGTGTCCTGACCCACGTTTGAGCTATCATGCTGCAACATTTGGTGCTGTGGGCTTAGAAAATCCAAGATGGCCAAAAAGCCCACAAGTGCGCCAGAATCCAGGAGAACCATGCAGTTTGTGCGCACACCAAAATGGTTACCTCACTTGCCAACCACCAGTGTAAAGAAAGATCTTTGTTAACAAAATCCACTGTTACTGATGTCAAAAAGTTGCGGAAATCGTGACTCATTGGACCACTTTAAAGATTCAACCCTTTTGTGGGGTTCCACATAACCATTTTACTGTAAGGAGCCCCATCAAAACAATGTTAAGTAAGGATTTACTACCATGTAAGAACCATTCCTGTTTGGAATGCATTAATCCAAGAAAAATCCCAAAAATGGTTGCATTACCAGTACTCACCACTATCAGAAAGCCGGCGTTTTAAAACAACACCAGATTTTTTTTTTGTGTAAAACTGAATAAATGAACCCAAAGCAGGCCAAAGAAAGACTTACTGGGAGGTGGATCCAATGTAAAGTTATATTCTGAAGTGACTTGAAGGTTTATACAAGACTGGCTGAGCTGTGGATTTCAGCAGTTTAAGTAAATTTGGACGGAAAGACACTAAAAATCTAAATGTTTAAAAGAAATGAGTGACCTACTTTTGAGTGTCACATAGGTTGCAATTGTTTAAATGTCATAGTTTTAAACTAAGAACTAGCTGCATATGTAAAAATGGTTAGTTTTATTTGAATGCAGAAAACTGGGTAACTAAAAGTGACATTAGCTGGGGCCTGGCTTAAGGAACTGGATTCTGCTTGACAACTTCCCCCCAATTGGAGTGAAACTGGATCCACAGCAGTTCCCAGGCCTAGCTGCCTTTTGCTGCTCCCACCAAAAGGGATCTGACACTTCTCTGATTGAATTACCTGGGCTCTGCAGGAAATTGAACAAAGCCCTGTCCTGACCCAGGCAAATGTTTTATTGGTGGGAGTCGTAAATGTGGCTTCCTCCTGGAAGGAAAGGGGAGGAGCACTGCATGTGAGAGCAAGCTGGCTTGGCAGAAACTGGGAGGGGGAGAAACTGGAGACAGAGGCTGAGCTTGAAGAAAGTGGAAAGACTGGTTTCTGTACCATGTGACCTGAAAAGACACACCCCTGTAGCCAGAATATGGTTTTAGAAAAAGATGAATAACTCATAGTACGGACTTGTCATAATTATTTAAATGATACCATAATACTTGTGATTTTTCTGCCCACATTTTAAGAGGTTTTTAGAACCGGTGGCATGATCTGGGGGCAAACTAGCAGTTAAGAGGGTATTACTTAAAATGTCTGCATGTGAAAAGTCTGATACTTGTTATTGTTATTGTTATTTTGCATTTATATAGCGCCTTATATACCATTGGTATGGTCTGAAGGCGCTGGTAGGTTGAACGCCCTTGGGAACCGAGGTTCGAGTCAGTAGAGAGGGTGGAGAGAGTCAAAAGGTGCGTGTGCGCACAAGGTATGTGTGCAGCTGGTGCGGGGTTAATGTGGTAGCTGCTTCTTAGCGGTAGGTGTGGTGGTTGAGAGGTCAGGAGAATGTGTACGCTCTGGCCGAATTTATCCAGTTCCAGAGTGGCTGCGTTAGGCCTGAGGAGAGACGCCAGGCTGGGGGTGTTAAACCAGCGGTGGTTACTTAGAGTGATGGGGAGTGAGCGGGAGATGTTGATATGAGAACAGTTATACCGAATGGTGTCATAGTATCCCTGTGTTCTATTTGAGTGGTGGTGTAAAGAGGAGAGTAGGCGTGGGGTGTGGTATGATATATGTTGATTCAAATTTACGCACACCAATGCATATTATGTACGTCATGCAATTTATGCGATCAGGAGCACACTCGCGCGTTCATAGTTCGTCTTGCGTGCTCTAGTTAATCCCTCATTTTCAGTGTGCTTCATGCATGCTCTCATGTATTCCAAATGCATGCATTCCCGTCGTCCCCGCGAATGCACTCCAGTCTGTCTATGCGTTCATCCGGTCTGCACGCTTATCCGGTCTGCTCTACACAGGCGTCGGCTCCACGCAGGCATACGCTCTACACAGGCATCTGCTCTACACAGGCATCCGCTCCACACGGCTATCTGCTCCACACCGGCATCCGCATCATATGTTCTCGTCCGCTCTACATACGATCGACTGCTACATACAGTCGTCTGATCTAGACACTCGATCGCATCCACACCCGTCAACACCCTTGGTCAATCCGCATGCTCATTGGATCCTCACACTCATCTGGTTTATCGACTTATCGGCACAACTCGTACGCTCTGCTCCCCACACTCAGCCAATTCCCAACACTCAGCCATTCTCCACACTCGGCCATTCTCCACACTCAGCCATTCTCCACACTCAGCCATTCCCCACACTCAGCCATTCCCCACACTCAGCCATTCCCCACACTCAGCCATTCCCCACACTCAGCCATTCCCCACACTCAGCCATTCCCCACACTCCGCCATTCCCCACACTCAGCCATTCACCACACTCAGCTATTCCCCACACTCAGCCATTCCCCACACTCAGCCATTCCCCACATTCAGCCATTCTCTCCTCCGCCCTCTTATCATCCACATATTCCGCCCTCTTCATTCATCAGCTCTCGACACTCATCCATTCTCGACACTCATCTGAATCCGCGTGCTCATGCGCTCTACAATCATTTGCTCTCCAGTCTCATCCGCTCTCCACATATTCCGCCCTCTTCATTCATCAGCTCTCGACGCTCATCCGTTCTCGACACTCATCTGAATCCACGTGCTCATGCGCTCTACAATCATTTGCTCTCCAGACTCATCCGCTCTCAAGACACTTGCGCTCTGCAGATTCATCCGCTCTCCAGACTCATCCGCTCTCCAGACCCATCCGCTCTCCAGACCCATCCGCTCTCCAGACCCATCCGCTCTCCAGACCCATCCGCTCTCCAGACTCATCCGCTCTCCAGATTCATCTGCTACTCACACTCATATACTCCCCACACTCATATGTTCCGTACACTCATACGCTCCCCACACTCGGTCTGCACGATCATGCGCTCTGCACGTTCTCCAGGCTCATTTGCCGACAGAATTTTCCCTCACATTCGTCCATACTCATCTATACTCATCCATACTTAATCGCTCTTTCCAGTCATCCGGTCGCGTCCTCTATGCTCATCCGCTCTCCTTGTTCATCCGCTCTCCACGATCTCTTCTTTCCATTATTCAGTGGTTCTTTCTATTTAATCATTTCCCTGTTTAGATCTACTTTATTCGTTTCAGTACTTTTTCTTAATGTCCGTTACAATCTAGGTCGGTTATTTATTTATTTATTTATTTATTTATTTATTTTTTTTAATTTTTTTTTTTGGTTTGTTAGGTTGGTGTTATTGTGATGATGCTGGTTTGGGGCTGGTTGGTTTTAGGGAAAGAGCCAGGTTTTCAGTAGTTTGCGGAAGGCCGTTAAGTCCTGAGTTAGGCGGATGTGGGGTGGGAGCGAGTTCCACAGGGTTGGGGCCAGGGCTGAGAATGATGCTCCGCCTAACCTGACTGAGTTTGTTTTAGGAATTACTAGGAGGCCGGCTGAGCTTGATCTAAGGGTGCGGGTAGGGTGATAAGGTATTAGCTTTTTTTGAAGATAATGGGGTCCAGTTTTATGTAGAGCTCGATGGGTGAGGCATAGGGTTTTGAAAGCCACCCTACGGGCTACCGGAAGCCAGTGCAGTGTCTTAAGGGCTGGGGATGCGTGGTCCCTTGGACCGAGCGCAAGAAGCACTTTGGCTGCTGCGTTTTGTGCTCTTTGTAGTTTATTCAGTTGGTAGGCATGAATTCCGAGGTACAGGGGGTTACCATAGTCCAGTCGTGATAAGACGATTGATTGGACCGCGGAGACTCTGTTAGGGAATGAGAGATATGGAAAGATGCGCCTAAGGTTTTTGAGGTGGTAGTGGCAGGACTTTGAGACATTGTTGACTTGGCGCGAGAGTGTTAGGTCGGAGTCCAGGGTGCACCCAAGATTTTTTACTGTGTTAGAGGGGGTCGGTGAGTTGCCCATGGCGGGTGGCCAGGGTAGTGGGTGCGGAAGAAAATCTGAGTTGCCGCAGACCATGATTTCTGTTTTGGAGGGGTTTAACAGGAGGTGGCTTTGGGTCATCCAGCGTTCGATGTTAAGGAGGCAAGAGGTCAGGTCAGGTTGGGAGTTGGGTTTCGCGTTCAGGAACTTTAGAATTAGTTGGGTGTCGTCTGCGTAATTGTAGCACAGGATGTTGTGAGCACGAATTATTGGTGGGAGGGTGATCAGGTAGAGATTGAACAGGAGGGCGGATAGACATGCTCCTTGTGGGACTCCTGTGTCAACTGGTCGGGCTTGTGATGTAAAGTTGGAGAGTGTCGTTATTTGGTGCCTGTCTTTGAGGAATGAGGCTATCCATTTAAGGGCGGTTCCACGGATTCCTAGGGAGTGGAGGCGGTCAAGGAGTATTGAGTGATTGATCGTGTCAAAGGCGGCTGATAGGTCGAGAAGGATTAGTGCGGCGCATCCTGCAGAGTCAGCAGTCATTTTTAGGTCATCCCAGATCGAGGTTAGGGTGGTTTCAGTTCCGTGGCAAGATCTGAATCCTGATTGGGCGGGGTCTAGGAGGTTGTTGGCTTCAACGAAGGCATTTAGTTGGGAGTAGGCTGTTCGGTCAATGAGTTTGGCGAGGAACCTGGTGTTAGAGATGGGGCGGTAGTTTTTTGGCTCGAGAGGGTCGAGTGAGGGTTTTTTAATCAGAGGTTTGACGTGCACCACTTTGAATGCATCTGGAAAGATACCGGAAGAAAGGGAGGCGTTTATGATAGATCTTGCGTGTTCTCCTGCGCAGGTGGAGGCAAAGATTTCTTTAAGGGTTGTGGCTGGGCAAAGGTCCAGTGGTGATCCAGATGGTTTGCTGTCGGATAGGAGTTTGAGAAATTGTTCTGGTGATATTGGACTGAAGGATTCGAAAATTGGTTGTGTAGTGGTCGCAGTTGGTGGGCTGGCCGGTACTGGCTGAGGATTGCCTGGTGGTTGTAAGAGAGCCTGTTTGGTGGTCAGAGTTTTTGTCCTTTCAATGGCCGTGGAGTAGAAATGGAGGGAGAGTGAGTCACATAGTGATTGTGACGCGGTCGGGATGGTTGTGTTACATGCCGGTTTGGTGAATTCGGAGATAATTTTGTGAAGTTCTTTGCATGGGTTTTTGCAGTTTAGGATTCGTGAGTTGTAGTGTGCTTTTTTCGCTTTCCGGATTTCGGCTTTGTACAGGTGTTGTGCTAAGGTGGTCCTGCTGTCATGGGTTTTCTCTTTATGCCATTTGCATTCTAGGTATTTGTAATGTCGTTTAGTGTTCTTTAACTCAGGGGTGAACCATCTGGGGAAGGGGCCAAGTCGGGTTGATGGTTTGCACGAGGGATTCAGGCGCATCAGGGGTGAGTTGAGCCACGAATCAAAGGCCTCAGGGGTTAATTGATTGTTGAGATGGCAGGTAGGATGTGGAGACTGGCGGAGTGCTTCGGCTAGGTCCGGGGTGATTATTAGTTTCTTCCAGCTTTTGCGAATGTTCGGAGGTTCAGATACGAGTATTGGAAGGGGTTCAGGTGAGTGGATGGCGAACGAGAGAATGAAGTGGTCGGACCAGATGATAGGTGTGGGTGGCATTAGATGAATCAGGGTGTTGGAGCTGAAGATGGCATCAAGAGTGTGTCCTTTATAATGAGTCGGGCCGTTTATGTGGGGTTGGAGGTTAATTGCATCTAAACCGTCAATCAGGGAGTATGTCATGGGGTTGGTGGGGATGTCGAGCCATATGTTGAAGTCTCCAAGAAGGGTGAGGTTGGGATGGTTTAGTTGGAGGGTGGAGATGGAGTCGCAAAGGTTGTTTGCGAAGTGTCTATCGTAGCCAGGGGGCCTGTAGATTATTAGGAAGCTGAACGAGAGTGAAAGGGAGAGGGATAGTTTAACAAGAAGCGATTCGCAGGATGGAATGGAGGGTTGGTTGTCGATGATTGAGGCGCGGAAGAGGGATTTGAAGACGAATGCTACCCCTCCCCCCCTGGACGTGCGGTTCAGAGGGATGAGGGAGTAGTCCGGAGGAAAGGCTTCATTAGCGATTGGGCCGAAGTCTTCAGAGAGCCAGGTTTCGGTGATGAAAACTAGGTCTGGTGTGGCAGAGGTGAGGAGGTCAAAGATGGAATGTCTGTTTTTTGCTACTGATCGGGCGTTAAATCAATTAATGCCTGCATGCCTTGCACACATTTGGGTAAATTTGAGTAAGAATCTGATATTGGTAACTTGACCAAAAAGTGAAATATGTTGCCATTTCTCAATGCAAGCTCTCAGGAAGAGCAGATTTGAACAGGGTATATCTCATGTGATATGCATGATGGGTGCATGTAATTTCAAACCACTGTGTAGCTATGAAATATGTCTTTTTGATCAAATATAGATTGTGTGTAAAGTTGACAGGGGTGGGTTCTCTGTATCATAAACAGACCTCATCAGGATGACACTTCATTTCATTCCCCCAATCAAGGGGAAGAGGAGGAAGTGGCCAATGACAAGTGGAGAGGGGTAGGGCCTAGGAAGCTAGCCTTTCCACCCACTTTCAAAACACATAAAAGCAGACAGTCAGGACAGATAGGGACATTCTATTCCATCTGCATGCGGGACGCTCTGCCGGGAAAATCCATACTTTACCTCCATCAACCTCCAGAGAGCCAACATAGAGACTTCAATCTATCCACCTTCAGAAACCAAGACTTTACTTCAGAATTTGTAGCAGAGAGGTCAACTACAAGCTAAATCCCTCTTTAGCAGGCCTCAAATTATTGCCACTATTCACAGCCAGGCGAGTTGTTTGAATTCTTTGCAAGCACTCTTGCCATTTGCCAGAGAGCAGTGTTGTATCCAGAGAGAGACCAGCTGAACCGGAGACCGCTGTATCCGGACCCACAGACCTGATCAGAACCAGAGACCCAGACCAGACCAGCAGAGTAGAGCTGACCCAGACGCTGTGCGCAGAGACCGTCCGTGGCGAGTGAAGAAAACCTGACCAGATCCGTGGCGAGGCCCATTTATTTCAAAAATATATTGTGAGTACCTAGCAGAACTGTGCAGAACCAATCTCTTAGTTAAAATAATATAATTCAATCTATTTTAATCTAAGTAGAACTGCCTCCTAACTGTCACCTGTCATTTGCAAAGCTGTCACCTGTCATTTCTAGTTGCTAGCTGTCACTTGTCACTTTGAACTTTAAAATTTCAAATCTGAAATATGACCTTTACCATATCGCTCATATCTCCGTGACCGTTTGTCTTAGAGACTTGCAGTAACTTTCCTCTGAAAGCTAGGGATCTTGGCTTTTCGACGAACCTAGAACCGCATTTCTACCCCCTATACGTCTGCCGCAATCGCGAAAAACGCACTCGCGAATTTTACCGCGATTTGCAAATTTCTCCACGTGCGAAAACAGCAGCTTCCTTGCTTTCCCTGCTAAAAATTCGTTTGCCTCTTAAGAACCATCCCTGAATCATTGTTAGAGTGAGCCTGGACTAGTATTAACTTGATACCACTCACCCTGAACCCCTAGAGGGAATTAAAAGCATTTTAGCATATTTTTCACTTCATTGCCAGCACATATAAAAGCATTTTGGGCCTGTGTTTCAAACTTCTGTAGTCTAAGCTTGCTGGGGTGAACTGAATTACATTTGATTGTATTTCTGAGAACTGTGTGCTTTCCTTCCATTTCCTTGCATTGCATAAAGGGGGGGAGTGGATTGCCAGAGAAAAGTGATTACATTGTTTTGTTGAAATCATATTGAGTATTTTCTGTATTGCATTTTCATTCAACATTACATCCATCTGAACTTATATAAAGCATTCTCTACCACCTTATTCTTCTGTTCCTATTCACAAGTGTGCTAGTGCCAGACTATCCATTATTGATTACTGCTCAGATTCAGTGTGATATTCAATTATTAATTTATTATAAAGCGTGATATATATATATATATTGTTTAAATTATCAAATAAACCTTTAAACTTGCAAAACAGAACTACTTCTTGGCTCAGTGGGGTCTGGGGGATTCCAAGAGAGGGGTGTTATATAGGGGTAGTCATCCAGAACGCATGAACTGGACATAAAGATATATCAATAAGGGTTTCCATTCAGTATCCCAGACTGGGCATTGACTTAGCTGTAGTGTTGAATTGAATCCTCTTACAAATTGGGGGCTCGTCCGGGACATTTGGATTAGATCTATCACTTGTGCAGATTAATACAGGGTGCCAGCTGACCAGATACACATATCCGGTCGGATCACCACGCTGTGTTACGCTGTAAAGCACTCCTCAAAGGAACGCTCTAAGGAAAAGGTCTGTTTTGCAAAAATAAAATACAAACTTCTGTAAGTCAGGAAGGAACTCAAATTCCAGAATGACGACCTTGGTAGATATGAAAATAGCCAGAGAGCACTTCTTACATAAGCTATTTGTGAGAGGTGAGTGGACTCATCAGGACCAGACGGTCTGGTTGCAAGCAATCGCACCCCAGATCACGGAAACAGGGTCAGATATATGGAGAGACCAGAGTCCCTTACATGTGGCCCTGAGTGAACTATATATGTCCTCTAAGGCCAAGGATGAGCACAACAAGATTGCCAGGGTAGCGGCATATTTATATTTACATATGGGAGCCATGCAGGACAAATGTGCTGAAGGCCAAGATCTGGCGAGTAGGCAACTGCTGGCATTACAGAAGGCCCAATCTGATCTGGACTCTTCTGAGCAGAGGCTGCAGAGGAGCCAGGAGTCAGAAAATGATAGTAGGCAGTATATCATTAAAATAAAGGAGGACATGGATATACTGCAACAGGAAAAGGCTGACCAGGATACTAGATTTCTGGCCCTGCAGAAGGAGCACCAAGACAGTTTGGACTCCTTACTGCAGAGCCAGAAAAAGCTGGAGCAACAATTAGACTTTAACAGGGCATGCACGGAGCAGGTAGCCACCCTGCAAAGTCATCTAGATAGAGTGAAGGCAGAGAGCAACAAGCTGATTTTGAAAGACCTGGATACCCAGGCAGAGTTTGATGAAGAACGCCAGAAAGCTGGTGCCTTTCAAAGGCAGAGGGACGATCTGGCGGCACAAATGCAGGCTCTTAGTCAGGAAAGAGACGCCTTATGCCAGGAAGTCTACCATTTAAAAAGAAAAACAGAAGAAAATCACTTGGCCCTCCAGGGGCTGGGTGACCTCCAAAAAGAACACCAGAACTTGTTAGAACACACCAGGAGGGTGGAGGATGCTCTGGCAAGAAAGGAGCAGGCCAATAGGGACACAGCTCAGGAGGTAACCCTCCTGCAGCAAAGACTGGCCCAGTGCTCCAGGACCAATCAGGAGGCACAGAGAGAGAATGAGGCTCTCTGCCAGCACAATGATAGACTCCAACAACAGGTAGCAATGCAGGAGAGACTGATAGAGTCTAGTAAGGCCTTAACTGAGGAACTGAAGGCGCAGGCTCTTGCATTGCAACAGGGAGCAGGGGCGGATAGAGATGAGGTTCGCTGGGAAAGAGAAACTCCTGAGCATAACCCCAGGAGCCCTAGTACCAGAGGCCTTTATCTCTCTCAGTCCCTGGACTCTGCCACCCCCATGTCCCCTGGCGCACATGAGCACAGGGCCACAGGGATGGCAGATTACTATCCAGTCAGAAGCATGGGGCTCATAGGCCAGTACCACCCAGGAATGGAGGGGCGGGCATCCGGGTATGGGCACCCAAGCACAGTGCAATTTGATGGGGAACCCCAGGAGAGTAGGCCCATTAAGGGCATCCTGAAAACCTCTGCCCAGTTAGGTCAGTGGGGGGGGGTACCCATCAAATCCTGGCAGCAAGGAGGGATCTGAAGACTCCTCTGAGCGGTACAGGACACAGGAGACCAGGTCCCCACATTCTGCCAGCCATTCCCAGGCTCGCAGAATCCAGGAAAACCTGGAAGAACAGACGGGAACCTCTGGGAGCAGTGCCTCTGAGTCAGAAGATGAATGGACCAGGGTTACCCGGACCAAAAGGGCCAATAAGACAAAAAGGGCCTTGCTTAAGGACCCATTAAAGCAGATTAAGGCAATCAGGAGCGTCATCACGCCTTATCATAAGAACGCCAAGTATTCTGTTTGGGAGCACTTAGAGTTGTTTGAGCAAATGATGGAGACTTTCCATTTGAAGGACAGCCAAAGCTGTATTCAATATGTAAAGTGGACCTTCTCCCCGGAATACTCCAGTTTCTTTGCGGGGCTGGAGGACCAAAATCATTTAAGGTGGTCCACCTATAAGGCGGCCATCTTGAAACATTTTTCTACTCATAGAAATCCTCAAGAGGCTCGCAAGGCAGCCTACAATTTACAATGTGGGGAGGATCAGGCCCCACAAGAGTTTGTGCAGGAGTTAAAGCGTGCTTTTGCACAGACCACAAGAAGGGTGCGCACGGATAGCAGAGAATTTATTAATAGGTTTTTCCATGCCTTGCCCAAATACATAATGACCCAGCTCGTGAGGGATTTTCACGAGAAAAGATCTTTAGACTGGGTCATTGAACAGGCGACCCGGATCTATGAGGTGCAGAAGCCAATAGAAAATAAAAATAATGCGCCCAAAAACCCCAAAGCCAACAACACCCCTGCTGCTGCCAAGGTGGCAGAGGTAAAGGTCACCCCCGTTTTAGATTTGGAGATGGGGGGCCTAAAAACCTACCTGCACCTAATAATGCTAGGCCCAGAAGGTCCTCAGGCCAGTCACAGACAGGGAGCCAGGGAGGCAGCCCCACAAATGGGGTCCCTCGCTCTCCTGATTATGTAAGCCCCCGTTACAAGGGAAACAGACCCATCCTGGGTTATGTGTGGACTCCTCCAGCCCAAGGGGGGATCCAGCCAAGCACCTAACCCAGAGAACTTCCCTCCCAACTTCTCACAGGAGGGCAGAAACTCACCAAACCCTGGGCAGAACTTCTTCCCCAGGTATCCACCCAACTTCCAGCCCCAAAATCCTCCACCCTTCTTTCCCCAATTCCCTGAGCCCAGACAACCGAATCCGGGAGAGGGGAGGCCAAGGGCGGAGGGGTATCCAAATCTTCCCAACCAGGGGTACTACCAGAGAAGGGATAGCTACCCTTCCCGGGATCAGCCCAGGGGAGAAAACAGGGCCCCGTATCAGCCTGAGCGGGTTTCCCAGTTAGAGCGCCAGGTTCAGAACATAGCACAGGAACTGGGTTGCGTGCTAAGGGCTCAGCAGAACCCTCAGATGGGCATGCCGGCACAGAATGCCCCAAACTCTGGACCTGGTGCTCCAGAACAATGACGGGGCAGCACCCCGATAACACACCGGTTGCCAGGGAGGAGGCACAAAGGGAAGGGGGGTGTAAAGCCTTGGAGGAAGCTTCCTTCCTCACTTGTAAACAGCCCCTGGAAACCCAGGAACCAGAAACAAAATCTCTTGCCCCTGAAAGTCTGCCTCCTAAGGAGCAGAGGGGAGGTAGGAGAAACAAAAGACCCAAACAGACTCAGTTTGAGGAGGAGGTACAGATCTTCCAATTTGAGGGAGAGGGATCCTCAGAGGATCCTGGGAAAAGGATCTTCTCCTTCAGAGAGGGGGGAACTCCTCCCAAAGAAAAATGGGTCCCTAGGGATGCAAATCCAGACTGGGGAGATGTGGAGACTGAGCTACCGCCGCCGACCATCTCATCCCAGAACCAACAGCAAGAAAATCCCCTGGTTCAAACCCATCCTGGTGACTGCCTCCAAAAATGGGGGGGCGGCCCAGAACCGGAGCCAGGGGAACCCACAATGGCTCTGATCTCCAGTTGCCAACTTTTTCTTTCAGATTCCCAAGGCTCTCCACAGAATTCTGCCCAAATCCCTTCGCTAGCGATGTCCAAAACCAGAAAGTTAGCCCACCAGTTGTCCAAAAATGTGCATTATCTGTGCCCCCTTGAGGAGAAGGAGGGAAGATATTATACCCCGGTACAAGTACAGGGGCAGGGTACGATTTCAGCGCTGGTGGACACGGGAACCTTGTGTTGAATGGGCTATGGGGTCTTTTACTCCATAGGGCCTCATGTATTTTTGTGATGTGGGTTACACAGCACCCTCTGTGCCGTGACCCAGGGGTGTCCTAGGGACTCCCCAACATAGACTCCATACCCTGGGACTGACTACTGTCTCCCAGGGCATGTAAAGTCACCAAAGACTTTGCTAGTCTTGAATCCTGAACAGAACCAGTACAAACCATCATATTGTGGACGTACTGGCTGGGGCAATTCGATTGCCCCAGGGTCTGTTAGTCGAGGGGGCACGTCTCCGTCCCCCCTGATCGAGTTTTGGCTGGTGGCAGTGGAAACTACTTTTTATATTCGACCGCGAATATTTCCCTATGGGATTTCCCATTGTTTTAGGCTAACACATTTAATTATTTATTTACGGTAGCCTTAAACATACCGCCGGTTTATATATTTATTATTATAACTCCGGTTGGGACTTTTTGCCAAAACTTGATTCTAAAATGGCGTTGGCGTTCGCCTCTGTAACTCTGACCCAAAGTGGAGCCCTTTGTTCCACTTTTGGCGGGCTTCTCCACAGAAGCCCTCCAAAGTGGTGCCACTCTGTCTGGGGTACTTAGGAGGGGTGGAGGGGGATTTAGGCACCCTGGACTGAGTTACCTTGGTAACTCAAGTCACACTCCGTCCTGATTGGCCCAAGTGGTGAGCCGGCCGGCTCACCACTTAGCATGTTTGAGTGACAGCTAGGCTGGGTGAATGGGGGTTTGCTGCATAAAAGCAGGGCTTTGGGGACTGGAACTTTAGAAGTCGCCACAGGACCAAGAATCCGACGAGGGAAGAGCTGAGCCGACCTGCTTCGACGACACCACCCGGTGGAGCCCTGCTGAACCGTCTCGCCACTTTTCCCGACGACCGAGGAGAACTCTTAACGGAGTGGCTCCTTCCCTTGACTGGTGGGGACAACCGGTTTTCACCTTCTTTCCGCTTCTCGAGGTATCTCGTGGCCGCCTTGCCAGTGCCAAGCACCCCGGCAACCGGAACCCCACCACTTTTACCCCAACCACGAAAGTCGGTACAACCCTTTAACCGGAGGACTCCGCGGCTGGTTTCTTCCCGGGCAGTGCAACGACCCTCTTCTTCTGCTCTTCAGCGAGAACTTCTTCTCCCCTGACCGACATCGAGCCTTGCTGCCACTGCCTGGAACTACTGCCACCGCTGGAGGATCCTTTCCGCTTAAGGTACCGTGTTCCGCCTGGCTTCCCTTGCCACCGACTGTACGGGGTAGATTTAGCCCCCGGCTTTCGAACCTGGGAGTGCCTGGAACACCCTGGCTAAACTTTCTAAGCCACTCTAAACTCTTTCTAACTCTTTGCAAGACTTTGAATCCCTAATAACAGTGTGATCTTGGGCACATTTTCGCTCTGGCTACTCTAAGAGTGGGCCCTGCCTAGTGACTTTTGCTCACCTGTGACTTTGTGCTTCTTTGAGTCTATTGCAAGTGTTCTGGACCTTAGAGTGGTGTGTTTAACCCATTTCTGTTTCTTTTTACCCCTTTCTTGAACCTACTAGAGTGTCATCTAACGCTAAGCGCTCACCTCTGTTTTAATTAGGTGGTGTTAACCTAGAGTTGTCTAGATAGGAGTAAGGGTTGAAACTGCTTTCATTATAACTGTGTTTGAAGTGTTTTTACTATATTTTGCTAGAGTGATTTCAAGTTATGTGTCTTTAATAAATAAATAACTATATACTTTTGAAACCAAGCTCTGGTCAGTGTTTGCTTGTGCTATTGTATTTGAGTACCTATTGTGTATACTTTACATACTGCCTAACTCTTCTTGAGGGAAGTCTGACTGCTCAGCCACAGCTACCAGGTAAATCTGGGTGGTGCAGACTGCTACCAAGTGGGTTTACTGCTATACCTGTAGTCGTAAATCTTTTGCAGTGGTCCCCAAGGGAACTGCACAGGTTTCTGCCTAACACTGGTGTACAGCGGTGGGATTTGTATTAAGTATACATTTTAGTGTGCTTTAGATACCTTAGTGCAACTAACCACAAAGCTTAGCACTATAAAAGTAAACCTCTAACATGTCAGTTATAGAAAGCTATAGTCAAGAGTCCCTTGCAGCCAAAACTGCTGATTGTTTAAGAGTGCTCTGTAAACATAAAGACCTCCTGACTAAGGGCAAGAAAATGGAGCTGATTGAAAGATTGTTAGCTAACCAAAGTCTGGGTGAGGGTTCAGAGGAACCTACCACTCCAGCAACTGTAGATGACAGTATTGAGATTAACATGGAGCAAAATGTTGATGATTCTGAGGAAGAGTCAGAAGAGGAGGGTGAGGCTGTTGTGACTGTCCCCCCTAGGCCTCTACCTGCTCTACCTGCTGTACCTACTGGGCCTTTACCAGGTCCCACATTTAGTCCTCAGTACTTTGAACTGGAGAAAATGAAACTAGAATTGGAGTATAAGAAACTGAATGCTCAAACTGACAGAGAACTAAGGCTAAGGGAAATGGAGCTCAAGTATGAGCTAGAAATGAAGAAATTATCTGTTGAGAATGCTTCTCTATCCGGCTCCTCTAGAAGTTCCAGTCCTAAAAGACCCCGGATGCCTAAAGAATTGGTTGGTATGTATGAGCCTAAGTTGGATGTGTTGGATTGGTTGTCTCTGTTTGAATATAATCATGGGCTCCAGAACATCACAGGAAATGACTTACTCACCTGGTTGTTCTCTAGGCTTCCCCCTGTTGCAACTGATGTGGTAATGGAGATGGGGGAGGAGGATAAGAAGGACTATGAATGTGTGAAACTAGCTTTGATAGCTAGGTTTGGGAAGACCCCTTCCCAGTATCTTAAGAGGTTTAGGAGCCTCAAAAAGCATGATGGTACCCCTTGGGCTACCTGGGTGAGTGAAGGGTTGAAAAACTTAGAGGGATGGATTAAGGGTTACAAGGTGAACACTTATGAAGGTATGAAGAATTTGTTTATGTTGGAGACTATTTATGATGCCTGCTCTCCTGAGCTCAGACAACACTTGGCTGATTCCAAGGAATTAGATTCCCGGAAACTAGCTAGGGCTGCTGACTTGTGGGTTGCCAACCGGGCCACTCACAAGGATTCTGGGGTAACTCAGAAAAAGGATGGGGAGAGACAGCCTAAAAAGGACTCCAAAGAGAATTCAAATACTACAAATTCCAAAGAGGGCCCCAAACAAAACTATAAGGGTAAGCCACAAGGGAAACCGAATCAGGCTAGTGTACCTTCTGGTCCCAGACCAGAAGGAGGTCAGAACAAGCCTCCATTCCAGCGAGCCTTTGGCTCATGCTTTGTTTGTAAGGCTACTGACCATGTGAAAGGAGATCCCAGATGTAAGGGTAAACCTTCAGGGGTCCAACTTGCCTCCTTAGCCTTCGCTCCAGAAGAGGAAGTACATATGGCAAGTGGAAACTTTCTATTACTGGCTGATGAACCCACTGGAGTCTCGGCTAGTGTTTCTTTAGTCTCTCTGGGGTTGTGGGAACAACAGAATTTAGATGTATATAACTCTATCCCAGATAATACTAAAGAGTATTATAAGGACAGTGTCCAAGTGAATGGCCAGGAGACTCCTGCCATTAGGGACACTGGGGCCAGCATAACTGTGGTGGATGAATCATTTTTCAAGGCAGAGGATGTTGCTAAGGCACCCAAATGCCTCACCAAGTTAGCTGGTGGGCCTGTGCAGATGTGTCCCCAGTTACCAGTTCTCATCCAATGTAATGATATGGCTGTAAAAATACCTGTCAGTGTACAATGTGAAGTGCCAGGTAGGGTTCTGTTGGGTAATGACCTCAAAGCTCTTGGAGTTGTATCTCATACCCCCAGACCCCCTAGCAAAAGGTTACAGGAGCTCACAAAACCTGCAAGAGAGAAAACCCTGAGAGGGTTATCTCAGGAGATGATGAGAGAAATCACTCCTCTCCCACTGGAACAACTTACTGCAGTAACAACCAGATCAGGAGCAAAGGGGCAACCCAAGACTCCTAGGAAAAAGCCAGCAGCAAGCACTCCAGTGCTTCCAACAAGGACTTCCCCTGGGTTGTCCAAAGTTACACCTGTAACTCCACCTCCAGCTGAGGCTGAGAGGGAGGTACAACCCTGTGTGGTTGAACTAGACTCTGAGGAAGAGCTAGAGGGAGGCCCACACCTTATTGGAGATTTGGACCCTGAGGACCATCCTGAGCTGCAGTCTTTACTGGCAGAAGGTGGGCCAAGCCGGGCTGCTTTCCGTAAGGGGCAAAGAGAATGTCCAACTCTGTAAGGTCTCCGCCACCAGGCAGCTTCTCAAGCTGATGGGCAAGAGCCTGGGAAGTATAGGTTGCACTGGGAAGATGGCCTCTTCTACAGTGAACCCACTGAGTCTGAACCTGGAGACTACAAACGTCTTGTAGTCCCACAAGAGAACAGACAACAGTTCTTACAACTAGCCCATGAGATACCTTTGGCTGGTCACTTGAGTTTCAAGAAGACCAAGGAAAGGCTCTCACTCTACTTTTATTGGCCAAAGATGGGGGCTGAAGTAGATAGATATTGTAAGAGCTGCCATACCTGCCAGGTTTCTGGTAAGGTTGGTTCCAAGAATGTGGCACCTTTAGTGCCTCTCCCAGTTGTGGGAGTCCCATTTGAGAGGGTAGGGATTGACATTGTTGGTCCCCTTGATCCCCCAACCTCCTCAGGAAACAGGTTTATACTTGTTGTAGTAGACCATGCTACTAGGTACCCTGAGGCAATTCCTATGAGGACTGTTACAGCTCCGGCTGTGGCTAAGGCCCTCCTTGGTATTTTCACCAGGGTTGGGTTTCCTAAGGAAGTAATCTCTGACAGGGGGTCAAACTTTATGTCCCACTACATGAAAGCCATGTGGAAAACCTGTGGAGTTACTTACAAGTTCTCAACAGCATACCACCCTCAGACAAACGGGTTGGTTGAAAGGTTTAACAGAACCATGAAGAGCATGATAGGTGCTTTAGAGGAACCCCTTAAGAAAAAATGGGACCTTCTACTGCCATGCCTGCTCTTTGCTTATAGAGAAGTCCCTCAGGAGGGAGTAGGTTATTCTCCCTTTGAGCTTCTCTATGGCCATCCGGTCAGAGGTCCATTGGCCCTGATTAAGGAGGGGTTGGAAGGTGCTCCTCCCCTCAAGCCAGTCAGAGTGACTGACTATGTGATAGGTCTCCGGAGGAGAATGTCACACATGATGGCAGAAGCAAGTGACAACTTGAAAGCTGGTCAAGCTCTGGTCAAACATTGGCATGACCAGAAGGCTAACATGGTTGAGTTTACTCAAGACCAGTTAGTTCTAGTTATGCTCCCAACAAGGCAGAGGGCCTTGCAAGACAAGTGGATGGGACCCTTCAAGATTGTGGGAAAGCTTGGAGAGGTCAACTATCTGGTGGATCTGGGCAGACCCAGGGAAGCTCCTAGAGTCTTCCACACCAACAGACTAAAAGCATACATCTCCAGACCTGACGTAGGAGCCTTGCTTCTAGCTTCAGCTGCAGAGGAGGAAGAGAGTGAATCTCTCCCTGATCTCCTCAGAGGGGTGCCTTTAGATGAAAAAGTCGAAGGAGTTAATCTCTCTTCAGACCTGACACCTGAGCAACAAGAGGAGTGCAAATCTATGTTAAATCAGTTTGCCTCCCTGTTCTCACTGTCACCAGGCTTGACCCCTTGGGGCCAGCATGAGATACTCACTGGTGACTGTCTGCCAGTCAAAAGCAGAGGGTACAGAATGTCAGAACATATCAGAACCCACATCAAAGGAGAGGTCAAGAAGATGCTTGATCTCGGGGTAATAGAACCCTCTACTAGTCCATGGTCTAGCCCAGTTGTGTTAGTACCAAAGGCAGGATCCAAAGACTTGAGATTCTGTGTGGACTATAGAGCTCTAAATGCAGTCACCAAGACGGATGCCCACCCTTTGCCCAGGACAGATGAGTTGGTGGATAAACTTGGTGCAGCCAAGTACCTCAGCACATTTGACCTTACGTCAGGCTATTGGCAAATAGCCCTGACAGACCATGCCAAGGAGAAGACTGCATTTTCAACCCCAGTTGGCTTGTACCAGTTTAAGGTCATGCCTTTTGGATTAAAAAATGCACCTGCCACATTCCAAAGGATGGTGAACCAAGTTCTGGCTGGGATGGAAGATTTCTGCATGGCTTACTTGGATGACATTGCAGTCTTCAGCCACTCCTGGGAAGAACATGTGAACCACCTAGGACATGTGTTGCAGGCTCTGGAACAGGCCCATTTGACAATCAAAGCCAGTAAGTGCCAGATTGGTCAAAGTAAAGTGGTCTACCTTGGGCATGAGGTAGGAGGTGGAGAAATAAGGCCTTTGCTCAGCAAGATTGAAGCTGTGCAAAGTTGGACAACACCAACTACTCAAACCCAAGTGAGAGCCTTCCTAGGCCTCACTGGGTATTACAGGAATTTCATTGAGAACTATGGGACCATAGCTTCTCCACTGAATGTAATCTCCTCTCCTAAATTCCCTAAAAAGGTAAAATGGAATGAGGAGTGCAATCAGGCCTTTGAAAAACTGAAGAGAGCTCTTTGCCAAGCTCCAGTATTGAGAGCTCCTGACTACCACCAAACTTTCATTGTACAAACTGATGCTTCCAATGTAGGTATAGGTGCAGTTCTAAGCCAACTGGATGAGAAGGGTAGGGAGCACCCCATTTACTTCATCAGTAGAAAACTGAAGGATCCTGAGACAAGGTGGGCAACAATCGAAAGAGAATGCTTTGCTATTGTGTGGGCACTGAAGAAGTTTAGGCCATACTTGTATGGTTCTACTTTTGTTATTCAGACTGACCACCAACCCTTGAAATGGTTAATGCAAATGAAAGGGGAAAATCCAAAACTATTGAGATGGTCAATCTGCCTGCAAGGGTTTGATTTCACCATTGAGCACAGGTCAGGGTGTCACCATCAAAATGCTGATGGACTCTCTAGGATGTATATCATCGACTAGAGGTATGAGGTTCATCCAGGAGTGGATTAAATCCTCCTGTCCCTTAGTCTGGGGGGGGCGAGTGTTAGGGAGAATTCTCTGTTTAGGCTGAATTTCCCTACCTAGTGAGTCCCCCAGCAGCTTTGCTGGATTTCTGGGGTTTCTTTTTTTCTCCTGCCAAGAGTGAGACTCTTTTACCCTCACTCTTGGACATGTTGAAGTGTGTTTTCTTGGTTAAACCTTGTGTTGAATGGGCTATGGGGTCTTTTACTCCATAGGGCCTCATGTATTTTTGTGATGTGGGTTACACAGCACCCTCTGTGCCGTGACCCAGGGGTGTCCTAGGGACTCCCCAACATAGACTCCATACCCTGGGACTGACTACTGTCTCCCAGGGCATGTAAAGTCACCAAAGACTTTGCTAGTCTTGAATCCTGAACAGAACCAGTACAAACCATCATATTGTGGACGTACTGGCTGGGGCAATTCGATTGCCACAGGGTCTGTTAGTCGAGGGGGCACGTCTCCGTCCCCCCTGATCGAGTTTTGGCTGGTGGCAGTGGAAACTACTTTTTATATTCGACCGCGAATATTTCCCTATGGGATTTCCCATTGTTTTAGGCTAACACATTTAATTATTTATTTACGGTAGCCTTAAACATACCGCCGGTTTATATATTTATTATTATAACTCCGGTTGGGACTTTTTGCCAAAACTTGATTCTAAAATGGCGTTGGCGTTCGCCTCTGTAACTCTGACCCAAAGTGGAGCCCTTTGTTCCACTTTTGGCGGGCTTCTCCACAGAAGCCCTCCAAAGTGGTGCCACTCTGTCTGGGGTACTTAGGAGGGGTGGAGGGGGATTTAGGCACCCTGGACTGAGTTACCTTGGTAACTCAAGTCACACTCCGTCCTGATTGGCCCAAGTGGTGAGCCGGCCGGCTCACCACTTAGCATGTTTGAGTGACAGCTAGGCTGGGTGAATGGGGGTTTGCTGCATAAAAGCAGGGCTTTGGGGACTGGAACTTTAGAAGTCGCCACAGCACCAAGAATCCGACGAGGGAAGAGCTGAGCCGACCTGCTTCGACGACACCACCCGGTGGAGCCCTGCTGAACCGTCTCGCCCCTTTTCCCGACGACCGAGGAGAACTCTTAACGGAGTGGCTCCTTCCCTTGACTGGTGGGGACAACCGGTTTTCACCTTCTTTCCGCTTCTCGAGGTATCTCGTGGCCGCCTTGCCAGTGCCAAGCACCCCGGCAACCGGAACCCCACCACTTTTACCCCAACCACGAAAGTCGGTACATCCCTTTAACCGGAGGACTCCGCGGCTGGTTTCTTCCCGGGCAGTGCAACGACCCTCTTCTTCTGCTCTTCAGCGAGAACTTCTTCTCCCCTGACCGACATCGAGCCTTGCTGCCACTGCCTGGAACTACTGCCACCGCTGGAGGATCCTTTCCGCTTAAGGTACCGTGTTCCGCCTGGCTTCCCTTGCCACCGACTGTACGGGGTAGATTTAGCCCCCGCTTTCGAACCTGGGAGTGCCTGGAACACCCTGGCTAAACTTTCTAAGCCACTCTAAACTCTTTCTAACTCTTTGCAAGACTTTGAATCCCTAATAACAGTGTGATCTTGGGCACATTTTCGCTCTGGCTACTCTAAGAGTGGGCCCTGCCTAGTGACTTTTGCTCACCTGTGACTTTGTGCTTCTTTGAGTCTATTGCAAGTGTTCTGGACCTTAGAGTGGTGTGTTTAACCCATTTCTGTTTCTTTTTACCCCTTTCTTGAACCTACTAGAGTGTCATCTAACGTTAAGCGCTCACCTCTGTTTTAATTAGGTGGTGTTAACCTAGAGTTGTCTAGATAGGAGTAAGGGTTGAAACTGCTTTCATTATAACTGTGTTTGAAGTGTTTTTACTATATTTTGCTAGAGTGATTTCAAGTTATGTGTCTTTAATAAATAAATAACTATATACTTTTGAAACCAAGCTCTGGTCAGTGTTTGCTTGTGCTATTGTATTTGAGTACCTATTGTGTATACTTTACATACTGCCTAACTCTTCTTGAGGGAAGTCTGACTGCTCAGCCACAGCTACCAGGTAAATCTGGGTGGTGCAGACTGCTACCAAGTGGGTTTACTGCTATACCTGTAGTCTTAAATCTTTTGCAGTGGTCCCCAAGGGAACTGCACAGGTTTCTGCCTAACAGACATTCTCAATCGCTTTGCCATTAGTTTGGACCTAATAAACTTCAAAGCTTGGTCCCGATTAGCGGATAATCCCATGGGCTTTGATGATCTGGAAAAAGCATTTAGGTCAGCTCAATTGCTACCTTATGCAGTTGAAATTCAGATTAAAGCGGAAGTCACCATCCCAGAAAGGACCCGACAATTCTCCCTGGAAGTGAAAGTTAAAAGAGGACAACATTTGCAAAACCCTGATGCTTATATACATCTAAATGCTTCTCTCCAACAGCAAGGGTTGGGGGTAAACCCAACTCCATTAGTCAACATAGAACATGACACCATTCCAATAAAGGTGGATAACAGCGACTTAAAGAGTATTACTCTAGCCGCAGGCACCATTATTGGAATGGCGGTTGATGACCGACATTTTTCCATAGATTTAGGTAATGAACTGTTAGGGCCAATCCCCAAGGACTGCTTTGACAGTGACAGTGATGACAATACAACACCAGACAGGATTTTTACCCGGCTTGGGGGGAACTTCCTGGTGTACACTTCTTGCCCTTATGGTAAGGAAGATGTGACTTGTGACTTCAGGAGGGATGAAGTGATTTTCAGGTCCATGAGGGCTGCCTTACCCACCTGAAGCCTCCAGTCCAAATCAGCACTCTGACCAGGGACTTCTCCACCCAGCTGGAGGAGGCCGCTGAAATAGCCAAACCAGAAGTCTTTCCAGTCTTCAGGCAGATGGTGGAAGAGAGAGTCAACCTAGCTGATGCCTGTGTGACTCTGGAACAAAAGCAAAAGTTGAAACAAGTTTTCTTGGATTTCCAAGATCTCTTTGCGGTAGACTCATATGACTGTGGTCGCACTGACATGCACACAACAACAATCCCCACGGACCCTGGCATGACTCCGGTGTTTGTGAAGCAATATCGCTTGCCTCTCGCATCAATGGAGTCCCTTACTGAAATAATTAAGAACCTTGAGTCCCGGGGAATAATCCGTCCAGTTCACAGCACCTTCAATAATCCGCTGCTGGGAATATTGAAGCCAAACGGCCAGTGGAGACTCTGCGCCGACCTCAGGGAGCTCAACAAACGGGTCCATACTTCCCGATGGCCTCTGCCCTACATTGACCAAGGGCTGGCCCAGATCCAGGGGTCACAGGTATTCACTGCAATAGACCTGACCAATGGTTACTGGACTGTGCCTGTCAGTAGGGAGGACCAATACAAGCTGGCTTTTACCTTTGGGGGCCAGCAGTACACATGGACCCGGACACCTTTCGGATACCTCAACTCCGGCAATGAATTCAACATTTTCCTACATAAGGCCATGCCCGACCTGGGTGCGAGGGGTAACCTGGCTTATGTAGATGATGTCCTCATCAAAAGTTCATCTGTGGAGGAACACATAGCGGAGATCCGTTATGTTCTGACGCAGTTGAGGGCCGCCGGAGCAAAACTTTCCTTTCAGAAAGCACAGTGGTGTAGAACCCGTGGTAATTTCTTGGGGCATGAGATTACTCCTCAGGGTCTCTGTTCCCAGGAAAAGAAAGTGGAAGCACTTCAAACACTGAAAGACCCCACAACTCTGCGGGAACTAAGGAGCCTCCTTGGACTGACTAATTACAGCAGAAAGTTCATTGAGGGCTACGCAGAGATCACCAGACCCCTGATTCATCTCTTGAAGGGGGGGGGGCAAGTGGGAATGGGGTCCAGAACAAGCCGAGCCAGTAAAACAACTCAAAAGAAGCCTCTCAAAAGCGCCTTGCCTAGTTTACCCTGTCAGAAACAAGGAGTTCTTCCTGGAGACGGGGTTCTCTAATACGTGCTTGACGGCAGTATTATACCAAAAGCATGACAAGGTCAATAAAGTAATCTCCTATGCGAGCAAAACTTTATCCTCTGTGGAGGAAAAATTCAACGATTGTGAGAAGGCACTCCTGGCAACGGTGTGGGCATTGAAGAATTACCGCCCGTTTATCCAGGGGGAACACATCATAGTGGAGACTCCACACCAGCCTCTGCAATATCTCCAAAGTGACAGAATCCGGGCCGGAAATGTGAGTAATTCCCGAATTACTTCCTGGATTCTGTCAATGCAAGGCTTTCCTGTGGAGGTCAGATATGGCCAAAACAAGAAGAGTCCCCTCGCGCAAGGTCTGGCTGACTTGCATGATTGTGCCAGAGAAAACTGTCTCGAGGACGAAAATCTACAAATCAAGGACAACATGGAGGCATACCTTAATTCCCCACACACAGTCTTTGAAGAGGACAAGTGTGAGGGAATGCCCACTGTCTATGTGGATGGATGCTCTTACCATGTTGACAACAACGGGGAGAAAGAACTGGTGGCCGGCGTAGGGAATGCATGGGTGAATGAGTCCCCAGAACCCTCCGCTGGATACAAAATTGGTCCCCGAAGTAGTCAGGTGGCAGAATTGATGGCTGTGCACCAGGCCATCCTCACTGCTGTCCAGCATCAACTCCACGAACTGGTCATAATCACAGATTCGGATTATGTACGGAACGGGTTCGTGGAGCACCTGGTTAATTGGAAAACCAGAGGCATGTTATGTGCTAACAACAAACCCTTGAAACATGGGAAGTTGATCCAAAACATGGATGATCTGGTCACCTCGAATGAGATGACCATCTATTGGAAAAAGATCAAGGGTCATTCCAAAGTAGAGGGACCAGACAAAACTGGAAATGACTTAGCTGATCAGCTGGCCAAAACCGGGGCCATCCAAGGGGATCTAATTGAGATAGAGTCCCTATTGGGGGAAATCCAGGTCACTGCTATCACTAGGTCCCAGACAAATGCTCACAATGATCTTTCAACTGCCCAATGGAGCAAGGAGACCCCTGATGCTGATTTGATTACAGCTCAGAAGGGGGATCCAATAATTGGTAAATTTTACCAGCACCTTGAGGACCCTGAGAACTTTCCCCTGACGGATACCGATTACATTGGGAAAGAGGACCTAAGGGTGTTGATGAAATGTCCAAAAATGTTCCGGATCCAAGACGGTTTGCTGGTAAGGAAATCCAAAGCTGGCCACGATCAGTGGGTGGTTCCTACCTCATTCCGAAGCCTGATGTTAAGTCACGCCCATGATGCGGCCACCGCCGGTCATAGGGGGTTTCACACAACACTGGAAATCTCAAGAGAGGTTGCATACTGGCCACACATGGGGCAGGACCTTGACCAATACTTGAAGGGGTGTCTTGTGTGTGCACAATTTCAGCCATCATCCCTCACGCACCATGCACCCCTCCAAAAGAGGGGGATGACACTGCCATGGTCAGATATGCAAATCGACTTTGTAGGCCCCGTGATTCGCTCTGCTAGGGGGAATAAGTACATGTTGACTGTGACATGCTTGTTTACCAAGTGGGTGGAATGTCTCCCAGCCCCAAATTGCAAGGCAGAAACTGCAGCTGCCCTGATGATTAACCACATCTTTTCCCGTTTCGGTCTACCTCAAAGGATTGAGTCAGACAGGGGTAGCCACTTCACTAGTGAAGTAATGACAAAGATGTGCGAGATACTGGGGGTCAAAAGGAAGTTGCATATTGCTTACCAGCCAGCTTCTTCTGGGGCAGTAGAGAGATATAACCGAACCATTGTGAGCATATTAAAGAAGTTTGTGGCAGATTCTGGGCCAAGTTGGGATATCCGATTACCTCTGGTCCTAATGGCCATCAGATCTACCCCTTCACCTGCAACCAAAATGTCACCATTCGAGTTGATGACTGGACGCAAGATGGTGCTTCCTCAGCATCTGCTCTACAGGACCCAAGAGCAGACACTGATAAATGCCTCCACAACTCATGAGTATGTGGAGAATTTAAGGAAACACCTTCAACATGCTTTTGCTTATGCTCAGCGGAATCTAGAAAGATCAGCTGATAGCATGAAGACCCACTATGACCTGAAGACTTCCAGGAAGGAATATCAGGTGGGGGACCGGGTCTATCTATACAATTTCCAAAGGAACCAGGCCAAACAGCGAAAATTTTTGCCTACGTGGAAGGGACCCTATGAGATTATAGACAAAATCTCCCCTGTGGCCTACAAGATCCGCATCCCCAAAGGCGGTTTGGCAGATGGGGTAGACAAGTGGGTATACATTGACCAGTTGAAGTGTTGCCATCCCAGGCACACTCTGCAACAATTGGAGGAATCCTCTGGAATCCTAGAGAGTACTGTCTCAGATTAATTCAGTTCTAACTTAAAAGATCCTACATATAGCCTATCAAATTCTGTGTTTCTGAAGTTTATGCGTTCCTGTCTATTAATTTAAAAAAATGTGCATGTGCATATCTGTTGAGTTCTAAAATTCATATGCCACCCCACTATATCAATGGTGGGGGAAAAATGTCTATGAATAGGTATTGCCGCTCTTCCTTTGTCGTCCTAGGAGAAAGAAAACCCCGAGACTGGCCAAGGAGGACGATCCGGAGACCGGGAGCAGAGACGTAAGGGGCCCAGGGTACCGCCAAATCTTCCCATCAGGACCGGCGAGGAGAACCGATCGATCAGTACCGGATGGAGGAAAAGATGCTGAACTGTGCCATTTGCAGAATTGGAAGAAGATTATGCGGACAGACCAGTGCGTGGGTCAAAACCCTTGTGCACCCGACTCCCCATCGACTCAAATTCAAAGGGCAGTCACGTGGGGGGATCTGTTGGGTGTCCTGACCCACGTTTGAGCTATCATGCTGCAACATTTGGTGCTGTGGGCTTAGAAAATCCAAGATGGCCAAAAAGCCCACAAGTGCGCCAGAATCCAGGAGAACCACGCAGTTTGTGCGCACACCAAAATGGTTACCTCACTTGCCAACCACCAGTGTAAAGAAAGATCTTTGTTAACAAAATCCACTGTTACTGATGTCAAAAAGTTGCGGAAATCGTGACTCATTGGACCACTTTAAAGATTCAACCCTTTTGTGGGGTTCCACATAACCATTTTACTGTAAGGAGCCCCATCAAAACAATGTTAAGTAACGATTTACTACCATGTAAGAACCATTCCTGTTTGGAATGCATTAATCCAAGAAAAATCCCAAAAATGGTTGCATTACCAGTACTCACCACTATCAGAAAGCCGGCGTTTTAAAACAACACCAGATTTTTTTTTGTGTAAAACTGAATAAATGAACCCAAAGCAGGCCAAAGAAAGACTTACTGAGAGGTGGATCCAATGTAAAGTTTTATTCTGAAGTGACTTGAAGGTTTATACAAGACTGGCTGAGCTGTGGATTTCAGCAGTTTAAGTAAATTTGGACTGAAAGACACTAAAAATCTAAATGTTTAAAAGAAATGAGTGGCCTACTTTTGAGTGTCACATAGGTTGCAATTGTTTAAATGTCATAGTTTTAAACTTAGAATCAGCATTCTAGCTGCATATGTAAAAATGGTTAGTTTTATTTGAATGCAGAAAACTGGGTAACTAAAAGTGACATTAGCTGGGGCCTGGCTTAAGGAACTGGATTCTGCTTGACAACTTCCCCCCAATGGGAGTGAAACTGGATCCACAGCAGTTCCCAGGCCTAGCTGCCTTTTGCTGCTCCCACCAAAAGGGATCTGACACTTCTCTGATTGAATTACCTGGGCTCTGCAGGAAATTGAACAAAGCCCTGTCCTGACTCAGGCAAATGTTTTATTGGTGGGAGTCGTAAATGTGGCTTCCTCCTGGAAGGAAAGGGGAGGAGCACTGCATGTGAGAGCAAGCTGGCTTGGCAGAAACTGGGAGGGGGAGAAACTGGAGACAGAGGCTGAGCTTGAAGAAAGTGGAAAGACTGGTTTCTGCACCATGTGACCTGAAAAGACACACCCCTGTAGCCAGAATATGGTTTTAGAAAAAGATGAATAACTCATAGTACGGACTTGTCATAATTATTTAAATGATACCATAATACTTGTGATTTTTTTGCCCACATTTTAAGAGGTTTTTAGAACCGGTGGCATGATCTGGGGGCAAACTAGCAGTTAAGAGGGTATTACTTAAAATGTCTGCATGTGAAAAGTCTGATATTTCATCAATTAATGCCTGCATGCCTTGCACACATTTGGGTAAATTTGAGTAAGAATCTGATATTGGTAACTTGACCAAAAAGTGAAATATGTTGCCATTTCTCAATGCAAGCTCTCAGGAAGAGCAGATTTGAACAGGGTATATCTCATGTGATATGCATGATGGGTGCATGTAATTTCAAACCACTGTGTAGCTATGAAATATGTCTTTTTGATCAAATATAGATTGTGTGTAAAGTTGACAGGGGTGGGTTCTCTGTATCATAAACAGACCTCATCAGGATGACACTTCATTTCATTCCCCCAATCAAGGGGAAGAGGAGGAAGTGGCCAATGACAAGTGGAGAGGGGTAGGGCCTAGGAAGCTAGCCTTTCCACCCACTTTCAAAACACATAAAAGCAGACAGTCAGGAAAGATAGGGACATTCTATTCCATCTACTGCGGGACTCTCTGCCGGGAAAATCCATACTTTACCTCCATCAACCTCCAGAGAGCCAACATAGAGACTTCAATCTATCCACCTTCTGAGACCAAGACTTTACTTCAGAATTTGTAGCAGAGAGGTCAACTACAAGCTAAATCCCTCTTTAGCAGGCCTCAAATCATTGCCACTATTCACAGCCAGGCGAGTTGTTTGAATTCTTTGCAAGAACTCTTGCCATTTGCCAGAGAGCAGTGTTGTATCCAGAGAGAGACCAGCTGAACCGGAGACCGCTGTATCCGGACCCACAGACCTGATCAGAACCAGAGACCCAGACCAGACCAGCAGAGTAGAGCTGACCCAGACGCTGTGCGCAGAGACCGTCCGTGGCGAGTGAAGAAAACCTGACCAGATCCGTGGCGAGGCCCATTTATTTCAAAAATATATTGTGAGTACCTAGCAGAACTGTGCAGAACCAATCTCTTAGTTAAAATAATATAATTCAATCTATTTTAATCTAAGTAGAACTGCCTCCTAGCTGTCACCTGTCATTTGCAAAGCTGTCACCTGTCATTTCTAGTTGCTAGCTGTCACTTGTCACTTTGAACTTTAAAATTTCAAATCTGAAAAACGACCTTTACCATATCGCTCATATCTCTGTGACCGTTCGTCTTAGAGACTACTAACTTTCCTCTGAAAGCTGGGAATCTTGGCTTTTCAACGAACCTAGGACCGCATTCCTACCCCCTATACTTCTGCCGCAATCGCGAAAAACGCACTCGCGAATTTTACCGCGATTTGCAAATTTCTCCACGTGTGAAAACAGCAGCTTCCTTGCTTTCCTTGCTAAAAATTCGTTTGCCTCTTAAGAACCATCCCTGAATCATTGCTAGAGTGAGCCTGGACTAATATTAACTTGATACCACTCACCCTGAACCTCTAGAGGGAATTAAAAGCATTTTAGCATATTTTTCACTTCATTGCCAGCACATATAAAAGCATTTTGGGCCTGTGTTTCAAACTTCTGTAGTCTAAGCTTGCTGGGGTGAACTGAATTACATTTGATTGCATTTCTGAGAACTGTCTGCTTTCCTTCCATTTCCTTGCATTGCATAAAGGGGGGGGAGTGGATTGCCAGAGAAAAGTGATTACATTGTATTGTTGAAATCATATTGAGTATTTTCTGTATTGCATTTTCATTCAACATTACATCCATCTGAACTTATATAAAGCATTCTCTACCACCTTATTCTTCTGTTCCTATTCACAAGTGTGCTAGTGCCAGACTATCCATTATTGATTACTGCTCAGATTCAGTGTGATATTCAATTATTAATTTATTATAAAGCGTGATATATATATATATATTGTTTAAATTATCAAATAAACCTTTAAACTTGCAAAACAGAACTACTTCTTGGCTCAGTGGGGTCAGGGGGATTCCAAGAGAGGGGTGTTATATGGGGGTAGTCATCCAGAACGCATGAACTGGACATAAAGATATATCAATAAGGGTTTCCATTCAGTATCCCAGACTGGGCATTGACTTAGCTGTAGTGTTGAATTGAATCCTCTTACATACTGTGCTACCTTGGTTGTTACGTCATTGTGGTAGTACTTGGCCTTTGTGAGGTACTGCTACTTCAGGTCATCTACTGGAGGCTGTTCTGGTTAGTTTTTCTCCCTGCAAGCTTTTTGCTTGGCTTCTGTGTTGGCCTGCTATGGTTTCTCTTGGATGTAGTGTTTTTGCAAATCAGGGTGGACTCTGAGGGTGCAGGCAACTTTTTACACACAAGGTGGGAGATGGTGACAAAGGGGAAGGGTGATCCTGTGGCCAGGTGAAATTCAAGGATGTAGGCTCCATAACCCCGGTGCAGTTGTTCAGTGGGTCATGGTGATTTGTGAGGGAGGGGTGGTGCTTGGTTGGTGATAGTTGCCTTTCCCTGCAGTGTGATGGGCACCCTGACATTGTAATTGTGGTATCCTATGTACATGATGTGTTCTGCTGATAAATGCCTGTTCAGGTGTTGTGTTTACCTTTCAGGTGTGAGGGGATAGTTGTGGTTTGACATGCTGGGGTGTACACATGGTGAATGTTCACATGTGATGTGTAGAGGACACTGATGGCCACTTGATTGCACATGCATATGTTGAGTACATGTCCCTACTGACCCACACACTCGCACTATAATTCACTACATGTACAACCACCCTTCCATGTCCACGTGTACACTCTGTTTTCCTTCTGGTGCCCACTGTGTCCCTGCAGCACATGTCCTATGACCAATTGGGGATCCTGTACATGCCTAATTTGCTTTTTGATGTGGTTTGTCGCTTAAATGTGATGCTCAGGGTGTGCATCACATGCAATGGCTGTTAACTGTGCTGTGCACTGAGCAGTGTGTTGCAGGAGGTGGACACGGCACACAGAAGCTGCAGTGTTGATTTTTCAATGCACAATGTGCATGTAGACAGGCATTCATTGTTATGTTACAACTTCGACTTTTGGAATGCATTTGGGTATGACTTCTTTTGGGTGGGAGGTTGTTGGTCAGTCATTTCAACTGATTCCATGTCAGGCATCATGGTCTGATGCCAATTTACATTTTTTCACATGGCAATGTGTACCTTATTGGTACTGTGTTGGTGTATGGCTATTGCTTGCCATGTCATGTTGTGCTTTGGGAGGGTTTAAGTGACATACCAGTGATAGCCATGGCCTGTTTTGCAGGTGTGTGTGATTCACACCTTGCATGTGTGCCTTTTGGTCACACAGGATTGCTTGTGTTTAAGTAGCTAGGGATGCACACAATGTGGCACTTCCATGGCAACAATCTCAGGGTGGTAAGGTTGTGACAGTTGACTGTCTCTTTGTCATCATCGATTGTCACCTGGTATGTGCCAGGCCTGTGTTGCACTCTGCAGGGGTGGGAGTTTAGGTGAAAAATGTGTCCACAAGCTGGGTCCGGGCATCCTCGCCACGTGCCCTATCCCCACCCATGGGCAGCTCATGTGCCTGTGGTTGGGGATGTGGGGGCACCACCATGTCCACCGGTACGCCCTGCCGTGTTGCAACATTGTGCAGGACACATGCTGCCACAATGATCCTGCACACTACTGGGGGTGCATAGAGTAGCTGCCCACCAGAGCGGTCAAGGGAGCGGAAGCGTGACTTGAGGACTCCGAATGTGCGCTCCACTATGGCCCTGGTTGCAATATGAGCCGCTTTGTATCTTACCTGGGGTGGTGTGGTGGGGTTCCGGATTGGCGTCATCATGTGGTTGCTCAGAGGGTAGGCACTGTCCCCTGGAGAGGTGATAATGGTTGTTATTATTGGGGTTTGTGTATTTGTGTGTGTGTGTGACATGCATGCATGTGCAAGGGCATTTGCACTCACCTAGGAGCCATGTGTCGCCATGCTGCCCAGCTTTCAGGGCCCGGCTGAGGGCAGACATTCTGTATATGAAACTGTCATGGGTGGAGCCAGGGTAGTTTGCATAGACAGAGGTGATGATTCACTTTGCATCGCATACCACATGTACATTGATGGAATGCTAGTGCTTGCGGTTTCAGTAGATGTGCTCAGTGGCCCTAGGTGGATGTAGGGCCACATGGGTGCAATCTATGGCACCGAGCACTTTGGGGAAGTGTGCCACCCTGTAAAAGTCCTGGACAACGGTCTGCCTTTCTGCAGGTGTTCTGGGCATGTATATGTGCCTGCGGACCGAGGGGCGTGCAGTCATGATTGCCAACACCTGGTGTAGGCAGCGTGACTGCGTGGCCTGTGAGACCCCCCCACTATGGCAGTAGTCCACTGAAATGACCCAGTGGCCAAAAAATGCACGACATTGAGCACCTTCTCCAAGGGGCTCAATGCTTGGGAGCAAAGGGTGGGGGATGTAAGGTCATCTTCCCACTCCCTGACCAGGTCGAGGATGATACGGGGTGGAAACCTATACCTGCCGTAGACCTGGTCGTCAGGCATCCCAAAAAGGCTTGTCCGTGGTGAGAAAATGCGTGCCCTGGCTATTCTCCTCCTCCTGCGGTGTCCCACGATCAGTGCTGCGACAAATGGGGCATTCATCGTAGCTGTATATACGTGTTTGTTGTTTGCGCGCACTTTTATACTCTGTGCGGGGACGTATCAGCCTGCCTTCGTCTGGCGGACGCATTCACGCCTGTCTGCGTCTTTTGCCATGCGTGGGTTTCCCGTATTTGTATCCATGAATACGGGTTGTTCGCGTGCATGTGGGCATTCCGCGTAGTTCCCTGCAGTACTTCCCCAGTTACGCCTTCTTTTTCACGTGTTATTCCCCATTCTGCGTGTTACGCCCACTGTTCCGCCTACTTTTGTTGTGTGCGCTGCGCTATGTGCGCTTTAGCTGTGCGCGTAGCACACGCTTTTTGATGACGTGTGTGCCCGCGTGCGACATGCACCGATTTGGCGCACAACCAGTGGGAAACAAGCGCAGCGCCTTCCTTGAATCACACGCGTGCGCTTGCTTTTTCACGCTTGCACCACCTTGCGCCTGCTTGCGCTGGGATTTTTGGCGCACGTTTGTTCCATGAATCGGCCCCTAAATGTCAAGTGCTGCGGGCTGACAAAAACCCAACAACGGCTTTCACCCCAATTCATTATCTAAAGAGATGTGTCTTCAACTGCTTCCTGAAAGCAAGTTGATTTGCTTCAGACCTCAGTAGTTCAGAGAGGAGGCTGTTCCACAATTTAGGAGCCAGCACCAGAAAAGATCTACCCAACCCAGATTTCAGCTTAAACTTGGGTACAACCAGAAGACACTTTCCCTCTGAGCGTAATCTTCTCTTGGGTGTATAGAGCACTACGCTTTTTTCAGGTAATCTGGTGCTTTGCCGTAGAGACACTTGTGTACCAAAGAGAGGGCCTTGAACTTTATGCTTTCCTCTACTCTAAGCCAATGAAGAGATATTCTATCTGAAGTAACATGGTCTTTCTTCTTCAAGTTCTTGACTAGCCTAACCGCATTGTTCTGGATCATTTGGCATCTAGATAGGTCCTTGGATGAGGCCCCTAACAGCAGAGCATTACCATAGTCGAGCCGTGATAGAATAATGGCTCTGGCTATCGTGGCCAGATTGCCTTCATTAAGGAACAGCTTGACTGATTTCATTAGCCTAATATAGTACGCCGTGTTTTTTTGGAGATAGCTGGTCTGTGCATGAGAATCGACCGCAGAGTTAACCATCATGCCCAAGGTTTTCACTTTAGGGGCCACCAGGATGGTGGCATTCTTGATTTGGAAAGATTTGTACTCTCCCCCCAGATTGGCCAACTGACGACTGGAACCGAACAACATCAGTTCAGTCTTTGTGTCATTCAGGCACATCCAATTTGCCTGCATCCAATTGTCTATTGTCTTGTAAACCCTTTCAATCACTTCGCTATCCGCGGCGTGATGACTCCCCCTCAATTCCGAAATAAGTGCGCATGTATATATTAAACAGCATTGGTGACAAACTGGCCCCTTGGGGAACTCCAAAAAGGATGTCACAAGGATCAGAAAAATTGCTGCCCCAATGGACTCTGGCTTGGCGGTTTGATAGAAATGACAGTAGCCAATCAATAGCTCCTTCGGAACAGCCCACGTTCTCTCTGAGTGCCTTAATGAGGAGATGATGGTCCACCAGATCGAAAGCAGCACTTAGATCTAGGAGCATCAGCATCCCTAACTTATTCTTGTCTAACAAGCTCAGCATCTGATTCTGCAGATCCAGCATAGCTGTCTCAGTACTATGGGACGCTCTGAAGCCTGATTGTTGCTGGTGCAAGGCCTCCTGGTTCTCTACAAAACGTTGTAGTTGCTGTGTTGCTACCTTGTCTAATAACCTAAGAACGAAATTCGAGTTAGTTATTGGGCGAAGGTTTGGTGGGTCCTTGGGATCCAGGCCAGCTTTTTTTACAAGTGGGGTGATGGTGACCTTCTTCAGTTCTTTGGGCACTGAGCCCTCCTGAAACGAAGCATTCACTATTCTCAGGAGGATGGGAGCAAAGATGTCTTTATGTTGAAGAATGATACTAGGAGGTAAAATGTTTTCTACACAGGTGGTAGGTTTCATATTGTTCAACACCTCTAACAATTCTGCCTCTGTAATGGAGCCAAATTTAAAGAGCTGTTCTCTAGCAGTTGCCTCTGCTTCTATAGATAGAGTATCCTGTTTAACAGAAGTTCTAGCCTTAATGATGTTTTGTCGTGCTTTTTCTGTTTTGGCTTGAAAAGCATTTGAAACAGTATTACAATCCTCCTCTGTGGGCATGAATGGGGGGGGTAAGAATAGCAGGTTTTTCAATACTCTTCAGTATATCGAAGAGTTTGCTGGTCTTGTTGTCTGCATGCTCAATTTCTGAATTGAAAAAATCAGCCTTAGCTGACTTGATTTTATCTCTGTATTCCTTGTCCTTTGTTTTCCAATTATTTTTACTAACCACAGATTTATCTAGGATACATTTTCTCTCCAGAGTCCGTTTTTCCTTCTTTAATGAGTGGAGCTCTGTGGTGAACGATTTTCGGCTGTTGTTATTTTTTCTAGCTAATTTGGTTATGAGAGGTGCCTCTGTCTCCACCAGCTCTAGAACATGCTTATTGTATTTTTCTAGAAGATTCGCACACAAATCGTGATCCTGAAAAGAGCACAGTATTTTGTCAGTACATGACTTAAGCTGTACCTTATTCAGATTTTTAAAATTTCTTTTAACTACTTGGATGTGGGGATTATGCTGATGTGCGCACAATGGCAGTTTTAAATTAGCAGATACCAGGTAGTGGTCGCTCCAGATGCAGGGTGTGGTTCTGCAGTCTTGCAGGGATATATTATATCCACACAGTCAGTCTAACTGGTTTCCCTGAGGGGTAGTGGGGTCCTCATTAAGAACTTTAAAGTCAAGATTGTTCAGGGCTTTTTCCAAAACAAGGGCTCCTTTGTCCTTCTTATTCCCTCGCCAGAGGTTAAGGTCTCCCATAATAACCGTGGACACATTAACGGATCTTAGAGTATTTAGGTATGAACAAAGTTCCAGTGAAAAGTCTGAGTCCAGCACCGGTGGTCTATAGATAGCTATTAGGTTTAGGCAGTTGTTGGGGGAGAACACCAGTTTCAGGTACAATGCTTCACACCCACTAAAGCCTAGAGTCACCTTCAAAAGTTTGAGGCTGTCCTTAGCAATAGATTGCCACCCCACCTCCCCTACCCTTCAATCTATTGTCAAAGTAAATAGTGTAATCTTCTGGTATAGCCTGCTCACATGTAGGCCCCAATGGGTCTTTAAGCCAGGTTTCTGTTACACAGAGAATGTCAAAGTTGTTAGCGGTAATCATGTCTTTGATGTTAGTAGCATGTTTTGTTAAGAAACGTGTATTAAGCAGACCGATGTTTAGATGCAAATACTTCTCCATAGACTCCTGTGGTGGTTCAGTGTTAGTATTTCCCTCAACCTTGTTGTTTTTAGCCCCCTCCTGCGATCCCGCTCGCCTTTTTGCATCTAAAACTATCATGTTGCAAGTTCAGGCTTACCTAAACACAGGGAGGCTCCAAGTGCCCGGAAGAACAAAGGCACCGAGAATGGGGGTGGCGAAGCTGAAGTTCACCGAAGTGAACCGGAGTAAACCGGCTTAGACGTGCCGGCGCTGATGCGCCTGACGTGTCCTTTAGTGCGCGCGAAGAACGGATCGCCTACACTACACACAAAATGATGAAACAATTTAAAATTCCTCTTTCTTTTATGATTCCCCTTTAAAATTACAATAAAAGATTAACTACAATTCTAATAAAAGCAGCCCTAATGCCGTAGTTACAAAAGAATCAATGAGGGAAGGGTGCCTGACCTTGTTTAAGTACCGTAGAAAACCGGCTTAGAGGTGCCGGCGCTGACGCGCCTGACGTGTCCTTTAGTGCACGTGAAGAACTACTGATAACAAGGGAGTTGTAGTTCTTAGTAACGTGGTGCTTGAAAGCGAGCGCAGTGAAAGGTTTCACTCGTGCAGACCTTGCTAATGCTTCAAATGAAATCTGAAAGCAACGGATCGCCCACAATACACACAAAATGATGAAACAATTTAAAATTCCCCTTTTATGAATCAATGTACTGTATATCTATGGTCTCCCCTAAAAACACAAGAAGAGGATGGGACTGCCAATAACAGTTTGTTGCCTGACCCAGAGCATGCTTGTAGGTTGGTATCTGCTGATTTTATCCAGCAAATGTGATAGGGAAAGATTGTTTAAGCATTTTTATATCACATAGGGGACCTTAAAATCAATTCTGTCCCCCACAGCCAGCCAGTGAAGAGAACGGCACAATACTGAGATTGGAGAAGACTTCCCCACTCTGAACACCAGTCTAACTGCAGCATTTTGTGCTTTCTATAGCCATTGATGTTGTTTAGGAGGGATGCCTGAAAGAAGGCTGTTGCAGTAGTCTATTTGCAAGTTCACTAGAGCTCCAACTACTATGCCTAGTTGCCACGGGGAACAAACGTGAGTGCCTGCTGAAGTAGACATAGTGAATAGAAAATAGCCTGTACCTTAGCCCCTACCAGACATTCACTACTCAAATTCTACTGTCAAATGCAGCCTACGTTTTTATAACCTTGGTGGCAAAAGCCAGTTCCGAGCCTAGAACACAGGGTGGAGGGGGGTGTCTGTCAGTGTCAAGAAGATGTTTGGGCCCAAACAGTGCTATTACCGTTTTACTTGGATTAAGTTGAAGCAGGTTGGAGGACATCCAGTTGCTGACTTCATCCAAACACCGGTTGACCCTAAGAAATGATTCCTCCACATCACCTTTTTTAATGAACACCTGAATTAAAAAATTATCCGCTTACGATTGGAAATGCACCTTATCATTCCTTAGAATATCCATCAATGGGCAAAGATATAGGTTCAATAACATGTGAGGCAATGAGGACCCCTGTGATACTCCGCAGGTCTGAGGTACAGGGTCTGAAATAAACCCACCAGATCTCAGGTGTTGCTGCCAATCTATTAAAAATAGGAACTCTTTTTCGACATATTCCTGCAATTGAACTGTGACTGCCTTCTCTAAAACCTTGCTAATCCATGGAAGGCCGGCGGCAGTTCTGAAAGTTATCTGCATCTAGGTTAGATTTTTTCAAGAGGAGCGCAATTTTACAGCTAGGCTGCTTTTTTATATCCGAAAGCTACCTCGCATGCTATGTTTCTCACTGGATGGGTAAAATACGTAAACTACTTTATACACAATAAAGGTTCTGCTTCTAACATGACACCATGAAGAAATAGCCTTTCAGATACAAATGTACATCTTCCAGAGGCGTGGATCCCCCGTCTATTCAGCACACAACAATTCAGAAATGGCCTGTGCCCTAGAGAGCCATGCAGAAATGTACATAGGTGTGCTGGGCAAAAAATCAGTGCAGAGAGGTGCTAATATGGTACTCCGATTGGCTCCGGAAACCCTGAGGCTATAAAGTATCAGCACACTGAATCCCAATAAGGATGGAGTTGTGTTTTGGTCATGTCTTATCGATTTGGTATCACCATGACATAGATATGAGGGCCCTGCAGTACCCACACGCTGGCTCTTATGAAGTGAACCTCTACAGGCTGCCGGATTGTCTTGGAGGTAAAAGGGGAAGAGTCACCTCACCTGGCTGGTAGTGATATCACAGGAGTCGCAGGGTGCTTAAATAGCCCAGGCAAGGATACGTCGGCCTCTCTTCCTGCAGAAAAAGCCATGGATGTTTCTAGACATGGATGTTTACCACTGTTGATCTGCACACCTCTGTGTGTCGTGCCGCCCTCCCCACCTAACATCCCACCAGCAGCAGACGTCTGGAAGTAACCGATGCGCAGTGACTCCAGCATGCCAAGGGCAATAGCAGGGCCTTTGTGGGGCCAAATGGACAGAGAGGCTCCACCATGCTGAGGGCGGGGTTCAAGGATCATCAGGGGGCTGCATCAGCGGCAGGGAAAGCTCCTGCCGGAACCCCGCCGGTAACAGCAGCCATGCGGCAGAAGAGAAACTGTTACTTCATCGTCCTTGATGTGTGTTAAGTCCTGGCCTGCGGTCACGCAGGCCAGGCGAACCAAGGCTGGGGGCACCCAGCTGACACGCTGGGGGCACCCAGCAGCTGTATGATGACAGGGGGGAACCCTCTCAGCCCATGATCACACGAGGTCTTCCATGGCCTGGGGGCACCCAGGCCAATCCTAAAAACTGCGCCGGCATTGCCCAGCAGGGGCAACAGTGTCCACCAGCAGAGTTGCCCAGCAGGGGCGCTGCTGTCATGCACATGTAGAGTTGCCCGGCAGGGGCTCTACTAACAGGGAGGTGAGCCATCATGGATGGCGTTGCTCAGCAGGGGCACCATCGTGGTGGAGGGCCCTGCAGGATAGGTCCTCAGCCAGCTACACAGTGCCAGCATGGCGCTGGTAATATCGACACTCGAGTCAGTTGGTCTGAGATTGATGAGCGGGAAGCTGCTCATCACTTTTATTAATTTATTCACCTGGTCACTTCCACGAGCGCTGGGAGATACCATGCTCCCAGGAGCGGTGACACAGCACACTCCTCCTTTTCCATAAGGAACAAACAAAAGACAAACATCACTGGACATCAAAATAAATTAAATCACGAACATCAACACTTGTGATTCTGGAGGCAAACAACACTCACATACATTTATGCTCTGACATTTACTCATATAGAACATGCGTTTAGTATGTACACATATTCGAGGGTGACAGTCAGGGTTGCTGGCACGTTGGGGGTTTCACCACCTTATCAATGGACCTTTTATTAACCTAAGTGAGTGAAACCTAAAACCACTGAAAGACTCCACTGGCAGCTCCTGGCACCTCATAAAACATGTCCGCAATACGGATGTTCACAGCTTCACATAGCCCATTGACTGGGTCATTTTAAGCATGTCCAGGGTCTGCAGGCTCCCAGCCTTCATGGGGATGTCCACTGAGTCCATCTTGCGCACTGCTGCACACACACACTCCGACTCTGTATCATATGGAATCTTCACTGGTCTACCTCAGGCCACGCCCACTGTTGTGAGGCCGCCACCGCACTTCTCTGCACCACCGTCCCACCTTAACTTCTTAGGGGGGGAGTACCAGAGCACGCACCACACAGACCCCTAGCAGGGCCCAGCAAACAGGCACCACCATACAGTACGGGCATGGGGCCCTCACCCCTCATCACCAATGTTAAGTCCTGGCCTGTGGTCATACAGGCCAGGTGGACCAAGGCTGGGGGCACCCAGCCGACATGCTGGGGGCACCCAGAAGACCTATGATGACAGGGGGGCACCCTGTTAGCCCAGGATCGCACAGGCTCTTGCATGGCCTGGGGGCAACCAGGCCAATCCTAAAAACAGTGCTGGCATTGCCCATCTGGGGCACCGGCGTCCACCAGCAGAGTTGCCCGCCAGGGGCGCTGCTGTCATGCACATGTAGAGTTGCCCAGCAGGGGCTCAACTAACAGGAAGGTGAGCCATCATGGACGGCGTTGCCCAGCAGGGGCACCATCATGGTGGAGGGCCCAGCAGGTCATGCCCTCAGGCCCTCAGCCAGCTACGCAGCACTGTTAATAATGAAAATGGAGTCAGTTGGTCTGAGACTGATGAGCCGGAAGCTGCTAATCACTTTTATTAATTTAGTCACGTGGTCACTACCATGAGCGCTGGGAGATACCATGCTCCCAGGAGGGGTGACACAGCACACTGTGCACACTTCGGTGTGCCACCCTCCACACCTACCAGCCTGCCAGTAGCAGAGGTCATGAAGTAACCGCGCTGCAGTAACTCCAGCATGCCGAGGCCAATAGCATTGCCTCGCTGGGCTCACGGACAGGCAGGCTCCACCGGTCCGAGGCCTGTGTTCAAGAATGAGCGGGGGAGCAGAGGCAACAAGGAAAGTTCCCACTGGTCAACGACTTGCTCCCACCAGTATCAGCGCCCTAATGGCTGCGATGCCTGAATTAAGGACTCAAGTAGCCCAACCAGAAAACAAGGCAGGAAACAAACCGCAGTGTACGTTAACAGCAGGGACAGAGGAGAGCGCCTGAGTAGACATTCGAAAGCAGCAAGGTGCAGGAGTGTACCCAAGTGAGCCGGGGCAGTGTTGAGGGGCATGGAATGGATCTCCCGGAGGGCAGTAGTCATAGAAGTGAAAGAAGAGAAGGAAGGCTGCATACCAGACGCCCAGGTGCCAGAGAATCAGGCTCCAAACAAGTGCTACCTATGCAGCCAAGTAACAATAAGGGAGCTTCCAGCGATGGGCTTCCACTGACCAAGAAGAGCGTGCATGGTTGCCACGACGGTGGCAGAGACCATGGCAGAAAGTCCTACCATTGCCATGGTAGAAGCCACAGATCAGCAGTCCTACAGCCCCAATGGCAGTGACAGACAATTTAGGTGAGCAAATTAGCAAAATGGTAATGCAATATGTGAAGGATGCCTTGCATAAAAAATGTAAAAGTATAAGAGTGGATAGTGTAAATGCATGCACCAATAATTTTGGGACTCAAGCGTGTAGAAGTATGGAGTGGGTTTTAGGTAATGCAAAAAGAGTTGGGGATCCCAACCCCTCAGCAGGGACTTAGGAGAGCATGCAGGATCCGAAAAGCCAGGGATAGTGGAGCAGAAGATTGACAAGATAAGGGCATTGGGAGAATAGAAGGGCTATTTGGCCCACCTCAACTGCTTGGTTTCATGGTATCCACGCTGGCCCAAGAAAGAGGCAGAGCAATTCAGACTCATCCATCATCTCTCCTTCCCTGAAGGTGGTTCAGTGAATGGAGGCATTACCTCCGACCAGTGCTCAGTGGCTTACACATCATTCGAGGAGACTCTCGACTTTGTTAAATCGGTGGGTACGGTGTCGATAATGGTGAAAGAAGATACTGAAGCAGCCTTCCGCCTTCTCCCAGCGCACCATGAAAGCCTTCGGCTGGGGGATTTCCAATGTCAAGGGAAGCTGTATTTTGGTAAACGCATGGGCTGCTCAGTGTCATGCTACTACTTTGAGATTTTAAACTCCTTTCTTGAATGTGCAGTAAAGGACAGGCTGAAGGGATCTAAGGATTTGTACAGAAGGGAAGATTCCTACTCACAAAAGAGACAGGGGAAAGTACATAAATAACATAAGGATAACCAAAATAATCCATTCACAATTACTCAAATACGAAATGAATCCATTTATGCTTAATGTATCACAGAGTTGACATTTTGAAAAATAACATCAGGTATCTTAAAAAGGTGAACAAGAAAAATAGAGGAAAGTGTGAAAATACACCAATTCGTGATGAATTTTAAACCAAAAGAGGTATTGAAACCAGCGTCAACGGAATGACAGTAATATCAGGGGCCTGGCACACAAAGTTAAAGACTGGGCGCCTCACAAACTATTTTCTGCCTACCAGAATGCATTTCAGCGTTAATTTCCAAGCCGTCCAAAGGTGGTGGTGCAGAAAGACGGGCCAACATCAAAGAGCAAAAAGGGAAAATCAAGTGCCGAGAATCAAAAATGGGGTGACTAGGATATAAGCCTCTTCGCACGGTTGGGCAGATCAGAACCTCCAGATGTGATAATAGTACATCTGGGTGGGAATGACTTGGCATGGCTGGGCAGTGGGCATTTTCTCAAATAAATGAATGCCTCGTTCTGGAGAATAAGCAAGAGGGGGGGCTAGCAATTTTATGTGGTCAAAGATGATACAGAGTTACCTATGGAGACAGGCGGAATCGCACAAAGGTGTGGAGAAATCGAGGAAAAAGTTAAACATGGGAATGACAACATTTTGCAGATTTGAAGGTTTTGTGACTATGCGATAGAGTCTAATAAATCAGTGTGTTCCAGGCTCTTAAAATAAGGACGGGTGCACCTGTTAGAAGTAGGTCTGGATCTCATCATGTTAAACATAGAGGAGGCCATGTTGGAGCAGGGTTTTGTGTGAATTCAGTGGTTTTAAAGAAGTAAGTAAAAAAGGAAACAGAGAGATCTGGGGTAAAGGGGCAAGACCCCTTTTTTTGCTTTTTGCCATGGTGGTTGCATAGACGATTGAGTAGAGCAAAAGCATTTGAAAGAGGAAATCATCATGAGCAATCAGCCATGTAAAGCCTGACAAGGCGTGGGGGGGAGGTTAAAGTCATGCCCAATGGCATCCCCACCCGCTTCAAGCCTCTGCTGGCGTGAAATAACTGCACTCCCCACAGCCTAATACCATGAAGCTCAGGAAGGTTGGGGGAGCGGTACCTGGATTATGGGCAAATAGTGAATACAAAGCTGAATGGATGAAGGGGGTATGCTGGAAATGTAATAAAGTGATTGGTCTGCCACCAGGTAGATGACCTTCCGCTCCTCGACTTCCTTGTAAATAAAATGGCGGCCTTAACGTTTTCCACAATGAGAGGTCTGGTTCTGTCAGCGGCAATACGCATGGCTTGGGATCGAAAAAGTCGGGTGGTGTCCCAGATAGGCATAAACCTAGGATTTCCGGAGGAGGGCGGGGGAGGGGGCTGCCCAGTGCCTGACTGCCCATGGTATGTAGTTGGTTGATGGAAATAATTCTTGCAACTGTAAGATTGTTACGGCAGTTGAAGCGTAATACTCGCCTCTGTGTCATTAATACGATAAAAATTCCTCAATACTAACAAACTAACAAGTAATAGGAATGTTTACCAGTAAACAAAATACCAACAAAAAAAGTAAAAGTTAAGCTTCTGGTCCAATGCTCGATGAAGGGCAACTGAGTTCATGAAAATAACATGAGGGTCCTCAGAATGAAATCCTTGGCATAGCACCTATCTGAAAGAGAATTAAGACCCTTCTATTTACCACTACCCCGTCATGTTATCTCCTTGCAGTTCGATACCTTCCTCCTTGCTAACAAGTGTTGTGTGTGGCCCATTTAACTATGGGCGCGTTGCCCCTTTAAGGAAATGTGTCATGACAGTTCTCAATAAAAAGGGCTCTGCTGGCACAAGAGTGTCAGTCCAGCGGAGCCCCAGGAAGTGGCAACTCTGTCTCCGAGTCTTCTTTTGTTGTCTTGCCCTGTGACCACAGCCTGTGTCGCAATCCCGGCCTGTGTGCCCCCAGAGCCAAGGCTGCTCTCGTTGCCCCCAGCTCCTGTCTCCAGGTCCAGTGATAGGGACGCTGCAGGGTGCCCCCTGCAGTCCTGCCACTGTGTGATCGCTAGTAATCAGTGCGACCTGCCCGGAAGGGCCGGGCCGCCACAAGTGACAAAAAAATACCTAGATAAATGATAAAATGAAGATCGGTTGAATACATTTAACATTCAGAAAAAATATTCTGAATATTCCGAAGCAACCGCCATACACGATCGATTAGGTGCATGCCTTCAGAAGATACAGAGAACACTGCAGTCCTGTTCGTTTCCAGAAGGATTTTTCCATGGCAAACTTTAAGGAAAACCTATAATACTTTTTCTTGATCGCCAAAGCAACAGTGAAAGTGAGCAGGAGAATAACATTCTCATCACGTTCATGGGGCGCTTAAGGTACAATAATGAGCGCATGCGCAGAGCAAGGCTGGTGGCATGTCAGCAGCTTTAGCGTGGGCGCTGGATGTGCTCTGCCTGTAACACATGTTCATTAGGAAAGTCTAAGCTCATTCACTTGTTTGATGTGGGAGGTGTGATGGATCACTAATTAAGTGCCTGGCACAGCATAAGCCTTTCAGCTCCTCACTAGCGAAGGCAAATGGCTTTCTGCAATGCAGCATTTTCTCTAAAAAGAGATGATGTTATGTATGGTGGAGAATACATGCCACAAGAGTGCTCAATACTCCAAAAATCTATTACAGCAAGATTACATTTTTCAGTTAATTAAGCTGAATTATTTTCTTTTCCTAATGTCATGCAAACTTTTTGACTTTTTTTAATTGAACCCTTCATAAACTGGGTTATCAGTTGAAACCATGAAAAGCTACATATACGTGGTGTCGTGACCTCTGAATGAAACACTGCACGTAAGGAGGATTTAGGTGCTTTATTTCTACAAGGTTACAGTTGCTTGTATTACACAGAGGCCCTGCATGACATGTACGCTGACAGACTGGTCACAGTTTGTGTGAGAGAGGGTATGCCCAGACGTGGGTCCCTTGCTCGCTGCGCCATAGGGAACCAAGCTGCACCTCACTGAGGAGGCCCAACTAGGCCGAAACATGTCTGGGGTTGCTTGTGTTTCCATGCAGAGGAGACCTGGCCTAGCAGTTCGGGCTGGGCTGCTACCATTGGTGGCAATACCTGACTGATTTGCATTTGGCTGGACCACTTTTGCAATGGCGCAGACGTGCTAAAAAACGGTGGTGTGGAAGGTTGCCCAGAGCAATGCCAGTGGTACAGATTCATTCAAAACCTCCACCCATCACTTTTGTGGTCACACTTCAGACATAGACAGGTTGAGACTTGATGTGATTACTCAGTCAAAGGGGGAAGGTAGTGTCACAGCTGAGGAGGCAGCTCATGGGTGCTGTGTAATTATCCCACACTCAGGAGCTGTGGCGGAGGACCTTGGCTTCCTTCTGCACCCCGCTCTTCTCTGCCATCTTCCTGCCGGCTCCCTGCGCATATGCAGCGTTGTCTCATCGGATCCTGTTGGGATGAGACTTGCACATACCTCCCTTTGTTGAGCTGCGTGGTACTACTCCTTTTCAAAATGCCTGTATCTTGCTTGCCTTCTTCTCTCACGTCGTCGGCAGCCCTCACTGGTGGGTGAATAGGACGGCGCTGCCTCGCTCGGTTCCTCGCCGCACTGAGGTTGTGGAGTTGTGCTTCTCTCTCTTCTTGTCTCTCTCACTAGCGGTGTGCTTGTCTCTACATTGTTCTCATCCTGAGTTTGAATTACCCCTGCCTCTTGCTCATGGACGGTCTCTCGGTCCGCTGGACTGTGTTCCTTTTCAGAAGAATCTCTCGTATCAGGAGTCCGTCTTTTGAATAAGGTAACTTGTTCCATGTTCCAATTCTTTCTGTCCTCAGTGCATATGTGGTTGGTGTAAAGACTGGTAGGGGGTGGTCTGTACTTCTGCTCTCTATATGGTAGAGGGGAGGCACAGATGACCCCAGCCTAGATTCTCTATTCGGTAGCTATGGTCGAGCAATCAAGGCCTAGCTTCTCAGGAGGTGATGCAGGCTGGTTCTTAAGTACAGTGTAGTCCCCAAGCCCCCACAAAGGAATGTCCACACACTGTATTGGTTAGAACACAGTCTTTATATAATCAATATTCAAGGTTATGTACACTTATCATAATAACTCACTTTGTACTTAGGAAAATCAACAATGGCAAATATATACAATTCTAAAGTGGTACCACCCTTTGTATTAGATCTCATTAAAGTGCATCAACAATACTGTAACAATGTCACACAGATCAATAGAGTGAAACCAGCAATAGAGAGAGGAGAGAAAATAAGATGGTTGAGCAATAGGCAGAATACTGGCCCCTATCACTAGACACAGTTCTGTGTGGAGATCCCCCCACCTGGGCAACCTGTAAAATAAAGATATAGCACAAGCCCAGTCCATATATTGTTCTGCAAGTCTTATTCCCTCCTATAATGTTTTTACCCCCCCAATGTACCTGGTGGAGTCGAGTTCTTCAAAGAGGCGTCGACAGATCCTTCTTGAGCGACCCCCTTTCAAGCGGGAGTCACGGATCGTCGAGAGGCGGCGAGAAGCGTCGAGGAACTCGGCGTTCGGCGGCGGGGAATCGACGGCCCTTCTTGAATGCCTTCCCTTTCAAGCGGGAGACAAGGGGCGTCGAACGTCCGTCGAGGAACTCGGCGTTCGGCGTCGGGGAATCGACGGCCCTTCTTGAATGCCTTCCCTTTCAAGCAGGAGACACGGGGCGTCGAACGTCCGACAACAAACAGGGTAGAACGGCATCGATGAGGCGGCAGCTTCGATCCAAGCGGTGCTCGTCGACGACGGAGCGTCGGCGTCCTGCAAGGCAGAGGCGTGCGGGGCACCTCGATGACAATTGTTCTGGACCGCAAAGATTGTGGAGACGGGGGCCCAGCAAGGGCGTCGAGTCGCTCGAGTCTTTGTGGTCTTCGGGTGGCGGGAAACCCACCAGTAGGTTTCTCCTCGGCGCGTTGGTCGTCCTCGACTTTCTCCGGCAGGATAAAGCGGTCGACGGTGCGGATGAGGGAGTCCTTCGATTCAAATGTTCTTAGGCAAGGAGCGGACGGCTCCGGTCATCGGCGGCACGGCGTCAAGTGGTTCCCACGGCTGGGCAACACAACTTCGACGGGCCTCCAGCGGTTACACAAACCTGCGAACCCTGGTCAACGGCAATGGACTTCGACGGCGGCGATGTCCGGGTGCTTCACTTCGATCTCCTCGGCGGTCCCGTCTCGGGTCGGCAGCCTTTCGAGGGTCTGTCTTCCAGGGCGCTTCGGCGAAGATGGAGCGGTGCTCGATGGTCCCTCGGAGCACATGAAGAGGGCGCCTTACCAGGTCCTCTCTCGGGTCAGTCTTCGACGATTTCGGCAGCCTTCGGATCGGTCGAAGCAAATGCAACAGCAAGTCTTCTTCTTCCAGCTGGACGTCGAGGATCAGCAGTTCCAGTTACTCTTAGAGTGGAGACTCAGCTCCAGAACGCTTCTGAACAATTACCAGTGGTGAGAAGTCCCCAGATATACTATTCTGTCTCTCATCCACACTGCTGGCACACACTCAGCAGCCAATCATACAGAAGGGCATTCATGCAGTCAGTCAGCCAATCAGGCACACAGTACATTCAGGCCACACTCCTCCCTTTCAGACACTCACAACAAGGAATGTGGATTGGGACAAGTACCCAGCCATTCAACACTACACACTGCATTCAGGCCAGTTTCGGGCAGGGCTGTCTCAGTCTTTGTCTCTCATGCCAGAAACCAGACAACCACAACAAGGAGTGTATATTGGTCACACACTCCATTCACCCAGGTCCCACCCACAGGAGGTACCCACAACATACAGTCACTGGGAAGGCTCCAGTCAGTCTAGCTGTGCCTTCACAACAACACCATATATGGAACTTCCACCCAACAGCCAGTCAGGGGGAAGGGACAGAGTCAGGGCTTCCCAGGACTTTGGGAAAACAAGGTAACAGGCAATAGAAAGCAAGAGGCCACAGGGGCCATCTTGTTTCCTATCAGGAATCAACTGATCCCAATGGCAGGGCCTGGGTATCCTAAAATGGAGGACACCCAGAGCACCAGTCAAATTCAGCATGGAGCTGCCACCAGCCCATACCCTGCTCTGTGGGCCACCCACAGGTGCCCAAAAACATACACTAGGGGCACAGGGTTGTACCCCTACCCATGGGTGCCATAAGGGTATCCCATGGGTCTGTTCACCAAACCAAAAGAGAGAGCTGCACTGCCAGGAGTCCCACATGGACTCCTGGGCAGAAAACACGACAGAACACACAATAAAAAGCAGTAAAGGACAAAGATTCAGAGGCCCTGTCCCTCTGATGCATTTCCAGCATCACAGTTGGTACCTTTGTAAGTCACTTCTATTGGTAGGCTGTACTTGGATCCCGTAGTCTGGTCTTTCTGGGGCAACTTTATTTTTACCAGATCTCCTTCGTTTGCTTCTGTTCTTCTGGTCGCCCTGCATGCGTCACTGAGCATCGTCATGTGGTCCTTGTTTTTCTGGATCCTCCATAGTAGCTCGTTCATGTCTATCCTGTCATCTTGTCTAACCCTGGACAACCATGGGGGAACTAGGGTGGATGCGGCCCTCCTCCCCCTCAACATCTGAAACTGCAAGCCATTTGTGATGGCGTTTGTGGTTAGGCGATGCGCCACCATGGCTTCTTTTGCCACCTTGAAGGGGTCCATTCTCGATGCTGTTGCCTTAATAAAGCAGAGCTCCCTTAATAAATCTATTAGTCCAATGCACAAGCCCATCGGCTTGGGGGTGATAGAGGCTCGCCTTGATTTGTCTCATATCGTGTGAGCGCAGAAAGGATTCCATTTCCCTGGACACCAGTTGCACGCCATTGTCCGTGACTAGCTCTCTGGGGAGGCCCTCTCTCTGGAATATCGCATTGAGTACTTCTATGACTGTGGTGGAAGTTATGTTGGGAACACATTCTACTGCAGTTCATTTTGATAGGTAGTCCACCACATAAATTCCGTACTGGTCCTATAAAGTCTAGGCCCACTTTGTGCTAAACGCCTTTGGGGATCTCAGTGGGAATCAATGGGGCCTGGTGAATCTTAAGCCTCTAGTCACTGTGTAAACATGTGTGGCACCTTTCTACCATGTTCCTTATGTCCTGGCCCATGCGTGGCCACCAGTTTGTTTCTCTCACTCTCCTTCTAGTCATGTGCCACCCAGGTGACCTGCATGCGCCCTGCACAGGATCACCTTGCGCATTTCATTGGGGGTATAATCTGGTCCCCTCTCTTGAGCAGGCCCTCTGCTTCATATATGTCCTCATTGACTTTTCAATACAGTCTCAGTCCCTCGGGTATAGTTCTTTCACTGGGCCATACTTCTCGGGTACATTCGATGATTTTTTTTAAGGTGGTGTCCTTTATGGATTCCTCTTTCCAGTGGCTTTTGCTCATTTCTTGGCACTCTCTGCTTTTTAGATTGTCCACTGACACCACTACGCATTCGTCCTGTAGGAACATGGTTGGTGTCTCTTCATGTCTCAACAGGTGTGACATGCAGTCTGCTAGCGCATTTTTCCAGCCTGGTATATGTTTCATCTCATAGGTGTACTCTTGCAGATTAGCTGCTATTCGAGCCAATCACAGAGTGGAGATCTTAGTGTGTCCTGGGCTCAGCATGTGAACTAAAGGATTGTGGTCCATGAACAGCTGAAATTTCGTGCCCCATACATACGAACTGAAGTATTCCACTGCCCAAGCGCAGGGGAGCTTTTCCTTCTCCACCGGGGAATAGTTTTTTAGCATCTGAAAGGGCTTTAAAGGCTCTGTTCTGTGTAAGGGTGTCCCCCAGACCATATGCACTGCCATCCGTTGTTGCGAAAGTATCCTATTCGGGGTTAAATGATATTTGCCACAGGGTGTTATTTTTCATTTGACTTCCTCAAACAATGTATTCTGGTTCAGGCCCCATTTCATAGCTTGCACCGCTCCTTAGAAGCTCACGCATCGGGGCTGTGGTTTCTGAAAATATAGGGACATATTTCACATAATACTCTGCCAACCCGAGGCATGAGCGTAATTCATCCTTCGATTATGGTGCAGAGGCTTGTACTATTGCCTGGAGGAGGTTGTTCTTGGGACTCACTCCATGTTTTGAGATTTTGCAACCAAGATACTTCACTTCTTCCATCCCGATCCCACACTTGTCGTATCTTAATTGTACTCCTGGTTCCTGAAGCTTCTCAAGCACCTTTCTACAAGTTTCGTCATGTGTCTCAGCATTGCTGGCATATATGAGAATATCATCTTGAAAGTACGATACATTGCCTATTTTATGTAGTAGTGAGTCCATCATACTTTGGAAGGCTGAAGCGGCTGTCAATAGTCTAAATGCCATGTATTGGTATGTGTCGAAAGGTGTGAGGAAGGACGTCAGGGGTCGGGACTCCTTGTGGAGGTTGGTTTGGTGGTATGCGTCTTGTTTGTCTAGCTTAGAGAAGTGGTTGACCTGCTTCATCATGAGGATTAGTTGATTTATGCTGGGTAAGGGATAGCTGTCCATTACTACTTCTAAGTTTAGGCTCCTTAAGTCAATGCATACCCTGATGTCGTTGGAGCACTGTTTCTTGATTAGTACGGCCCGGCTGAACCACTTGGACGATTTCACACTTTGAATGGTTCCTTTTCTGATCATCTTCTCCAACTGGCTTTGTAAGGCTTTTCTCGCAGTTCCCGGGAAAGGTTTGACTTTGTGCTTGACTGGAACAGCATTGGTTTTTAGTCTGATTTTATGCACAATGTTTCTTATCTTCCCAGGAGTTTCTGAGAATAGCACTGGGAATGCTTCCTTCAATGCCGAAACTCCTCCCTCTGAAATCGACAGTACTTGGCCATTGCTGCTGGGATCTAATTTTATTTAGAGTTTATGCTGGTCATCCCAGCCCAAAACTGCTGGGCCATGTTCTGAGAAATACACTCTAGTTTTTCCACGTGTTGAGGTACCCCAGCAGTTCTACTGATTCTCCTCCGAAAACGGTGGGCTTGTGTTTGGTCCTTCTTACTTCTATTATTCTATTGAGCACCACACACTGTGGGTAATAATAAGCAGCGCTCAGATACTTGAGGGTTCGTAGCACTATATAAATGCTAAATTATTATTATTGTTATTATTATTGTTATTATTATTATTATTATTATTATTATTATTATTATTATTATTATTATTATTGTTTGTTGACCCATTATGTCTGCAGGGGCACAATGGTTAGATCTGATCCTGAGTCTGCCATCACGGGGGTCGCATGGCTGTCTATTCTTATGATGCAATGTGGTTTTTCCCTTCTGCCTTTGGTGCTGCTTACCATTACGATGGTGGGTCTGCTGTCATCGGCTTCATCATCTTCACTCGTGTGATTTTTGTGTATGTGATTCCCCTCCCTTTCCCTGTGCAGGCTATGGCGATGTGCCCTACTTTTCTGCAATTAGAGCACTCTTTGGTTCTTGCAGGACACTCTCTATCATTGGCTAGAGGCTGCGTGCTGGTACATCTATACAATTTCAAAGGTTCTTTTCTTCTTGCACCCTTCTCTTCACCAAACTCCCGCTTGTGCATGCCGCGCCAACCTCACCACTGCACCACGTTCACGTCAGTAGCTTCCGGGGTTCCCGCCACTTCCTTGCAGCTGGAGGAGGTTTCTCCTTCCGCCTGACGATTTGAACGGCTTTGTCCAACGTAAGTTATTTTTTGAGAATAAACTTGTCTTGAACGTTTCTAATTACCACTAGCATGTCGCATGTCATGCTTGCGGTGTTGTTGCCAAAGTTTCACTGAGCTGCCAGTTCCCGCATGCGAGTGACGTAGTCGTCAACTGGCTCTGCGCTCTCTTGCTTTCTCGTGTAGAATTTCAGGCGGTGTAATAGCATGTTTTCCTTGCTGGGGAATCTTTTGCACTCCTGCGCACTGCCTCTTTAAATGTGTAATGATCACCCCCTTTGGCTTGTTCGGATTTCAGTCCTGCAAACATTTGCTGCCCTTCAACTCCCATGACATTTAATAACATCACCTTCTTCCTCCTTGCAGTGTAGCCCAGACCGCCCACTGCCACCAAGTATGTACTGAACAGCGGTTCCGATCGCTGGCATAGCTGGGGACTGGAGGAAAGAGGGCGGTGGCACTGCTCCTTGCATAATTGCGTGACTGGTTCCGTCTAAAATCCTCATTTCCAATTATGTAGAGGCCTCTAAATGAAACGCTGCACATAAGGAGGTTTTAGATGTTTTATTTCTACAAGGTTACACAGAGACCCTGGATAGCATGTACCAAGCTATACTGATATAGCACACTGACAGGCTAGCCTTCAGACAGGTTGAGGTCTGATGAGATTACTGAGTCAAAGGGGGAAGGTAGTGACACAGCTGAGGAGGCAGTTTATGGGTGCTGTGTAATTAACAGTCAGGAGCTGTGGCAGAGGACCTCCGTCTTCTCTGTTGGTTTCCCGCTGGCTCCCTGGGCATGCGCAACCTTGTCTTGCGGGATCTCATTGGGACGAGACTTGCACATGGCCGCGTCTCCACACGTGGTCTTTCATTTGTGGCTGCAGAGTTTGCAGAGGTGTAGTGGTGGGTCTTTTAATGAGCATTAATAAAGACAGAAAAGGCGAACTCATAGAGATTAAAAAAGAATGAGCTGAAGTGTCAGAAGAATGTATTTAAAAATAGAAACATAAGACAAGACATTTCCATTCCCATGCATACTGAAACAAATACACCATAAGTATGCCAGTTCATAGGTCGTTCGACATTCCACAATGATGACATCCCTGACGTTACCACAGGAACATTTAGATGTAGCTAAGGAGAGCTCCAGCTCTCATCTCAGCTAGAGCTAGATACATGCCAACATTAGCCACTTAATTTGGCAGATGCTAGTGCAGTCTTAGCTTTAAGTTTGATTTCTGGGACTTGCATTCCAGGATTGGCCCATTGTAAATCTGGAACTAGAAGTCCCAGAACGCAAAGTTAAAGCCATGATAGGACTCTATCTCCCTAATGGAATGGAATGGATGATGTTGGCAAAATGCAATTTGATCTGAAAAAGAATGTGAAAAAGGAACGGCATTCCAAAAGGATGCCATAGATAGTACACCAGTTTCCCCTGCCAGTTAATATTACCTCGTGTTTTTCTTTGTTGTTCAGTGTATCACCTTCCATGAAGCAGTAAAGGTGTGCTACCAAATTGTGCTTTAGCACCTTGAAGTATCTTTTGTGCTGGATGGAATTACAATAATGGTCACAAACCAAATAGCCTGACAGACTCAAGGAATATGGCAAAGCACTATTTTATTGTCAGTTTAATATAGAAAGGTGAACTGACAAACATCAGACTGATGCATGTAATGTACACTCACCAACACGTTTGATTGCATGGAGGTCTTATACCTCAATATGCGTCATCTTTGACGTCATTCTACATGGCAAAATACAAAACACATGCTAGGGATTGGTGAAGGAAGGGAACATATCTGCTTATAGAACATATAAGAATTAGTGTTTCGTTGGCTACCCCGTGTCTGTGGTGCAATCCTTGAACTACCTCTAAATGCATACAATTCTGATTATAGCAGACAAAAGGACAGTGGATTGGCTCCTGCAACATGATATGTTATGTTGCCCCCCAACCCCACTGATTGGTTGGCATACTATCCCAACCTTGGACTTTCGTCTGCTTAGCAGCACATGCGTAAAACAAAACCTATGTGTTTGAATCCCGTCAGACTACTCCCCATTTTCCGAATTAGTCCATCATCTCTCATTGGTAGGTCACACGCCAAAGTCTTCCGTTTGTAGTTGACATTGTTGCTGCTCACTGTCCTGGAACATTCAAGGGAGTGTGAGCACACCACTATCTTAATGTGAGGCTCTAATGAATTGTCTTTTTTTTCGACTTCTGAGTCACACGTGAAAAGACCACAAATGTGTCTACTTCAACCTTTAATGTACTGCTATTTGATTTAATTGTGCAGGGTGCTGTTGCTCTTCTTGGACTCTAAAGAAATGTGCACTCTTGTCTCATATGAACTTTGTACACATTTAATTGACCAACAGTTTGGCTCTAAGAGATGTTTTCATATTCCTTTATCTATGAAGAATGTCCCCCAATCAGAGCTTTTCCATGTACTCCATTTGTGCTCTGCGCTTATCCCTCAAAATAGCATCTTCACCCTGAGCCAACCTTGACTCATTGTCAAGGGGCTGTTTTTCCATCTCTCCTGATTTTTACATCATTGGCCTGTCTCTAAAGTAGCTTGGTTACATTCAACGTGAGCCAGCATACATTTTTCTAATATGGCCGTCCTTGCCACGTTATACATTCCTCTATAGCAAGCTTCCATACATTGTCTTTCGACCTGGAGTTACTGCATATTTACAGTTATTGGTCAGGAAGTTACTTCATCTTCTTGCATGATTACTTTAGCTTTAGGTGCATGTTACTCTCAGTGCTTCAGTTACATTGTTACTTAGTATTTTCAAATTGTTACAGCATAGGTGCATATATATTTTTCATGACATCACTTTGTCCTCGTCAGATTTCACCATAACGTCCATCCGCAATATTCAGCGTTGCATTCTGACATCTTGGTAGGCGACATCCTTCCATGTAGCATATTTCCATGCAAGGGTACATTCTATATGGCTGTCTGAGTACATAGCGCTTCTCATACACATGATCCAGTACAGGAATGATGCAGGGGGTCCGATCTATAGCTTTTCTTACGACTATTCCAGTATGACAGTGGCGAGGGGGCGGGAACTGCCAGGATAGGGTATACCTGCACCTCTATAGGTGCCAAGTTGAGGAGCAGGAAGCAACTTCCTCCTCCATTCCCCATGTTTGCTTCACCACAGCCTTTCCACCCTCAACCCTCAGGTCACAAGGTAGTCTAAGATATGGATATGAATGGGGAGCAGGTTGTTTGATTGGGGGCAAGTCATTACTAAAACTGTGCGTGTGGACTTAATACTTTCTCTACATTTCTATTGGAGGGCCGTGGTACAATCTTTACTCCAGGTAACATCAATCATGAAGGAGAGCCACGTGGGGGGCGGTGGTGCTGGGAATCCTTTAGATACCACATCCAGGTAGCTCCTCTCATAGCAGGTGAGCATCCCCAGTACTCCTCTGTGGGTATGCAGCTAAAACCACACAATGAACTCTTCAACCAGGTATTTAAGTAGGTTAATTAAGATGCTACAGATTTGTCTGTAGTCTATATGTCCCTGGTTTAAATTTCTGAAGGGGTGATTCAGCTTTCAAATCATCTGAAGTTGTGAAAAATATGCAGTTGATGGGAGCGATTGTGGAATGCCTTTCTGACCTGCCCCTCTGTAAGTGTGTAGTATGTTACTTGTATTGGTGCACAAATGCAAGTATAAGAATGTAGCCTAGTAGCCTGGAATCTACACCACACCAAGGTTCCATAAGTGTCAGGACACACAGGATGGGAGAGGGACCAGAGAAGATGTGTATACCTTAAGCTCCTACCCTCTTCCTATAACTTACCCTGTAACTGCAATAAAGCTACTTTTCCTTTTATAATAACATGCATCCAGCGTCATCTCTGATTCCCTAGAACCCAGAATACTACAAAGTGTGGAGGAGAGGCAATCACTTGCCAAATATGCCTGCAACTGCTTCTCATCCTTCCAACTTCAGTTAAATGTGAATCATTGAGATTTTTAAATGTCACACTATCAATACTTTATGGCAAACGTGTATCTCTAAAAGGCCTAATGGCTTTGTAGACTTCACTACATGTCAAACGTGAATCTTACAGTGAGTCATATTTCTGACATTACTCACATGAGTACTATGAGATTGACAATATTGTACTGCTATGAATGGCACCCCTTCATCAGCAAAAGATGAATACAGCTCATTGTTCAGTGTTTCTATTTTCAGTTCAAAATATAAATGGAATTTCTCTTTCTGCTTGAGGCAAAGTGCCTCAGAATTTGCAAGCAATATTCACGGCTAGAAGAAATACTTTCTTTTCTTTGAACCACTTCTGGCAGGAAAAGCTATGACAATTTTAACTTGCTAAGGATCTCATTATGAGATAGGAGGTAATATTAAAATTGGCGGTATTGGCCAAATCCCACTGACTTTTCCACCCTTCTGATTGTGAGTTTGGAGTGAAATAAGTACAGTGTTATGGCATTCAGAGTTGCATTTCTATTTCGAAAATCTGCCAATTTATGTAACTCATTAACAGAATTGTTCTTACTCTCTTTGGGAGGGGTGTCCTGCTAAAAACATTTTCCATGAATTTGAAGGGAAAGTGCCTCCCTTCAATCAATGAAAACATCTTTTAACAATTTCTGGTAAAATAATTTTTACCTCCACCTCTTAGTTGGAGAACACAATTGTGAGGTGATTTTATAAGTGTTGTAGTATTACTCTTGGGTAGTTTACGGATTTATTAGAAAGAGAGGCACCCCAACTTTAGAACTAAGATATTTAAAGAGAGGCTAAAATGTGTAGATTCATAATGCTTAATAAATGAATGCACTAGAGCAGAAGGTGTGGGCTGCAGGTGCCATTAAATAAAGCTACAGAACAAGTGAGCATAGTTGCATATGAGTCACGTGTTGAATGCATGTATGCATCAGAGCAACAGAAAAAGGGAAACGTCTGCAATGATACATTAATGATACGAACAAGGGCATGCAGAACAGGCTAGTCACTATAAATGCAATTCATAGATATAAGAAGCATCATACGTTGGATCTACAAATGTTTGCTGACCTACACTTTTGCTGAATTTCTTTTTGACCAAATGTACCACTTTTTTTAACCGCAAAATACCATACCCCAACTTACCACCTGAATTTTGCACCCAAAAAAGTGGTCGAAAATTCGGCAAAAAGTACTTTGCCAAAAGTGTAGGTTGGCAAATGTGTGTATCAAAAAGGTAACTCCATTGCCAGAAGTAATTCAAAGGCACACATTAATAAAGGATTTCACACTGCTAACATGTTGAAAACGAACTGACATAAGCAGCAAGGGGGAAAAAGAGCTAAATGTGCAGTATTTAATACCAGATGTAAAGCAGTTCTAAAGTAAAAAATGAAAGGAAGACTGATAGGTTGTTCCAAAGGCTGGATGTGACCACCAGGAAGCTCGATCCCCCAGCACTTTTTTGTCTGAATATTGGCATGAAAAGACAGTGGCTGTAGGTGGATCTCAAGGGTCTGATAGCTGTGTGTGTTGTACGTCTCTGAGCTAGACATATAGCATCATCGCCAGACAGACAACGGTGTGTAATAGAGAGAATTTTTAATTTAATTCTTTCATGGAGTGGAAGCCAATGGACAGATATATCTTCTAGCTTCCGAGATATGGTCATATTTCTGGGTCACTTGGAGCCTGTTTAACCTTTTTTCTGAGGTACGCCACATTAAGGCATTACAATAGTCCAGCTTAGATCCCGCAATGGAATGGGCGACCGTGATGCGATTATCTGAGGTTAGGAATGGTTTACTGGCTCGGATGAGCTTTGTGGCGTATGCTGCTGAGGAGGTGATGTGGTTAATTTGGTGGGAAAAATCGAGCGCATCATCAAGGTGGACACCCAGAGTTTTTACCAAAGAGGAGACACGGATCTTATGGCCATCGATTTTGAAGAAGCCAAAGGAAGGTTCAAGTTTTGCTAGGCAGGCTGATGTGCCAACTAGCAGGAGCTCTGGTTTCGCATCGTACAAGCAGAGACTATGCCAGGCCATCAAAGTTTGAATCATTTCGTAAATGTTATTCATCTTAGTGGAGTCCTGCGCGTAGTGGAGGATGAGGATTTGGGTGTCATCAGCATAGTTTGCGAACAAGATTCCCAGAGAGTCAAGGTGGTCAATAAGCAGTTTTGTAAGGATATTTTAGAGAGTAGGTGAGACATAGGAACCTTGCAGCACCCTGCAGGAGCTGAGGGTAGGTAGGGCAGAAGTATCACCTGTAAAGACTCTGGATGTTCTGTTATCGAGGAAGGAGGAGATGCAGCTGCCAGGTTCAAGGGCGAAGTCTGCAACAGAGGTCAGATGGTGGCATAAGGTCTTGTGGTCGATGACATCAAAGGCCGCCAAAAGGTTGTGGAGCAGGAGGAGGGACAGATTTCCTGCATCATTAGTGTCAAGTTGTTTTTTTGGGCCAAGGAGGGCTGTTTCCGTCCTGTGCCTGGGGAGGGAGCTGGACTGGCGAGCGCTGAGTATGTGGTGAGTTTCTAGGAAGTCCTATATTTGGGTATAAGTGACACTGCCAATGATTTTCAGGAGGAATGGAATGGTGGTGATAGGTCTGTAGCTGGTGTGGATGGTTAGGTCTAGAGAAGGTTTTTTGAGCAGGGGGTGATCCAGGACTCTTTGAGACAGGCATGGACATGAGGCAAAGGATGAATTCATGATGGCGTTGATAAGTGGGAGGAGGTGGTCTGCACATTCTTTTACTAGGCTGGCAGGGCAGATGTCCCCTTTACAGCGCAATGGTTTAAGCCGTTGCATGATGGTGGCCAGATCTGACTCAGAGATAGTTTTGAATTTGAAAAGGTGGGACTTGTGGAGGGATCTGGCAAGATGGTTGCCGATCTAGATGATTTGAGGTTAGTTTTTGCCTTACAGTTTTGTCATTTTGCTGATGAGGGTGTCCTGAATTTTAGTGCACCCGATGTTATCTTTAGTGACAATTGTGAGAGTAGCAATAGGTGATTCCAGCTCATGTTGGATGGTGATCAATCTCAGAAGCTTGAAGAGGCCCCTGCAATCCTATTGTTTTTGGAGGTTTCTTTAGTCGCATGGATGTATATTTCAGGGATGCAGCATGGAAGAATATTTTTTGGGCGGCCGTAGGTACTTTCTGCCAAGCGTCTTCTGCTGTTCATTTTTGGTGTGTAGCGCTTGGAATTCCTCTGTGAACCAGAAGTCATTGTGACTCGTATTCTTTGTTTTACGTAGCTTGAGAGGGGCGAGGTGCTCGACAGCGTTAGCTAGCATGAATTGTAGTACTCCACCAAAGAGTTGGTGTCGTGATGGGCGGGAATCTGGGTGTTAAGTAGGGGAGAAGAGGGTCACTATTTAGGTTCTGAGAGCTTTGTTCTAGGGTAGGGGGTAAAGGGATGGGAGTTGTTGAGCATTTGTTTGGGAGCGGGACAGTGAAGGTTATGCTAAGGTGGTCAGTCCATGGGCAGGGTATTTTAGGGAGGATAGAAGCGTTACATTGTGGTCCCGAAGCTAGTGTAGGGTACGGCCTTGTGCATGGATAGGGGAGTGGCGGTGTTAGGTGCAGCCAAGGTCAGACATGGCTTTAGCGAGGGCTGAAGCATCTGTGTCTAAGGGGTCCTTGTAACCCAGATTGAAGTCACCTAGGATGATGAGCTGAGTAGTAGTTTTTTTTTTTAAAACCTCTTTATTGGCATTTGCAATGAAACAACAGATAAACACTCTTAACATCCCTTTCCCCCAAACCCTCTATTCGCCTGTACCCCTTAACGTTTAACCGAGTTCCTACTAACCCCTGTACTGATTCCTCCCAGCCCCCTCCGTCTTCTCTCCACCAACCCCCTTCCATTTTTCCCCCTGAAAAGCAAACTGATTGATAATCCTTATCCCTCAGGAGTTTTTTCTGTGGCAATTCTCACTGCCTCTGTTCCCTCCCCACTCCCTTCCAATTCTCTCCCCATTTCCCTTTTGTCTCATGGTGGTCTCAGATCTTTTGATATGCATAGGTCATTCAACATCTAACCCCAGTCTGTTGTTATCCCCTCCTCTGCTGCCAGGTCACGATTAGCCTGCAGTATTTCCAATTCAGCCATCCCCCATCTATGAAAATCCCCCTGCCACAGCGCCACGGACAGGCCTTGTTGTTGCTTCCAAGCTATATCCATTCTGTGCTTTGCCAAAATCACGAGGAATCTCACTAACCTATTCTTTGACTCATGTATCTTCCCTTCCTAAAGTATGTCCCACAAGCATTCTCTTGGGTTGCACTCCTACCTAGTCCCTAACCATTTTTTTTATCCCTTTAACATTCGTTTCCCAATATCTTGCTATAATTCTGCATTCCCAGCCCATATGCCAGTATCCCACCGAGCACCTCTCACACCATGGGAACTCGTCACTAAGAGTCCCCTTCATAGCTCGGAGCCTGGTTGGGGTCACATATGCTCTGTGCAGCAAGTTAAACTGAATCAGTTGGAATCTTGCGTTCTGCAACACCCTCTGGTTTTGGTCCCACATCTTTATCCAATCCTTTTCAGATATCTGGGACCCACCATCCATTTCCCATTTACCATTCACCTTCAGTTCCTACTGGGCTACCTCCTCTTGAAGGGCCTTATAGATGCAAGAGATTTTTGCCCTTTCCCCTGCCTGCTCTAGTAATACTCGCTATAACGGGCTGACCAGTGGTTCATCAGCTATTCCCTCCCATAGCTCCGCTAATCTCTTAACTACTGCTCCATTTGCCAGGAACAGCCCCTTTGGGAGCCCGTATTTCATGCACCGTTCTGAAAATGTCAGTGGTGTCCCTCCCACAAATAGGCCCTCCTCCACCCCACAACCCTTTGCCTGCAGCCTTTGTGCTCCCACCCTCCCGATTGCCTGCCTTAGATTTGGGTCCGCGCTCCAGGGCAAGGCCCGCCTATACAATCCCTTAGGTCGCCTCCTCTGAATGTATTTTCAACACACTTCTCTAACTGCCTGGAACACATTTGTCGTCCCTTTGTTTCCTACCAGGTCCCACAACATTTCCGTCCCAGTCCGGTGCGTCTGTAAACTTCTCAACAACCCTTTCAAAGCCTCTCCACCTGATGCCCCCATTCCATCACCATTTGCAGTTGTGCTGCTATAAAATAGCCCTCAAAGTTCGGTAAACCGAGTCCATCCTCCACCCTTGGGCATCGTAGCGTCTCCAGTGATACCATCCTCCTTCCCGTGTTCCAGAGTAATTCCCTGATTCTACCATCCAACATTTAAAAAAACACCTTCTTAATCACATATGGTATATTGGTAAAATAGTAGAGCAGTCTCGGTAGTATCACATTTTGCATATCGCCACCCTTCCCATAAGCGAGAGGGGTAACTCTTTCCAAACCTGTAGGGAGTCTCCTATTTTAGATAGCGCTCTCCCAGTGTTATGTACAAATGTTTCCTCCATTTCATGACATATATGGGTACCCAAATACTGAAATGATTCCATCTCCCATCTTATCCCCCCAGTCTGGCAGGTCCCCCCCTTTACTGTCTCTAAGACCTCCTAGAGGGAACAGTAGGGATGTCTCCTTATGTATTCGAAAACAGGAAAGTTTTCAAAAAATTCCCCAGGACCTCTAGCAACATTTGAGATTTTCCCTTGGGTTGCCCATGTATAGCAACAGATCATCCACGTAGAGCGATACCACGTGTCTGACCCCCAACAGAATCCCAGTCTTCCCCATCTCTTGTCTTGTATACCCAGTCAGTGGTTCCAGAGCCAGTGTGACACCGAACACCCCTGTCTCGCCCCTCTGCCCAGCTCCCATTGGTCGGACACCCAATAATTAGTTCTCACCATCGCTAATGATTTATTGTGTAATGGCCCCAGCCACCTAAGAATCTTTGTATGAAATCCATATCTTTGCGATACCCGGAATAGCCAGCTCCATTTTACAGAATCGAATGCCTTCATGGCATCGAAAGAAGCCCACGCCATTTCCCCCTCCTGGGTTTTGACCTGGTCCATTACGTGATGCAGCCGGACAATATTTCTTGTTGTGTTCCTCCCCCCAATAAATCTGCATTGGTCCGGATGTACCAGCTCCGGAGCCACTCCCATCAGTATATTCACCAGGATCTTTCCCAAAATGTTCCTGTCGACGTTTAGCAATGAAATAGGATAATACGACATGCATTTCAGTGGGTCCTTCCCTTCCTTCAACAGTACTGTTATAATGGCATCTCTCATGGTCTCCGGGAGGGTGCACTGCTCAAATGTATTTGTATTTTGTTTATTTATAACGCGCAAACCATCAGGCCCGGGGGCATCAGGGCGCAATTTGTACAAAGTTGCAGAAAAAGAAATACAGACAATAAATTACATTACAAAATGTACAGTAACAGCATATTAACCATCTTTCTAATTACATATATTACAAAGATTACAGTGCCACTAGGAATAACAGAGGATATACCCTAAGGTGTACAGTAACAGTACGGCGGTAGCAGGCCAGAAATAGTATCAGAGGAAGCGGACCAGAGTATGTGAGACAGACGCAGACCATGTCTTATTGCTGATCACAGAGCCAAGATTTGGTTTTGGTCTTAAAGGTGTTGAAAGAATCTTCAGCTCTGATAGTGGCAGGGAGGGTGTTCCATAGTTTAGAGGCTAGGACAGGGAAGCTGGTGCCCCCTGCTTTTTGAAGCTTAAACCTAGAGATCCAAAGACAATGAGTCTGAGCAGTTCTTAGTGGTCGGGCGATAGAGTGGCGAGATAGCCGACTACAGAGATAGATCGGGGCTTTGTTGGCCAGGCATTAGTGCGTTTGGGCAGGTGTTTTTAGGGAGATTCTCTGTTTGACAGGTAACCACTTTAAGTTGGTTCTGGCTTCTGTAATGTGGTGGTTGCGGGGGATGTTCATGGCTGCTCGAATGGCATTAATCTGGGTGGTTTGGAGTTTGCTCAAGTTCTCTTGGCTGGTACCTAAGTAAAGAGCACTGCAATAATCAATTTTTTCCATAATGAGGGTTCTAGCTAGTGTGACACTGTTGGGGGTGGTAAGAAACGGTCTGCAGGCTGCAATAAGTTTGCACGTGTGAGCAGAGGCAGACCTAACTGCATTTATTTGTCTGGATAAGGATAGGGTGGAGTCAAGGTAAAAGCCTAACGTTTTGGTGTCTTTTGAGACTCGTATGGTATTACCGTCTATGCGTTGTGTGGTACCCAGGATAAGGAGCTCTGTCTTATCGTCATTTAGACATAGCTGGTGTTGGGCCATCCAGGCTTGGATGACCAGGTAGACGTCATTGATGGCCTTGGTGTCAGCTAGATAATCACCTGAGATGGGAATGAGTATCTGGGTGTCATCCGCATAGTTAGTGTAGGAGACACCCAGATAGTCAAGCACATCAAAGAGTGGTTTTGTAAAGATGTTGTAAAGTGTAGGTGACACGCAAGAACCCTGAGGTACACCGCAGTGTATAGGGGAGGGGCTCGCGGCTGCGGATGGTGCAAAGACCCTCATGGATCTGTTGCTCAAAAAGGATTTGATCCAGGCCGCAGCGGAGGAGGAGAAGTTGGCAGCAGAGTGGAGGTGCCTGCAATGGATCTGGTGGTTGACCAAATCAAATGCGGCGGAGAGATCGAGGAATAATAGCATTGCTAATTTGCCCTTGTCCTTCAATACTTCGATCTGGGTTTTTAGGTCTATTAGAGCAGTTTCGGTCCCGTGTCTGGGCCGAAATCCGGATTGTCGTAGACCTAGCAGATTGTTGGATTCCAAGTAGTTTTGGATCTGAATGTAAGCTGCGCGGTCCAGTATCTTAAGCAAAAATGGTACTGTAGTGATCGGTCCGAAGTTCGTAGGTATACTTGGGTCAAGGGAAGGTTTTTTGAGTAACGGGATCACCCACGCGTCCTTAAGGTTGTCTGGCACAATACCTGTTTTAAAGGAGGAGTTGATGAAGGCCGTAATGAATGGAGCTAGATCATGGGCAGAGTCCTTAATGATGGGAGCTGGGCAAGGGTTACCTTGGCAGTTGGATGGTTTAATTATCAGGATGATATTTTCTACCTCAGTAACAGTGAGTGGTGAGAAGGTGAAAGTTATGGTGTTAGCAGTGTCTGACGGGAGGGACCTAGCTGGGGAGAGTGTGCGGTTGTCAAACTTCAGGCTGTCCTGCTTGTCTTTAATTTTGGATTGAAGCATGGAAATTTTATTTAGTAAGGCTGCATGAAATGCCTCCTCATATACCTTCTTGAGCCAGCAGGCCAGGAGGTCTACTTATTCACAATCATATTCTACTGTCACTACCCGGGGCTGCACCGTTCTTCATCATTAGCAGCCCACATATGTCCTCCTCCTCTATCAGACCCTCCAATACCTCCCTCTGGTCTACATCTAGACATTGTAGTCAGGTTATACGGAGTAACTTGTGAGCATCCCTCTCCACATACATTCCCTTGCTAGTGTTTAGTTCCCTATGGAATTCCTCAAACACCCTGTTAACTTCCTCTTGGGTACCCACCGGTTCACCTATTCCATCCCTAATTTGGGTTATAGTACGGCATGGACGATCCCTGTCTATTAACCAGGCCAGTAGCTTTTCCGCTTTGTCTCCTTCTCCATGTAGTCGAACATCTCGTTTGCTACTGTCAAAATTTGCAAGATCCACCAGGGTCCTGTTATATGATGATATGGCCTGAGCCAATCTGTCACCAACCCACCCCCCTCCAGCCGCTTCCCTATCCGATTCCGCCACTTGGTTTTCAGCCTGCATCAAACTGCTCTGCAACCGTTTCCTTGTGCCTACTTTCGTGGATATGCAAACCCCTCTTAAAGTGGCCTTAAAGGCCTCCCATAATACCCCCACTGAGGCCACTGACCCTGCATTTTGTTCAAAATAGTGTTCTATCCCTCCCAGAGCTCATTCCTAAAAGCACTATCCTTCAGCGTCATTCCCTGCAAGCGCCACATCAGTCGCGGGGGTCTCATTCCCGTTCCCTGCGGTTTCGGCACTAAGGGGGAGTGGTCCTATAAGGTACGTCCTAGGTATTCCATGTCCTCAAATAGATAATAGCTTTCCTACCTGCCAGCAAGTAATCCAAGTGAGAGTAGGGCCCATGTACACCTGTGTGATATGAGAACACCATCCAACTTTACGTCCAATTGACAGTTGAAATTCCCTCCCCATACAAACAGGCCACCTCTTTGTGCTCCTACCAGTTTTAATACCTATGGAAAGTATTCTTTATCGTCGATGTTCGGTGCATACAAATTCGCCACACATATCGTTTGTCCCTCCAATTTTCCCCAAAGCACCACTGTTCTCCCCACCTCATCCGTCAAGACCTTTTCCACTTGCAGTGGCACCCCCACCGCCACCCAAGTCAGCACCCCCCTCCCCTACGAGGAGTATGACGTACCAATCACTTGACTTCTCCATTGTCTCCCTAATCTCACCAGATCAGCCTTAGTTAAATGTGTCTTCTGTATCAGGGCTACCTGTATCTCCTGTCTTTTTAGAAAGCCCCCCACTCCTTGTTTTTTACGGGTTGTTCCCAGCCCCTGAACCTTCCATGTTCCGATCTTCAAGTCTGTGATCCCCATTGAGTTATCCAGGTATAATCCACGGCTCCCCCCCCGATCTGTCAACCTCCTACCTACCTTCCCCTTCTCCCCTCTTCTGCTATTTCCCCTTCCTTTTTGCAGTTGGCGTTCCCATCCCCAGGGCCTTCTCTCAGTCTCACTTCCACACCTTCCCACTGCTTTCTGACAGTCCCTCCCTCCTCCCTTACCCCCCAACTTCCCCAACTCCCCACAACTACCCTGTATCCCCTACCTTCCCCCTACCATTCCCCCAACCTCTGCCCAACCCTCGACTCCCCTCCCCTTCCTCACTTTCCCTCCTCCGTCCCCTGTATTCAACCCCCAGTTGCGCTGTCCACATTCCCTTCCTCCCCTGTGGATGGAAAACCAGGTGTACCGGGTGTAATTCCCTCCCTCCCGTTCCATCCGATCCCATAAAAGAGGAAAAAATCATAAGGAAGAGTATCTCGAAGTTCCTTGCTGCTCTTTCCCCCTATCCCTCTTCAAGCAGATGTCGCCCTCCCGAATTCAACTCCCATCCCCAGTGGATGCCCCCACTCTCCCTTTCCCCCTCCTGAATGAGTACATTGTCCAAATCAGGTCTCTCCCTCTGCTCCATGCTTGCTGGGAGTCAGGCGATGTGGCCTAGACTCCAGCCAGTGCCACATCTCCAGTGGCGATGCAAAAAAACAGGATTTCACTTCCACCACGAGTTTATCTGGAAAGTACATCATGTATCTAATATTCAGCTCTCATAGTCGTCGCCACACTGCATTGTAAATTCTGCGTTGTTGCTGTACCTCCAGTGTAATGTCAGGGAAGATTAGAAGCATAGTGTTACCTATTGCATAGTAGCCCACCCTGCGGGCCTCCTGTAGAATTGCATCCCTGTCCCGAAAGTTTCGAATCTTAGCAACTATCATTCTCGGCTGCCCTCCCAATGGTGGGGCACTTCCTGGTACCCTGTGAGCTCGCTCAACCGTGAAGAGCTTCGAGAGTTCCTTCACCCCCAATGTGTTTAGGATGAGATCCTCCACGAAAAGTTCCACGCTTGGTCCTTCCTCCCTTTCAGGGACCCCCCCACCAGCCAGATGTTGCAGTGCTGGGACTGTGGGGTGAAATAAAGCCCCTGAATGCCAGAAATAAAGAGGCCACAGTGTTTTGTGAAACCCCATTGAAGTATAGGGCCAGCACAAAAATGGTGATGTCAGACATGAGGCATATTGAACCAAAAACAGGCCTAAATCTCCAAGAAAGAAATTGGGCTTAAATCTCAAAAGTGCGAACATATGCATAATGCATTTCAGCAAGTAAAAGGAAGACATGTGGCTGACAATGCAGTTTTACTAAATCCATTGAGAGCTGCACTTTTACTTAAAGAGACAGACAGCAGTGTGTACAATGCCTTTATGCAACATGAGACTGTGATCCTAAAATCTTAATTGAAACCAAGCTTCTTGCAATTATAAGAAATAAAAGAACTTCCCTTTTCCCTCATCCAAATGACAGTATGCTAAGATAAGTGCTCACTAGACTTTCAGAGTTTGAACATCATTTTTTCATATAACTGCCCATACATATGATGAATCCAGAAGTGATACTCATGTATTTTGCAACTGTGAGATTAAAGAAGTACATTACATTTGAAATGTCATGAAATGCATTGTGTGTGAGTTTAAAAGCCATTGCTTACTGAATCTTACATGCAGCCGGTCATTTCTCCTAAAGATGAAACTTAACCTGCAAGACCTTTCCTCTGCTGTCCTGCAGAGGGAGGTCTGCTTGTCAACCATCAATCAGGGCCATTGTTTACAAATATAGAAAGAAATACACTGCTTATATTTAAACCACAGTGGAAACAGATCAGGCCATGCCTGTTCTTTCAGCAGAAGTGACCTTGAGGACACAATTCCCATAAAATGTCCATTAGTGTTGCAGTTAGGGCCATCACAAGGCCAATAAGGGAGAGGCGAACATAAACATGAGCCCGTCTCTAGTGGATCACATGCAACTTAAGAGAACAAAGGAAAAGGCTGGAGTTTAATTCATAGAAAAATACATATTATTGCATAAAAAGGGCAGCGTATATGCCACAAAGGTGACAGTAACCTCCTTTGAACCATGCCAAAGCGATTTTAGTATGATAAACATAACTCAAGTTATTAATACAAATTTGATTTGGGCCTTCCGTTGATTCCGAGAGATTTGAAAGTTGGTGTGAGGGTGACAGACAAAATTAACATGGGAAATATGAAGTGGCATATTTTTCACTGATACAGCTCCTGAGTAAATGAAGAAAAACCATATCCCTGCATAGGACGTGTGTGCCGACTTCAGACTAGCATCATCTGATTTACCTTAAAATGTAGTTCTTAAAAATATATCCATACATGTTAATATTTGAAAAATGTGGTTACTTGCCATGTTGATAGATTTGAAACAGGCCAAACCCACATGTCAGTTTGGGATGACAAAGCATTCTCTTCCCACAGCTTTCCTAACTCACACCTCTCATCTCCTTGTCCTATTAGCACACAGGTGGGAGGTGGGTAGAGAAAACGAACCAATCCCTTTTGCAGGAATCATAACAAGTTTTTGATGTCATTTGCCCTATAAGTGAGCCAGTTTGCATTAGAACTGGGCTTTTTTTCACTTATTCCGGGAGGTAACCTGCTGCTGAACTCTTGCGAGAAACATCCAAGCAGAGAGGTCCCAAATCTTGCATTGGAGACAGGGACCAGGAGACATAGAAGCTGACTGGGACCCATTGGAGGAGCCAAGGGGATTATCCTGGACTGACAGCCTTGCTGTCACAGAGGTGCCCTGCCCCTTTTTAGGTGTGGCAAAACACATTTTCACTTTGATTCTCTTTCCCTCATATTGCATCTGTGGTAATAAGTTAAAACAAAGATTTTGCCCCTTGAATCCCTTTTTCCAAAGAGTGCTTTTTAACAGAATCCCAAAACGATGTTCCCATTGTGTTCCCACTTTCTGCCACTGGCCTTCAATTCAGAGGGGTCAGGTCTAATTGATGCTTGGAGGGTGGGGGTTGCAGGGAGAAAAGTATTATCACCAAATCAGCAATCACTGTGTGCCTTGCATTGTTCTTTTTCTGTATTGGTGGGCGATATTAAGGGAAAGCTGCAGGAAATTGTGACTGCATATGTCAGTATTATCTCTGTGTTGGTGCCTTTATGGACGTTATTTTTGTTCTTGTGTTGCCACAGCATTGGTGGCTGATGTTAGTGTATTTGTCAAATTTGGTTTAGATAAATTAATAAATATATATTCTTACTACACACCAGCCTGGTTCCTAGTCCATTGTGGCACTGGGCATTTGTTGAGGTTGGGTGCGAGACGGGTTGGAGGCCTTACCAAAGTGAACCTGAATTAAAGTCATAGTGATTTCTTGTACGCCACCTTGATCGGGAAGAAAGGAACTCCCTGAATTGAGTGTGTCCATGTAATAAACTGTGACAGGACCGTCCTTCCATATCCTCCGCTCTTGTTTCAAGTGTTCTGGTAGCTCCCACCAGCCCACTACATGATTTTAAAGTTGTTGCCGGTCATCCTCACAGTGCTCACCCCTTGCTACAATCCAGTGGCCCTCTCACACACCTTCCACAGGTCCGCTCTCACCAAGGACACGTCCACTCCTACCTCCTTAATGCTCCTCTCCAGGGAGGTCTTGGTGGCTTGTATGGCCTTCATTAGGGCCTCTAGAGTCACACCTCCATTACCTGCTGCAGCCGACCCATCAGTTACCAGATCTCTTCTTACTGCTTTTGGTGTCTGCTCTTGGGGTTGGTAAATTTGTCGATCTTCTGCTGTCCTTTCACCGTTTTTGGCAGCCTCCGTTGTCCTTGTCCCCAGGGCAGGGCCTTTACTGTCCACTTTCTCCAACTGTTTTACCCTCACTCTGGGGTGCACCACCGTCCTGGCTTCACCAAGACCGACCTGGCGCCCTACTTCGCTGCTTCCATGTCTCCCCTTGTGGGTGGGCCTTGCTTCAGCGCCCAGTCTTCCTTTTCTCCAGCTCTGCACTGTGTGCCTCACCGCAGCCCCAGTTCCCACTAGGCCCTCTCCGGGCCCGCAGCCTACATGGCACTTCTCCAGTTACTGCAGCCAATATTGTACTAGAGTGGCCTACTCACAACCTTGCCTTGAACCCCATTTCTCCAACTTTTTGTTCCTTGACCCTTGAGTGGGTGTCAATGTCCTCCTCCTCCACACCGCTGTGTTTGTCTCCAGACTGGGGTGCCTGTCATAATGCCTACCCCCGGGGACCCAGACCAAGTCCAGCAACCCCGGAAGCAGGCATCAAGTTACCCCAAGCAAGCCCAACAACCCCTGCTAGGGGCTATTTGGGTGCAGTCCTGGCGCCTATGGCGCCAGGCTCATATGGAGGGTCAGTCCTGGTGCCATAGGCGCCAGGCTTATAGATTAAAACTTACCTGATGCAGACCATGCTGCAAACTTACCTGATGCAGACCATGCTGCAAGAGCTCCAAGCCAAACGAGGCTTGGAAGGGACTATTTTACCTAGGGACTATTTTTTTACTCGGGTGGGGCTGGGGAGGAATACTTACCTGGGACTACTTTGGAGGCTATTTAAACCATGCCCGAAGAGCAGCACATGCTTCGCGTTATTCTGCATCCAGCAGCGTAACGCTCACCGTGGCTGCAAGTCTGCATCCAGTCATCTGCCACGCCCACCTCGAGTTTGGAGCTCCTAGAAAAAGGGAGAAAGAAGGAGAAAAGGTTAGAACAAGAGCAATACCTTTGATCCTTACCTGAATTCCTAATCCATCGCGCCTTCGAGCTGGAAGAAAGAAGTTATTTTATGCGCGTCACCTCGCCTGCTGCAGCACCGCGCTGAACTCACCGGCCTTCGCAGCATCTTCACATTTCACTGCATCCTCCTGCATGTTACCGCCGCACTCCGGCACCTAAGGAGAAGACAAGAACAGCAAGGTGAGCCAAGGGAATACACAGAGGAATACTCCCCATAGACTTACCTGATTTTACCACCGGGGGTACTATTCTTCTTCACGGGTCGGCACAGCTACCACTGCATCCTAGCCGAACCCCGGCCCCTAAGGGGAAACAAAAGGACAGCAAGGTGAAACAAGGGACTAACAAGGGGAACCCTCCTCACCACAAAAGACTTACCTGATTTTACCGCCGGAGGCATTATTCCCCCGAGACTTCATACTTTCTCTCAGCGCCTGAATAAGGGAGAAAGCAACAGGTTACATATGGACATTATTTTATCGAACTGTGTTGGATAATACAAATCCTTACCAGAACATTACCGGTTGCCACGAAGAACTCTTCAGTAGGGTCAAGCTGCAACCTGCAAGGAATCGGACAAGAGTGAAAGTCAGGCATTTGAACTCTTACGAACTACATACTTACGGCGTCTTGCCGGGAATGTCAGAGTCAATATTGTCCTGGAACTCACCAATTCCTTCGAGCCAGTGAAGCAACTGGTTATCTGCGCGCCCCTGCGCTCAATGCAGGATGGAGAGCTCATCTTTTCAAATCATCAGGTGAGACTATAAGAGGGAACATCCAAGGTGATCAGTGGGGAGAACAGCGGGGTGGGGGGATTTACGCTCAACTCCACGGGTGGTTAATTCCCTTTCTCCACTTGCAGAAGAATATTCCTACGGGCCAAGCAAACAAAGCTAGGTGGGCCAGTCCAGTCCGTCATCTCGGCCCTACACGTCACATTGGTGGAGACCGCAGCAGTCCAGTCCAGATCGAAGCCTCTGTGGGAGCCAGGTGAGCATAACAGTGCCACCTGCAGCTGGCTGTCTTCACCTTACTGGCTCTGGTTGCGCTTCCCTGTATCCCTCACCGGGTCTGGAGGCATTGCATCTCTGGCAGGGGCCGTCACGCACCTCTCCACTCCACTGCCGCTCTTTATCCCTTCCTGGATGGGGCGGTCCCATATGCCTCCCAGGGGCTGCTGTTTGTCTCTCCACTCCGCACCTCACCATTCCCCATCCCTCACCAGGACTGGTGCATCTGCTTGCCTCGTGGAGGTCAGCGCGTCCCTCACCACAGGTCCCACCTGTACTCCCGACCTCGTCAGGCACTTTCTCTGCTGGTGTCAGGCAGCAGTCCGCTCTGCACTGCGAGCTGCGGGTGGTATTCAGCTCAGCTGTGCCCGACGGCCATCTTTGCCTCGGGTCCACTGCGCTGTCGGCTCCATCCCTCACTGCTCAGCAGGGCAATATAGCTCACAGGACTTTGCTTGCACCGACTCTTCCCAGTCCCCAGGTCGGGGCTTACTTTGTTTACATTCTGTTTTCTCTTTTATAGGAGGATTTTGACAGGATTTCTCTGGTGGCCCGGGAGCACCGGAGAACTACGGGTGTATGCTCCGGTGGTTGGCCACGCCCCCCTGAGTAGTAGGTTTAAGGTTGGTGGAGATGGATTGAATGAGATCATTTTCGAAGAGACCGAGGGTCCAGGAGCTCGGTAGGTAAGGTGGTGGTAGGTGGAGGAGTTAAGTGAGCAGTTGATTTGTATGCAGATATTGTTTGTGACCCATTTGTCTGAGTATTCATTAGACCTGTGTTCTCCCTTACATGTTACCAGGGGGGCCCTGGGTAAAAACTGCAATACAACATTCACCTTTGATGTACCCTCTAAACTGGTACCCTCAGACTGAAATACTGGGCTATTTCTTTCCCTCATTGATCATTTAAATGTTGTAGGGGGAAACAGAGAACAGAAATGAAAAACTGTACATGTTATTGTGTCTTATATTCTATTTGACCAACATGTTTGTAGTGAGAAGCATTGTCATGAAGGAAAAGCTTTCTGCCATGTAGTGAAGTGGCATGGATCTTGATAATCAGGGTGCGACTAAGGATTTGTCTTTTATTTAAAAATAATACAATTATACTCTTTCTGTGCATTGGCCTGGTTCTTGGCGCACATACTGCATGAGAGGAGAAGGATTACAGTGTGTTATATGTGTCAAAGGCAGAGTTAGTCAAGAATTTGATTAAATTATCAATTGGTGTGGCACTCTTCATCGGGGAAAAACTCCCCCAAGTAATTGTTGCCCCATAAATGTATTCTACAGTCAGCGCATGTGATTGGAATTGTGCTCCAAAAGTGACATCACGTTAAACCATTCTCTCTGTGCACATTGGGCATATTAATGAAGAGGGCCGTTTAATGGGAGCGACTTCTAATCCCAGTTTCCCTACCATTTGATGTGATGTCATCTTGAAAATGTCTACATTAAACAACTGTTACTTTTCTGAAACATCATATTCTTCACATGTGATCATATTACTAATCACTTCATCAGATTACTCTCACTTAGGTGAATACAATTATCATAGTCCAATTTAGGCACGATGTGTGATGTTTTATTTATTTTCCTCTGATGCTCTTATATAAAAATAATATTTCCATCTCAGAGTAGCCAGCTCGCTGACATGGCCGCTAGGATATATGAATCACTAACACATGCTTTTTCTGTGCACAAACTTCCACATTCGACTAATATACATAATGAGACACACATTAAAAAGTATTTAAATATGTAAAAACTAAATTAGTACTCTACGACATTCCCTACAAAAATGACAATAATAAATGTGATTCCATCCGTCAAGTTTCTTACTTAACAATATTAAATGGCCTCTCCAGTTCCTCTGCGTGGTAACAGAAAATCTGGTGTCATATAATGTTAGTTCCTTTGAACTCAGAACTGGGATCTCCATTAAAAACAGGTTGCTGGATTCTCCCATGTAACTGAAGAGATTTATTTTTGTGCTTTTTCATATACTTTGGACATATACTCTTGTTGTAGATGGACTGCTAACATCGCCTATTCCCTCACAAGTGTCTTTTCAGAACCTGTGCGCCGTCTGCAGCTCACATGTTCATTTTTAAAGTCACGCTTTCCTCTGCATTTTTTTATAAAAGTTGCTACATTGCAAAAAAAGTATTTAACTTCTAAAGCTCCTGAAACAATGGAAAGTTTTGTGTTCAAGGATTGTATCGAGAGCACCATGGGGGCAATTCATGGATTATTTGCGCGGAAAAAAAACGGATTTGTGCGCCATTCTGGCCACAAATCCCCATTTGTTAAACAGGGATTTGCGGGCAGAATGGCCCACAAATCCCGTTTTTTTCGGCGCAAATAATCCATGAATTGCTGTCCATAAATCTATAGCCCACTGTAGCAGGCAATATTAGCCATAAAGGTCCTGCAGATCAGGGTAGAGGTCCCAGGGCTTTAATGGTCAGTAAAGCCAATGGTGGAAGTGGAAAAACTGAACCAGTGATCTGCATCCAAAAAGGATGGAGTAGGATGGTGGAGGATTGGGGGACCAGGTGGGTGCAAGCGAGCACGGCAAAACAGGGCTTCACCTATTCGCAATTTTCATTGGCACTTGTTGCATCGTTGCCAGATCAGACATTGCCTGGAATAATAAAAAAAAAATGTCTCTAGATTCATCCCCAACGGAAATATCAAAACAATCAATTGAAATCTTTGATCCAACTATGCATGCAAATTATACACAATACTATTTGACATCTCTTTAGAACATGTTGATTAGTGTTATCTGTGAGTCATCATTTGCATATACCACACAATTACAAGCATAGCTCAAGTGTGTAGCGCTCTAAACAGTGTCAATAGGTAAAAATGACTATGTGAAGAGCATATCACCAGCTATGAAAGGCGATGTTTTAATGTTAATCTTAAATTATTACTGTATCCTTTTCTCTTATCAAATTATTTTATTTATAAATACCAATACTTGTGCAAAATAGAAATTCAGTACTTTGGGCAAGTCCATTCTCATGCCCTAAACTTGTAGGTGTCAGTAATCATCTGGTTGCAGTCACTGAAATTGAATACAAGTATTGGCAAAGACAATGGTTTGGGCTCTGGTACAGGCATGAGATTGGCCTTTGCCAGGCACTGCCATAAATGTACTAACTAGCCAGGTGATGGCAGCAGCTGGAAAATGGAATAATTACTTAGGCATGTAATGAGGGTGCCTGGTGGCATATGCCTACTATCTGTACACAAGCCAAACCTGTTGACTTTGCCAATACTTCTGTAAACAGGACCTCCGACCGCCCAGTGGCTAGAAATACATCCACTGGGCGAAGGCCCACTAGGCTAAGACATTTTTATTGTCAGTAGCAAATTTACATTGACAATTAAGCCATTAACTCACAGAAGACTACATTGAAATAACATTGGCAGTCCAAAGTTTTAGGTTTTTACTTGATAGAGCCAGTTTACAGAAATCCCACGAAGACGTGGTTTGGGTGGGGAAAGGAAGCTAGTGTGTGGGAATGGCCAAAGGGATTAACATTGCTGGGGCAGTCAATGGGTGGTCAAATAGCCAAACATCACCCCCAAGCTGTGTGTCCCATCTCAACGTGTCATTTCCCTCCTAGCTGTTCTCCGCTGCAAACGCTTTGTCTTGAGTACCACCTAATAGCCAAAACCAACAATGGACTGAAATAAAACTAAGGTAAAAACAAAGCTCTCAGTTGCCTCTCTTGTCTTTGGCTGCTCTACTCCATTGCCCCTCTGATTCTGGACTGCCCTAGTGAGTTACTTTCCTGTGACCCTTACCTCCATTGTAAGTTGCTCCTTGAGTCAATTGCTCCTTTGGCCCTTGGCTCCCTTTTGAGTCGCCTGGCAAAATGACATGGAAGCTGTTGCTTTGTAAAGTGCACTTTGAAAAAGTCACAAAATCCCATACTTGCACACTCTGTCCATGCAATCAAATTCTGCACTGATTGTAGAAAGGTATGGTAAAAAAAATCACTTCAAAATCATTGCACATCCCACCCTCACTGACAATAATACATCATGACACCAAACCTACCACGTCGAAACACAGGTTACATAATGGAACATAGACCATCTGAAGGCATGTGTTTGCCGTACATTTCCCTAAACAATAAAACGAACTCAACACAGATACGCCAACACAACCTCTCACACTCCGTTAAGCGCCACTCTGACAGACCCACAGGCAACCACACAAACAATACCATAGCAAACTGGAGTACACAATAACCACTTCTCCATACATCTAACACATATCTAAATGATACACCACACAGAGTAGAGAGCCCATTTATATTCAGAGCTGCACACATCAGCATTTCAAAAAAGCAACCTTGCCCTTCCTCCCTTGCTACTGGCAGCACTAGTCCCCAAATCTACTAATTGCAGTTCCTGAAGCTCCTAGTAACCGTGAAAATAGCAGATGGTGTGCTATAAAAGACACAATAACATAGCGTACCAAGGCACTACAAAGTGTTTGACTCATTCTTCTGTGGGGTAGTACTCTTGATGGCGCTAGCAACTTCTGTGAGTGACTAGCAGCAGCAGGGAATGACATTAATGTTAGTTCTCCTGCAGTTACTCGGCTAGACTAGAATGTCTGTTGCAGTGAATGGCTGGTGAGACTATGGGCCTGATTCAAAGAAGCATTGTAGAATGGCGCAATCCCATCGAAACCCGCTCTGTGAATCAGGCCCTATATATCTGCTTGTCAAATCAAGTGGTATGGGACTAGGGGAAGGCCAGCACAGCAATAATGCAATTCTAGGTGATGGCCTTGGGGGCCACTAACAGTGGAGCAGGAGTATACATAATTGTGTCAATAAAACCATTACATTTAACCCTTTGTAAGGGTACCTTTTTTCAAATAGTGTGCACCTAATCGCTTATGAGGACTCCAATGTTCGCAGTACAATCAGAGTGAGATTACATTATTTGCCCAGTATCACACTTTTGAAAAACCAGTTAAACAGGGGTTTTAACCCATTTGGCAATTTAAGCATATGACCACATACCTTCCCGTCTTTACTTGGTACACATATTTAAGTTTTGGATTGCAAGACCTACGGTAATAGTCTCTCATGCAGCTGAACTGCAAAATACATAAATTGCATACTTAAGCAACATAGTAACGTATACATCGTCACAGAAAAAAGTAAAGCCAAACGAATTTCATTGTAGCTTTATTTTCCACCTCCGTCATTGAAATCTACAAGGCTCAGAATCCAAAATAATGTAAGTCTGAAAAAAAGAAGTGACACCACAATACCTTTAACACTTTATGACACACTAAAAGGAGTTGTATAGTCAACTCAGTTGGATGGGCCGATTCTTTGTGACACCATTTGTGACAAACGCTCAGCTCGTTCGTTGTTATGCCTGTTGTTACAAACATTTGGCTATGAACATAACAGTACATCTGTCATTTTTTGCATGTCAAGCAAATAGATATAGATATGAACAAAAAAGGGATCTTTGTTTGTGTTTCTGTCCCAGACTTGCAAAGTAACTGGTGCTGTGCAGGGTCTTTCAGTTGGAAATGGGCCATCACACATAAGAAATGATCTGCTGCTGATAATGTAAGCAGGTAGTTAAGGTACTGGCTGCAAAACCAAGGACGCTGTGTGTATGTGGGTGTGTCTCCGCAAGGCTGTGACTTGGTCAAACATAGTTCTCAACTCACATGCCTCCTGCCATGGAATGAACAAATTCACCTGCCAAGCCCCTTACCCGCCCATACATTTCTCACCCACCAAAAACAAAACGTTCTCCTTGCGCCTGCCCTGGGGACGCAAAATGTTGCGAGGTCTGGGAAAGTGGACAGTACTTGACCCCAGCTGAGCTGATTCTATATTTGGCTCGGTTTTTCGTGAGCCTTTGAACTCTAGGTACTCACTTTAAAAAACAAATGAACTAGTGGAACGCGGTAGCATTGTTCTAAATTCCACTTCCACCTCTGAGTCAAGCCAGCTATTTCAGGCTGTAATGCTATACGCACCTGGGTTCATCATGTAGCGTGTACATTTTTCGCACAACAACAAAAAATCAAAAGGTGTCGATCATGGAAAATGAAAGGGAGCTCTTTCAAAGGAGAAAGAGACCCCTTTCTATTTCTGAGGAGGATTCACAGGTGGACAGTGAATGTTTGCAGCTAACAGGGATTGTAGCTGGTCGCTGTAGTGCACTGCCACATCACGAGCCATGTTATAGAAACATTGCACTGGTGCAAGTGAGATCAGCACTAGGGCAAGAATTGTATCCCTGAGCATGTCTACTGTGGAACTGTACCCCAAGAAATGAAGATTGTCTGTCTGTTCTCCCTTGTCTTCACCCCTTAATTGCACTGGTAAAACTGCAGAATCACCATCAGGCCTCTTTGCTGTGTCCCATATTGTTAAATGTATTTTACGCACTTACTCTGCCTGTGCAGACCATTAGCGTCTTAGAATTTCAAGGGCTCTGAACGAATGTTTGTTTATTCCCCATGTTCCCACCCTCCGTGAGCATTTTGACACACTTGCCTGTGGATATGCGCTATATAAATGAACAATACCCTTCGAAATGTGCTCAAATCACAAAGTGGAGCAAGTTGAGCAAATAGCGGCAACTAATTTGGCCACCCAAACAAGGCATACGGGTCGCTCAAATCAAAACAAGCAACAGAGTATAGCAGGTCAATTGGGCAGGTGGGCGGGCCCAGCATGGCGGCTCCATTATGCATCATGCTGCTGCAATGTCTCATGAGGAAATGGATAAGGAGGGAGGGATGTATAAGAGGAGGATCAGCTTATTCCAACTTTCAGATGAATGGGTCACCCAAAGGTATGGCTTTCCACCCCATTTCATCCTGGGGATTGTCAGTGTGGGAGCTCTCTTCCCACATGCACACTGCAAGGGCATGCCTTGCCACCACTAGTCAAGGTGCTTTCAGCGTTGCATTTCTTCTCAGCAGGCTTGTTGTAGAGGACCCAGGGCTCTCACTGTCAAGGGCACAACACCAGGTGATCCTTTCATCTACCAGACAACATATATCAATGCCCCATGGTGCACACAGAAGGGCGGGCATAGTGAAGGCATGTTTTGACAAAGTGGGGCTCCCTGGAGTGTGTGGTGCCATTCATTGTGTACCAATTTGGCCCTCATGTCCCCGAAGCATCAGGATACCTTTACTGGAACAGGAGAAATTGGTATTTTGTAAATACACAGATGGTGTATGACACAGACATTGTGTGCAAGAACCATACCAAAATGGAATGCCCTGAATAACACACACAAACTGGGGGTAAAGTGTGGCACATTATCTGGCACATGATGATACTTATGCACATGGTTATTGCTCTTTCTCGGGGATGTAGCTTTCCTTCATGGACTTCTCTTCTTTCTGCTTGTGCAGATGGTGTGTCGGACACTGTTGCATGGCCCGGTGGAGTCTGGACCTCTGATGAAGAGCTCAGAGTTATGCTCAGTTGGGAACCTGTGACCATAGCAGCAACATAGCCCCTCGCAGTCAAAGCGATTTGATTCACCACAGACATGCCTTTGGCATGTTCCCTTAACTAGAGACATATCTGCCTCTGTGCGCTGGCGTGCAGTCTATTGCACATTTCTCCCTTCTCCTCCCAGGGTGGACTAAGCTTCTCCTTGGTTGCCTTTTGCTCCTCCTAGGATGCCTGAGATTTCAACTTCATGCCTGCCTACACTCTGCAAGATCCCTAGACACACCAAGGAAGCCTCCACCCAGGGTGTGCCTGATGAAGGGGAGCTTGATGTACACTGTGCCTTGCAATTGCTGCATCTCCTCCTCCCAGGTGGTCCAAGGTATGTTTTGCTGGGCCTGTTTGCATGCAATTCACTCTGGTCATCTGGGTGTCGAGCCTTGCTGTGCAGAGTGCTGGCAGGGATGGGTGGTGTGGAGATGATGTGGCTGAATAATTTCTCTTGTGCCACTTGTGTTCTGCACACCTGCCACATCCTGGATACAGGAGTGGTGCCTATCACTTCCAGTGGCTCATCGTCTCCCTCCAATGGTGGCATGTGTGGGTCCGCTTCTTCACATGGATAATCCTCTTTTGCAGCACCCTTCTTAGATATGAATATTGTTTTATTTCTGAAGGCAGCTTCTTGATGCATGTATCACCATTGGGAACATGTCACTGCTGTTCTGGGGCACAATTGGCTACTATAATGGTGAGATTCTGGAATCCGCTGAACTAGTGGACTCGCAATTATCACTTCAACAGCAATCACCCCTTTATGCTTGTTAGGACAGCACACATCTCTTCCCATTGTACCATTGGGAGCGATGATCATGTAACATTGCATGTTTTTGGAGGATACTTGTCCTGTCGTGATGCATGTGACTGCATGTCATCATGGGTGAGAAGACATTCACGTGTCTGTAGATAGTGTGGGTTAGGGGCTACACATGCATGGACACCACAGGGGCTGTTAGGCAGAATTACATGCAGTACCCGTTGGCAACACTACATACAATTAAGACTACAGGTGTAAGCACAATCTCACCTTTGGTACAAGCCTGTACTACACAGTTTAGGTGGTACAGTGGCTGAGCAACCAGACTTATCTCAGGAGGAATGTGAGCAGTACAAGATGTTACACAAAGGACTTGCAATCACAGTAGTTAAAACAAACACTTACTCAAATAATAATATGCATATATTTACACAGTTAGTTAGAAAACATTCCACTAGTAAGAATCAGCTCAATATCACACACCAGTACACTACAATACTAAACCAATACGTTTCTGAACAAGTTAGGCTCCCTTGAGGTGGGAGCAAAATGGCACTTCAGTATCTTTCAAAAGGGGTAGAAAGACAAAGGTTATAAGAATCAAAACACAGTTCTTTCATAGACAGGGCAAATAGTTTCATTTCACTACAAGAGGCAATTCAATTCGATAGGCCTGGGACAAAGTCAATGGTTCATTGTCTTGGATGGGATAGCAGAGTTCTGGTAGTAAACGGTTAAGACTTTGCCAATGTTCTTGGAAGTATTTTGCACGAAAAAGAGTTATAGGTCGGTTAAGGAGCAAACAAGACTCCCAAGTTGAGAAAGTCTCAGAAACTTTCACTGCAGCAAAGAGCATTTGTCTACTGCATTTGCACAGTACCTTATGGATGGAGAAAAGCTGTAGCTGGGGCAGTTGTTCCTGGCAGTTCCTGCAGATCTTGCTGTTCCTGAGCCTCCGTCATGGGGACAAGAGGGAGGATGTCGGGTTTTCCTGCACCGCACAGGGAAGAAGCCATAAGCTTGGCAAAACGTCGATTTAAGGTGTGAGTGCCTTAAAGTCCACAATCTGGTATCCTCACTTGCTATCTGGTTTTCAACAGCGCTCTGATGAAAATTCAACCAGTATGGAGATGGTTTCCAGGTGGCTTGCGAGTTGGTTGTTCCCACCAGGTCAAGGGAAGTAGTGATCCTTGAGGAGCTTCTCTATCGAGGGAGTTTCAGGCAATTTGGACCTGCAGCATGGCTTCACCGTGCAAACCAACGGTCCAGGAGTTGCAGCAGTCGTCTTCCTTCAGCTTGTCTTCGGTTCTTTCATTCCAGTGGTCAACTCTGCCTTCCAAGTCCCAGAGAACTGCTTTGAAATGTTTTCTCCCATTCATTCCAGCCTAGCTGTCACTCACCCAGCCGGATGGCGGTCCTTGCCGGACAATCAGCCAGCCAATCATGCCAGAGTGCATTCAGGTCTCCTAGGAGACTAAGCACAGGGAGTTTCGGGCACCACCCTCACACCCTGTCCACCCCAGACACTCAGGCGCCAGAGGGGGGCTTCAGCACAGAAGCCTGCAGAAGGCAAACAAACAAAGGGACCAAATCTTGTTTGGTGCACAGAGACAAACACTAGAAGGACCTTTCCAAAAAGAAATGGCTCCGGTGGATTTCAGCTACCGGAGTGTTTAAACGCGTCGCGGTCGGGGAAATCATGGTAATACCACTGCCACCAGCCATTCTGAGAGGAAAGGGTAGCTTATGTGGGCTACATTAGTTTTCTAGGAATAGGGAACACTAGGTATTCCCTCCAGCACTCTGCTGTAAGGCAGTGTGTGCTGGGTCTAGCAATTTAAAAAGAGTAGCAAAGTCAATTTAATTTTACATTTACTGGGAGACAGTAGTAAGTCCCAGAGAAGGTATTTAAACCTTGGGACGTCTGAAAGACATCCCTGTGCCACTGACACACAAGAAAACGATGATGCCTATGGAGTTGTCTAAAACTCCATATCTAAAGAAAATAAACACAGAAAACAAACAGAATAAAAAAGTACAGAGTCCCAAAGTTGAGCAAAAGAGCTGGGGGTCTCTAAGGTAGGGAGGAATTAGCAGATTTTGAGAATTCTCCCTAACAGGGGCCCTCTTGTGATGTACAGGGTGCACAGCATACCGCGTAGTTCATAAGCGTTGGCCGTGCTATCTATCTCCCCGCTCCTGTGCACAGTGCCATTCAACCTTACACACATTCTGACATGGACAGATCCCTCTAATGCGGTGCCTCTCAATCGATAGGTAAACCAATGTCCTCTACCACTAAGGCATCCATGGGGTCAGCTATGGCTTCCTCCACCAGTGTGAGGTTGGTTTCAGCTGCTGGGCCTGCCCCATAACACTGGCATGGATGTGGATGTCTGCCATCATAAAGGGGGGGGGCGATAGCTCAAGGGCCACGCCTTGCCTTGTCTTCAAAGCAAGACAATGCAAGCAACACAGGTTCGAATCCCATCCCCACTTAAAAGCTACTCGTTGGTATTAAGCATGTTATAAAAGAACAATGATCAAAATAATAATTATAACTTGGCTTTTGTCCACCTCAAGTCACCCACCACTTCTGGATGTCCTTGTATCTGCCTACAGCATATCTTAGGCATTATCACTGTTTGTGTGTTCTACCTATAGGGCATGCTTACTGCTGCGGCGGGTTGCATAAGGTCTCTGGCATGTAATTTACAATGACATCGAGCTCCTCCTGAGACAGGTTTTTGGCACAACGGTCATCTCATCCTCTTTCCCGCCCTCATTTTCCGTGGATACCGTTTCCAGGCTTTTGGTGCCTCTGGGTGCATAGCTGGGCATTCACAAAACTCTCCTAGTCCTGGTTGTTGTACTTTGGAGGGCACCTGGATAATGGTTTACCTGTGTTTTTCGGGGTATGTGCATGTATTTATTACCCATCTGAGGCGATGCACACTTTAACGCCACGTCAACGTTAGTGCATTTGGGCTTCTTTTGTGCATATCTAACAGACTGGTTGTAATATGCACATCGCATGAGATGTGCCTTTATTTACTACATTTCTTAGGCTACTTTTTGCACCTTGTTGCACGGGGGCTAGTTGTAGGTGTTTTTTCTCTGTGGATATTTGTGACGCAATGAAACAATGGCGAAGACGCACCTTTCAGAATGTGGCCGGCAATGTTTACCTTCATTATCTGGTCCTTTTTTCAGAAGTGAAAGAGAGCGAACAGCGAGTGCAAAGCTCTGTCTTTTTAGACTTCACAGCAAATCTTTGAGTACTGCCGGGTAATGAGAGTCTTCCATTCCGCATCAAGCAGATTGCTGTGTTTACCCGCGAGAAAGCACGAGGCTATAATCTCTCCCCTGCATGCTGCTGGCCCTTACCAGGAAATGCTCAAACGCTCGCTGCTCCAGGTGCAGGGCAAGAGCTTTTCGAAGAACACGAACACGCTCATTGCACATGAGATTGCCTGGCTAGCTTGCTGGGAGCCAACCTCTTTCATTGTGGAATAATGGCAGTGTTCAAAGACAAAACAGGACCTGCAATTACAGTTCCGCACATGGCACAGGCTGGGCCCTGAAAAGACCCAGTGTATGCACCGCCTCAGGGATTTGCGCAAAAGATTTGGAATCAGGAGCTATAATTTTCTCTTCACGCTGAAGTCAGATAAAAAAATAAGTTCATGTTATTGTGTATTAGTTGGAAGTTGTGCAATATCCTATTTTGTAACTGAGTAATCCCCTGCCACGTAGCCAGCCATACTTGAAAAGTGTTTCATTTCACCTGATACAGCCAAAATAACAAAATTGATGCAGGATTTAAAATGACCAGGTAAGGGAGAATTAGAAACAAGCACTGACAAAGCCAAAAGTTTGGGTATGGGATAGGATTTGCTAGGCACATATATTATCGTACTACCGGGCCATAAGATTACAACAGCTGTCAAATGGCGTGATTACCTGGACACATGACAGCAGTGCTTGGCAAATGCCTATTTAATACCTATATATAATCCCCAACGTCTGGCTTTGTCTCTGCTTGTTTTTAACAGGACTCCAGTAACTGATACGCAAGTGGCTGATGGCACACTTGGTTAATACATGTTTATTACATCACTAGCCATTTGTTGCTGCAATTCAGCCATTAACTCTCTGCTTAGAAATAACTCGGACAGGCTAAAGGTCGATGTTTTGGATTGATTGCGCTCAAAGAGATCCCAGGAGGATGCACGTTGAGTGGGTAGGGGCAGGTAGTGGGTGGGACTGGCCATAGTGATTAGCATGGGCATGGACAGTCAATGGGTGCTAAATAACCAAACAACACCTACAAGCTGTGTTCCCCTCCTCACATGTCGTCTCCCACCTAGCTGTACTCTAATGCAATAGTTTCAGCTTACAGGTGGTGCTGAAGTACCACCCAGCAGCCCAAACTAATACATATGACAATGGTAGGCGTGGTTAGATATAATCTATTTAATATCATACAAAATAATGACTTTAGCAGGTAAACAGTAAAGGATGCATACATGTTGACTGTATTAGTCAATATTAGACATAATTACCATCAGGCACAACCACTCCAGCTACCCATACACATAACACTAACACATATGTACACCATATTGCATTGGTAGAACAACTCAAAATGTCCTTATACAAAATACTGACAGCAGCAGTGCAATGCTCACTCACATGCAGGAAAGGTACCGTATGGAATGCAGCAGTGCAAAGTTTACTCACATACAGAAAAAGTACAGTACTGGATGCAGCAGTGTTATATTCACTCACATCCAGGAAAGGTTCAGTACTGGCAGCAGCAGTGCAATGCTCACTCACATGCAGGAAAGGATCAGTGCTGACAGCAGCAGTGCAATGCTAACTCACATGCAGGAAAGATACAGTATTGAATGCAGCAGTGCAATGCTCACTCACATGCAGGAAAGGTGCAGTGCTGGCAGCAGCAGTGCAATACTCACATGCAGGAAAGGTACAGTATGGAATGCAGCAGTGCAATGCTAACTCACATGCAGGAAAGGTACAGTATGGAATGCAGCAGTGCAAAGTTCACTCACATACAGAAAAAGTACAGCACTGGATGCAGCAGTGCTATGTTCACTCACATACAGGAAAGGTCTAGTACTGCCAGCAGCAGTGCAATGCTCACTCACATGCAGGAAAGGATCAGTGCTGACAGCAGCAGTGCAATGCTAACTCACATGCAGGAAAGGTACAGTAATGGATGCAGCAGTGCTATGCTCACTCACATGCAGGAAAGGTGCAGTGCTGGCAGCAGCAGTGCAGTACTCACTCACATGCAGGAAAGGTACAGTATGGAATGCAGCAGTGCAAAGTTCACTCACATACAGGAAAGGCCCAGTACTGGCAGCTGAAGTGCAATGCTCATCCACATACATATGGGGTAAAATATAGCTCCTGAATGTCAGAAATAACAAGGCCAGGCCAAACCAGTATTTAAGAGTCAAACTGGCTGGTGCTAGCCATTGGGAAATGCAGGCCAGTCCAAAACACTTCTTAGTCCAACTTAAGGCCAAGTGACATGGAAAGAAATGGGCCTAGTTAAATTCTACTAAAATTGACAAGTGCACAAGTGGAGAAAGACACTTACTTTTCACAAATGAACTGACATTTAAATGGAAAGGCCTACTTGGATTATTAAAGAGGACACCGGCATCCCGTGGTAACTAATGGCCTATGGGTGGACAATACCGAAGGGATACTCATGTCGTTTCAACTGTAATATTAAAGAAATACATAACACATAGACAGATTAAAAAACTGCAGCAATGTACATGGGATGAAAATAAATAGTTGCGCATTTGGAAGCTAAAAAGGAGCAATAATGCCTTTTCTTTTAAGAAATAAAGTTGAAGGACAGATTGCATTCATCAGGAAGAAAGAGACTTAATTTCCTCATATAAAATGACAGCATAGACAAAGAAGGGCCTATTTCGTTTTGGTGTAGATTTGAATACTGCTTCCTTATGTAACTATGGCCTATCTGTGTGGGTAGAGTGAACTTATTTCTGTTCATATAGTATATAAAGAAAGATTGTATTTATGAACAACAGGCATAAATGTAATCCAAAATGCAACATGTCAAGCATACAGTGGCCCTCATTACGACCCTGGCGGAAATCGAAAAACGATGGCGGAAATGCAATACCGCCATCGAATAGCGCTCGGTGCGACTATGACCCGTCACCGCAAAGTACGATGCCATTAGCGACACCGTAGTGAACGCCAACGCTAACTGCACCAAGCACGCGCGCGCGCGCCATGCCAAACCGTAAACACCACCATGGCGCAAGGGTACGCCAATTCCGACCCTAGCGGACATGTACCTAACGCCATCAAGCATGGCGGAATGCACCATTCCGCCATGGTGAGAAGTACGGCATCGCGAATCAACCGTAAACGGCCCCACTGAGTGCCCGTACACCGCTCCCTGCCCACAAAGTACAACTCCCCGTAGGTGCAATGAAGTCACAATGCAACCATTGAAATGTACAAGTCACCCATGCATGCCAACGAACAAAAGAAACACAACAGGGGCCAATGGGAGCTGCAGGGCACAGATGGCACGAATACAGAAGCCATCCCAATGGACATGACCACAGTCCCCCACCAAGAAACGCACGCAAACACAGGCACCTGTGACCAGCAATATTCCGAAAATCACATCATTCCACCAGTCCACCTGGCTGACCGGCATCTGTTACACAAAACCCAATCCCCCGCCCCTGAGCATGACAACATTCAAACTGTCATATTGGCAGCCCCCATCGATGACCTCACGGGCTTCGTAGGCAAACGCGCCCAGTCCAGTACCACGCAACTAAACTCCGAAGCTGGAACCCAGTGCAGATCTCCTCACAATACATCGCCCCCCAAATAGGCATATGCCACATCACTTGCAAAGAAGAACGCTACACGGGCCAAATCAGAATAGAAATTTAATGCACATCAAAATCACCAAGCCCATACAGCCATCAGGCCATGAACTCCAAAACACATTTCACCATTGTGGGCTGCATCCGCAAGAAATGACCAGCCACTACTTGTGTGACGCCCTGTTCCCTCATGGTACACAGAGCCACATTCACGTACGAAAAGGCAACATGGAAGCGCACAGAACCGCAGGGCCGTCCCAATGGGGAGGCACTAGTCCAGCTGAAAGGCCGAAATGTTGCTCCGAGCCACCAGTACTGCGTAAGGGCATGTGGCCCATTGGCGATCGTCCCATAAGATCGTAATGCTGCTCCACTGATTAACACGAAGCAGCAGGTGTCGGGAGTAAAACCCATCTGCAGGAGTGGCATACAGATGGCAGTGGCAAAAGGGGAGGAGATACCTGTCAACCAAAAGAAAAGAAAAAGAACAGAATGGCCATCAGTACTACATTCCAACAACTCACTGCAATGATCACACTAAATCCACAGCCACATGCATGCTAGCCCACTCCAAAGGTCCATCACCACCCAAAAACCACTTGCGACTCATAACTATCTATATCGAGGTGTAAACACCATCACAAACGAGTGTACCTGTGCATGCGCCTGTGAAAACAGAATCCATCTGATGGGATTGGTAACGTGCATGGACACAAGTGTCTGAGGGCGCGTCGAGACAGGGAGGGCTCAACAAGGCCAGATAGACGATGGTCCCACTATGGCAGCCCTGCATCACATAGCGTAGGGGAGGCGGATAGATCCCAAGAAGCCCTGTACATGGCAAACTCTGTATCAAATCACCTGCCCATGCATCCATTCATCATTCCCTCATCCCGGGATTAAAACGCCTGAATATTTACTCACATAACATTAGAAATATCCATTGAGTCTGTGCGTTATGCAGCCTGCAAAATCCACAGTGCCCCAGCCCGTAATTCCAGTGTAGTGAAGTAACATGTATATGGGAACGTCCGGCCTCATCGCCCACGTCGCTATTGCGCATCCCAAACCATTCATATCAATCATTGCATTCTCGCCATGGCCCCTGTCCCAAGGACATTGAACAATAGAACGTTATATTTGCAGTCAGACCTGTGGGCATCTCCTCGCCGCTAGCTGAAAACCGAAAGCGCCGCCCTACGAATTCCTCATTTGCAACATCACGTCGAAGAGGCATCTGTGGCCGTTTGAATACACTAATTAATCCATCGAGTGCGGCTGTGTGTGAAAATGGCAACTGCCTTCACCCACGAATGGGACGCCCCGCCCGTCGTTGCAACTCGGTACAGTGATGAATGAGGGCCCACCGTTACTCGAGTACTACGTTCCACTGACCCTTCACAACTCTGTTCGCGACTGCACAGATAGTATGTGAACCAATGGGACCACAGCAGAATGAACATATCAACCAATGTTACACGGCCATCGGGTACAAATACATGATTGCAATAGCAAGATGCCATTCCACGAATTGCAGCGTTGTGCGCGGGACGTGCTCGGCCAAAGGGGAGAGCAGTTTGCACAGGTGGAATGAATCACCACAGGTGGAGGCCATTCAGCCTGAAAACACATAAATTGCACAGCCAGTCTCCTCCCACAACCACACCGAAATGCTACCGGCAGGACTCGCGATGTTGGCCCTGGGGGACCTGATAGCACTGCAAGTACTCCAACTCCAAGAAGAAGACGAACACCAACTACAACCGGCCGCACGGAGGAGACGCAGGAGGAGGAGGAGGCCAAGGCAGGGCCAGCAAGGGCCGCCAGCGCAGCCACTACCACCACGCAGGCAGCCCGCAATCCCACGCCTCCGAGCACATCCGTTCAACCTCACTGATGAGCAGATCCACACCCTCTACCGTCTGGACCGGGACACCATAGCCGCCATTGTGGACATGACACAGGCTGACCTTGTCAGCATGATAGATAGCCCAACCGCCATCCCACCCCTACTGAAGGTGGTGTCTGTACTCCACTTCCTGGCCACAGGCACCTACCAGCACACAGTCGGACAGTTGCATGGCATTTCTCAGCCACTGTTCTCACGGACACTATTGCAAGTGCTCGATGCCCTCCTGCAGCACGCAGACGACTACATCTCCCTACCACGCTCGGAGCAGGAAATTACCAACACAAAAGTGGGATTCCATGCACTTGGCGGCATACCGGGTTGCATTGGTGCCATCGACTGCACCCATGTGGAATTGGTCGTCCCACATGCCATGGAGGCCCAGTACCGCAACCGAAAACAATTTCATTCTCTGAATGTACAAATGGTGTGTGACTCCAACAGGATCATTACACATTGTTGTGCCCGATTCCCTGGATCAACCCATGATTCTATGGTCTTGAGGAACTCTACAATACCACGCTACATGGAGCGACACGCAGGGAACAGATCCTGGCTACTCGGTGAGTCTCATTTCATGCATGATAATGTGGGGTATGTGATTCGGCAATGACCTGGCAGGAAGGGGGGGGGTGTGCGTACGTAGCAATGGCATTCCACATCATACGTTTCTCGTCCACATACAGGTGATGCTGGATATCCACTTAAGAGATGGCTCCTCACACCAGTCCGGAACCCACGGGACCAGCATGAGGAGGACTACAACCATGCCCACTCACGTACCCGTGTAGTCATTGAACAGGCATTCGGCCTACTGAAGGGTCGTTTCCGCTGCCTCAGCAGGTCTGGCGGGGCACTCCTGTACCGCCATGAGAAGGTTGCAAAGATGGTGATGGCATGTGTCATGCTCCACAACATGTGCGTACGTAGAAATGTGCCCATGCCCCCTGACGCAGAACTGCAAGCACCTGATGATGGTCATGATGAGGGTGGGGATGTGGCAGCACCTCAAGGAGTCTGCGAGGCACCGGAGGGCCGTGACATTCGTCAGCATCTCATTGATGTATGCTTCTAGCACTCACGCCTGGTGGCTGATACATGGACACGGGACTCGTGGCACTGTGTGTGTCTGGGACATGCACAATATGGACTGTACGCCTATGATGGCCTAGTACACAAAGATCAATGTCCACACATCTCATTGGTTGATCGTGCACTTTTTATGGCATATGTGATATCATGTTGTACACCCTATCGACCCGCCACCCAAGTGAGCCCAACACACCCCCTCCACCCTCCCACCTCCCCCCCGAACACCAGTGTCCAAAGATGCTCATTGTCAGTGGGCAGTCGCTATTGCAAGCCCCCTCTGCGGGTATCAGGGGCACCCCTGCCTGTGGAGCGCAGGTTCCTCCCAGATCTACGTTGGGGGCTGCCCTGGACGGAACTTGCAACGGATGATGTCTCTGCCTGCTCACGTCCATGCATGTCCCTAAGGGTTTGCGAGAGCTCAGTGAGCACACGGCGCACTGCGGCAAGTTCGGCACATACGTCCTTGGACGTCGCATGCAGTTCCCCCCTCAGGCTCTCGGTGCTTCTCTCCATTTGTGCCCTTAGTGTCTCTGTACCTCTCTCCATTTCTGCCCTAAGTGTCTCAGTTGATGTTTCTATGTCTGCCTTAGTGCCCCCACATTCATCGGCATGGTCCTTGAGGAGCGTGGCCAGTTGCTGCTGTTGCACGATTAACTGGTCGAGGGACTGTTGCCTCTGCTGGGCCATGGCCATTTGCGGGGGTGTCACAGAGGGGCTGTTGTCCTCATGTTGCCTTGCCACAGGGCTTGTGGGGGATGGCCAGTCGTCGTCTTGTGGGTGCCCCTGCGTGGTATCCTCATGTTGTACGGGATGGGACAGACAGGGGGATTGGGACAGGTCATGGATGGATCTGACTTCGACATCCCCGTCTTCTGTGTCGGAGCATGCTGCCATCAATGGGGTGTCACCTATGGTGCTGCTGCCACCGGAGCTAGTGCCTTCTGTGGCATCCGTTGGGGGGACCTGTGGTGGTGGTGTTGTGGGCATGCTGGCTGCTGGGGTGCCTGTTGATGTTCCCTCCTCTGTGCTGCCACCTGATTTGTGCTGCTGCCGTGTCTTGATGCGTGCAGCTGAGGTGGAGGGTCTTTGGCCGTTGGTCTTGGCCCTCTTTGCAGGTGTGCTGGTAGGGATGTCCTGAAGCTCGTCGTTTGGATCGGACCCTGTGGTGGAGTAAAGGAGGGCGAGGGTTATTGATGGGTCTGTGGGAATTGGAATGGCATTGTATCACATGCATTGGGGTGGTACCTGAGGGTGATTTGGGTCGGGGCCTTGGAGGTGCTTTCATTTGTGTGTGGAGTGAGGGTGCAGTTGTTTGGCAGCCTGCAGTTAGGGTGTGCCTGCTGCACGTGTAGTGCGTGTTTTAGGGGTTTTTAATTATTTATGTATTTATTGTGTGTTTTAACGTGCGCTATCAGGCCGATGTGTGTGGACGTTCTCCTGGACATGTGTTTCTGTTGCACTATGTGGACGCATGGTACTTCACATGGATGGACTTTGTGGATTTGGCATTGTTTTATTTGGGCCACCTACCTGAATCTTCGGATGTCTGCACTCCTTTCTCCATCCCTCCGACTCCCTCTATGCTCTCCATTCCGATGGTGGAGGCACAGATTTCTTCCCAGGGGGTCAACTTGATGGGTGATTCAGGACCTCCCCCGGTGGCTGTGGCAATGTTGCGGTTGGCAGAGAGTATGCTGCGGACGCGTATCCGCAGGTCGTCCCATCGCTTACGGCATTGCTGTGGGGTGCGGGGTGCGGTCCCCACCGCACTTACCCGCTGTGCCACCAGAGCCCATATGGCCTTCTTGTTTGCAAGTGCCGTCCTGGTCATTTGCGTGCAGAAGACGACGGCAGCATTCTCCTGGAGGGTCTCTGTTAGCACGGTGAGTTCCTCACGGGAGAAGTGGACCTGCCGCTTGCGGTCGCACGCTTTCTTCGCTACTTTTCCCATTTTTCTTGGTTTCGCTAGGGTGGATGACGGGTTGGGGTGTGTCTCAGGGTAGTGATTTTAGTGGTTGTGTGGTTTTAGTGGTTTTATAGGTGTACGGCGGGATGTTTCCCGTTCCGGGCCCATGTTTTAACTTCCGTTTCCGTATATTTCCGGTCACCGTACTTTCCGGTAGGCGCACGCTGCGGTGTCCGCTGTGATGGGTGGCGGTATTGCACCTAGGGCGCCGTACGGCGGCGGTGTGGGCCGTTTTGGGGTCATTTCCGCCATCGCGGACTTTGCACTTCCGCCATGCCGTGGTGCTCGTGCCCGATGGGTCGGAATGGGCCGCACTTTGCTCCTTCGTGCAATGGCGGAAACGCTATTTACGCTGTGGCGGTCCGGTCAGTCACTTTCCGCCAGGGTCGTAATGAGGGCCAGTGTCAGTGGAAAATGTTATTCCTTTAGGACCATGCAGGTAACTGGCTGCTGTTGTTTTTCTCCACTGAGCAGCTGGGTACCTGGAATTGTGACCCCGACCTTTGGGGTCTGGGTTCATCAAGGCAATTGGCCTGTACATTCAGTCAAAATATAAAGAAATACAAAGCCAGAGATCTAAACTGTGGGTGATATTATATGATATGGCATTTATAACGCGCCTATAAACAAGTGTTTCAAGGCGCGATGAGGCAAGGGAGGGGGAACAGAGGGAAGACAGACAGCGATCCTACTAGGCCAGGTGTCATTCAGATCGTAACAGTGCATGAAAAGGGGAAAAGGGGAGGGTGCGGGGGAAAAGGGGAGGGGACAGTGCAGTACATGGGATAAAAGAATAAATAACAACATGTGTCAAGTGCTGGTAGTGGGACTGTAGGGATACAGAAAACAGTCCCCAGGTGCAGGGGTTGCCAGGAAGGCAGTGCAGGTGTGCGACTGGCGGGGGAGGGGATTTGGTCCCGAGATCAGAGGCTGGCCAGGTAACCATTACAGTTTCGGTTTCAGCCAGGAAGTCAGCACGGGTGAGGAGGAGAAAAAGCAGAAGCAAAGAGAAAGGTTTTGAGGTGCTTCCGGAACTGGAGATGATTCTCCTCAAGTTTCAGGGAGGCTGTTCCAGAGGGAGGCCCAGCCAAAGAAAGAGATCTACCACCAACTTGTTGCTTGGAGAAGCGACTGACCCTGAGGGAGTTGGAGGCGGGACAGGAAAGGAGGGAGCGGGTGTTCCGATGAGGAGAATCTTGGCTTTACTGGCATTAAGGCAGAGATCATTGGCGGCACACCACTCCTTGATGGCAGACAGACAGTAAGAGATGAGAGAGGGAGAAGAGGTGGCTGAGGGTAGCCTGAAAATGAGCTGTGTCATCCGCATAGTACTGGAAGTTGGGGCACAGCGCGGCTGTGCGGTGGGAAAGAAGTGGCAGGTATTGGTTGAACAGCCAGAGGGAGAGGTTAGACCCCTGGGGCACACCACAGATAGAGATAGAGATAGACGAGAGGAAGGTCCCAAGTTGAACCTGGGGGGGTCGATCAGTGAGGAAAGAAGTCAGCCACGGCAGGGCCTGACGGTGATCCCCAGGTTATCACAGAGTCGGTTGAGCAGGACGGCATGGTTGACCGTGTCAAAGGCAGAAGAGAGATCAAGTAATACGAGGACAGAGTGGAGATTAGAATCAAGGCTAGAAAGCAGGTCTTCACAGATGTTCAGGAGAGCAGTTTCCGTGCTTCCGGCTGCTCTGAAGTCAGACTGATGGTAAGATGAGGACACAGGGGGTGTCGGAATCAAGGTTGATAAAGTCAACCAGCAGAAGCAACCTTTAGGTTAAATTGTAACATAAAAAGTGCATTAGCTTTGAACAAAGAGTGATGCTGGAAATGCATTGGATGGACAGGGACTCTGTATCCTTGTCCTTTGTTGCCTTATCATGTATGTTCTGTCATGTTTTCTGCACAGTAGTTCATGTGGAACTCCTGGCGGTGCGGCTCTTCCTCTTTTTGGTTTGGTGAACAGACCTTTGGGATACCCTTATGGCACCCATGAGTGGGAGTACAACCCTGTACCCCTAGTGTATGTTTTTGGGGCACCTGTGTGTGGCCCACAGAGCAGGGTATTGGCCGGTGGAAGCTCCATGCTGAATTTGACAGGTTCTCTGAGTATCCTCGATTTTGGGATACCCATGCTCTGCCATTGGAATCAGTTGATTCCTGATAGGAGACAAGATGGCCCCTGTGGCCTCTTGCTTCCTATTGCCTGTTACCTTGTATTTTTGAAGTCCTGGGAAGCCCTGACTGGCTGTTGGGTGGAAGTTCCATATATGGTAGTGTGAGGAAGTCCAGGCCAGACTGGCTGGAGCCTTCCCATTGACTGCATGTTGTGGGTACAGCCTGTGAATAGAGTGTATGATCAATATGCACTTCTTGTTATGGATGTCTAGTTTCTGGTATGTGACACAAAGACTGAGACAGCCTGCCCGAAACTGTTATGAATGCATTGTGGAGTGCTGAATGGCTGGGTACTTGTCCCAATACACATTCCTTGTTGTGAGTGTCTGAGAGGGAGGAGAACGGCCTGAATGCCCTGTGAGCCTGATTGGCTGCCTGCCTGCTGAATGCCCTTCTGAGTGATTGGTTGCCTGAGTGTGACCGAGCAGAATGAATGAGAGTCCAAACATAATATCTGGGGGCCTCTCACTGCTAGAGATCATTCAGAAGCTGCAGTCGAAACTGATGCTTAACCTTGAAGCCAACCGGAAGAAGGAGAACTGCTGCTGCTGTCCTCTGCTAATCTGAAAGCTGCGTGACTGTCAAGGAACTGATCCAAGAGAGGACCTGGTTACGAGACCACTTCCCGAGCTACGAGGGACCATCGTGCACTAGCTTATCTTTGCCAAAACTCCCTGGATGTCAAACCATCGAAAGGCTGCTGACCAGAGATGGAGACCACTGCGGAATGATGAAGCGAGGCGCCCGGACATCACCATCGACGACCACCGTCACCGACTGGAGTCGCAGTGCTCCTTTGACTTAGAACATTGAAGCAAGGACTCCCTCTCATCATCGTCGACTGCTTTAGTGCTGCCAGAGAAAGTCAAGGCCGCTGACGACCGAGGAGAATCCGCCCCCACTAAACATTAAATTAATCATATTTTAGAAGAAAATCCAAAAGAGCAAGGGAATATCGGGACAGATCTTATTACTAGTTCGTGTCTCATCTGCGTTCGTATGGGGCGTGCTGTCACAGAATTTCCCTCTAATTTTGTATTCACCCTCTGGGCTGGAAGCTCCAAGAATGTCAACCGCCTTCAGACGAGACACAATCTAGTAATAAAACCTGTCCGATATTCCCTTGCTCTTTTGGATTTTTCTCTATAGTATGATTCATTGAATGTGATTAGTGGCGATGAGGGACAGTTTTTCTCTCGCTATCCCTATTAGATGGGTGGCGCACCACCAGCCACCTAGGGAGAGCATCCCCTGACAGGGTCAGGGTGTGCTTCTTTGCAGGGACAGCTTGTATGTTTTTTGTACGAATGAGAATGCTTTTCTGTTCTAAAAAGACTTTTTCCACAAACCGTTCCTTTGTGTTAAAACAGTTGCTAATAACGGTAGAAAAGCTAATAAGGCTCTTTGAGCTCTACAACTACATCCCCTGGTGTTTTTGTATTCACAGATAACATGACCAACAGAAATGACCTTTAATGTCAGGCTCCACATAAAAAGTGCATTAAACTCTGAGCAAGGCCCTTTTGAAGCCTAGGAGAACAAGTTAAGATAACCATGGCTAAACCAGATGGCTGGTCACATGTTTTAAGGGAAATGGAAACTGTTTGGGTCTGATCTAAATGGAAACTGGGGGCCATGTTATGCCCTGCCATTGATTAAACATTGAACACATTTGCCTAAATCCAAAGAGCATTACGCGTCCTGTCGAGCCCACCCCGGGTTTAAATTAAAGGGGATGAAAAGCCAGTCGGGATCATGTAAAAATGAAATTTTTGTGATGTATATAATTGAAATTCTGAACAAAATTATGATTCTGCCATTTTCACACACCTAAGCAATGGGAAAGTTGGCAAAGGGATAGAACATGAGAGTAAGGTTTACATTGTAAATGGTCATATACAGCAGAAAACCACAAAAAACAGTAGCTCTGCCCAGGAAGGGTTAGCCAAAATAAATGTAGTATTATCTGACTCACCATAAAATGTAGAGGTAAAAAATACCTATATTCATGTGATTATCTGAAAGACCATGGGGGTTGTGACATTTTGAGATTTTTCAGAGCACAAAATGTGAAACACCCTGTTATTTTGAAATGATGTTTCTTTTCTCCTCCCTCAGCCTATATCATACATTCCTTTCAATTCCTGGTCCTATCTGCAGGCGAGGGGTGTGGTGGGGGAGGTGAAGGGAGCAAGCTAGCCAATCCTGACCATGGGAATTATGACAAGACTGGAGTGTCATCCGCGCTATAAGAGGGCAGTTTTGCATCAGAACAAGGCTTTTGATTTGTCTCCAGGAGATAGCCTGCTGCTGCACTATAGCGAGTAACAACTAGCAGAGAGGCAAGGAGCGCTACCAAGACCATCAGGGTAAACCTTGCCTGGACACCTTGGAGCCCTATCTGAGATAGGCCTGTCTGGAGGCACCTTGCTGTGGGAGAGGCTTGGTGTGAGCTGCCTACCAAAAGAGGATCCTAAACATCTGGCTGGCTTCCTGAGCCAAGAGCAGAGAGCTCCCATGTAAGTACACATCCCAAAGCCATCAATTCCGTGGGGGGGCTATCTGCCTCTATCCCTTTCCATTAGTGGATAAAAGGGGTGTGTGAAACTGAGTAAGCCCTTCTCACAATGTATTAGATCTCATTCAAATTATTTTCCCATGGAAAACCACCCTCTCTGTTGAAATTGAATTGTGTTGGGAACTGCCTCCCTTAATTGTTTCCATTAAATTGTGGGGGAAGGAGGAGACACAGTGTAGACCCTTAGTACATTTGATTAAAGTAAATCAATTAATTCCCATATAGAAAATCACAGGATGAATGTTGTTAGAATTTGAAACTAAAAAAGTTCATGCCTTGTGTGTTAGAGCCGGTATAGCCCATAAAGACTTGGTTGACTGTTTTCTGAAATCCTTGACTTCTATACAAAATGGGAGGGGGTCTTGCATCGCAAAAGAAGTATTCCACAAAACACTGCCTTTCAATTCAGTGTGGAGGGTGTAACACGAAATTTCCCATTCATCCCCATTTATTTTATATCAGAATTACAAAGCATTGTATCTCATCTGTGTATGTGCTGCAAAATGAAATGTTTCCTTCATCCCCATTCATTTTAAATCAGAATCACAAAGCATTGCATCTCATTTGTATGTGTGTTGCAAATGGAATTTCCCCATTTGAGAGCCTTTTCCCAACTGTGCTGTAGAGAAGGAGCCAAGTACCCCCACCTCAACCAACTAGCCCATATTGCCTATATGTTGGGATCCAGAGTGTGAGACACGTGCAGTACCAGTGAAAATACTGATACCAAGTAGAATCCTGGAGGCAAGTTTCCCATTGAGAAAGACATACCTGCATATGAGACAGTATGATGGCCATTTGAATGAAATCCCAGAAGAAGCAGGACCAATGAATGAAAGAGCAGATTAGCGACGTCACACAAAGCCAGACTGATGTACATGAAAGAGATGCAGAGACAAGAGAAGTGAATATAGTCTATAATGCATCAAGACAGTATCAAGATAATTGACCTCTCGGACTCGAGATAAGGAAACTTATGCTGCAGAAACAATGAAGATATCAAGTCATTTTACATGTGTACAGATGCAAAGAAATGCAAGCAGATGAAGCTTGGTTGTGAATAGATTGTGGCATGCGCCAACGTATACATATATAGGAATGAAGTAAAGAATGGATGTTTCCACGACGTGGGATAGCAGAGCTGGACCAAAGAAGGAAGGCCTTTTTTCCAGTGTGTCGCAGCTGAAAAAAAACAAAATTACAGAAATGAATCTCAGAAAGGCGAGGCTGGATGAGCCCCAAGAAGCCAAGGTCTTATCAGACTGGGATGAGCAGACATTAGTTACAATCGTGTGAAAGAATAAAACTCTTGTTCAGAAGGCATTGACAAAAACAAGGAAGACGTCAGATGTCTATTAAAAAATAGTATTTTAAATGCACCAGAGCTCAAACTTGTGGTCTTCAGTCACGTGAATGGATGAAACTGGACAAACATGACAAACCACACCTACGCAGAGAGGCAGAGTGTGCCTCATCCAGGGCAAGGAACATTTCCAAGACCAAGTTCAAAGCCTTAATTGACGTGCAGACCACTGAGGTGATAATAGATGATATGGTAATTGGTGGGAAGCTATGGTTATGACCAGCTCACCAGCACCTGAAAGTACAGCCTGCGTGCTGCTAACGTGAGTGTAAAAGTACTGACATATGTAAGAGTGCCAACCAATTGTAGGGGGCTGCATTATTAAGAGCCCTCTAGTTTGTGTAACGAAATGGACGTTGTGTATTTAGTGTCGTTCATAGTGACCAGTTTGAGGGGATGGCTTGGTTGCCCCACCTGATGTTAAGGAGCCTATCACTTAATATGGAACGTATACTTAGATGTTCCCTCTAAGCCTATCACATTTGCCACTAGGTTTTTGTAGTTTGCCATGTAGGATGACGTTAGTAAGTGCATAGGTTAACATCATCAATGATGAGTTTTTACTATAAGTATGATGTTTTTTCTGAAGCAAATTGAGAAACCATGCTATGAGACGTCACATGATGTCTGTTGTACTCACTGTTTTAGATAATTGATATTAAAACAGTTAACTTTTGCAAGCCTCCTGAGTCGTTTTGATTATTGATGTTTGAGTAACTTCTGCATTCCCATTAATCTCAAAGTATTTCTACCTCATCTTAAAGGGCTGGGTCGTCTGTCCTGGTTCAGTGCCTTTCAAATGTAAGCTTAAAACAAAATTCCCCATTGATTCCCTTGTCTCGCAAACCAGAATCCCAAAGCACTGCCTGTCCTTTGAATGTGTGTTGTAAAACTATTTTTCCATTGTATTGTGAATGTTTACTATTGGCTACATTGAAATTAAATTTGTCGTAAATTGTGACTGCATGGTTTAAAATTGTACCTGTGCTGTTTTAATGACAGAGTTACTGCTGTGATAGCGGGTGTTGCCACAGTATTGGTGGATGATATTGGCTGCTAGTCTTTCTTGTTAAACCTTAAATAAATAAATAAATACATATTCTTACTATACACCGGCCTGGTTCCTAGTCCATTGGATACACATGGTATTTGTTGAGGTGGGTGCAAGATGGGCTGGAGGTCTCACCAAAGTGAATCTGAAAGAAAGAGTTCTTTATTGTGCGCCACCTTGCTTGCAGGGGAAATTAACTCCCTGAGTTGAATGTGACCATAATTGTGTAATAAACTGCAACATACAGGGTAGGTACAGTACAGGATACAGCAGTGCAATGTTCACTCACATGCAAACAAGGTCCAGTACTGGCAGCATCAGTGCAATGCTCACTCACATATCGGATAGGTACAGTATGGGGTGCAGTAGTGCAATGCTCACCCACATGCAGGAAAGGTACAGTATGGAATGCAGCAGTGCAATGTTCACTCACATACAGGAAAGGCACCGTACGGGATGCAGCAGTGCTATGCTCACTCACATGCAGGAAAGGTTCAGTGCTGGAAGCAGCAGTGCTATGCTCACTCACATGCAGGAAAGGTTCAGTGCTGGAAGCAGCAGTGCTATGCTCACTCACATGCAGGAAAGGTTCAGTGCTGGAAGCAGCAGTGCAATGCTAGCTCACATGCAGGGAAGGTACAGTATGGAATGCAGCAGTGCAATGTTCACTCACATACAGAAAAAGTACAGCACTGGATGCAGCAGTGCTATGTTCACTCAGATACAGGAAAGGCACCGTACGGGATGCAGCAGTGCTATGCTCACTCACATGCAGGAAAGGTTCAGTGCTGGAAGCAGCAGTGCTATGCTCACTCACATGCAGGAAAGGTTCAGTGCTGGAAGCAGCAGTGCTATGCTCACTCACATGCAGGAAAGGTTCAGTGCTGGAAGCAGCAGTGCAATGCTAGCTCACATGCAGGGAAGGTACAGTATGGAATGCAGCAGTGCAATGTTCACTCACATACAGAAAAGGTACAGTACTGGATGCAGCAGTGCTATGTTTACTCACATGCAGGAAAGGTCCAGTACTGGCAGCAGCAGTGCAATGTTCACCCACATACAGAAAAGGTACAGTACTGGATGCAGCAGTGCTATGTTTACTCACATGCAGGAAAGGTTCAGTGCTGGAAGCAGCAGTGCTATGCTCACTCACATGCAGGAAAGGTTCAGTGCTGGAAGCAGCAGTGCTATGCTCACTCACATACAGGAAAGGCACCGTACGGGACGCAGCAGTGCTATGCTCACTCACATGCAGGAAAGGTTCAGTGCTGGAAGCAGCAGTGCTATGCTCACTCACATGCAGGAAAGGTTCAGTGCTGGAAGCAGCAGTGCTATGCTCACTCACATGCAGGAAAGGTTCAGTGCTGGAAGCAGCAGTGCAATGCTAGCTCACATGCAGGGAAGGTACAGTATGGAATGCAGCAGTGCAATGTTCACTCACGTACAGAAAAGGTACAGTACTGGATGCAGCAGTGCTATGTTTACTCACATGCAGGAAAGGTCCAGTACTGGCAGCAGCAGTGCAATGTTCACCCACATACAGAAAAGGTACAGTACTGGATGCAGCAGTGCTATGTTTACTCACATGCAGGAAAGCTTCAGTGCTGGAAGCAGCAGTGCAATACTAGCTCACATGCAGGGAAGGTACAGTATGGAATGCAGCAGTGCAATGTTCACTCACGTACAGAAAAGGTACAGTACTGGATGCAGCAGTGCTATGGGCACGCACATGCAGGAAAGGTACAATGCTGGAAGCAGCACTGCACTGCTCACGCACATACAGGAAAGGTACATTACGGCATGCAGCAGTGCAATCTATTTCTACATAGAGAACATGTGCATCCGCTGTGCAACAAACAGGTTCCGAGCATGGAGCAGCAGTGTAAACTTCCATCAGTAGCACTGCTGAACAGGAGCAACCTGGGCATTAGCAGCGAACGCACGCACGGTATAATAGGGACAATGAAACTCCCTTTTCAGGAATACCAGGTATGGCATAGAGAGGGCAAGCTTACCTCACAGACAAGCCAAGGTACGTTATGTGCAAAACCCAGTGTACGGTTCCCTAAAAGGCAGACAATTACACAGCAAGAGACAGAATAGTGCAATCTTCCCACACAAATGGAAAGCACGGGAAACAGCAATGGCAGAGTGGTTACATATACAGCCCAAGTTAACGCTCCTCTCACAAATATATCAGGCACAGAATGGGCATGTCCCCCCTAGTGCAAGCTTCCGTCATGAACACATCTGTGTGATGCAGCATCATAGGCGCAAGGGGAGGTGCTAGCTGACCTCACAAACAGATCAGGCGAAGAATGGGCAGTTCAGCCTTCCCTGACAAGCAGAACAAGCACAGCATGCGCAGGACCAGTGCAAACTTCCTCACAAGCAGGCGAGGTACAGCGTTGACAGGGAAAGGGCAAGCTCCCCTTACAACTGCACTCGGTACAGCATAGGTGCAGTACAAGCCTACCTTCCATGTGGATGAGGTGCAGCAGGGGCGGTGCAAGCTTCCCACGCAGAACCGATACAGTGGCCAGGTACAGGACCAGCAGGGCAAGGAAAAGTGCAAACTTCCCCAAACACGTCATGTACAGAATGAACTAAGTCAATGCAAGCCTCCGTCACAAAAAGACCCGAGGTACAGCATTAGCAGGGTTAATGGCAGTCGCACTCTCACACAAACAGGTACAGCATGCGCCAGGTCAGTGGAAGCTCCCATCACAGACAGACCATTTAGCTCATGATATGATATGGCATTTGTAACGTGCCTGTACACAAGTGTTTCAAGGCGCGACGAGGCAAGGAATGGGAACAGAGGGAGGACAGAGACAGGTGAAAGGGCAGGGGGCAGTGCTGTAAATGGGATCAATACAATAACAAGAAGTGCGGCCAGCAGGTGGCAGGTGCAAGGTTAAGTGCAGACAGCAGGTGTTCAAAGGTGCAGGTAGGGGGAATGTATGGGTTACAAGTACAGACCCAAGTGCAAGGGTTTCCAGGAGGCAGTGCGGGTGTGCAACTGGGTGGGTAGGGACCTGGGTCCAAAATCAGAGGGTAGCCGGGTGACCTGTGCAGTATCAGACAGGAAATCAGCAGAGGAGAGGAAGAGAGAAGGCAGAAGCAAAGAAGAAGGTCTTGAGGTGCTTCCGGAACTGGAGATGGTTCTCCTCGAGTTTCAGAGAGGCAGGGAGGCTGTTCCAGAGCGAGGCCCCAGTTGAAGAAAGAGATCTACCACCAACGCGTTGCTTGGAGAAGTGACTGATCCTGGAGGAGTTGGAGGTGGAGGAGCGAAGAGCTCGAGTAGGAAGGTATTTACGAAGAGAGAGTTGGAGGTATTGTCGACCAAGGCCCCAGAAGGCCTCGTAGACAATGCACAGGGTCTTGAACTTAATCCTTGAAGCCACTGGGAGCCAATGCAGACATTTTAGTGCTGGAGAGATACGATCCCTGGGCTTGAGGCCAAGGACAAATCTCGCAGGCCTGTTCTGGATGAGTTGCAGAGGGCAGAGAGTAGAAGCAGGCAGGTTTAGAAAGAGGCTGTTGCAGTAGTCCATCCTAGAGAGAACCAGAGCGCACGACACAGTGAGCTTCTGGTGGAAGGAGAGGAAAGGAAAAATACCTCTGAGGAGGTGCAGTTGGTAGTTTGACTTCTTAGAGACGTCAGAGATGTGAGGAGAAAAGGAGAGTGTGGAGTCGGAGATGACCCCGAAACTTGCAGGTGAGAGCAGGAGGAGGGCCCAGGGAGGCCGGCCAGAGAGTGACAGGAAAGGAGGGTGCAGGTGTGCCGATGAGGAGAATCTCTGTCTTATTGGCATTAAGGCAGAGATTGTTGGCGGCACACCGCTCCTGGATAGCAGACAGTCAGAGATGAGAGATGAGAGAAGGAGAAGAGATGGCAGAGGATATCCTGAAAATGAGCTGAGTGTCATCTGCAAAGCACTGAAAGTTGGGGCAGAGAGCGGCAATGCGGTGGGCGAGAGGTGCCAGGTATTTGCTGAACAGCCAGGGAGAGAGGTTAGACCGGTGGGGAACACCACAGGTAGAGAGTGAGATAGAGGAAAGGAAGGACCCAAGTTGGACCTGGGAGGTTCGATCAGAGAGGAACGAGGTCAGCCAGGCCAGGGCCTGGTCAGTGATACCCAGGTTATCACAGAGACGATTGAACAGGATGGCATGGTTGATCGTGTCAAAGGCAGAAGAGAGATCGAGTAAGATGAGAACAGAGGGGAGATTAGAATCAAGGCTAGAGAGCAGGTCTTCACAGATGTTCAGGAGAGCAGTTTCCATGCTTCTGGCTTCTCTGAAGTCAGACTGATGGTCATGGAGACAACCAACAGATTCAGTGTGAAGATTAAGCTGGGAGATGGCCAGCTTTTCCAGGATTTTGCCCCGGAAAGGAGTGATGGAGTTCGGGCTATAGTTAACCAGGCAGGAGGGGTCGGCTGAGGGTTTCTTGAGAAGAGGATGCACAAGAGAGTGCTTCAGGGGGAAGGGAAGGCTCCAGTGGCAAAGGAGTGGTTGCAGAAGTCAGCCAGGGCATTAGCGAGGCTGTCAATGTGGTCCATGATGGTTTTGGAAGAACAGGGAAGAACCTGTTTTGACAAGACTTTCATAGATCGATCTAGAAACCTTGTCAAGGGAGAACAGAGGAAAGGAAGAAAAAGAGGGAGGAGAGTTGGCCTCAGGGGGTCCAGAGCCAGAGGAGAGAGAAGAGGGAGGAGGAGGAGAGGCCGAGAGGGTGGACATGAAATGAGAAGCCAGGGCCTTGCAGAGGGCCTGGGAGGGGACAGGAGAGGTAGAGACTGCAGCAGGATTGACGAGCTCCTTGCAGATTTTAAAGAGTTTGGCCAAGTTGTTAGATGCCGCAGAAATGCAGGCTTGGATGTGGGCTCTCTTCTTAGTACCGACAGAGAGCTGGTATTGCCTTTGGAGGAGGCGGCAGGCCAGTTTGTCAGAGGATGCACAGGAAGCTAGCTATTTCCTCTCAGCCATCCTGCACTTGCATTTAAGGGTGATGATGTCAGAGTCATACCAGGAGTTGCACTTGGCTTTGGGCTTCAATCGGATCCTCATGACAGGGGCAAGAATATCAAGAGTATTAGAGATAGAAGAGTTGAACTTGGAAAGGGATGTGACAGGGTGTGAGTCAGCCAGAGGAGGAGGAGGGGGAGAGAAAGTGGCTGCGAAAGCCTCAGCTGACACACACTTCATGGGTTGGATGACTGAGAAGGTAGGTGGCAGTGCTGGAGTTGGCTTGGCCTGAGGGGTAGAGAGGGAGAGACGGGAGTAAAGGAGAAAGTTATCACTCCAGGAGAGAGGAGTACAGTGGGGGATACAGAGGGGGAGGTCTGTGGAAATCAGATCATCCAGAATGTGACCTGTAGAGTGAGTCGGGCCAGAGGTTAGAATAGAAAGAGTGAGAGAGTCACAGAGGTCGCAAAAGAGTCCAGAGGAGGGACAGGAAGCCTCCAGGTGGATGTTAAAGTCTGAGTTGAGTTTTCCAGGCCAGGAGGGAGGTGGAGAGGTCCGCCCACTCAGAGAGTAAGGAGGTGATCTGACCAGGTGGCCGATAAATTGTAGCCATGGTAAGAGAGTGGCCAGGAGAGAGAGAGCCTACAGACAAGGCATTCGAAAGAGGAGTAGGCCTGCATAGGAATGACAGAGGCAGGAATCCGCTTTGGGAAGATCAAGGCTACACCCCCTCCGGAACAGTTTGATCTGCGTGCAGAGAGGATCTTGTAGCCATCAGGGAGGAGATTGTGAAATCTCGTGACAGAGCTGGACGTGAACCATGTCTCGGTGAGACCGAGGACATCGAGGTCAAGTTCTTCCAGGATGCGGAAGATGTCAGAGCAGTGTTTGACAGCTAACCGAGAGTTGAGAGTGACAATATGGAGAAGGTTGCCAACCTTCAAAGACTTCTGGGGAGGGGTACAAATTAGAGGTACACCCTGCGGAGGTGTGGAAGGAGCCTGAGTGGGACAGAAGAGGAAGGAGGTGAGGGCAAGGTAGCTAAGGAGGCGGCAGAGGGGGAGGCAAGGAAGCCGAAAAAGGGAGAAAAGGGACAGCAGAAGAAGAAAGGAAATTGATGAGGCACTGGAAGCGTCTATCAAAGAGGAGAAGGTTGGCCTGAGGGCCTTGGACCAAGACAGTGCCATTCAGGTAAACAATAATGATGACCTTAGAGGAGTGGAAGGGGGCCAGGAGGAGAACAGGATAATCGGTAGAGAAGCAGTTTGAAAGGATATGAGAAACAGAGAGCATCATAGAGTAGTTGGGGGAAGAGTAGAGAGGAAGAGGGGTGGAGGGGAAAGATGGGGAGAGACACTAGGGGAGGATGCAAGGAGGGGTGCAACCAGATGAGATAGAAAGGGACAAGACAATAGTGGACAATTGACTAAGTAGACAAGAACTCACATGGAAGAACAGGATGAAAACAAGGCAGTCCGGTAATCAAATCAGGTTACCAGGGCATCAGGAACAGAGCAGTCATTAAAAAAGAGGCAGGGCCAGTGCAAACCTTCAGCATGAAAAAAGACATGTAGAGCAAGGGTGCTACCATAGCAAGCTTCCCTCACTGACAGTCCGATATTGCTTTTGTAGGAACAGTGAAAGCTTCCCTCACACCCAGAGCAGGGTAAGATAGGCAGGACCGGTGTCTATAGAGTACAAGTGAAAGTGTGACATTGTGGAAGGCCACCCACTAAAGACCACCCCCTTCATGGTCACGCTTCACCTTTCATTGCCACTTCTTTTGGGGGATCCCCTGCACCCTCCTTCCACCAATTGCCGCTACAGCATGCTTCCTCCACCCCTGCTTTCCCACAGACCCCCTACTTCCCATTTCCGGCCCTCGCACCATCTTCATTGCACTCCCCAGTCAGCTTAAGTGCAGCACGACGTACTGTGCATCAGCCAACGTGACGTAGACCTTTTTAAGTTGATCTTTTTGGAAGCGTCCGGAGACCACAATCGAAATAGACCAGGCCTATCACTAATGGTGCAGTGCAAGCTTTTCTCAAAAAAAGATCTTGTAAAGGATGGACATTGAAGGGGCAGACTTTTCTCAAGTGCTGATTAGACATATCAAGGGGATGGCCAAAACAAACCTCCCCACACAATCATGCACACTGTTATGGTGCTCACATTCTCCTGCTCTCTGGCCCGTGTTGGCAGGGGCTGGGAGAGCAGGAGCAGGAAGGCAGGGGAACGCGCTGCGTGACAAACCTATGCCCTCTCTGCTTGGTGCGTGTCGGTTGACTGCCTCCCCATCCGGGGTGACGTTGACCTGTTTAATGCAGCGCTACTGTGCGCGGTCACGTGAACAGAATATCCCAATTAATTTCCCTAAAAACCACAACTGTCACCTCATTTACAATATTGTCACTCATACTAACAGTTCCCTGTTAGCGCACTTAGCTTTTCTGGTGGTTTGGGTGCCGCCCTCAGGTGGTACTGGCTCTGCTGCTGAGCCCCTGGGTGAGGGATGGTGTTAGCTGACTGCGCCCCTCCCGACTGCAGGCTAGACTGTCCAATTTGGCTTTTACTTCAGCTGGGCTGGCAGTCTGTTGCCATCCACCTTCTTGGGGTGTTTCGGCCTCTGCTGTATCTACCTCCACAGTCTTATTCTATTGGTCCGGCTTTGCTCTCCACATGGTAGGGGGAATTTTCTTGAACCATGATGAGTTCCTGGTGATGAACTTTCCCTCGTGGCTGCCCTGATCATGGTTCTTTTTCATCTGGTCACAGTCCATGGGGTGGTATCGAAAGAGCTCATCAACTTGGTCGTTGATGGGTTCCTGAGGACCAATACCTGATCCCCAAAGTTGTGGTGTGCCTTCCGTGCTTGCCATTTGCTGCTCATGTGTTTGTTAGCTCAGACTCTTTTGGTGTGGGCCCTTTGCTTATTCATGGCTTTTGCCTTGTAGTGGCGGTGATCGGTAAGGAGGAGCGTAACATTGCTCCAAACACAATGTCGGCTGGGGAAGTGTCAGTCGACGCATGTGGCATCACTCTGTAGTTACGGAGGAATCGGTACAGCTCGAAATCTCATGAGGCTCCTTGAGCCCATTCCAATCCTTGAAAATTTTTCTCATGAAGCGTTCTGCAACATCGTTCGCCTGGGGCCACCACGGTGTGATGAGGTGGTGTGTGGAGGTTATCCATGTATTTGGCAAATTCACCCCCATTCCATTGGAATGGGGGCCTGTTTTCACTTATTAAGTGCCTAGGTAGCCCATGTGTCACAAACATCTTTTCCAGGGCTGGCAATACTGCTTCCACCACTGTTGATTGGACTACTTCTACCTCTGGGTACCGTGAGTGTTCATCGATTGCTACTAGGAGATATATCCCCTCTTTTACTGTGCAGAAATCGACACACTGATTCCCAACATGTGGTGCTCCTTGGGGCAGATTGGATTGGTTTGGCTAGTAGGGGTGTACCTGTTGTCAGGCACTGGAGGCAGGATGATATGACTTCTTCGACCTTTGCATCGATCTGTGGGAACCATACTCAGCTTCTTATTCTTGCCTTGGTCCTTATTCATTTTTTTTTTATTTTTTATTATTGTGGCGTAGCCATATATTAAAACCATATAATACATACTTATGACTCTTAACACATACAAGAAATCAAGAATGAGAATTTCTTTTTACAAACGTACTTAACATAGAAGAAAGTTTAAAGATAAAACAAATTAAAATATCACTAAAGATAACTCGAAAAAAGAAGACACCCCAACAAAGGACCGGCCTAGCGCCCCCCCCCCCAACAAGTCTTTCAAGAGAGCAACTACTTCAAACGTCAGGAGTGTTTCATTGTCTGACGACAGTCTGTCCCAGAAGATGTCAGAATTCAACCAACCAGCATCATGGACAAATCTCTTAAATCTTGCCAATCTCAATGACCAAGTTCCTGGACAATGCATCAATAGACGTTTCAGGGACTGTCTTTCATTTCTGCTACACTTATCATAAATGGTAGAAGGGAAATCCCCATTGTTTCGGATAGAACAAACCTCCAAGGTTAGACTCAAATTCAATCTAAATCTTAGAAACTCTGCTTTCACCTTTGGGTCAGGAAACGTATTCAGATAATGAGGAAGCTGGGGTCGAGGTTTATCAAAAAGCGTATGTGAAACTGATAGCTTTGCCAACCTCACTGGATTGATCGTTCGAATCCAATCCCATTATTTCATACACATTTTAACTTTCTCCGGATCCTGGATGAGAAGATCAATAGAACAATCTGACTTCACCGGGATTTCACCACACTTTAGTCTGAGCTCATTTAAAAAGTTGTTGTCAGCTGTTTCCAGCAATAATGCTACATCCTTGTATAACAAACCCTTTGGGGGAGCGAGGATTAACCTACACATCGATACCCATCTCCACTCCATCATGGCCAGCAAGGAGGACAGGCCCAACTCATATCTTAAACACCCAATGAGGACACAATTGGGCAGATTGAAAGTCCTCTTCCAAATCTTGGCCTCCAATTTATGCCAATCAATTTTCATAGATAGGGGATTCGACTCCAAGCCATAAAGAATTACAGGGGCCACTTTTCCTATATAAAACCTCACTAAGGGTTGGATGGAAAATGTACACAGTTTGGTGCAAATTCTTTTCATCTGGGCTCCCAGACTAATTAATTTATGATCCAGAATCAGAAGGAGATGACTCATTGTTGGGAAGGATCCAATCACTGCCCCTAAATAGGTTAACTCATTGACCAGTTCAACTTGGCGATCATCAATTGACCAACCATAGGCCTTTAGTATCTTGTTAGGATGTTTAAACACTAGCACCTTCGATTTTCCAGGATTAATTTTTAGATCATTAACCTGGGGCTGATCCGCCAATGCTGTTAATAAACGTTGCAGCCCGAGTTGAGAGTGGTCAAGGACCACTACATCGTCGGCATATGCCAACCAGTTAAGTTTAGTTTCACCAGTTTTTGGAGCAACGAGTCCAACACCTTGAAGCCATTCACACAGATCTGACATAAAAAGAATGAAGAGAAATGGTGCAATCAAGCAGCCCTGCCGGACGCCTCTCTCGACCCCAATTGGAGTTGATAATGAGCCCACGCTAGAAAGCCTAACACACATCAAAGAATTCTGATGAAGCTCAATTAGGCTAGACAATAAGATAGAAGGAGCTCCCCAGCTATTCAATCTTTTCCACAAGAGATTTCTGTTGACAGTGTCGAAAGCCTGGGACAGGTTAATCCATGCCCCCAAAGAATGGGGAGCCACCCTTCATAGTAGATGGTGAGCTAATACAGGACAGGTCCGTTAAGAGCTGTGGACAATCCTCTTCTGAACCCCATTTGCTGCTTGGGAATAATACCTTTCTATTTGGTCCATGCCTGTCATGATGCCCGCTCCCGGGGAGCCGGTTCAAGCCCTGCGTCCCCGAAAGCGGACATCCAGTCCCCAAGGAAGGACCCAGCAACCCCATATAGGGGCCCTTTGGACAGTGTCCTGGCGCCTATGGCGCCAGGCTCATAAAAGACATCAGGCTCATTATGGAAGTGCTTGGGTGCACTTACCTGATGCAGACCATGCTGCAGGGTCCCGGCCTCCTTGAGGCCTGAAAGGAACTACTTTACCTGTGGGACTAATTTACCATCCGGGCGTGATCGGGGAAGGATACATACCTGATTGGAGGAAGGATACATACCTGGAACTTCTTCCAAGGCTATTTAAACCCCACCCGAACAGCCACACGTGCTTCGCGTTGTTCTGCATCTAGCAGCTGGACGCTCACCGTGTCTGCTCCTGCATTCTGACTTCTGCCACGCCTGCCATTATCCTGGATCACCTGCAAAGGAAGAGAAGAAGAGAACAGAAGAAGGAAAAGTCCTTACCAGCTAAATCCGCATCCCGGAGACATCTCGCCGACAATCCTGAAAAGGAAGACTTTTATTTAAAAGCTCATCACGTCGATATCTGCAGCGCCGCATTCCACTCACCTTTGGAGGGCGCCTCCATGTTCAGCAGCGATCATCCGGATTCGCAGTCACGCCCCAGCGCCTAGGGAGAAAAAGACCAGAACAAAAGGTGAGAGAGAGAAGGGAATAAGGAAAGCTAAATCTCCATGTTAAGACTTACCTGTTGATTCATTCCCTCTTCATTTCGGGTCCGCGCCGCATCCTGGCATTTCCGGACCCCGGCCCCTAAGGGGAAAAAGAGACATCAGCGTTAATGAGCGAATGAAAAGACATTACCAAAAAACGCTCATTAAAGACTTACCTGATTTCTACAAGGATTTTACCTCTCATCTCGGGTCGGTGCCTGTTCCCCGGCATTCCGTACCCCGGCCCCTATGGGAAAAAGACACTAGCATTAGTACATTAATGCATGGACACAAGGGGAACCTCTTATCAAAAAACGTACCTGGAAGCCAAGCAAGTTTGGTTCTCACCAATCCGAAAATCCAGTGAAGTAACTGGATACCAACGCGCCCCTGCATCAGAAGCAGGATGGAGAGCTCGTCCTTCCAGACCCTAAGGTGAGGCGCTACGAGGAATCACAGAAGGGTTTCGAGGAGGGTGAGAGGGGAAAGTGGGAGGCTGATTGCATTACCCCGCAGACAGTTAATCCCCTATTTTCACCTACAGAAGGATACTTCTGCGAGCCAGACGAGCCAGATTTGGGGGCCCCGTCCAGTCCGTCTTCCGAACCCTGCGCATCACCTTAGAAGAGGTCACAGCAGCGCGAACCAGGCCAGCGCCTCCGTGGGAGTCAGGTGAGCGTTACAATGCCTCCATTTCACTCAAGATCAGACCCACAAAGATTTTACTGTCTGCGTCTAAGAGTGAAATGGGGTGTGAATTTGAGGCTGCAAGGCGGTCCCCCTTCTTATAAATTGGTATTACAATCGATGATCTCCATGACTCTGGTAATTTACCTGAGTGTACAATATTATCGAAAAAAGGGACTTGAGGACCTTCGCTCAGAGTGTTGCATTCATTTTTAGGATAGAATTACTTAAGTCATTTGGACCAGCCACCCTTGAGCCCGAAGATTTCTTTATTCAAATCTCTATATCCTCAAAAGAGAAAGCTAGGGACCAGGCACCACCCACTGCTATTTTAGGGAGCATTAGTTCAGGTGGACGATAGACTTCTGAAAAGTGGGTGACCCATACCTGTTCCTTTAGGATAGTTTCCTGGGATGATGGGGAAAGATTGTTCAGAGACCCTACTAAAGCCCAGAAATGTCTAGAATTTCTAGAAAGCAACATCCCTAGCATTCTTTCCCCATCCTGCTGAAATAGTTGGTGCCTATGACAGCGTACCCAGTTTCTGTACTTATGATTAAGAGCTCTCAGTTGTACACCCAAATCATCATCATCAAATACCATGCTCTTTAGACGTGCCCTCGCCAAACGTATGAGCTTTTTCTGTTGAAGAATTTGCACATCAAACACATGTTTATGGGCCTTACGTTGTTTCGTGACGGAAAGGGCTGCAGGACTCACATCCCAAAGAAAGGGAAGAAAAGTAGCAGACTGACAATACAATGACAACTGATTGCTAGAAAGCTGATTCACCCGTTCATTCAATTTGTTTGTAAGGGTTCGACCCCCTCTATCAAACCTTCTGAGCTGGGTACTGTTGGGGTAATTTCCCGGGGTCGGCAGAGCCGTCCGTGGACCTCTGGGGTTGGGGAGGCCCCAACTCCTCCTGCGTCCCAAAGGAGTATAAGACACACACAAGAGCAACAGAAGTACTACTGTTTATTGCATAAAAGAGACTGGGACAAGTTCTCGGATCACAGGTACCCAGGAAACGTCTCATCCGTGGTGGGTTCACAGGCCCTTTTTCTAGCCGGATGACGCGATTATGTGCATCACCTGGGAAAACTAGCCTCTAAACCTAACGCTACCTTGAGTTGGCTCCCCGAGTGGTAGGGTCAGTATGGACCCATATAGAAGAAAAGGTTATTGGTGGAGAAAGGGTCAGGTGGTATGCTTGGGTCGTTCCCAATAGTTGCTACATGAGTTGTTACAAGGGGAAAATTAGTGATTGGCTAAACTATAGTGGCATCAGTGATTAGCCCCTCGTATTCTGATTGGTTCACCCGTGAGCCCCCAAGCCTTTGACCATCGCTGTTCCCAGCTCGGGGTGTACCTGGTGCTGGCAACAATGTATGACTATGTGTCAGTGGCGGACAACGGACAGGTCTGACTATTGGCTGTTGGGTGTCCCTTTCCCATCGCTGTCGGTGTCCAACTTGTCACTTCATTGTTGCAGTCTGTGTCACAGACGTGAGACCCCAGAGCTTCTCTGGTCCTTGGGGCTTGGCATCGTATCAGGTTGGCCTGGACACGTGTTGTGAGACCGTGGTTGGAGTAGAATTACAGGTATTTCATTTGTATTTCGGCTCTGAGGAGCGTTTAGCAGTAGCAGGTGTAACCTTGGCACGGGGAGCGTGGCATGTAAGTTGCAACTTCGTGGCCTTGGCTGTGGGGCTCTCGTCAGGGTTCGTTCTGCATGATCAGCATCTTGCATCATCATCTGAGCTGCTTCGGCCTGGGGAGTCTGGTTTGCGGCCTACTTTGGCCTAGCTCATGGGTGGCAGTATACAGTCCATAATGTTGCGAGGGGCGACAAGGGTTCTTATGCACAGGGCTACATCTTCATGGTTTTAGTAGCAAGGAAGCATCTGCAAGCATATACACAAGCTCTTCTGGTGTCTTGCATTTATGCGGTGCTGTAGTTGGCCTATGTGAAAAATAACAACGATGCATATGTGAGTGTGAGTGGTCCTCTACGTCATAGCACTGAGTATGTTTTTGTGGGGTTGGTGTGTGTCTGACCCATGTGCTTGGTGGCACGTGTGTTCTTGTCCGCTGGCTATGTCATCCCTACTGTCTGCGGCTGTGGGGTATTCTTTATTGCTTGTGCTCTTTGTGGTGCAATGTTCCTTCCCTTTTGAGAGATGATTTGCCCGATATAAAGTACTTGTTCTTGACAGTACTGCAGTTTCCCCATGTCAACCTTGTATCCTTTCTCAGCCAGCACTGTGAGCATCTTTATAGAGTCCCTCTGCACTTTTCCTCAGTGATGATATCATCTACATACTGCAGCACCGTGCTTTCCATCTCGATGTTTCCTAGGTCCATTTGTATCACTCCGTTAAAGATGGATGGTGACTCACAGTACCCCTGGGGTAGTCTAGTGTGTTTCCGCTTTGTGTTGCGGTATGTGAAACTTGTTAAATCTTGTGAATCAGGGTGTAGTGGTACTGAGAAAAATGCATTTTTGAGGTCGATCTCAGTGAATCGTGACACCTCTGTTCGTATTCTGCACAGTATGGTGGCTGGGTTAGCTGCTATCGGGTACTCTGCCTCCACAATATGGTTAAGAGGCCTCAAATCTTGTATGAAATGCCAAGACCCTCCCTTTGCCTTGCGCACAGGATACACCTCTGTGTTGCACAGTGATTCTGATGGTACCAATATTCCTCTATCCACTAGGGCACTTATTGGGCCTCATTACACGGACGGCGGTAAGGGTTAACGGTCACCGTTAATGGTACCGGTGATCGTTAACCCTTACCGCCTTACTACGAGGTCCATTTGCGAGTTGTAGACTTTAACGCCTGCTTTTTGCAGGTGTTAAAAACCAACCCGCAAAGGGACCAGGGAGCTAATTACGGTACCGCAATTTGCGGTGCCATAATTAGCACCTTCCCCATTCCCATTATGCCCTATGGGGCAAAAATGGGAATGGGGAAGGCAATGGGGGAAGGGGGAATTACCGCCCCACCAACCTTGGAATAGGGCGGTAATTCCCCTTTCCTCCAAGGCGGTGCCGGTATTTTACTGGCATGGACCAAGGTGCTAATAGCACCTTGGTCCTCCGCCGTCCGTGTAATGAGGCCCATTGTCTCGTAGATACCCTCATCAGCTTCCGTAGATAGTGGGTACTGCTTCACCCTGGGCAGTATTGCACCTTTCTTTAGTTTTATTTGTACTCCTCCAATACTTTTTATGCAACCCACGTCATAGAGACTAGTAGTCCATAGAGAGGTGGGTACAGCTGCTAAATCTTCCTCGTAGAAAGGTACTTGGGTAGGGATGGGTGTTTCTAGTGCCATTGTCATTTTATGTGCTACCTCCTTGTATGTTACTCTCAACCAAACATAGACGCTCATCTGGAACACCATCTCCCCATCTCCTGCTTCATCTGAGAACAGCTCCTCATCTGACACCTGCGTCAGCCGACATCCTTCTCCTAATGCAATTACTGCTATCCACGCTTTCCCTTCCCTATCCTGGGCGTGAACTGCAATGTAATCTGTGGTTGCCACAATACTCTCGATGTCCACTGATATTATTGCCCCTTTCTCCTCACTAATGGGCATTTCTGGCCTGAAGAGGTATGCTGCTGGTCTCCTCCACACTTTGCCCTCAATTCCTGGTAGCCATGCTATTGCCATGTCTGTTCCATATTGGAAGAGGTCCCCGTCCACTGGTTCTGCCCTTGCCACTGTTTTGCCAAAGTAAGCCTGGAGTATGTGTCATGCGGTGAGCATGTGTATGCCTGGTGTGGGGCACACTATTCCCTTGTCAGTGAAGGATATAGTCATGTTCAGTCTACTCATGATGTCTCTCCCAGGTATATTTACTGGTGATTGTTTGGAATATAACAGTGGTAGAGATAAGTTGTGATCTTCAACAGATAAGGAGATGTTATCAGTAAAAGGAACCAGCCCTCAAGCCCCAGAGAATCCTTGAGTGTGCATGTCGCCATTTGCTGTTGTGTTTGTTGCTGTGCTGGTTGGTACTGCACTTGTGGTTCATGGGGCGTTGTGTATATTTGCTGTTGCGGTTGAGGTGGCACTTGTTGTTGGGCATGTGTTTCTGTCACCTGTTGTGGCTGTTGTTGTTGATAGTACTGTTGTCCCCCATTGTAACCCTGTTGCCCTTGCTCTACCCACCCTGCTTGTGTCGGTCTTGCCCTGCATGTGCGTGATACGTCTCCTACTAGCCCACATGTCCAGCATGTTGGTGGCTCTCGGGTTTGCCACAGGTATCCTCCAGTGTTGTCTAAGTACCCCTCCTGTCCATACATATTGTACTCTCGGAACCCTCCCCTTTGCTGGGGTGCTACTGGTCCAAATCCCCTCCCTCTTGCTAACCCACCCCTCCCTCTGTAGTTGTTTGTGTAGCCGTTTCCCACTTGCGTGTATCCACCCCTCATCGGAGGAGTAAATGTGTGTTGGGCTGTGTATGGAGGTGCTGGTGGCAGTTGCTGTGTTGTAATCTGTGCTGGCTGTGGTGGTGCTCCTATTTGTTGCTGTTGCTGTGTAGTGGCTGGTAGTTGTGTGGCTGGTGCTGCTGTCACCTGTGCGGGGCTTGTTATTAGCGCACCTTCCATGGTATATTTTGACAGTTTCTTCTGGACCAGTTTTGCCTCCTCTGCCTTTCTGTCTTCCTCTTTTTGTTGAATCTTTTCTTGCCAAAGCCTACAATGGTGTACTATTGTCAGCTGTATTTCTGGCCATGCTTTTGCTTCCATTCCTACCAATTTCTTTAACTGTCTCTGTACTGGTTCTGGGAGGCCCCGTATCAGTATGTGGTAAAAAAAATTGCTAGTGTTTTGTCCCACGGTACCCGCGTTTCCAGGCGCCACTTCTCCTGGATTTCTTGGATGTAATCAACAGGGTCCTCATTCTGACGCATTTTGCGTGAGGATATCGCCCCTATATCTGATGTGTCTGGGTATTGTACCCTCAGCGCTTGCTACAGTGTGTGTCTGCAATTTGCAAATGGCGCCCCATCATGTGACGCGTCACTGATTGTCACCCCTGTGAATCCCGCCCTCTTCCAAATGTCATCTACTGCATCACCAAATATGGAAATTAGTATCCCCTTCACATCGCCACTGCTAGCATTTGTCCTGCAGTTTGCTTTTCCATTTCATATATCCATTTCCCTGCCCCTCCTCTCAAAGATGGTAGCCTACATTTAATGTTTTCGTTGTCTGCATGTTTCCATGGGACATATTGTGGCCTTACCCCTCCTCTCTCTAGTAATGGCATTAGCGTCTATTCTTTTACCTCCCCTGGCGAGCGTCTGTGCGATGATGTGTGCGTGTATTCACTCTCCTCTTCCATGTCAGAAAGTTCTTCAAGAAAGTCAGTAAGGTGTTGTGTAAGTCTATTATCTCCTATGCTCTGATGTCCTCTCTGTTGACCCATCTGATCCTTTTTGTGTGGGGTAGCTGATCCCTCCATTCTGCGTCCTGGGAGGTCTCTAAGCCTATTAACATATGGCGTGTGCTGTGCTGGTGCTGCCAGTGGTCATTGTGTTCCTTCACTTTGTTGTCTTTTGCCCTCACATCCTGTCCTTCCTTCTTCTTGTGTCTTACATTCCCATGAAGACCTGCAGTCTGTGTGTGTTATGCATAATTTACTTAGCCCCTCCCACTTCCATCACTCCATCCTCCACAAGAGCCCTCTTCCTCCTCACTGCAAAACCTGGCTGAGAATGTCAATACTTGGGCATTATTCCCCCCACTGTTACAGTTTCTAAGTCTATGTCAGTGCGCTCACCTGTCTTCTCCGTGTCTCCCTGTACTTGTGTTATCGTTACTCCCTTATTGTCACACGCATGTGTCTTATCCTCTTGCGCTTGCCTTGTTCCTCTTAGCCCTGTATTACTTTGCTTGTTTCCTTCATCCTCTAACCCCGTTCTTGCCCTGTAAAGTTCGTTCATTATCGCGTCACTTACCTGTTCTAGTGCCCTTGCGTCTCTGTCCTTATTGCTCCATATCCCGCCCTCCTTTGCCAATATACTCTCTATTAGTTTCCCTTCCTCGTACTTCCGCGTGCTCTCTGCTATAATCTTCCCCTTCCATAGCGTCATTTCCTTGTCGTTCTTTTCTCATTCCTCTTCTTTCCTCCTGATCTCCCGCTGTTCCATGCGAGTGGTAGGGTCAGTATGGACCCCTATAGAAGAAAATGTTATTGGTGAAGAAAGGGTCAGGTGGTACGCTTGGGTCATCCCTAATAGTTGCAACATGAGAATTGTTACAAGGGGAAAATTAGTGCTTGGCTAAACTATAGTGGCGTCAGTGATTAGCCCCTCATATTCTGATTGGTTCACCCGTGAGCCCCCAAGCCTGGGACCATCGCTGTTCCCAGCTCGCGGTGTACCTGGTGCTGGCAACAATATATGACTATGTGTCAGTGGCGGACAACGGACAGGTCTGACTATTGGATGTTAGGTGTCCAACTTGTCACTTCACTGTTACAGTCTGTGTCCCAGAATTGAGACCCCAGAGCTTCTCTGGTCCTTGGGGCTTGGCATCGTATCAGGTCAGCCTGTTCATGTGTTGTGAGACCGTGGTTGGAGCAGAATTACGGGTATTTGATTTGTATTTCGGCTCTGAGGAGCGTTTAGCAGTAGCAGGTGTAACCTTGGCGCGGGGAGCGTGGTGTGTAAGTTGCAACTTCATGGCCTTGGCTGTGGGGCTCTCGTCAGGGTTTGTTCTACATGATCAGCATCTTGCAGCGTCGTCTGAGCTGCTCCGGCCTGGGGACTCTGGTTTGCGGCCTACTTTTGTCTATCTCATGGATGGCGTTATACAGTCCATAATACGGGGGTCGCGAGGGGCGACAAGGGTTCTTATGCACTGGTCCACATACAGGGCTATATCTTCATGGTTTTAGTAGCAAGGAAGCATCTGCAAGCATATACACAAGCTCTTCTGGCGTCTTGCATTTCTGCAGTGCTGTAGTTGGCCTATGTGAAAAATAACAACGATGCATATGTGAGTGTGAGTGGTCCTCTATGTCATAGCACTGAGTATGTTCTTCATGTGGTTTGTGTGTGTCTGATCCATGTGCTTGGTGGCACATGTGTTCTTGTCCGCTGCCTATGTTGTCATTTTCCCTTTGATTTACCTCTTTGGGGCACCAATACTTCTTCCGAGTCCAAAGGAACACTTGAAGCAGGCACTTCGCCAGGGGCAGGAGTAGGAGGGACCAGCTCCACCACCTGCGCCAGGCAAAGGAACTCTTCCATCACAGAAGCTAAGAGTGGTGAGTCATCCAACTCAATCACTGGATTCAAGGTTGCAAAACGTAGTAATTTCTGCCTAGAGGCACCCCGGGGGGGATGTCCAATTTCTCTGAGAGTTGCCTCACCTCCTCCTTTACCCTACCCCACTGTTCTGTTAAGAGATCCATTTTGGTGGTGTGGGCCAAAGAGACCCAGCGCAGTTCTCCTAGGATGTCCTAAACTGAGTCATTCAATGCAGTCTTTAAACCCACCATTGTGGATTCATTAATTTCCAGTTCCTTGGTGATTTCCAAAAGTGTGCTTGACTGCTGATGTACTTCTAATTTTAGATTTTCGAACACTTGCACCAGTGAGCTCAAAACAAAGTTAAGAGCAGTTATGGTGAATGGTATCAGTTCTGAAGAGTTCTCCGTTCCAACCACTTTTTCGTTTGGCCCCGAGTACAATGAACTTTGGGGCAGATGCCCATTCGGGGCCCCTAGAGTTGGAAAATTAGCCCACGTGGCTGGTAAAGCATTAAGTTTATAAGATGACTCAACCCCCAATCTATTATCCAACGCCATCAGGTCTTCGTCCAACACGTCACCATTCGAGTGAGAGACTCCTGAGCCTCCCGGATAGGGAGGACTTACACAAAACCCGGGGACAAACCCTGATCATCCACGCTCCCATTCAGTGGTTGCACCGGGAAATGATTGTCAATCGTTTTTTTCATAGATGACGCCCTCATGGTGTAATTTTGATTGGCGGGGAGTAAGCAAATCCAACAGCCCCTAACTCGTAGCCAGTTGTTGATCTGTGGGGTGGATACTCTGTGGAATAAAAACACCACCTCCTGACTTGTAGGGTTTCAAGGAACATTTATCCATAAGAATGATGGATTGAGAGGAGTTACTGTCATATTTATCCTTTTTCCTTAAAGGGCTTGAGCCGATATCCTGGGGGGCACTCTGGAGATTATACATCCTTGACATTTCAGGCCCTTTAGAAGAACAACCCACTTTCGGATTAATCGAAATACACTCTTCCTCAGAGTAGTGCTGAACACCGAGATCACTGCTACAAAAGACCACCTTGAAATACAGGGAATGGGGTCCTATTGTCATGCACTAATCACTATGGCTGTTAGGCCAAAGGCCAACCAGCCCGCAGTCCCCAAAGCCCAGCTGGTCACTAGCTACTTTCGTGCTCCATACAAACATCCCCCACAGCACCAATAGGCTCCAATTGGCCACCAGGGGAACAAACTATTCTCCCAAAAGGGAGAGAGTGCATGAGGAGTCACCAACCCCTCTCCGGTCACAAATCACTGCCGGTCACTCTTTTCGCACTCTTATCACCCTGAAATCAGTGGAGCCCCACCATACCCTACAGAACTCACGGGTCACTCACGTTGTCCGTGGCAGACAACGTTAGGGGTAAGCGTTAGAGGTACAGGGGCAAACCTTTCAAAACTAAGGGAGGACAGCCAGACCCTCCCGCAACTCACAGGACCCTCTCAGGCCCCTCACCAGACCACACACCAGTCCCTCACAGGTCACAGGTCACTCACCCGTTACCTGTTGCACACGCTGGACACAGCATTGCAAATGGGGGCGACCTGGAGACCTGGCAACCTGGAGACCTGGAGACCTGGAGATCTCAAGACCGTGCTTTCAGATGCCAACACGGGGGGTCTGAATTCTTCGCCTCCTGGTTGCTGGTAGCTGGTAGCTGCTTGCTTGCTTGCTTGATTGCTACTTGTTCCCATTCTCTCAACAACTTCCTGCTTCAACCCCCAGCTCCGCGTACACAACACACAGAACAGAGAAATCAGAGGAAAGGACCCAACACCGTGAGAGCACCTCTCTCGAACACAGAACACAGAGAGAATCACAGAGGCCGCTTCCGACATTCGTATGTTAGTGGCTGGCAAGAACCAAAGTCCTTACCCTGCCCTGGTGACCTTCGTGAGCTAACGCCACTATTCTGCCCTGCAGCCTAGGTGGTTCTAGAATGCATGTCCCTCTCCGGATGAGGCCTTCCTCCGTGATGGACAGTTCATGTCGGACTGTGAACACCCTTACCAGGAAGTTCCTTGTATCCCTGGTGGGGTTGTGGTTGTTTTGGAGGAAGGAGTTCCATTCACCTGCCAGTACGGCGTTCTTTGTCAGGGTGCAGCAAGGGTCGCTGTTAGTAGTTTCTACTAAGCCTGACATGCTCACGGCTTTCGGTGTCATCGCCTGGATTACCAAGCATACGTGTTCTTCCATTTCAGCAAACTCTGAGATTTCTTCCGCTGTGGCGGTGCACGGATGCCTGGACAAAACGTCTGCAGGGTTGTCTGTTCCTGGTCTCTATCTGAGGTCAAAATCGTACTGTTGCAGCTGCAGCAGCCATTTCCCGATATGGGCCAGAGGGTGGGTAGCTGAGCCCGTGAAGATAGGGATGAGTGGTGTGTGGTCGGTTTAGGTTTTACATTTCTGTCTATACAGGTGTAAGTGGAAGTGTTTGCACCCCCACAGAACAGCAATGGCTTCTTTCTCAATTTGTGAGCAGTTTTGTTCTGTAGGGGTAAGGACTCTGGATGTGTAGGCCAGTGGTCGCGTGTCTCCGGATGCAGTGTTTTACACTAGTATGACTCATAGGCCCACGGGGCTACCGTCCACATACAGTTCTGTCTGCAGGCGGGTCTAATAGTAGGCCATGGTGGTATCAGCTGAAAGTGACTCTTTGATACTCTAAAATGCTTCTTGGCATGCCTTGTCCCACTCCCACTTGGTGCTTGATTTGGTCAGGGCTTGCAGTGGTTCTGAGAGCATGGGCAGATTGTTGATGAATCTCCCACAGTAGGTGTACATCCCCAGGTGACTCCAAAGGTCCGTGGGCAGTGTTGGTGAGCTTAGGGCCCTTTAGGAGCATGCATATGTGATCGATGGGATCATACAGAGTAACTCTGAGTCCAAATATCCAAACCAACTCAGGAAGATGGCAAAGTACTTTTTTATTAACAATGATCTAAAACAGGGAGTTTACAACGAACATCAGCGGATGTATGCTCAGTCTCTTTCAGCGATCTTCACACAAATCATAGCTTTTATATTGAATATACGTCAGAGTTGACGTCATACTACGTGGCAATAATGAATAACCTATCAAGGGTTGGCATTGGCTATGGGGAACATCTAAGTATACTTTTTATAGGAACTCGGATTGTGATTTGCTGCTAACTATCAGGTCGACAACATATTCCTACATCTAACACATGCATCTTCAGAAACAACTTCTCATTGTTCTTCAAACTATAAGGTCCCTCGTTATATGGACTACTACAATTGGTTGGCACGCGTGTGCCAGGTCTGGAACATTTGGGTCACTTAGCACCACCTAAACCCAGACCCAGGTGCAAAGATATGGGGCATATCACCACCTCCCCACCCAATTAGCTCAGCATCTCTCATCACCCATGTCTTCTGCCATGAAGATTGTCTTTGAACTTGGCCTTGAAAAGTATTCTTGACTAGAGAATACACAGAAGTGAGAGCACTCACTATCATGTTCTGGGACTCCAAGTTTGAACTCTATTTTCATCCTTGGCTCACGTGACAGGAGACCACGATTTAGTCCATTTTGCAGTTTTTAAATGTCTAAATGAATCAAACTTGCCACTCTTGGTGTTCTTTCTTTGCACCTTAACAAGAGATGATTCATCCTGCACACGTTCGCTCATGTCTAGAATAGATAGCTGACCTTGGCTGTTCCAGTCTTGATTCCAGGCCAGACAGCCTCATCTTGCAGCTCCACGATTCTGCTTATTCTTCCTGCCCCGCAGTTCTCCCTTCCCGCTTCATGGGCTTACTAAATTCATGATACTGATGGCCAGCTTCTATATAATGGCAGCTTCGCCTGCGTTCTATTAACTATGTATAGCCAGCTTCTATGATGACGTAGTCTACCTTGCCTTTCAGCATTTCTACATTTATTGAATGGTTGATGCACTTCATGTACATGTAATATTCTTTTTCGTATTTAAAAGCTCACTTCATTCTTCACTTCGCATTAGTGTTTTTAGGATGTATACATCCTCTTCAGTCAGTATCTCAGGATGTCGTACATTCTTTTTTGTGATGTCACTAGCTCCTTTTCTTTGCTCTTTCTCATATTCTTTCAGGGAGTTCTGCCTCAGGGTGGCATCACTTCGGGGATACATTTGGTAGGGTTGTCTCAACTGGTATCTTCTTTTGAACACTCGCTGTGGCATTGATGCAATGGCTGGTGTCAAAAACGGCACGGTCTCATGGTTCTGTCATGATTCCTGCCCCTCATGTCCCCAGTCCTCCAAGATGTCAGGCTGGAGCCAGGCCACGATCACCTACATGGCCCTCAAGGGCCTCTCCATCCCTCCAAAGACCCACTTGGAGTCAGACTTGGCGCTTGTGGCACCAGACTCACTCACTCCCATAGGATAACATTGGGGATTGGACTTGTGTTGCATTGATGGGGGCAAGATGGATGCCCCCACATATTTCGGTTCCCAGAACTGCATGTGCAGTCTAGTCTTTTGGGTGTGGTTCAGCCCAGAGACACCTGGGATACCCAGAGACTATTTAAGGTACGCCCAGGCTGAGAAACATGCTTTGTGTTTTCTCCACCTGCATCGTGACACTCACCGTTTTCGGATCGGTCTCCAGTGGGCCTGCATCTTTCTTCTGCGCTCAGCTCTTGCAAGAACAAGAACACCGTTAGGAACAGCCTTACCTTGCGGCGCTTCTGCCCATCATTCATCGCTTCTTCTGTTCTGCAGGAATCTTCTGCAGTGTCAGTCCCATCCCAGCACGCTGCTTCCCAAGGAAAAGGGAGAAGAACAGAAAAAAGGCATTAGTAAGCATTTAGCAAATCTTCGCTTATTTTTAAAGACTGTACGAGCTTCAAATGCTTACCTGAATCCCAGCCGCTCTGGGGGAACTCTGTCTCCGGAACTTCTCATCCATCTGCAAGAGGGAAAAGACACTCCAGGTTAGCGTGGAAACATCTAGAGGCGCCGCATACCACGCTTACTCACCGCATTTCTTCTTCATAACCGGCATCCACGCTGAAAACGTTGCGGCACCTACAAGACACAGAAAAAGAACTCAGTTCAATACCAATACAAAAGGGTCACATCGCACTCTCACTCACCTTCAGCGCTACTCATCTCAGCAGCACATCGCCATCCCCGGACGCCGGCCATCATCTAAGGATGGAAAGGAACAAAGTTAGAGAACTGTTCAAAAGACTGATTATACTTACCTGTCGGACTCTTGCCAGTGAAGTAACTAGGCAGCAACGAGCCTGCATCAAAGAACGCGCCCCTGCGCTGAAAGCAGGACGGAGAGCACATTTTTCAAGAAAACAAGGCCCAGTCTCCAGTCGAGTAGACTCCAGGGAAGGGTTCGAGGTTGTAAGAGGTCAGAACAGGCTGAGTGACGTCCCCGTGGATACCAGGTGAGTGTTACAGAACACAAAGCCTCATATCAAAATCCACCTGGACGTCATGGAAACGTCAGAAACTGATCAGTTAGCCCACATGTTGGGGCAGCTACTTTCCGAAGTACATGCAGCCTGGCAGGAGACCAACACCCTGAGGAGAGAGCTGATAGTAGCCAAAGAACGCACTGAGGATTTAAGCCGGCAACTTCTCCAGTCACAAGAAGGGCATGCACCATTGCCGGGAAGCGTGCCCTCGATGCCAGCACCATCAGCCAATCCCGTTCAGATAACCCTTGCTGGGGCAGTTTGCTTGGCCCCACCCAAACAATTTACTGGGGATCCCAAGAGGTTTGCAACGTTCATGACCAGTGCTGCCTGCACTTCCTTTGTAGACCAAGGGCCTTTCCGAATGCCCAATCACGGGTCGCTTTTGTGCTATCCTACCTGAGTGGTAGCACCATGGACTGGTCTGTACCCTTTGTGACCCAAGACGATCCTTTGCTGCATGACTTCAGGGGCTTTCAGCAGGAGATGGAAAAGCTGTTCACCCGTCGTACTCATGGGCAGGCATTAGACAACAAACTTCTGTCCCTATGCCAAGGGAATCAAGACCTATCAACATACATAGCCACGTTCAATAGACTCGTAGTTGAAGCAGAATGGCCAGTGGAGAAGAGAACCACGTTATTTCATCGGGGGTTGCAGGGGCAGCTCAAGGATGTTCGTGCACTAGTAGTGAACCCCCCGAAAGAATGCTCAGAATGAATTGACCTTGTTGTTCAACTGGATCATAGGTTGCAGGACCGAAGAGCAGATCGAACCAGACCGGACCCTCGCCCTTGGTATGTGCGTTCAAAGGACAATATTGCCCCCACAACGGAAGGTTTAGGAGAACCAATGCAAATCGAGGGGGTCAGATCCCCCTTGACTAAAGAGGAAAGGGATAAAAGGAGACAGCAGCAGTTATGTCTGTACTGTGGAAGGTCAGGTCATTTCCTTAAAGAGTGCCCTGTGAAGCCACTGAGGAGGATGGTAGGGGCCACGGACTAGGAAGATACCATCAAGGAATCGGAAAACACCCCAGCCCGGCAAGTGTAGGGGTCCACTTGTCGAGCGAAGAAAGTGAACTACAGACCTCCCATTTTGCATCTGTGGTGTTGATCAATCACCAACAACCATCTCGGATGCACGCAGTAAGAGCGTACATTGACAGTGGAGCCGTTGGGAATTACATCGACCAGGATCTTGTGGCAAAGATGGGTCTTCCGTTATGCCCTAAATCAACCACCGACACTGTTACACTGTCAAGGCACGGAAATAGCTTCTGGTCCAGTATCCCAATGCACTGCAGCTTTAACCCTTCTGTGCCAGGATGGACATCAAGAATCTATTGTTTTCGACCTCATTAAGGTACCACAGTTCCGGTTGATTTTGGGAATGCCATGGTTGGTAGCTCACAATCCTTGAATCGATTGGCGAGCAAAAGAATTGGCCTTTCCCGAGACTTGCGCCCACACATGTTATCGCCAAGAGAAACAACCAATAGACACAAGAACCTCCATGCTTGTGACTGTGGCAATCGGCACCCTACCAAGTGAATACCAGGACTTTCAAGATGTCTTTCAGAAAGAACAGGCTAATACCCTGCCACCGCATAGACCATACGATTGCCAAATCGACCTGATACCCGGCGCACAAATCCCTTGTGGGCAAATTTACGCACTCACAGAACCAGAAAACCAGCACCTGAAGGCCTATCTTGACCAATACCTGGCCAACGGGTTCATCCGTCCCTCGAAGTCTCCAGCAGCCAGTCCTCTATTCTTCGTACCGAAAAAGGAGGGGGACTTGAGAATGTGCATCGACTACCGCTCACTGAACCAGATTACCATAAAAAACTGCTACCCCCTGCCACTGATCCCTGAATTGCTTGATCAAGTCAAAGATGCCCAAATCTACACAAAACTAGACCTGAGGGGGGCATATCACCTTGTTCGCATAAAACAGGGGGTCGAATGGAAAACCGCTTTTTGCACCAAATACGGCTTGTACGAATATCAAGTAATGCCCTTTGGCCTTTGCAACGCGCCTGCAGCATTTCAATACTTCATGAACGATGTCCTACGGGAATTGATTGATGTCTATGCTCTAGTGTACATCGACGATATTCTAGTATATTCCGCATAAAAGCAGGACCACGTTAAACATGTTCGATCCGTATTGGAGAAACTCTGTCAACACCAGCTCTACGACAAGCTCGAAAAGTGCTCATTCCACGTCTCCGAGGTGGAATTCCTGGGCTTTATTCTCAGCCGGAATGGAATCCGAATAGATGTACTTGTGGTAGATGCTATCCTGAACTGGCCATCCCCAAATTCATTCAAGGGGGTTCAAAGTATTCTGGGTTTTGCAAACTTCTACCGCCGGTTCATCCCAGGATTTTCGCAAATTGTGCATCCCATCACATCATTGCTAAGGAAAGGCAACAAAAGTTCCAGTGGACAACAGAAGCCGAGGAAGCTTTCCAGGAACTCAAAGCAAGATTCACATCTGCCCCAATCTTACGCCACCCTCGCCCTGATCTCCCCTCCCATACCTGGTGGAAACGGACGCCTCAAGCATGGCTATGGGAGCCGTCCTCTCACAAAAGGACCCTGAAACGGGCCAGTTACACCCTGTTGCCTTCTGGTCGCGTAAATTCACAGCCCCTGAACTCAATTACGCTATCACAGTTAAAGAACTCCTTGCCATTAACTCAGCCTTTAAGGAATGGGAGCACTCCCTCTTGGGCACAAGACACACAATCACCGTAATAACTGACCACCGGAACCTCCAGTACCTAAAAACAGCAAAGGCCCAATCCTCACGACAACTACGTTAGGCTCTTTTTTTTCCTGAATATGACTACGTGATTACATTTCGACCAGGGGTGAAAAACGGGAAGGCCGATGCCCTTTCCCGTATGGGGGTGGAAGAGCAAGGGTATCAGACCCCTGACCCAATAGCAATTATCCCGAGTGACAAGCTCCTAGGAATCACAGCAACCATAACTCAGAAAGAATTACATGAAGAAATCCAAAACCTGATGAGTTGGAGCAATTACAAGCGTGGAGTGCACAAGGAGAACATTACGTGATAAAAGATCAGTTGCCCTACTTCAGGAATCGTTTATTCTTACCGAACTAAAAACTACGCGAACAAGTCATGTCCGGTTATCATGATTCCTTGATCGAGGGCCACCCCGGAATCGCTAAAACCCTAGCCAAGGTAAAACGAAATTATTGGTGGCCCACGTGGCGTAAAGACATTATCCAATTCATCCTATCTTGTGGAGTGTGTGCTCAAAACAAGTCATCCAAGCAGAAACCGGCTGGGCTATTACAACCATTGGAAATCCCACCAGTACCCTGGCACACGTTGTCCCTCGATTTTATTACCGACTTACCACCCAGTCAAGGGTTAAACACTATTCTTGATGTCGTGGACCTATTTTAAAAAATGGCACATTTCTTTCCTCTTAAGGGGCTCAATTTGTATCTAACTTCTGGAGAAAATGCTGCTCTATGGCCTAGATCGACATCCGGCTATCCACCAGTCACCATCCCCAAACGGATGGTCAAACTGAGAGGACAAATCAGACGCTCGAGCAGTATCTGCGTTGCATGTTACACCAAGCTGAATGAAGCTGGTTCGACGTATTATGGATAGCTGAATATGCTTATAATAATTCCCTACACACCAGCACTGGGCAGACACCCTTTTATACCATGTATGGCAGGCACCCACGTACTTCAGAGTTGGACGTTCCTACAACCCTGTAAATGCCAGCAGTCAAAACCTTGCACATGACCATTTCTCAAACCTTTAAAAGGACAGCTGAACACCTACTTCAAGCTAAGAATCGCCAAAAGAAGTTTGCTGATCAACACTGAGCAAAGGCCCCCAACTACCAAGTGGGAGACAAAGTCTGGCTGGCGTCTAAACACGTGTCCGTTAAAGGAACCCGAACTTTCCGTCCAAGATACCTGGGTCCATTCACCGTCACCTCCGTGATAAATCCTGTGGCGGTCAGACTAGCTTTGCCGTCAAACATGCAGATTCATCCTGTGTTCCACGTGTCTCTCCTTAAACATGTTTAACCTGGGACCCGGGTAGCAACGCCACCGCACCCAGTTGTAGTCGCCGGGAAGCCAGAATTCGAAGTCAAGGACATCCTGGATTCAAAGTACGTCAGATCCAAATTATACTATTTAGTAGACTGGAAGGGGCATGGTCCACAAGACGGACATGGGAGCCTTGTGAGCACATCTATGGACCTCGCTTGCTTAGACGATTTCATCAAAAGCATCCAAACAAACCAGGAACAGGCAGAAGAGTCACCTTGAGAGGGGCCTTGGGGGGGGGGGGAGTGCTGTCATGATTCCTGCCCCTCATGTCCCCAGCCATCCAGGATGTCAGGCTGGAGCCAGGCCACAATCACCTACATGGCCCTCAAGGGCCTCTCCATCCCTCCAAAGACCCACTTAGAGTCAGACTTGGCGCTTGTGGCACCAGACTCACTCACTCCAATAGGATAACATTGGGGATTGGACTTGTAGTGCATTGATGGGGACAAGATGGATGCCCCCACATATTTCGGTTTCCAGAACTGCATGTGCAGTCTAGTCTTTTGGGTGTGGTTCAGCCCAGAGACACCTGGGATACCCAGAGACTATTTAAGCCACGCCCAGGCTGAGAAACATGCTTTGTGTTTTCTGCACCTGCAGCGTGACCCTCACTGTGTTCGGATCGGTCTACAGTAGGCCTGCATCTTTCTTCTGCGCTCAGCTCCTGCAAGAACAAGAACACTGTTAGGAACAGCCTTACCTTGCGGCGCTTTTGCCCATTATTCATCACTTCTTCTGTTCTGCTGGCATCTTCGGCGGTGTTATTCCCATCCCGGCACGCCGCTTCCTAAGGAAAAGGGAAAAGAACAGAAAAAAGGCATTAGTAAGCATTCAGCAAATCTTCGCTTATTTTTAAAGACTGTACGAGCTTCAAACGCTTACCTGAATCCCAGTCGCTCTGGGGGAACTCTGTCTCTGGAACTTCTCATCCATCTGCAAGAGGGAAAAGACACTCCAGGTTAGCGTGGAAACATCTAGAGGCGCCGCATACCGCACTTACTCATCGCATTTCTTCTTCATAACCGGCATCCACGCTGAAAACATTGCGGCACCTAAAAGACACAGAAAAAGAACTCAGTTCAATACAAATATGAAAGGGTTGCATCACGCATCCCGCTCTCACTCACCTTCAGCGCTATCACTTCAGCAGCACGTCACCATCCCGGACACCGGCCATCATCTAAGGAAGGAAAGGAACGAAGTTAGAAAACTGTTCAAAAGACTCATTATACTTACCTGTCGGACTCTTGCCAGTGAAGTAACTAGGCAGCAACGAGCCCGCATCAATGAACCTGCCCCTGTGCTAAAAGCAGGATGGAGAGCACACTTTCCAAGAAAACAAGGCCCAGTCTCCAGTCGAGTAGACTCCAGGGAAGGGTTCGAGGTTGAGTGATGCCCCCGTGGATACCAGGTGAGCGTTACAGGTTCCAACATATGGGAGGAAGGGGAGGGGGTGTGATCTTCTGCAGAGGTATGCAGCTGCTCCTCTACATTCCCCCCTCTGGTCGAGTCATGGACCACCTCCTCAAGTTTTTCTATATCTTGGTATTTTCTCTTGAAGAAGTGTTTCTTAGGTGTCCATATTTTCATAACCCCCCTCAGGGTGCCAGCTTATTTGACATGTTCATCTACACTCCAGGCCATGTAGGTGCATTGTCCAATCGGGATACAATAGATCCATCGTCCCATGTATTTCTTATGATTCTTTGGATACAGAAACTTCGTTCTTTCAGGTGCCACAATGCTAGCCTTTATGTATTCTCTGCTAGCGTCATCAGTCAGCTCCTTGGCATTTGGTTCATCTTTAGCATCAATCATGATCTTCATTCCTACCACCTTCTTTGCTGTTTTCTTGCATTGGGCAATCACCATCCTAACTATGCAAAATCCAAACATTACTAGCACTACTATTACTCCAAGAACCTTGAATAGATTCACCAACCATTGAGGGATCCATGAGAACAAGGAGGTAAACCAGCTGTCATCTTAAATGTCATTTGCCTCATCTTCCATCTTGGTATGCAGGTCTGTCAACATAAATATGGCCTCTGCCAGGTCCCATTGTGGCCCTCGTGAGAAGGTGGATTCTCTGACAGCGTCATCAGTCAGCTCCTTGGCATTTGGTTCATCTTTAGCATCAATCATGATCTTCATTCCTAACACCTTCATTGCTGTTTTCTTGCATTGGGCAATCACCATCCTAACTATGCAAAATCCACACATTACTAGCATTACTATTACTTCAAGAACCTTGAATAGATTCACCAACCACTGAGGGATCCATGAGAACAAGGAGGTAAACCAACTGTCATCTTCAATGTCATTTGCCTCATCTTCCATCTTGGTATGCAGGTCTGTCAACATAAATATGGCCTCTGCCAGGTCCCATTGTGGCCCTCGTGACAAGGTGGATTCTCTGACAGCGTCATCAGTCAGCTCCTTGGCATTTGGTTCATCTTTAGCATCAATCATGATCTCAGCCATCATGAGAAGGTATAAATGTGCAACATGATGGTCCGATTTTGGTGCAAACTCCTCCTTCCATCACTGTGATCATATCAAGGACATACCTATTCTGGAGGATCATCAATCGTACGGCCCTTTGCTCTTCTTTAATGGCGTTGAATCACTTTATGGTAGCATTGATTGTCTGCAGAAGCTCCCATCTGGTAATTTGCAACCATTTGGCGTTCACCACGGTTTAAATTCCAGACATAAAGATAGCTGTCATTATCATAGCAATCTTGCTGAACTACTTGTGGTCATCAGGAATGGTTTCATTCGCTGTTATTGATTCGGCTGAGAAATGATGTTCTCTTTACGTTCGCAGGAGTTCAAGTGATCTTCTTTTTCTCAAATGGTCATCCACTTTTGGAAAGTCGTCAATGTTTAGATTGCTCTGAGGAAGAACTAACGCTGGAACATGGATGAGCACCAGGGAACACACTCCACCCCAATCCAATATCGATCCATAAGGACAGCTGTCCCTTCTCTGATTCCAGGAACATCAATTGTGGTTTTGCATCCTTTGTTATGTGCCACATAGTTTTTTCCATGGCTTCGGAAAAATATTGTCACATTAACCACTGGGATTACAACTACTGGGCCTGATTCATCTTCTACCCATGTCAGTAACTTGGAGTGATTGTTCCATGACTTTAAGCATCCATCATTCACTCTCTGCACTTCTTGTACATATTGTGTTTTCAGCAGATGAGCTGCACAGGACATCATTCCTCTTCACATCCCTTCTTGGTATGCACTCGTCCATTAATCAATAGTTGTGTTTGTTCCCAATATCGAGGCAATCCTGCTATTTCTATCACATCTGGGCAATTCATTCTGTTCATTTCTTCAATGATTACATCATCCTGTCCCGCAGCAGGATACACAAGCATTTTGTCTTTCCATACAGGCGCCTTATCCATTCGTATGGTCTTGATATAATCATCCTGGTATGGGAACGACCATCGTGATCTCCATTGCAAGGTTGTCCAGCTACCTTGGAACTGTCCTCGAGTAGTACATGCTGCAAAATGGCTGAGGCATTTCGCATCGTATTCTAATACCTCCTTCGAAATGAAAGTCCTTCCTGTATTCATGGCATAGGGGATGAGAGAGCAGACATAGCAACTCTCATCAGATGATCTTTCCCGCACATTTCTCATGTGCTGATACCACATGCTATTCCCCAGGAGAGCTGAATTACGTAGATAGGTATTTATCCCTTCATTATCTTCCTCTGCATCTCTTTTATGTCTCCTAACATACTTATAGAGATCAAGGAAACTGTCATCATCCGTACTCATAGTGGGGAGAACCATAGGAACTCTTTCTTTAGTAGAACCATGAAGATAATAGAGACTGTGAAAAATACGGAACAAAAAGATAACAAGAACAATCATTCAAATATATATTATACATAAACATCTGGACAACCATTTTTCATGTCATCCCACTGCTTTCTGAACTCGTGCACTCTGTATAATCGTGCCGTCTTCTGCATTAATCATTTATAACACAATCATCAAGTTTCTTTTACATTTGTAACTGTACAATTTGTTTAATTAAAGCAATGAGAAGTCTTCGTTTTACTGGTATCCCTGGTAGACCTGGCACAAATCCCTGAAACATTTTCCAGAGAATGAACATTTCTAGGTGGCTCGCTAACGTCTTCCCCTTATATGTGTTATGTAAATATGCTAGCAATGAATGTTGAGTGGACATGTCAAAGCTGTCGTTGGGCAGCCATGGTATCCTAATTCTGTTATCCATCCATTGAGTCCATTCAACACTGTACTTTACTATTTTATCTCTGTGCGGTGTTAGTGTTGCGCAGATATGCTGGAGTGGTGTAGTTAAGGTGCTGGCTTTGTATCCTGCCTCTGCCCAGTAATACACGGACATTTTGAAATATTCACTTTTTCAATACTACCGTTACCTGGCCCATAGGTTGGAGACTTTCGTCTTTCGGCTGCAAGGAAAAGCAATGTTTTTATTACAATACTTTTGTGCTGGGCGCCACCACCCTCTTTGTCTTTACAACACTATCACCTTCCTTTACACGCCTCCTTTCGGAGCTAGAGCTCCCTTCGACCTGTGGCGCACCAAGCCCCCTGCAGCTTCGTGCCCTGCGCGGCTTGCTTTTGAGCTGCCCCGCCTTTCCTGTGCCGCCGCTAATCGGCACACCTGCAACGTACTTCTAACTCCTCTTCCTTCCCCTCTGACCTCACTGCCTGCGCAGTGTATGCCCTTCTCTTCCCCCTCCCACTGGTCGCACCACCTCTCAGTGCGACCCCTGTGATCGAGGACGTGCCGGCGTTCTGCATGCGCGGCTGCCTCTCCCCCTTCACCCCTCCTTTACCGCGTGTCTCTGCCCCGTTCACGCTTGAAAAAGACTGCGGTATCCTTTGCAAGCCCTATGGGTGAGGTCACCAACTACTACAATGGGTTACTGGTACATACAATTATAACAGGAAAGGAAATGTACGCTATTTTTGACAATGTTATTCCCCACAATCCCCACAGCTGTCTTGCCAAAACGCCTGGAGTGGAGTATTCATTAATCACTTCGTTATTACAACTCAACTGCACACGCTGCGTTGCCGCACGTGTGATACACCCCCTCGCTAGGGGAACTTAACCAGTCAACTATCTTCTGCAATCTGAGAGAGACTTTAGCTATCTCCTGCGGGAATACGTCATCTATTCACCGAGCTAGAACAATCAATAGGAATCCTCATCTATTCATTGATCTCCAACTCGTAGGAATGCCACACCCCCTTATACAGGTGTCCGCGATCAGGACCAATCAGTGCGATTCGCCAGTCACACGTGGGTCTTGAAGCCCCACCCAGCTTGCTCTGTAACACTAGAAGGGACGGCCTTCATGTGATCCCCGCTACACCTTACACTTCGATCACCGCTCAATGACCAAAATCTTTTCTTAACACACTGCAAAAAACCACCCGCCACAATTCCTCCCGCACAACATCACGCTGCTGGTTGTGTGTGCCTTATTCACATCAGGCTCTCGCCTGCTGGTGCCGCTTGACTGCGGGCACCCTTCCCAATCAGCTCGCCGCCTCCCCTCGTCTGGACCACGTATGGACACGCGCCAACCTCTGGCGGGATACTTCTGAAGTTGGCTCCCGACGGGCAATCTCCAGATTGCGCTGTCCGGTCATCTCGCAGTTCCGCGATGGTCCTGCAGTCCTCCAAAGGGGGCAACGGTAGAGGGGGCCACGTTGCCGGGCCACCTTGACGCAAGCAGCCTCGCTGTGGTCTATCTCGCCAATCTCAGCAGTGCCTCCAACTTGTCGGAGTCATTTACCGGGGGTCGGCAGAGCCGTCCGCGTACCTCCAGGGTTGGGGAGCCCCCAACTCCTCCTGCGTCCCAAAGGAGTATGAGACACACACAAGAGCAAAAGAGTTACTGCTGTTTATTGCATTAAACAGACAGGGACAAGTTCTCGGATCACAGGTACCCAGGAAACGTCTCATCCGTGGTGTGCTCGCAGGCCCTTTTTCTAGCCGGATGACACGACTATGTGCGTCACCTGGGAAAACTAGCCCCTAAGCCTAACACTACCTCAGGTTGGCTCCCCGAGTGGTAGGGTCAATATGGACCCCTATAGAAGAAAAGGTTATTGGTGAAGAAAGGGTCAGGTGGTACGCTTGGGTCATCCCTAATAGTTGCAACATGAGAATTGTTACAAGGGGAAAATTAGTGCTTGGCTAAACTATAGTGGCGTCAGTGATTAGCCCCTCATATTCTGATTGGTTCACCCGTGAGCCCCCAAGCCTGGGACCATCGCTGTTCCCAGCTCGCGGTGTACCTGGTGCTGGCAACAATATATGACTATGTGTCAGTGGCGGACAACGGACAGGTCTGACTATTGGCTGTTGGGTGTCCAACTTGTCACTTCACTGTTACAGTCTGTGTCCCAGAATTGAGACCCCAGAGCTTCTCTGGTCCTTGGGGCTTGGCATCGTATCAGGTCAGCCTGGTCATGTGTTGTGAGACCGTGTTTGGAGCAGAATTACGGGTATTTGATTTGTATTTCGACTCTGAGGAGCGTTTAGCAGTAGCAGGTGTAACCTTGGCGCGGGGAGCGTGGTGTGTAAGTTGCAACTTCATGGCCTTGGCTGTGGGGCTCTCGTCAGGGTTTGTTCTGCATGCTCAGCATCTTGCAGCGTCGTCTGAGCTGTTCCGGCCTGGGGACTCTGGTTTGCGGCCTACTTTGGTCTATCTCATGGATGGCGGTATACAGTCCATAATACGGGGGTCGCGAGGGGCGACAAGGGTTCTTATGCACTGGTCCACATACAGGGCTATATCTTCATGGTTTTAGTAGCAAGGAAGCATCTGCAAGCATATACACAAGCTCTTCTGGCGTCTTGCATTTCTGCAGTGCTGTAGTTGGCCTATGTGAAAAATAACAACGATGCATATGTGAGTGTGAGTGGTCCTCTATGTCATAGCACTGAGTATGTTCTTCATGTGGTTTGTGTGTGTCTGATCCATGTGCTTGGTGGCACGTGTGTTCTTGTCCGCTGCCTATGTTGTCATTTTCCCTTTGATTTACCTCTTTGGGGCACCAATACTTCTTCCGAGTCCAAAGGAACACTTGAAGCAGGCACTTCGCCAGGGGCAGGAGTAGGAGGGACCAGCTCCACCACCTGCGCCAGGCGGAGGAACTCTTCCATCACAGAAGCTAAGAGTGGTGAGTCATCCAACTCAATCACTGGATTCAAGGTTGCGGCTCGTAGTAATTTCTGCCTAGAGGCACCCCGGGGGGGATGTCCAATTTCTCTGAGAGTTGCCTCACCTCCTCCTTTACCCTACCCCACTGTTCTGTTAAGAGATCCATTTTGGTGGTGTGGGCCAAAGAGACCCAGCGCAGTTCTCCTAGGATGTCCTAAACTGAGTCATTCAATGCAGTCTTTAAACCCACCATTGTGGATTCATTAATTTCCAGTTCCTTGGTGATTTCCAAAAGTGTGCTTGACTGCTGATGTACTTCTACTTTTAGATTTTCGAACACTTGCACCAGTGAGCTCAAAACAAAGTTAAGAGCAGTTATGGTGAATGGTATCAGTTCTGAAGAGTTCTCCGTTCCAACCACTTTTTCGTTTGGCCCCGAGCACAATGAACTTTGGGGCAGATGCCCATTCGGGGCCCCTAGAGTTGGAAAATTAGCCCACGTGGCTGGTAAAGCATTAAGTTTATAAGATGACTCAACCCCCAATCTATTATCCAACTCCATCAGGTCTTCGTCCAACACGTCACCATTCGAGTGAGAGACTCTTGAGCCTCCCGGATAGGGAGGACTTACACAAAACCCAGGGACAAACCCTGATCATCCACGCTCCCATTCAGTGGTTGCACCGGGAAATGATTGTCAATCGTTTTTTTCATAGATGACGCCCTCATGGTGTAATTTTGATTGGCGGGGAGTAAGCAAATCCAACAGCCCCTAACTCGTAGCCAGTTGTTGATCTGTGGGGTGGATACTCTGTGGAATAAAAACACCACCCCCTGACTTGTAGGGTTTCAAGGAACATTTCTCCATAAGAATGATGGATTGAGAGGAGTTACTGTCATATTTATCCTTTTTCCTTAAAGGGCTTGAGCCGATATCCTGGGGGGCACTCTGGAGATTATACATCCTTGACATTTCAGGCCCTTTAGAAGAACAACCCACTTTGGGATTAATCGAAGATACACTCTTCCTCAGAGTAGTGCTGAACACCGAGATCACTGCTACAAAAGACCACCTTGAAATACAGGGAATGGGGTCCTATTGTCATGCACTAATCACTATGGCTGTTAGGCCAAAGGCCAACCAGCCCGCAGTCCCCAAAGCCCAGCTGGTCACTAGCTACTTTCGTGCTCCATACAAACATCCCCCACAGCACCAATAGGCTCCAATTGGCCACCAGGGGAACAAACTATTCTCCCAAAAGGGAGAGAGTGCATGAGGAGTCACCAACCCCTCTCCGGTCGCAAATCACTGCCGGTCACTCTTTTCGCACTCTTATCACCCTGAAATCAGTGGGGCCCCACCATACCCTACAGAACTCACGGGTCACTCACGTTGTCCGTGGCAGACAACGTTAGGGGTAAGCGTTAGGGGTACAGGGGCAAACCTTTCAAAACTAAGGGAGGACAGCCAGACCCTCCCGCAACTCACAGGACCCTCTCAGGCCCCTCACCAGACCACACACCAGTCCCTCACAGGTCACAGGTCACTCACCCGTTACCTGTTGCACACGCTGGACACAGCATTGCAAATGGGGGCGACCTGGAGACCTGGCAACCTGGCGACCTGGAGATCTCAAGACCGTGCTTTCAGATGCCAACACGGGGGTTCTGAATTCTTCGCCTCCTGGTTGCTGGTAGCTGGTAGCTGCTTGCTTGCTTGCTTGCTTGCTTGATTGCTACTTGTTCCCGTTCTCTCAACAACTTCCTGCTTCAACCCCCAGCTGCGCGTACACAACACACAGAACAGAGAAATCAGAGGAAAGGACCCAACACCGTGAGAGCACCTCTCTCGAACACAGAACACAGAGAGAATCACAGAGGCCGCTTCCGACATTCGTATGTTAGTGGCTGGCAAGAACCAAAGTCCTTACCCTGCCCTGGTGACCTTCGTGAGCTAACGCCACTATTCTGCCCTGCAGCCTATGTGGTTCTAGAATGCATGTCCCTCTCCGGATGAGGCCTTCCTCCGTGATGGACAGTTCATGTCGGACTGTGAACACCCTTACCAGGAAGTTCCTTGTATCCCTGGTGGGGTTGTGGTTGTTTTGGAGGAAGGAGTTCCATTCACCTGCCAGTACGGCGTTCTTTGTCAGGGTGCAGCAAGGGTCGCTGTTAGTAGTTTCTACTAAGCCTGACATGCTCACGGCTTTCGGTGTCATCGCCTGGATTACCAAGCATACGTGTTCTTCCATTGCAGCAAACTCTGAGATTTCTTCCGCTGTGGCGGTGCACGGATGCCTGGACAAAACGTCTGCAGGGTTGTCTGTTCCTGGTCTCTATCTGAGGTCAAAATCGTACTGTTGCAGCTGCAGCAGCCATTTCCCGATATGGGCCAGAGGGTGGGTAGCTGAGCCCGTGAAGATAGGGATGAGTGGTGTGTGGTCTGTTTAGGTTTTACATTTCTGTCTATACAGGTGTAAGTGGAAGTGTTTGCACCCCCACAGAACAGCAATGGCTTCTTTCTCAATTTGTGAGCAGTTTTGTTCTGTAGGGGTAAGGACTCTGGATGTGTAGGCCAGTTGTCACGTGTCTCCGGATGGAGTGTTTTACACTAGTATGACTCATAGGCCCACGGGGCTACCGTCCACATACAGTTCTGTCTGCAGGCGGGTCTAATAGTAGGCCATGGTGGTATCAGCTGAAAGTGACTCTTTGATACTCTAAAATGCTTCTTGGCATGCCTTGTCCCACTCCCACTTGGTGCTTGATTTGGTCAGGGCTTGCAGTGGTTCTGAGAGCATGGGCAGATTGTTGATGAATCTCCCACAGTAGGTGTACATCCCCAGGTGACTGCAAAGGTCCGTGGGCAGTGTTGGTGAGCTTAGGGCCCTTTAGGAACATGCATATGTGATCAATGGGAACATACAGAGTAACTCTGAGTCCAAATAACCAAACCAACTCAGGAAGATGGCAAAGTACTTTTTTATTAACAATGATCTAAAACAGGGAGTTTACAATGAACATCAGCGGATGTATGCTCAGTCTCTTTCAGCGATCTTCACACAAATCATAGCTTTTATATTGAATATACGTCAGAGTTGACGTCATACTACGTGGCAATAATGAATAACCTATCAAGGGTCGGCATTGGCTATGGGGAACATCTAAGTATACTTTTTATAGGAACTCGGATTGTGATTTGCTGCTAACTATCAGGTCGACAACATATTCTTACCTCTAACACATGCATCTTCAGAAACAGCTTCTCATTGTTCTTCAAACTATAAGGTCCCTTGTTATATGGACTACTATAATTGGTTGGCACGCATGTGCCAGGTCTGGAACATTTGGGTCACTTAGCACCACCTAAGCCCAGACCCAGGTGCAAAGATATGGGGCATGTCACCACCTCCCCACCCAATTAGCTCAGCATCTCTCATCACCCATGTCTTCTGCCATGAAGATTGTCTTTGAACTTGGCCTTGAAAAGTATTCTTGACTAGAGAATACACAGAAGTGAGAGCACTCACTATCATGTTCTGGGACTCCAAGTTTGAACTCTATTTTCATCATTGGCTCACGTGACAGGAGACCACGATTTAGTCCATTTTGCAGTTTTTAAATGCTCTAAATGAATCAAACTTGCCACTCTTGGTGTTCTTTCTTTGCACCTTAACAAGAGATGATTCATCCTGCACACGTTCGCTCATGTCTAGAATAGATAGCTGACCTTGGCTGTTCCAGTCTTGATTCCAGGCCAGACAGCCTCATCTTGCAGCTCCACGATTCTGCTTATTCTTCCTGCGCCACAGTTCTCCCTTCCCGCTTCATGGGTCCTGGCTTACTAAATTCATGATACTGATGGCCAGCTTCTATATAATGGTGGCTTCGCCTGCGTTCTATTAACTATGTATAGCCAGCTTCTATGATGACGTAGTCTACCTTGCCTTTCAGCATTTCTACATTTATTGAATGGTTGATTTTCTGCAGCACTTCATGTACTTGTAATATTCTTTTTCATATTTAAAAGCTCACTTAATTCTTCACTTCGCATTAGTTTTTTTAGGATGAATACATCCTCTTCAGTCAGTATCTCGGGATGTCGTACATTCTTTTTTGTGATGTCACTAGCTCCTTTTCTTTGCTCTTTCTCATATTCTTTCAGGGAGTTCTGCCTCAGGGTGGCATCACTTCAGGGATACATTTGGTAGGGTTGTCAACTGGTATCTTCTTTTGAACATTCGCTGCGGCATTGATGCAATGGCTGGTGTCAAAAACGGCACGGTCTCATGGTTCTGTCATGATTCCTGCCCCTCATGTCCCCAGTCCTCCAAGATGTCAGGCTGGAGCCAGGCCACGATCACCTACATGGCCCTCAAGGGCCTCTCCATCCCTCCAAAGACCCACTTGGAGTCAGACTTGGCGCTTGTGGCACCAGACTCACTCACTCCCATAGGATAACATTGGGGATTGGACTTGTATTGCATTGATGGGGGCAAGATGGATGCCCCCACATATTTCGGTTCCCAGAACTGCATGTGCAGTCTAGTCTTTTGGGTGTGTTTCAGCCCAGAGACACCTTGGATACCCAGAGACTATTTAAGGTACGCCCAGGCTGAGAAACATGCTTTGTGTTTTCTCCACCTGCATCGTGACACTCACCGTTTTCGGATCGGTCTCCAGTGGGCCTGCATCTTTCTTCTGCGCTCAGCTCCTGCAAGAACAAGAACACCGTTAGGAACAGCCTTACCTTGCAGCGTTTCTGCCCATCATTCATCGCTTCTTCTGTTCTGCAGGAATCTTCTGCAGTGTCAGTCCCATCCCAGCACGCTGCTTCCTAAGGAAAAGGGAGAAGAACAGAAAAAAGGCATTAGTAAGCATTTAGCAAATCTTCGCTTATTTTTAAAGACTGTACGAGCTTCAAATGCTTACCTGAATCCCAGCCGCTCTGGGGGAACTCTGTCTCCGCAACTTCTCATCCATCTGCAAGAGGGAAAAGACACTCCAGGTTAGCGTGGAAACATCTAGAGGCGCCGCATACCACGCTTACTCACCGCATTTCTTCTTCATAACCGGCATCCACGCTGAAAACGTTGCGGCAACTACAAGACACAGAAAAAGAACTCAGTTCAATACAAATACAAAAGGGTCACATCGCACTCTCACTCACCTTCAGCGCTATCATCTCAGCAGCACGTCACCATCCCGGACACCGGCCATCATCTAAGGAAGGAAAGGAACGAAGTTAGAAAACTGTTCAAAAGACTCATTATACTTACCTGTCAGACTCTTGCCAGTGAAGTAACTAGGCAGCAACGAGCCCGCATCAATGAACGTGCCCCTGTGCTAAAAGCAGGATGGAGAGCACACTTTCCAAGAAAACAAGGCCCAGTCTCCAGTCGAGTAGACTCCAGGGAAGGGTTCGAGGTTGAGTGATGTCCCCGTGGATACCAGGTGAGCGTTACAGGTTCCAACATATGGGAGGAAGGGGCGGGTGTGATCTTCTGCAGAGGTATGCAGCTGCTCCTCTACATTCCCCCCTCTGGTCGAGTCATGACCACCTCCTCAAGTTTTTCTATATCTTGGTATTTTCTCTTGAAGAAGTGTTTCTTAGGTGTCCATATTTTCATCACCCCCTCAGGGTGCCAGCTGATTTGACATGTTCATCTACACTCCAGGCCATGTAGGTGCATTGTCCAATCGGGATACAATAGATCCATCGTCCCATGTATTTCTTATGATTCTTTGGATACAGAAACTTTGTTCTTTCAGGTGCCACAATGCTAGCCTTTATGGATTCTCTGACAGCGTCATCAGTCAGCTACTTGGCATTTGGTTCATCTTTAGCATCAATCATGATCTTCATTCCAACCGCCTTCTTTGCTGTTTTCTTGCATTGGGCAATCACCATCCTAACTATGCAAAATCCAAACATTACTAGCACTACTATTACTCCAAGAACCTTGAATAGATTCACCAACCATTGAGGGATCCATAAGAACAAGGAGGTAAACCAGCTGTCATCTTCAATGTCATTTGCCTCATCTTCCATCTAGGTATGCAGGTCTGTCAACATAAATATGGCCTCTGCCAGGTCCCATTGTGGCCCTCGTGAGAAGGTGGATTCTCTGACAGCGTCATCAGTCAGCTCCTTGGCATTTGGTTCATCTTTAGCATCAATCATGATCTTCATTCCTAACACCTTCATTGCTGTTTTCTTGCATTGGGCAATCACCATCCTAACTATGCAAAATCCACACATTACTAGCATTACTATTACTCCAAGAACCTTGAATAGATTCACCAACCTCTGAGGGATCCATGAGAACAAGGAGGTAAACCAACTGTCATCTTCAATGTCGTTTGCCTCATCTTCCATCTTGGTATGCAGGTCTGTCAACATAAATATGGCCTCTGCCAGGTCCCATTGTGGCCCTCGTGAGAAGGTGGATTCTCTGACAGCGTCATCAGTCAGCTCCTTGGCATTTGGTTCATCTTTAGCATCAATCATGATCTCAGCCATCGTGAGAAGGTATAAATGTGCAACATGATGGTCCGATTTTGGTGCAAACTCCTCCTTCCATCACTGTGATCATATCAAGGACATACCTATTCTGGAGGATCATCAATCGTACGGCCCTTTGCTCTTCTTTAATGGCGTTGAATCACTTTATGGTAGCATTGATTGTCTGCAGAAGCTCCCATCTGGTAATTTGCAACCATTTGGCGTTCGCCACGGTTTAAATTCCAGACATAAAGATAGCTGTCATTATCATAGCAATCTTGCTGAATTACTTGTGGTCATCAGGAATGGTTTCATTCGCTGTTATTGATTCGGCTGAGAAATGATGTTCTCTTTACGTTCGCAGGAGTTCAAGTGATCTTCTTTTTCTCAAATGGTCATCCACTTTTGGAAAGTCGTCAATGTTTAGATTGCTCTGAGGAAGAACTAACGCTGGAACATGGATGAGCACCAGGGAACACACTCCACCCCAATCCAATATCGATCCATAAGGACAGCTGTCCCTTCTCTGATTCCAGGAACATCAATTGTGGTTTTGCATCCTTTGTTATGTGCCACATAGTTTTTTCCATTGCTTCGGAAAAATATTGTCACATTAACCACTGGGATTACAACTACTGGGCCTGATTCATCTTCTACCCATGTCAGTAACTTGGAGTGATTGTTCCATGACTTTAAGCATCCATCATTCACTCTCTGCACTTCTTGTACATATTGTGTTTTCAGCAGATGAGCTGCACAGGACATCATTCCTCTTCACATCCCTTCCTGGTATGCACTCGTCCATTAATCAATAGTTGTGTTTGTTCCCAATATCGAGGCAATCCTGCTATTTCTATCACATCTGGGCAGTTCATTCTCTTCATTTCTTCAATGATCACATCATCCTGTCCCGCAGCAGGATACACAAGCATTTTGTCTTTCCATACACGCGCCTTATCCATTCGTATGGTCTTGATATAATCATCCTGGTATGGGAACGACCATCTTGATCTCCATTGCAAGGTTGTCCAGCTACCTTGGAACTGTCCTCGAGTAGTACATGCTGCAAAATGGCTGAGGCATTTCGCATCGTATTCTAATACCTCCTTCGAAATGAAAGTCCTTACTGTATTCATGGCATAGGGGATGAGAGAGCAGACATAGCAACTCTCATCAGATGATCTTTCCCGCACATTTCTCATGTGCTGATACCACATGCTATTCCCCAGGAGAGCTGAATTACGTAGATAGGTATTTATCCCTTCATTATCTTCCTCTGCATCTCTTTTATGTCTCCTAACATACTTATAGAGATCAAGGAAACTGTCATCATCCGTACTCATAGTGGGGAGAATCATAGGAACTCTTTCTTCAGTAGAACCATGAAGATAATAGAGACTGTGAAAAATACGGAACAAAAAAATAACAAGAACAATCATTCAAATATATATTATACATAAACATCTGGACAACCATTTTTCATGTCATCCCACTGCTTTCTGAACTCGTGCACTCTGTATAATCGTGCCGTCTTCTTCATTAATCATTTCTAATACAATCATCAAGTTTCTTTTACATTTGTAACTGTACAATTTGTTTAATTAAAGCAATGAGGAGTCTTCGTTTTACTGGACTGTTTTTACGATCCTGCAAAAAAGTATGAATATTAACATCTCTTCTATCAAGAGCAGAGTAAGATTGTAATATTAACAAAAAGACGGCAACCACAAGCTGATGAATGTCACTATCGGCAGGTATCATGTATTTGTATCACTTAAAACAGATATTCTCCACGAAATAAATCTGGATATTGATCTCTCTTCCAATTTCTGATCAAGAACTGACAGTTAGATATAATTCTGATGCATCATTCACTCCTTCAATATATTTCAAAAAATTCATTTGAAACTCTAAATTTTCTCTGCAAGTCCTTGCACTGCTTGCTAAAATATATATAAGCAGTGTCTATTGAATTTCAGATCAAATAAAGTGTGTTTTTGATCACTCATTGTTTCATCATCCTTTTTCTTAGTCATCGATCAGGTCTGCACACGAGGCAATTCTTCTTCTTGTCTTGGTTCTTGATCAGCAATGGTGGGAGGGAGGATATCGCCTTTATAAATCTTTATGTCGTTCAGATGCAACCAATCTCGTCTTCCTGATACCTTAACAGCAGAAGGGGACACTTTCTCAACAAGGAATGGGCCACTAAAACAAGGCTCATGCCACTTCCGGGTGAAGTTTTTAATCAGAATCAGGTCCCCAACATATAACTTAGGTGGTGGTAATAGTTCACTCAGATTGGTTGCCGAATTATCTCCTTCCATGTTCCTAGACATTCCACCCCGATGTTTCACTTGATCTGAAATGAAAGAAATACTGGTAGTCATACATGTCAAATAATCATGCATCTCATCACGTAGAGTTTTAGCTACACTCTGGGCATCACTCCTAATCCTAGACGGATGTGTAAGGGGTATTCTCATTTGATGCCCAGTTTCTAGCTCAGGTGGTGGTCCAACCCTGGCGGATTCCAAAGGTCATATAAGGCCAGGATTAGGCATTACAGCCATCCCTTTTTTAAAGTCAATTTAATCTTGGCAATCCTCTCTTTGAGGAGGCAATTGAGTCTCTCACATATCCCATTTACTTGTGGGTGATACGCAGATGAGAACTTGAGCTTTATACTTAATAAAAGCCCTATTTGTTCGAATAGCTCATTGACAAAATGTGGCCCATTATCGGATCTTAGCACTTCACACACACCTCACATCGGGAAAACCTTGCATACTAAAATCTTCGCTGCGCAAGTGGCATCAGGGTAGGCACACAGACCCACTTCGATCCACCTAGATAAGGGGCACACAACCACTAATGGATACCTATATCCATTACATGTCTGCAGCATATCGACATAGTCAATATGTAAATGCTGAAACTGACCATTTGGTCAATGTATTACTCCTCTAATTGTGCTTAGTGTATGTCCAGCAGTAAAGTTTTGACACACAATGCAATTCAACATAAACAGTACAACATGTTCCAACAAATTAGGAATGAACCAGTCATCTGCAAAATTGGCAGCAATCCTTTCTCTAGTTACATGCACAGGGAAATGCAGCTGTTCAAGCACAACATTTAATAAAGTTACTGGCATCACTGGCTCTCCAGTGCTTTCCTGTCACCATAAGCTTCTGTGGGGGATAAAGAACACCCCCTTTATTTCCCCAGTTCTTGCTCTTCCTGTGGTTCTCTTCTCTGAATCTCTATTAATTGGGTTATTGACAGCATATTAAAACCCTCCTGCACTATCACGGTTGTAGTTGAATTTTCTTTAAAAACCTGCAGTATCAAAACTCAACATTTCTGGAGAATATGCAACCCTTTTGACTTCTACATCTGCGACTACGTTCCCGCAAGAGATAAAGTCTGTTTGTTTAGTATGCGCTGCACATTTTACGACTGCTATGGGTACTGGGTGTTGTAGTGCCTTAATGAGTTTTTCCAATAAGGACGAATGCTGCACTGGAGAGCCGTCTGCATTGAGATAGCCCCTCCTCTTCCAACGTAACAATCCTGTGTGTACAGTTTATTTCACATAGACAGAGTCACTGTACACCATCACTCCCTGCCTTTCATGTTTCTCAAATGTGGCAATAAGCGCTACTAATTCTGCTGCTTGCGCTGAAAAATTAGACAGTAGTCTTGCACTCGCCACCACCTCAAATTCTCCCTTAAATCTGTGTCTTATTACTGCGGTGCCTGAATGCCTATCCCCACTAGTCTGATAAATTTTCAAAGAACCATCAATAAAAATAATCTCCCCTCCTACCAAAGCATTCTCTTTCACATGGGGTACATCATCATAATATTTAACATACTTGGTACAGTCATGCAAATGATCACCTTCTTCTACTGGCTCAGCTATGAATGTGGCTGGGTTCACTATTTTACATCTTACAATTTTTATCATTGGGTTAGAAATCATTACCTCATAAACTGAAGCTCTTTGGGATGTCAATGTGCCCTTGGGTTTCTCTAAAATGGCAAACAAGGCATGATCCACGTAAAGGTTCATAGAACAGCCATGACAATACTTGTGGATTTGTCAATTGCAAACACGGTAACTGCCAACGTTTGCTCATAAAGAAAGTGTCCTCTCATAACTGGGTCTAAAATCCCACTGTAATATGCCAAAGATTTATACCCCAGTGTGGTTCTTTGTGTGAGCAGTGCTGCCATGACTGTCCCATTTGTGTGTAAAAACAAATACAATTCCTTGCCATAATTGGGACTCCCTAAAACTGGGGCTCTAAAAATTGCTCCTTTCAACTTCTAAAATTGCTCCTGGTTTAAGCTTTATTTTAACCTCCCTTATCCCCTTGAATAAACCTACATCATAGGAGCCTGTGGCCCATAGTGTACTCAGCACCTTTTCAAGATCCTCCTGAAAAAATGCTGGTTGTTGACGCATTATTGCCTTTCTTTGTGGGACTTCCCTTTTTTCTATACTTATATAGTATGTAATGCTCATGAAGAAACCACTTCCTCATTGCTTCGGTCTTCCCTGAACATATCATCATCGGTTTGGTCAGTCAGTCTGTATCCCTCCTCAAGAGCTATCACTGTTCTCCATGGTCTACCCTCATTGTCTATCCCTTTGAGCATTGTCATCTCTCTTCGTACTACAGATGATTCCAATTGTATAGGAATAATCTGTCCACCTTGCTCATTCATGGGTATCTGTGGTCTAAATAAAAACGAATCAGGTATCCTCACAATCTTTCCTACCAGACCAGTTAGCCATGTCAGCAAAATGCTTACTCCATATTGAAAAATCTCTTGATCTAGGGTAACACCTCACAGAGCCACCTGCCCTGTGAACGCCAATATGAACTCTCCCATGTTTAAATGGTGTATTCCTGGAGTGGAGCACACTATTCCTTGATCAGTAAATGAAATCGTCGTGTTAAGTTTTGTCATCAAATCTCTTCCTAAGATGTTTACTGGTGTCTGTTGTGAATATTACAACGGGACGGACATGTCACATTCTCCTATGGAGAATGGTAATTTATAAGTAAAAGGAACTTGGCTTGTAGCTCCAGAGAACCCTTGAGCATTCATGGCAATACCCAACATTGGATATTATCTTTCCCCTATACAGGAACAAGTTGTTCCAGTGTCTACAAGAAAAGAGAAAGATTTGCCTTCTATCGCCAGATCGAACCTTGGTTCCTCTTGGGGGTCTGGAGTCACACATAGTACTGAACACATCAAGTCACCCTGTGAGCTGTCCTTTTGCAGGTACAAGCTCATCCCTGTCCCAGTGAATGCATTTCCTCTTACCACAGTGACACCTCCTATTCTAGGTGTTAGTATCTGTCCTGTATTCGCATACTGCTTGCGTGTACATAGGGGGCTGTTGCGACTGCCCTTGGGGTGGATTCATTTCTGCTTTTCCCTGCTGTGGTACCTGCTGTACTTGCAGTGTTTGTGCCTGATAAGATGTGTGATCTTGGGCAAAGCCCTCTCTAATCTGTGTGCTGTATGGCAGAGGATAAACTCTCCCACTCTGGAAAACTAGCCATTTTGTACACTCCCTCGACTCTCGCATACACGTGCAATAATTCCAACATACTGGGGGAACCCGTCTGGTAAACCCTCCTTGGTTATATCCTCCCTGAGTACTCTGGTTCTAGTTCTGTTTGTTTTGTATCCCACCTTGGTTATTCTGAAATCCACCTCCTCTTCCCCTACAACCCATACCTCTAATTTGTGGGGTGCACCGGTACCCACTTTGGTCTATCGGGCGCAGATTATTTGCCTGTGATGCACCCATTGCTTCCCACATTCCCATTCCTTCTATGCTTGTCAATAGCGCCCCTTCTATGGCACATTTTGACAATTGTTTCTGAATCGACTTAGCTTCCTCAATCTTTCTTCTTGTTTTTCTCTTGTAACAATCGGAAAAGGTGTACTATTGTCAACTGTATCTCAGCCCATGGCTTCGCTTCCATCCCCACTTGTTTTTTCATCTATCTCTGCACTTGCTCAGGCAACCCCTGACATAAAACATGGTAAAACAATGCCACTGCCTTTTCCCACTGTTTGTGAGTTTCAAACTGCCATTTCTCCTGAATATCTTGACTCTAAGCAAAAGTGTCTTCATCTTCTTTCATTTTACATGTCATAATTGCACCCATATCTGATGTATCAGGATACTGTACACTGAGAGCCATCAAAACACCTGCCCTACAATTATTAAATCGCGCTCCATCATGCACTGTTTTTGTGCAGTCACACTTGAATATACCGTTCTCCTCCATAGGTCATCAGCCCTCTCTCCAGGAATGGCTGACAGGAAACCTTTTATGTTCCCTATGGCCAGCGTATTTCGCCTGTCATTTTCTCTAATTCATATATCCATTTCCCAGCCCCCGAAATCAAACTAGGGAGCTTAGATTTTAAGTTATCCTTGTCCATATTTGGCCATGGAATATATTGTAATCTTGCTCCCCCTTCTCTAACAAAGGGAACTGCGCAAACCCCGTCCCATAGTCGGATCCCACTATTAGTCTATCCATGTCAGGGATAATGGTCCCTGTCTTTCTCCTTGCCGGTAATGACCTTAACCTGCTTAGATATGTTGGAGACTCTCCCTTCTCACTACACGATCTTCCTCGGGGATACCCAGGATATGCAATGGGATCTGGCATTCATCTTTAGGCTGTTCCAGATCTGATCATCTCAATTCCTTATCCATTTGCAGGCTTCCTTCAGGGGCGCACGCGCTCCCTCCTTCTGCCGCAACCAGGACTATCTTTCTTCGTCCGACATGTCCAGGCCCCAACCAGTATGACTAACATCCTCCTCACCTTTGTCTTGGTTCAATCTGCTCAAAGACAATACTCGACATTCATCACTAAAAAGGTTTCCTTCCTCACTTTGTGATTGAGGTACTAGGGATAGATCATTGTTCCCTCTAGTTACATGCTCGCTATCTCGACTTAACTGTTGATAGACCTTATCAATCCTTTCTCCAATGCTTTCCGCATCATATCCTTCTTCTTCTAGCTCTACTCTAGATGCTGCTGGCATTACTTCCTTTATTGGGAGAATCTCTTCTACTCTATCCAGTCGTATTTCTGGGCTTGGCCTCATTTGTTCTGTACAGATGAGACTGGCATCCAAACCTTGCTGTCTCCTTTTTCGCTCTATTTCTTCATCTACTTCCCTTTGCTTTCTGGCATCTCTTCTAACCATTTCTTCCTCTTGCCTTTGTTTTTCTCTCCTTACTCCTTCCCTTCTTTCCTCTTCTTCCTTTCGTCTCTGTAACCTTTTGTACCTTAATCTTTTTGCTCCTTCTTCCTCTCTCTTTCTTTCCTTCCTGTCCCTCTATTCTATTGTCTTTCATAAAGTGCTTCATAATATTTGGTACAATTTGGAAGGCACAACCCCGCTCTCTCCCTGGGAGCCATTAGGGTGCGCATGCTATTCTTGGGCACTTGTTCTGCCAGACAAACCTGGAGATTAATTTGTTCAATGCTACAAAGAAGGGCTGCAGCACTATTGGTAGGTTCTGAAAGTAATAAAGGACTCTAAGTAGTGTGACCTTTTTCACAGTCGCTATGAGACCCAGCCATGATAACTTAAGTGGGGTCCACCTCTCCAGATCCCCTCCCACCTGCTGCATTAGGGAAGGGTAGTTCCAATCTTAGATTTGCGCTACGGTTTCCGCCATATTCACTCCCAAGTACTGTATGCTATCCTCCGCCGCTATGAAGGGGGAATATTGTCTTAGAGCTGTGCGCTACTCTGGAGTTAGTGGAGTGGAGTGGAGTTAGTGCCAAGCCTAGCAGTTCGGATTTTGTTTATTGATTTTGAGCCCGCCAACTGCTCTATCTTACCCAGCTCTACCACCAATGCCCCTATGGATAATTCTGGCTCCGTCAGCGCCACTAGCATGTCATCTGCAAATACAATGACCTTATACTCCTCCCTTCCAAATGGTGTACCCTTCACTGCCGAATTCAATCTTAACTTCAGGAGCAGCGGTTCCAGATACATTGCATAAAGCAGAGGCGAGAGTGGACATCCTTGCCTCGTGCGTCGTGCAATCTGAATAGACTGGGATAAGTGGCCATTAATATAGAGCCGCATTACCATATGGGTATAGTTCGCTCTGACCATTTGTATATATTTGTCCCTGTTAGAAAAGTGACCTTCAGACTTCTTAGCATTACTTGTAAGGTTTATTAACAAGTTCTCAAGATACCTTTACAAGCAAGTTATATTGGTTAAAAGTAAGAAAAATTGTTGACAAGATAACACTGGCTCGCATCACCCAGGCAGGGGGCTTCCTAACTTCCTGGGCTAAAACCCTCACTCATACATTCTATCATTAAATGGACAACACTCCACATGACATCACAGCCTTCCTTCATGCCTAAGCAAGCAATACAGAACACATCTCCCTCCTTTACAATGACACCACACACAAACAGGAGAACACTTTACAACACATCTCCTTACCTTATATTGACACCACACACAAACTGGGGGAACACTTCATGACACAAAACCCCTCTCACACACATACACTCCACACTTACACAACGACTTAGTCAACGGGCGCATACAAACACGAGGTGCACTTCCGCTCACCTACGAAGTCGATACGCTGGCCAGGCACGTCGAAACCATCATGACCAAAATGTATCACTATCCTGCACCCAATTACAGATGGATTTAAGTCGTAAACTGATCAACCACACCTACAAAAAAGGGATACAGTTGGCCTAAAAACAAAAGCAAAAACAAACAGGTTGGCGTGGATCCCACACTACTCAGGCAACAATATTAACCCTGAGTGACCTACACACCAAAGTCACATCCAATACCGAAACTGGGGCGCTGCCACCCAGACAACATTTCTGCCCTAAATCAAACTATTAACCCTGCGTGACTTATATATGACAGTCACACCCAATACTGAAACTGGGGGCGCTACCACCCAGACACCATAGCTCCCTTAAACACACATCTAACGTCCTTGTCTACTTACATACAACAGTCATACCCAAAAAATAAAACTAGGGGGCGCTACCACCCAAACGTACAAGACTACATCAACAACGAATTGACCCTACAAGAATCCACACAGAATCACACCAGAAGCTACAACTGGGTGCGCTACCATCCACAAATGTACCTAATAACCGCGACCTTATGTGACGTACATACCACAGTCACACCCAGAGACAAACTTCCCTAACCAATTACTGTTATCTGACAAGAGATACTCCTCCCTTAGCCAAGACTACCCATCAGGCATGTTACATACACACCTTAAATAATCTCACCTGGCATCTCACATACCATCAGACCACCCATATATGCATGGCATGGCACTCGCACACCATATGCACTGACCTGGTATCACACCTACCGTCAGCCCAACCAAACTCAGAAGCATGGCATAACACATACACATGCCTCACATACTGACCTGGTAACTCACATACCATCAGCCCAACCTAACTCATACGTAAAGCCTAACACATACACACCTTATATATTCTGACTTGGCATCTCACATACCATCAGACCACCCAAACACATCATACCATACCATTTCCGCAACACCATAAACTTAAGTGCATTGACCATTAACAATGTAAAATCATTCAATGTGTTGCATTACCAGGTTGCCAGTCAAAGGATCGACAGTGAAAGGGTTGACAGGTCAAAGGAACGACACCAAAGGGTCGACAGGTTTTTCACATATTTTTTTTTTGGGGGGGGGGGCCCAACCCCCTTTTTCTTGACCTGTCGACCCTTTAGATTTGATCCTTTGACTAGACACCGCATTACCATAAACCCCCACCAACTGGTTATGGCGTTTACACTGTAAGTCCATAGCCTCTAACAGGCACTAACACGACTTGCAGTCTGTAAACCGACATGTCCACATTGCATCCTTGCATCCTATACATCACTATAGAGAACCTTAGACCTCTTCTCGTGCCTATCAGTAAAACTAATCCACCTACCAGATAGCTCCTCTTAAACAACGAAAAGCCAAACCCATTGCCCACTCTAACAAATGGTTCTCAGCAGAATTAAAGGCTCTCCGCAATATCAAAAGAACTGCAGAAACTAGCTGGAGAAAAGCCCCTTCTCTTTCCACTAAAGATAAGTTCGCCTCAGCAGCCTCCACCTACAAATCCGCCATCTTAAATGCTTAAAAAGAGATCTATAACATGAGAATTTAAAAACGCCAAATCTGGCACTAAAGAACTATTCTCTATACTAAGGGAACTCAAATCACCACTGCCTCCTTCAGAGGACTGCATTAAAGACAAGGCCTGGTGCAATAATATCCAGCTGGCCCTCGCTAATAAAATTGCCCTCCTACAAACTAAGATAGAAGCAAAAAAAGCCAACCTTGCCTCCAAACAGAATCCCATCAGCATAATAAACCACAACACCCCCAATTGCCCTTCCTTCCACTTCTCACCAGTCACAGAAGAGGAAGTAATCAAGATAATCGCCAGTCTCAAACCATCCAACTGCAAAGGTGACATATGTCCCGCCTCCGTCATCAAAGACGGGGCTAATGAGTTAGCCCCTCTCATCACCTCCTTGATCAATGCTTCCTTCAAAAACTCAGTGGTCCCCAATAACCTTAAAGAAGCGTGGGTCCTACCCCTGCTCAAAAAACCCAACCTAGACCCCAACGTCCCCACAAATTACAGGCCCATCACCACAGTCCCATTTCTCCTCAAAATCTTAGACAGGGTAGCCTACCTCCAAATACAACAACATTTGGAAGACAACAACCTCCTAGGCCTGCGATAATCCGGCTTTAGACCAAGGCACGGGACTGAAACTGCCCTCTTGGATCTAAAAATCCAAATGGATGATGCCAAAGATAAGGGCAAACTGGCCATTTTGCTCTTGTTGGATCTATCTGCTGCCTTCGATCTGGTTGACCACCAGATCCTCACTCAACACCTCTCCTTGGCTGCTGCATTCTCTCAGAATGCTACTAAGTGGATCCAGTCATTTTTGTCTGACAGGTCGACTAGGGTCTTCGCCCCCACCGCGGCTGCGGACCCTATCCCAATCACATGTGGAGTGCCCCAAGGCTCCTGCATTTCCCCCACATTTTACAATATCTTCACGAAGCTCCTCTTTGACCGTCTTGATGATCTGGGTGTCAGCTACACTAATTATGCAGACGACACCCAGGTCTTCATCACTCTCACTGGCAGCTATGAAGAGGATGTTGCAAAGCTTAATGAAATCTACTTAGAAATCCAAGCCTGGATGGCCACACACAGTCTTTGCCTCAACGACGATAAGACAGAACTGCTTATCGTATGCTCCCAGGCTCGCCTCTACAAACTAGACCAAAGGTATCAATACTTTACCATTGACGGCAACATCATAAAAGTCTCCAAAGAGGTCAAAAAAACACTAGGTGTGTACCTCGACTCCACCTTGTCACTAAAAAAACAAATAAACTCCACCATCTCAGCCACCACCTACACCAATAAATTGATCAATGCCTGTAGGCCTTTTCTCTCCACCTCTAGTTGCCTCACCTTATCAAGAGCGTTGATATTGTCTAAATTAGACTAATGCAACACACTCTACCTAGGCACTACCACAAAAAACTTGAACAGGCTCCAGATCCTGCAAAATGATGCACTAAGATGTGCCCTTAACCTCCCGCGCAAGGCTCACATATCCACGGCAGGCAAAGAAGTCCACTGGCTCCCGATCCGTGACAGAAACAAGCTAAGAACCCTGGTCATCACCCATAAGTGCCTGTCACACACCGCCCCTCGCTACCTCTCAGACAAATTCGCTAGACATTGCTCCACTAGACCCACCAGAACCCCTTACCTGCACCAACTAAAGATCCCCAACTATAACCTAAAAACAGCAGGAGGTTCAAGCTTCCCAGTGCTCGCAGCACAATGCTGGAATACCCTCCCTCTTGCAATTAGATCGGAAGCCGCGTTCTGGCCATTCAGAGCCATGGTGAAATCATGGTTACTAGCCTAAACATCCAATCTCTCAATGACACGTTCGGCCAGCTGCTGTTCGCCACCATGTAGTAATGTTCACCCTGCCTTTATCCGAATCAGGACCACCCTGTAACCCGGTCCCCACTCTCCACTGTAACTATCTTGTACACTGTTCTCTGTATACTTTATTCTTGTATGTAACTACTCAGAGCCTGGACTAATGCATGCTCTGACTGGTGTATTAAGGTGTTTGTGTAACGATATGTAACTCTGCTGTGCACATGATTATGCGCCCAGCTACTTGAGGGTTCGGACGCGTTTATAAATAAACAAACTAAACTAAACTAAACGCAACCCTGCAAAGCCTCAAAAAGGTTGTATCTAACACATAGAGGCTTAATGATTCCCAAAACCACTTTGCAGCATACCATAATTTATCAAGCTGCTAAAAGTCCATGTCGCAATATAGCAACCAAATAGCTGAAAATCCTCAAAAGGGTTATATCTAGTCTTCTCACATGACTAACATATCCCTAACCCATCCAAATATAATCTTGGGGGTTAAAAAGGGAGGCCCTGATGGGTATATAATATATGGCATTATATTGTATCGTGTTGAAGGAATTAACATGTGTAATGTTTGTTCTAGAATGATGTGCATTGGATTTTCATTGTTACCCCCTAAAGAAACATTTTAATGCCAACTTAAAAAAATAGGGAGTGAAATACTCCCACTTCCAAAAGCTATCTGGGACACTGGATCCACTAGTACAACGACATAGGCTGAGGCAATATTGGTTCCACCATCGGGTTTGCTATTTTAAGATTTCAATATATCTTTAAGCAATAATTATCACAAAGTATTGAGTAATTTTGGGGAGTGCTGTGACTTGATTCTTGCTGAAATGGACTCATACAAATTTACACTGATGAAAAGCCTGGTGAAAATTGTAAAATGGGGAAAGATATACAGAGAATGTCATGACATAAACTACAAAGGGAGGTAACCACACACCTGAGGAAATATAAGGAGATGCAGTCTTCTGTGAAGAGATTCCCAGGGCCAAAATATTGTTACAGTTACATGCTCTTTCGTCTTAACTTACTAGGCTCCCTACAAAGGTGGGGTCCAATAAGATGGATTCCTTGGCAAGAAAGAAATTGCTGGCTCAGCGAAAAGATGGTGGAGGCAGAAAAGCTAAAACATTGGCTGATTGGCTGTGGCGCAACACTAGGGCCGAGGAAAATGCGGTTGGGAAAGTTCATAAGGTGATTACTGGATTTAAACAGTGAGGCCATGTGGGCTAGACTCTTGTATGGATACTCTATCTCAATGACCATTGCTTTACTGAATATTTTAATACTGATACACAAAAGGTTTGGGAAAAATGTTGTTCTCGATTATTCCACCATAATGAACAAGGGCAAGGAGTAATTTGTCGAATAGGTAGAAAATGTAATCTTGGGGGTTAGAAAGGTAGGCCCTGATGGGGCCTACCTTTCTATATGGTATTATATTGTAATTGAATGAATGAATGTGTATAATGTTTGTTTTAAAATGTTGTGTATGAAGTAACTATTTGTAATAAACTAGGAGTTTTGAAGTAAATGATTAAAATGTGTTATAGTTTTTAATAAACTACAAAAACACACAGAAACATAATAGGCAGAGGCACTGCCATAGATATGCCACTTCAGCATTGTATGGTCAGTGTGACGAATCAAGGGAATGCGTCCCTCCTTCCCAAGGGGAAACTCCCTTATGAGGCTAGGGAGGTGAGCCCGTTATGCAACACCCTGCCTAGGGGTCAAGGCAAGTGTGCCCTCACTGGTAGAGACACCCTTTTGGGGAAAAGGACTCCCATTCCAGTGAGGAACTCCCTATATCCATGCATACCATGGCCTACATGGGAGGAATTACAATACTAGAAAATAATAAAGATCAAGACTGGGATGAAGAAAAACTCAATAGACATTGTTATTATCAAGAAGAAGAACATGTCCCTTTAAATCAAAATGGCCATTCCACTGGGATGAGTATGTTGAAATATAGGGACTCAGCAACACCTGATGAGAGAGACCTGGAGAAAGAGAAAGCCATGAGAAGACACTGAGCTACTTACTCCCAGAGAGAGAGACCTGGAAAGAGGGAAAGCCATAGTTAGGCATGGACAGTGGCGTGTCCACACTTTTGCCTGGGGTGGCCCAAGTGGGCACAGACTTATGCAGGGGTGGCATGAAACACGAGTGCATACTATAGGATAATGGTTTGGCCAATCAGATCCATGGATAGCACGTGCCACCCCAGGCCACTCCCTGGATACACCATTGGGCATGGGAGGAACCCGAGCTATGTAACATCCCGAGCGAAAGAGAGAAACGCATAGGCCAGGGGGCCCACGAGGTACAAACTCGCTTGACATTGCGTATGCAACACCATTGCTATGGTGAATCCCAAGGGGTAGCAACCAAAAGGGCAGGAGCCTGGATAGAGGTGGTGCTGACACCACTGGCAGCCGTGGTGGATAATCAGTCCCCAAAACTTTGGCAACACCACCAGAGAGACATTGCAGTTCGCTATCCTTAACCCAAAGCAGAGAACACTGATGGAGACCCACTGACGGAGACCCACCGGTGATAAAACAAGACAAGCAAGAGGGCTCCCGAGGTATAAGACTCCTGAGGATGTTCTCCAGCATACCTGAAGGTAACAGGGAGAAAGGGAGTCACGGGAGGACCTGTAACAAACTAACCAACTGAAAGTTGTACAAAGTCAAATAGGCCACAGTGAATTGAATTGTATTAATCCAGGAGAGAAAGGCCGGCAGTACAATAACGCAAGAATACATTGAAATCAGCAACCTGGATAAAAGATCCAACGAAAGACCATCAAACCTGATTTCCAAGGAGATGAGAACAGTCAGTAATCCTGTTGAAAAATTACTAAAACAAATCCATGAAGTCACAAGAGACTATTTAAGAATGGTGTTTTAAACAAGAACACTATCAACTGGTACTGAATGTACCCTCAGGAGAAGGGAGTCATTCTCCTGTTATAAGTTCGTTTTCATAGTGATAGGCTTAGTTAGGTTAGTTTGGACAGCGTACTTATTTCTTTTTGGATTTTCGCACATGAAGGACGAGCACCTTAATTAGTAAGATAGGCAGGAATCACCCATAGCGATAGGGAAAGCCGTTCCATGTTATTTCATCGTGGGATGAAATAACGATGGGGTTTTCTCCATGGATATTTCAACGAGTGCTGTACATAGCACATATTTACAAACAATTATCATTCCAACTGAAGTTGGTGCTCATTTATCAACCTCAGAAGAATGAAATGCTGAGATGGCCTTGCCAGGATTTTAACCTGTGGTCTGCAGATCACACACAGATTGCATCAGCGAACGCTCAACCTGCTGAGCTATCTTACCGCTTTGCTATTAAAAATGCAATGCCACCAATAAGAAAACATGTCAAAACTGACTTCACACTTTTTTTTATGTTTGCTGTAGCCTTGATGATGCACAGTAAAAAAATGCATGCAGAGTAAGACATACCTAGACTGGCAGCACCAAATTGCCAATCTAACCAGGTAATACATACAATGCTTACTTTATTATAGATGCCCAGACAAATATACACTGCCACAGTAAGGACTGGTTGCAACAAATGACAGTCTAGCAAGGTAATTACAGTTATCATGATTGCTTTATCAGAGATGCTCTGTACAAAATGTCAAGCCACAGTAAGAAATAACTAGTCTAGCTGCAGCATTTAGTCTAGGGACTTATTATGCTTACTTCATTATAGATGCCCAGAAAAATATGCCATGACGTATTAAGAAATGGCTAGACTGCCTGCACCCAGATGCCATTCTAGACATGTAATAACACTTATCCTGCTTACTTTATTATAGATGCCCTGTAACATGTCTTGCCACAGTAAGAAATTATTAGACTGGCTGTGCCCAAATGCTATTTTAGACAGGTATAACACTTATCATGCTTACTTTATCATAGATGCCCTGTACATTAACACATGACTAGACTGGCTGTACCAAAATGCGAGTCTAACCACTAATAACACATATAGTGCCTTCTTTATCATGGATGGCCATTATGTGATAGCACACCCCCCTTCTGCCCCACTCTCCTGACATGTCACCTCGCCCTCCCACCCTCCTCCTCCAACCCCAAAAGCAGCTCCTTGGCCCAGGATTACATCCACATCCCTCTTCCTCATCCCAGTACTTACATATGAGGCAAGGTGCTTCATAGGCAAGCACTGGGACGATAAAGAATGGGACTAGGAGTAATAAAAATTACTGGTAAGTAATCCAGGAATTGAACACAACCATACATATTCACACATCATTCACATGCTCATTTGCATGTGCACCTATCCACCTTTCACGCACACAGCGAGCCACCCTACATCATGCACTCACACACACATTACATTTCCGAAGGAACTCCTCTGAAGGCAGGCTTCTCTGGCACCCATGTTCCACGCACGCAAGGGACTAATTCTGGTACATGGCATGCGCAGAGACAGAGCCTCCCATGGCCTGGGGGAGTGGGTGTTGTTTTTGAAGTCCTTCTGAGTTAAAAAAGTAATGATTTCCATTACAGAAAGTTATAGCTACTTCAAAAAGAAATGAATGCAAGGAGTTTCTCCTTGCCTCTGCAACCCTTAACCAGCGGTCGCAAAGCCAGAGCCAGGGGTTTGCACAGGATTTGGCTGGGGTCACAGTTGAGACTCCTGGTGACCCCCAATTGACGTCCCTGACCTGAAGCCTTTCATCCAATAGTCCTAATAGAATGCATAGCAGCAAAGGTAGAGGCAGGATTATTTCCATATAATGGTGCACAAATGGGTCAGGAAACCAGCAAAGTATCACCATCCCAAAAATGTTGCCTCCGAGCACCAAAACATGAAGGTTTTTAAAAGGGTTTTACACAATGAGCATCATACAGAGAAGCAGGTCCTGACAAATTTAGTCAGATAGATTAACAATAGACTTCCTAACAGTATATCCTAAGTGCCTTGCAGGGAAAGACATTACAGCACCATCCAAGGCTTGCACGATTCCGATTTTCTGCCTGCACGTTGAACTTCACCTCTCTAGTGGATTTTTCATCATAATGTGTTTGACATAATAAACAACGTAATGGTAGCGGACTCGGCACTTCTCTACCCACGTGTTTTCCAAATCAGGTTCCCAGGCTGCTTATCCAACCTACATTTGTTACACATAAACTGGTAAAAGGGCAATGTTGGGGCACATAGTGGCATTCCTGAGTCCTGGACCAAGCCTGATGTCATAGATGTACTGCCTTATGAGCTTGTGTGTGTTTGCCAACCAATCAGCGCTCATTCTGCACCTCCTCCCTAATCATGGCAGTGACATCCAAAAACATGGCTTTGGCTTAGCTCAATTATGTCCAGGACCCTATGGCAGTGCCCTCCAAAACATGACCGTCGCTTAGGTCATTTATATCCAGGACCCTATGGCAGTGACCTCCAAAAACATGGCCGTGGCTATTGATGACTGATTGAGTGTCACTAGTAAGTAGAATGTGTGAGGACTACTTTGGGTCCAGTCAATCTAGGCAGGTACAATGAATAAATCCCCAGCAAAAATGTGCTTTTTGACTAAATAAACTTAAATGAACTGATGTACTAGAAAACATAGTGTTTATGTTACTATCTTGTGTTTGAATAACGTTTTTTAGAGAAAAAAAGAAAAAAATGTCTTGTTGAAGATATGAAATTTGATAAAGTGATTTATGCTCATTTATATCAAGGTCCCTATGGCAATTACCTCCAAAAATATGGCCGTGGCTGAGCTCATTAATGTGCAGGACTCAATGGCAGTGACCCCCAAGAAGAAAGGCCGTGGCATAGCTCAATTATGTCAAGGACCCAATGGCAGTGACCTCCAGGGTCGGACTGACCCATCAAATTGACTTGGGCACCAATGAAAAAGTGGCCCACAGTTGCAAATGGCTATTCGTTCCTTTTGTGACTCTAAATAGTAACTAAGGGAGAGTTTTTTGGATAAAGTGTGATGCAAATTGGGCATTTTGAAGACTAATTATTCAGCAACACTGGTCAAAACTGCTAGCCACAGAGTGAATTAACCCATTAAACTGGCTCAAATTGGCCATAAAAGAGGCCCACTTATGACCCAAAACAGTATCCAACAGCAGCCATTTGTGTTTTTGGTTCGAACAAGGGCCTATTGCCCTATAAACTAATGACCTCCAAAAACATGGCGTGGCCGTGGTTTAGCTCATTTATATCCGGGACCCTATATTGTAAAATAAAATACTGTCAGTTCCCACTGCTGCAACATGTCCACCAAGGTTTCACCTTACGTACAGGGGGATCATAATATTGGGAAGGGAGGCGGTGTATGTGCTTGTCGGCATCGCAAGATATACAGGTGTGTGAGTGGATGAGGGTGCAGAGGCCTGGCAAATTTGGAGGTATGAGGTGGGTCCCTGGATTATAGCTGTAAATAGTGACATTTTCTGAAGTAAATGTTACCTTTAAAGAGACGTTTATGAAGTTACTAAGCATGACAACTGTTGTCTTATTTTACAGAGGTCAGTGGCCCCTGCGTATTATGTGCTCGAGGCAATATAATGAAGATGCTGGTCAAAAAATTGACACAACAAAGAAGGGCCCATGAGGGACTCAAAAAGATATAGCCGAGAAGTCAGTGCTAACGGTAAGAATCTAACTTCAATCTGAAAGAAGAGTCTTTGCACCGTTTAGAACCACACACATTCCAAGTTATGATACCTTTTGTCGAACTCTGGTGAAAATGCGCAAACGACAAAAAAACAAACTGCTGGACACCTTGTGTTGCTCATTTTTATCATATGACCACCATCTGACGAAGAAGTCTGTTGGACTTCAAAAACGTATGCATTTTATTAGATTATTCCAAAAAAACTTGGACTTGGTGTGATTTCAAAACTGGTTTAACACAACGTCAAACCTTTCTTTGCACACATTTTAGAACCAAAACCTAGAGAACGGTTTAATGCATACAGTTACTAGTTTACAAACTAGTCCAAAGCCCCTAAAAAATCATGCATATTCTAAAATATATAAAATGTAGAGGGCCAGCATAAGTTTTTCATGACATGTGTATCATTGTTATGTAAGTGATGGGTTAAACGTTTGCACTATGGAGCAGAGCTGAATTTGGGTAAGAATTAAAATAGCGGGATAAAATGTGCGTACACAAACTACTGTTTAGTTTGTATTCTAGTGGATTACACGTGATTAGTGCAATGTCGAAGAATTACTTAAATATAGTTTTTCGAGAGAGCAAGCAAAATCACGTGTATACAACAGACAAACCAGTAAGGTCATTCCAGTTCCAAACTTAACATGTCAAGCCTCCCTTGGCATGTAACATCGCCAGCTGTGTTGACAAAAGTCGCGAAAGAGGAGTGTTAGATAATCTGCAGAGCTAAACTATTTATCGAGAGGCCCACATAATGTTTGCAACAAGTGTGTATTTCTGCTCTACCCACAGATGTTTGCTTTTGCACTCGATTCTCATGGTGTGCATAATATCAATGGTGAGTCATGCAAGCTCAGCAGCTCGCGTGGACTGCAGCGTGAGAGGCTGGGGTTTCGAAACATCAGCAACACTCAAGCTCTCGTTTAAGAGACCCAGGAGAGGTCCCGAGCGTGTTTTCTGTGACGTGCGCAGATAGCGGCAGAGCCATCAGAAGGATTTTGGGATCTCTGGCCACTGAAATACTGGGAATCAAATATTGAAGATTTTAGTGCAAGACATTACAAGCCACCATGATCTGTTTCCCAAGAGGATCCTGTGGGAAGAAGGGCACCCACAGACATGTTTTGAAACTCATCCGGCAGCAGGGGTTATGTTATTTAATCCACGCACCGCGGCCATTTTCATGGTCTCCAGGCTGGGAGCGCTTAGTGGGATTAAGACGGAAAGAGAGCTTTGAGGTGCTGTTGGAAGCTGCAGTTCTGGAAAAAGAGCCACTGTGTGCTGGTTTGTTTTTTGTTGGTAGACGTTATGTGCTGTATAGGGTGATTTGTGTGTAATTGGTTTAGTTTCCTGTTGATTGTTGTGCAGTGTGTGCAGTTTGTGGTTGTTTTAGGATTTTGCTACTGTAGAGGTCTGAGTGTATGTTGTTCAGTGTTTGAAGGTGAGAGTATGCAGGATGTTGCAGAGTTTTTAGTAGGGTTAGAGAAAACTCGTCTGTGTCCTTTAGTGCCATGGTTATGTTGGTCTGTCAATTGCCTGTTCTTCTTTGGAGATTTGCGGGCAAATGTTTTTTTCATTGTATATCAATGTATCCGGTAATCAGGTTTTGGTTGCTTTTGGTGTTTCTATCGTGATGTGTTGGCAGTTTCCCTTCAATGATGTTTCCTGTTTAGCTTGGTGAGTTAGAGAACCATGTTTTAGCAATCTTCTGAACTTTAGCTCAAATTCTGTTGTTCATATTTCCATTGGGAGCGAGTTGCAAGATTTTGCTGCGATGCAGAAGAACGCTGTTCCACCACATCTCTGCTTTGAGTAATGTTTAGGGTTTAGGCGAATATTGTTGCTAGACCTTAGTGTTTGGTTTGTTTTGTAGATGGGATTTTTTCCCGGTATGAATTCTGCTCCTTCACCGTGGATTGTTCTGTGCGTTATGCAGAGTGTTTTGAAGAAAATTCGCTTTTTGACTGGTAGTCAATGTAGGGTTCTCATTGCTGGTGTGATGTTTTCTCTCTCAGTGAGTCTGAGTGGTAGTCTTGCTTCTGTGGTCAGTATTCATTGTATTTTTTTGTTAAGGTAGTCTGGCATCCTGAGATAGATTCCATTGGCATAGTCTATTCTTGAAATGACGAGATATATGACGGTGAGTCTTCTATGTGGGAAGGTGAAAAAGGCTAATATCCACTTGATTGTGTGTAGGTGGAAGAAGCACTTTTTTACTACTGCGTTGACTAGCAGTTCCAGTGTTATGTCATTGTCCATTAATATTCTGAGAATTTTAACCACTTTGGATGGTTCCGGTCGATTTCCCATTTCAGTAGGCCATGAAACGTGGTGATGCTTCGATAGGATTGTTGGGCGTAATCATGATTTCTGTTTTGACTGGGTTGAGTTGAAGGCTGTTGGTACTCATCCAATGGTTTGTTTCTGTGACACAGTTGATATGGGTTGGGTCTTGTTCTCCACTAGTGTTGATTTTGCAGATGATTTGTGTGTCCTCTGCGTAATTGTACCAAGTGAGACTGTGTCTTTTGATGAGGTTGATGAGAGGGGTCATTTAGATGTTTGTTGGGTTAGTCAGGAAAAGTCCCAATGACGAAGAGCGGTTCATGTTGTGCACGCCATATTTGTGACTGAGTATGAGGCAAAGTTAGTGCAAGGTTGCAATTTTTTAGATGTATCCACGGTAGTTAAATGTGAATGGGATGTGTTACTTTAGTGTTACTTTTTGTTTAAGTTGATACATATTAGATTTCCACGTGTGTAGAGAGACAAATGCCAGAACCACCAAATGAGGTACAAAACACGATCCAGATATAATGGACGATGAAGTGCCTAGAAGCTGGGCAACATATCTTCATAATGTGAATGTAAGGAAGGGGACTGGTCATAGAGAACCCACTGTGAAGAAAACATGACAGTTATTAAACAGGTGATGCACATTGATATACATACATAGGGCATTTATAAATCTACATGTAGTGAGCTTTTTTTTATAAATGGATTAAAACGCGGCAGTCAGGGGTTGACTTCGAGAAACTAATTTTGGAGAGTTTTCAGAGGCCAGCATTAGCCAATGGTCAGCTCAGCTAAGATCCCGGCCATGGTTTTTATGCCCTGGAAGTATCGCAAAAGCAGATGTAATCTCTTTTAAGGGCCTCTGAGCTTGACAGAGGGTTTCGGCTATTTGGTTTGACCAACAATAAATATGTTGTGAAGTGATGCTCGAGGCCAAAGTGTGATTAGATTATTTACTCAGGATGTGGCCAGGGGCCATGCATGTTGAAATGATAATTATTTAGATTAGAATGTTCTGAGACACCAGTAAAGTTGGGGTGGATGAGATAGTTATCACCAGTTCAAAGGGAACCTGTTCATTCTGCTTTCCTTGTGTCGTTTGAAGTATCCATGCAAACCATGTGCAATACGATTTAAGTTTAAGTGGTTTCAGGCCAGTTGTGACCTGTAATGAATTATGTTTGCATATGAATGTGTAACCATGTCATGATTTCACAACCTACCGCAGACAAATCCCAAAGAGGGGTGTGCTATGATTATGATCTGAAGATGGTATTCAAGATAGCAATGACCAATGGGATGGAAGAACTGGAGAAAGATGGGATTTCTTTGTACAGGTTTTGTCCATTCACATGTGGGGGTGGATTGTAATAACACTTATGGGAGTGTTTTAACTGTTGCAAAAATGTATATAATATGTCAATTCATGTGGTCCAGTGAGAGGTGGGTTAGTTTGACTCAACAGGGTCATCTTGCTCCTCCCCGGATGATTATTCAAAAACTTGCTATACGTACAAATGTGCACTCGCTTTTTAAGTAGTGGGCCTGCTTTGTTAAGGTGATTAGGGGCCCATCCATTCATTTTGAACAGCAGTGGTGAGAGGGATGAGCCTTGTGGAACACCAAATATTGTTGTGCTAGGTGCTACTTTGAAGGGTCTTAGTCCTGTAATTTGTGTTCTTTCAGCCATGAAGGTTTTTAGCCAAAATAACTCTGTGTTGCCAATTCCTAATTCTTTGAGTCTTTTGATGAGTGTTTCGTGGTGAACTGTGTTGAAGGCTGCTGATAGACCTAGTAGTATTAGTGCCAATTTGACATTGGAGTACATTGGGATTTAGATCATCCCATATCTATAATAATGCTGTTTCCCCTCATTGGTCTGAAGATGACGTATGCCTGGTCTAGTACGCAATTGTTTTCTACATGGTCAAGGATCCATTCATAAACATAGCTTTTTGCTGGGAATGAGATGTTTGAAATTGGTCAGTGGTTGGTTAGGTCTTCAGCATTTCCTGACTGGTCTTTAAGGAGTGGCTTGGTTTATGCCAATGTGAAGCCTTGTGACACATTTCCTGTTAGTAGTGAATGATTGAAGAGGTTGAGGAAATATTCCGCTGGTGGTTTTTGAGTAAGGATAGTCTTGTATATGTCTGGTTGGCATGGGTCTGCTGGAGAGCCGGCTTTTGTTCACTAGGCTGTTTCATTATTCTGTCATAATTGGTGGGTGTTTGTTTAGTTTTGTAGATGGTTCCAGTATTGGCTGGATAGGGGGGTTATTGGTGTTTTTGGGCAGGCTCTTAATGACTTGCTGGTTGTTTGTGATTTTGTTTTTGAAGTGGTCTGTAAGGTCCTCCCATAATTTCTTTGAGGATGTGGGTGTGTTGTTGCATGCTGTTTGGTTTCTTAGCTCATTGATGAAGTTGAACATTTCTTTCGGGGTGTTGCTTGGGTTTGTGATCTGTTGGTTGTAGTATTTCTTTTGTTTGAGTATTTCGGCTTTGTGTAGTCATATCTGTGTTTGGTATATGATTTATTTCTGTTGATCGTAGTTTTTTCTCCCTTCTTGTTCCAGTTTCCTGTTAGTTCTGTTCAGAGCTCTGAGATGGAGTGTGAACCATCTTGCCATTGTTTACTTTAGTGAGGGGGTGAATGTGTTTTCCGCTGCAATGCAATCTAGTGTTTTTGTGATACAATATTGGATTGTCTTAGTTCTTTCTTTGATGTTGGATGAGTCCAAGATTGTGATTGATAGATTTCTGGCTTTCAGTCTGGTGTTTAGGTCAGCAATGTTTATGGATTTACAGAACTGGAGGATTCTTTGGGAGGTTAGCTAGCATACGTGCTGGTGGGTGGATAATGAAGTATATTATGAAGTGGTCACTATACAGGATTTGCATTGGGAGTGCAGTTGTGACCAGGTTTTTAAAGAAATATTGCATCTAGGGTGTGGCCTGCTGTGTGTGTTGCTCCCTTCACCAATTGTTTTAGATGCATCATTGCTAGCAAATTTGTTACAGTTTTAGCTGAGTCAATGCTTTCTTCTTCGAACCAGATGTTGAAATCTCCCAGTACGATCAGGTGATCATGTTTTATGGTGATGTTGGTGATGCCATCAACAAATGTGTCAGTTAAAGTAGGGTTGCATGTCAGTGGTCTGTAGATGAGTTGGAATGATAGGTTGGTTTGGTGATCTAAGGCTAAGTGCAGAAGGAGTGATTCAGAGTTTGGGATGTTTCGTGGTGGTGCTGTTGTCATCTTTAGCTGGTCTTTGTATGCAACAGTGGGACCTCCTCCTCTTTTTCTTTCTCAATTTGAAGTTGTTGGGTAGGGAAACATGTGTGATTACCTTGAGGTTTTTATTCAACCATGCTTCGGTGACCGTCCATCATGATGCAGTGGCCCACTGGCCCACAGGTTTATACAACAAGAGTCTGTTGACTGAGCTCATCAAAAATAATATATGCTTTGTGATCACCACACACTCCTTGAACAAGAACCATGTTGGGTCGAAATGTGTCAGCTGGGAGTATTAATAAATCATCAACAAATATAAAGTGACAAGACTGCTCCAATTCTTTGCAAAATCTGTATACATCATACAAAGAGTCATTCCTTCAATGAACCAGCACCCAGGTGATACCGGTTCTTCAACCCAAATTCACTCTATTCGTTGCCAAGACAGAAGAGCACTCTCTTGTAAGAACCCCCTCACTGACAGCAGGTTGTACTTACTTTCATACGATCAGTGCAGTGATCTGCAAATTCTAGTGCTGTACCCACTCTGCACGTTTCGGTGAGGAATAGGATGTTGGTCCCTCCATCACTTAGACATTTGTATTTCTCTGTTGTGTGTTTTGACATTGATCTGGTGTTGACTAGGTTGCATTATATCTTTTTGATTTCTGGGTTTTGTATGTCCTTTGATGGTGAGATTGGTGATTTGAGATTAAATGGATTTTTTTCTCCATATGATTGTGCAATTGGTTTTGTTGTTTCTGTTTCTTCATTGAGTAGGTCAAGAAGGTTGTGTTTTGGCTTAATTTTCATCTGTCTGCTCGCATTGATGATTCTTTGTGACTCGCAAATCTTTTGTTCCGAATGGTGCGTCGATGTTGTTTCGTTCAGTTGTGCCTCTGTGGTTTTCACTTTTGTCTGTTGTGTATTCGGTGTTCCTCATGTCCTTACGATGGCTGTGGTTGGTTGGTTGTGCTTGTGGGTGGTAGTTTGATAGGTAGTGCGATAAGTAGAGTGATTTTGGCCTTGTTACAGCAAAGGGCTCTTTACCAGTGGCCGGTTAGATGCGCTGTTTCTTGGTGTTGATTTGCTCCTGGGTATGGTGGTTTGAGATGGTTGGTCTTCTTCTGTTAGGTTTGTACTGTTTTGGTTACTTCTTGTGTGTCATACTTTCCTGGTATGATGCATTTTTGCGCTGTGGGCTTGTTGCTTGGGTGCTGGGTTTCATGCTTGATTCTGTTTTAGTTTTTTACAGTAGGGTTTTTTTTTCAGGTTTTTCCTGGTGGGTTGTCTGTTTGTCCTCACAGGTTTTTTCTCTTCGCTTGGACTGTGTTTGTTTGTGCTATTTCAGCATAGAGCGGGAGTGTCGCAACAGCGTACTGTGTAGGATATTATAGGGCAAAATATCTCAGTGTACAACCAATCCCAAGGGCTAAACTATTTCAGCCGTCAAACTGGCCCAGGAATAAATCTATTGTGGGGGCTAATCTTATGCCGGGGGCTAATCCTATTCCATGGGATATCCTTATCTCTGGGCTAAACCTTATCCCAGGGGAAAAACCTTATCCCAGTGTGAAAACCTTGTCCATGGGGCAGGCCCTATCGCAGGGGCAGGCCCTATTCCAGGGGCAGGCCCTATCCCAGTGGTGGGCCCTATCCCAGGGGCAAGCCCTATCCCAGGGTTGGGACCTATCCCAGGGGTAGGCACTATCCCAGCAGCAGAGTCACCCTATGGGGAAAGCTATCCCAGGAGCAGAGCTATCCCAGGGGCAGAGCTATCCCAGGGGTAGAACTATCATGGGTAGAACTATCATAGGTGCAAGACTATCTTAGGTGGAAACTCTCTTAGATGGAAACTATCCTAGGGGCAATCTCATCTCCTTGTCCCAGGGGATTTGTTGCTGGTGCAGTTTTTCTCAAAGTAGCTTTAGCTTCCTGATGGTTTGGGCTTGCGTTGTTAGGGCCTTGTAGTGGTATTGGGTTCACAATGACGAAATCCTCTCTGTGGTGGTTGTATCTCAGTCTCAGGGTCTCATGGTGCCTGGGCACCCCAGCTTTATAGTGGTGGGCAGCAGGGTACTGGGAACCAAATGAAATAATTTTAAAAGTGGACCCATATTACTCATTTTCAGCCAGCTCAATGGCAGTATTTGGAAATACCACACAAAAGAGGCCAAGGGTGTAGAGGCCTATCGGGAAATCTACAGACTTCCTTGTTGGCCAGTCCAGCCCTGGTGGTAGGGTTTGGGGCACTAGCTTGAAAGTTAGCAGAATTGGCAGTGCAAGGTCAGAGTGTTAGAGTCAAAAAGGCAGGGTGGGAGAGTGGCGAGGCTCAGAAGTGCCAGATTCTAGGTGGTGTGCGGTAAACAGTGGTACAATTTCCCAGTGGCGAAATTCCAAGTGGCCGTGCCCCACTGTGGCACAATTAAGAGTGAGTCTGAACTCACAGCATCAGAATTTCAAAGTGAGGGGAAAGGATAACAGTGGCAGAATTTAAGCGAGGTATGGTGCAATATTGGTAAAACCTTTAGGGCAAAATTCAGGGTGAGGCAACTCAAAGCATCTAAGTTCAGAGTGACAGGATCGTACAGTATCAAACTTCAGAGCCAAAACTCACACTAATAAAGTTAAAAGTGACAGAGTGTCACAGTGGCAAAAACAAAATTAGGGAGTCACACAGTGGCAAAAACAAACTTATGTAGCTCACATCAGCTGAGTTCAGATTGACATATCAAACAGTGGCAAGATTTAAAAACATGGAGCAAAAATGTACAAGGTGACATTCTCACTGTTGCAGATGTCTGAGTGACAGAGCCATGCAGTGGAAAAAAAGGAGTTAGGATGTTCACCATGGCTAAATTCAAAGAGACATAATCTAGCAGTGGCTAATTCAGTGGCAGAGTCACTCAGTGGAAAACATGAGAGTCTGGATGGTTCCACAGTGGCAGAGTTCAGGTTAAGAGATTACCTGAGTGACAATATTCAGAGTTAGAGTATTTGCAGCAGCCAGGTTCAAAGTGACTGAATCTCACAGTGCAAAATACTCATACTTTGAAAAATCACAGAAACAGAATTCAAAGTGGTAGCATCTCACACTGCTAAAGTTCAGTGGTCAAATGTCAAACCAAAAACATTCCCATTGATATAATCATTCAGTGGCAAGTTTGAAGGTTAGGAAGCTCAAAGTAGCCATGTTCAATAGTTCAGTAGTAAGTTCAAAGTTAGAAAATCACAGCAACAATGTTCAATGTGACAGAATCTTACAGCTGCAAAATTCAAAATTAGAAAATTCACAGTAACAGAGTTTAGAGTGACAGAGTCTCCCAGTGGCTAAGGTTCAGAGCTAGGAAGCTCAAAGCAGCCAGATTCAAAGTGACTGAATCTCACAGTGGCAAAATTCAAGAGTGAAAGAGTCACACAGTGATACATTTGAAAGTTAGGAAGCTCAAAGCAGTTAAGTTCATGGTGACAGAATGGCAAAATTCTGATGTAGACATTTCTCAGCAAAATGTAAAGCTCAGAGTGACATAATCTAACAGTGCCAAAATTCAAAGTGGGAGTCAAACAGTGGCAAATTTAAAATGAGAGAATTCACAGTAACAAAATACAGCATGACAGAGTTTCGCAGTGTCAACATTACAAGTAACAGAGTAACACAGTGGCAAATTCAAAAGGAGAGAATTCACAATAACAAATTTCAGAGTGACTGTGACTCACGGTGGTAGGTTCAGAGGGCCTCATTACGAGTTTGGTGGTGCAGGAAAAAAGTGAAGGTAATTCCATTGCCTCAATTTTTCCTACACAGCCAATTTTTCAGTTTTGGCAGAATTTCCACAGATGGAATTACAAGTAGTAATTCTGCCGATCTTTGGAGGAAAAGTGGAAGATGCACCTCCAGCAATGCTGGAGGTGAATCCTCCACTTTTTCTCCCAAAAATCATCGAATTACCACTTATAATTCGGGGACATAATTTCACCAAAATGCCAGTGGTAACAGAAGTGACATCATACGACTCTTGACCGCTGATGATATCACACAACGTGACAGCACAGTGAAGTGACATCACGAGAAGCGATGGAACACGACATTTCACCACTTTAATGAGTCTAGCAATTATTGTATAGAAATTATTTGCTATCCCTATTCTTTCTTATTTAGGGTCACTGTTCAAAGTTTTAAACTTGTGATAACCCCTGTTTTTTAAGAGGTCTAAAAAAAAGCCAGCCACTCCAGAAACAAAGAGCCATATGCCACTGGCCACAGCCCAGCAGCTTCAAAAGGTATCAAGGGAGGCTTCAGGGGTCGCAGGTGTGACCCTTGGCAACCCCCAAATGATGTCCCTGTTATAATTCCACCAGTGACAATTCTGTCAAAAACCCCAATGGAGTCCAGTGGTCTCCAGAAAATGGAGATTTATACAACCTACCACCACTTGTAATTCCTGTGGTAGATCCACCGGACCAACTGGTGGCAACTGTAAGTCCATTTGGTGGTATCTTAGAGGATTTACCTCCAAAATACTTCCCAGAGTTAGGTAGCTCACAGCAGCCAGGTTCAAAGTGACAGAGTTACACAGTTACACATTAAAAGTAATAAAATTACAGGAACAGAGTTTAAAGAGACACAGCTCATTACGAGTTTGGCGGTAACCAGCCGGTGCTACTGGCGTGTTGCCGCCGAAATCGTAACACCATTTCTGCCACCTGATATCCCAGTGCACCAGGACATTACAAGTCCCGGCGGCCTGGGATGTCAGGCAGTGTAAAGTGTAAGTCCCAATTTCTGTGGCGTCCACGGGAATGGGGACACAGAAGCACCGGCATTGTTGCTACCAGTTCCAGTGCTTCTGTGAAAACCATGCCTGCAGTGGCCGGTGCCCCCTGGCTGTTCAGACATGCCGGGAGCAACGTCCTCTGCAGGCTTGTAGTCTGTTGGTCCAGCCAGGCTTGTAATGAGACCCAAGGGTCTCACAGTGGCAACATTCAAAGCTAATACAGCAACAAAGTTTAAAGTGGAAATGTGGCAGGTTTGACAGGGGGGAATCTCGCAAGAAAAGAATTGAGCAAATAGAGTCTTCCCTTGCCTTTTTATTCGGTAATCGTCAAGGCTGGTGGCTGGGTACTGGGCAGGGCTGGGTGCCTGGTGAACAGGGAAACAGGGACATTGCCCTTATCCACTTCCCTTCACTGATTGCCCGGGCAAGGCTGCCCTGGGAGGGACCAGTAAGAGTGCTAGTTGGGTTACGTGACCCCCCCAACAGCACTAATCAAGGAGTGAGGGAATCAGGGGGAAAGAATCTTGGGTGGGAAGAGGGGGGGTGAATTGGGGTCTTTTTTCTCTTTTTTCAAAGTTAAATTAAATAAAGGGTTGAAGGATTAGAGTAATTAAAATGACTGGACAGGGGGTCAGAATACATTGATTAAATGTGAGGGCAGGCGTCTGGGTGAATTAAAAATATTAAAGATGGGGACTGGGTGAATTAATTCAAATTAAGGGCAGGCAGTCAGGGTACATTAATTACATTTAGGTCAGGGAGTCTGGGTGAATTAATAAAACAAATAAGGTCTGGGTCAGGGGAAATTAATTAAAATTAAGGGCAGGGGATCGGGGTAAATTAATCAAAGTTAAGGGCACTTGGTTGGGATAATTTGATTAGAATTAAGGGCAGGGGATCTGGGTGTATTAATTAAAAAGTAAAAGAGCCTAACTTGAGGCAGCTGAGATCTGACGATCTGAAACTTATCGAATTCAGTGATGAAAGGCAAATGGACTTAATTTTTCTTCACATCAATTCCCCTGTCGTCAAAAATATGCTGATTGACGCAACAAAGCGTCTAGTAACGTTAGGTTTCAACGAAACGGTTGGACATTTTTCAGACTTTGTACCCATATGCCAACCAAAATCAGCGACACAACCGAAAAACTATAACAACAACATTTTAGGAGACCCCAATGGGGAAGGTGCAGTCACGAGACCTATACTAGTGAATAACTATTTGGATCCACTAGAAACAGGAAGGATCCCGGTTTGGCCCTGGGCTAAATTTGAATGTTACTTTCCAAACAGAGACCTTCTCCCGACAAGTGGGCTGTCCTAAGATGACCGTGGCTACCAAGAGATCACGTCTTACACCAACAGACTGGTCCTGTCTACCATGTGCACTAGCATCTCGAAACAACCTTTAGCAACCCAGCTGAAATCTTCAAGCATAGTGTCGGGAACTAAATACAGCAATAATTGTTCCAACACCTACCTACCCAAAGTTGGCCACATGGGACACCCGAAGTTTCATCCATCTGACTAAACCTAGTGGAATAAATCTAGGAGATAACAACCAGATTTCTTTACAAGAGGCATGGCTAAGAAAGATTCCTGTTTTGGACGGCTTTGAAATATCTTTAAGCCCAGCTGTTATAGGGAGAGTTGGATGTCCATCAGCGGGCCTTCTGACCACAGTTAAATCAGGTAGCTCTTAAAACTCCTGAAGGCCATTTCTACGAACCTACTCACACAGGAACTTGTGATTGGCTGGGAGACATAAACATCATCATCAAGCACAGGAAACCCAATTAAATTAACAATTATCAACGTCTATTTGAATTTCGTGCTGACCCCAAACAAAGCCTTCATAGCCCAGGTCACAGATCAATTGGACGATGCATATATCAAACAACAGTCTAAATATGCCATTATCTGTGGCGACCTTAATATCTCGCAATTAATAGAAAAAAGGTAGGGTCGCACCTGGAATCTTGAAGACCCACAGTATATCAGATGGGTCATGTGGAATTCACTAATGTACTCCAGACGCATGAACCTGCTTAATGGCATATTTAAATGTGACATACCACCACAACCTACGTGGGAAAACATGTGGTGTGCTTCTGTACTTGATTACGTCTATGTCTCCAACAACCTCATACCTCTGGTAAACAAGTTCCAAATCTTTAAGACAACTCATAGTGACCACCATCTTCTCCTGTCAGAATGGAGGGCTGTTGGACCCATCGTCCGGGAATGAATGCTTACAGCGGTCAAAACTTGCAATGGTGGGTTTCACTGAAATGATAAAACCTGAAGATTAGATCTCTAATGGCAGACCTTGGAACTGTTGGCCCATCAGTTGAATACTATCCCTTGTTAGAACAATTTTTTGTTCAATGCTCTAGGAAACCTAATTCAGTCATCAACCACCAGCACATTTAAATAAATAAATAATGCTTCAGTGAAGAATTAATACGATGACAGACAAAATATATATCAAAATGGATACCTCAAGCACAAAATGGTGTCTAGTTTTAAGCCAGGTATGGAAAATCCTGACTCATGCTGATACAGCATTTCGTAGTGGGATAATTAAGTCTGTTAGCCAAAAATGGAACTTGGCACGAAAAGCAGACAAGATCCATGACGAGAAGGCCTAATGTGTTGATGCCAACTGTGACTAATGTCGGCTTGGTGTATACCAGATAAGTCATCCTATCATAGAGGAGTGAGTTTTTTTTTTTTTGGCTAAGAGGACCTATCAAAAACATGCTGTAACCAAAGTAGCCATTTGCATAAGGATGTTGCATCATCCAAATAGCCCCTATAAGCAGGTTGCAGGAAATATATTGTTGGGTGATTTTCCAGAGTGTGTTGTGTAACCACACTTAATAAAGAATGCTGAGAAAAACTCTGGGGCGCCTGATTTTCTCCTGTCTTTGGCTGTGAGAAGTGTTCACAGATGCCAGTTGGGATGGAAAGAGGACTCCCCAGTTCATTTGGCGCTAAAACATAGGGCCCTAAAGTCTTTCATAGGATTCTGGGACAAGGACCCATGCTAAATGTTTCTGTGCTGGCGGAGATGGGGAGATGCCTGAAAGAGATGACAAGGTGAGTGACAAAACTGCAGTATGCTCTAATTTCTGTCAGGGGTGTCTCCCCATGACTGTCAGAATGGCACACTTGGCATCTGTGAATTATGGTATGTATTATGAGGGACAGAGGCAACAGAAAATAAAACATGTTTATGTACATGTTAAGGCGATTGTGATAATTTTCCAAAGTAACAGGAAATATTGTGAGATAAGAAGCACCCATAAACCTGACCCAAGGGGGTCTAGAAGAGGTCCTCTCACACTCCAGTCGGAGTCCCTAAGCTACGTGTAAACAAGTTTACATAAGGAGACGAGATAAATCCTGTGACAGGATATTTAATTAGGGGTGAGAAGAAAAAAGGTGATCACTGAGTATTTTTTAGTAAATATGTAAAGTCTATTAGTCTGTCTATGTTATGTGTTTAGTTAAGGTGTTGAAGAAGTGACAAAAGTTGTGAAGGAATTAAAACAAAATTAAGGAGCTAAATAGAATATCTAGGGAAGTGATTGGCGCCAATCAAAACAATAGACAGGCTATTGAAATTAGAGGCTTGAGCAAGCAATTGAGGCTGTGCGCTCATATTTGTTGTTTTGAAATGTTTGAAGACTTTGTTTTAGGATCTGGAAAAAATATGCAGGCAATTGTGACTCTCCTCTACACTTCTAAACAAGGGAGTGAAATCAAGTAACGGGTTAAAGACAAATACAAATTATATACATAGAATAAGAAGGCATTTCACAGATTGAAATACTTTGAACGGTAGAAATTCGACAAATGAAACATTAAAATGAAGAAGGAACAGATAAGACATGTAGGAGATTCTGCAAGCATTTTCCTATCTAGAAAAAAAGTGCGTAGTTGAAGAAGATCCTTAAACTGGGATCTGGGCCAAAAAACCGACAGTGATTTCCTCTTCTGTTTGAACAAATGAAAGCAGTTTTTACATGGCATGCTCTAAAAAGTAAACAAGAAAGAAATGTGTTCATTTTGAGAAAAAGCAAAAAGTGGGTAGTTGGTAGAAGCTACGCATCATGGAGAGTGAGATTTATGTTTCCAAACTGCGCCGATTAAGTTAGTGAAAGCTCTTTTTCAAAACTAAGATATGGACTGACACAGATCCAAGAGGTGATTAATAGTTGCAGTAAGCGAAGGCTGCGTACATTTTGAAAACATGAGGTAGACCTGCGAGTCAAAGCGGCTATGTATTCGTTTTGCACAGAGAAACAGCAATATGCTGTTGAAAATATCTTTTATAAAACACTAGCGAAATCATGGGAAGCCTAAAAAAATGTATATATGTGTGTTAACATTGAAATAGAAAAACAAATCAAAAGTTATGAAGATATGATTGAAAAGAGTGATGATGACTAGGGCAAAAATTGATGTATGTATATGTTTTTTTGGAACAAGTAGCGGTTTATTTGTGTATTTTTTTCAATATTCATATTGTTTGTACAAAGCTGTAAGTGAGCCAGGGCTGACTCACACCCTTATGGAACCAGAACTCATCAAATTTGTTTTTCTGGCATTTTTGTGATGCACACATGTAATTGATTGATTGATAGTTTATTTGTATAGCGCCTATACACAATGGTCCTGATTCACAGAACATTATCCTATGGCATTGCAACATTATAAAACACTTCCATGAATCAGGCCCAATGTATTTCAAAGTACTTCAAGGCAAGGGAGGGAACAAAGAAACAAAACTGTGATATTCTTAAAAGGCCTTGAGATATTAAGAATGTGAAAATGACTATCGTTCTAGGCCTGGCAACATTTCAGATAGTGCAAGAGCTATGACAAAGATAAGGTGGGGATGGGGGGTAGGAGATGAGACAGACAAGCAACTATCATACTAGGCCTGATGAAATTTCTGGTAGAGCCGGAGAGTTGACAAGAGGTGCGGGGAGAAGGGGAGGAGGATAGGAACAAACCAAGCGACTATCGTACTAGGCCTGATGACATTTCAGGTAGTGCTCGAGGGGATGGGGAGTAACAAACAAGAAGGAAGGGGGAGTAAAACCAAGCAAGCTACTATCGTACTAGGTTAGAAGACTGTTCAGCTAGAGTAAGAGCTATGACAAAGATAAGGAGGGGAGGGGAGGGGGTTAGGAGATGAGACAGACAAGCAACTCTCGTACTAGGCCTGACAACATTTCTGGTAGAGCCAGAGAATTAACAAGAGGTGCGGGCGGAGGAGAGGAACAAAACAAGCGACTGTCATACTAGGCCTGACGAAATTTCTAGTAGAGCCAGAGGGGCAGGAGAAAGAACAAACAAGGAGGGAGGAGGAGGAAATCAAACACGCTACTATCATGCTAGGTCAGATGACATTTCGAATAGAGTAAGGTGAAGGTGGAAAGGGCAGAGGGAAAAGGATAGGGAGAGAAGAGAAGACTGAGAAACAGTGAGTATGGTGCAAGGGAAGAAGAGGCAAGCAGGAGGGGGAAGGGAGAAAAATAAAAAAAGGCAGGCAGACAGGGATCACAAGCATACAACAAGGGGGCAGCAAAATACAGAGGCAGTCATCACAAACATACATCAGGGGTGCAGCGAAGGACAGAGACAGGCATCACAAACATACATCAGGGAGGGCAGCGAAGGACAGAGGCAGGCACCACAAACAGACAGCAGGAGGGGGCAGCGAAGGACAGAGGCAGGCATCACAAACATACAGCAGGGGGGCAGCGAGAGACATATAGCGGTGCGCTGTATAAATAATAAACAAATACAAAAATACAAATACAGCAAGGGGGGGCAGCGAGGGACAGAGGCAGGCATCACAAACATACAGCAGGGGGGGCACCGAGAGACAGAGGCAGTATTCACAAACATACATCCCTAGATATATAACAATGCTCCTTGCTACCAGCCTGCTCATATGTTAATATTCTGCCTGTCTGTATATATATGTAAAGTAATCCTGAAACATCTGCTTGTAAATGTATGTATAGTATTCTTAAAAGACATTTCCTGTATATGCTCTATAATGTTTGCAAATAAGACCAAGATTGTGTTCTACCGTGTATCCTGTTTTATGCAACTATGTGTAACGCTCACCTGATTCCCACGAAGGCGCTGGTCCCGGCTGAACTGTTATAGTCTCTTCAATTGAGAAGCGTAGAGTTCGGATGACTCTCTGGACTGGGCTTCCTCTTATTGACCGTCTGGCTTGCAGGGTAAGGTTTCTGCAGGCGGAAGAAAAAAGGGTTAATGACCGTTTGGCTGGACTTCCTCCTCACTAATCGCCAAGTCTCCAAAAGTCCAATGTCCTGGTGAGCTCTCACCTCAGGCGTATAAATGCTGGGCTCTCCATCCTGCGACTTATGCAGGGGTGCATGGGTTCCAGTTACGTCACTGGAGGTCCTTAAAGTCTTTTGTGGCCTTAGAAGTGGCACAGGTGCTGAGATGCCAAAAGGTGATGCTGCCGTTACTGCACGAGTAGGTATAAAGAGTTTATAGTCTAGAAGTGATGGGCACCTTTAATGAAGTCTTTGCATTGTCTTTTTCAGGTGCCTGGATGCTGAGGGCGTGGTCACTGAGAGCGTGACACATGCGGTTGTACGTAGGTATGGGAATTTCAATGACACCTCAATAATGTCCCTTGTTTTCTGTTTTCAGGTCTTGAGATGTTGCGGGCGTTGTTCGTCCGTTGCCGTTGCACGTGCGAAGTACGTGAGTATAATGATCTGTGACCTTATTATAGCACCTCTAACAATGTTCTTTTCTTATTTGCAGGTGTCGGGACCTTGCAGGCGTTTTCCCAGTCGCGGATGCACGTGGGGAAACACGTAAGTGTTAGGCTTTCTTGCAGTCTTTAATGGCACTTAAATAATGTCTTTTCTTGTTTTCAGGTGCCGGGCTGCTGCGGTTGAAGAGATCGTAATACGCGCACAAAAGCAGGTAAGAAAAGTAGATGCGGCCGCCTTCACCCTATTCCTACTTAACAATGTTCTTTGTCTTTACAGGTGCCATGGGCTGCTGAAGAGAAGGCCGCGAAGAATCCGTGAAAGCACAGATAGATCAGGTAAGCGAGCGCGGCTGCGAACGTGTTGCAACTTAGTAACCTTATGTTTCTTTTGCTTGCAGGTTCTGCCGGTGTCTGGATTCCTGGATGGTAAGTATAGTTCTCGTGTCTTTCTTCCACAGGTTGCTGAGCTGAAGCTGGAGATGTCACTGGGATGCTGGAGCTGACTCAGTGAGCGTCCTGCTGCAGATGCAGAATAACGCGAAGCACGTTTTCCCAATCGGGTGTGGTTTAAATAGTGTTGGAGTGATTGGGTGCCTTCTTCCTCAGCCTCGCCCAGGTAAAAGAGTTCCTGTGTTCCAGAGCTAAGGAGTTGCACTAGCCCCACCCAGGTAAGAAAGTAGTCCCAGTTCAGGGAATAGTTCCTCCCAGCAGAAGGCTGGGGACTTCATCCTGCCAGCATTTGCAAAGGTGAGTATGCAGCAAGGTCTGCTACAGGTAGGTCCACCCAAGCACCTTTGCAAGAATTATGAGCCCGACGCCCCTGGCACCGGGACTGAGGTTCCTTATGAGCCTGGCGCCAGAGGCGCCAGGACATGGTCCAAAGGGCCCCAATAGAAGTTTGCTGGAGCCGGGGACGAGGGTCGTGAGCCTGCTTCCGGGGATGCTGGGCTTGACTTGGCTTCTCGGGAGCAGTGCTCATGACAGCACCCCCCCTCAAGGCCCCTCCCAAACTTGTCTTCCCCGGAGGTTTTGGCCTATTGGGAAAAGTTCGGTGGAATTTTCTGACTAGACGAGGAGCATGGACGTGGTCAGAGGGTTCCCATGATCATTCTTGAGGTCCGTAACCCTTCCAGTCGATCAGATAGTATAATTTTGACTTGATGATCTTGGAGTCCAGGATGTTTTTAACCTCAAATTCAGGTTCTCCATTTACTTGAATAGGCTCTGGAGGTTTATTCAGTCTGGTTCCAGGTTGCATAGGTTTTAGTAGAGATACGTGAAACACCAGATGTATTTTCATGTGGGATGGCAAACCCAATTTGACAGCCACTGGGTTTATTATGGCTGTAATTGGATATGGTCCCAGATATTTTGGGTTGAAGGTGTGAGGTCCTTTAAGTGATAAATGTTTGGTGGATAACCAAACTTGATCTCCAACCTGGTATTGAGGGGCGTCTCTTCGGTGTTGGTCTGCTCCCCTTTTGTACCGTTCTTTAGCCTGTTGTAGGTGGATTGTCGCTTCTTTGAAAGCTTGAGTGATAGCATTGTGAAGTTGATCCACGGCAGGCGTTCCAAGATCTTGGGGCGGATCGAGATTGGAGGTTCGAGGATGAATCCCATATAAAATGTAAAAGGGACTTTTTCCAGTTCCTGAATGGATCGAGTTGTTGTAAGCATATTCGGCTATCCAAAGGATATCTTTCCAATTACTTTCCGACTGCTGTAGCATACAACATAAATATTGTTCCAGAGTTTGGTTTGTCCTCTCCGTTTGTCCGTCGGTCTGGGGATGATGGCTGGTTGAAAGTCTCACATCGATTTGAGCTAAACGACAGCAACTTCGCCAAAAGTGAGAGATAAACTGGCTCCCCCTATCTGAGATCAAAACCGAAGGGAAGCCGTGCAATCTTACAAGGTTTTCAAGGAATTCCCGTGCTAGAACTGAAGCTGAAGGTAAGCCCTTTAGTGGAACGAAGTGGGCCATTTTAGAAAACAAATCTACAATTACTAGAATAGTGTTGTATCCGGAACAGGAGGGTAAATCGGTGATGAAGTCCATGGAGAGGGTATGCCAGGGATGTGGCGGGATGTCTAGCGGATGCAGGAGACCCGCTGTCTTTCCTTCTGACCTTTGTTTTGGGCACACACACCACAGGACATCACAAACTCCTTTATGTCTTTTCTCCATGACGGCCACCAGAAGTGTCTCTTGACTTTTTCCGAGGTTTTGGCAATGCCTGGGTGGCCCTCCATCAAGGAATCATGGTAGCAAGAGATTACCTGTTTTTGTAAATCGGCATGTGGTAGGAATAGTCGTCCCTGAAAATAAGGCAGGTCTTTTTTTATGATGAAGTCCTTTCCCTTCAGTTGCCAGTTTTGTAAGTCCGAAGGGGTCACAAGTTGTTTAACTTTTGCTTCGATATCTTCGATGGATTGTGAAGAAATCAGGCCCAGGATTCTCTGTTCTGGAATTATTGGCACAGGTTCAGGATTGACAATATTATCTCCCATTCCAATCCGGCAAAGGGCATCCGCTTTGCCATTTTTGTTGCCGGGGCGATAAGTAATTACAAAGTCAAATTCTGCAAAGAAAAGTGCCCAGCAAAGCTGCCTACAACTCTTTCAAGATAGATGGGAACAACATTAAAGTTGGACAGGAGGTTAAAACTTTGGGCTTCTACTTAGACTCTACCCTCTCCTTCAAAAGACAATTGAGTTCACTGGCATCCTCATCTGCATACACGTGCAAACTTATCCGCTTAGCTAAACCATTTCTGTCAGATACCAGCTGTCTTACAATCGCTAGAGCCCTTATACTATCCCGCCTTGACTACTGTAATGCCCTTTACCTGGGATCCTCCATGGCTACCACTAGCAAGATACAAACTCTCCAGAACAATGCCCTGAGAGCAGCTCTAGGTATCCCCAGAAGAGAGCATATATCAGGACTCAGTCAACAGAACAATTGGCTCTCCACCAGAGATAAAATTCTCCTAAAAACGGCTTCACTCACCTACAAATCCCTTAACAATGCCGCCCCGATCTACCTGATCAACAGGTTCCAGAGACAAATTTCCGCGAGACCCCTCAGAACGGCTTACAAAGACTGCCTCTCTATCCCAAATTATAAACTTGCCACCATAGGAGGTAACAGCTTCCCGGTAAAAGCAGCCAAACTTTGGAACTCTTTGCCCCCTAACTTTAGAGCAGACATGCCCTACCTGAACTTCCGCTCTAAGGTCATCTCATGGCTGAAAATGAAGGACCTCCCAGACAACTAAATGCCAAGGTTACTCCCCATGTGATCCGCACTTGTATGCTTGCCACTCCTATTGTGTATATATTGTATATATTGATTGTTTTCTCTGCTGTTCTGTACATTCTCCCTACGCCAATTTGTACTTTTTACACCTTGTAACCAAGTTTCGCATATTCTTGTACATGCTGCGCCCTGATACCCCTGGGTATAACTGCGCATTATAAATAATAAACTAAACTAAACTAAACTAAACTGTCTGGAGGACTGAGCTTTGGCGGTTTTCAGGTATTGTAAGTTTCGATGATCGGTGATTACCGTGACAGTGTGTTTGGCTCCAAGGAGATAGTGCCGCCAGGCCTTGAAAGCGTACTTAATTGCTAAAAGCTCTTTATCTGTGATGGTGTAGTTAATTTCAGGCGCCAAGAACTTGCTAGACCAGAATGCCACGGGGTGCAATTGGTTAGTTTCCGGATCTCTCTGTGATAGAACCGCCCCCATTGCTAAGCTGGAGGCGTCGGTCTCAATGATGTAAGGGAGGTCTGGGCGTGGGTGTTTCAGTATGGGTGCTGAGGTGAACTTGGCTTTTAGCTCTTGAAAGGCCTGTTCTGCTTCTGTTGACCACTCGAAACGTTTGTTTTTTCTTAAGTGGGCGGTGATGGGCTGCACCACTCGTGAAAACTCTGGAATAAACCTGCGGTAAAAGTTGGCGAAACCTAACATGCTTTGGACACCTTTCACGGAAGTAGGTGATGGCCACTTGATGATAGCGTCCACCTTTCTCGAGTCCATGTGGACTCCTTTGGGTGTCAGAATAAAGCCTAGAAATTCGACCTCTGTGACGTGAAAAACACATTTTTCGAGCTTAGCAAAAAGCTTATGTTGGCGGAGTTTTTCAAGGACGGCTCTAACATGTTTCCGATGATCTGCTTCTGAAGATGAGTACACAAGGATGTCATCTATGTAGACGACTACGCAAACATCTATGAGTTCTCTGAGGACATCATTCATAAAATACTGAAAAGCGGCTGGTGCATTCCATAGTCCGAAAGGCATCACTTGATATTCAAATAGTCCATACTTGGTGCGAAATGCCGTCTTCCATTCATCGCCTTCTTTAATCCGTACCAAGTGGTAGGCTCCCCGGAGATCTAGCTTTGTATAAATGCAGGCGTTCTTAACTTGGTCAAGGAGTTCCGGGATCAGAGGTAGGGGGTATCTGTTCTTTACCGTTATCTGGTTCAGGGCACGATAATCAATACAGGTTCTAAGGTCACCTTCTTTTTTAGGTATGAAGAACAGAGCTGAGGATGCAGGAGACTTTGATGGGCGGATAAATCCATTGGCCAGGTACTGGTCCAGATACTGTCGCAAATGAAGATTTTCAGGCTCGGTAAGGGCATAAATTCTACTACAAGGGGGAGTGGCTCCGGGTATCAGGTCTATTTGACAGTCGTAAGATCTGTGGGGAGGCAGGGTATTACCCTGTTCCTTCTGAAAGACATCTTGGAATTCTTGATACTCTGGAGGCAATTGCGGTCCTTCGGATGTTGCTACCGCTAGGCCAATACTGGGTCGAGGATAACAAGTAGGTGCACACTCTGGGAATTCTATCGTCTTTGCTCGCCAATCAATTTGAGGATTGTGTTTCTCCAACCAAGGGATCCCCAGAATTATTTGGAACTGAGGGGCCTTGATCACATCGAACACGATTACCTCCCGATGTCCATCTTGGCCTAATAACATCACTTCTGTGGTGGTATGGGTTACCGGTCCGGAGGCTATTTCCGTACCATCCACTGTGGTAATGACGTCTTTAATTACCTTAGGACAAAGGGGTAGGTTCATCCTGGAAGCCATCTCACGGTCTACATAATTTCCAATCGCTCCGCTATCAATGTATGCTTTAATGGCATGCAAACGATCCGGTCATTCTGGATTTATGAGGACCATTGAAATTATGAAGTGCGAGGTCAAAGAACTGGTTTTTACGCTCGGCAAGCGGACCTCTACACTTGTCGGGCGAGGTTGTTTCCCGGCTCGGGCTTTTCGGAATTCTTATCAGAAGCTCCCACTGTCTTCTTCGGAGGTTTCACCGGGCAATCTCGGAGGAAATGTCCTGAATTTCCACAATAGAGACATAGCTGCAATTGTCGTCTCCTGTCGCGTTCTTTCTGGGTTAGGGGACCTTTTATGACCCCTATTTGCATAGGTTCTAAGACTTCAACTCCTTTGGTGTGAGTTAGTGGCTTAGAGAATACTCGAGTTTCGAACCTGGAGCGGTCTGCCTTTCTGTTTTGCAGTCTGTGATCCAATTGGACCACTAAATCAATGTACTCTGAACAATCTTGAGGGGGATTCACGACCTGGGCTAGGACGTCTTTGAGTTTGCCACGCAAACCCCTGTGGAAAAGCGTGATCCTCTTGTCCTCGGGCCATCTGGTTTCTACGATTAGTCTGTTAAATGACGCAATATAAGCCAGAAGATCCTGATTGCCCTGCCGTAGGGAAAGGAGTTTGTTGTCCAGGGCCTGCCCCTGGGAATGTCTTGCGAAAAGTCTTTCCATATTGGCCTGGAAGGCCTGGAAATTGCGAAGAATCGGGTCATCCTGTGTAACCAGAGGGATCGACCAATCAGCGGCGCTGCCGCTAAGATACGGAAGCACAAAGGCTACTTTAGTCTGATCAGTCGGAAAAGCAGCTGGTCTACAAAGAAAGTGCAATCGGCAATGATTTATGAACACCGCAAACCTCTTAGGGTCACCAGAGAAGCGTTCGGGCGGAGCCAAAGGCACATTTCCGGGCAGATTGATTTGAACAGGATTGGCTGAAGCCGCCGGGGCATAGGTGCCTCCCTAATTAGGTAGAGGGGTTTGTCCTGCTTGTGTTTGTAATAACTGTCTGGCGAGGTCATCAGTTCGTTCTTTGGACATAATCAATTCCCTCCTCAGGGCGTTCGTTTCCTGGCGGGCAGCATGTACTTCAGCTCTTAATTCCCCTAGTAACTGGGCCAGTTGATCAGTGTCGGAAGTTTCCATAGCGCCTGGGTAGGAGGTTATTGGAGGGCTTCGCGTTCTGTAACGCTCACCTGATTCCCACGGAAGCGCTGGTCCCGGCTGAACTGTTATAGTCTCTTCAATTGAGAAGCGTAGAGCTCGGATGACTCTCTGGACTGTGCTTCCTCTTATTGACTGTCTGGCTTGCAGGGTAAGTTTCTGCAGGCGGAAGAAAAAAGGGTTAATGACCGTTTGGCTGGACTTCCTCCTCACTAATCGCCAACTCTCCGAAAGTCCAATGTCCTGGTGAGCTCTCACCTTAGGCGTATAAATGCTGGGCTCTCCATCCTGCGACTTATGCAGGGGTGCGTGAGTTCCAGTTACGTCACTGGAGGTCCTTAAAGTCTTTTGTGGCCTTAGAAGTGGCACAGGTGCTGAGATGCCAAAAGGTGATGCCGCCGTTACTGCACGAGCTGATGCCAGTAGGTATAAAGAGTTTATAGTCTTGAAGAGATGGGCACCTTTAATGAAGTCTTTGCATTGTCTTTTTCAGGTGCCTGGATGCTGAGGGCGTGGTCACTGAGAGCGGGACACGTGCGGTTGTACGTAGGTATGGGAATTTCAATGACACCTCAATAATGTCCCTTGTTTTCTGTTTTCAGGTCTTGAGATGTTGCGGGCGTTGTTCGTCCGTTGCCGTTGCACGTGCGAAGTACGTGAGTATAATGATCTGTGACCTTATTATAGCACCTCTAACAATGTTCTTTTCTTATTTGCAGGTGTCGGGACCTTGCAGGCGTTTTCCCAGTCCCGGATGCACGTGGGGAAACACGTAAGTGTTAGGCTTTCTTGCAGTCTTTAATGCCACTTAAATAATGTCTTTTCTTGTTTTCAGGTGCCGGGCTGCTGCGGTTGAAGAGATCGTAATACGCGCACAAAAGCAGGTAAGAAAAGTAAATGTGGCCGCCTTCACCCGATTCCTACTTAACAATGTTCTTTGTCTTTACAGGTGCTGTTAGGCTGCTGAAGAGAAGGCCGCGAAGAATCCGTGAAAGCACAGATGGATCAGGTAAGCGAGCGCGGCTGCGAACGTGTTGCAACTTGCTAACCTTATGTTTCTTTTGCTTGCAGGTTCTGCCGGTGTCTGGATTCCTGGATGGTAAGTATAGTTCTCGTGTCTTTCTTCCACAGGTTGCTGAGCTGAAGCTGGAGATGTCACTGGAATGCTGGAGCTGACTCGGTGAGCGTCCTGCTGCAGATGCCGAATAACGCGAAGCACGTTTTCCCAATCGGGTGTGGTTTAAATAGTGTTGGAGTGATTGGGTGTCTTCTTCCTCAGCCTCGCCCAGGTAAAAGAGTTCCTATGTTCCAGAGCTAAGGAGTTGCACCAGCCCCACCCAGGTAAGAAAGTAGTCCCAGTTCAGGGAATAGTTCCTCCCAGCAGAAGGCTGGGGACTTCATCCTGCCACCATTTGCAAAGGTGAGTATGCAGCATGGTCTGCTACAGGTAGGTCCACCCAAGCACTTTTGCAAGAATTATGAGCCCGACGCCCCTGGCGCCGGGACTGAGGTTCCTTATGAGCCTGGCGCCAGAGGCGCCAGGACATGGTCCAAAGGGCCCCAATAGGGGTTTGCTGGAGCCGGGGACGAGGGTCGTGAGCCTGCTTCCGGGGATGCTGGGCTTGACTTGGCTTCTCGGGAGCAGTGCTCATGACACTATGTAACTTGTAATGCGCCCAAATACCCCAGGGTTTGGTGCACTACATTAATAATAAACAAATACAAAAATACAAATACAGCAAGGGGGGTAGCAAGGGACAGAGGCAGGCATCACAAACATACAGCAGGGGGGCAGCAAGGGACAGAGGCAGGCATCATAAACATACAGCAGGGGGTGATGCAGCGAGTGACAGAGGCAGGCATCACAAACATACAGCGGGGGGGCAGCGAGAGACAGAAGCAGGCATCACAAGTATATAGCAAGGCGGCCAGCAAAGGACTGAGGAAGGCATCATAAACATACAGCACGGGGGTCTGTGAAGGACAGAGGGAGGCATCACAAGCATACAGCGGGGGCAGCGAGGGAAGGCAGGCATCACAAACATAGAGCAGGGGACGGGGCAGGGAGGGACAGAGGCAGGCATCACAAACATACAGCAGTGGGGGCAGCAAGGGTCAGAGGCAGGCATCACAAACATACAGCGGGGGGCAGCGATGGACAGAGGCAGGCATCACAAACATATAACGGGGGCAGTGAGGGTCAGAGGCAGGCATCACAAACATACAGCAGGGGCGGGGCAGCGAGAGACAGAGGCAGGCATCACAAACATACAGCAGGGGGGGCGGTGAGGCACAGAGGCAGGCTTCACAAACATATAGCAGGGGGTCAGTGAGGGACAGATGCAGGCATCACAAACATATAGCGGGAGCAGCGACGGACAGATGCTGGCTTCAAAAACATACAGCATGGTGGGTAGCAGGGGACAGAGGCAGGCATCACAAACATACAGCAGGGAGGGAAGAGAGAGACAGAGGCAGGCCTCACAAACATACAGCAGGGGGCAGTGAGGGACAGAGGCATGCATCACAAACATACAGCAGGGGGGTAGTGAAGGACAGAGGCAGGCATCACAAACATACAGTGTTAGGGTAGCGGACAGAGAGCAGACAGGGGCCTTTGGAATGGGCCCTAGTGATGGGGCTGGCAAAAGTCTGCCGGTCCCTGATTGGGCAAATCAAGCATTCAATGGCCAATCAGAAGGCAGGGGGCATACATGAAAGGAAGAACAACACCTTTTTATATCAGAGCAAAGGCGGCCGCCATGTTGAAAATGCTGCATGGTCGGCAAAGGCACCAGAAATGTGCATTGTAGCCCCAAAGCAATTGGATTGACACAAAGGTGGGAAACAACAGAGTGTGATGGAAGCACAACCTTTCACAAAATAAGCACCACAATAAAAGAACATTTTTCAAATTATTTTTCTTGCTTTTGTCTTTGTAGTTGGATTTGCCAAGAAAGGTTCAATCAGCTGATAGATCATTGTCAGAGTACTCTTGTAGGAGTGCAGAACAGGCCAGCGCGATCTCCCAACATGCAGATGGAATGGCAGGGTGGGAGTTTGCAGTTCCTTGCGCTCCCCAATGCTTGTGTTTTTGAGTAGGGAAGCGTAGCTGTGGGTCCAAATGACAAACACCAGCTGAAGAAATTAACAATTGAATAGGTTTTGGGAAGAGTATATTTTCATGGCATTTGTGCATACTTTTTGAAACCAGGTGCTAGAGAAGCAATGGATTGAATTAGATGACATTATGGGATAGTGGAGCCCCTGGTTGTTTAAATTAAGCAAAGATATACATTTTGAAAATGTTTTGATTTTGCCAAAGAAACTATGTGATTGAACCATATTGTGAATTTATTGTTTTACACTAGAAGCTGAACCAAGTTATTGCACACATGTGAACTAGTGAGGTCCCATTAGGTAACTGTTTAAAAGGCACTCAAGTCACTTCCCATTTAAAGGGTTTGTTAGTTATTTTGAAGTTAATCCTAGATACTTTCTCTATGAAGCACACACTAGATCGTCCCTGATTTGTTAATTTCATGTTAAACAAAATAGGCATTTTCATTAGTGATAAATGGGACATTTTAAAAGCGCATAGATCATAAGGCATACATGGGCCAATCACTTAGATGAGGAAAAGAGGAAAGGTGCTTTGCTAAAACATTTTTTCAAAAAGGAAGAGCAGATGCACACAGTTTATTCTCATTAAAAGAAGGCAAGGAAGTATGTCAGCAGAATTAGACTGGGAAAGGGACACACAATTATTAGAAGAGTAAAAGAAAGACATATTGCAAATCAAAGAACAGGAGAGTGCTATAAATACCCAGAACTTTGAGAATATTGGTAATTGAGGACAGAGAGAGGAGGCATGGGAGAGGCACCACAATGCAATACAGAGTCATAAGAATATTATACATGCAGATGCACCAAAGCCACTGCAAATTAGACAATGTTGAAGAGGTGAGACAGCATCAAAAAAGAAAATTTAAAAAATGAATGTGCAATGAATATGAATATGAAAATATATTGCCGAGAATAAAAATGTATATGAGTGAAAATAACATTAAAAAGTAGATTAATGAAATGGTGAATGATATTAAATTAAGTACAGTGAATATTTATGTCGAAATGCAAGAATTAATAAGATAAAACACCTTTTTTGGCAACAAGGGTAAAAGTGCATGTAGTGATGCAAAAATGTGTATTTAGAATGGGGTAGTAGTAAGTAATGTGAGGAAGTACTCTCAAATTTACCAAGGTTAAGGTTACACATAATATGGAGAAAAATGCATGATATATTTAAAACTTTTATTGAGAAGAGATCTCAGTAAATAACTAAGGAGATAACATGCACTAGTTTAGGGATTAGTTATAAAGACACAAAAAATCACACTAGTATTTTTTTAAGGCTTGCACATATAAAGGAGTGTGCCATTAGGTTAAAGGAGTATTTTCTATAGCGCACACACCCTGATTGGTCTGACCTCCAATAATGAGTGCATTATTTAGGGTTCTTGCAGGGTTTGTTTAAATGAAACATATTCTTGAATAAATACGAGCAGGCTGGGAGCTGACATGGAAAAACAAAGAAGGCATGGTACAATTATTGAGCACGGTATGGATTACTATTAGGAATGATAAATTGATTTATTGGGAGAAGTAGAATTTGGACATATCAAAGGAGAAGGCTCTTTTATGCGATTGGGGAAAACTAGAGATAATTAGGTCAGAGTCCCTGTCATGATATGCTTATAAGGAGAGGGGGAGTGACACATGCATACACACACGCACACACACATGCACATATACACATGCACGCACACACATGCACACACACAAGGACACACACATCCACACACACACTCACACACACACATGCACACACCAGAGGAGTAACTTTGCTGAAAATGTTGAGGGGGCATCATGACAACTTAAAGAAAGGAGTGTGGTGGAGTGGGCGGACGTTGCACTGAGGGATAAGACTAAACTACTACACGACAAGAGTTCACTGCTAGCGCTCAGTTATAACTTTCATAAGACTGATGGGTATCTTTAAAATTAAATTGTAAAGATATGCCAGTCTTCTGAAACGTACATCACAGTTCACAATACCCTAACATTAAAATGTTTGTAACCATGAACCATACATGCTCATTTGGACAGCTTATATTTTTGGATGCGAGTATAAAATGGCTGCAACATCAGCCACTCAAATGGGGTACAAGGGCTCTTTTGCTTATTGTTTCTGAAGAAATTTAGAGGAGGGGGAACTAGGTCTCAGTGTGGGCATGCCAACCTCAATACAGAAACATCTATAGGGAATTATATCTACATACAGGTCAGGATACTGCATAAGTGAGACCCAATAAACAATGCACAGAAAGGCTTGTAGCTTTTTCAAACTTTAGCCTGACTAGTGATAAGCTGATGAAGCGTTTTGAACAAAACTGCCTTCTAATGCATGGTAAAGGGTCCACAGCTCCTCAGACACTACCTCCTCACTGTTACGCAGGCCTCAGGGGGTATTTTGGCAAAAAAAAGCAGGCCCATGCTTTATCTAACAGAGCTGGCATTAGCATCTCTTATTAGTGCTGGCCTGCAGCTATTGAAAATCATGGTGCAGCAGTGTAGAAAGGGTGTGTGGCCTAGTGGATTTACAATTTGTGGCAACTTCTTTGCTTTATGTGTTTAAGTGTGGGCACAGTATGTCATGCTCATCAGAGTCACATACACAAAACATTACAGTGTGTTCTTGTATGGACATTGGGCACATCAGACAAAAACAGGTATATGTGCTGTTACATAAGGGAGCACCACATAGACACCATTAACCAACTAGGTGGTGACTTGTGTAGCGTATAAAGCAATGCTGCAAACATATCACTGCATTGATTTGCCATTGGCTACTGTCTGCTTGGTGACAGACAATGAACTCTACTTTCCTTATCAAGGTGCTAGATGGCACCTTGATTAGGATCCAGGAAACAATCACGAAGGAGATTACAAACTTAAGAAAAACTGTACAATTTGGGACAAATCTCCAAGGAAATGGGCAGCACCAGGTGGTAATCGTCATTCACCCAGTGCTTTAAATGGAACGGCCCTACCTGTACTCCCACACACATCACCCCAACCCACCCACTTTATAGTTATTATCCATAACATGTATATGATCTGTACCACTGGATAGGTTCATGCTA